>NC_136429.1:517663973-518902723 GCF_052849685.1 Lactuca virosa | reverse complement strand
GGTGTTAACAAATCTTATCACACCAAATTTTGTGTAACACTAAAAAATAGTGTTAGGTTGGAACAAATATACATTTTTTTACACCAAAAATAATGTTGGGTTTAAGATCCTTTAGCTAAAAGTTTGGATTCACTTCTCACCTAAAAAGATAAAACATAACCTAAATCGATTTATTTATTAAGAATTGCTACAACTAGTTTATTATTTTCTACTTATACTCCAAACCAAAAACCATTTATTTTTTTATATGTTTGGGAACTACAATAATCATATTAAGTTATTGATATATATATATATATATATATATATATATATATATATATATATATATATATATATATATATATATATATATATTTTGTTTTAATGTGACGAATGTATATAATGCCAAGAAACAAGTTGTAGTCAATCTAATCCTTCCATATCGCTTTAACACACATCTTCAAATTTGACTCGAAAAGTCCAACTTCTCTTGGGACAACTGATTTCTTTCGAATATTATTATTCAGCTTAGCTGTAAAATATTCTCTCTAATCTTATTACTCAAATAAATTGTTTAATTTAATAAATAAAATTATAGTTTTAACAATATAGTTTTAATTTTTTTAATGATTGTAGAATGATTCAACCTACTTTGGAGCTATTGTTGGACGTGTTGCTAATCGAATAGGAGGAGCTAAGTTCACGTTAAATGGGACTTCTTATAAGTTACATGCTAATGAGAAGGGAAACATTCTTCATGGTGTGGGATCACTATTCACTTTTATTTCTTGTTTATTTAATAAAAAAATTATTCCCTCCGTCCCAATATTATTGTCCACAGACAAAAAAACACACATATTAAGAAAAACATTAATTACCACTAACTTTATTTAATAAAATGACAGTTTTGTCCTTACTTTGCATTTAATGTTCCATTAAATGTTTAGTTTGTTAAGTAATAATGAGGGATTATTTTGATAAAAATGTTATTTATTTTTAGAAGTAGACTATTATTTTGGGACAAACCAAAAAGGAAAGATGGACTATAATTTTGGGACGGAGGGAGTATTTTTGTAAATATATATTGTGATATAATGTTCTTGCAAATATCAATATAAATATTTGCTAAAATGAAGAACAAAACTATAAAAAAAACATTATTTGACTAGACATTTAACAACTTGATCTATTTTTGGTTAATTATATATGAACACTAATTAGGAACTTGTTAAGTTGTCAATTACAAAATTATTCCTATTACAAAATTTCTTAAAATGTTAACAGTTGAAATAAAAAATCATATTTTGAAACTATTTGAACAAATTCATAGTTTATAAAAACAAATTTTTAAATACAAAATTAATAGTATTATAAAAGACCTTATTTATTGTATTTTTTGGAATTAAACCTCAAATTGTTTTTTTTTTCTGAAAAAAACTTTGTATTTTTTTTGTTTGGCAATTTTAACTGTTTTTTTTTGTCGGTCAAATTAGAGGTTTTTATGGAAAGAAAAAACACCTTCAAGTTTTTTTTTTTCTTCTGGAAAATAGTAAAAAGTTGAGACCTTACTCAGACAAAATGGAAAAATACAAGATTTTTATTAAAAAAGTATAAAATTGAGGCTTAATTCGGAAAAATAACAATATAAAAAGTTTATTATTATTATTATTATTATTATTATTATTACATTTAAATAAAAGTAAATTGCTAGTTTTTGCATCTATACTTTGTGACTATAGTACTCTTCTAATTTCAGGCGGCACTCCCGGGTTTAGCGACGTTGTTTGGAAGGTCAAAAAATATGAAAAAGATTGTGAATCGCCTTGTATCACCTTCACATACCACAGTTTTGATGGCGAACAAGGTCAAATCTCCTTATTCATTTCTTCCTCCATTAATCACAATTCACATTAACTTAATTCAATCTGATTCGATTCAATTTCTCACCTGAATCAGGGTTTCCCGGAGATCTCAAAGTAATGGTGACCTATTCACTCCTCGGCAAGTACAAACTCCGCGTAAAAATGGAAGCAAAATCCCTAAACAAAGCAACGCCGGTGAATTTAGCACAACACATGTACTGGAATCTTGGAGGCCACAACAGCGGCGATGTATTATCGCAAAAAATCAAAATCTTCGGGTCTCATATCACGCCGACAGACGACGAACTCATCCCCACCGGAAAAATTGTCTCTGTCAAAGGTACGCCCTACGATTTCCTCAAACCCTACACGATAAAAAGCAAAATCGGGGGACTTCCCGACGGCTATGACATCAATTACGTGCTGGACGGAGAAAAGGGGAAGAAGATGAAAGTCGCCGCCGTCGTGTGGGATGATAAGTCTGGTAGGTCGATGAAATTGACAACGGATACACCGGGGGTGCAGTTTTATACCGGAAATTATGTAAAAGATGTGAAGGGAAAAGGGGGGTGTGTGTATGAAGCGCACGCCGGATTGTGTTTGGAGACACAAGGATTTCCAGATGCTGTTAACCACCGGAAATTTCCGTCGCAGATTGTGAATCCCGGTGAGATTTATAAGCATAATATGTTGTTTTCATTCTCGATCGAGGATAAGAAAGATTTGGGATCGATATAAGAATCTTTTGGTTTACAGAAGGTGGTTGTAAGTTTTTACCGGTGTGGTTATCATAATTTTCAACTTGTGATCTTATTTCCCTTTTAACTTTTGGAAATTGACAACTCAATTTAGTTATATGACTATTTGTGATTATAATTATCATGCGACAGTTTTTACATATTCTTTAATTCTAAAATTATATTTTTTTTTTACAAAAAGTATTATTTAAATAGCAATTTATCTTGAAAAATGATATATTTTTACAATAAATAAATAAATAAATATTACAATTATATTTATATAATTTTTTTTAGAAACAACAAATATTTCATTAAAGAGGGCAACACCCACTAGCAAGGAGCTACAAAGACAATAAAGTAAAGAAACGAGAACAAAAACAAAGAAAATTAAGAAACAAGATGAGTAAAATGTGAAATACACCATTGCGCCCAGCTCCCACATGAAACATTTCCTCTATGTCTGCACCAATTATAGACGAGAAAGATTATATTGTCCGCCAGTTTAGTGGGATTGACCTTGATACCCTTAAAAACCTTATCATTCCTTTATATCCAAATCTTCCAAATCAGACAGTAGAAAATAGAGATTAGAATATCCTTTTTCTTTGGACAATTCCCCCAAGTAACAACAAAATCAATGAAATCGCTCACACCCATGAAAACCCCGTCTCCAATTCCACACCATTTAAATGTCCATTGTTGTACCTCTCTAGCATAGTCACAGTTGACTAGCAAGTGATCAACCGATTCTGATTCCGAATTACACATTTGGGCATCTCGAATTAACAGTAGGTATACACCCCTCAAAGCCAAGTTTTCCTCCACCGGAATCCCATTTAGTGTTGCACGCCAAACAAAACAGCGCACCTTCAAAGGTACTGTTTTTGTCCACCCAATTGTCTTTCCCTTGTATACAATTAGTTTTGACTCCAGGAATTTTCTCATTCTATTTACAGTGAATTCCCCATTAGGATTGAGGAGGAAGCTGAATCCAAAGTTGAATTTTTTCACGACATTCAAGTTTCCAATATCCGTGTATAACTGCAACAGTTCGTTTAATTCGACCGGCCCTGATGGTTCAAATCTCCACATCCACGAGAAACCATTCGCGGAAAGTCTATCGCTCACCGAACAACATTTGACTGTCTCCAGTGCATATAAGTTAGGGAATTTGGTATAGAAAGGAGTTTTACTACACCAATGATCTTTCCAGAACATTATTTTAACATCAAACCCCGAGATGAGTACGAAAATGTCAGTCTAATCTATGTGAAGTGAATTAATATCTCTAAATGCCTTATAAATATTGCACTAGACTCCGTTTGATGATTTCCTCGCTAAATAAGAGGCAGGTTTGTTGACTAAGTTGTGAATGCTTACGATAACACTTCTCCATAGACCACTTTTTTCATTCATGAGTCTCCACCACCATTTAAATAGTAATGCAGTGTTCTGTGCAAGAATTTATCCCACGCCCAAACCACCTTCAGATTTAGGGGCAATGACTTTTCTCCATTCTACCCAGTGAATTTTTCTTTTCAGTTCACTACCGCTCCATAAAAAATTTCTAAGTAAATATCTAGATTATCATCGTCATGTGGATCATTTATTGTCATATAATTGCTTACCGAAGCCGATGTTGTTTGACTCGATGCTATTTTCTGTAATCACCAAAATGATTACTTCTTTCTTTCTTGTTTTCATACGTGGTAAGAATAGACATGAACTTTTTCATTAAAAAGTGTTGTTTGTTCTTTGATGGATAACCTTTTATGACTTCTTTATTTAGTTGACTAAAGTTGTATGATCATATATGTCTATGTAGATGCATTTTGAAAAGCAATATATTTTCGTACAAGTATTATTTTCAAGGAAGATACCCCATATTTTAATTTTAGCTTGTTCTTGGACGATGGTATACTCATGGAAACATAATCGATTATTATAGACTCAACCATGTTACCCTAATCGATTTTGAGATCTCATCAAGTGTGTCTATGTGTGTCTGTTACACTGTTTGAGATGAACAATTAATTTAGATGAAAGTTGCCGCAGTCATGTGGCATGAGAAGTCGGGTAGGTCGATGAAATTGACAACGGATGTGTCGTGGGTGCATTTTTATACTGGGAATTATATAGAAGATGTGAAGGGAAAATGAGGGTTTGTGTATGAAGCGCACGCCGGATTGTGTTTGGAGTTGCAGGAATTTCCAGATGCCGTTAATCACTGGAATTTTCCGTTGTAGATTATGTATCCTGATGGGATTTATAAGCACAATATGTTGTTTCCATTCTCGATTGAGGATAAAAAAGAGTTGGGATTGATATAAGAATCTTTTGGTTTACATAAGATGTTTGAAAGTTGTAACCGGTTTAGTTATCATAAAATTATGATTAATTTCTTCCATATTTTCCACTTGATCATAGTTTCCTATTTGTGATTATAATTACCAAGTGACAATTTTACTTATTATTTAATTCTAACATTATTTTTTTACAAAAAATATTATTTAAATAGCAATTTATCTTGAAACATGAAATATTTTTACAAAAACTAAACAAATATTAGAAGTATATTTATATATTTTTTTCTAGTTAAAAATATGGATTACCATCATCTTGTGGATCATTTGTTGTCATATAATCGGTTAATGAAGTCGAGGTTATTTGAGTAGAGGCTATAGTCTGTAGTTACATAAATGGTTATTTCTTTCTCATTTAAATACATGGTAAGAATAGCCATGAACTTTTCCTCATAATCAAGCTCGATAAATGATCGGTCTAATACATACTCGTCAACATGGCTTATTGAAAAGTGTTGTTTGTTCTTTGATGAATAGCGTTTTATGACTTCTTCATTAAGTTGACTAAAGTTGTATGATCATGTGCTTATGTAGATGCATTTTTGAAAGCTAAGCAAAATATTTTCTTACTAGTCTTCTTTGCTAGTCGGAAGATACCCCGATGTTTCAATTTTAGCTTGTGCTTGGACGATGGTATACTCGTGGAAACACAATTGATTATCATAAACTCAATCATGTTGTCTCATATTGGTTTTGAAATGTCATCAAGTCTGTCTGCATGTGTATGTTACACTTTTTGAGATGGAAGGTTAATTTACATGAACTACTATAGAAAGCTTATATAATTAGTAAAAACCAGAAGTTATATCCTTATGTGTTGCAGCGGAAATTTTGTGTGTAATCACTTGGTTGTGGTGACTTGGTAAGACATGTGAAGATGTGGTGAGTAACTCATTGAACCATGTTCAAATCATGACACTACTAAGATTCTTTGACCATAGAGGTTTTCCTACAGTGACTCCAGCACACGAGGGCCTAAAATGAGGGACCATATTCGTAATAAACATTAAAAAATGGGCTAAAACTGCAAAATAAAGTAAGGGACCAAATTCGTAATTACTTTTATAAATCTAGGCCAAACCTAATGAGCACTATAAAGTAAAAATGAAGGACCAAATTTGTTATAAAAATTAAAAGGATAGACCAAAATTGTAAAAAATAAAAATAAAAGATGAGGTGCAAGAGGACGTATTTAATGTCAAGTTGGTTTTTAGTATAGTTATATTATATAAGACATGGAAGATAGCTTGGGAGTAAAAGAAGGTTGTCTAGATGAAAATCATTAGTGGTTATCAAATAACCACAAGTTGAAAATCACTGATCGGTCGTCATCCATGTTCCTCATTCAAATTTTACCCAATTGGAATAATCAAATAATCCATAAACCAATCACCAAGAAAACCTAAACCTAAATCAAAACAAATGGACTTAACCATAAGGTGTAAAAACTAGATTATAAGTTAATAATAACAGATTCTACTAAAAGTTCTCCGATTCAAAAGGAAAGGGTGTATCATACAAACATACACACACGAACAAACATAATATGCTGAATTCAAAGGTTAATCATGATCATGAAAAATAATAACTTCAATTCAGTGGTGAAAAACAAATCAATGTGTGCGTCGTATTTTGAGGTCTTAATTTATGTTTGTTTTAAACGTAGAAGGAAGCCAAAGAATAGAGTTTAGACGACGTGTGATCAGATTCCAAAAAGGTTAGAATAATCAGGGGCAATTTGGTAAATTCATTTTTTGTCAAAAAAGGATTTGACATTTAGGGGATTAATAGTAAAAGTGATTCTCTGGTCAGCCGTGTTTCCATTGAAGACGTTCAAAACAGGTAAAGGTTCCACTATGTTGCACTTATTGATGACATGATTTATCTCAAATTCATTAACTTGATTCACCATACAGGAACTTAATCTCCTATGTTATGTTTTGTATGTAAATTTAATTATTATTATTTTCTTGATATCCAAGAATGGAATCCTAAAATCGACACTTGTAGCTCTAAAGCCAACCCCTTTAAACAACCATATGTAAATAATTCAAATAGCCATATTTTTGAGCCAAATACCTCTAATATCTATACTCTATAGCAGGCGGTTTTAATGGTATGCTTATTTGTAATAATAATTTAGTTTACAAGTTACGAATGATGCTAACTAAATTTATATCAAATATTTTTTATTTAAATATTTCATAACTTCTTATTCTTTATATTTTAGATACATATTACAGTATATAGTTGTTAATTTTTGCTTATCATAATTCGTCAGATAAGGGTAAGTGGACATAAACTGTCAATCGAAAGGTTCATATACTCGGAAAAAAAAAAACACAGTTTGTTGATATATCGCTTACTCCACACACATATGACTTATCTACTATAGCACTTAAATCAAGATAATGTCATTATTATTAGAAGTATTGTCAAATTATATATCTTCTAAATACAAAAGTCGGTGGTCACTTTCTTTTCTTTTCCTCCCTTCTACTTTTTTTAATTTTCCATTCTCAGTCCCTATACTTTGAATTTATGTACATATCCTATCCCTTTATTTTGACAATGGACATTTCGTTCCTATACTTTTCAAAATGATGTTTTTACCCTTAACTTATTTTACATTTTAAAATGTCGCTTTCACCCCCTAAACTTTGAATTTTTTTGAATATGACTTTAATCCCCTCCATTCTACTTTGTTAAATGTAATTTTAAACCCTTCGAAATTTAAGTTTGTAAAATTTGTTAATTTATTTAAAAAAAAAACTAATTTAATATGCGTTATTTATCGGTATAAATTCGAGGTGGACCACGTTTTGTCGTAGATTTAGAAAAAATTTCCGTTATTTTTTTTTTAAAATTACTTGCTTTTTTATGTACATATTGGTATAAATTTCAGTTTGTCTTTGTTTCGACGTAAATGTTTTTTATGTTTTGGTGCTTCGAGTTTGTTTACGTTTTGATGTAAATATTTTTTACTTACTTTTAAGCATTTTGCTTGACATGGATTTGTTCCCTGACTTTTATGTTTTGGCAACTTACGTCCTCCTAAGTTTTTGTACATGGTTTTGGTCCCTGATTTTAGTGATTTTCGCAACTTAAGTCCTCCAAAGTTTCTATTTTTCTACTGAAAGGTTTCCTTTTTTAAATCCATTACTGCCGCCGCAACGCGCGGCGGGTAAAATTCTAGTTATATAGTAAAAACTTTATTTTCTAAGTTCAAAAAACTTTATTTTCTACGTTTAAAGTAGTAATCAATTTCCGTAAGTGGTAAATATGTAAGTATGTCTAACGACTTTGAAATTCTCATTCTTCATTCGCCGCTTTCAGCAACTTAAGAAACTTTTGTGATTGCTCAACAAAAACTCTATCCGATTCATCCGCACCTTTTTTCTCCTCCTTCCATTCTTTAATCGCATCCTCTTGAATTATATCTTTATCATACAAAACACGCAAAACCTCCATAAACAAGGGTGCATATGCCTTTGCAGACTCCAAACACATTTCCTCAAATTTCAATATCACTTCGATTTCCACATCAATATCTCTCAAAAACCATTTCAACAATTTCCCCCATTGTGAAATCACATCCTTCGTTTTCTTCAACAAATCATTTTCACCAGAAGAAGTATTCCAAGTATCAAGTGCCAATTTCATCATAGAATAAAACAAAGCACCAACACACTTGTCAAGATCCATCTTGTGAGACAAACGAAGTGATTGCACTTCAAAGATAATATTCTCATCTTTTAGTTTTTCATCAACCCCCCTTCTAAACGTCTCTTCAACCTCTTTCTCAAAAAACTCATACCCATCGTTTCTTTTGTTGGGGAATCGAAATAGGGTTATAGAAAATCTGGATCACAAACAGGAATCGTGTAAACACTTTCCTTGTTTGATATTTCGACCCTAAATGCCTTGGGTGTCACGAAATCCAAACTGGAATAATTCCTGATGTAACTATTCTGATCTTAGGCACCAAAATCAGAATCAATTTTGAGAGGAAGATGAAGAAGAAGACGTTTCCAGTTTTCTGTGTTTCAAAGGAGTCGTCCTTTTCCCGGACTTATCCACTCAACGGATAAACGAGAACAGTTTACATCTTTAAAGAATGACATATTAGTCCTTGAATTTGCATCTTTAAAGAATGACAGATTAGTCCGAACCCCGCCCACACACCGGGGAGCGGGACCCCCGACTTGACACAGTAGATTAGGGTTCGGTACTAACAATGTTTAGTAAATACAAGTGTGTACTCCAGCACCTCCTAACATGTATTATAACTAAAAACATTATTCTTGAAACACTTGTTAAGTCCATTACACTAAAATATATTTGGTGATAAAATCACCAACATCTTTCATCATCATCATCATCATCATTATCAGATTCAGAAATCCCAAAAATAGAACACATAACCCTAATTCTGCGAAGCAAAGTGCATATCAGAAATCGAAGTATAATAAGAAAAATGCTTATACTTGGTAAAATTTTCAAAGTACAATGTGTTAATAAGAAAATAATCTGAAGATGCAATGGGAACTAATAATCAGTCTAAGCAATAAAAACTCCAAATTAAATCAAACACTAGTCGTTGACAAAAGAAGACAATGGCCATATTACTCAAATTAACACAATCTTATTCCTAATCGTTAAGCAAAACTCATACAAAATAAAAAAAACACAAATCTGCAACTTGGAATACAAAAGACTTGAACGCTGAACACTTATGCCTGCCACTCTTCTTAACTGATCAAATTAAGAGTAGGAAAAACTCAAACAAATTGGGTAAATATTTCATTCAAGAACGGGAAATCGGAATTCTAACCAAAACGATCTTACCTGTAACTGTAACAGAGACAATGAGAGGGAAGACAGTGAGCAACGACGGTGTTGGCGAGAAACCGAGAAAAGATGCGTGAAATTGGATGCGTGAGTGGAGGTTACTTTGAAATCTATATATAGGGTGATCGATAAAGAAGCTTGGAGAAGAAGGACACGTGAATAGAATCATAGATATATGGTAACCCAAATATTATATATATGGAGAGAGAAAAATAGAGGGAAGGGATAACGATGGTTTTTACGTATCATGTCCATTATTATTGAAGACACGTGTCCTTTTCAATGTGGAAGGGATTGTTATTAATTATTAATGTAATTGTTTAAAAGTGTCGGTAGAATAATAGAATAATTATTAGGTGTATTATTTGATGTAACATAAAGTGTGTAAGTCCCTCAATAGTCTAGGGGGCTATAATGTAAATATGTTTGTCATATTGCAATCAAACGATTGCAATTAAATTATGTAATCGGCTCCTTTGAGCCTATAAATAGGGTCTTTGCCCATATGAAATAAACAAGTGAAGTTTGAGTGTTTAAGACTTGAGTTGATCTCAAAGTTCTTCCTCTGTTGAAATAGTCGTTCTATTTCTGAATAGCAGAGCCCTATCAAAACATATTCATATAATCATTCATATAATCTAAACAATCCATCGTCAATCCATTCCGACGCATCATTCAGGTATAATTCTATCTTAATCTTTTTATTAATTCCGTCAAATAAACAAGTGAAGTTTGAGTGTTTAAGACTTGAGTTGATCTCAAAGTTCTTCCTCTGTTGAAATAGTCGTTCTATTTCTGAATAGCAGAGCCCTATCAAAACATATTCATATAATCTAAACAATCCATCGTCAATCCATTCCAACGCATCATTCAGGTATAATTCTATCTTAATCTTTTTATTAATTCCGTCAAATAAACAAGTGAAGTTTGAGTGTTTAAGACTTGAGTTGATCTCAAAGTTCTTCCTCTGTTGAAATAGTCGTTCTATTTCTGAATAGCAGAGCCCTATCAAAACATATTCATATAATCATTCATATAATCTAAACAATCCATCGTCAATCTATTCCGATGCATCATTCAGGTTAATTTTACGACATGACAAAATTAATAAAAAGATTAAGATAGAATTATACCTGAATGATGCGTAAGAATGGATTGACGATGGATTGTTTAGATTATATGAATGATTATATGAATATGTTTTGATAGGGCTCTGCTATTCAGAAATAGAACGACTATTTCAACAGAGGAAGAACTTTGAGATCAACTCAAGTCTTAAACACTCAAACTTCACTTGTTTATTTCATATGGGCAAATACCCTATTTATAGGCTCAAAGGAGCCGATTACATAATTTAATTGCAATCGTTTGATTGCAATATGACAAACATATTTACATTATATCCCCCTAGACTATTGAGGGACTTACACACTTTATGTTACATCAAATAATACACCTAATAATTATTCTATTATTCTACCGACACTTTTAAACAATTACATTAATAATTAATAACAATCCCTTCCACATTGAAAAGGACACGTGTCTTCAATAATAATGGCTTTTTACGTCATTGCTTGCGTCTTGTGTTGTTTTTTGTTCTAAACATTTTTTCTGCATCCATGCTTTTAATATACTTATTCGTGCTCCTAAAGTATCTGCAATTTTATTTTGTTGTAATGCTTCTTGGAAATCTTTTATTACACTTTGGCTTACTAATGATGATAATTTTTGATAAAACATATCTAATGCTACCTTTTTTCTAGTGGAATCTAAATTATAATAATGTTCAGAATATTCGCATATAAACGGATCTAGATAACACATATTACGAATTCGTAGATTAGTTAAATGCCATAATGATTCTAATTGAAAAGCTTCTTGTGATACTTTATCTTCAATTTGTTTTCCTATGAATTCCTGAATAAGACGACTTAATACATTTTTAAATGTTTCCATAGCATCAGTAGTAGCTATCATCATTGTTTCGGTTTCATCAAGAGATGAGAGAAAACGATATGCGTTACGTTGTGTTTTATGAATGATATAATTAAGAAAATGTGTTGGGTGTAAATTTCTTAATTCTTCAGTTAACTGAATTTGTACTCCCATTTTATTACTCCATTCTTGAATTTTTGCTTCAGGATTTTGATCACAATCAATAAAAAGAATATCTGAATTTGTTGGAAATGTAAATAATTTAGGTATGTATTGAGGAGGTATTTTTTCCCATTTATTTTGTTTATTTTTAATCATTCGTTGTCTATATAAAAAATTTTCTTCTAATGAAGGTGGTCCATAAATATATTGACTTTGATAATCATCTTCAACATATGATTGTTTTCGTTTTAATCCAAAATTGTTTTGTGAATTTCTATATGGATTTGAATAAGGATTTTCGTCATCTGAAGAAAAATCATATATTACTTCTGCGTCATTATTATCTGAATTATTTTCTATTTCTATATTATTTTCTTGAATTTCAGATGGAATTTCTAATGCTGCAAATAGTTTAGTTAATGTTTCTACTTTTTCTTGTAAAGTTTTCATATTAATAAATTGTGTGTATTTTATAAATGAAATCTTTAGTTTCTTTTTACTAGTGGAGTAGTTATTACTAATGATTTTTCTATTTTTTGAAACATATTTAACAAATTAATTTTGTTGGGGGGTGCACACACACTCTCTATCACACACACACAAGACTTGAACGCTGAACACTTATGCCTGCCACTCTTCTTAACTGATCAAATTAAGAGTAGGAAAAACTCAAACAAATTGGGTAAATATTTCATTCAAGAACGGGAAATCGGAATTCTAACCAAAACGATCTTACCTGTAACTGTAACAGAGACAATGAGAGGGAAGACAGTGAGCAGCGACGATGTTGGCGAGAAACCGAGAAAAGATGCGTGAAATTGGATGCGTGAGTGGAGGTTACTTTGAAATCTATATATAGGGTGATCGATAAAGAAGCTTGGAGAAGAAGGACACGTGAATAGAATCATAGATATATGGTAACCCATATATTATATATATGGAGAGAGAAAAATAGAGGGAAGGGATAACGATGGTTTTTACGTATCATGTCAAAAATATCTATATTACCCTCCCCCCCCTTTTTTTACCAAAAACCTAACATGCCATTTATTTTTCGTGTTATTTTATAACCATCCTTCATCTCACCCCTCTATTTTTATATAATGGACCATATCGATGATTTTTAAAAATAATAAAAACTAGGGTTTTGACCGCCCGCGCAATGTTGCGGAAGCCCGGTATGTTGAAAAATGCAGCTCGACACCATATATACCACGAAGACGATGAAACCATAAAAAGTGGACTACAAAAATATCAAAATAAATTTTGGATACAAACAATTATGTACGGAGGTGGCGGAAAAAAATAAGACTTGAAAGTGTTTCCTAAAAATATATTGATAATTTAACTTTAAAATTGTAACTTTAATAATGATAATTTAACTTTAAAATTATAAATGATGAAAATTATTAAGTTAGAATTATTTGAGGGTAAGAAAACATAAATATAAAAATTTTCTATAACCATAACCAAAATCTCAATTTTCATAGCGCATTCTTGTACATTGTGTATTCAATGCTTTAAATATTATACCTTGGTCTGCTATTAATTGGATTTGTTCTGGAAATATCAATAGCAAATGAACAATACTCTACATACACCGATATTGCAATTTAATAAATAAAACCAAATATTTCTGTCAAACTTAAGGGCTTTAATGAACCAAGAAATATGCAAAAAAGTAAAATTGAAAAAAAAAAAAAAAAGTTGCAATCTTCTAGCTTTAATGAGCCACAAATACACAAAATGGTATAACTTAGATTTTCTATCAAACTTAAGGCTTGTATGACATTATGCCTTTAAAGAACAATGAACATTAAAAATCAAAGCACAAAACAATAATCTACATTGGACTGTATGACAATGCAATAATTGCATTCTTGCTCAACGAACCGTGGGCTAGAACTTATTTGTTTTTACATCAATGTAGTAGCGATTTAGCCAACATGTGTTCCTACTTCCTAAATCCTTACATACTCGACATTGGATAATTAATCTTTTTGGTTTGAAATTTGTGATGCTTACTCACTTTATGATCACGTTGCTAGGGTTTCATATAAATTCATCACTTATTTGAAAACTCTAGTAATATTGGTTTGCTTGGACCTAGTATCCGTAAGTGTTAATAGATTTAACGATAAAAAGTAGCTGATATGATTACTTTTGTATAAAATTTTGGTTCCATATAATGAAATGGAGCAATATGTGTTACAAGCTTTGGAACGAAATTGCAATTGGTGATAAATTGGCGTCTTTTGCTTGATCCTATTACGACTTAATCTTAGTCTACTCGACTAAACTGTATTAATCTCGTTACTTTTGAGGTTGAATAATTTTTTGAAAAGCCCAGTTCTCAAAACTTAAGTGATGACCAAAGACAATTCAAAGAAACGGATGTAAAAAGTACCCATTTACAAGCCTTTTAAAGGGGTTTAGATATAAGTCCGTTTATTACATGATAGTTTTTGGAGCATTAAAACAGGTTCAAATGCTAAGGGTGAAATATACAGATAAGAAAATCAATAGCATTAGCATGGAGAAAAGCAATCGTTAATGGAAAGAAGTTTATGAAACTCAGTCTATATGTTTATGGTGTTTACTTGAAAGACTAAAGCAACTCTATTAGACTACAAAAGTGAGCTTCATAGTAGATGCTATGGAGGATTAGTCTGGTGTAGCTGCACCTTGGTTGAGTTCTGCAAATCTCAATCCAACACGCATGGAATGCTTCAAGAACTTCTCAGCACATCTCCTCACACATGTCTCCTCTTGCTTATCTAATGTTTTGCGTCTGAATGTATCCACACAATCTGTAAAGCATCTCTCCACAAGCGTGTTATACATTCTCAAACTGCAATCCAGAAATTTGTAATATTCAAACATCTAATTTCAATTTCAATGTTGATATGCATATCTATATCAAAAAGCATAAGAGGAAACAGAAACGAAAATCTGAAGCAATATTGGGGATCAGAGGAGTGACATACGTATGATACATGAATGAATCAGCAGATAAAGTTTATAGAGCCATCGACATAAGATATCATACTAAAACCACATAAAAAAGAGACTAGTGAACCTGTCACGGATTTGAAGCTGGTCGATCATGGTGGCCATTCGAGCCTGATCCTCCGCTGGAAGATTCCCCAGATCTCCGAGCATACTTTTGTCCATTTGAGATTTGCTTTTTCTGTGACACAATCTACATATCATAAATAACAACAAAGATATCAAATTTTTGTATCATAGTGCAAGGTACAAATCAGAGTAACATAAATCATGAACTCAATTTCACAAAATCAGAATCAACATGTATATCAGACTCCACAGACATCAGATTAACAAAAATCAGCTTCACAAAATCAATTTCAGGAAATAACAAAGCTATCATGTATAATATCATAAACTAAAGAATCTATCTAGAATTTCTTTCATGAGACTCCAAAAATTAGCTTTCAGGGAAAACAAAACAAACCTGGTGATGGAGAAGGAAACTCCGACGAAGGCGCAATGAAGACTGCGATGGGACAGCAGTTCCGGCGAGGAAGTAGCAGCGCCGGAGACCGGTGATGGAGAGGGTGGAAGAAGTTGCGTCGATTGAGCGGATGGAGAGGTGCCGTCGTATTACAGAGGATGCGTTTTAGGGTTGGGTGAACCTGTATCACAAACTATTTACTATTGCCTGTTATATTCATTTTATGAAAAAAATACAATCTAACTTGTTGTTTCTTTACACCATGATCCTACTGTAATTATTTGTTGTTTACAATAACTTTTTGATCGTTTATCACTTGATGATGACGATGGTACCTGGTCCAAAGGGTTATGTTCAACCCAAACAAAACAATAAATTAGATGCATAAAAAAACAAATATAAACAACATAAACAGTTGATTACTTTTTGTGTTATAATTTTTTTAATAGAGATAGTGTTTTATTTCGTAAAAAAGAAAAAAAAAAATGTTTGAAGTCTAAAAAAATGTATAATTTTTTTGTAAACAAACATATAAAAGAATATGTAAAATAAGTTGTGTAATTTAGATTTGAAAAAAAAAAAAGTTGTAATTTTTGTTTTAAAAGACTTACTTAAAAAAAATGTAAATTTTTAAACCAAGTTAACGAAAGATTCTAAACATATTTATATCTCATCAATAAAATCCATTAAAAAGGACCAAAGTTACAAATAAAAAGACGTGAACTGCTCCTCCATGATTGATGTGTGTGGAATATACTAGTTTTAATCCTACTAACTTAAATAGAAAGACAAACACACGAAAGATAGTGTACCTATCGATTAGCACTTTAGTTCAAGTAAGTAGGGTATCGAACACAGGGAACGGTAAACAATTCAAATTGCTACTAATATCTTAATCTTCATCTTCATCTTCTAATCTCCCTATCTAATAAAAGAATAATTTTATTCTTCTTTTGACATGTGTCATCTTATTAGGCCTCTTAATTAATGCATATTTTATTCTCATTTTGTCATTGTCACCATATTATATCTCCTAATTAATGCATGTCATTTGTAAACCTATTGATTATCCATTTCAATTTTCAAATTTTAAATTTCTCATTCTAATTACATTAAATTAATAACATTAGATTAAAAATTAAAATAAACTTAATACAAATTTTAAAGTGATATAATTTTACATATTTATTTAAATCAATGATTAAAATTTATATAACTAAAAAATCTCTTAATTAATATTTTATTTAAAACAATTGATTAATAATTTTTAGTTTTTATTTTAAAAGTTTAATTAATTGTATAACCGTGGTTTCCACGGGTTATAAACTAGTAAATGAATAAGTTTATTCACCTATTGACAAGTGTCACTATATTAAAAATCCTCATTAATATTATATACCACCTATCATGGCACATGTCAACCTATTAATTCTCCATTTCAAATTTTAAATTTTACATTTCTCACTCTAATTACATTAAATTAATAATTGATTCTTCATTTCAAATTTTAAATTTTAAACTTCACACTCTAATTATATTAAATTAATAACATTAGAATAAAAAATAAAATAAACTTAATATATATTATAAGGTGATATAAGTTCATTTATTTATTTAAATCGACGATTAATAATTTATTTAAAATAATTTATTTGAAATAGTGATTAATAATTTTAAGTTTTTAATATAAAAGTTTAATTAATTTTAGACAAAATTACAAAAATGGTCCCCGTGGTTTGCCAAAAGTAACAAAGTTAGTCCCTGCTAATTTTTTTGACGAAAATGGCCCTTGTGGTTTGCAAAACTTGCACAGATGGCCCTTTTTACTAACGTCGTTAATATTTGGTCGTTAGGGACTGAATTTGTAAGGGCATTTTCATCTTTTCAAGTATAAATGGACTGAATTCGACATTTGGTAAACCATAGGGACCATTTTTGAAATTTCTTTGAAAAAGATAAATAAATTGCTAGGGGGAGGATTCTAACTCTCGACCTCCAACCTCTTAAATTACCAAAACCTTAACAAATTGAGTTGAATGCTCTTTTGGTTAATTCTTTCCTAAAACTAATTTATATAATAACAAAATCGTTAAAACATAAACAATAAATAAATTATAAAAAATATTTTTTTACATAACTTTTTTTAAATAAAACAAAATTTATTTTAGTCGTATTATAAAAAAAATAGTTTTTTTAAAAACCATTTGTATGTATTCTTATGCATTTATTTTACGTAAAATATATTTTTCGCCTTTAAAAAAATACATTTTCATATAAAAAATACATTTTCGTAAAATATTTTTTTTATGTAGTTGAAATAATAATAATTAACACTACTCATGAAATAAAAAAATGTATAAATTTTTTTGGGTCGCTAGTTCTAAAACCATTTTTTCGGTTATATGTATTAAAAAACAAGTTAACAACGATTTTGTTATGTAACTAAACAGTTTATACCGTTTTTTTTTATTTCAAGAGTAGTGTTAATAATTTTTATTTCAAAAAGATATATCACTATGTCTTTCCATCATCATTTTAACCATACGATTTACAATTTGCGATTAAGATGAAATACGTATTTTAAGTAAGATATATAACCGAATAGGTTTTTTATGTTTTTTTAAATACATATAACTGAAATCATATTTTAAATAATTTATATAATAACAAATTTAAAAAAAAAAAACGTATTTTAAATAATTTATATGAAATACATATTTTGAATAATTTATATGAAATACGTATTTTTTTAAAACGTATATTTAATAATTTATATAATAACAAATAATTTATATGAAATAGGTATTTTAAATAGCTTATATGAAATAAGAATTTTAAAAATTACATATAACTGAAAACATATTTTTTTTTTAAATACGTGTTTTCTTAAAAAATATATTTTACAAAAAGTTATTTTTTATACGAAAACGTATTTTTTAAAGACAAAAAATATATTTTACGTAAAATAAATACATAAAAATACATACAAATTGTTTGTAAAAAAATATTTTTTTTTAAAAAATATTTTTTACAAAAACGTATTTTTTATACGAAAACATATTTTTAGAGAGAAAAAATATATTTTACGTAAAATAAATACATAAAAATACATACAAATTGTTTGTAAAAAACTATTTTTTTTATAATACGACTAAAATACATTTTTTATAATTTATTTATTGTTTATGTTTTAACGATTTTGTTATTATATAAATTAGTTTTAGGAAAGAATAAACAAAGAAAACATTTAGCTCAATTGGTTAAGGCATTGGTAATTTAAGGGGGGTGGAGGTCATGAGTTCGAGCCCTCCCACAAGCTTTGTGACTTTTGGCAAACCACAGGGACCATTTTTGTAATTTTGTCTTAATTTTATAATCGTGGTTTTCACGGTTATAAACTAGTTATCTAAATAAAACAAGTAAAAATGGGTTTTTCTCTAACACGTATTTTATAAAATACTTCATATCTATGTGTAAGATGAAAGTGACTATACACTCACTTGATTAGACGATGCTCGGACAACACTACGACTCTTCAAGTACCATTCTTTTGATGTAACCGGGATATCTTCACACACTGGGCTTCTCGTGGGCAAAGCTTTGGCTTGAAACTCTTTTCTTCTCGTGATCTTCGGAGCGTCGGGACTCTCTTCGGGTATCGGAGATGATACCGGGAGGGGGGGGGGGGGGGGTTAAAAGATGGCTAGAGAGGGTATAGAGAGTGAGAGAATGAGTGAAGTAGCAACCAAATCCGGCTGCCCTCGACTTCTATTTATAGGGCTGGATTTTCGATCTTCACGTCGTGAACAACAAGTTCACGTCGTGACTTCAGTCGTCATCAGGTGCGTCATCGCAACTTGGGTCTGTCAGGCTCCAGGAGACATCATCTCTAAGTTCACGTCGTGAACCCTATGTTCACGTCGTGAGCTCTGACACAGTGTCGGGGTTCGTGCCCCGAACTTCAGAAATTCATATCTTTCTCATACGAGCTCCGTTTTCGACGTTCTTTATATCCACACGTAGGTGAGATTATGCTCTACAACTCTCGTTTAGACTCCGTCGGCTAAATTTGACGTTATTTTTATTATATTATTTTTAGTAGGCCGGGACAGGAAAACTCCGTTAGAAATTCATAACTTCTTCATCTGACGTCCATTTTCGTCTGTCTTTTTACCGTTGGACTACTATCGACGAGATCTTCGATTCTCGTTTAGATTGTTTCGGCTAAACATCACTCGATCTCAATTTCGAGATTTGGGTTGCATACCGCTAAGCTGAAACTTAGAAAAATCATAACTTCCTCATACGAAGTCAGATTTGGGCGTTCTCTTTATGCACGCTCTCGGTTTAACGTATTCTACGACTTTCGTTTAGATCTCTAAAGCCAAATATCGCTATATCGTAAATTCACTATTTACATCGCGCTGTGTCGTGCCGGTTCTGTCGTGAAACTTCGACAGGTCATAACTTCTTCGTTATAACTCGGATTTCGACATTCTTTATATTCGGAATCCTTGTAACATATACTACAACTTTTATTAAGACTATTCATTCTTATTACTTCAAAACGAGTTATATCGTCATTAATGCATAGCCCAGAAACACAGGCGTTACAATTCTCTCCTCCTTAGAATGATCCCGTCCCCGGAATCATACATCAGCAAACAAATGCGGATAGCGACTCATCGTGTCATTCTCCGTTTTCCCCAGGTGAGATGTGGCCCATTTGTGTTTTTCCATTGCACAAGCACTAAATCGACCATCTTGCATCGCAACTTCTTAGTCTTACGGTCAACGATTGCCTCTGGTTCTTCAATTAGTCTCTTGCTTTCATCCAACCTTAATTCAGAAATTGGAATTATGTCGGGAACTTCTCCTGTGAACTTCCTCAAATAACACATGTGGAAAGTGTTATGAATATCATATAGTTCTTCTGGTAGTCCTAACTTGTAAGCTTGGTTCCCAATTCTTTAAAGAACTTTAAACGGTCCAATAAACCTTGTACTTAACTTTCCCCGAACCACGTAACATACTCATCTTAATCGGACTCGATTCGATATGACCTAAAGGGTCTGAATATCAATCATCTTCTTAGTCATTACCGAAACGATGGTAACGACATACGTGAATAAAAACGGAATCAATTACTAGCTTCTTGGCAACCTTGTGACTTTCCCTGATCCAAGTGTGAGTCATGTGCTTCCAGTAGTATAGATCTCTACTACTATTCACACATACTCATACTCGTCCCAAGTATTGTCTCGCAGTCCCCAAGTCCTAAAATTACAAAACAATTTAACACATACGAATGTGTCTAATTAATCATAAAAATTTTCCTAGACTCTACTAGGACTTCTTCCATGCGTATCTCCAATCATCAATTCTACTTCAACTCGGTTGGTGATGGAAATTCCAGACGATGGGACAACTTCAAGAATTACACCAATCGTTCCATCATCCTGTCAATCGAAGGTGTACTTCAGACGTATCGTACTCCTCTAAACGTTCCGTTATTTTATCAGTCATATTCTAAAGGCAAGATACCACTCTTACAATATCTTTTGATAGGTGTCATTCACTATCATAAGCCTTTCATTTCCTCCCTTTACTCAATTCTCTACGAGTCTTCACCATGACGTTTTGTACACCCAAGCAGACGTTTGGTGTACCGGGCAAGAATTTAAGATAGGATGGCTTTATTTACGATAGACGTATAAATCTCCTTATCACTCCGAAATGTTTACATGCTAGTTCTAATATCATAGTCATACGCTTGGAATCCTGAACACATAAGGTTTCCAGATCCGGTCGGCAACAGACCATAGATCCAAACAAATAATAGCATATATGGTAAACATATAGCATTTTGCACATAAAAGCATTTTAGGCATCTTTCCTAAAATAAACTTGTGCTCGTGTCTAAAATATGGTAGACAATCATCTCACAATCATCACTTAGCATTCTAAGTTTAAGTCTAGAAATCCTACAAATTCCTAGTTCGCTTAAACTAATGCTCTGATACCAACTGTGACATCCCTAGTTTCACGGCCAGAAAAGACCGATTTAATTTATGCTTTTAAAATAAAATCAGAGTAATCATTTGATTAAAGGGTTTAGGTCATTATTGGTCACTTAACTTTTGGTTTTGTGCTCATTTGGTCACTTAACTATTTTTAAGTTTTAAAAGGTCATCAAACTTTTGACTTTTTGCTAATTTAGTCACTTAACTTTTGGTTTGGTCACTTGACTTTTAGATTTGTGCTCATTTAGTCGCCTAACTTTTAAAATTGTGCTCATTTAGTCACTAAACTTTTAAAAAAGTTTAAAATTTTAGTGACTAAATGAGCACAATTTTAAAAGTTAGGTGACTAAATGTGACCAAACCAAAAGTTAAGTGACTAAATGAGCATAAAGCTAGAAGTTTGATAACCTTTTAAAACTTAAAAAGAGTTAAGTGACCAAATGAGCACAAAACCAAAAGTTAAGTGACCAAAAATGACCTAAACCCTTGATTAAAAGAGTTGCGGAATTTGTTCCCAAAACAAAATATGATAAAAGTTTATTAAAGCATTTCTTAAAGAAATGAATTTTCATTATATTATAAAACATCGGTATGTCATGTTCCGATACAGACCAAAAGCATAAGCAGTACCATAAAGGCCTTACAATATTTATTTATATCTACTGGCCTATAATCCAAAATCCCTCTTCATCGTCTAACTATGCTCTTGTTCCACTACCTGTAATACAAAGAAACTGAGTGGGTCAAGCTTGGGAGCCTGGTGAGCATATAAGGTTTTCAACCCACAATAAGTAATTTATTATGTTTAAACATCAAACATCTAACCAAAATTTTCCCATCCCCATTATCTTCTTTATTCTTAAAGATCTTAATAATCATCTGTCCTCCATTCATTCATTCCTAAGGATTCTCCTAAGGTGATTACCCGTTCCCGTATTCTTCACTTTACGTCCCTAAAGTATCTATTAATAAGGGACCTAGTCTAAGGATTTTTCAATGGGGCGACAGCTCTGCTTCGGGGTTTCCTTAGCAATTTATGTCAAATAGGACAACCATCGGAGTGACAACATTGCTTTACCCAACAATTTATGTCAAATAGACAACCAAAGGGGTAACAACATTGCTTTCCTCTGCAATTTATGTCAAATAGGCACGAAGTACATCGTCGCCAGGGTTTATACAACATGCACTAATTCCATAGCTACCAATATTCATCTATACAATACTAAATCCATACTCTTAACGTACATCTATAAGGCACTAAATCCATAACTTCCAACGTACATCTATAAGACACTAAATCCATAACTTCCACCGTACATCTATAAGGCACTAAATCCATAACTTCCAACGTACATCTATAAGACACTAAATCTATAGCTGCCAATATAATCCTTTAGGCGCAGCTGCCAGGATATTTAGATTACAACTAGTGAACACTTAAATCAAAATACTTGGTAAACACTCCGTTTGAAAATACTTAATGAACACCTAGTTCAAACAATGTGATAATAATGTATATCTAAATCCTGCATGACCACTATTATTATTAACACATATATATCATATTTCTAAAACAATCTATCCCATCCCGTCGATCCCCACATACTGACCCTATACAATGATCTTACGAGATCTAGCCTAAGGAATCGATATGAACAACAAGCTGACGAAGCTGCTTCGGAAATTCCCTGGCAGCAAACGAGGATCAATAAAGACATCAAATGAGGGGAATGGAATAAGTTTCACCACGAACCTTCGTTCGTAAAAGAAAGAACCACAAGACAATTAAGTCAGGGGTAGTTATCTAGATAACAATGCCTAGCCGTGGTCCGAATATCGTGAGGTATTTTACCCCCGGACTCACCCTATCCAGCATCGAACTTTGCCTAGCAGTGGTTTGAATATCGTGAGGTATTTTACCCCCAGACACACCCTATCCGGCAATATAACACCAGGCATACCTAGTAGTGGTCTATTACCGATACACTTTATTAGACAGTCTATGAAGTTCCCTTAATTACTTCGTGAAAGGAAACGCTGACATATAAAGCTCGTCCGATCACTTCATAAAAGAAACGCTGACTCCAAAGCTCTTTCAAAATAAAAAGTATGGGGAAATACTAATAGAGTACTCCCGTACGCTCCCGTAACCGACACACAATAGTGTCAAAAAGACTTTGTACATGATAACACTTCTGGCACATTATAGTACTCTGGTATGCGTAGGACTCGTACCCGAGAACATAATAATATCCCGGCATAAGCAGCACCTAAGACACAGGGCTTTGAAAAGGACTTCGTACATAAAATGTACTTTTGTACGTAGGACGTACTCCACAGATCATCGATCTCACCACACACGTACTCTTAATAAGAGGCTACCCAATGTCCAAACTTAATTGAACTAAACATCCCTTTTTAAGTCTTAACCCATCACTAGGCAAACCTACAATGCTTATAATCAATTTTCGATATTATCTTCGTTTAGGCAACGCTAACTAGTGTATACTTAACACAGAGTTTTAAGTAATAATATCATATATACACATCTTAACACATATTGAACCATAACTGATTCGCACGTTGTATATTATCAAATATATATCTAACACGTATTTCGGGTAATAACAAATATTTCACATACATATATATTTAATACTTTAATCACTACTTGTATTAAAATCATGTCCATGAAAGGGACTATGCACATGATACCTTATCGGATGAACACATAGTTCAAAAATACATAATCCGTACTCCCGGATCTAAAATTTACCTCCTTACCTAATCCATACTCCCGGATCTGGTATGTTTGATCCATTTTAATAAACAAACTATATATATATATATATATATATATATATATATATATATATATATATATATATATACACATAACATGTATTTTATAAAATACTTCATATCTATGTGTAAGATGAAAGTGACTATACACTCACTTGATTAGACGATGCTCGGATAGCACTACGGCTCTTCAAGTATCATTCTTTTGATGTAACAGGGATATCTTCACACACCGACTTCTCGTGGGCAGAGCTTCGACTCGAAACTCTTTTCTTCTCGGGATCTTCGGAGTGTCGGGACTCGCTTTGGGTATCGGGGATGATACCGGGACTTCGGGGGTTAAAAGATGGCTAGAGAGGGTATAGAGAGTGAGAGAATGAGTGAAGTAGCAACCAAATTCGGCTGCCCTCGACTTCTATTTATAGGGTTGGATTTTCGATATTCACGTCGTGAACAACAAGTTCACTTCGTGACTTCAGTCGTCATCAGGTGCGTCATCGCAACTTGGGTCTGTCAGGCTCCAGGAGACGTCATCTCTGAGTTCACGTCGTGAACCCTATGTTCACGTCGTGAGCTCTGACACAGTGTCGGGGTTCGTGCCCCGAACTTCATAATTTCATATCTTTTGCATACGAGCTCCGTTTTCAACGTTCTTTATATCCACGCGTAGGTGAGATTATGCTCTACAACTCTCGTTTAGACTCTGTCGGCTAATTTTGACTTTATTTTTCTTATATTACTTTTAGTAGGCCGGGACAGGAAAACTCCGTTAGAAATTCATAACTTCTTCATCCGACGTCTGTTTTCGTATGTCTTTTTACCGCTGGACTACTATCGACGAGATCTTCGATTCTCGTTTAGATTGTTTCGGCTAAAGATCACGCGATATCAATTTCGAGATTTGGGCTGCATACCGCTAAACTGAAACTTAGAAAAATCATAACTTCCTCATACGAAGTCAGCTTTGGGTGTTCTCTTTATGCACGCTATCGGTTTAACGTATTCTACGACTTTCATTTAAATCGCTAAAGCCAAATATCGATCTATCGTAAATTCACTATTTACGCCGCGTTGTGTCGTGCCGGTTCTGTCGCGAAACTACGACAGGTCATAACTTCTTCGTTATAACTCAGATTTCGGCATTCTTTATATATTCGGAATCCTTGTAACATATACTGCAACTTTTATTAAGACTATTCATTCTTATTACTTCAAAACGACTTCCAATGTTTGACCTAGACTATTATATCGTCATTAATGCATAGCCCAGAAACACGGGCGTTACAATTAACAACTAAAAGAGGAACAAAAGACAACTAGATTCAATCAAATTAAAGAGACTTCCGTTTAGATTCGATTCACTTATTCGTATGGTTGATTTCGTGGCAAGTGCAATGGATTAATATATCAATGGTTACCAATTTCTAATATGATTAGGTTCATGTTCACTATTACTAATCCTTTAGCAAACAAGTTAATTCAAACAGTGATCAGTTGATTAAACTAACAGGTTTCCTAGTATTCAGTTCGGATCAAGTAAAACTTGTTATATTAGTTAACTAAATTTATCAATTCAATCAACTCTTGTGTGGTTATTCATCACACAAGCTTACACATTAACTTACTTATTTTCTAGTTAATCCTAGGTTCATATTCACTAATACTAGACATACAATATTGTTTTCACAAAAACCATATGATACAAGCAATTAAGAGATGTTCATGCAACTTAATAAACTTGATTATTAACAGAAAATAATTATTGTCAACACATAAGAGTCTTTAACAAGCTTAACAAGACAATTCACCAAATCAAATTAATCCAAGCCATAAAATCAAACCATATTCATAAGTTTATCTAGTCTGAACAGAAGTAATGACTTTTTAGCTCATATCTACAGCAAATAACAAACTAAAAACGAAATCTAATGATTTAAACATGGTTCACACAAAAGATTAAGATAAAAGTAATGTTTGTTTGCCTTTGATCTCTTCAAAATTGACTTCTAGGTTGAATTCTCGAAAACCACAACTCTAAGAACCCTTCTGGCCTCCAAAAATCGTCCAAAGCTTCCAGAATTAGTTAGGGTTTCGAATGAAAGCGATCTTATATATAGATTCTGAAAATAGAGCCAACTCAACGAGTTTTTTCCAACTCGTCGAGTTGGTCATTAAAATACCGTGTACGGGAAGTCAGCGTCAAGAATCGCGAACTATCTGATCAACCCGTCAAGTTGATGGCCAACTCGTCGAGTTCGTTTGGAATCAACATTTTCTCAAAACACAAAAGTCGTCCGAAATTGTGTCTAGTTTTCAAAACATTTTGAATATCGCCAAGTCTGCTTCCTTTTCCTTCTGAGCATGTCTTTATTGCTGAAAATGAAATTTTAAAACTAATTAAGCATCTTTTGTTTATTAAATGAGATAAAATCAACATAAAGTAATAAGATAATGCATGAATTTTATAACTAAATATGCTCATATCAAAATACCCCACGCTTGACTTTTGCTTACCCCCAAGCAAAACTGAATTTTAACACACTAATACCACACAAGACAATCCCAATCGAACCCAACCATTATGCCAAGACCGCAACGTATGCATTTGTCTCTAAATTTTTTCCTAAGGACCCCCCTCAATTCTAAATACTTACAATCCTCATAAACACTCGCCCACTTCTTTTGAACAACGCTCATTTTATGCATCCCTCCGAATCCATCCCCAAAAAACTTTCTTAACCTCAAGTCATTTTTGGTTAAATCCTTAAGCACACATACGATAACATAACCTAGAAAAGAAAATTACAAATAAAAGAAAAATACAACTTTTGATTGAATCTTTTATACTTTGTAGCTTTTCTTCATGATATTCTTCTTTGTCTTCATAGCTTTGTAGATTCTTTATTCGAACATTTCATCACTTTTTTTTTTTTGCTTTTTTTCTTTTTTTTCACTCAAACTAAAAATTCTAGAAAAGCATATGCTTACGCAAGGGTAAGCTGCTTGATTCCAATTCATAAAAACCAATACCATTTTTTACTATTTGTAGATCCAGTTTTGACTGCAACATCAATTACGAACCAACTCCAAAATAACATTCTTCATTCTCGATATTCAAACATTCTTCATTTGTGTATACGTGGTGAGGAGTTGTCGGAGTGAAGGCTCGCTAGGAAAACCAGGTGGTGTCGGCTACCTGATGGAAAGGTGAATCAACGTGCGTGTGCAATGTGGTACCATCTTATTGTGAGAGAGGAAGAAGGGAGGGAGGAAGAACAGGAGGAGGCATGGGTATTAGGATAACCGACACATTAAGGTAACCAATGGTTACCTGGTAATGACAAAACGTTGGAAGGGTTTTGAAAAAGTAATGGTTAATGTGACACGAAAAATAAATATAGGACTTTTGCAAACTAAGTGTGTAAAATGTAGGACTTTTTTGGTATTTTCCCTACCAAATTTCTGGTAGACTAGAAAAAAATGAAAAATGACGCTGCTAACTCTAAGGTGGTGTTTGGTTGACAGAATGTTTCTGAAGGAATTGCAATTGGAATTGGAAAAAGAATCTATTATGAATTTGAATCCAATTCCATAACATTTTTGGTTGGCAGGAAATAGAATTAAAATTTATTCCAAATATTGTTTGGTTCGTAGGAAATGGAATCGGAATCCATGTAAAATGACATAATTACCCTTTTTGTCTGTTTTGCTTAATTTTGATTTATTAACTAATATGTAAAGATACATTATATAAATTATAAAGTAGTAAAATATTGGTTGTGGCGGCAACGGAGGTGATGGCGGCGGTGGTGGTGGCAGTGGCGAGTGATGGCGACGGCGGTAGTAGTGGTAGCAGTAGTAATGGTGGTAGTAGCGACGACAGTAGTGGTGATGGCAATGGTGGTGGCGGCGACAATGGTGGCAGTGTTGGTGGGTAATAGTGGTCGTGGTGGTGGTGATGGGTAGTGGTGCTAGTGGTGGTGGCAGCAGTAGTGGTGATAACGGTGGTGGATGATGGTAATGGTGGTGGCGGGTAGTAGTAGTGGTGGTGGCAATGGTGATTGCGGTGGAGGTGGCTGCAGTGGTGGTGGTAAAGGTGGTGGATGATGGTAATGGTGGTGGCGGGTAGTAGCAGTGGTGGCGGTGGTGATTGTGGTGGAGGCGGTGATGGTAGTGGTAGTGGCGACGATGGTGGTGGTGGTGGCAGTGGTGGTGGTGGCGGCAGCTGATGGTGGTGGCTGTTTGTGGAGGGTGATGGTAATAGTGGTGGCTTGTGGCGGCGACAACAGCAGTGGTAGCAGTGGTTGTGACTTGTAACAGTGGTGGTGGTAGTGGCGATTGGTGGTCGTAGTGGCTGTTGGTTTTCTATAAGTAAATGGAGTATTTTTGTAATCTGTCAATTTCCTAGATGCAAAAGAATGTTTTCCATCAAACTTTGGAAGAAATCCATTTTCCTCCATATGATGAAAAATTTATTTAATTTAGGAATCATTTTCCTCCCTCTAAGTCCATCCAAACACATGAATTCGAAGGAATTAAAATCATTTTCCCCCGAATTTCATTTCTTTCTTGCCAACCAAAGACACCCTAATTGTTCACGGTTGCAACGAGAACATGTTCTTTCGAAAGTCCTAAATCGGAATTGATGAGGCAGGTGTTATAGTCCTCCCCTTAGATATTTAAATTTTGGGCAAATGAATATACATTTTTTTAATATAGAACAAAAGAAAAGATTTAGACATTAGACTAAATTTATTATAATATATAGAACGATGATAACATTTAAATAAATATTTCAAAGTGATTTTTTTTAATTCTACTTCTCACATGATTGTTAGTTTGTTACCCTGTAGAATTTGTTACATTTGTGCTTTATTGCCAAAAAATTATTAAGATAATATAATAAAGGGTTTAGGTCATTCTTGGTCACTTAACTTTTGGTTTTGTGCTCATTTGGTCAGTTAACTCTTTTTAAGTCTTAAAAGGTCATCAAACTTTTGGCTTTATGCTCATTTAGTCACTTAACTTTTGGTTTGGTCACATTGAGTCACCTAACTTTTAAAATTATGCTCATTTAGTCACTAAAATTTTAAATTTTTTCAAAATTTTAGTGACTAAATGAGCACAATTTTAAAAGTTAGGTGACTAAATGAGCACAAATCTAAAAGTTAAGTGACCAAACCAGAAGTTAAGTGACTAAATGAGCACAAAGTCGAAAGTTTGATGACCTTTTAAAACTTAAAAAGAGTTAAGTGACCAAATGAGCACAAAACCAAAAGTTAAATGACCAAAAATGACCTAAACCCTATAATAAAATGGTTGAGAACTAACCAAATCATTTGAGATGTAAATCCCGTCAAGAAACGTACCCACATTTGAACCTAAGACCTCCATTATATATTGTCACCCTATCTTTCATATGCAACAAGATGAAGTTATGAAGTATATATATATATATATATATATATATATATATATATATATATATATATATATATATATATATATATATACTAGAAAAGTTTAAGGCCCGTGCTAAGCACGGTCCATGAAGGGTGATTTGGGAATTTTTAAATTGTCATCAAAGTATATTTTCCTAATATCGAAAAAGTGCAAGCATATTGTGTTTTAGTAATACACTTTCATTTATTCTTATTACATCTTTATACTTAAAGAAATTTCAGGATACTTCCAAAAACTCACCCATACAAATAATTAAAAATATTAGACAGAGTAACGGGCATATTCTCTCTGGAATTGAGTTGTTTGCACAAAGACATGTTTGGTAGTACAATGCTATAACTAAGAATATTTTTTAAGGTACGGTGCATCAAATTTTTTTAAATATCACAACTGGCCAAAGCTTTAAATTTCCTTAATCGTGTCGTATATGAAATGGAAGCCCAACAACAACTCACATGCATAGTAAGATACCATTTTCATTATTAACATGTCAATTTAGAGAGAAATCTTTCCTCAACGTGTAATAGTTCTACATGAGCTGTTTCAAATCATAAAATAAAATACAAAATACACATGATATATATACATAAATAATATTATGTATATTATCATCCGATATGAGTATTAAAAAAAACTAATTATTTTGCCTTTATGAGATATAGCCTTGATTTGCGCAAGGGGAGTCGTGTTGATTATGGAACTTGTTTCAGTTCTTAATGCCACAACGTACATAACTTTCATGGCTTTTAGTGAAAACCTGAATTATTAAGGCTGAAATATAATGTTATTAACAAATACTGAATCCAAATAATACTCAATTATGGAATTTGATATTGTTCTAATACATTTAGTGCTAATATTATACTGAATGTCTATACATCCTTATGTTAACCTTCAATACAAATATGATCATATAAGTTGACTGTGATGAGATTGTCACTGGAGTTGGATTTAAACATAATCCATATACAGATGAATTTGATTTTTACATATAAGATTTGATATTTTGTTTTGTCCACAAAAGGATAAAATAATAGATGAGTTTTAATCATCTTTACTTAAATGTTGTAACTACTATTTTTTAAAGATCTACTGGACATTCTGGATGATTACGTCAAAATATGGGTGTTTTATACATACTAATCGTAAAGATAATAAGAATTAAAAATGGAGATAAATAAATTTTTTCTCTATTTACATGTAATCCTAAAGTCAAAGTGCTCGGCATCAAAGCAATCAGGTTTAAAGAATAGGATTAACAAACTTAGTATTTCCAATGAAATGAAGCCTTGTTGTTGGGGTTGATTATCAAGTATCAACAATCATGAATGTCATCCAAGTAATTTACTGAAAAGGTAGGTCCAGTGTATCTTATTGACAGGAATTCCATGCCAAATTGATTTTTCATTCTGTTAGGACTTTAATTAGACAATCCCTACCTTTGATATGTGAAACACAATAGCATCGCAAAACATTATAACCCACTAATTTATCGATTGCTACTAAGACAAAGAAAAGAAAGAATAAGAGTTTTTTGTAACAGAAATATAATAATCAACCTCAGAAAGATAGTAAGAGTTTTTCATTAGACGTAATGCAGTTGTCATGGAGATTCTCATGGAAAGTAGAACATAAATCATTTTAAAGATGCAATTAGGTTTTTCCTGATGTGACCATAACCGAACGCTTATGATATTCAATATAACGCAAACAGTAAAAACCTAAATATACAACAATTTAGTTACAAAATAGAACAAATTTCTCAAAGTAGGTGAGGGGGAGGACCATTGGCGGTTTAGAAAAATGGAAATTAGGGCACCAGAAGCTTGGAACATAAGGGAGATTTCAGTGAAAGAAGGACTAATAACTTCTTGAAAAGAAAGGAAATTGAAAATTCTGAGGGATAAAATAGAGTTGCTAATGAGATGCTTAACCTTTGTCGATCACCAACAAGATTGAAGAATGGTTTTAGACAATAAAACCCCTTAAAAGATCCTCCCAATTCCATCATGAAACTTCAACAACGACAATCCTGAAAAACAAGAAATCCCAAAACGCTAATATAGCGAAAAATATTAGATCAACCCCATCGAGTATACACATGAAATCAACGGTGTCCACAAAAAAACCACAAACTTATTCGATGAAATTCAAACACGTTTTGAAATTATCGACCAACTGATATCCTAGAGTGATAATATGTTGAGATTGAGATTACCAATCAAATCGATCAAAGAACGAGACACCCACAGCCTCCAACGATGACTTGTTTGTAGACAAAGAAAGAGGAAGGGAAATTCATTGCCCATGTTTGTGTCTCATTCTTTTGATACAAAACGTAATTCCTCTAACTGGCGAAAAAAAAATTGTTTTGTTGATAATGTGGTTGGAATTCTTCTTGGGGAGGAAACCCAAGTTGCGGTTAGAACAGAAGGGGAATCGGTGGACGTGGATCCGTAAATCTATAGAAGTTCAAACGGAGGAGGGCTAAAGATGTGACATTCTGGATCGTCGTTGATGTAGATGGCACCGCTCGTAAGGTAGGGTACGTGGCGTATTTGGAACCGTGTGCATTTGATTTACGCGCCCTAGGAAAAAAGGGCTTTTATATATAGTAATGATATATATATATATATATATATATATATATATATATATATATATATATATATATATATATATGTGTGTGTGTGTGTGTGTGTGTGTGTGTGTTTTGCGGGAAAATAAATGTGTGGATGAGAATGATTCCCCCATTCTCAACCTTTATTTTTTCTCAATTGAACCCTCTCTCTCTCTCTCTATATATATATATATATATATATATATATATATATATATATATATATATATATATATATATAGAGAGAGAGAGAGAGAGAGAGAGAGGGTTCAATTGAGAAAAAATAAATGTTGAGAATGGGGGAATCATTCTCATCCACACATTTATTTTCCCGCAAAACACTTAGACGTACCGTCGGAAATGGATAACGGATAAAAATGTGTTTTCCAATCAAACTTGTTTCCTTAAACTATGCTAATCATTACCTTAATATACACAAAAAAAATATATTTTTTTGTTTTTTTTTTTAATTTTTAGAAAGCCATTTTTATCGAAAAATTATTTTAAATATATCAAAATGCATAATTTTTTATTCTCTATAAATAGACATCCATATTGATATAGGTTTAAGATAAAATAAAAAATTTATTTTTTTTAGAGTTTCAGCTCTCGTTATTCATAAGTGAATAAAAATCTATCAGATTTTTATTACAGTACATTAGTTATTCACTTATGAATAAAACGTATGCTTAACTTTTTTTTTTATAGTTTAAGTATCGTTCATATATGAATATGACACGTAATAAAGTTTTCTTACTTAAAATATATTTTTTACATCATATTTCGTCATATATTATATTTATATATGAATAAAACGTGTATTAGTTGTCGTCATATTTTATATTCATATATGAATAAAACATTTATCAGATTTTTGTTACAGTTAATTTGTTATTGATATATGAATAAGTAGTATAAATGATACTTAAACTGTAAAAAAAATAATTATATATTTTTATTCAAAAGTGAATAACGAATGTACTGTAGCAAAAATCTGATGCATTTTTATTCACTTATGAATAACGATAGCTGAAAATATAAAAAAAAATAAAGTTTTTATTTTATCTTAAAAATATATCAATATGGATGTCCATTTGTAGAGAATAAAAAATCATGAATTTTGGTATTCGATAAAATAGCTTCTTAAAAATTAAAAAAACACAAAAAAAAACTATGTTTTTGTTAGCATAGTTTAAGTAAACATGTTTTGTTGGAAACACATGTGTATTCCTTATCCATTTCCGCTGGTACAACGTATGCTTTTGCGGCAAAAATAAATGAGTGGCTGAGAATGATTCCCCTATTCTCAACATTTTTTATTTTCTCAATTGAAGTTACCTCTATATATATATATATATATATATATATATATATATATATATATATATATATATATATATATATATATATATATATGTTATTACTCGTGGAAACCACGGTTGATAAATTAAAATAACATAGATTAAAAAAAAAACTACCGAGTTCTTTTTCCAATAATGAGTAGCAAACACCAATTGAAACAAATTTTTGTTGAATTTATTTTCTTTTTTAGAAATTTTTTTTTGAAAGTTTCAATGGTTGAATCATAAAAAAAATAATTAAGTAATTAACCGTACAAATTCCAAGCTATAGTGTTTTTATGAAATCCAAATTTTTATGTAGTGGTTTTCATGAAAGATAAAAACAAAACTCCTAGTGGTTAAACCGGAAGAAAATAGATTCGGTAAGTAAATTTAAAGAAAAAAAAAATACAGTGCATTCATGGAATTTGTTCTAAACTAAATGACCAAAAATCGCTCGCTACTAAACTTAAACTCGACTTTTCACATTTTGAAAATGTTTCTTCAATAGCAAGTTAGCAACATGCATCTGTCTAGTACTCCACAAAAGATACATGCCTAAAAACTCAAATCTTTATTTCTTTCATAAACAAATTATTAGTTGGTTTAATCCTAGTACTAACGGATATCATGCTAAGAGCAATATAATGACATAGAAAATGTAACTATTATTTAATAAAAAATATTCCTTCACATTTTTCTGATTATATATCAAAATGGACCAATTTAATCTGGTATGCAATTATCAACTATGCAAAAAATAATTTGAATGTTTCTTACGACATTATTACATCTCATATTTTTGCATTTGACCCTTTGAAAATAACATTAATTTTGTTAAAGTATTTTTGTGATAATAATTTGTTTTAGTTGGACGTCATTGTTCATAAATAAGTATAAAAGTCTTTAAAAAAAATACATACAATTTACAACATTTTACAAGTTGTAATAAAAAAATTGCAATGTGTTGGGCCTAAAGGTGGTACATAAATGAATATAAAGAAGCAACAATTAATTACATTTTTGCAATGAGGCAGGTGTTATAGTCCTCCCCTTAGATATTTAAATTTTGGGCAGATGAATATACATTTTTTTAATATAGAACAAAAGAAAAGATTTAGACATTAGACTAAATTTATTATAATATATAGAACGATGATAACATTTAAATAAATAATTCAAAGTGATTTTTTTTTTTTAATTCTACTTCTCACATGATTGTTAGTTTGTTACCCTATAGAATTTGTTACATTTGTGCTTTATTGCCAAAAAAATTAAGATAATATAATAAAATGGTTGAGAACTAATCAAATCATTTGAGATGTAAATCCCGTCAAGACACGTACCCAGATTTTGAACCTAAGACCTCCATTATATATTTTCACCCTATCTTTCATATGCAACAAGATGAAGTTATGAAGTATATATATATAGTGATGTTTTTGTTTGTTAGTAAAAGTTAACCAACTTCCCCTCTACCCAAGCTATGAAAGAGGGATAAAGATTCCAAACAAAATGCATATGTTGCATGTTGTGATGGTCAACATCAATGGCAAAAACTTTATTCGAGTATATTATAGAGTCCATCATGATTAAGTAGTAGCATGTTCGTATTCTTAAAAATAGAGCAACAATATGTAGAATCCATGGCGTATGTGAATAGTGAACTAGAACTAGAACTGGAATTGCATCTCTGCTGAATATCCCAATGCGTCTAGATGAGCAGCCATGGCCTTGTTCATTGGTGGTGGCCCACACCTTAGAATCTGCATGTTTTTTTTTTTCACAATATAATTCTCATATTTTATTTAAAAAAAAAAAAATTGAAAACATGTTTGAATGGTACCTTGATATCGGGTGCAGGTGCGGGGCAGTGGGCTTGGATCATTTCTTTTGATACAAAACCAACTCCACCTGTCCATTCCTCTGGTGGCTGCAAAAGGACAACACATGACATTACATAACAAAACAAAACAGTTTGGTTGGTTATACACTGGGATTCATCTGAATAATACCTGAGATTTAGCACATAGTAGACTTGGAAACGCCCTGGGTATTTAGCTTCAAGTCCCTCCAGTTCTTCCTGAAAATCACTCAATTTAAATAAAAGCCATGTTTATTTATAATTAAAATAATATGGACAAGTCTTATAATTACTCACCTTAAGAAGGATGTCATCATATGTGACATTAGCATATATGAGATGCACCTGGGTGTTGTCCTTTGGGTTTTCTAGTATAGCTCTAGCAACCTACATTGAAATAAAAAAAAATATTAAATTATGATAGTTATACAACCAAGCCAAGCCTGTTGAGTGTTGAGACTTGAGATTAAAAAAATAAATAAAGACCTGAAACATTGGAGTGATTCCAGAGCCTCCAGCAAGCATTCCAAAAGCTCTCACCTGACCCGGTTGATACTTGAAACGCCCCTGGAATGGAATTGGAATTTACAGAAATTATATTATAGATGGAAGTATGAATTGCAAACATTCTAGAAAAAGAAGATTCAAGAATTGGAGGTTATGTACCTTGGGTCCCCTTACAGCCATATAGTCACCTTCACGCAGCTCTCTAAAGTAGTGGGACATCCGACCTAGTGGATACATCTACACACACACACACATATATATATATATATATATATATATATATATATATATATATATATATATATATATATATATATATATATGATATATTTATACAACAAGATTAAAGATCAAAAAGTGCATCAAATTTTAATATTGATGTGTACCTTAATAACTAACTCAAAATATCCCACATCACTGTCAAGGGTGGTTGGGGTGTATGGTTTGATAACCTCTTCCCCTTGACTATCTTTACCCCTACAGTACAAAACAAAACAAGGTAAATAATTGTAGAAAGCACAAACCACTTAAAGATAACATGTGATATATATATATATATATATATATATATATATATATTTAGATTGAGTGAAGAAAATAAATAAATATACCTGCAACTTATGTGTTGTCCAATAGGAAGGCCCAAGACCGAAGTAGGTGTAGGAAGCTCAAATCTGAACTTTGCAACATTATGGCTAAGCTGTGTGCGCTTCACAAGCTTGAATTCCTTAAAATTTTCAGGGTCTATGCTCCCTACTACTCACAGCACAATAACAATACTTTCTTATTTAGTTTTTATAGATGATACAGATGGAAACCATGGGAAATTGAAGCTTGGAAAATAATAGTTGCACAAGTTAAATTGTTTGAAATGGAAATAAAAAACACCTTTGCTTTTCTTTGAGGTATATAAGTAGGCTGCAGTTGCAACAACAGCAACAATGGCAACAGCAATTCCGACTTGGATCTCCTTTGCTTCCAAGAATTCCATTGCTTGAGAAGGAGGTGAAGAGTTGGTTGTTTTTCTTATCTACTGAGAGATCAATTTTATCTGCCAAAAAACAGAATTTTAATGGTTTGATAATAAGACAAATTTATAGCAGTTTTAGGACAATCATACGAAAAATGACTCTTCTCCCTAAGCAGTAATATGCTATTTCTTGTCCATAACCATTTCCAAAATAAATGGAATTGTTTTTTATGAAAAAAATAAAATAAGCAAATAAATAAGTGTGATAGCTCCTAAAGCTATAAGTTATACAATGTAAAATAGTATATTAGTTATGGTTGAGTTGTAAACATGTTTATGAGGATTAAGCAGCCAAAGACTTACATTGCTGTTATTTGAAAAGGAAACAGAAAACAAACAAGAATATACAAAAGGAAAATAGAATAACTTGGAATTTTGAAGATCATAATTGCAGATTATGAGATATATATTGATTGAAACCAAATAAGAGTGTATGATGATCAATGCATGATCTGTATGTGTCTCCTTGGGTCTTTTGCGCTATTCAATCTCAATGCATGATTTGTTACCTTTGCAACTTTTGAATTAGTTTGATGGAAAGAGATTTGCTTCTTCTGTGACACAATCTACATATCATAAATAACAACAAAGATATCAACTTTTGTATCATAGTGCAAGGTACAAATCAGATTAACATAAAACATAAACTCAATTTCACAAAATCATAAATAACAAAATCAGAATCAACATGTATATCAGACTCCACAAACATCACAAGTAACAATCAGCTTCACAAAATCAATTTCAGGAAATAACGAAGCTATCATGTATAATATCATAAACTAAAGAATCTATCTAGAATTTTTTTCATGAGACTCCAAAAAATTTGATTTCAGGGAAAACAAAACAAACATGGTGATGGAGAAGGAAACTCCGACGAAGACACAATGAAGACTTCGATGGACAGCGGTTCCGGCAAAGGAAGGAGAAGCGCCGGAGACCGCTGATGGAGAGGGTGGAAGAAGTTGCGTCTATGGAGAGGTGGCGTCGTATTACAGAGGATGCGTTTTAGGGTTGGGTGTTTGAAACCTGTATCACAAACTATTTAATATTGCCTGTAATATTCATTTTATGAGAAAAATACAGTCTAACTTGTTGTTTCTTTACACCATGACCCTACTATGAGGGTGTTTGGGAGTGCGTACTTAAAAGTGTTTTTCTAGAAAAGTGAAGTTGAGATGTATCGGTCAAATGAATGAGTATTCCAACTGTTATATGTGATTTTACAACAATTTCATTCAATTTCTAAACTAATTTCACCATTTTCATAATTTTTTCATGAAAAAATCAAACCATAAAAATGAAGTTGAGATGTATCGGTCAAATGAATGAGTATTCCAACAAAACAAATTTTCACAGTAAAAAAAATCCAACTGCTATATGTGACTTCACAGCAACTTCATTTAATTTCTTAACAAATTTCATCAATTTTTCGTGAACACATCCAAAATCGGAACACATAGGGGAGCAAATCGGAACACATAAGGGAGAAAATCGGAACACTGAAGCAACAATGCTTATGATGAACAGTTCGAAACTTACCGGATCGGAAATGGCTGTAGTCGTAGACGCCGGCAGTGGCAGCGGTGGTCTTGATCGGAGATCGGCTATCAACGGCGGGAGATTCTCTTACGATGCAGAAACGACGCACAGGGGAGAGCGCAGAGGGAGAGAACGAGTTGTATGGTTGGTGTGAAGAATAAATGCCGATTGGTGGGTGGGGGTATAAAGGTAATTTTAATTTTAAGAAGCAAAAAGCCTTTAAAAAGCCACGATGGTCTTGCTTTTCAAAAGCTGCGTTTCCTTTGTTACCGAAAAGCATATTTAAAAGCACTTTTCACTTACCCAAACACATTTTGAGCTTATTGGCTTATTGGCCCAATAAGCACTTTTTATAAGCAATCCCAACCGCCCTCTATATTTGTTGTTTGTTTATTATATTCATATCCCAAACACCCTCTATATTTGTTGTTTGTTTATTATATTCATTTACTATTAGTTTATTCCTTTTTGATTGTCTATCACTTATATATCAAAATAATTATGTAAAATACAAACAACAAATTAAATGTTACACACAAAAATATATATATATATATATATATATATATATATATATATATATATATATATATATATATATATATATATATATATAAACAAAATCAAGAGTTGATTAAATTTTGTGTTTTAATTTTTTTAATAGAAATAGTGTTTTAATTTGTAAAAAAGAAAAAAAAAATGTTCAAAGTCTATAAAAAAAGTATTTAAATTTTTTATAAACAAACGTACAAAAGAATATGTAAAATAAGTTGTGTAATTAGATTTGAAAAAAAAATTAAATTTTTTTTTTTAATTTTTGTTTTAAAAAGACTTGCTTAAAAAAAGTAAATTTATAAAAGAAGTTAACGAAAGATTCTAAACATATTTATATCACATCTATAAAATTCATTAAAATTGATAAAAGTTATAACTAAAAAATGACGTAATTATTAAAAAAATTAATCAAATTTATGAAAAAAATTAAATTTTGTTGTAAATTATAAAATAAAAGTTTGAAAGGGGCTGCAGCATAGCAGTACTTGCTAAAAGAAAAATAAAGAAGTAGAGATGGATGGATTCCAACCTAGTTTAGGAGGAAAGGATTATTAATGTCAGGGAAAATGAAAATGAAAATTAACTTTGATTTTGTTCATATTTGATTTCTTTATATTTTTATATTTTTATACCCAATATATCATTTAATTTGTTGTTTGTGTTTATCAATAATTAGTTTGTTTTTCTAACGATTAATATAAAAGCTTTTTGAGATATTGATTTATAACATCTTTTTATTTATTTATTTTATTTTATATACATTTGTCCTTACAGCAAACCCAACAAGGAGTTAAAATACTGGAAATAGCAAACACAGGAATGGCTACTCTATCGCTTTCTTCTCCCCCTTCTTCCCCATTCATCACCATTACAGGTTCTCTCGAGGTTGCTCTTCGTTTATCTTTGTGCAATTAGTTACTCGATTCATTGGATTATGCATTTAATCATGTTATTTGTTGTCCTTAGGCAAATTGACGACTCGTAGATTAATCAATTGTGCTGTCAGAAGCAACTGTGGTAAGCGCATTTCACGATTTAGGAGCGGTGTGATTGTAACAATGTCGATGGAGAAGAAGAAGAAGAAGGAGGTATGGATATGGACGGAGAACAAGCAGGTTATGACGGCAGCTGTTGAAAGGGGTTGGACCACGTTCATCTTCTCTTCTATTCATCGCCAGCTCGCTACTGATTGGTCTTGTAAGTCTACTGATATTGTTAGTTACTTGCTTCTAAAGGGAGATACACTCGGGACTTCAGTTGTTATGTAGGAAATTTTCATAATTATATGGATCGATTTGTTTTTATATGGATTTTCCTCTCAAAAGCTTAATCGGATGCCCCTAAATAGCTTTCAGCGTAGGTTAGATCATAGATGCTAGCAACGCATTATCCATTTTAGCTTAATTTCTTTAGAAACTCTTATAGGATTCACCATGAGTTACTGATTGCTAAACCTTTATGTCATGTTGTAAATCTTCCCATTCCTTTTCCACACCTACATTGACATTTCCCACAAATCACATATTGTGAGAAGTTATGAACATATGAATGTGGTAAATTCCAAGAAACGATTTTCATCCATCCTGATTTCATTGTTTCTACATGCAGCAATAGCATTGATAAATCCCATCTTCATTGAAGACAAGAGTCTTTTTGACAACAAGGCTAAATTGGTTGCCACAATTTCTGAAATATCTTCTCCCCAAGAATTGGAGCAACTCCAGCCAGCTTATGAGCATGCAGATAACATTATTGTTGATCTATTGGATTGGCAGGTATATATGCATCATCCCTTTCAATCTTATTCTATATGTTATCAGCAAGATTGCAGACAATTTATGTCATTTACACTTGTTTATTTTGTATGTTTTATACAAACATATATTAGTATAACAGGTCTATATGGAAGCTTAAAGATCATAAGACTTATCCTTACTTATTTTGTTATCACTTATGTTTTTTCAGGTGATTCCTGCAGAGAACATTGTTGCAGCATTTCATGGCACTCACAAAACAGTCTTTGCCATCTCAAAAAGTCTCTCAGAAGCTCAAATATTCTTAGAGGTAAACCTTATAAACCAAAGGTTGCTATACTTACAAAAGGATGTGCAAATTTTCAAGACAATTTCACATTGTAATTATCTGATATTATTTGCCTTTTGTAGGCATTGGAGCAAGGTTTAGGGGGAGTAGTTTTGAAAACTGAAGATGTTGAAACTGTCCTTGAGCTAAAGGTACATTTTTTAATACCCATAAAGTCTCTATAATTCATGCTTTCTTACATAATTCATATTAATATCAGGAATATTTTGATAAAAGAAATAAAGAAGGCAGCCTATTGGATTTGACCAAAGCTACCATTACTCGAGTTGAAATGACTGGAATGGGAGATAGAGTTTGTGTTGATCTTTGCAGCCTCATGAGACCTGGTGAAGGCCTTTTGGTACTCTCAATCCTTCTTTCTTGTGTTGTGTTTTTTTCTAATAAAGGACATAACAAAACAGAACAGGCTGTACTGCATGACATTATCTGATCTGACATGACATGATATCAGATAGTTAGACACGTATTGTATTTGGCAGTCATGACATGACTTGTTATGATGTGACAGAACATAACATGACTAGACATGACTTGGCATTCAGTACAATACATAATATGTTGTACTGCATAGTCTCAATCTCTCATTTGTGGAAAAGACATTAATGCCCTTATCCTTATGATGTAGGTTGGATCTTTTGCAAGAGGATTATTCCTTGTTCACTCAGAGTGCCTAGAGTCAAACTATATTGCCAGCAGACCTTTCCGAGTTAACGCAGTGAGTTTCTATTTCGGAGGTATTTTATTATATAAATTATATAAGTTACCATTTTCTAGTTATATTAAAAACTTATTTCTTGGGAATATTTTCAGGGGCCAGTGCATGCTTACGTGGCAGTTCCTGGTGGCAAAACATGCTACCTTTCAGAGCTGAAGGCAGGGAAAGAGGTTCTTGTTGCTGATCAAAGTGGTATACAAAGAACAGCTGTAGTTGGACGTGTAAAAATCGAGACACGACCTTTAATCATTGTTGATGCAAAGGTTTAATAATTTCATCTCAAATAGTTGGTGGAATGCTGACATGGCAATTTATTTTTTTAACTAGTTTAAAATATGTATAACAACAGGTTGATTCTGACAAGGAAACTTGTTACAGCATTCTTCTACAAAATGCAGAGACTGTTGGATTTGTACCTCCTATAAAAGGTGTGTATTTTTGAGGTTTGTTTTATATTATAATAATTATAATAATATAATATACTTATTTGGTGACAGGTGGAGGAAATGAAGCAACAGCAATTCCAGTGACGTCACTAAAGATTGGTGATCAAGTGTTGGTGAGAGTACAAGGTGGTGCTAGGCATACTGGTATAGAAATACAAGAGTTCATTATCGAAAAATGAATTTCATTGAATTTTTCATGAAGTTTTCATATATTTGGTCTTTTATAAGTGGTTGGAGTTTTAACGAAAATAGACCATACAATATATCTTAAAAATATATTGAAAGTTTTATACATTGTTTAAAATTGGTGCGTAGGATATTAACATTTACGCCTCGTTCCCGAGTTTAACAAAAGAAAAGAAGAGAAGAGAAAAGAAAGTCATGAGAGAAAAGAAGAGAAAGAAAAGGAAAACAATTTTTTTTTTGTGTTCCCGAGTTGGAGAGAAGTGAAAGGAAAATGAATCATTTTGTTCTTTCTTTCCAAATCCTCCCAAATCGGAAGGAAAGTTAGGAGGGAAAGTGATCCTCCCATTTCTCTCTACTTCCTTCCACTTCCCTCCTTTAATGAAACTGGGGAACACCAATTTCTTTTATTTTCTTCTCATTTCCACCCATTTCCTTTCTTTTCTCTCGTTAAGTTCAACTCGGGAACGGGGTGTTAGGAAAACTACTGACAGAGTCTTGCCAAACTCCATCACCACTCCATCTCTTTCGGATGACACAATAGAGTTTTCCCCTTCTTCCTGTTAATTGTGACAAGTGTTTTCTTTGATGTTGAGTTTTGTGTTGTGAAGTAGTGTCGTTTTGTACCTTTTTTTGGGTAAAATGAGTGTGGAACTTGTGTGTGAGATTCTATAAATTCGCGATTTATTCTTTCATGCCAATTTTGTAACGTGAATAGTATGTGGAATGCAATAAATTCGTGAACCTTTTGTGCTAATGATTAAGGAGTAAATAAGTTGGTGGAGACGGGAAATAACCTTTAAACAACCTATGAGCAATGATGAACTACAGAAAAATTTGTGCTTACGACCACCTGAGTTACCATCAAACCAAGAAGAATGAGCTTGAAACTAGAAATGATGGGAATGGCAAGGATTAGGAACACCTTAATCGTTCTTATTAGCTAAAAATGATTAAAGTAATGATGAGCAAACATCTAATGATTCCAAAGATTTGGGAAACAGTATCTACTTTTTGGTTTGGTTTGATGACAACTCATATGGAAGTGTCGGAGACGATCTTTCTCGCGAGTTGTTATCGTCCAAAAAGTAGATAGTTATTCCTAAAACTTTGAACATCATGTTGGATATTAATGAAATATGTTGGAAACTTTTGTAACATATACAAATTCATGTTGATAAATAAGATATTTTTAGAAATTATTTAACCAACATAATATATAGATAAACAAAATCAAATAATGTTTTAGCAAAAATACAACAACAAATATATTGTAATTAGGATGAACATTTGATGCAATGGAACCGTACCAGACTGGAAAAAAAAACTGAACCAGAACCGGCCTCAGCCCCTGACTAGACCGGAATTACATATTATCAGGGCGGTTCTTGGTTCCAAGATATCTACTTCTTTGGTTTTCAGGTATTCAATTCCCGGGTCTGGAACCGACATTTCATGGGCTGACCTTGGTTTGGAACCGAGAACCGAAACCGGCATCCTCTTAACCGATCTGGTCTTAGTCCTGTATTCCTTGTGCATTTCGGTTTTCGGGTATTCAGTTTTCGGTCCGGATCGGAACTGGTGCTCATCCCTAGTTTTAAGATATAGGATACACTTATAGATAGTCATTCATGAAAAATTTGAGATCCTAAATGTCACACAAGGCTTTAGCTATTATGGTCTCACAATGATCCACAATCAGTTGTAGGTGAGTTAGAATTAAGTTCATGATATTATCCGCCAATGTAATTCACCTTGATAATGGTGGTGGTGGCACATGTGCGACATCGACTCTCTAGTCTCATTGCAATAGAAAAACTCCATTCGTAGACTAATTATTGAATCCTCGATGGTCGCAACCCGTAATGACTAATGAGACATTTATAAAACCAAGATGATCTAAAAAATGGTTAAACTAGGACATAACAACTATCAACTAAACCGCATTCAACGCACTCTATTTTGGGGGACCATTTTTGGGACTTTGCAATTCACAATTAGACTTAATTTCAAACTTGGTGATTATTATTGAAATTCTGAAAAAAGTTTAGAAAAAATGATCATTTTGGTAATTATCATAAAAAATAAATCAATTCAACGGGGAACTCCATTAATTTTGTTTTATACTGGCTTTGTTGCTCCCAATCTCCCAAAAACTATATGCAAAGCAAGATACACCTACAGAACCATCTATATTGGTAAAATGCCATGATTCTTATATATGTGTCATGTTAGTTTTTGTAATTGAACTCTATATCGTGTGCAATGTCTAACAATCTTTCAGAAATATTTATTGTCATATCAACAACTATTTTATATTTTTATTTAATTTTTTTGTTATTTTAAATAATAAATATTTACTAATAAATATATAACTAATATAGAATTCTAATATAAATAATAATACTATTTTCATAAAATAATATAAAATGATCAGAAGATACCAACTGATATTGCAAAGGTCGTTAGAGAAATGAAATTTGGAAAGTCTTTTGTTAGTTTGAGTGGCATGGCACACGTCACTTAGAATGGGGGATGGAAATGCTAAAAACCACCGTTGTGGTTGCTCGGAGAGAAAATAGAGGCGAAGTTGGCTTCATGCTTCAGTTCAAGGTATCATTTCGATCATAATTTTGGCTTCAATCTCTATGTTTTCGATAATTTCTTCCGGTTTTCTACTAGTTGAATTCTGTTGTGGTTTTGCAGCTTGATAAGGTAGGGTTTTAAAGGCGATTTGTTGATCAGGTACGTTTCTCGATCTGAAGTTAACTGGTTAGAACCCTAGGTCGTCGTGTAATTTTGCTTTTGATTGGTTGAAGTTTGGTTTGGTAGCAGATCTGTGCTAGGTTATACATACATTGCTCTAATTTGATGCTTATGTTGTGTGTGATTTTCGCAATTGCCTTTTAGCTGTCTCTGATTTGCATTTATACTTACTACGAAATAAAATGATAACTGTTCTCTTATAATTACTAAAGTTCTTAGTCATGTTTGAGACTTTCGATTTCACAGCTTGTATCAAATTGTAGCTGGGAGAATGCTTAGGTTTTCATTACATATAGACCATGATAATATCTAACAAAAGTGAATTTGTTCATATTAGATTAATGATACATTAAATATGAGTAGTGACTTGAGCATACTTATCTTTTTGCACTGAATCATACTCCTTTTGGAACGTTGCTTCTGAATCTTTTCATAAACATTGTGAACATTTAATCATGGGGAAAATAATATTGACTCATTACTTGTTGGTCATATTGACATGCTCTACAAGTGATGGAATAAGAGCTTGAATGAAAAAATGATTTATGGAATCCAGGGACTTTTGACTTTTGAGGTTACACTAATTCCAACTTCAATCTTCAACAATGGGAAAATCTCCTGGAAAGTGGGTCAAGACTGTGCATTTTGGGAAGAAGTCATCAAAATCTAATCTCTCAAAAGTAAGTAAATTACATTTGTGTCTATCACTTATATTCAAGTAAGCATATTTTATGGATTATTGACCTAATCATTTATTTGATCCTGTATTATTGAAGGATGCTACTTCAGACAAAAAGACATCAATTACTATCAACTCACAATCAAATGATTTTAGTGCTGATTCTTCTGTGATATCAAGTCCAATGTGCAATGTCATCACACATTTAGAAAAGAGCTCCAGTGACAACTTAATCTATGATAGTGCTGCAAATGATGATGAGCTACAGCAGGCTGCTACTAAGGTGCAGGCAGCTTTCAGGGGATACTTGGTATGCTTCTGGAACTTGATAAAATGTATTCTAAAAGATCATTTCAGGAAAATGTACTTCACTCCTTTTACCAATATAGGCAATGTACTTCATTCTTCACCCATTATAGCAACATACTTAGATTTCTTACCAATAATAGAACTATGTAACCCACAATAGTAACTCTTGTTCCCTTGTGAGTGTCCTAAGAGTAAGGAGGTGAGATTCCATAAGAGAGGTCTTGGGATGGCTTATACCCTCTTTTTATCATCATTTTTTGTTTTATGTCTTATGTTATAAGTGTGATACATTAACTAATATTAATATCTCCGTGAAGGCTCGAAGGGCATTTTGGTCACTCAAAGGCATTATATGGCTTCAAGCAGTTGTTCGTGGTCAAATAGTCAGGCTTTCCGGAAGTTGTCCTCAAATGCTTCGAAAAAAACCTCTACAAGAACATTTGGTAACTCATCCTTTTTGTCTAGTTCTATTTAATTATCTCTCTTCTCATACAATATCTCCCCCCCTTTTTTTACTTCAATTTGTTCCATTACACATCTTTACTAATATTGTCTGTATTGGAATTAGGATTCCTACAGTTGTGTAATATTTTTATAGTACAGTTTTGTAATACAAGGAAACAAAATTGGATGCAAAACAAATATATAAAAGTATATTACTTTTTTATGTATTCAACCTTAAATTCATGGACAAAATAAAACAATTTTATATAATTTGGGACATATACACAAAGTATATATATTAATAACCAGCTATTCACTATCCATATTTGTTCACTCTAAATTCTTTGTCAATCAAAGGTACATATACTCTTTTTGTTGTACATAATGATTCAAAAAGTTTAAGGGACCTTATATGTACAAAAAAAATTCAGAGTGACCAAATATGAACACAACGAATAGTCATGTATAGCTGTCCACATCAAGTGTTTAACCCATTAAGCCTATTAAGTAAAAAAGAAACATCTCTTTTTTATTATTAGCCTTTTGTAGGAAGTGGAGCAAGGTTTAGAGGGAGTAGATTTAAAAGCTGAAGATGTTGAAGCTGTCTTTGAGCTAAAGGTACATTTTTATAATACCCATAAAGTGTCTAGTGAGTCATGGTTTCTTACATAGTTGATATTATCAGGATTATCTTGATGAAAGAAATAAAGAAGTCAACATACTGGGTTTGACCAAAGCTACCATTACTCAAGTTCAAATGTGTGGAATGAGAGATAGAGTTTGTGTTGATCTTTGTAGCCTCATGAAACCTGGTGAAGGCCTTTTGGTACTCTCAATCCTTCTTTCTTGTGGTTTTCTTGATACAAATCAAAACAAAACAGGTTGTAATGCGTTTGGAATGCAGAATAGAGTTTGTGTTGATCATCTCTTGCATGTGCAAAAGACGATAATGCCCTTCTCATACTCATCATCAAAAAATAGCCCTAGAAATCAAAAGACGTTAATGCCCTCATCCTTATGATGTAGGTTGGATCTTTTGCAAGAGGATTATTCCTTGTTCATTCAGATTGCCTAGACTCAAAATCAAATTACATTGCCAGCTGGCCTTTCCGTGTTAACGCAGTGAGTGTTTATTTTGGGAGGTATTTTATCATATCAGTTATGCCATTACTAGTTGTAGAAGCTTATTTCTTTTTTGAACATTAATTGGAAACAATTTCTTTTAATATTGATGACTTGTAAACATTTGCAGGGACCAGTGCATGCTTATGTGGCAGTTCCAGGTGGCAAAACATGCTACCTTTCAGAGCTGAAGGCAGGGAAAGAGATTCTTGTTGTTGATCAAAGTGGCATACAAACAACAGCTGTAGTTGGGCGTGTAAAAATCAAGACCCGACCTTTAATCATTGTTCATGCAAAGGTTTGTTTTTCACTAATCATTAAATAAAATTCGGGTTATTATTTTGTACTTCTGTACGTTATGCTTTTTTAAATGTTAACCTTTTTCAAAACCAGGTAACTTGAAAAAATGGTCAAATAAATATAATAGGTTAATCACTACAAAATACAGGTAAACTGATAAAATGGTGAAAGTATGATTGCCCTGTCATAAATAATTTTAAAATGGAAAAAATACCTTGTATTTTTACCATTTTATCAACTTAGTACTTCGTTTTCACAATAAGAAGCTCCTTTTTTCGACGAAATTGCTCTTTAAAAAATGTTTTCTTGATAAAAAATCATGATTTTTTTAAAAAAAATGAACAATCCCGTAGCACTAAAAAAAATCTTGATATTTTTATGGCCATTACGAAATTGATGGCTATTTAGGGGAATATATGAATTTTTGGCAAATTAAGGAAATTGGCTATATTTGTCTTTTTTTTTTCTCTATCTTTTTAAATGGTCAAAAAAGGATAATGGGTTAATCACTATAGAATATAGAATATGTAGTTAAGCGGTCAAATCCATATAAGGATAAAAACTTTTCTGTATTTTGATAATCACTATAGAATATGTAGTTAAGTGGTCAAATCCATAAAAGGATAAAAACTTTTCTGTATTTTGATAATCACTATAGAATATGTAGTTAAGTGGTTAAATCCATAAAATGAAAAAAACTTTTTTGTATTTTGTCATATCCCAAAATAATCAAAAGTGGTTGAATCTTTCTTCGAAATTTATAATTACAGGTTGATTCAGACAAGGAAACTTCTTACACCATTCTTCTACAGAATTCAAAGACTGTCGGACTTGTAGCTCCTATAAAAGGTTCGTAATTTTTAAGGTTGGGTTTATAATATGATATATATATAAATAGTATTAGTATATATATATATATATATATATATATATATATATATATATATATATATATATATATATATATATATATATATATTGATTTGGTGACAGGTGGAGGAAATGAAGCAACAGCAATTCCAGTGACGTCACTAAAGGTTGGTGATGAAGTGTTGGTGAGAGTACAAGGAAGTGCTAGGCATACGGGTATAGAAATACAAGAGTTCACTCTCGAAAAATAATTCTGTTTTTTTTCCTATTTTTCTTGTAATCTTGACACACAATTTTCATAATGAATAGGTTGCTTAAACATCGATACCGATTTTCTTAAGGCAATCTAAAGGTGCGAAATTGGCATGTCAAAAACGAATTGGGTCAAAAATCAAAACTGATACTTCTTTTGGAATTAGTCAACTACGGTTGTGTTGATCTGCAATGAAAGTCATAATAGAAAAAATTTAGTGTAAAAAATTTCACTAAAATCACTAGACTTTGATATATATATATATATATATATATATATATATATATATATATATATATATATATATATATATATATATATATATATATATATATATATATATATTTTATGACCACTTTAACATGCATCAAAGTGATCGACGTAGAAAAAAGTATATAAAACTTTGGTGGCATTCGTTAATGAAAGTGAAATATAATGGTTAAACACAAAATAACCAAAAGATAATTATTTTATGCAATTTACTTTAATTATTATGAAAAAAAAAAAAAAAAAAAGACTAGTTAGCCAATTTTTTGGTTTACCGAAGATTGTCTGCATAAATTGTTAAGATTTATGGAGTCTTGAACAAATTGACAAGTTCCTAAGAGTTCAAGGGCCATAAATGTAACTTGACAATTATTAAACAATTCAATTGTTTAATATTGAATGGAGGTACGGCAAATCAATTGTTTATTATTGGACGCATTTTTTGCATGGTCGGTAATGGACGGCCGCAATATTATATTCACAATATATGAATTGAAGGAAAATTTTGGACGGCAATTTGTGTAAACAAAAGAAAGTACGGCTCTCTCTCCTATATATATATGTGCGATGTAACAATTTGTATGTGTGCATCAAATATAACTTGTAGAGTTATAAATTGTAATCTTATTAAGTTAATAAGAAAATCTAGTTGCAGCCCGTGGACGTAGGATTTACACCGAATCCGAACCACGTAAAATCCTTGTGTTCCTTCTTGCTTTATTTCCTTCGTGTGTTTGTGTGTGTGATAGTGTTTCCGCTGCATGTACCCGGTCCGATTCCTAACAACTGGTATCAGAGCCTGGTTAGCGAGGTTTTGGAGGGTACGATCGTTTTTCTGTCACACACGAGTGTACCTTATTTTTTCTCTTGTTTGTCATAATGGCTGAAGACAAGGTTGTAATCGAAGAGTTCAACGGTTCTGATTTTAGCTGGTGGAAAATGCAATTAGAAGCATTGCTATGTCAGAAAGACTTGGACATGGTACTCGGAGACAAACCGGAGAAAATGGAAAAAGCTTTTGAAGATGCGTGGAACTCAAAGGACAAGAAAGCCAAGGCGGTTATTACATTGTCATTGACGAAGAGCGTTGCTTTCAACATCATGAATGAAACCACGGCGCGTGGTATGATGGAGGCTCTGTCAAATATGTATGAGAAACCATCGGCGGCTAACAAGGTGTTCTTGATGAAGGAGTTGTTCACTACAAGGATGAATGAGGAAGACTCAGTTACGGTTCACATTAATAATCTAAATTCAATTCTGTCCAGATTATCATCTGTGGGAATTAAATTTGATAATGAGACTCAAGTTTCGCTGCTACTAGCTTCTCTACCTGATAGCTGGTCCGGAACAGTTACTGCAGTTACGAGTTCCGTGGGGACCAGTGGTATGACTTTTGAAGGGGTTAGAGATTTGGTTCTAGGCGAGGATATCAGACGCAAGAATCAAGGTGGTTCTTCCTCTTCTGATTTATTAAATGTCGGAAGAGGTAGAGGGAATAGCAGGAACAGTGGGAGTCGGGGAAAAAGTTCTTCTAGAACTTTGAAGAATGTGAAATGCTGGAACTGTCAAGAAGTGGGACATGTTAAGAGTCAATGTCCAAAGAAAGAATTGAACATTGCTGGTGCTGAGAGTGTGTCTGAGGATGATGCATTGATACTCAGTATGGAAAGTTCTGTAGACTCTTGGGTCATGGATTCAGGGGCTTCGTTTCACGCCATGGACAACGGGGAAACGATGGTGAATCTAAAAGAATGAGATTTTGGGAAGGTACGGTTGGCAAATGACGAGATGCTTCAGGTAACGGACATGGGAGATATTGATCTGGTTACTTCATTGGGAACTACATGGAACCTGAAAAATGTCAAGGTGATTCCGGAGCTGAAAAAGAAATTGATTTCTGTTGGTCAGCTGGATAAACAAGGACTGGAAGTAAGGTTTGGTGGTGGTAAATGGATGGTGGTCAATGGTAATTCGGTGATTGCTCATGGTATGAAGTGTGGGTCATTGTATATGGTTGAGGTACCTGCTGAGGGAAGTATGACCGTCCCTGTTAAGCAAGACAAAATCTGGTTCGCTAAATCTAGTGCTAAGAGACTTCATTTTGCAAACATGAAGTCTGAAGCCAAAGGGATGTTAGCTGAACGAGTTCGAAAGTCTAAACCATTCAGGGGATTCTGTGACAGTGGGAGCACGGGACGTGTTTCGGGTACAGTTACAAAGAGCCGTTGGGTTTTGAAGACTAAGACTGAAAAATTCTCTCTTGTTGAATGTTTGCAAAGTTGGGAGAGTGTTAGTGGTCCTCGGTGTATCTCTGGATCTGGTGGAGTGTCCAAACCGGTTGAGACAGAGGATGAGTTGGTGGTGGGATTAGCCACGGCTGAGTTGGAGCTAGTGGGAGCTTCAACTGGCCCTTCTAGTAATTGATGATGAGGGGCGGCTGCAACTAGAGAAATCAGACTAAGTTTTAGCTTGTTCTTTGGAACTGGAAGCTTGAAGGACTTGGTTGTTTTTTAAGATTACTGGAGTAATTAAGAGTTGGATGGCGGAGAAAGACTAATTTGTTCAAGCCTCCAAGTGGGAGATTGTTAAGATTTATGGAGTCTTGAACAAATTGACAAGTTCCTAAGAGTTCAAGGGCTATAAATGTAACTTGACAATTATTAAACAATTCAATTGTTTAATATTGAATGGAGGTACGGCAAATCAATTGTTTATTATTGGACACATTTTTTGCATGGTCGGTAATGGACGGCCGCAATATTATATTCACAATATGTGAATTGAAGGAAAATTTTGGACGGCAATTTGTGTAAACAAAAGAAAGTACGGCTCTCTCTCCTATATATATATATATATATATATATATATATATATATATATATATATATATATATATATATATATGTGCGATGTAACCCTTTGTATGTGTGCATCAAATATAACTTGTAGAGTTATAAATTGTAATCTTATTAAGTTAATAAGAAAATATAGTTGCAGCCTGTGGACGTAGGATTTACACCGAATCCGAACCACGTAAAATCCTTGTGTTCCTTCTTGCTTTATTTCCTTCGTGTGTTTGTGTGTGTGATAGTGTTTCCGCTGCATGTACCCGGTCCGATTCCTAACATAAATGTCCTAACGAAAAGTTGAGCAAAGCTTATTGAAATTGTTAAAAATATATGGTTGTTTGTTTATGAATTAATATCGAAATGACGACTTAACAAGTTAAGTAAAAAAAATTGGCTAAAATATCATGACATTAACCCTTTAACTATTTGCTCTTCTTTTTCCTCTTAACTGCTGTAATGTTTTATGTTTAAATTGATGAATATTTGGTTAAAAGTTAAAACTATGAATATTAAAAATGTTTTCTTGAAATGTAATGTTAATTCAAGTGTGTGCTCTCTTTTTTAGATTTGATGATTCAAGTGTCACTTTTTACAAATGGAATTATGAATAATTAAGGAGTATGATTAAATTTATCGTTTAAAAAATAAATACCATTTTCAACATACATAAATTACATATATATAACTTAGGAAATATTTGGCAATGAACTTTTAGCTTAAACAAAAAACTGTAAATTTAAATATTTTATTTAAAAAAATATAATTAAAAAAGATTTATTATTATTTTTGAATTATAATTAACTTGAAAAACTAATAAGTATTGTTTGCAAGATTCTCCAATTCCAATGTTTTACGCTCAACTTGTCCAAATAATTTACACACATTTAAGATTTTAACTCGTTAACTACCTGTCCATATTGCCATCTATACGGCTTATAAGAAAACTACACGTAAATAAACAGAAGAAAAAAATACGCTCAAATAAAGATTTTTGGATATCTTTCAAAATGCGCGCTTTCAATTTCAACATTGAAAATTCAAACAAGAACATATAACTTTGATCAAAACAAACACAAACAAAACCACCAACAATCAATCCATCAAAACCAGAAAATTTCACAGATTCGCCACATCACGAACACCTATCTTCCAGGTTTCGGAGATCGATAAGTTTGATGCTGATGATACGGCGAGTTTGAAATCGACAAACTCCTACCCCCCTGCCCTTTCTCCCCACCATTCCCAATTCCATTCCCATTCCCATTTCCATTCCGACTTCCAGTCCTTTCCGATTGCATCGCCTGAAAATACGGAGACGAACACGCCATATCTTTCAAATTCGGGAGCGGTTTCAGCGCTTCATGAACTTCGCTCATCAGCGGTCTCGCTTTCGGGTCGCGGCTCAGACACAACGTCGCCAACTGCGCCGCCTTCTGTGCTCCGCGTATCGAGAATCTTCCTTCGAGTCGCGGATCGATTAACCGGTAGAACCGTCTTCTTTCTCCTAAATAAGGGCGGGCCCACTCCACGAGGTTGTGTTCTCCGTTGGGTCGGTTTTTATCCATGGATCTTCGACCCGTTATCATTTCCAGTAAAACCACCCCAAAACTGTACACGTCGCTCTTTGATGTTAAATGTCCTGAAATTTGTTACATCGGGTTGTGAATTGTAAGTTGGGGTTGGGAAAAGAATACAACTGAAATGACCTTTCTACCCTTGAACTTTGGAAAGTAAGAATTTTTTTTCTTGTTTGGGTAGAGTAAAATGAAAATTTTATCTAATTGTAGCGTTGTGCTTTCAATTTCTTCTTATTAGGATATTGAACTTTCAAAATTCAAAAATAGCAACGTACTTTTGTTTATTTGTGTATTATTATTATGTAGCATCATATTTTTGTTTTAATTTGATTAGGACATTATACTTTCAATTTTCTTCTTATTAGGACATTATACTTTCAATTTTCTTCTTATTAGGACATTATACTTTGAATAATCTAAAGTAGCAACATACTTTCATTTATTTGTGTATTATAACATTGTATTATATAGCATGCTAACTATAACATTCTACTTTCAGTTTTCTTATTAGGAAATTATACTGTGAAAAATCTAAAATAGAAATATACCTTCCTTAATTTGTGTATCATACCATTGTACTTTCAATTTTCTTCTTATCAGAACATGATACTTTGAAAATCTATTTCCGCATTGCACTTTCTTTCTTTTTCTTATATAGGCATTGTACTTTACCTAAATATAGCATTCTAATTTCAATATTTTTTTTATTAGGAGATTTATACTTTGAAAAGACTCCCCAATTCTAGCGGTGAAAATTGTTTTGTATTTGGTTGACATTACTATAAATAGGATGAATTCAAATTATGATGATATATAATAAACAAAATCAATAAAAGTAGGTTGCTATTTCTTGCTAATAACCCTTGAAGGAAAAAGAAAGAACGCACCCGTCATGACATACTCAGGGGCAGCATAACCATATGTACCCATCACACGAGTCGACACGTGGGTCTTATCGCCTTCCGGACCGTCTTTCGCAAGTCCAAAATCGGAAAGTTTTGCATTATAGTCCTGAAAATAAGTCATGACAGTCACAATAAGACTATTGTTGTACTGTGTTTGGTGTGCATTAGACTGATACTGATAATACTGTGTGCCTGATGTCAATGGGACAAAAACTGCAAATTTTTGTTTTCTATCTCACTCCCACCTAAAAAGGTGGGCTTTTTTTGTCTTTTTGTCCCCCGCCCAAAAAGGTGGTGGGACAACAACTCTAGATTCCTACAAATTCATTGTCAGTACAAGTGCAAAAAGACATAAATGCCCTCCTCATCCTCGCTAGAATACTAATGTCAATGGAACAAAATCAAAAAAGGTGGATTTTTGTCTTGTCACATCCAAAAAGGTGACTTATGTCATAACAATTTCTTGTCTGTGCAAGAAGACGTAAATGTCCTTCTCATCCTTGTTATAGAAATTAATCATAAAAGGTGTAGTTAGGAATTTAAAGAGCCACAAACCGCATCGAGTAAAATATTTGATGTTTTAAAATCACGATAAATAACGGGTCTTTCTGCTTCCTCGTGAAGAAAAGCAAGACCCTTTGCAGCACCAAGTGCGATTTTCATCCTCATTGCCCATGGAAGTGGCAACGACCCTATAAAATTCAAGAAAATGTTTAAGACTTTCTATTAATAGAAAGAACTACAACATAGAATAATAAAAAACAACATACTTCTGAACAAATGATTTTCCAAGCTTCCACGTGGCATAAACTCATAAACAAGCAGCCTTTGGTCATCCTCAATGCAATAACCAATTAATTTAACCAAATTTGGATGTAGGAGGTCTCCAAGAAAGTTAACTTCCGCCTATCACAACCCAAAAAAGAATATACAAAAAAAAGTCAACCATGTTATCATTAAATAACATGCAGCACATAGTTTCATATCAATTTGTAATAATACTTTAGGGATAATCACAAAAATGACCATCATATGCTTCTTTATATTTAACAATTTGATCAATATTTTGAACATTTAACAAAATGACCACAAATTTCACAATTGGTTAGTTGTGAATTCCAAATTGCTTTATGAACCTACCCCCCATGGAAAACCTTATACAAAGAGTAAATTACAAATTTGGTCCATGTACTTTATTCAATTTGCAAGTTTGGTTCACGATGTTATCTTTAAGTTTGCATGCTGTTGTGGATTTGGTCCTTGCGCTTTACTCAAACTCACAAGTTTGGTCCAGTTTAAGACTTGCATTTCATTGTAAGAGACTAAATTCACCATGAAATGCAAACTTAAAGACAACTTCGGGAAGATTTCAAAAATTGGACCAAATTTGCAAATGAGTGACCAAATTTGTAATTTACTCGTAAAAAAATTTATATCTAGCAATTTTATTACCTGTTCATATTTTGCGAATTAATGATGTCATTGCGCAAAAAAAAAATTGCAATCTTTTGTCAGCATTTATTAAAAAGTAAATTTTCTAACTTTTTGGACTCACCAAGTCGACCCATTGTGAAATAAAGGGTAAAAAAGTGGTCAATTTATTAAAACGAGACCACCAATTTTGTTCATTTTTGTTATTAATTATCCCTATATTTCATCTCCAAAGGGTCAAACAGGAAAAACCCATAAACTTAACGGGTCAAACCGACCCATTTGACCCAAACCCATTTTGATCCATTTCTCCACCTCTACTTTCCATAAGCTAACAATATAATTTAAAAAGTAGGGTTAGAATTACATACGAGCCATTCTTTGTGACCTTGTAGACCATCATGGTTAAGGGTCTTGACCGCTACGGTCAAACCGGTGCCCGGTTTGACCGGAGCAGTTCCATTCTCATTGATCCATCCTTTAAAAACACAACCAAATCCACCCTCACCAAGTAAACTCTCAGGCCTAAAATTCCTTGTTGCAGATTTAAGTTCACTGAAATTAAACTTTCTAAGTTGAGAAGCAATTTTAAGTTCTTCTGTTATGTTCAAAGTCGATGTATTGCTTTCCTCATTGCTAGTTGTTGAAGATGATGCACATGGAACAACCGGTTGATCTGTACTTGTGTCATTTGTTGATTTACTTTCCGCTGTTTCACATTAAAAAAATAAATAAATAAATAAATAAGAATTCAATCGGTTATTTCCACTTACATGTATGCCATATTCAAAAAGAAGAAGAAGAATCATGCAATTATTTAAGAGTTTAATATATGCAACATACATACGCTTTTTTTTACCAATAGAATCAATATATTGCTATTATTGGTAAGAAATATAAGCATGTTGCTATGATAGGTAAGGAATTGTAAATTCCTTCTTATTATGTGTAAAGAAACCTACGTATGTTGCTATTATAGCTTTACATAGTGTTGTTATAGGTATACAAAATACAAGTATGTTAATATTATAAATAAAGAAGTGCAAGTATTTTGGTATTATGAGTAAAAACATAAAGCGCATTGTCTAAATTGGAAAAAAGAGTAAAGTAAGTTGCTATTATAGGCAAGGAATAGTAAATTAGTGTGTTGGTTGTTATTATGTGTAAAGAAATGTAAGTATTTGTTACTATGGGATTACATGTGAACGATAAAAAAAATGTGAGAAAAAAAAAAGTACATTATAGTAAAAGAGTAAAATTTGTTGCTATTTCGTGTAGTTTTTTTTTTACCGATTTTTGAAAATACTAGAACTCGTGTGGAAAACATGTTACTATTTCTTTTTATTGTCGTAGGGAACATGATATGTTTGTTAGTAATACGTTTTGAAATGGTCAAAGAAACAATCGAAACATGAAACATGTGTTTCTACTTAAAAAAGAAACCAAAATACGCGTCAAAATCAAACAAAATTCAAAAGTGAGAAGCAATCTTTCCTTTTTGGTCATACCACAATAGAGACACTTTCCCTTTAATTTTGTTCCCCATCGAGAAATGTATTTCTATTTTTGGGCACTAAGCCATTTTGAAAGTGGTTATGTGATATTGAATAATCGGATATGATTAAAAACATCAATGGTGATAGTGTATGGATATGCTTTTGCTACTTGAAGGTGTAAGAATCACTTTTGATGGTGTTCTTATTTTTAATTTTAAATACTATATAAGTGATTTGATCTACCATTTGACACTCTCTTTTGTTGCAACTAGTACCAAAACATTCATTTTGACCCTTGAAAAAATCATATAACACCAACTTAAAATTTCATTTTAACAAATAAAAACTTCAAAAATGGAAACCATCGAAATTTGAAAGATACCATTAACATAACCACATATGCACAATAAGAGTATAAGACTATATCCACAAGGAATTAAAGCTAACAAAGATTCAATTATGCAAATATTTAGTACAAAATAATAATATGTTTATCCAAATCTACATATTGAAAAGAGTTTACAAACTTAAAATTGCATTTTAATGAATGAAAACTTCAAAAGAAGGAGAGTACGAAAGACAATCTACCTAGAAGCAAATGCAAGATTTCATTAACATAAACACAAATACACCACAACGACAAGAAATTAAAGCTAACAAAGATTCAATTATGCAAATATTCAGCAATGAATTAAATTACTGAATTTGAGTCTTGAAAAATTACCATATTGAGTGCTACTGCCGCTAATAGAGCTCTCAACTTTAGACCTTGAAGATATGCATCTTCCAAAGAATCTGAACTTAATCCAACACCCTGTTTCAGTAACCTCGTCTTCTTTCTTCTTGCTTTCCTTCAATTTATCCACATTCAAAACCCTAGTTTTAATAGAATCAGGACCCACCCCCATTTTTTCTTCAAAAACCCTAGATTTCAATTTCTCAACCACAAACCCCTTTAAATAATTAAAAAAAAAGAATCACAACCCATCATGAGCTAAACCACACTCCCTATACACCCCCAATTCAAACACTCTAAGCTCATCAAGATTCAAAGCATCAAGCTTTTCCATTATCCTCAAAAGGGTGTGTTCTTGAAAAACGGTAAAGCACAAAGGAAGTGAACCCCAGATCAGAAATCGGGTCGAATTTTTAAAAATGGGGTGAGGAGCGATTTACCCAGATCATAAAATGACATGCAAAGACAATGGCGCCGAGAAATACGAGAGATTCATGGACGAAAAACTTTCAAGAACCCTAATTTCAAGAAACCACAGGGGCAAACAGTTGAGAGTCAAAAATGTAGTCCGGATATTCCCACACCCACACACACTCACACACACACACTATTTTTTTCTTGATAGAGACAGGGCGAAAGGGAAGAGGGGGTAAGACATAAAAGATATAGAATTTAGATATGTAGATATGAGTATATGTGGTAAAGAAAAAGTTTTTTTCTCAAGAAAAGAGGAGACGACAGGGCCAGTTATCGAGGCCAAGTAAGAAAAACAAGATGAGAGAGACGAAAGGAGGGTATTTGTGTCGCTCTGTGCGTTTCGCGTGAAAAGCAAAGCAAGGAAGAGGGAGAATAACATGTAAATGTATGGTGGCTAGAATATAATATTACTCTATTTAGGTGTAAAATTAAGTCTATACATGTTTGAAATTACATCTTAGGATATAATTTTTTTTATTCTAAAATAAATATGCTTATTATTTAAAATTTAGCTTACAACAAAAAAAAATTATTCTTCGTATAAGTTTTTAGTTTTTACGGGTAAGTTCGTAGCAAATCAAATTTATATTATACGACCAAATCATATAACTTAATTATCGGTGGTTAATGAAATTTTTTTACAACTCCACTATATATAATATGGAAAAATAACATTATAGCACAATAAACTTTTGGTTTTGTCCCGAAATGATCATTAAAATAATTTTTTTATGTAACAGGTCAATCAAGTTACAAAATTGATGTCAATTACACCAATTTTAGCGGTGCAAGCTCCTCAATGTCAATACTACTCACACTTTGCCAAGCAGCTTTACGCCTGTTCACCACGGGAATAATCAATTCTTTGTTATCCTCCACGAACTCCTCCTCCTCAACTCTCTTCCTAAAAGACTCCACAGCTCCATCCATACCAACAGGATCAGTCGAAGTAGATCGAGAAGGCTGCACCACAGCCCTTCACCGCTTAGCATTCTGAACAACCACAACCCGGGAAATAAACACTTCATTCTGAAGAGCAAAAGACAGTAACACCCTATCAATAAGATCCACCTCACGAAACCGGAGACTACCAACCCATTTCTTAGCCAACACGTTGAGAAATCAACCCTTTTCTCCATACCTGCAAGAAGTAGGTCCATTAAAAAAAGGAGTGAAGAAGAGGAGAAAGAGAAGGAGATAGAAAAACACTAAATAAGAATAGCCAAATACCTTTCACCATGACATAAAACTCTGGCATCTAGCTACAGAGTCGCCACCAAGTACTCATCCCGGCACCAGCAAGTACATACCCCAAAAAATCATCAGTCACCACTTGAGAAGATTACAAAACCCTAGCTATTTGTTCCTTATCAGAGTAAAGACTCGCCCAGTTCTTCAGAGAATTCTTCTGGTCCACCACAATAACATGATTGTGTTTCCAAACGGCGAACGTATAACTCTCACCGGAAGAAGCAGCGACAAAACAGAAAAAATGGTGGAAGACCCGCATGTCGGGGTTGATTCCATGAGCCCGACAAAGAATCTCGAATGCAACCACCTTGTTTACTCCATTAGGAACCAACTGATTGATGTGAACCTTATGATGATGAAGAACTTCTCAGAAGAAATTGAACATCGGAAGAAAGTACCCGGCATCGAAGTGTTTTACATAAATGGGAACCTTGCCCTCTGATGTATTGATGAAGTTTGCACACTCCCCAGGAAAGGTCACACCATCTTCCGGGTGAAAGCTGTATTTCTCCCGGAGAGCAGCAAACTGATCGGGGGTAGGAGCAACGTTGATCTGAGAATCCATGACAAAACAAAAAGTAGATGTAGAGAGAGAACAAGAGAAATAATGGGAGAAAGAACAAGAACGAGGAAAGATGAAGAGGCAAAGCCTATAAAAACATAGAAGGGCAGGAAATTCGAAAACCCTAATGATGGTGGCTGATGCCACGGCTGGAAACCGCTGCAACGTGCATCCGAAAAGACAGCGACCAAGCATAGCGGGACACGTCACTTAAGACTAGTCACATCCGTTGCAACTAAGCACGCCTACATCGCTACAAATAAGACTAGGGAGACTTGATATCGCGCCTCCCAGGCACACCATAAATACCAAGGGCGCAAGCTGCATTGCCAAGCCCGCCACCTTCCCAACACTTAGTCCAGCCCGGATCGGGACATCCCTCGATGAACGGAATCCGGCCTGGCACATATGCGGGAAAGTCAACAGACGACAAACCGTCACCTGCTAACTCCAGTACAGGTGCACACATAATTATCATGGCTAAGCCAATCACGGCTTAGACAGGGGACAAATGTATGATCCGCCAATCAGCGTCTCTTTCCCGATCAGTTTGACAGCCCGTTATTTTCAAACTTGTAAAAGTCAACCAATGGTCAAATGATTAGAAACAAGTTGATTAAATAAAATTTTATAGCTAGTTATGGGTATTTAGTCTTAGCATAAAAGGATTTTAAATCAAAAAGTCAATTATATTAGAAACCGAGAAAATCTCGCAACTTCTAAGCCTTCGGACCGAAAACCCTCGCAAATGCCACTTGCTCGGACCGCAAACCCTTTCGGCCGCAAACTCCCTCCTGACCGCAACGTGTTCATCATACCTTTTGGAAATCATTATCCAATCTCCTTAACTTCAACCGAAAACACCTTGATATTCTTGGTTTCACCAAGAACACCACTTGAATCATCAAGTGACCGAAAACGCATAGGGGGCCGAAAACACCTATCACCCTTACGGTTCAATTCTAATACTCCTATTTGTAAGTGATTCTTACATTTTAGGATATTCCATAACATATTTACCACTATTTTCACTAATTATATGTATATATTGCGTGAAATGCTATTAGGATTCGGTTATTATTGCGAGTTGTAACTTGTAGAATTAACTCTACTATACCGTATCTTCATTCGAACACTCACATAAGGTGAGTTCATACCCCTATGTTTTACCATTTTCAAATGCTTTAAGGGGGAGAATACAAGTCAAACACAAAGTATTTGTGTTAATACTTAAATACGGTTACAAATCATTTCAAGATATTTAATGTTTTTATAAACTTATCAAACATTTTAAACTGCTTTTCAACTACTTAAGCTATTATTTTTATCAAACTATATATATATATATATATATATATATATATATATATATATAATTATGATTTAACAGGCTTAGTACCAGTGTCCCTGTCTTAAATCTTGTTCCTTGTTTGGTTGTGGGCTTACGATAGGAATGTTGGTCCGACGGTCTTTTAAATTACAATTATATATGCAACATATATATATATATATATATATATATATATATATATAAATATAAAACTTATTTCAATAACAATTACTAACCCTTTTGTAACATGTCGAGCAAAAGGGGTATATTTCCTTGAATCATTTCAATACAAACATAACAACATGTAAACTATAATAGGTATAGTTTGAAATCAATTCACACTATTTTCTAAGTCCAAAGGTACATTACTTGAATCATTACATAAGCATACATTACTTTTCACTACAAATATACTATTCATTTACAAGAACAAGAAAACAAACACACACTATACGTAAACAAGTTAATACTACAATGTGAGCCACTACTTCATGGTACCTACTAGAGTACATGCTAAAAGTCCTATTTTATAACCAGAGTCTCCTGGAGGGAGAGCGTGAATTTGTGTATAGATCTCTACTGGACTGACAATCGCGCATTTCGACTGTTAACTACAGTTGGACCGACAGGTCTAGGGGTGACAAATGTCATAACATTCCGACGCCTGAAGAACGTCGTGTAGGCCACTAGTCAGTTCAGTATGGTTATAATCTCACTCACATTAAACATTAATTAAACGTTTTGGTTTACAAAACAAACATTACTTCAGTGGTTTTATTTTAAATAATAGAACTACCTATCATTATTTTCCAGTACTAATACACAACAGAGTTCATACAAGTACAATACATTATTTTCTAGTAAAGAAAACATACATTTAATGGAAAGCATACACTTATACTACTTCAGAGTACAATAACATACAAACATTTTGGTCTTAAGGCCTAAGGCTACATTTCATTTATTATAGAAAATATTGGATTTTCTGGAGAAACACACTAACATTTTCATGAAACAAAGTCATATTTCTAATACTAAATGCTTATGAACTCACCAACTTAAATGTTGATACTCTCTTTTCAAAATAACTTGTATTCTTAGGGAAACAGTAGACAGGTACACTCAAACAGGTTTTTGAGAAGACGAAGCTTATTCAAGACTTGTCTTTTATTTTTGCTATACATTTTGGTGTCATACAATCAATACTAAGAACACCAATGTAATAACTATATTTTCAATACTATGGATGTTGTTGCTTGTTTTACTATTACTCATTGTTATGATACTGTACATGACGTCCTCCGCCCCCAAACGTTTTCGCCGTTCCGGTTTGGGGGTGTGATAATCAGGGTCTGACATCCTTATCCCTATGAGTGGGGTCCGTTCCCAGGTACTCACTATAAAAGGACACGCGCCTCCAATGGTAAGGGGATCGGAACCCTAACTCTCTAAAATTACCACCAAACATTCCATCCCTTCTCTGAGGAACTAACTTGATCGTCGGAGCGCTCTCCCGGGACCTCCTCTTGGAGAACGGCTGACGGCCTTGTTCTTTGTTGTGATTGTAGATCTCCACCAAAATCCTCCTAAGCAAACCAGTCAAATCTTCCCGGAGGTCCAATATCACATCACCAACAAAAAATAAATTAGAAAAATAATTAACTAAAAGAAATTAATAATCCAATAAAATAATATTTATTAATATATAATACTCCAATAAAAAATTGGATAAAAAAAGGAGTTAATTTTTTTTAACTAAAGTGATTAATAATCTAATAAAATAATATTTATTAATATATAAATATTATATATTAAAAATAATATGTATTAATATATAATTCAATAAAATTTAAAAGATGGTATGCAAAAATGGTTATTGTAGTTTGGTAAAAAGACAAGACTACAAAATGGTCACTGAGTGTAAAATTGTCATTTAAAAAAAATGAACAATCAACCAGTTAAAGTTAACAGAATATGGACCAAAACCACAAAGTCATCGAACTACCTTTCTCTACTCATTTTGGAGTTTAATGATCTCTGCTTGGTCACTATTTCATAGCAGAGGTACTTGGTTCTTTTAACCAATCTTGGAAACTGACGACGTCTTGGGTACATACAAACCCAACGTATGGCTCCTTTTCTAAGCCACAATGAAATGATGGTGAATTCGTTTACGAATTCTAGTATGAAACTTTGAATTGACAGGAAACATTTTTCAGTTTCGCTATGTCATTAACTAGTTAGGTGTCCTTAGAAGCATTTTGTTGAATGTTGTCTTTAAGCCCCATTGTATCTTCTAGTTGTGAATTCGTTATGTATTGTGTTTCTACCCGACATAGTTCTTCCCATAAGACTTAAATCAACTGATACTACGATCCACTCATCTCTTACTCAAATCGGAGTTTTGAGATTTTTGCATGGTCATTTATATATTTCAATGGTGAACTTTGATCTTTTGTTGGATAAACCTTTCCAAAGTTACTTGAATTCGATTACATTGATCAATCAAAGGTTTTTGTTCATATCACTACACTTATTTTGAGTTGTAAATACGTTCGGAAACGACACTATCCATTTAGCCCATGAAAAGAACCCTTCGTAACTTCTTAACAATGTGATGATTGTAATTCAACAGGAAACAATGCAAACACTTCTTAGTCTCTCTTGACTGTGAAGAAAGAGAATTTTTGTCCGGGATTATACTACTTTCATATCAAATACTTTTGGTATCACAAAATTTCTATTTTTTGTTATTCTCGATTCTATCTCATTCTTTGGAACACTTTTGCACTAGAATCCTCGAGGTTACGAGTAATACCAACTTGTGCCAATATTCTACAAAGTCTGGTTTATGATTCTATTCACAATTCCCATGATTATATGAACTCTTATTTAGATTTGTTTAGTTCCAAGTAACTTAACTTTCAAAGACAATCCTGGTCGTAATTCCAATGGATTCTATTTCAATTTATGCAAAATTGAAGGGTGGATCAGTGATTACGAAACGACTGCAAACTGAAATGGTATGTTTCAATATTTGAAAATTCAAATTTTCATCAATGGTGCATATTTTAAGGGGTTGTGATGTGTCACACCCCCAAATCAGACGGCGGAAATGTCCGGGGATGGATGACTTCATTTGTAGTATCACAACACATGTAATATAGTAATCAGAGTACAAACAACCATTGTATATAAAAAGTATAAGTATTTACATGTGTTTCATCATTGTATATTGAAACCAAATAGTTATACAAAAGAAGAAGACAAGACTCAAAATAGCTCCATATTCTCAAAAGCTTGGGGAGTACCTGTCTACCGATTCCCTGAGAATACAAGTAATTTGAAAAGAGAGTATCAACATAAAGTTGAGTGAGTGCATAAGTATTTATGTTTGAAAGTATGTTTCCGTTTCTTGAATATGTAAATTGTTCCAGAAAATCCTATATTTTCTGCTGTATATGTAAAGTAGTTTTAATCTCATAAAACCGTTCTGTTTGTAAAACCAATGTTTTGTATTTGTATTCCTTTATGTAAAACTTGTAACTGTGAGTGTGCCTGGTTCCACCAGCTGTTATTGTAAACCGAAATGTAATCCTGTTAATGTATCTTGTAAACTAGTACTTTGAAAATGTACTTATGTTTAGTTAATTATACATTACCGTATTGTTAATATCTTTTTAATGAGTTATTATAACCATACTGAATAGATGGCCTGACCCAACGCTATGAGTGCGCTGAAAGCTGATGATAACAAATGTCACTCGTAGGCGTATACACACATTGTTTCGATCTCCGGCTGGAGATTCTGGTTATAATGTCAGGACTTTAACTATATTGTTTAAATAAATTAAACAACCTGTATCAAATGACTCATAAAAAGCGTATAAACGTTACATGTATAATAGTTATGAAAACCCAATCATTCTGAAATAAATGATTGACAGTATGTTCTTGAATTAGTATTCTTAATATGTATATGAAAGATGTATACTCTTGATTAGTTTTGAATCAAACCTTTGTTCTTGTAAAACAATGTACTTTATTATACTTGAATCGTGAATTAATGTTATGTGAATCATAAATTATACCTATTATAATTTATATGTACTTTATGAATTGATACTGAGTATTCATGAATGCAACCCCTTTGCTCAACATGTTACAAAGGGTATTTGAACTGAGTGAAATAACTTTTATATTTATATACATATACAATTATATATAAGTAAAATTTAAATGACACTCGGACAAATAACTGATACTTATAATCCCACATCCAAACAAGGAAAAGGAACCAAAGTGAATTATCAATCCTAAGCCTTTTAAATCTTTTATATATATATATATATATATATATATATATATGATTTATGGGGAAAAATATAAGTTTATAAAAACATTTGAAAGAAGTTTAATATTTTGAAATATTTTTGGTGACTTAATGTCATTTTAACACAATCTTTGAAAACCAATTGAATTGATGATAACTAAAATCCATTTTGATAAGATATTTGAAATCTTTTGTTTATAACACAAAATCTTTGTGTTAGACTTGTATTCACCCCCTTAAAACAGTAAAAACTATGAAAATACGGGGGTATGAACTCACCTTTCAGAGGGTGATTCAAATGATGATTTGGTATAGAATGTTTAGTTCCACGAGTGAAATCCCGCAACAAAACAAGTCAAATTGAAGTGTTTGAAGCTTGATTGGAGACTGAAATGGGTTTACGACCAGGGGTGTTCTTGAAGGATGAAGAACACTTGATGATCCTAAACCAGATTCTAAGAAGATTCAAAGGTTTTGAGGTGCTTGTTCTTCGTGTTCTTCACGTGTTCTTCGTGAAAACTGTTAGATTTTGTGAAGAATTAGTGTTATAACACTTGAATAAGATGAACAAGGATGATTATAGCATGTTCTTGAGGAGAGAGGTTGTTCTTGGTGGATGATACTTGAGAGAATTTGAGAGTTCTTGGCTGGAAGATGTGAGAAATGAAGGAAAAATGAAGGAAATCTATATATATATATATATATATATATATATATATATATATATATATATATATATATATATATATATATATATGTGCGAGGGTTCACGGTCCGAGGGTTTACGGCCGTGAACCTCGTTTACGGTCCGAGGTCGGCTAGAGTTTAAGATCGTGAACAAGTTCCAATGCGATAAGGTTCAGTTCTCGAGAAGATAAGATCCGAAGAGTTCACGGCCTCGTTTACGGCTGCGAGGGTTTACGGTTGCGAGGAGTGTACGGTCCGAGGAGTATACAGCCGTAAACCTTTTGCGGCCCGAAGCGTTTGCGGTCCGAAGCGAAGGAATAAGATGCGAAGTTTCTCGGTTTTTAAGTCTTTTCCTTCTAAATTCAATTGTAATTATTTTAAGGATTTTAACAAGTAAATGTTATTATTATAACCTAAATAAAAACCCAAACAATAAAAAGGACCTTAGTTGACCCTCGTTTGACTTTTGTTGACCAGAGTTGACTTTACAAACAGAAATTAACGGGATGTTACATGATGTCATCAACAATTATCATGAGCTGAAATTTTTCTATTGAAATGTTGATCAGCTAGAAAGCGCTTATTGGACCATTTCTACGTGATTATTGGCATGGGAATTTTTGCTGACCTATGAAGAGATGGGTATTAAATGCAAGAACGATATTTTTATCTCACCACTTAGGCTAAAGGGAGTGGTAACATATTTAACACCTTGTCATGTCACTTTTTTAAGTGCCACATCATTTTTTTGTCTTAACACCCAATTCTTAGCATTTCATAAGGAGTGGAAACACTCCTAGCATTTCATTTTTATATTTTCTTTTTCAAATTTAATTAAATTATATTTTTTTAATGCGCAAACATTTAATATTACAAGAATTCTATTTTTTTAAATACAAGCACTTAATATTTAAATAAAAAAGATTACTATAATTTAAAACATAATCTAAATAAAAAGGTTTATGTTTTTGGACAAAAAATACCAAGTTGTTTAAACTTTGGGACAAAAAATATCAAGTTGTAGAAACTTTGGGGACCAAATATGTAAATTTTTTATCTTCTTCCCCCGTTCTCTTTCCCAATTCTCTGTTAACGCAAAACGCAAGTTTTAGCAACAAAAATCAAAGCTTCGACACCTCCCATCTGCCAAAAACGGAGGAATGGACATGCAATCCGGTGAAATACCCCTCATCCAATCACAAGCCAAACAAATATTCTCTCACATCTCGTTAAGCTGGCAGCGAATGATCCATGGCGAGCCCCCTAGCGAGCGCTAGGGGGCGGTTTTCCAAATGAGTTAGCGACCACGGCGAGTTTGTTTGGCACTTCGACTCCTTTCAGCCTTATGCTAAACTATTCAAATTCAAATAAATCGCTTGGATTTCCAACCCTATATAAAATCAAAGCATTATACATTATTCTCTTTACGCTTCAAGAACATTCACAGGCATTTGAGATACTATCGTCTTCTCGACGATTATTTGTGTTTCTTGTATTCCATCTCTTCAAACAGAATCTTCTTAACATGTTTCATTCCTGGATCAATCTGCAACATCTTTCATGCTGAGTATCAAGCCTAATCATAACATGATAGTCGATCTCGATGCATTGAAGTACGACACAACTGTTCGACCTTTGATCGAATTTCTCAATCATTCTCGATTGAAGAGGGCTTTGATTTTTTTTTTTGAGAATGTTCCCATATCCGCTTTATCATTGGCTTATTCAACTGCAATCTTATCGATGGCTTATTCAACTGCAATCTACAACAAGAAGCTTAAAGTGGTGAATTTTGAAGTTCATGGTCATAAAAACCTACATTACTAAAGCTAATATCTTTAAGCTTTTAGGGTTAACTCCTACTGAAGGTTTTTTGAATCCTTAATTGGTTGCTTCGACAAGCATTAGGGCATATCATCAAATGGGGTATAATTCCGATTTAACTAGTCATTTCCAAATTCAAGAAGTCTACATTACCACCAATCTGGAATGCTTTGTTTATGATTTTATTCAGTTTCTTTTTGGAGAGGGTGGTTGGATTAGATAGTGCTAGTAGGGTGTTTCACACTTTATTCTATGGTTTATTTACTAGAGATAATGTTGATTTTGGTTAAGTTATGTCGAATCAATTTGTGCAAAGTCCTAATTCTCAACAGAAGGACTCGTAGATTTCTTGTGCTTGTTATTGGTCGATTATGGTGAGGCATGCCCTAAATCACTACAAGGTTCCTCATATGACTGATGTAGTGATGGCATAAATTCCAATGATTTAAACTTCTACATTTGTTACGTCTAATTTAAAGATTTTAGCTTTGTTGGGTCAATTCCCGAGGTTATGATTTATAGGGTTCCTGTGGATAATGTTATTATTCAAGAATAGAAGAAGATTCCTTCTTCTAGAGAAAGGCCGATTCCTCCTTCTCTCCAAGCTACTCTTGATGCGGGTGATGTTCCTAAGAGAGTAGGAATGAAGAGGAAGGGGAAGGCTACTGATGACCAAGTTTCCGAAAAGGTCAAGTCACAACGAAAACAAAAGTCAAAGAAGTTAAAATCATCGGTTGTTGATGAGGATTCAGAAGAACGTACTCAAAGTGATGTTCGTGTAGAGGATGTTCAGAATGAAGAGGATACTAAGAACACTTAGTAGGTACAACCAAAAGGGTTTTAGAGCTGATTGCCACCTATGAACCACCAAAGGTATCCACTCCACCTCATATTCGCAAGTTATTCCACCAATACAAGTTACGACTTTAACTGAGTCCGATATTTTTGGGAACTTACTGAATGATCCTATTGAAAATCTTTCACAAACACTACCTACATTTATCCCAACAACAACAACCACAACCACTATTCCGATTCCAACCACCATTCTTGAACCCACATTCACAACTCGACCTCAAATTACTCAACCTCTTCCACATCCAATCTTTACTGATTCTATAACAAATCCATCTATTACTTACCTAATAACCACCACTGAAGATCCTATCTCAATGGTTGTTTCTAATGATGTTCCACCAGAAACTCCTGTTCAAGAACCACCTACTTCTGAACCGATTCTATCATCCGTTCCTCCTATCCATGAAGAACCACTTGTGTTTGATTTGGGATCTCCTTCAAATCCATATGTTGATTTTATGACTCTTGAAGATATAGATCAAGACTTATGGTGAGTATCGTGTCTTGAATACTTTGCTTTGCCATGCTGGTGCTTTCTTAACAACAAATTTTGAGAATGTGGTGCTACCCATAAAGCAATCATGCAGTCCTTGACTTATGAGAATGCAAAAAATTTTGAAGCTCAAAAGGAATTAATTCAGGCAACCAATACTGAAGTTGATTAAGTTATTATTTTTGTAAAAGATTTATCTGAAAAGGTTGATACTATTTTGAAAGATTTTCAGGAAAAAGCAGACACAAAGATTTCGGATGTTGTGAATGATATCAAGAGGTTTCGTAATTTCCTTGATATTGAGAATGAATATCTTTCTGGAATTCTCTTTGGGATTCAGAAAGACAATGTTGATCATCATACCTCTATTTCCAGTTCTATTCTTTCGTTGCAAACGAATTTGGAAGGTGAAAACATACTTATGCATAAAATTGTTGAGAAGACACAGAAGATAAAAGTTGTTAGAGAAAAATTGGATATTGTTACTTGTGTTAATGCGAAAATGAACTAAGAGCTTTTGTTATTGAAAAGTAGAAATTTTGAAATAAATCAGCGTCTTGTGAAGATTGTTGAAAAACAAATGCTCCACATGTTGATTACATTTCGTAGCTCATGAATGTGAAACTTAATCCTGTTCTTAACAAGGTTAATCAGCTTATGGATGTGAAGCTCATTCCTATTCTTACCAAGCTTAATCAACTCTCTAATTTTACGAGTAGCAATGATACTTCGCAAGGGGGAGAGGGAGTTGAATATGTGAATGTTGAAGAGCCTATTGGTGCTGAAATTCCATCTTCTGAAATACCAACTCCGACAGTCAATATTAAAAATCCTTATCAGACTAGGAATATGGATTAGTCTGATGCTTCGTAGATAGTTCTTGAAAAAAGAACTATGGAAGATAAATTGTAGGATTTCAAGGAAAAAGCAAGAACTGGACAGAAGGTTAATGTAGCTTCTGGTTCAAGAAAAGGAAAACTGAATGTTATTTATGAAGAAGATATCAATCCTGAACTCACTGAGGAAGAAAGAGAAGCTCAAGCTGCAAGAGACAAAGAGTTTAATGAGTTAAAATCTCTTAAGGAATCTCTTGGATGCTGAAAAACAAAATGATGTTGCGATTGAAGCTTCTAAAAGAGCACTATTTCATGAATGGACTGTTGATCGCATGGAGAAAGAATATGTTAAGAAGATAAAACCTTTTTACACCCTTTTCAGTGAAGAATGATCTTGATTGTCAATTGGATTTCTCAATGACTACTAGAGCTTTTGTATTTTTGAGTTTGGATAAAGTCATAGATATTCCTTTGGGAAATGCACCAACGAATAAGAAATTATTCAGTTTCTACACAAAGTAGTCAAGACCTCAGTTTAAAATTTGGAGTTTGAAAAGAATTTCTGGTCTAAAGGTTGGGAAACCTTTTGAAGTTGCAGGATTTGCAAACAAAGCTTTCAAAGGGTACCGAGGAGTTAATCATGAAGCTTTTGATTTCATACTTACTGATCTTCCACCGATGAATCCATATGATTGGATTGTGCTTCTCAACATTGTTGCAAGAGATCCAGTGAAGTATGAGCCTATTTTTCAAAATCTGAGAAGAATGATAAGGGGCTATATTCAAGAAATATCAAAGATGGATGTGGAGATTTCAAAAGTGCTGAACAGGAAACCGATTCTGAAACCATTCCCACAACCTGATGGATTGGAGAGTCTCAGGGTTGGATATATTCAGAAGGATCCATGAGGAGTGGTTTAGAAAACAATAAGGAAGGGAGTTATGAGAAATTGTATGATGTTCTTGCGAGATAAACATTTGTATCCAATAACGTCTCTCGCCAATGTTCTTTCATGAGCTGAAGTTTGCAAGTTGAATAATTCAAGTGATGTGAAGTGTGTTTCAGATATGATCAGATGGTGGGTGATGGTTCATATGATTTTGCTGAAGACAATTCCGAAGGTGTTTAATGAGAAGAAGTGAAGACAACATTCACAACTTGACACAAAGGGGAGATTGTTAGGTTTTAGATTTTGTATTGTGTCAAGTTTGTACGTGACTATGTCTGCTGTTTACTTTGTCTTGCTATAAATTCTTCACTTTCGTATGCAAGATTAGCTGTTTATATTTCACATATTTGTTTATGTTTAGGTTCCCAACTTTGCTGTTGACTTAGGCGTATTCCTTTTTAACTCTCCCCTCAATCCTATTATATATATATATATATATATATATATATATATATATATATATATATATATATATATATATGAGTTAGTTAGTAGAGAGTAGTACCTTTTGCGTGAATAGTTCCGTACTCCTTGTATTGAACTGTTTACTTACTCTCTAATGGAATCTTGATCTTATTTACATTCTTTTGTTCTTAGTCTTTCATATATTCACGACGTTGTCAGATTAGAAACTATTTTTCCAATTATTCTAACAATTTTTTTTAGAAAGTAGTGGATTGTTACATTTTATTAAAATGTGTTTGTTACTTTTTGTTTCAACCATATATTATTCGTTAGGCTTTATATGCCTAACATACTGTTTTGACATGTGCTTAGGTTAATATAAGCCTAGTAGTTCCAATTAAAGACCTTGGGGAATTGAAGTTAACGAGGAAATATATAATAATATTGTTCTAATTGAAACAGTTAGACATTGTTATGTTACATTGTCTCCTATATTAACTATGATACCCTTATATAAACATTTTAACAACATAGATTTGGTTTGTTAAAAGATTTGAATTTTATGGGACTTTTCCATAATTTATTTACTTAATTGGTTTTAAAACTATTTTTTTAAAGTAATTCTAAATGAACATTTCAAACTACCAATAACAGGAGTGTTTTAACCACCGACTAACCCGCTCATGTATCCTAAGTGTTTAACACGAAGTCTTTACATGATATAACCAAAACCTGATCGTACATGAATATCGAAACAACCTCTCATCTCTTGTCGGACATACTATACTTATTTCTTTTAGCCATAAAGGCAATATAATTTTTTTCCTTATTGGCAATGTTTCATCATTATCCATCACTCATACCAAACAAACCAAGCTCCCATCATCAACGCCTACACCTAAATAACATTTATATCACACTTAATATTATTAAAAACTAAACATTTTTTTCTACAAATTTACTCAAAACAATAATGTTTCCATTTAATTTGATGAATTTGGATTTTCTATGAGGGATTTTTAAACTTGCAATATTATTCTTAGGTGTAACAAATCTGGTGATCTCTATCCGATTACTCTTTCCTCCTGATCTCCACTTTCTCTCTTTTCTTTTAAGTGTATTGTTGTGGCGTTAACGTCTTGGCCACCCCGATATTTGTGTCATTAAGTCATTAGTTTATAGTCAGATTAACTCTTGTAATAAAGACAATATTAAATTTTCACGTCACACTAGTCATCTTAGGAAACATATTCTACTTTGAATTCTATTATTGTCGCCACATTGATATTATTCATTTTGATTTATGGACTTCCTTTATTCATAGTGTGAGTGGAATAAGTTATTATATTCTCTTTTTAGATCACTCATCTCATTTTAGCGTTTATGACCTACGAAATAAATCTTTCATGTTTGCTAAAATTTGACATATTCATGATTATGTTCAAAATTAATTCAAATGAGTAATAAAACCATTCCGATGCGATCACATTGACCAATTAATAACTACCAATTCCATTCCTTATCCAACCAACATATCATTCAATTTCGTTTTTACAGGCCATCGTTTCTCCTAACAAAATGGGAAGTCCAAACGCATGATTAGAACCATTAACAACATCATTATTCATTTTCAAAATAGGTGACAATTTAGACTAATTATTACTCTATGTGGATGACATAGTCCTCACTTACCCATCTATTGATCTTACCACCCATATCATCTTGTTTTTCTTTAACGAGTTTTCCATGTCCAACTTAAGTGACTTGTCATGCTTCCTTATCATATATGTGACTTGCAACAAGGACAACCTCTCCCTTTCTTAGTGGAATTACACCATTAAGATCCTTGAATAGGAAAACATGCTAAACTACAACCCAATCCGCATACCGGTGAACACCTAATCCAAACTTGATCATATCGAACCTTCAGTTTATAATCAGATACTATATCGCAACCTAGCTAGAGGCTTAGAAAACATTACGTTTACCCGACCAAATAAATTGTATGCCATTCTGTAATTATACTTTTACATACATGATCCATATATACCATAATTACGTTATATCATATGCACCCTTCACTATGTTCAAAAGACCGAAGATTTTGGCCTCCAACTCTACCCTTTGACTGCATTTGGTCTTATTGCGTATTTAGATGTTGATAAGGGGATGCCCTTCATTATGTTTCTCTACGATAAGATATTGTATCTTTCTTGGAGATAACTTACATTTTGGTCGTCAAAATGACAACCGACGGTTTCCCGCTTTATCATTGATGCCGAGTATAGAGACATTGCAAATGTCATAGCTGAAACTTGTTGACTCCAAATCATCCTACGTGAACTACATTTTTCTATTAGGAAAGACATCGTCGTTTATCGTGATAATGTAAGTGCCATTTATATCTCTAACTACCTGATTCAACACCAAAAAATAAAATGTATTGAGATGGACATACATTTCGCATGAGACAGAGTTGCTACCGACCATATTTGTATTCTTCATGTGCCTTCAAGTTTCTAATGTGCCAACATTATTAAAATGAGGTTGCCTACCTAATCAAGGTCGTCATTTCGGTTAAAAATAAACCAACTGATGGTTTTTGAGCATAACATACAATCCTATGTGTGCATGTAACCCTAAATAAGATCTATGTTTTCTCGTCATCATCATCGTCATGATCATCGTCATCGTCATCGTCATCGTCATCGTCATCGTCATCGTCATGATCATGATCATGATCATCGTCATCGTCATCGTCGTCGTCATCGTCATCGTCCCCGTCGTCCTCGCCGTCGTCCTCGCGGTCGTGGTCATGGTCGTCGTTGTCGTCGTCGTCGTCGTCGTTGTCTTCGTCGTCGTCGTCATGATCATGATCATGATCATGATCATGATCATCGTCATCGACATCGTCATCGTCATCGTCATGATCGTCGTCGTCGTCGTCCTCGTCTTCGTCGTCGTCCTCGTCATGATCACCGCCGCCGCCGTCATCGTCATCGTCATCGTCATGATCGCTGCCGCCGCCGCCCCCACCCCACCGTCACCGTGATCATGATCCTCATCGTCATCGTCATCGTCATCGTCATGATCATGATCATAATCACCATCACCATCACCATTGGGATCAGGATCGGGATCGGGATCGTGATCGTGATCGTCATCGTCATCGTCATGCTCATCGTCATGATCATGATCATCGTCATCGTCATCGTCATCGTCATCGTCATGATCGTCCTGGTCATCGTCGTCGTCCTCGTCGTCGTCGTCGTCGTCCTCGTCGTCGTCGTCGTCGTCGTCGTCGTCCTCGTCCTCGTCCTCGTCATGAACACCGCTGCCGCCGTCATCGTTATCGTCATTATCGCCGCCGCCGCCCCCACCCCACCCCATCCCACACCACCGTCACCGTCACCGTCACCGCCACCGTCACCGTCATCATGATCATGATCATGATCATCATCATGATCATGATCCTCATCGTCATCGTCATCGTCATCGTCATCGTCATTATCAAGATCATCATCATTATCATGATCATGATCATCATCATTATCATGATCATGATCATCATCACCATCGGGATCGGGATCGGGATCGGGATAGGGATCGGGATCGTCATCGTCATCGTCATCGTCATGCTCATCGTCATGATCATGATCATCGTCATGATCGATCATGATCATGATCATCGTCATCGTCATGCTCGTGCTCGTGCTCGTGGTCGTGGTCGTGGTCGTCGTCATGCTCGTGGTCATCATCGTCGTCGTGGTCGTGGACGTGGTCTTCGTCGTCGTGGTCGTCGTGGTCGTCGTGGTCGTTGTCGTCGTCCTTGTCCTCGTCATGATCACCGCCGCCGCCGTCATCGTCATCGTCATCGTCATCGTCATCGTCATGATCGCCGCCGCCCCCACCCCACACCACCGTCACCGTCACCGCCACCATCACCGTCACCGTCATCATGATCATCATCATCATCATGATCATGATCCTCATCGTCATCGTCATCGTCATCGTCATCATCATGATCATGATCATGATCATCATCACCATCGGGATTGGGATCGCGATCGGGATCGTGATCGTGATCGTCATCGTCATCGTTCTGCTCATCGTCATGATCATGATTATCATCATGATCATGATCATCGTCATCGTCATCGTCATTGTCATCGTCATCGTCATGCTCGTGCTCGTGGTCGTGGCCGTGGTGGTCGTCGTCGTCGTCGTGCTCGTGGTCGTGCTAGTGGTCGTGGTCGTGGTCGTGGTCGTCGTCGTGGTCGTGGTTGTCCTCGTCGTCCTCGTCCTCGTCGTCGTCGTCCTCGTCCTCGTCATGATCACTGCCACCGACGTCATCGTCATCGTCATGATCGCCGCCGCCGCCCCCACCCCACACCACCGTCACCTTCACCGTCACCGTCACCGCCACCGCCACCACCACTGTCACCGTCATCATGATCATGATCGTCATCATCATCGTCATCGTCATCGCCATCGTCATCGTCATCGTCATCATCATGATCATGATCATGATCATCATCACGATCGTGATCGTGATCGTGATCGTGATCGTGATCGTGATCGTGATCGTGATCGTGATCGTGATCATCATCGTCATCGTCATGCTCATCGTCATGATCATGATCATGATCATCGTCATCGTCATGCTCGTGCTCGTGGTCGTCGTTGTGGTCGTCGTCATGGTGGTCGTCGTCGTCGTCGTCATGGTCATGGTCATGGTCATCGTCATCGTCATCGTTATCATCATCGTCATGCTCATCGTCATGATCATCGTCATCGTCATGATCATCTTCATCGTCATCGTCATCGTCATGCTCATGATCATGATCATCGTCATCGTCATCGTCATCGTCGTCGTCGTCATCGTCATGATCATCATGGTCGTGGTCGTGGTCGTGGTCGTCGTTGTCGTCGTCGTCCCCGTCCTTGTCCTCGTCCTCGTCCTCGTCATGATCACCGTCGCCGCCGTCATCGTCATCGTCATCGTCATGATCGCCGCTGCCGCCGCCGCCGCAGCCCCCACCCCACCCCATCCCACCCCACACCACCGTCACCGTCACCGTCACCGCCACCGCCACCGCCACCGCCACCGCCACCGTCACCGTCACCGTCACCGTCACCGTCACCGTCATCATGATCATCATGATGATGATCATCATCAACATGATCATGATCATGATCCTCATCGTCATCGTCATCATCATGATCATGATCATGATCATCATCACCATCGGGATCGGGATCGGGATCGTCATCGTCATCGTCATGCTTATCGTCATGATCATGATCATCGTCTCAGCAAGGGCTTGATAAGACCAAGCTTCTCACCTTGGGGAGCTCCAATCTAGTTCGTCAAGAAGAAAGACGAAACGTTTCGTATATGCATCGACTACAAAGAGCTCAATAAGCTGACCATCAAGAAACGTTACCCTCTGCCTCGTATAGACGATTTGTTCGACTAACAGCAAGGGGCGAATTACTTTTCAAAGATAGATCTGAGATCCGGGTATCACCAATTACGAGTTCCAGGGGGAGGATGTTCCAAAAACAGCCTTCCGAACTCGTGATGGACACTACGAGGTAGTAGTGATGCCATTCGGATTGACCAATGCGTCGCAGTATTCATGGACTTAAATGAATAGGGTATGCCGTCCTTACTGGGATCAGTTCGTCATTGTCTTAATAGATGACATACTTATCTACTCTCGCAGTAAGGAAGAGCATAGTAAGCATCTACGTCAGATCTAGGAAACATTACAATCAGAGAAGCTCTACACGAAGTTCTATTAAATGGGAGTTTTGGATTCGAAGAGTCAAATTCCTGGGTCACGTCGTTAGTGAAGAGGGAATTCATGAAGACACTTCCAACATACAGGCCATTGGGAACTGTCAGATCCGAAGACACCTACAGAAATTCATAAATTTCTAAGTCTCGCAGGCTGCTACCGTAGGTTCTTTCAGAACTTCTCTCGATTCGCGAAGCCTCAGGTGACTTCGACCCAGAAGGGCGTGGCTCTTGACTGGGAAGGGGAGCAAGAGAAAGCGTCCCAAACGCGGAAGCAAGCCTTATGCACCGCACCAATACTATCCCTCCCAGAAGGAATAGAAGACTGTTTGGTCTATTGCGATGCATCCAAATCCAGGGCTCGGTTGCATTTTGATGCAACGAGGTAAGGTTATCGCCTATGCCTTCCATCAACTCAATACACTCGAACCCAACTCTACAACACACAATCTAGAGTAAGAGACAGTAGTAATTACTCCGATGGTCCGGAGATCTTTCGGAAAACGATAGAGAGAATCGTTCAGATTCGTGAACGATTGAAAGCCTCTAGAGACCGACAGAAAAGCTACGTAGACAAAAGAAGGAAACATTTGGAATTCCAGGTGGGGGACCAAGTTCTTTTGAAAATATCACACTGGAAGGGCTTGATACGCTTCGGAAAGCGTGGGAAGCTCAATCCAAGGTACGTAGGGCCTTTCAAGATTCTCGCTAGAATCGGCCCTGTAGCTTACAAACTCAACCTACCTCGCGAACTTAGTAACATACATTCTACTTTCCACGTCTCGAACTTGAAAAAGTGTCTGTTCGACGAGACTATTGTAATCCCACTCGACGAGATCAAGATCAACGAGAGCCTCAACTTCGTGGAAGAACCTGTAGAGATCATAGACCGAGAGGTCAAGCAAACGAAGCAAAGCCGTATCCCGATAGTGAAGGTTCGCTGGAACGCCAAGCGAGGACCTGAATTCACTTGGGAGCGGGATGATCAAATGAATTTGAAATATCCTCATCTTTTTACTTAGTTAGTTATAACTACTTAGTTGCTTCAACTCTAATTTCGGGACGAAATTCCCTCTAACGGGGGGATGATGTGACAACCTGAAATTTCTATCTTATACAGTCAATCAATTCAACCAAAGTCAGACTTGTTTCTGCTATCATTTAGCACTGTTCAGAGTCTATTTGAGTGTTCTAAGCCTAGTATATTCAAGAATCAAATGTTAGGAAGTATCTTCTAGGGTAAATATGGAAAAATCAAGCCTTAAACCCCATTAAAAGGGTGTTTATGGCCAAACTTTATGAGTTTAGGCCGTAAATGATGGGTTTTGAGCATAACAACATTCCTATGGTGTTCATGCAACCCTAATTGCTTGGATCTAGTTTTTCTACTTTGAACATGCAATAAATCTCTAAGACTTATAAACCCTAGATCTAGCATACAATTAATCAATTAAACATGTAAACTAGGGTTTGGATCTTACCTTGATTGTTATGTAGCAATAACAATCAATTCCTTGGCTTCAGAAAGCTTAGTGCCTCAAATGTTGCACCTCTAATGGAGTCACAAACACCACTAAGCAATTGGATGAAGAGGAGAAGAGAAGTGGCTGCCCAAAATCGTCCAGAAACCCTAAGGGAATCATTCCCCACGTTTTTGGGGCTTAGGGGCTACTTAAATAGGTAGGCAATTAGGGTTATCTAACAAGGAAACCCTAATTTGACTGCTTAAGCCCTAAGCAGCCCATGGACCCCTTCTGAACATGCCTTGGACGATTTCTAATGGGCTTCCCCATAGAATTCGTCCAACCTATTATTCCAAGGTGATTCATAACCCAATTACAATTATCCTATAATTACAATTCCAGTCCCCTAAGTTTAATTAATCTCTTTTAGCCACATAATTAATTCTTTATTAATTCTTGACTAATATTAATTAACCAATATGATTTCTCCTTTAATATATTATTCTTATAATATATTAATAAATCATAATTAAACCTTTCTCTCCTTAATTCATCCTACATATTGCTATGGTGTAGGCAACCCAAAAGGACCATGCTCATAATCGGGTCAAGTACATACCAAAATAGTTATGGACTTAGACACTAATCCAACAGTAAACTCATCCAAGGCCGTGAACTCATGCTATATGCATGAGTTTATCCTATTTTTCATCATTTCTTCCCTTTCAAGCTCAAGAACTCCCATTCTCTCTCAACTATCATCAAGATCTTCATCTTAATCTTCCAAAAATGTAAGAATTTCTTCCCTTGATTTGTTGTTAAAACACTTTATCTAGTACACCCCTTTGATTTCATCCATGAAAACATTCCATTTTGATAGATCTTCAAGTGTTCTTCATTTCACCAAGAACACCAAGAACACATACTAGTGTTCTTGGACCTTAACCACCCTTACAAGCTTCTATATTGTAAGTACTCTTACCTTAGCTTGTTATATGCTTGAATCACCTAGTTTACACCTAGAAAACATCAAGAACACAAGATCAAAAGGTGTTTACGGCCAAGGCAATCTCCTTGGGCCGTAAACCCTAATTAAGGGGCCATTATGAGCCCTAATCCCTTCCAAAGCCTTAGAACCAAGTCTAGATCACTTCCATGAAGAGTATAGGACCTTAAACAACAAAAGAATCAAGAACACATGGAGTTTACGGCCAAGGCAATCACCTTGGGCTGTAAACCCTAAAAAGTGGTGCATTTGTGCCACTATTTCTTCCTAAGGCTAAGACTTGATCAAAGAACACTTCATTATGACTTGTAAGACCTTATATCACAACTTGGTACAAAATACCATGAGTTTACGGCCGTAAACTCATGGGGAAATTACCCTGGGCCGTAAACTCATGTGATACACCCATATTGGCCATAAACTCCAATGAGAGGCCATACTCCCTTTAGATGCAACCCTTTGGTACTTCTAGCACTTGAATAAAAGTGTTATCCATGTTTTAGGGTGTCTTTACTTGCTTAATTAGTTGTTAATTGACTAATTAGATACATATATGTGTCATTATGTGTTAAATAGGATCCGTGTGTGTGCTCACGTCTTCACTTGACACTTAGCATCCTATACCATCCGTTCATCCAAACCACTCACTACAGGTGAGTTCATACCCCTTAATCTATCTTTTAAATGATTTTAAATGCTTTTATGGGGGGGGGATACAAGTTGAAACATCATAGTTATTATGTCAATCATATGTGATTAGTAACTATCAAACATATGGATTTTCTTACTTTTCAAACTGTGTTATCAAACAAACTACTTCAAATCGTTTTACAAACTCTTTTACATGTTAAATACTTTTATTAAACTCTTTTGAACTTATACTTTGTCAAATGCGTATCTATATAGATATAGTTATATAAGTAGGACTGAAAGGACTTAGGACTGTTAGCTCACCCTACCTCCTATTCCTTGTTTGGTTGTGGTCTTAGGGTATCGGTTGTTTGTCCGAAGGTCGTTTGAATCTTAGTTATATATTATGTATATGTATATAGATATAAAAGTTCCTTCATTCAGTTTAATACCTTTGGGTAGCAAGGGTATACAATCATGTTCATTCATACAAACAACATTACTAGTAAACTATAATAGGTATAGTTTAGGAAGTTACTAATACTATTACAAGAACAATGAAACATACAATACAACTAGTACATACTATACATTATACAAGAGAACATACTATTATGAGAAACAGAGAGAACATACATACATACTAGACAGAGAGAACATACAATACAGCTAGTACATACTATACATTATACAAGAGAACATACTATTATGAGAAACAGAGAGAACATACATACATACTAGACAGAGAGAACATACAATACAACTAGTACATACTATACATTATACAATATAACATACTATTATGAGAAACAGAGAGAACATACATACATACTAGACAGCGAGAACATACAATACAGCTAGTACATGCATTACATATACAAGTATACAATAACATAAATGTGAACCATCGTTCAGGGAATGACATCACCTGTCATGGCCCGATTTGTATCCAGAATCTCCTGGAGGGAGAGCGTGAGTTTGTATAGATCTATACTGGATTGACTATCCTACACCTTGCTGTTAGCTACAGTGGGACTTGCAAGTCTACGGGTGCCAAATGTCATTTCTTCCGACGTCTTTCATCGTCGTGTTATTAGTCGATAGTATGGTGCAACCATTTCACATTTAACCTTAATTAACGGCCAGATTAAGGTAGAAAGTACAGAAGTAGTTACTATAATACAACACTACAGTATTTTATTATTTCCCCATTGCATTTACATTATTTGCGTTCTAAAATTTGTATCATAATCGAATTTTGAGAAGATGGCAAATAGAAATAGAAATATTATAGCAAAAGACTGGTCTAGTATCATGTCTTTATGTGAGACATCATGAATCGTGTCCCATATGCTTCGGATATAGGATCGATTACATGTGTTGTAATATTCATTCGTTCTAATTTTTCCAAATGCCTAGGGCATTAAGAGGGAAAAAGGAATAGAACTGGATATGACTAAAATGATTAAGCAATTGTCGAGGACAATATGAGGTTTACCAAAGATTGGTTGCTCATGGACAGTTGGAAGTATAGTGTTAATTTTGGAAGGACCTTTTTGACAAATTCTGAAAAGAGGCAACTCTTGTTCAGAAGTGATAGTCAAAATGGGAATATGAAAATGTTTCCGTAGGTGGAAGTTATTCTTTAAATCTGTGTAAGATTAGAAAACTTAATGCAAGAAGGATTTTCAAAGGAATGTACTTTGAATGTGAGACTTCATAATACTTTGTAATGTCTGTTGCCAAGTCTTTGTGCATAGTCATTACAAGAAGATCATTGCATATAAGTTTAGAATCTAACAGATTTCAGTAAATGGAAAAGAAGCTTGGATTCTTACATTTATCATAAGGATTTGGAATTGTGAAATGAGCATCATTGAAATGTTTTCAATTGATCTATTCCACAAAGAAAGGACCATAGGTAAACATGGTGTGTATGCTTGTAGCATGGGACAGCTATTGTTTTAGTTCAAGTATTAAGTTGATTATTCGAAACATTATACAATGAATAATGAGTAATCAATATGGTGATTAAATAAAAGGTGTTTTATTTACTCTCACAAGTATTGGGGCAATATAGGATTAGTATTATTCTTGTGTTTCACTTTGCATGTTTTGACTTCCCGGATAACTAAGGTTATTCAAACTCTCCACAATCAATCATACTTTGGAAGTATGTATGAATCAAGACTGTCATGAATTGGGCTTGTAGATGTCTAAGGTGTTTAGACATAGCAAAAGTTGTTGCAACATTCATGAGGCTCCTGGAATAAGATTCGAGTATTGGATTAACCCCACGCTCATTTATATCACTTCATGGATTTTATCACGAGTGATCATGAGACGATAATATCTTATATTCTTCAAACGGAGAGATATGAGTTGCAGTCTACGAGTCGGTTGCACATTGATAATGTGAAAACGCACCAGTAACTTGGTGTTATAAAACACATTGTTGTGTGTGATTTGATGAGTAGATAGAGCAAGCATATGAGTCGAAGTTTATCCATTCCATTTACCCCATGTGGATAAAAGTGATATCTGTGGGCCCCTCGATGATTTAGTGATGACAAACGTAAGTGCTCGGCCAGGCCTGGACTGATTTGATTTGTTCAATTAGTCGGTCGTCATAAATCAGAAATCGGGAAACAACAGATGGACAGAGAGAATGATTATAATCCATGTCTCAGTCCCTATAATATTTAGAATGGAGGAATATATGATCCCTTATCTAATGGACGTGTCATTGCCTAGGTCAGAGTTCGACAGCGGCTTTTAAGAGCTACGTTTGCTAGTCAGGTTTTGGAGTCGTACTTGCAATAATAGTTTTAGACTTCTCCAAGTGGGAGACTGTTAGATTATATGTATAAGCCCATAACTATTATTGGTATGTACTTGACCCGAGAGTAGCATGGTCCATTTGGGTTGCATATCATCAGGACAATTTGTTAGGATGGTCTCTTGAGAGAAGGTTATATATGATTTATTAATATATTATAAGTTATAATATATTAATATGAAATCATATGTTTTAATTAGTATTGATCAAGAATTAATTTGGAATTAATTTAGTGATCAAATGAGACTAATTAAATCTATGGGGACTAATTATGGTAATTAGTTTTATTTATATGTGTTGGGCTTAAGATCCATGTTGGATCAAGTTTATGTATGGATACATAAAGAGTTGGGCCACATGAACCATGGATCCTAACACCCATGGGTATGGATTTGGGTTATAACCATGACCCTTGGAATCCTACATATAAATATGTCCATTCATAGCCAAAAATGCCTAGACTTGTACTTGGAGTTCATGGAGGTGTTTTTTGGTGCATGGAGATTCTCTCTCAAGGATAACCTTTGTTCATGATGTGTTGTGACTTCATTTGAGGCTTCCACACTATTAGGGCTAAGCTCTTAAGGCCAAATACATCAATACTTCAAGCTACACAAAAGGTATGTTACCCTAACTAGTATCTTGTATGGTATATAACAATTGCTTGCTAGTTATAGGCTTAATACCTTGGAAACTTCATTGCATGTATAATTAGTGAAAACATAGATCCAAGGTATTTAGGGTTGTATGTGCACCATAGGATGTTGTAGTATGCAAAACCCAACATGGTGTACAATGGAGGTGCGCATGGCATACATGGGAATTTGGACGCGGGTGCATTTGGGAACGCGCTGCATTTGTCAGGTCAGATGGAAACCCTAACTTAGGGTCTTGGACCCTATTTAAACACCTTAACTCACCTCCAACCCTTATTTCCTACATCCTCCATCCTCTCTAACCCAACGAACGAAACCCTAGCCTCCATTTGAGCGATTCTTGAGCTTCAAAGTGATTTATGAGTATTTTGGTGTTTGAGGAGGAAGAAGGAACTTCTTGAAGAGTCATTGCTTGAATTGGAGCTTTTGGATCCAGGCTTTGTGCACCTAGATCTATCTTCTGGAGGTATAAAGTCTCAACCTCGACACCTGTTTCCTGTAGATCTAGGTAAGTGGTATTTTGTTATGAATTTGGTCCCTTTGAGGTGGTTCTTGTGAGAAGAAGTTACTCAAGAACCTTTGAGCTTCATATTTGGTCCTTGTTGAGGTTATGGAGTCATAAAGTTTGGATCTTGATGGGTAAAAACCTTCCATGCATGATTTGGTAGTCATTTGATGAAGTTTTGGGACTTAGGGTTTTGATTTAGGTCCCATTGGGTTATGTTAAGTCTTAAAGTTGGAAACTTTATGACTTAAGAAGTCCCTTGAAATCAGATCTGGAAGTTTGGATGGAGGTCTTAAGGTATTAAGAAGTTTTAAGACATTTTGGAGTGATGTGGACCCTTGAAGTTCATTTTTGGTGATTGGGCTTCATTAAGCCATGAAAAGGCTTAAAGCCTTCAAATTTATGGGTTAAGTCACTGTAATAGGACTATTCCTGGGTTTTAGACATTGGACTTAATGGATTAAGTCCTTAGAATGAGAATTTGGAACTTAGCCGCGAACGTCGTGCGTAGCTCATGGGGACGCAGCGCGTTCCGTCTTGAGTCCCCGTCAACTTGTTCGGCGACGAACACCATACGTTCAGCCCTTGAACGCCGTGCGTTCGTCTGATCAGTGGAGTTTTTGGTTGTTGGACTTGGGCTTAACTTTGGATGTAGGCCTTGCTGTTTTGGGCCTTATTGGGCCTTGTGGTGTCATTTTGGTTTTGGGCTACCTATTTTGGGCTTGGTTGCTTGGAGCATTGTTGGGTCGTATTAGAATAAGTGTTTTGTTTTAAGGGAAAAGTTATTGGGCTTTAGGGTAAGGTCCATGTTAGGGTTTGGGCCCAATTTGGAAAATTGGGCCATAAGTGGACTTTGGATGATTATTGGTTTGTGGGCCTTTATGATTGGGGGCTTGGGCCTTAGTCTTGGACCAAACTAGGTGAGGGGTAAAATGACCTTTTTACCCCATATATGGATTGTTGGCTTTAGATTGAAACCCAATTGTTATTTGGGTGTTGTTTGTTTGATAGCGCGAGAATTCTAGCGGATCTGCAGTCAGAGATTTATTTGTGGGTTCAGTTGTCGAGGTGAGTCTCATCACTGTTCTATAGGTCGAAGACACCAATGCCGGCCTATGTTTATGTTATGTTAGTATGCTAGCTATCTTCGTGACTCTTGCATGTGTATCTGCTTATATGCTTTCCGGGCTAAGGCCCGATGTCGGGCGGGGCCCGATGACCATTTGTATGTTATGTATCTATGTGATTATTACATGTGTATGTGTTTATTTAATATATGTTATATGTATGCTGGGTGGGGCCCGATCTATTACCGAGCAGGGCTATATGCCGGACGGGGTCCGATGCGGAGGGGGGGGGGGGGGCGATGACAGGGCGAGGCCCACTATATGTTTTTTTTATGTTTGGTATGTGGTATTTGGAGAACTCACCAAGCTTCGTGCTTACAGTTTGTGGTTTATGGTTTCAGGTACTTCCGGTTCGAAAGGGAAGGGTCCGACTTGATCGCAGCGCATACACCCGTGTTTTCCGCAATATTGATTTTGGGAATGAACTCTGATAATTGTTTTATTTTGAAATTCTTTTAAATGTTTGGTTAAAAGTACCTTAATGTTTTGGTTATGCTAAAAATGAAATTTTTACCCTTGGTTTTCGGGATGTTAGACCTTAGCTACACATACTTATATCGAAGACCCTAACAACTATTGGGCTAGACCTATATACAAATATATTAGAAATAAATAAATATGTCAGCTTTGAATCTAACGATTCTCATCCTACGCCAAACACTTATCCATTTATTTTCATCTTTCGGGTTTCATTATTTCAGTCGGACCGGGTCATAAATCTATTTAGATAACAAATTCCAAGTACCGTTGGTGATTTTATATCAGTAATGTTATTTAAGTGTAATAGGGTTAATTTGTTGATCACTGTCACTTTGACAATTATTGAACAAATCGGTATGTGCGGAGTGCACATTTGTTTAATATTGTCTTTATTGAAAGTACACTGCTATTTAGGGGCGAAGCCCCTGCACGGACTGGGGTCTGGGGGCAGCGCCCCTAGGAGCGGGGTCCAAGGGGCGGCAGCCCCTGGCGGGGTCCAAGGGACAGAGCCCCTGGCTGGGGTCAAGCTGCCATGTCAGCGCGAGAATTTTTTTATATATGTTATGTTACTATATTAAAAAAAATGCATCAGAAATCTGAATTTTTGGTAAATGTATCCGGTTTTGTGATCCACATTCTAGACCCGAATTTAAGTTGGTTTATGACGTTTTGACAGTTTTAGGACATAAAACTGTCATGTGACAGTTTTAGGACATGAAGTTTTTCTGGTTATATGATTATATTCGAAATCTATGGTTGGTACACTTCTTCTTCATAACATCTTGAACATTCTCTCTTCTGTTTTCTCAATTTTCCGAGTCTTATCCGATTAGAGATTGTGAGTACCACCCAAATACTTTAATCTGAAAGTGTTTAACACGATTTTCAGAATTTTCAAGCCTTTTTATTACCCCGAATTTCTAACAAGTACTTTCTAACATTCTAAACGGTCGGTAAAAAGTGTAGATCAGATTTACAAAATACGAGGAGCAGTTGATTCATCAAGTCTAAATGAATTTTGAATATAATTTTTCCCATTTGTTTTATAAGTTGTAGGCTGTTATTCATGAATGAAAAACCCTTTTTTATTTGTAGTTTTATATAGTATTTTAAAGGAATCTATCTTATAATATGATTGTTGATGAGATTAAAATATTCTTTTAATCTTGTTGCACATGGATAGAAGTAGAACCCTCTCCCCGAACACATTTACAATGACAAAGTGGTGAGTTCGTTATCATTTAATATTGAAGATGCAAAATTCTAATATTTGTTTATTTATTTATTTATTTTGAAATAGTTATAACGCATAAATGCCAGAGAAAGTACACTTACCCAATTGGCAAATATATGATGTGTAACAAACATGTCCCAATGAATCCCTTCAAGTCTAAAATGTTCTAAGCTGAGATAACGAGGAAATTAATATCCCCAAAGTCTAAAACCCAAAAGTTTACTATTTATAGGCTAACTGTATGTTATTATATACAATAATTTTCTCAAAGATATTATGCAGAAATATAACTCATAAGCTACACTTTAATACTTATAAGAAAGACTAGACTATTTTCTTAAATGAAAAAAATTACCTCTCATATAAAGATAATCCATATAAGAATAGTCCATGTAGCCTAAAAAAATAACTAAGTTAGAGTTTAAACATTTTATTTCTTTCTTATCTATAAATTTGGTTTTTGTTGTGCAAATGGTTTCTGACCGTTCTTATACACAAGTAGGGGTGAGCATGGTGCGGTTCGGTGCGGTTTTTGGCTAAAATCGAACCGAAAACCGCAACTTCGGTTTTTTGAAATTTAGAAACCGCACCGTTCGGTTTTTATGCGGTTCGGTTTTTGCGGTTTTTATTGCGGTTTTTTACGGTTCGGTTTTTTTGCGGTTTTTTGTTAGTTTTTTTTTGTTTTCGTTTTGCCTTTTTACTAAAACTCAAGTAACTCAGAGAGTTACATTGACTCAGATGAGGAGTGCTAAACATTTTTTGGAAATAAACTGATACCACCACCTCTTAGTTTGAAATCAAATTACATAACCACTCATCCAACATGTTTCTAATGCTTGAATATAATACGAATTTAATATAATATTTGTTTCACAGGTACATGCGATAATATCAATTAATGTATTCATAAAAATGATACTATCATCACTAGTACTCTTCATATTTAAATGTTAAAAAATGTAATAAACATTATTTGTTATTGTAATTACCACTAAATGTATGCTTAAAAATATACAATCATCCTCCGATAGATAAGATATATATTTATATTTATAGAAATTTTAATTGTCATAAGTTCTTGGTTTTTACAAATATCAGCACTTAATATATATATATATATATATATATATATATATATATATATATATATATATATATATATATATATTTATAGAAATTTTAATTGTCATAAGTTCTTGGTTTTTACAAATATCAGCACTTAATATATATATATATATATATATATATATATATATATATATATATATATATATATATATATATATTATAGAAATTTTAATTGTCATAAGTTTTTGGTTTTTACAAATATCAGCACTTAATATATATATATATATATATATATATATATATATATATATATATATATATATATATATATATATATGCGGTGCGGTTCAGTTTTTTGTGGTTTTTGCGAGATTAGAAACCGCACCGCACCGAGTATTTTCGGTTTTTGCAAAACTAAAAACCGCACCATCGGTTTTCATTTCGGTTTCGGTTTTTCGGTTTCGGTTTATGCGGTTTTTTCGGTTTTTTTGGTTTGCGGTTCGGTCTTTGCTCACCCCTATACACAAGTGAATTTATTAAGAATGAATTTATGACATGTTTAACAAAATAACTGGTAGCCGGAAGTAAAAAACTGGTAGCTAGTAGTGAAAACTGAAAGATATAGCTTTTATTTATGTATAAGTGTTTGACAAAATAGCTGAAAGTTTTTAAAAATGTTAAATTACGTAAAATTTAAAAGTTAAAAGCTAAAAACCTTAAAAACCTACTTCTAGTTTTTAGATTCATAGTTTTTTTTTTTAAACAAAATCTTTAAGCTCGTAATTCTCAAAGAAACTTTTTCTTTAATTCATTTTTTTCCTTAAAAGCACGCAGCCAAATACACCATTAGTCAAGTTCATATACCAATGATCATAAATTGTTGAAATAACCACGTACAATAACAATTTAAAGTGTAAATATTTAGTTGAAGTTAATGTTGAGTTTGTTGCAAGTTATTTTATGTCGCTTTTAAAAATGTAATGTCAATAAAACTTTGGAATCCATTAGGCCTTTTCTTTTAGAGGTAGAGCGGAACCGGAGGGTTTGAGGGGTAGCCAATGCTACTCCATAAATTTTCCGGAACAAGGTAAATTTTTAAAAAGTTTTTCAAGGATCTACTTCCAAAATCAAGTGTGCTATACCTTTACACTTTTCTTGGTTTCACTAGTGTTTAGGAGGGAAATATATTGAAAGGAAGATAACTTGGGTTATGGCTTCAAAAGAAAAATGGGGGATTGGTATGGGAAGTTTATCTACCTTATCTACCTTTAATGATGCATTATTACAAAATGACTGATTTGTGAATAATAAAAATGCTTTATGGTTTAAGTTCATAATGGAGATTCATGGATAATTAAGTAATTCGATTTTATCGCAATAACTAGTTTATTTACATATATTCTTTAAAAATGTTTTCTCATACAAATTATTACACTTATAAAAGATTTATAGTTTATAACCATAATTATTAAATATTCAAAACTATTTATTACGATTTTAGACGGACGTCCAAACATCAACTTAATATTTTCGAAATAGGAGATGGTACAACGATTAACCCAGAATTAATCTTATAAATAAATATTGCACAAATATACAACAATTAATTAAATTACAGAATGGACGAATATTTCAAACTAAAGTTAAAACAAAATATTTATAGTTGAGGATGGGGTGCCTCAGCCTCCGGCCACGGCCAAAAAGCTGGTTGCTCCTCCATAACATTAAGCATGTTGCAGAACCCTTCATCTCCGGCAACCACCGTCTGATTCAGTGGCTGGCGGAGGAGGTACGGCCTCCCTAGACCTCCTATCATCGCTGCACCAGTGGGAAGATTGTTTGAGATCTGTGTGTAAAATAGGGTGGTGTTGTCTTCTGATTCACTTCCATTGCTCCACGACCCTTCTGTTTCTCTGTTTAAATTCAACCCATTTGGTTCTTGACCCTTTATAGCCATTAACTGAAACCACACATCAAAATTTAATGAAATTAATTAAACATCTTTAAGTCAACGTAGTAGAGGTGCAAATATATAGGTGTTAGAACAAAAGAGATTTCTTGAGCTTGCAATTCTTCAAAAAAATTTCACCTGTGCATGAAGCTTCTGATTTTTGTTCTTGAGAGAGTCATTATCAGCTCTAATGGAGTCGACTTGTTTCTTCAACACATTATAATCTCTTTCTAATTGTTTGGTCTTCCATCGAGCCCTTCTGTTTTGAAACCATATAGCCACTTGTCTTGGCTGCAACCCTAAGGCTCGAGCCAGTTGCCTTTTTCTGTCGGGTTCAAGCTTGTTTCCAAGCTCAAAGCTTTTTTCCAGAGCCTTGACCTGTTCGAGATTCAGCCTCCTTTTCTTTTCACCGAGCTGAGACCCCTCATCCTCGGACGTCTCACCCTCGCAGCCACCTGTCGTTTCTTCAAAAACTTCTCTCCCGGAATATGACATCGATCTTCTCATCAGTGGATCACCACCTGCAAATTTACTCAGTTATGGTTGATAATAATTGTTAAACGTACTTATGTGTATAAGAGAGATGGAGGGGGACCTTGGAAGTGATCTTCATAGCCGAAGAACATGGGTTCAGGTGGAAGGAAGGACATGGAAAAAGAAAATTTTGTTGTTTTTCTAAATTGTAGAAAAATTGGAAAGTAATTGTGGCAAAGTGCTGTGTACTTGTGTGTTTGAGTGTGAGTATTGATGTGAGAGGTTGTTCTTATGCTGGATGGAAGTGGGTGGAAAAAGAACACTAGACAAACAGCGATAACCTGTTGGAAGCCTACAAGAGAGGGAATGCTTTGCCCACACTACTTTTTTTTTTTTTTTTTTTATTATTATTTATTATTATTATTATTATTATTTTTTTTAACTCTATTACATTCTTTTTATTTTATCTGTTTAAAAGATATATGGATAATTGATTTAAGTGTAAACACTACTAGAAAATCTGAAAATACCTACGGCAAAATCCGTAGGTATTCCGTAGGTATAGGGTGTTACCTACAGAATTGTGACAGAAAATGGGCCGTAGCATAAACGCCCGTGGGTAAATTTTACCGACGGATTAGCTACGGAATACTGACAACATTTTTCCATCAGTAATTTACCTACGGAATACCTACAGAACATTATAGTGACGAATTACCGACGGGACCCACTTTGATTGACATTGACTTTATTACCTACGGATTTCCGACGGCTCATATTACCGACGGATTTTCCGTAGGTATTCTGTCACTAAATCTCTTTTTCTTTAAAAAAAAAAAAAATAAGAAAAATTCCAAATTTTTCTTTCCAAGATATTGACAAAACTCATTAGATTAAACTTATAATAATATTGAAATTCAACCACAAAACTAATAACATTACAATAAAACTAATAAACATCATCTAATACCTTAAAAAGTATCAAATACAAATTCATTATTAGTAAACATTGTCTAATAATATACTAAATGTTTCTAACAATACACATTAAAAATGTCAACTCTAAATGTTTAAATAAGTGCTTAAAAACATATAATTGAGAATTATTTGGTGGATTACTTGGCAATTTACCAGGTAAGCTGAACCGATAAATCCCGACAATTGTTCTTCAATTTGAGTTTTGAATCAAAGGCCGCAAAGTGTTCCCGTTTCAACACACCATAATCAATTATAAAAAAGACAAATACAAATATAGCAATGTACTTTCGTTTATTTGGTTATTATAACCATAATTGAGAACTTTTTTCAAAGTACAACGCTATAAGACAAAATGAAAGTAAGATGTTATAATATGCATGTATATCTTGCATTTAACCCAAAAAAGTATGCAGCCATATGGTAAAAAGTAGATGTTACACGAAACAAATATTAAAACGTATGTTGCAGAAACCTAAATTTGAGAGAGAGATTCCATTATAAATGATATTTTATAGATTTAAACAAGAAAGTGAATTACTAACCTATACTGAACTTGTGGTATGGATGACCTTCACCAAGATATTTTTGCAGCTGCAAAGTATAATTAAGGCAAAGAAAAGAGTTATATATATTTTTAAACAATCAACTTAACTACAATCTTGATATGTGGAATCAACATTACCTGATTTATTCTCCATGCATCAGAGAGTAGAGTCTTCTGATTCTATGTATATAAGAGTGGAAAGAGGTTGGGACTAAAAGATTATCAATAAAAGTACACAATAATTGAACAAGCAACTTGTTAAATCAATGCTGACCAGAGCCAACGACTTTTATTTCCCTCGTAGTTGCATCATATGACATTAGTAGTTTGATAAAGAACTATGCAAATCTATACAAGAAAAGACAAGATAAGAAAACAGATTAGTTGAATTCTATAAGGACAAAATGGGAAATAATTGTAAAAAATGAGTGGAATATACCTATTTAGGGAGAATGGTTGAAGATGGGTTTGTTTTTTATCAAAACTTTTCTATTAGATCTTATGAAATAGGGGCTGATCGAACTGCAACGTTAATGAGTCATTTGCAGGATACAGGGGCTGATCGAACTGCATCGTTATCCCACTTGGTAAGCCATTATATTCATTTATGTGTTATTTTGACACTTTCACCCGTTGTGTTGATTTGGCAGGATACATAGGAAGAAAAGTAACGAACCAACAACAAATATGACCACGTCTGAGTCGACAAGTACTAACCTTTGCAGATGTTGAGGAGTATCGGAGGGACTCCGGAGAAGCAGACGAGGTCGGAGGAGAAGGAGCCTCGCTGTAGCAGTTCTGTCGAGGAGAAGGAGCCACGCCAAAATCGAAATGATCAATCCTAACCCAAAACGAAACCTAAACGAAATTAAACCAAAAAAAACTTACTTGGATATATCAAATCGATTCTCAACAATGACATGGGTGAACGAGGTTGTGACAACCCGAAATTTCTATTCTGTACAACCATTCACTTCAATAGGAGTCAAAACTGTTTCTGTTAATTTTCAAGCTTTTTGGAATAAGTTTGAGTATTTTAAGATTAGTACTTCAGGAGATAACAGGAGAGAGGATGCCCTAGGGTTTATTGTGCAACAATAATGTCCCAAAACTCCAAGAGTTTGGAGTTTACGGCCTAAACAAAGGTATTTATGGCCGTAAACCCTAAAAGAGGGTATAAATATGACACTTAGTCATTATTTATCACTTTTCACAATTTCAAGATCCAAAACTCAATTCTCTCTCAAGTATCATCGACTTTTCTTCTTGATCTTCAACATTGTAAGTGTTTCTAGCCCTAAAAAGTTGATATCTTACTTAATCTAGTGATCTAACATGATTCCATCCGTGAAATCATTCCAAAAGTGTAGATCTTCAAGTTTCACCAAGAACACCAAGAACACACACTAGTGTTCTTGGACTTTTAGCACCTTTTCAAGCTTCTACCTAGTAAGTACTTCTATCCTAGAGTATTATAGAGCTTGTTACACTTCTAAACATCAAGAAAACACCCAAGAAACCAAGGATCAAAGGTGTTTACGGTCCAAGATGTTCTTGGACCGTAAACCCCAAAAAGGGTGCCAAAGTGTGCCCTAGTCCCTTCTAAGCCTTGGAAACTAGCCTAGATCCCTTCCTTGATGTGCTTAGTACTTGAAAACATCAAAAGACCATAAACCATTTGGGTTTACGGCCGTAAACCCAAAGGGAAATGGTCCACGGACCGTAAACTCCTAAAAGGAGTGAAATGGTGCCCTAATCTCTTCCTAAGGCTTAAACATGAAGTAGGAATGCTTCTTGTGATCTTTAAGGCTTCAAAACACAAAATGGTCAAAGAAACATGAGTTTACGGCCGTAAACTCATGGGTTTACGACCGTAAACTCAATGAGTTATGGTCACAAAACCGTAAACTCAAATAAAGGGTCCCCTTGAACCCTAAACTCAATAGCAATGTCCTACAACACTTAGATGCAATCCTTAGGACTTATAGCACTTAAATAAGGTGTTTTACATGTCCTAGGATGTCTTAACTTTGTTAATTAGTTGTTTAAAGACTAATTAGATACATATATGTGATATTATATGTTAAACTATGATCATTGTTTGTGTACAAGTCTTCACTTGACACCTAGCATCCTATACATTCCGTTCATCCAAACCACTCACTAAAGGTGAGTTCATACCCCTTAATTAACCTTTTAAATGTTTTTAAATGCTTTTATGGGGGGGGGGGGATACAAGTTGAACTATTATAGTTATTATATCAATCACATGTGATTAATAACTACCAAACAAGTGGATTTCTTACTTTTCAAACTGTGTTATCAAACTGTTTTACAAACTCTTTTACATATAAAATACTTTTATTAAACTCTTTTAACTTATATTCTGTGTATCTATATGGATATAATTATATAAGTAGGATTGAAAGGACTTAGGATTGATAGCTCACCTTACTTCCTGTTCCTTGTTTGGTTGTGGACTTAGGGTATTCGGGTTATTTGTCCGAAGGTCGTTTGAATCCTAGTTATATATCATGTATATGTGTATAGATATAAAAGGTTACTTCTTTCATTCAGTTCAATGCCTTTGGGTAGCAAAGGTATACAAACATGTTCATATACACAAACAACATTACTAGTAAACTATAATAGGTATAGTTTAGGAAGATACTATTACTAGAACAATAGAAACATACAATGAGTCAGTTCATTCATGAGTAATACATAGTGATGAGAAACAAACATAATACATAGTGATGAGAAACAAACATAATACATAGTGATGAGAAACAAACATAATACACAGTGATGAGAAACAAAACATACAGGCTAGACAGAGAAAGAACACACAATACAGCTAGCACATACATATACATTACTTACAGTTATGTGAGCCACTTAACGGGGGCATGACACTACCTGTCATGACCCGTTTTGTATCTAGAATCTCCTTAAGTGGAGAGCGTATGAGTTTGTGTATAGATCTATACTGGATTGACTATCCTACACCTTGCTGCTCGCTACAGTGGGACTTGCAAGTCTACGGGTGCCAAACATCATTTCTTACGACGTCTTACATCGTCGTTTTTCTATAGAGTCGGTAGCAGTTTACAGGCCGATCACATGGTACTTTAAATAACAATTGGTTTAAAGTAATTAGTACATCAGTAGTTACTTAATACAACACTACAGTACTATTTCATTTTCCCTTTACATTTACTTTGTGATATTCACACAATAAACAATAATGTAAAAACTATATTTTTGGTTAATGATAGTCAGATTTGGGAAAATACACACTCTTACAAGAGACACACACACAGATACTAGATGCCTTGGTAGAAGGCTACTTTTAGTAGGAAACATAGGGTTTTCTAGGAGAGTTCAAACAATTACAAACTTTTACAAAACTTATACATTACAGACTTACAAACACTTTCATACAAATACATACACTAATATACTTATGAACTCACCAGCTTTAAAGCTGATAAACTCTTTCAAAATAACTTGTATTCTCAGGTCACTAGTAGACAGGTACCGGTGCCAGGTTTTGAGAAGATGGAGCTCGTTCAAGACTCATCTTTTATTTTTGATGTATATTTTTGGTGTCTATATAACTTGACAGAACACACTTGTATGAAATTATATTATTAATGCAATGGATGATGTTGTTGCTTGTTTACTACTTTGCATTGTTGTGATACTGAACATGATGTGCTCCACCCCCGAACGTTTCCGCCGTTCCGGTTTTGGGGTGTGACAGATTGATATAAGAGCATTGTTTATAGTGAATCGAGTGTATCAACCCATAAAAGATATACGAACTATAAACACAGCGGGATTAAAATTCTCTGATAGAGAGTGTATACTTTTAAATAATAAAATATTTAACTAAGTATACATACCTGCATTCATACTAAAATCAGTGTCACTAGGATAGAACAAAAGTATTACGATTGTTGGACAGCACAAGTAGACTTAGAGACATATGGTCAACCCTGGGGAGATGTAGCCTGATCAACTACATTATCCGAGGAGTGATTAGCATGTGCCTAAGTATGGTTGTGAGGTTGCAACAAGTCTAAAAACTTACCAACACTACTACAACGAGAACAGTAGAACAGAACATAAACTTAAAATACTATAGGAGTATTTTGTGTTGCTATTAGTTACCTATCTGAGAACTAAAGGTCTTTATTAGTATGTCAATAGTTGCGGGGTGGGTACATTAAGGTTATAGGTAACTAGGATGGCATAGACTTAGAATCTGTGATCTTTGCTCTACTTCCTGTTCCTTGTTTGGTTGTGGGCTTAGAGTTAGGGTCACTTATTCGAAGGTCTATCCTGTCTAGGTTACATATGACTGGTATGCACTACGCAAATGTTGGAGTAAATGATAAAGATCATCTTATAATTATCTAATTAGTTCGTCTATTTAGTTATTTCTTTATCCCTTTTCTCGCGTAGATTTCATGGCTGGATTCCATATCCCCGGAGACCCGTACTATCCCAACCACGGCAATGCAGGATGGCTGGGAGAAGAGCCAGAAGATGATCACCCAATCCCTTTGGATGATCACGAAGCTGAAGGCTTTTCTGATGGTTCTGACTCAGAGCCTGAAGTCAACAACCTACCCCCAGCTGCTCAAGACCCAAACCTGAACCCTCGTCCAGCATTTTAAGGACCCACTCCTCTGTGGGCCACAAACTTGAATAGATGGAGTCAGGAACAGGGTCAACCCATACCCTACAATGGAGACAGAAGCTTCTACAACCTCACCGAGGGAGGTTCAGCTGACAGGGTCCTACCCATAATGGTCCGTAGGATTGCTCGAAACACCGAGCAAGGTCGAGCAACTATCAACCGAGTCGTGGATATTGACGCCAACTCTGGCATTAACACTGTCCGCATTCGCCAACTAGAGTCTGCTCATGAAAGGAGTCAGGTCCGCAATGCAGTTCTAAAGATGGAACTTGCTGAAACCCAAGCTGAAGTCAGGGAACTTCGAGCTCAGCAGGCAAGGTCTGAAAGGCGTATGAGGGACATAGAACATCTACTATCGGATTCAAGAACTCACTCTAGTAGTTCTCGTCGCCGTTAGAGTCTCATCGACTTCTCTTTTGGATGTAACCTAGTTAGTGTAAAAACTCTAGTCTAATTTCCTATCCTTGTAAATCTTAGACCCGTTAGTCTTGATTAGGTAGTAGTCTTTCAAAATTTCCCCATCTTGGTTGATGTAAGGCCTACTTCTAGGTCATTTTTCCCGAACTCATTTCATCTGTAATTCCAGTATTATTGACAGATATCTAATCTCAGGGAAATTATATCCAAATGCTTTCGTTTACAATCAATCGTGTTATTCATTTGTGCTGTGGACTATGGAGAGTTAGTCCATGAGTCATTCTTATCTATTTCCTATTAAATTCTTATCAATATCTTCGTCTTTGTAAACTTTTAGTTGAAAGATGCCTCCACGTCGATCGACAAGACACGATCCTCCCGCACCAACACCACCTGCTCCTCAATTCGATACGGCAGCTCTAAATGCTGCTGTAGCTGCGGCTGTGGCTACAGCCATGGCACAATATCATTCTTCTGGTTCCACTGGAGGAGGAACCCCAGTCATATCTACTCATGGTGAAATCCCTGTGCGCTCCAGAGAGTGATCCTACAAGGACTTCACAAACTGTAAACCATTTTCCTTCAAAGGGACTGACGGAGTCATTGCCCTCTCGCAATGGTTCGAGAAGACCGAATCGGTTTTCGAAATCTGCTCCTGTCCAGAAGGGAGCAAGGTCAAGTTTGCTGCTTGCACCTTCGAGGCAAAAGCCCTAACATGGTGGAATAGCCATGTCAAGTCACTATCCCTTATAGTGGCAAATGCTATGGGCTGGGAAGCTCTGAGAGAGCTAATGGTTGAGGAGTACTGCCCGAGGGGCGAAATCCAAAAGATAGAGGAAGAACTGTGGAGCCTAACCATGAAGGGCTCCAACATAGTCTCCTACACCGCCAGGTTCTGTGAACTGGTGGCCCTCTGTCCTAGCATGGTTCATACAGAGGGGAAGAAGATTGAAAGATACATATGGGGGCTGGTGCCTCCATTCCAGGGAAATGTTTTGGCTTCAAACCCCACTACATTCGATAGTGCCAAGCGATTGGCACAACGGCTTATAGACCATGGGGTTCGTACCCCGGCCGCAACAACAACCCTGGCCATCTCGAAACCCGCCAGAACCGCTGATTCCAAGCGGAAATTCTGGGATGACAAGAAAAAGAAGAAGGCTGCCAAAAAGCAGCAGATCGTGGCAGTTCATAGTGCGATAGCACCTGCCACTGCTGCTGCTCCAGTAAAGCAGTACGCTGGAAGTTTGCCCAAGTGCAACAAGTGCAACTTCCACCATGTAGGAGCCTGCCGGGAAATGCAGTGTTTGAACTGCAACAGGAAGGGGCACACTGCCCGTTTCTGCAAAGCTCCGACGAGGCTAATCACCCAAGTCCCCGGCGCTGGTGTGAGCCAAACTTGCTACGGTTGTGGCGAGGTAGGCCACTACAAGAGGAACTGCCCGAAGGCAGGGAATGCTGGTGGAGTGGGAAGAGTTCTGGCCATAGGCCACGAGGAAGCAGTTGCCGACCCCACAGTGGTCACTGGTACGTTTCTCCTCGATAACTCTTATGCATGCATTCTATTTGATAGTGGAGCGGAGAGGAGTTTCGTGAATCAAAAATTTGCTCATTTACTTAAGCAAAAATCACGAGCACTTAAAGAACCGTTCACTGTAGAAATGGCTAATGGAAAGACAGAGAGCACTAGCAGTATATTCATAGGGTGTACCCTAACACTAGATAGCCATTCATTTTCGATCGACTTCATGCCGGTTTCTATTAAAAGTTTCGACGTCATTATCGGCATGGATTGGTTGAGTCTTCATCGTGCCGACATCATGTGTTACGAAAAGGCTGTACGCCTTAATCTGTCGTTTGGCGAAACTCTAGTAGTATATGGCGACAAACCCGACACGAACCTTCGTATCATCTCGAGAATTCAAGCTTAGAAATTCTTGCGAAAGGAATGTCGCGCATTCCTTGCTCATGTGGTCGATGTGAGTCAAGAAACGAAAGACATTCAGAACATTCCAGTAGTACGCGACTTTCCCGACATCTTTCCAGAAGAACTCCCAGGATTACCTCCGCAACGTCAAGTCGAGTTCAGAATCGACTTAGTTCCAGGGGCTACCCCCGTAGCCAAATCGCCATATCGTCTAGCACCTGCAGAGATGCAAGAACTGTCCTGTCAACTTAACGAACTGCTCATCAAGGGCTTTATAAGACCAAGCTTCTCACCCTGGGGAGCTCCAGTCTTGTTCGTCAAGAAGAAAGACGGATCGTTTCGTATGTGCATCGACTACAGGGAGCTCAACAAACTGACCATCGAAAATCGTTATCCTTTGCCTTGGATTGACGATTTATTCGATCAACTTCAAGGGGCGAACTTCTTTTCAAAAATCGACTTAAGGTCCGGATATCACCAACTACGAGTGCTAGGGTAGGATGTTCCGAAGACAGCCTTCCGAACTCGTTATGGGCACTACGAATTCGTAGTGATGCCGTTCGGATTAACAAACGCACCTGCTGTATTCATGGACTTAATGAATAGGGTGTGTCGTCCTTACTTGGATCAGTTCGTCATCGTCTTCATCGATGACATACTTATCTACTCTCGTAGTGAGGAGGAGCATAGCCAACATCTGCGACTAGTCTTAGAAACCCTTCGTTCGGAGAAGCTCTATGCGAAGTTCTCGAAATGCGAATTTTGGATCCGACGAGTCGAATTCTTAGGGCACGTGGTTAGCGAAGAGGGAATACACGTGGACCCTTCCAAAATTAAAGCCATTGAGAACTGGTCAGCACCGAAGACGCCTACAAAAATTCGTCAATTTCTAGGTCTCGCTGGCTACTATCGCAGGTTCATTCAGAACTTCTCCCGCATTGCGAAACCTCTTACGACACTGACCCAGAAAGGCGTGGCCTTTGACTGGGAAGAGAAGCAGGAGAGAGCGTTCCAAACGCTCAAGCGAGCCTTGTGCACCGCACCAATACTATCCCTCCCCGAAGGGATAGAAGACTTCGTTGTCTATTGCGATGCGTCAAATCTAGGACTCGGATGTGTTCTGATGCAGCGAGGTAAGGTCATCGCCTATGCCTCAAGACAGCTAAAGACACATGAGGTAAACTACACTACCCACGATCTTGAGCTAGGAGCAGTTGTGTTTGCTCTTAAGATCTGGAGACACTACATGTACGGTACAAAGAGCACAATCTTTACAGACCACAAAAGCCTAAAACACATATTCAACCAGAAGGAGCTCAACATGAGACAACGACGGTGGGTCGAGCTACTTAGTGATTACGAATGCGAAATTCGTTATCATCCGGGTAAAGCCAACGTAGTAGCTGACGCCCTAAGTCGGAAAGAATATTTAGGTCGTAGAGTCAAATCATTGACTATGACTATCCATTCACACTTGTCCACGTAAATTAAGGAGGCTCAGCTCGACGTTTTGAAACCTGAAAATGTGGCGGGTGAATCCCTGAGAGGGACGGATAAGAACTTGGAGGTTAAGGGTGGCGGAGCTTATTTTCTCATGGATCGGATCTGGACCCCGAAACGTGGTGGTTTCAGAGACTTGGTCATGAACGAGGCGCACAACACTCGTTATTCCGTCCACCCAGGTTCAGATAAGATGTATCTGGATCTTAAAAAGTTATACTGGTGGCCTAACATGAAAGCAGAGATTGCTACCTTCGTAAGTAAATGCCTTACTTGCGCCAAGGTCAAGGTCGAATACCAGAAACCCTCCGGTCTACTACAACAGCCAGAGATACCGGAATGGAAGTGGGAGCGGATCACTATGGATTTCATAACCAAGTTGCCAAGAAAACGGGTGGACTTGATACCATATGGGTCATCGTCGACAGGTTGACCAAGTCCGCACACTTCCTGCCTATCAAGGAAACAGACAAGATGGAGAAGCTTACAAGAACTTACATTAGGGAGATTGTACGACTGCACGGTGTTCCCATATCCATTATCTCGGACAGAGATAGTAGATTCACTTCGAGGTTCTGGCAGTCACTACAAAGTTCCCTAGGAACTAAGCTGGACATGAGTACAGCCTACCATCCACAGACAGACGGGCAAAGTGAGAGGACTATCCAAACCTTGGAAGATATGTTGCGAGCCTATGTGATCGACTTTGGGAAAGCATGGGATACTCATTTACCCCTTGTAGAATTTTTCTACAACAACAATTATCACACAAGCATAAAGGCTGCTCCATTCGAGGCCCTCTATGGCCGAAAGTGCAGATCCCCTATGTGCTGGGCTGAGGTGGGTGATACCCAGTTAGCTAAAGGACGAGTTCCTGACAACACTCTCACAGGTCCGAAGATCATTCGGAAAACGACAGAGAAGATCGTTCAGATTCGTGAACGATTGAAAGCCTCTAGAGACCGACAGGAAAGCTACGCTGATAAACGAAGGAAACCGTTGGAATTCCAGGTGGGCGACCGTGTTCTATTGAAGGTCTCACCCTGGAAGGGCTTGATACGCTTCGGAAAGCGTGGAAAGCTAAATCCAAGGTACATAGGGCCTTTCGAGATTCTCGCAAGAATCGGCCCTGTAGCTTACAAACTTAACTTACCACGCGAACTCAGTAACGTACATTCTACTTTCCATGTCTTGAACTTGAAAAAGTGTCTGTCTGACGAGACTCTTGTAATCCCACTCGACGAGATCGAGATCAACGAGAGCCTCAACTTCGTGGAAGAACCAATAGAGATCATGGACCGGGAGGTCAAGCAGACGAAACAAAGCCGTATCCCGATAGTGAAGGTTCGCTGGAACGCCAAGCGAGGACCTGAATTCACTTGGGAGCGAGAGGATCAGATGAAACTGAAATATCCTCTTCTTTTTACTTAGTTATTTGTAACTACTTATTTGCTTAAACTCTAATTTCGGGACGAAATTCCTTCTAACGGGGGGATGATGTGACAACCTGAAATTTCTATTCTGTACAAACATTCACTTCAATAGGAGTCAAAACTGTTTCTGCTAATTTTCAAGCTTTTTGGAATAAGTTTGAGTATTTTAAGATTAGTACTCCAGGAGATAACAGGAGAGAGGATGCCCTAGGGTTTATTGTGCAACAATAATGTCCCAAAAATCCAAGAGTTTGGAGTTTACGGCCTAAACAAAGGTGTTTACGGCCGTAAACCCTAAAAGAGGGTATTAATATGACACTTAGTCATTATTTATCACTTTTCACAATTTCAAGATCCAAAACTCACTTCTCTCTCAAGTATCATCGACTTTTCTTCTTGATCTTCAACATTGTAAGTGTTTATAGCCCTAAATAGTTGATATCTTACTTAATCTAGTGATCTAACATGATTCCATCCGTGAAATCATTCCAAAAGTGTAGATCTTCAAGTTTCACCAAGAACACCAAGAACACACACTAGTGTTCTTGGACTTTTAGCACCTTTTCAAGCTTCTACCTAGTAAGTACTTCTATCCTAGAGTATTATAGAGCTTGTTACACTTCTAAACATCAAGAAAACACCCAAGAAACCAAGGATCAAAGGTGTTTACGGTCCAAGATGTTCTTGGACCGTAAACCCCAAAAAGGGTGCCAAAGTGTGCCCTAGTCCCTTCTAAGCCTTGGAAACTAGCCTAGATCCCTTCCTTGATGTGCTTAGTACTTGAAAACATCAAAAGACCATAAACCATTTGGGTTTACGGCCGTAAACCCAAAGGGAAATGGTCCAAGGACCGTAAACTCCTAAAAGGAGTGAAATGGTGCCCTAATCTCTTCCTAAGGCTTAAACATGAAGTAGGAATGCTTCTTGTGATCTTTAAGGCTTCAAAACACAAAATGGTCAAAGAAACATGAGTTTACGGCCGTAAACTCATGGGTTTACGACCGTAAACTCAATGAGTTATGGTCACAAAACCGTAAACTCAAATAAAGGATCCCCTTGAACCCTAAACTCAATAGCAATGTCCTACAACACTTAGATGCAATCCTTAGGACTTATAGCACTTAAATAAGGTGTTTTATATGTCCTAGGATGTCTTAACTTTGTTAATTAGTTGTTTAAAGACTAATTGGATACATATATGTGATATTATATGTTAAACTAGGATCATTGTGTGTGTACAAGTCTTCACTTGACACCTAGCATCCTATACACTCCGTTCATCCAAACCACTCACTACAGGTGAGTTCATACCCCTTAATTAACCTTTTAAATGTTTTTAAATGCTTTTATGGGGGGGGGGGATACAAGTTGAACTATTATAGTTATTATATCAATCACATGTGATTAATAACTACCAAACAGGCAGATTTCTTACTTTTCAAACTGTGTTATCAAACTGTTTTTACTTCAAACTGTTTTACAAACTCTTTTACATATCAAATACTTTTATTAAACTCTTTTAACTTATATTCTGTGTATCTATATGGATATAATTATATAAGTAGGATTGAAAGGACTTAGGACTGATAGCTCACCTTACTTCCTGTTCCTTGTTTGGTTGTGGACTTAGGGTATTCGGGATATTTGTCCGAAGGTCGTTTGAATCCTAGTTATATATCATGTATATGTGTATAGATATAAAAGGTTACTTCTTTCATTCAGTTCAATGCCTTTGGGTAGCAAAGGTATACAAACATGTTTATATACACAAACAACATTACTAGTAAACTATAATAGGTATAGTTTAGGAAGATACTATTACTAGAACAATGAAACATACAATGAGTAAGTTCATTCATGAGTAATACATAGTGATGAGAAGCAAACATAATACATAGTGATGAGAAACAAACATAATACATAGTGATGAGAAACAAACATAATACATAGTGATGAGAAACAAACATAATACACAGTGATGAGAAACAAAACATACATGCTAGACAGAGAAAGAACACACAATACAACTAGCACATACATATACATATATATATATACATTACTTACAGTTATGTGAGCCACTTAACGGGGGCATGGCACTACCTGTCATGACCCGTTTTGTATCCAGAATCTCCTTAAGTGGAGAGCGTATGAGTTTGTGTATAGATCTATACTGGATTGACTATACTACACCTTGCTGCTCGCTACAGTGGGACTTGCAAGTCTACGGGTGCCAAACATCATTTCTTACGACGTCTTACATCGTCGTTTTTCTATAGAGTCGGTAGCAGTTTACAGGCTGATCACATGGTACTTTAAATAACAATTGGTTTAAAGTAATTAGTACATCAGTAGTTACTTAATACAACACTACAGTACTATTTCATTTTCCCTTTACATTTACTTTGTGATATTCACACAATAAACAATAATGTAAAAACTATATTTTTGGTTAATGATAGTCAGATTTGGGAAAATACACACTCTTACAAGAGACACACACAGATACTAGATGCCTTGGTAGAAGGCTACTTTTAGTAGGAAACATAGGGTTTTCTAGGAGAGTTCAAACAATTACAAACTTTTACAAAACTTATACATTACAGACTTACAAACACTTTCATACAAATACAGACACTAATATACTTATGAACTCACCAGCTTTAAAGCTGATAAACTCTTTCAAAATAACTTGTATTCTCAGGTCACCAGTAGACAGGTACCGGTGCCAGGTTTTGAGAAGATGGAGCTCGTTCAAGACTCATCTTTTATTTTTGATGTATATTTTTGGTGTCTATATAACTTGACAGAACACACTTGTATGAAATTATATCATTAATGCAATGTATGATGTTGTTGCTTGTTTACTACTTTGCATTGTTGTGATACTGAACATGACGTCCTCCACCCCCGAACGTTTCCGCCGTTCCGGTTTTGGGGTGTGACAGAGGTGGACCAGTGATTGTTTACAGCCCAGGCCGAGTTTGGTGGAGCGGTGGCGGTGAGAAGGAACGATGGTGGATGTTGAATCGTATCAGAGATGGGAGGAGGTCGGCGTTGGGATTGGATCCATCTACGACAGAAAACGAAAAGGTGGGAGATGGGAGGCGGGATTCTTTAATCATACGGGAGGGAAAATGAACCCTAAAAAATATTTGGGGAAAATGAAGCGGGTAAACGAAATAAAGGAGACGGTAAAAAAAAATCAAGCAAAGGGATTCGAACTCGCATCTTACACATATCATACCAAAGTCTGTACCAATTGGCCGGGTATACCACATCTGTAAATTAGGGTTGCTTCCTTTTTCTTATAGAATATCGATTTCCTTCCTTCCTTCCTTCTTTTTTATTATTATTATTATTATTATTATTATTATTATTATTATTATTATTATTTCCATTATTTCAATTATTATTATTATTAGGCATTACAATATTAAAGAATGAAGTGAGTAATGTATGTGTATGTGTATGCGTAAATGTGTCAGTACGTGTATGTGAATGTATGTGTATGTGTATGTGAATGCATGCGTATGTGTGAATGTATGTATATATGTGTACCTGTAAATGTATTTGTATATATATATATATATATATATATATATATATATATATATATGTGTGTGTGTGTGTGTGAATATATGTGTATGTATATTTATGTATGTGTGGATGTTAAATCACTGACGACGACATCGGTGGCGATGAGAAAGAAGGAGAAGTCGGAGGAGCGACGTCAAATATAAGGAAGAAGAATGGAGATCGGTGGAGTTATAGTCGGAGTTAGGATGTATCGAAAAGGTGGGAGATGAGAGGCGAGATGCCTTATGGGAGGGAAATTAATAAGACCTAGAAAAGATTTGGGGAAGGAAGTGGGTATGTATGTATTTGTGAATGTGTGAATGTACGTGTATGTATTTATGTATATATGTGTATGTGTCTATGGGTATGTGTGAATATATGTGTATGTGTATGTATATATGAGAATGTGTATGTATGTATATGTGTGTATGTGAATGTATGTATGTGTGTATGTGTGAATGTATGTGAAAGGTGTAACGGTGTGAAAGGAGTAACGGATTGAAAGGTGCACATGGCTATATAGACACACACACACCCACATATATATATATATATATATATATATATATATATATATATATATATATTAGGTGTAACTTGATAAAAGTGTAGATAATCATGTATAATAGATTTACAAAAAAAAAAAAAAACAAAGTGAAAAAAACGAAGTTCAGTGCCCGAAATGTCGAAAAGAAAGAAAATCCATAGATTAGTGACCAACTCGGCGAGTAGAGGCGGGTTTTGGCCACGTGGGTTAGTGACCAACTCGGCGAGTTGAGAGGCCAACTCGTCGAGTTGGCGTTGTGTGGAGAAACCCTAATTTTCCAGGTTGTGTCCTATTTAAAGGACCCCAAGTCCTCATTTCCGCCTCCCTGGCCATTCTGAGACACTATGAGAAACCCTAATCGAGCTATGGTCATTGTGAGAGGGAGAATGGCTAAGATCTTGTGTTTTGGTGCATCTTTGAAGGGAGATTGAGGAGCAAGAAGGTGTGGGACGAAAGAGGAGCTGTTGGATCCGGTGTCATTTCATCTTTAGATAGATACACATACACACATAGACACACTTAGAGACACACACACTTAGACATACACATAGATACACATAGACATAGACATACATACACACATACACGTACACAAACATACACATAGACACACTTAGATACACATACACATAAACACACTTAGAAACACATACACCCATACATATACATACACACATAAATACATACATACACACACTTATACATATATACAACCATACATACACACACATATACACATAAACACACTAAATCACACATACATCCATACATACACACATACACATAGACACACTTAGACATACATATATGCGTACACACATACACACACAAACACATACATACAAGTATATACATATACATACATACAAATACACATATGCACACACACACACACCCACATATAAACATACGCTCATGCATGTGTATGTCTATGCATTTAAGGCCCATGTAGGAGAAAAGGAGAAATTAACATTTTCGTGTGCGACCCCATGTTATATGTGTAAATTTCGGGTGTAGGAAAATGGTTCTTAATTTAGCAAAGTTCTTTGGGAGAACTTGAAACGTTTGTGGTGTGTAGATCTATACATGTAATTCTTTCACGCTATACTTCACATCATTATGTGACTTTTGCCCATGATTGAACTTGCATTGATGACTTTTCTTAGATATATGCAAACGATGAAAAACTATGTACCAATTAGGTAAACCCAAACTGATAATAATAATAATAATAATAAAAATAATAATGATAATAATAATATTATTAATGGAAATAATAATAATAATGGAGTTAATAATAATATTAATATAAATATAAATAATAATAATAATAATAATAATAATGGAAATAATAATAATAATAATAATAATAATAATAATAATAATAATAATAATAATAATAATAATAAGGGGAGTTCCGTAGGTAAAGTTTTTTTCTTTTTTCTTGTCTGTAGGTATTCCGTAGGTAAAATTAATGAGTGCATGTAAGGGGAGTTCCGTAGGTAAATACCGACGGAATTCCTACGGGATTCCTTCCGTCGCCATTCCGTAGGTATTCCGTCACAATTCCGCTACTAAACTAGGGCATCCTTTTCCGTAGGTATTCCGTCACTATTCCGTCGGTAATTACCTACGGAAAATTTCTGTAGGTATTTTCCGTAGGTATTTCTCATTTTTCTAGTAGTGAAATTATACAAATGGTCCCTGTGGTTTGGGTAATCTGTGTGTTTGGTCTCTAACATTTATTTTAAACTCATACAATGTCTATTATATGTTTTCATTGCACGTTTGGTCCCTACCGATTGTAAAATTACTATTTTCCCCTTTGTAATATTTTTCTATTATTTTTTTTATTAATCATGTCATTAGTATTAAAGGAAATTAATAAGAAAATATAAGGGACCCACCTTTTTATCTTTCTCCCCTATCAAACCAGATGTGATCTCCATCAACACCCACCAAACGTTCTTCCTTGAAGTTCCACCTCTACCTCGCCATGTCTGTCTGTCGTCTCTATGTCCTCCCCTCTCCCTGCAAAATTAAAACCCTAGTCGAAATCGATACTTGTGATAGCAACCCCACCTTTAATATTAGCTCTACCTTAGATATTGGTGTTTCGTTCCACCACTGATATCATCCCCCTTTCCTCTGATATACAAGAAATAAATCAATCAAGCGACCACGACTTCGATCACACATAGTTTAGAAACAATTTCAAAGCTGAAATCAAAATTATACCTACGAAACCGATTTAAGAAACCAAAACCAAAACCAAAAACATGTTTTCTGAAAGGACAATCGATTACTATATCATCCCGGTTTCAAAAAACGATTTCTAAAACACACAAACTTCATCGATTTCTATGACACACAGATTTTAGATACCTATTTCAAACCTGATGGAGGAAGGGCGGTTCTATTTCACGCCAGAGATAGAGAACGACATATATGGATGGTGGGGCGGGCCATAGAGGACTGATGAACGACGAACACTAAACCGTTGGTAGGAGATACAACTAAACCGTCGACAACCACGACCACTGGACCACTCGTCTGCATGTATCCCTCACACCCCTTCTCTATATCCCTCTCTCTCTCTCTCATATATGCCGGAAGTGTTGTTGGCAAAGTTGATTATGGTATGAAACCCTCATAAGTCATGATGTAATAAATTGTGTTTCTAATGTGGTTTCTCCTGGTGGTGTAAGATGACGGAAAATATGGTAAGAAAAGAAGACTAGGAAGAAATAAAAGGGTAGGGTGGGCCCAATTTAGATTATATTTTTAAAAAATAACAAAAACAAAAGTAAAAATAAAATCAGATGGGTATAACTGTTTTCTATGTCTACCATGGACGAGACACGTAATAAAAGAAAACCATAGGGACGGTCCGAGTGAAAAAAAACTTGTTAGAGATCAAACATGCAAATTTCCCCAAACCATAGGGATGATATGTGTAATTTGCCCTTGTTTTAATATATATATATATATATATATATATATATATATATATATATATATATATATATATATATATATATATATGAAGAATTTCCATGCTTTGCACAAATATAATTAAAATATGGTCAAAATATATATTATTAAAATATATTTTTTGTTACTAGTTATGAATTAATAATCCCTACACTAATTTTTTTAGAAAACAATATTTTAAATAAATGATAGCATGTATAAATATTAAGACCAAATTATCGAAACAGCCGGTATCCATATATTATGAATGAAAATAAAATAAACTTATTTCTTGATTTGGGATTATTTTTAACTATTAATTGCTAATAAGTTAAGATGCACATCTTTTATAAGCATTTCAGTAAAACATATACATAGGTTGTGTATGAATTTGATATTTCCATGTATGTTTTATGTTTAATATTATATTTAAGCCTTTATTATTTTTAAATAAGTTTAAAACTATTTTTTGATGTAATTTTTATATTTAACATTATATTTAAGCTTTTAATAATTTTAAATAATTTTAAAACTATCACCTTTGAAAATGTTTATTATTAGAAAAATAGTTTTTGGTTTTAATTAAGCTTTTTAACTACATAGAAAAAATAGGTTTCGAATATTTTTCCAAACTTTTTAACTATATTTGAATTAACAAATTAGAAGTATTAAATTAAGAATTATAAAGTGGGGGTTTCAAATTAACAAATTAATTATATTAAAACTTATATTTTAAATTTAACATTATATTTAAATTAACTAAAAAAATATTATATTGAAAAAATAAAAAACTAATATTAAATTTGAAAGAATAAAAGATTTTATGTATTAATTATAAAAGATCTCAATAGACGTTACCCACATATTATGAATTAAAATAAAAAAACTTATTTCTTGATTTGAGATTATTTTTAACTATTAATGGCTCCTAAGGTAATATACACATCTTTTATAATCGTATCATTTCATACTGAAAGAACAAATAGATCTAATGCGTAGGGACAATGTTTGAAAACTCAAACCTTGAGTTAATACTTTAAGATCAATGTCTGCTTACTAATAAATATTCTAGTCAAATCTGGATAGACCAGTCAAGTTTGAGTTAATGCATTCAACAAATATTCAAGATATAAATGAAGAATGAGAATAATAATCAAAGTAAGGTTAATAAATGAAGAACAAAGAGAATTTTTGAAAAGTGAGAGAAGTGAATGAGATATTGCTAAAAGGTTTGAACAAATCCATCTATTGATTTAACATTGAATGCTCCTATAAATAGGAGTTCATGAAACATGGTACTAACCAATTACAAACATAGGACTGGATAAAAGAGTTACATCAGACACTTTGAATATACGTGTTGACAAATAAAGCTAAGTCCTATGATAAGTTAAATCAAACAAGAGACAAATACAATTAATGAGTAAAGACAAAACACTGATTCTGGAATAATACACATTCCGGACATAAACTCCATTCCGGAATGCCTTCACTCTCTTCCTTCGCATCACCAACTTCTCATCAGGTTCCGGACATAAACATATTCCGGAGCAATCTTCACTTCGGAACTTCAGCTGACTTCGGTTTTGACAAAAGACTTTAGGATTGCTAGAGGTTCACTTTCAGGTTCCAACAATCTCCCCTAAGTGAACTTAGCAATCAAGTCAGCTTAGATTGCTTCTTCCTTGATGAATGTATAGGCTCGGAACAACCATTCTCGGACTTCGATGTACCAGGCCTGCAGACTCATAAACTTTGCTTTCACTTGTTCTGGAGCTTCGGATTTGGAAGTTCTATTGATGAATTTCTTGAGGGCTTTGGTTGGAACCAGGTGTTTGTCAAGGACTCGGAAAAAGTCCTTTTTGTTTGTCTTCTTAGTCTTATACACAAACCCTAGAACCGGATCATCAATAGGGCCTTCTGCTAGAAGTTCAGCTTCCGGAAGCACAAAATCAATTTTGGCAACAAAATCTTCTGTTCCGAATAGATGTGCCAACTCATAATCGCGTCGACAGAATTCTACGACATAATCTTTGAGGAAGCTCAGAGCAGCATGGTAAGCACCCATACTGATATCATCTTTTTGAAGTTCTCGGAAGTGAGCAGCTAAGGTGAGAATATCATTCAGATTTATTACCGGAAAGTCAGCATCGGTGATCATTTTGTAAGTTGGATTGTTTCGGACAACATGGTACCGAAAGAGTGAACAGTTGAGTTCAAACTTGGTGAGGACCTTTCTTCCGTACCCATAAATCTTCGTAATCCTTTTCCTCGTCCATACTTCCTTTAGGGGAAGTGCATTCTTATCATAGAAGGTTTTTAATCTTTCTCGCTCGGTCCGGATGGTGACCTCCGGATTGTCATTGGGATGGAGAGGAGCAAATTTGATGTAAATTTGGCTAAAAGGAGAGAGAGGAAGATTGAGCTGTTCAGAATCATCAGAAGGAATGTCATAGTACATAACCGGTACTAAATCAACATCCCTAAGAATACCTTCACGGTAGAGAGGAGAAATACCACACATCGGATCAGGATTATCTTTGAGCGCTTGGATCTGGATGTTTTCCTCTAAAGCCTTGTTAATTTCTTCCTGGGACCATCCAAGTTTTCGCTTTAGTGGAGGTCCGGATTCCGTGATAGGCTTCTTGCCTTTGTCTCTGCCTTTGTTTAGGACTGAGATCACATGCAACATATTTTCGTCCACAGTGATCTTGGGAGGGGAAGATTGAAGAGGTTCTTCCAGAATATCATCTGCGGTCCGGAGAGGAGAACCTTCATCTATTTGAGCAATTTTGGGCTCCGGAATAGGTGGCAGCATAGAAGGAGTGGCTCGGAAGGCTTGAGCAGTAAGGAAGGATTTGGCCTTGGCCATTTGAATTCCTCTCCGAAGCACATCAGGCAAGGAGGGTGGCCACGAAACTGCGGACCAAATTCTTTGCTCTTCCTCAGTCATTTACTTTGGGAAAAGCTTCTGTGGAGCCTCAAGAGCAATTACTCCCTTTGTAACATATTTTTCTTCACCACTGTCTTCATCATCATCATCATCTTTTCCTAGAATTCTGGAAAGAACATGAGCTTCTTCATCGGAACTGAGATCTTCATATCAGAGTTAAAAAACCGAGGCAGGCTTCCACGGTTGACGTGGACCTTCTCCCCCTCTTGCATTGGTGGCTTTCGGAACCGGTGCAAGCAGCAGTGAGTCCTTCAGATCATCAAACTTGGTAAACACCTTTTGAAGACCGGTGTTGAGTTGACGAGTGAGGGCATCGTAAGATTCGGAAGTGGGCGCTTGGGAGGAGAGATGATCAAACACAGGTCCAAGGATAGCAAGCATCTCATCAAACCTGCGATTCGGAACGCCAACAATGTTCCAGGTGGAGCGGAGCAATTTGATGAGAACTTGTTGTATAATCAAGTTCATTTCGTCATTTTTCTTTATTTCCTTCTCCAGCCTCTGAATCTGCTTTTCATGGCGAACGTGGGTCTGCTTGATAAGATCATTGGTAGCAGCAACCAAGTCATCATGGACCTTGAGCATGGTGGTGATGGTGTCGAGATAGTACTCAACTGAAGCATCATATTTAGCTTCAACTTCTTCGATGGAGTGTTTGAGCCGGATGGAGATCAGTTGATCTAATTGAGCTTCTCTTTCAGCCACGGAAGGTCTGGACTGATCAGACAAGGACTGGAGAATGGCATCTAGCTTGGAGTCTAGTCCGGACACCTTTGAATCAATCTTGGTGTTGAGGTCAACTACGAAAGTCTCAAGAGAGGAGACCTTCTTCATTGTGTCAGAAACATTGGATTGAATATCCAAAAGAGCAAACATATCAATATGATTTCCGGATGAGGATCCATTGTTTGAGGTGGAAGGTTGAGGATTGTGTTTTGGAAATCCCTTATTGATTGGAGTGATAGAAGGACCTAGTTTGTTGGTGGCTGCATCATCATGGAGTTTTTGAGATGATTCTGATTCATGTTGAGTAGATGAGGAAGATCCAAAATCAAATGCTGTCTTTGATGAAGATGGATTTAAGTGAAGTTGAACTGAGGAAAACATGTTAGCATTAACAACATGTGCAACATCGATTGTCAGCAGTACCTCTTCGGAAATTTCATCATCCGAGGAGGAAGGATTTGAGGCATGAGGAGGAGACTTTGGAGTTTCTCTGGATGTGAACTCAAGATCAACTAATTCATCTGTAGGAGAGACATAGGGAAGTTGCTTTGCATGGCTCTCTTCTTCATTGCGATAAGAGTGGACTCCACTTGCGATCTGGTGAGCTCCGGATGCCGAGAGTGTGCCCTATTCACATAGTCTTCCCAAACACGATCATTAACTCATGGTCGTCCTGTACCCTTTCCGGGTATCAGACCAGTTGCGGCACCGGAGGTTGGAGGGACAAATCCAGCCTCGGAATGCTTGGGGTCCGGAACAGGGGTTCCGGAGTGTGTACATGATGAAATGAATGGGATATCAAATTGGACACGTGGGTTTGTTCCAGGGGGGCAAGGAACTTTGTTTAACACCAGCATCACATTTTTGAGAAGGTGAGGGTGGATTATGTGCAGACTCCCCGTGAGTGTGTGCATGTGTTTTTGAAACATCGAGGAGTACCTCGGATGAGTAGGTGGGAGGGGTGTTCGGAAGGCCAGAATAAGCCTGAATGTCATGAGCTCCATCCTTTTGAGAAGAGGAACTGACTTTGGTTTTCTTTTTAGGCTTTGGTTTCGAAGGAGAAGTCTTCCTTTTGGCAGACTTTTTGATTTTTGGTCCGGACACGGAAGGATTGGCCTCTTCCGGAGTGGGCTCAACAGAGACTGGGGCAGGTTGGGTTGGGTCAAACACAACCGAAGTCTCTAAATGATTTTTTAAGTAAATGGATCCGGAAGGAATGTGTGCCAACATATGGTCCGAAAGTCGTCTAACAGGACCGACATATGATTGGTCTAGAATGCGATAGTGCTTAATTGCTCTGAAAGTAACACATACCTCTTTCGGAATTGTTGAAATAGGAATGGGTTCAGATCTTTCTTTGTAGAGTTCCTGAATCGTCAAAGCCCAAAATCGAGGACTTGAAATCTCGTTGGTATTCCTTTTTATTGCGAATTTCCGGATGTCCTTCCATAGCACCTCCGGAAGATCAACAACATTGTCACGTCCGGAGAAGATACTGTATACCACGTAAAGCCAATCTTTCCTGAGGGTGTCTGTTCCTCCATGCTTTCCGAACAACCCTCAAATGATGAAGTGCATCAGCACGGTCCATAGTCCGGAGACGGCTGATTTCTTGAAGTCCTTTGCCTTGTAATCCTAATTGTATCCAATATGGTTCAAGAATAGTTGAAATTCTTCTGCAGTGGGTTCTTGTACCTTAAAACCCTTAGGGTTTTCTTTTACACCAATGGCCCTAAGAAAAGTCGATTTGTGAACGGGCACAATCCTATCACTTGTGATTTTGGTTTCGAGAATACCATCGTCGATTCTGATTCTCGTGAAAGCGGTGTGTAAGAGACTAAGTGGATGTGGTGGTTCTGGAACTTTGGTAAGTGGAATGGCAATGGGATGATTAGCGATGAACTCGATCATCACTTGAATTGGCTCGTCAAAATCCATGGGATCAATTGAAAACAGTTGGGTCGTATCCCTAAGAAAAGGTTCAGCCGATTCAGAAGATGATGGACCTTTGGATGATTTCTTCTTAGTGGCAGCCTTCTTTGGTGATGAATCAGTGGCAGGTGGTTGTTGAGTTGAAGATTGAGACGTCATTGAAGAGTTGTTATGAGAGATTCAAGAACACGATGAACACAGAGAATTTTGAAGTTTTGGAGGGTTTGAGCGCGTAAAGAGGTAAAAGGGGGTTTTTGAGAGTATATATAGGTAAGTGAAATGGGTCGGGTTAAAAAAACAATGATGAGGATCCGAAACACAACCAGGTAGCATTAAATGAATAACCGTTTTTGGGGGTGAGTTGAATTGGGAAGGGAAAGGTAGGGATGGCTTATAGCTTAGAAAGGAAACCCTAAACGGCGATTTGATGGTTGCTTTTGGAGACATGCGATCGTGGCACGAGTTTCTAGGAAGATAAGGATCCTCAAAAAGTTACAGTTACAAAAACGTTTCATCTTATGGACTCTTGGGATTCCGAATGATCGATTCCGGACAATTTGAAATCCGGAGGGCAAAAAGTTGAGTTATGGATTGAAAATTTAAGAAATGGTCCGGAATATGATCAGTCCGGAGTAAAACTTTGAAATTCTGGAGTAAAAAATTACTTGAGATTCCGAAGTAAAAATTTGAAAAATCCGGAGTGAAAATTGAGAGACTTTCCAAAAAGATTTGCAAGACATTCAGGAATAAGGTTTGAAAAACTTCCGGAGTGAAATTTTGAAAATTTCGAAGTAAAGAATGCAATACCTTTCCGGATTTGAATTCCGGGATGACTTTATGAAGTAGATTCCGAGATACCAAATGTGATTACAGTGAGTATGTGGACTGTGAACAAAAAATAATCCGGGTGAACTGTACAACTTAAACTCAAGTGATGGTCAGAAAAAAAACAAGTGAAATGATCCTATGTATTCCGAGAGAGAATAGTTCCGAGATGAAATTTTTTGAGACCGGAACCAATTTTCCTCCGAATACTTCTATCAAATAGAACAAGTCTCTTGAAAGAACTGAGGATCTGGCATCATCATGCCCATCTTGTTCAGAAAACCATTGAATTTGGTTTCGTCTAATGCCTTAGTAAAGACATCAGCAATTTCATCGTCAGATGGAACAAAATGAGTTCAATGTTACCATTTAAAACATGATCTTTTATAAAATGGTACCTTATATCAATGTGCTTAGTCATGGAGTGCTGAATTGGATTGTGTGAAATCGCAATGACACTTTGAGAATCACAGTAGATAGGAATGCGTTGAAAGCGGTAACCATAATCCAAAAGTTGAGATTTCATCCATAGAACTTGAGAGGTACAGCTGGCAGTAGATATGTATTCTGCTTCTGCTGTAGAGAGTGCGATGTTGTTCTGTTTCTTGGATGACCAACTAACCAAACGACCACCTAAGAATTGACAGCCACATGATGTGTTTTTTCTATCAAGTTGAAGACCACCATAGTTTGAATCTGAATACGATTGAAGTAGGAAGCTATCATTTACTGGGTACCAGATTCCGAGACTCTTTGTACCTTTGAGGTATCGGAAAATTTGTTTCACAGCCAAGAGATGAGACATCTTTGGATTGACTTGAATCTGGCACACAAACATGTAGAAAACATGATATCCGGACGACTTGCTGTGAGATAGAGCAGGGATCCAATCATTCCTCTATACTTCTTTTCATCAACAGCTACACCTGAAGGGTCGGCAAAGATCTTGTGTCCGAAGTCCATTGGTACCTTGGCTGAGGCACAGGTGTCCATAGAGTACTTTTTGAGGAGTTCCGAAATGTACTTCTCTTGGTGAATGAAAATTCCTTTGTTAGTCCGTTTGACTTGGAGATCAAGAAAGAAGCTTAACTCCCGATTCATGCTCATTTGGAATCGATTAATCATAAGTTTAGCAAAGTCAACAACCATAGATGAATCCGTAGATCCAACAATGATGTCATCCACATAAATTTGAACCATCATGAGATGCTTATGTTAGGGTCGAATTATGTTGTAATATGTCGAAGTCTGTTTTACCCTTCGTATGTTTTGTTAAGTTTATTTACTGAGGTGTATTTCGTACGAAGCTTAATAGTCAATGCCTTAGTATTTTTTGTATGCTTTCACTGTTCCTATAAATATGGAACTTTACTAGAGTTAGATAAGAGTCCTTTACAGAACCTGTCTATTTTCTCTGTAAAAGTTGAAAGCATAAATGTGTAGAAACCAGATCTTATTTACATCGTTTGTTCAATCTGCATTCGTTTAACTCTGATTTTGATTAATACTTGATTCCACGATTCATCAATTGGTATCAGAGCAGGAATCATGATCTGAGATCTAATTTTCATTCTGTTTCAAAAGGTTTTTGAATCAAAATTCTGGTTCAAAAAGTTCCGCATCTTTTGACGTGAAAAAGCTTTATAGATCTTGAGTTGTGATTTGATTCTGCAACAGATTTGTTGAATCGAGTATTCTACTTTGTTTTTCTGTTCAATTCAGCAATTTGCTTTCAAATTCTCTTTGATTTCTCATAAATTCTCAAAAACTTTCTTTCGTACATCAATGGCGAACTTCAATCTCAACTCGATGACTTCATACTCTTATATGCTAGGATCTTCAACTAAGATTCCTATGCTCATTCCTGAATACTATGATCAATGGTCTGATCGTATGCAGGATTACTTGAATGGAATCGATGAAGAGCTTTGGTCTTGCATCTCAGGGAATGTTACTCTTCCAGCGAACCTTCAACCAATTGGATCTTCATCCAGTACTACGAGTGTGGAAAATCAAAATGATCGTATGAAGAAACTTGAAAAACGATGCATAAAGGAGTTGCGTGGTGCATTGCCTCCAGTGGTGTATAACTATGTCAGAAGTTGTACAACTGCAAAGGAAATCTGGAATAATCTCAAAGAAAAGTTTCAAGGCAGCGAGAAGACGAAAATCAATTCAGTTAAGCAATGTTTGATTGAATTGAAGGATTTCAAGCAAAAAGATGGTGAAACGATTGAAAGTTACTATGATAGGCTGAATGAGTTGATTTACAAATGCAATCGTTATGGAATTATGAGGTCTGCCATGGAATTCAATCTTACCTTTGTTATGGGACTCCGTAAATAATGGAGAAGTGTTAGCATGATGGTGAAAAATCAACAGAGTTTCGACGCATCTTCTTTGAATGATTTGAATGATTTGAATGATTCTCCTAACCGGGAGTTTGATGAGAACTTCTATTCCCTTGATAAAATTGATGAGCATAGAGGCTGTTTCAGATTTCATCCTTAGGAAGAAGACCCAAGTGAACCTTGTAAAGTCATCAAGAATCAAAAGAATGTATTTCTTATGATGAAGACTCTCTACAGTGGATGGTCCACAAAGATCAATGTGTAGAAGCTCTAATGGTTCTGAGATTGATTTTTCGATGCTAACAGGATGACCTTTCTTCGATTGCTTTCCATTCTCACAAGCAGCACACACGTGATCATTTTCAAAATTGAGAAGAGGTAGACCTCTCACCATTTCACTAGAAACGAGATCATTCATGTATCGAAAGTTCAAATGAGCGAGCATTCGGTGCCATAACCAACTGACGTCAGGAACGGCTTTGGAGAGAAGGCAGAGTTGCGGTTTTCCAATAATCATGTTGATGTCGAGTGGGTACATGTTCTTGTTGCGATTTGACTTGATTAAGCACTCTTTTTGGTCTTCAGTCATTACATAGCTGTACTTCTTGCAAAATTCCACACGTCGATTTGAATCAGTGAGCTGAGCTACACTTATCAAATTATGTTTCAGATCAGCTACATAAGCCACATTTAAGATAGAGAAGTTTCCATTGGTGAGAATTCCGTAACCACATATTTGAGAGTTGGAGTTGTTGCCATACGTCATGTAACCAGCGTTTGGAGAAAGCTTAAGATCCCACATAAAGTCTTTCTGCCCCGTCATGTGCATGGAGCAAGCACTATCAATATACCATATTGTTTCTTGCTCCGAAGCACAAAGTGCTTGCAAAATTAGTGAGTGGTGGAGTTTTTAGGCTCCGAGTTAGGTTTAGGGACATAGGTACTGGCTTTGGACTTTGATTCTGACTTTGGATTTGTGTTTCCTAGGAGTACTTTTTGAGTTTTTAGAAAACATACAAAAGGATAATGTCTTATCATCTATCCAGTAGTCATATTCAATGACTTGAGGGTTACGAATGGTTTTCTTCGGACCATTGACTTTCAGAGTGGTGGAAACAATTGTAACCTCCGGAACTGTTGTTTCATCAATGTGAGATTTGAATTTCCACACAAGATGTTGCTTTGAAGATTTTGAGAAATTTGTTTTCTTAGCAATTTTTGATTTGCTTGATGACACATTGGTTTTCGAAAGATTGGGTTTAAAAATTGTGTCATCAGATTTAGCAATGAAAACAGATGAAACAGTCTGAGGAGAGGTGTTTTGGACAGTCATGGTATTCACACGAGATTTAGGCTGAGTAGTACTGACTACTTTCTTGGGTTCTACAAGACTGAGATAATTAGAAGGTCTCTTGAGGATCTTAGTGGGTGTGAAGGAGTTTTAACTATGGGTTGATGACAACGAATTCCGAGATACACTCTTTTTGGAGTTCTCAAGGAACCTGGAGTTTTGTCTAGTCTTAACTTCCTTTTTATGAGTATTTCGGGCTTCCACTTTAGGATCTACAATATCCTTCCTATTCAACATTGGTTTTCTCTTAGGGTGAGACGAGGATTTTGACGTTTGTCCTGCGGATGGATTACTAAACTCGGGGTTAATGGGAACCAAATTTGTTTTTGAGATGACTAAGGAATCCGATTCGCAAGAATCAGAGGAGACACAACTTGAAGTTTCAATATTATCATCTAAGGATGCCCATATAAACTCAGAGGTAACAGTTTCAGTTGTCACCTGAATAATTTCTTCAACAACACAGTTGTTAGGAGGATTATGCTTAGGAAAGTAATATACGCAATTTGAAACACTGTGATGAAATTCTGTGGTCCGATTCAGGTCTAGGTTTATATGAGGCGGAATAGGCGTGTAATCGGGACACTTGACAACAATTGGTTGAAACTCAGGAATTAAGGACGCACAGTGGTTTGTGGTCTCACGAAGAGGTGACAAGGGAGAAATAGGGGTGTCTTAAATGTTTGATGTTCGGAACCTCTCCCATGAATGTCAAATTTTGCAATTCCTTCAAGGGACGAGCAATTGGTTTCGGAAACTCGCTTCCAAGACCAGGTGCTTTTGACCATGGATGACGAAAATTATGAGTCATCCATTCGTTTGCTTCTAGCATTGAGACGTTTGTTATCAGAAATCATGACATTTCTTTCAGAATAGGTGATTTCACATTTGTCTTTTAAAATGATACATTCATATTTTGACATTACAAGCTCACGCTCTAAAGACACGATTTTCAATTTTTTATCCTCAAAACATAACCTAAGACGATTTAATTCACAATCCTTCTTCTCACTAGCTTCTATGGCAGACTCATAGGCTTTATAAATGGTGCTCATATGTGTTTGGATCTGGGTTAGATAAGGTTCACAAAGAGACAAATTAAAATTATTATCTGTAATCATAGATTTTACCTGTTGAACAATGCTTCGACCAGGTGGATCGTTGGTGGCCATGTAGCAGTAGTGTGGTTCAACAATATCATCTTCATCTTTTAACCCAGAAGACCAATACCCTTCATCACATTCAACTGTTGTTCTTGCCATCAAGCACATGTTTCTTCCAGTCACCATGCCATCATCATCTACGGATGACCAATATCCTTCAACATCCCTTGATACAGTTGTTACAAAGGCTTTTTCACTCTCTGCCATCTCTTGAGCTCTTCGGGCGTAGTAAGTAGAGTCCTTGATCTTTGGTTTTTGCGGAGCTTCAGCTAGACAATCTTTAGCAAAGTGGTTTGCATGTCCACACTTGTGACACACAATTTTCGGCTTGTCGGATTTTGGATTCTGCGGTGGTTCCGGAGTAGAGTTTGGCTTAGTGATGTTTGGTTTGTATGCGGGAGGATTTTCCGAAGTTGGTTGTGGTTTCGGAGCTGATTATTGTTGAGGATTGTTTTGGTGAGAAGCATGAAATCGATTTTGGTAAGGTTTGTAAGAGGGATTGAAAGGACGTTTGTATTTCATGGAAAGAAGAGCAAACTCCTGTTGGAAGCGGAGTTTAGAGTCCATGGCTTCGGAATCATCAACAAGATAGTTTTGTGTGGGTAAGCTAGGTAAGGAGCATTGAGCAGATGGAACAATGGGTTTGAAAAGGTCCGAAGTGGATGCGTTCGGAATGGTTGGTTCAAAGGAACTGACAAGAGAAAGAGGACCTCCGGAGAGTTCCCTTATGGTCTGAGCGACATTAGATTCATGTCCTTGAAGTTCATCAAAAAGTTGATAAAGCTTTAACTTTTTCAAGGAACCATTACTTTGGAGACAAGATTTCACATTTCCGCATCCTTTACCGAGACTGTTTATTAATTTGAGATTGTACTCCAAAGGAGTTCGGACAATCCCATGAGCAGTCATGTTGTTGACCACGATTCGATAACGGTTAGAGGCTGAGGCCATTGATTCGCCAGGAGTGGTAGTGAAGGTGTTAAAGTCATTGACAACTGATGTGAGATGCTTGTCTTTCATATTTTCCGAACCTTCAATCAGGTCTTGAAGAGTTTCCCAAATCTCTTTTGCTGATTTGCACAACTTAATGTGCTCAAAGAGTGAAGGAGGAACACCAAACACCATTTCTGAGAAAACAACTTGATCAGCATGCAACTTCTCAATATCATCTGCAGTTAGAGGAGCTGGACGAGTCTCATCTAGACCCATAAGTTGAGCAGCAACATCTCTCACAACCGTTCTTACAGGAACATGAGGACCTTATTTGACGGATTTCCAAATCTCTTCACCTTTCTCTTTAGCTAGAAAAAATATTTCCATTCTAACTTTCCAGTGATCATATTCTTCCACAACTAGCAATGGAGCACGTGTAGGGCCACCCACACAATTTGTGATTTGCATTGAAATCATTTGTTGAGGATTAGAAGCAGCCATTGAAGTTAAGATATCTTCAAGAAAAAGTGGTATATAGAAGAACTTTTATCCTTAACACAAAAATGGTTGAAATACCAAGGTAATTCAAACCAACTATTATCTGATCTTATGGATTCAAAGTACAACCACTCAAGCTCTGATACCAATTGAGAGAACAAATAGATCTAATGCGTAGGGACAAGGTTTGAAAACTCAAACCTTGAGTTAATACTTTAAGATCAATGTCTGCTTACTAATAAATATTCTAGACATGTCTGGACAGACTAGTCAAGTTTGAGTTAATACATTCAACAAATATTCAAGACATAAATGAAGAATGAGAATAATAATCAAAGTAAGGTTAATAAATGAAGAACAAAGAGAATGTTTGAAAAGTGAGAGAAGTGAATGAGATATTGCTAAAAGGTTTGAAAAAATCCGTCTATTGATTTAACATTGAATGCTCCTATAAATAGGAGTTCATGAAACATGGTACTAACCAATTACAAACATAGGACTGGATAAAAGAGTTACATCTGACACTCTGAATATCCGTGTTGACAAATAAAGTTAAGTCCTATGATAAGTTAAATCAAACAAGAGACAAATACAATTAATGAGAAAAGACAAAACACTGATTCCAGAATAATACACATTCCGGACATAAAGTCCATTCCGGAATGCCTTCACTCTCTTCCTTCGCATCACTTACTTCTCATCAGGTTCCGGACATAAACACATTCTGGAGCAATCTTCACTACGAAACTTCAGCTGACTTCGGTTTTGACAAAAGACTTTAGGATTGCTAGAGGTTCACTTTCAGGTTCCAACACATACTAATGTAAATTTTTTGTTTTCGAAATTTTAGCTGAAGTTTTCATTTGAATCTAATGTGTATCGAATTTTCACAAAAGAAATCACATATGAATGCTTATTGTATCTAGTTTCTTCATCAATTATTGATCATTCACATGTGAATTTGTATAAATTCGCCTATGATTATCGGTAAATTGATTTATGTGTGATCAAAAGGGTTAAAATCATCAAAAAAAAAAATCAATTGAATTTACGTAGATTCACATTTAATTTAATCAAATTCACATGTGAATGTGAACTTTTGCTCGGATTCACATGTAAATTTGATATATCACTTTTAGCGAGCATTCACATAAATATTTTTAATTCATATGTATAAGCAAAGTGTAAGTGTGGACTATTAAATCAATATATTTTAACGATTTTTGTATATGATGACCATTTTAAATTTGTAGATTTCAACATTTTGATCATAAACAAATAAATTTACTGATAATCATAAATGAACTTACTTAGATTCACATGTAAATGATCAAGAATTATTGGAAAAATCGGGTACAATAAGAATTCACATATGAATTTTTTTTATAAAAAATCGATACAGTTAAATATTCACATGAAATCTTAATGTTTATTTACTTAGAATCATTTTTTTATATATCGATATTAATGTTCATTTAACGAGTACAAAAAAATATGATTTTTTTTAGGTATTTATCAATTTTTTCGATGCAAATTAAATTTAAATTTTCAAAAAACCAAGAAAACGAAATGAGTTTTTTATTTTTTGTTTTTTTATTATATATATATATATATATATATATATATATATATATATATATATATATATATATATATATATATATATGAACCTCGCTTTATAGAGGACGGAATATCATGAACAATGAAATATTCAGTTTTTTTCCCGATAAAAAACAGAGTTTTAAAAATTTAAACTAAAAAACAAAGTTGGTGTTTTACTATAATCCGATGCATTCACGTCCAATGTACAAATCTAAAATCTTTCATTTGGCGGTCGATGGCTTTAAATATAGACGTTTTAGATTGGTTCATTAGTTAATAATGATTCTCTGTTGAATATATATATATATATATATATATATATATATATATATATATATATATATATATATATATATATATATATATATATATATATATATATATATATATATAAAGAGAGAGTGAGGAAGGATCATTTGAGAACTCATAGTTTCCCAAGAACCCGAGAACTAAATGTAGAACGTTAGATAAAAAAAAAGAAGGGTCGAGATGTAAGGTGGCGTTTTTGTAAATAAGTAGAAAAAAAAGAAGGAAGGGTATATTAATTAATTTGATGAGGGGTATTATAGGAAACACAATTTTAATTAAATTATATCCTGAATATACTGATAAACTAAAATTGCATCCCTCCCCCCCCTCTCTCTCTCTCTCTCTCTCTTAAACTCACGATCTGCCCTCATCCTCACAATCACCTTCTTCTCTGATGATTTCCCTCATCAGCTTCTTCTCCAACACCAGATCATCTACTGTTTCGATTATCTCAACCTCCATCGCCAATGATTCGCTCATCAAGCTTGTCCGTTTCCCCTAAAATCAACGCCACATCGTCCAAATCTGGAGTTATTGTTCCTTATCGATCTCTCATCTCCGACCGATTTTGAAGGCACCGACTCCGATCCTCTACAATTCCATCGAGATATAGAATTAATCATCTTACTGGAGCCACCGTTGGCCATTCAGAAGTTTAGATTTGTATCAATCCACACTCATGAAGTTTAGATCGCCTAGGGTTCCGTTTACCTCAGCCGAAGAAAAAGCAATGCTATTCTTCAAACATGTATTCTTCTCCGCCATTCCCAATCCGAAAACCACCGTTGCCGGCGTCGGAGAAGAAATGGACACCACCGCAATCCAGTAATAGCAACAGTCTCTTCCATGTCATCCAGAAAGTTCCCGCCGGTGATTCTCCATACGTCAGAGCCAAACGTGTCCAGGTGATCAATTTATTACTTTCTCTTTTCACCGATTGCTGGTTTCTATTCTTTCTTGCAAATTCCTCTTTTTAGTTATCATTTTCAGAAAGGTTTCTAGGTTTTTCTTTTAATATTCTTTTGGTAAAGAATCCAAACGAATGGTGGTCAATTTGTTCTTAATTTGGTGAGAAAACTAATTACATTTCTAAGGATCACAATCTGTTCGATAAAATGCCAAAGTGAAACAACTCTAAACTAATCTTTTGATCTGCTTAAGGGTTTGTAACTTTACAGGCTGATCTTGTAATCTTTGTTGATAGTTAGTAGACAACAATCCAAGAAAAGTTGTAGAAATCTAGAAATGTAGAATCATGAGTCATCTTCAAAATTTAGTTTTAATTTTTTGATGTTTTGGAATTGAATCAGGTTATTAGGGAACTTGGCGTGGGCTCACTTGCAGCAAGACAAGTATAAATCTGGACAACTATGGTTGTTTCTTTTTTACTTAGATAAATTTATATAAAGTTCAACGTTGTAATTACATGTGATTCACTTGTAAATCACATATGAATTACATGTGATTCACTTGTAAAACACATGTAATTCACATATGAATTACATGTGATTCACATGTAATTCACATATGAATTACATTCGATTCACATGTAAATCACATATAATTCACATATGAATTACATGTGATTCATATCTAAATCACATATTGTGACAACCCGAAACTTTTTCCGTTATCCTTACTCAATTTCCGTTAATCAAATTTGAGTTTTTATTTAATGCCGTCAAATTTGATAGTTTGGGAAGGACTTTGCGTTTAAATAAATCAATTGGGATTTATTTTCGTTCACGTTAGTATTATTTTTAAACTAACGGAATATTCTAAACTTAGTACATCAAATGAATCGGTGTTAGGATGAATTGATTGAAGTTCTAGTCATGAAGCAAACCGAAAACCTCCTCAAAAAGGAGTTTTTGGTCAAGATCCTTGGGTTTTCGGTCAAGGGACCGAAAACTCCCCTATACATATATATTTCATGATCATTTTGATCATTCTTTACCTTTTTACAAGTCTAGAACTCGAAAACTCTCTCAAGTATCATCAAGTTCTTCACTTTGATCTTCAAATTCTCGAAAATGTAAGTGTTTTTCCCCTTGTTTTGTTATTAGATCTTCCTAACTAGTAACACCCTTCGATTTCATCCATTAACTTCATATTTTGGGTTTAATCTTCAAGAACACCAAGAACACCAAGAACACACACTAGTGTTTTGGGCCGAAAACACCCTTCTTTGCTTCCATATTGTAAGTATCTATCTCCTATACTTGTTATCTAGTAAGGATACTTGATTTAGGGCCTTGAAATCGTCATTTTCCAAGAACAAAAGGAGTTTTCGGTATAGTGCATCTCCTTTGACCGAAAACCCTAAAGAAAGGTGCCTTTAAGACCTTAAAACTCACTTAAGGCTTTGGATAAAACTTAGAACCCCTATGCATGTTTGAAAGCCCTTGAAAATCACCACATGCATCAAACATCATGAGTTTTCGGTCACCTTCATGGACCGAAAACCCTTCATGGACCGAAACCCACTTGGACCGAAAACTTCCCTTAAGTGGCTTTACAACCCTTAGATGCAACCCTTGGTACTTCTAGCACTTGAATCAAAGTGTTTTCCATGTCCTAGGGTGTCTTAACTTGGTTAATTAGTTGTTAAATGACTATTTGTATTCATGTATGTGTCGTTATATGTTGATAGGATCCGTGTGTGTGTTCAAGTCTTCACTTGACACTTAGCATCCTATACCATCCGTTCATCCCAACCACTCACTACAGGTGAGTTCATACCCCCTACGCTTTTTCCGAGTTTTTTTCATGTTTTCAAGGGGGGGGGGAATACAAGCAAAAGTACAAGGAAACTTGTGCTCAAGTTATCTCATTTTGCATAGAACGATTATATGTTCAACATGCTTTTAACTCAGAAAACCGTTTTACCAATCGATTAAGAAATCAACTCGTAGAAATAGTTTTCAAAACTAAAGCAAGGAACTTGTAAATCTTATCATAAAATGTGATATTTTATAAAGGATTTATACAAAACATAAACAGGATTTTCGGTACTATTACTTGTAAGTTTGTTATTTTAGGATTGGAGACACGTCCTTGGTAACACTCCACCGGATTTCGTGAGTGTAGGACTAACCCTTATAACCAGAATCTCTTGTAGGGAGAGCATGACTATTGTGTATAGATCTATACGGGGCTGACTACCCCGCACCTCGCTGCTAGCTACAGTGGGACCGTCAGGTCTACGGGTGACAAAGTCATAAAAGGATACTGGCCCCGTTATGTGCCATATCTAGTTTAATGTAAGGTTATAAAACTCGCAACCTAGATAACAGAGATTTACTTTTGTAATAATGAAACCAGTGAACTAACCTCAAAGTAATAACCGATTTGATTACTAGAGGGCATTAGTAATGCCCTTAGGATCTAGTTCACTACTTATTTATTAGTTTTATTTATGTAATAAGACTAATACATATCACTGAGAGTAATCAGGGTTTTTCAAGGAAACTACATCTAACGATACAAGTATGGTAGATACTTGTACACCTCATTTCAGAATCGATAACCAACTATCAACTTTTAAGGAAAATATAGGATTTTCCTGGGATAACTCAACCTTTCATAAACAGGCTGTTTAACATATATCTAATGGATAATCAAACATCTTTCATCAGAAAATATAGGATTTTCTTGGGAAACACTTTTCAAAGGATCAAAGAAACATTTCTTTCACCAAAACTAAACGCTTATGAACTCACCAGCTTTATGCTGATATTTTAAAACTGCTTGTATTCTCAGGGCATCAATAGACAGGTACTCCTGCCGACTTTTGGAGAAGACGGAACATTCTGAAGTCACGTCTTTTACTTTTGCTATATATACTGTTATGTATAAACATGCTTTCAACAATGTAAATATTCTTATTATAATATAATGGTTGTGTTTACTTCGCTTATTATGATACAACTGTTGTGATACTACACATGACGTCCTCCGCCCCGGAACGTTTCCGCCATCGGTTTCGGGGTGTGACAGATTGGTATCAGAGCTATTGTTTATATTGAACTAAGTATACCGAACCTTACATGGTATACACCTATAAACACAAAGGGGCTGAAGTGCTCTGAACTAAAAGTATACTTTTAAAAATATAAGTATTTAAAAAAAATATACAAGTATACCTACATACCAGAAACGATATCATGAGTAGAACAAAACAAAAGTATTTGGATGTTGGACACTGCGGTTAAACCTGGGCAGTTATGTAATCATGTCTAGGGTTAATATAGCCTGATCAACTATATTTATTCGAGACATGACCAACATGTGCTTGGGAGTGACTTTGGTGTTGCAACAGGCCTAAAACTTACCCAGTATCAATAAAACTTAAAATACTATAGGAGTATTTTAGTCAGAGCCGAATACATTGTAGAAATTCATTCCTAGTGTTGCTACCTATTCGTTTCTTAGCGATAACTTACTTGCATTAGTAACTTTCCTTTGCTTATCGCTTGGTAGAACACTTTATTATCAGGATATGATATATTTTGTTTCATATATCTTGAGGACTTACCATCCTCTTCTTCCTGATTGTTTCTAGAACAAGATGCCTCCTCGAAAAAGACCTATCAGAAGGAATGACGACGCTCCACCACCACCACCGCCCCCTCAGTTCGATCCCGTTATGTTCCAAGCAGCTCTTACTGCTGTTGTGGCTGCCGCGATGTCACAGATGAATCCTGGTGGATCTGGTGGTCAGGGAGGTGGTACGCATCCCCAAAATCATGAAGGTGGTCAGGGACACCAGAAGGAGTGTTCCTATAAAGACTTCATGAGCGCGAAACCCACATCTTTCGACGGCAAAGGATGAATTATTGCCCTGACTCAATGGTTCGAAAAGATCGAGTCCATTTTCGAAATCTGTTCATGTTCTGAGGTCAACAAAGTAAAATTCACCGCTTGCACCTTCGCCAACAGGGCACTTGTCACACCCCCATTCATCAGCGGAAACACCGGGTAGTGTAACGTTATTCTTCGTATCACAGTTATATAACATACATTGAACAGTACTAAAGAAAATACATACCTTTATTGATAAATGAAAGTTACATAACTGTTTTTCTAGAACCTATTACATAATATCCGACTATGGCATACTTCTTAATGAACAGAAAGGTAATAGTAAAACTTCTTCTGTTCGAATACATACCAGCTTTTCAAGTTCCTGAAAACACATGCATTTTAAAAATACGTCAACATAAAGTTGGTGAGTCCACAGGTTTTGACTCCATAAAATAATACATTTTCCACATTCAAAAGTATAGTTTTTGAAAGTATCATTTTGACTCTCCAACATTTAGTATGTATATTAGGTATAATAGTTTACTTATCAATTAAGTGTTATACCTAAACATTCCTTAATCCTAAGGTATAAGTAGGGGAAACTTATACTTAACATTAATACTTGTATACGAAAAAGTATAATGTTTCTAACAATTCGCTACCATGAGCCTGTAACCGCTGCTACGACATTATACCTCTGATAGAACACACTCATGATTTACCATGAGAAACAAACACACTCATGATTTACCATGAGAAACAACACCGTACGCTTCATCGACGCCGGAACAATAACAAATAAAAGGATAGTTTATCACTTGCTTTTGGTTGACTGTAGCTAACAGTCACAAGTGGGGTGGTCAACCAGTATACTAATTATACACGACTTCCTTGCTCACACGGGATTAACGGTTACAGTTCAGAGGATTTCCACTAAGATCCCCAATCTTAGTTGATGAATACAATTACTCATGTAGACTTTGACGGCTTCCTATAGCTCTAACAACAAAAGCATCTTTATGTCTAAAACCCTAAGTTACTAGACTATGCTTTTAAACATTACTCCTAACTTCATAATATTTAGGCAGTATAACAGCTATATCTTGAAGTAAAACCAGGTTTTATCTTGACCTAAAACCAATAATAACAACATATAACGTTCCTAGTTTTATCTTGACATAAAACTATCAATAACAATACCAAGTTTTATCTTAACATAAAACTAACAATAACAACGTATAACATATCCAGTTTTATCTTGACATAAAACTATTAATAGCAACATACTTTATAACTTAACATATAAATCTTCCGAATATAACTTCGGAACTATATCACACACAACATATATATAGAATCTTAAGTATAACTCAAGATCTACATTAGTAAATTAACATACTGATAAGTCGATAATAGTTGTATATATTCAAAATACTATATTTAGAGCAACTATACCCCGACTATTATTGTTGGATTAATGTCTAAGTCCATAACTATATTTGGTATGTACTAGACCCGACTCGACATGGTCCATTTGGGTTGCACTTCACCGGCACAATTTATATGGATAGTCTTTTGAGAATAGTATATTTATGATTTATATTAATATATTATAAGTTCTAATATATTAATATGGAATCATATTATTTAATTAGTATTGATCAAGAATTAATTTAGAATTAATTATGTGATAAAAAAGAACTAATTAAATATGGACTCTTATATATATGGAATGTGCCAAGTTCATTTAGGTTGGGCTAAGCTTTCATGGATGGTCCATGGAGCTTTTAACCCATGGATCCTATGTAAATGAAAGGTCATGGGTATTAGGGTTTACATGGATGTAACCCTAATCCTCCATAATATATAAAGGGGTCCTTGGCTCACAAAATTGGCACAAGTGTGTGAAAATAAGAGTGGGCCGATTTTAGTGTACATACATATTCTCTCAAGTTCTTCCAAGGTGTTTTGGTGATTTGTGATTCCATTTGAGGCTTCCACAATATTGGGCTAAGCTCTTAAAGCTTGAAGACATCAAGCTACATCAAAAGGTATGTCATCTAACTAGAACTTTGTAGTATAGGTGCTTCATAATATGCTAGTTAGGATGAAACCTTGGAATAGTTAATATTTGCATGTATAATAGAGAAAACATAGATCCAAGGTTTATAGGGTTGCATGTACACCATAGGAGTGTTAGAATGCTCAAAACCCAACAGTGGTATCAGAGCCTGGTTGTTTTCTGTTATATTGATGCAAATGTTTTATTTTCAAGTTGAAAAAAAGGAAAAAAAAACATGACGTTTGTCAAATTTTAAGATAATTACTTGTTTTGTGAAAAACGAATTATTTGTAAAATTTGAATCATTTGTTATATGAGTTGAATTAGGTCAAATTTAGTAAAAAGATAAAATGATATGATTATTTTATTAGTTTTAAAAGTTTGATCTAAATGTTTTAAGGAGTTACATATTTTGTCATAAAATTTTGGAGCTCAAAAGTTTTTTTTAAAGTTGTGATCTTAAGGGTTTTTGAAACTTCCATAAGTTATGGATATGAAGGTTTTTTTTTTTAAAAAAAAAAATTTGATTCAAAGTTTTTATGGAGTGACAAAATTTGGTGTTAATGTTTTAAAGAATTCCATAACTTGTTCTTAAGTTATGGAACATGGAAAGTTTCATCATAAAACACCATTAATTCCATAAGTTATGGAATCCAAAGGTTTTCAAGAATTACAAAACTTGCCCTCAAGTTTTGGAATTTGAGAAAAGTTTTTTATGAAAAAAAGAATTGAAATCTAAAACTCTTGGGTTCATAACTTAAGCAATTAATTAAATGGTTTTAATTTTGAGTTTAATAATTGGAATTATGATGTTTTGATTAGTTCAAATTAACTCTTATGGACTTTATTAATAGTTAATTAAAGCATTTAATTAAAAGAGTATTATTAATCCATAAATATATGGTTTGAGTTTAATTAAATTAAAAGTCTAGTTTAACTAATAGATTAAACCACCAAGTATTTTAAATGTCTAAAATACACCCTTATACTATTATAATATTAAAAGTTTAATATATTATATGTATAAGAGCAAGTCGTCTTACCATTAGTAGGCCTCATTCACGAAGCCGGTCTATAAGGGGGGTATAAGGTTACTGCCTATAAAATGGCAGTTTAATGGGTGTCCACTCCCACTCACCGCTTCCTTGACCGATGGAGGGTCGTTAGCCGAACAGGTAGGACAAGGACTATAATTCTCCCTTCATTATAAGTATAATGATAAATACTAAGTAACTAAACACATATAAATTCCCAATCTTAGTTACTTAGGAAAATGTGAATAAGGTGCTAATCCATGAAATTACACTTTGCACTTTGTTTAAGCTGTTAGTGGAGCGTGTGTGGTTAACCGGCACACTAACCTGGACTTAACAAGGTAGGCAAAGGGTAACTTAATGTTTATCATAGTATCGTTGGAGCGTGTGTGGTTAACCGGCACATCGATTGAGGGGTAAATATTAAGGGTACCAAGTATATTTGCATGGTTACTTCACACCTTGTTTTGTGATCCTCGGCATCCCAGTCACAAAACCTGAAGGGCACACTCGAGAATGAAACATGCCATTGAAAAGTCCAATGAATCTCAAAAGAATCTAGGAGTTTCAAAACCAATTAAAACCTAATAATACATTTCGTTTATCTTGGTGGAAATTGGTGAATCGTCATTCACCTACCTTCAAATATTTTATAGCTTGGATTACGGCATCCCTCTTCCAATTTATAAAATAGTTTGTTGGGTCCTAGCCTTAATATATCATATTGGGTGTTATATTAAGGACTTAAATCAACTTTATGTGAATTTCTCCCATTGTTGATGTCTGGTTTAGACAACAATGATCTTCCCAAACCAAGCTTTCCTAATGAATATGACTTCCCGAGTTTAGCTCATGGAAGTCATACTTCTCTTCCTCCACCTCCTCCAATTATTCTCCCTAACCCACAAGTTCAAGGTCACTCAAGCCAAAATGGCAAGCAAGGTCTATGTGTGATCACATCTTAGAGATGAAGTCACATATTGACAAGCCGGGAGAGTTGGGTGTCAAAGTCTTGAGAAAGTTGGATGTTCAATCACTTTCTAAGTCACATAGTGAGTTCCTTTGGGACTACTATGAAACAGACTATGACATGAACCTTAATGATCATATCTATTTGCTTGGTGCTGCTGAATCAGCAATGATTTGGAACGATAGTAAAGCAAATTTGATTAGAATATCAACTTCCCAAAAACTTTATGGACAGTGACAATGGTGACACTGGAAATCCAGAAAAAGCATTCTCTTCCCAATGGAAAGGGATTAGCCATAGTCAACCCGGTTGACCAAATGGTAAAGAGAAAGGCTAAGTCTGAGATAGTCCCATTGCCAAAGGGTCCATATGTTTATTTTGCCAAAGGAAGGGGCGTTGATTGCAAAGCTGCCAAATTTACCTAAGGATGTTAAAGTCAATAAGTTTGACTCTACATCAGGTAGAGCCCATTATCTAACTCTGTTAAGTTCTATTCTGAGATCCTCATTACATGATGTGACTAGGTCACATGTTGATGTTTTAAGAATCAAAGAATAGAGAGAAATCTTAAAGGAAGTATATGCTGATTCTGATCGCGAAGGTGGATTTCGATCGCATCAGAATTTTGAGCAGTTGCTTAAGAAGTTATGATATATTGCTAAGGAATAGATAACAACAATTTTCCATGTGGATTGTAAGGATAAGTTTTTCCGCAAAGTTTTAAAATAAAAGAAAAATTGTTTAATTTTATTTATTTGAAGTATCCTTACAATGGCATTTGTGGAAAATTGTTGATTATATGATTCCACTGACAGCAATATTGGAAAATGGATTTGATTCTTTCATTTGTGGTAGTGTCTAAATTTACCAAATCAGGAAAGTTCCTCATCACCCAAGTTTCAATTGGACTGAAACTTGGAATCATGCAAGTTGAATAGTATGATGAATGAGAACTTTCAAGCATTGGAAAATCAAGACTAATTACTTGTTCACATGGATGTGTGAGTCAAGTGAAGGACTAAAGGGATCGAGTACACATTCTTGTGCACTGGTCATGTCCGCCACAAAGCTCGTTAAGACTATTTGATTTACTAAAGTTTAGTAAATATGGTTATACTTACAAGTTTAATTATAATTCTGAAACATTGGAAAAGTCTCAATGTATGGCAGAACGAATGGGAAGAATCAAATTAGGCAGAAAGATAAAAGTTTCTCAAATCTGAAAAGATGGGAGAGTACTTTAGTATCATGTTTGTGATCATCTTAATGATTTAGAAATCATATCACAATTAGTCCTCTAAAGGTCATCTTAGTGCATTCTTATGACTAAGAAGAGGAGTCATGAATTGTTGAAATGGTTAGATCAGGAAGATGAGTCATACTTCGTTCCAAAACAATTCTTAGAGTCATACTCCAAGATTGTCACTTGAGTGACATATCTTAAAGAAAGGTTTAAAACACTTGTCAAATGTAAGAGTAAAAGTGTCCTACTCTTGTACATTTAAAAATTGGTAAGTTGTGATGTTTTGGATAAAACAAAGACCAACTAAGGCCAATTGTGTGAAGTGTTTGTCTTGATAAAGAATCCGCACTATCTCTTGAATATTTGGCAAGATAGTCTTATATGTCAAGAGGATAGTGGGAGTCTTAAAGATCCTAAAAAGAATTTCAAGAACTAATCAAGAATAAAACCTGAGGTTCTTCACTAGCACACGACTTGAGGTTTATAACCTATCGTGTTGACATATTCTATGCCCATTCCAGTTAAAGTTGGCTTTGCATAGGAGTTCTGAAAGTTCTCAATTGGTTGCATAACAACTTGGAAGCAATGGCAGGCCCTGTACTGCCAGGTGGCAAGAAGTTAAGATTGCATAAGTTCAGTCCATATGAGTTTGGATTTGTCATTATCCTTGTCTTATGACTATGGTTTTGACGATTCACATGGATAAGAACACATACACCATAAAATCTAAGGGTCATAAGGTTTCTCTCCGATTCATGAAAATGATGGTGAGGAAACACTTCCACCAAGTAGATTTGAAGCAGATGGCAAAAGGTCTAAACAATTGAGACTATGATTACGACATCCTTTTTCATAGTTCTGAAATTGTTTAGACACACATGCATGCTATCTAAGGAAAGGTGTATGATTTTGATAAAGTTTTATCAAAGCATCTCGTATCAGAAATCTGAACTTTGGTAAGAAAGTCAATAAAGTATTGATTTCTAGAAGTACAGCTGATTTCTGAGTACATGTCAAAGCTAGTGGGAGCATAAGTGTTATGCTAATAATCATCATGTTAGTGGGAGCATGATAATTATTGTTAGTGTTGCAAGTTAGCAACGTTAATTATAGAAAACAAAAGTTTCAATTCGTGAGGCTGCATGGATTGAAAAAGCTGTTTTGCTATAATTAAGGAAGAGGATATACTTCATTTCAGTTCTAAAGGCTTAGATTGAGACCTTAATCATCTTTAGTCAAGAATATATATATGAATTTCGTGTTGGATTGGTTCAACTTAAGGAAATTCTATATATTGCGTTCTCAAAATTCGATTATGATTACGACATCCCTCTTCATAGTCAAATTTTGAAAACATGGCAAATAAAAATATTGTAGCAAAAGATTGGTCTAGAATCATGTCTTTATGTGAGACATCATGAATCGTGTACCATTTGCTTTGGGTACAGGATCGATTGCATGTGCTATAATATTTGTCATTTCTAAATTTTTCCAAATGCCCAGAGGCATTAAGAAGGGAAAAGGTCTAGAATTGGATATGACTAAAATGATTAAGCAATTGTCGAGGACAATCTGAGGTTTACCAAAGATTGGTTGCTCAGGGACAGTTGGAAGTATAGTGCTAATTTTGGAAGGACCATATTGACATATTCTGAAAAGAGGCATCTCTTATTCAGAAGTGATAGTCAAAATGATAATATGGAGTTGTCTCCATAGGTGGAAGTTATCTGTGTAAGATTAGAAAACTTAATGCAAGAAGCATGTCCAAAGCAATGTACTTTGAATATGAGACTTAGTTTCCATGGAGTTGATCTCCATTGGAATACCTTATAATAACTGTTGACAAGTCTTTGTGACTTTGTACATATTCATTACAGGAGGGTCAGTGTATATAAGTTTAAAATCTAAACAGATTTCAATAAATGATAGGAATTTGAAATTCTCACATTTTTCGATAAGGATTTGGGAGTGTGAAATTAGAATCATTGAAATTATGTTCAATTGGTTTATTTCACAAAGTAAGGATCATAGACAAACATAGAGTGCATACTTGGTGTATGGCAAAGCTATTGTTTAAGAAAAACATAGTGTACATGCTTGGAGCATGGGACAACTAGTGTTTTTAATTCAAGTATAAAGTTGATAAAACCGAAACAATGAATAATGAGTAATCAGTATGGTGATAAATAAAAGTGTTTATTTATATTCATAGGGTTTGATACCATATTTGATTCATTTATTCTTGTGTTTCACTTTGCATGTTTTGACTTCCAGAATAACTAAGTCGCTCTTCCTGAATGATTAAGTTATTCAAACCATCCACAGTCGGTCATATGTTGGAAGTAGATATGATTCAAGACTGTCGTGGGTTGGTTTGTAGAGGTCCAAGTTGGTGGATAAAGTGGTGCTACAACACTCATGAGTGCTCATAAGTTCTGAGTATTGGATTCAACCCGCGCTCATTTGAATCACTTCATGGATTTTATCACGAGTGATCATGAGACGATAATATCTTATATTCTTAAAACCTAGAGATACGAGTTGTTACTATGAGTTGGTTATACATTGATTGCATGAAAACACATTGGTAACTCGATGTTATAAAACGTGCCTTTGTGTATGATTCAACAAGTAGCAGAACAAGACATATGAGTCGAAGTTTATCCATTCCTTTTACCTTCGGGATAAAAGCGATATCTGTGGGCCCCTCGATGATTTAGCGATGGCACATGTGAGTGCTTGGCCAAGCCAGGACTGATTTGATTTGTTCAATCAGTCAGTCATCATAAATCGAAAATCGGGAAACAACAAATGGACAGAGAGAATGATTATAATCCATGTCTCAGTCCATATGATATCTAGAATGGAGGAATATATGATCCCTTATCTAATGGACAAGTCATTGACAAGGTCAGAGTTCGACAGCGGCTTTAAGAGCTACGATTGCCAGTTAGGTTTTGAAGTCATACTCAATAATAGTTTTAGACTTATCCAAGTGGGAGACTGTTGGATTAATGTCTAAGTCCATAACTATATTTGGTATGTACTTGACCCGACCCGGCATGGTCCATTTGGGTTGCACTTCACCGGCACAATTTATATGGATAGTCTTTTGAGAATAGTATATTTCTGATTTATATTAATATATTATAAGTTCTAATATATTAATATGGAATCATATTATTTAATTAGTATTGATCAAGAATTAATTTAGAATTAATTAAGTGATAAAAAAGAACTAATTAAATATGGACTCTTATATATATGGAATGGGCCAAGTTCATTTAGGTTGGGCTAAGCTTTCATGGATGGTCCATGGAGCTTTTAACCCATGGATCCTATGTAAATGAAAGGTCATGGGTATTAGGGTTTACATGGATGTAACCCTAATCCTCCATAATATATAAAGGGGTCATTGGCTCACAAAATTGGCACAAGTGTGTGAAAATAAGAGTGGGCCGATTTTAGTATGCATACATATTCTCTCAAGTTCTTCCAAGGTGTTTTGGTGATTTGTGATTCCATTTGAGGCTTCCACACTATTGGGGCTAAGCTCTTAAAGCTTGAAGACATCAAGCTACATCAAAAGGTATGTCATCTAACTAGAACTTTCTAGTATAGGTGCTTCATAATATGCTAGTTAGGATGAAACCTTGGAATAGTTAATATTTGCATGTATAATAGAGAAAACATAGATCCAAGGTTTATAGGGTTGCATGTACACCATAGGAGTGTTAGAATGCTCAAAACCCAACAATTATAACTATATATTATCATATAGACATAATAATAACATATATATAATATCTAGCATGCGTTTTCCCCCAAAATATTAGAAAGTGGGGCCGTGAAACTCACCCTAGTAGCGTGATTTTATGTTATCTAAGCAAAAACAGTCAGCGTACGAGGTCGTCGGGGCTCGGGATGCAAGAGGGCCTCAACAAAGGAGAGAAAGGGAAGAAGTTTAGGTATAAGAATGGCTGAAGTCGGACCTGCTATTTATAGTAATGATTTTAGAACCTCACGTCGTGAGTTTTATAAGGCTCACGTCGTGAGTCCTGCATGTTCATCCCGTAGACTTGCCATTTGCGTCCCTAGCTTCGGAAGGTGGCCATGAGACTCCTCACGTCGTGAAAAACTCCTTGTTCACGTCGTGAGTTTGGATCTTATCCCATCGCAGCCTCGTCACACCTTCTAGATCCGAAATGTGGCGGTTTGAGTCCTAACGTCGTGAGTTTTTATGCACACGTCGTGAGTTCAGTCAAATTAGGGTTTCTGACAGCGATATCTTCGGAAGGCCATAACTTTTGCATACGAACTCCGTTTTTGACATTCTTTATATCCACGCGTAGGTATTTACGAGTACTACAACTCTCTTTTAGACTTAAATAGCTAATTCTAAGTCTATTTTAAATTCCTCTTATTATAGAGATTTATAGTGTTCGGTTTATCATAACTTCTTCATGCGAAGTCAGATTCAAACATTCTCTATATTTTTGGAATCGTATGGAAATATACTTTGAGTTGTATCATAAAGAAGGTTCATATTTGTATTAGAATTTATCATGAACTACATAACACTCTTACTACATTACTAGTTTAACATAATCACATTACATGATTGGCATAATCACATGTGATTGTTTATTGACCTATTTTGACTAGTGTTACAGCACTGACCTGGTGGAATGGTCGGGTCAAATCCCTAACCCTACCAGTGGCAAATGCTATGGGTTGGGAAAGTTTAAAGGAACTCATGATAGCCGAGTACTGCCCACGAGGCGAGATGCAAAAACTAGAGCACGAACTCTGGAACCTAAGGATAAAGGAATCCGACATTGCTGCCTACACTTCTAGGTTTGAAGACCTAGCACTTCTTTGTCTGGGAATGGTCACCCCGGAAAGCAAAAAGATTGAAAGATACATATGGGGACTGACACAACCCACCAAAGGAAATGTTTTGGCTGCTAGGCCAAACACCTTTGACAACGCTAAGTGTCTGGCGCAGACTCTCATAGAGGAGTTGATCTTGATAAAGTGGCAACCGATCCTGAGCCAGCAAAAGGGAGTGGTGAGAAAAGAAAGTTTTGGAAGCAGCGGAAGGGCCAGTCTTCACAGGAGCCCTCAAAGAAACAGCAAACGGTAGCAGTCCACGCTGATACTACTCCTGCCGCTGCTCCTGCCACTCAAACACCTACCAGTGGATATACTGGTACCCTCCCTTGGTGCAGCAAATGCAACTATCATCATCGCATCCCCGGCCCATGCCGTGAAACGCTCTGCAGCAACTGTGGCAAGAAGGGCTACCTGGCTCGAGGCTGCAGAAACCCAGTCCAACCAACCGATCAGGCCTCTGGAGTAGGTGTTGGTCAAGCCTGTTATGGCTGTGGGGAAGTCGGGCATTTCAAGAGAAACTGCCCCAAGGCAACAACAGCAGGTGGCACAGGGAGAGTGCTAACGATGGGTCAAGAAGAGGCAGTTGCAGACCCCACCGTTGTTTCGGGTACGTTCCTCCTCGACAACTCTTATGCATGCATTCTTTTCGATTCTGGTGCGGAGAGAAGTTTTGTTAGCCATGCATTCAAACATTTTCTTAGGCATAAACCTCAACCATTAACTGAAACATTTACCGTCGAGATGGCTAACGGTGAGAAAGAAAGCACTAATGATATATATGTAGGCTGTACTCTTACCCTAAACGATCATTCTTTTCCCATCGACCTTATGCCAGTCTCCATAAAAAGCTTCGATGTCATCATCGGCATGGATTGGTTGAGCCCCAATCATGCTGATATCCTTTGTTACGAAAAAGTTATCTGCCTCAATCTCTCCTCTGATGAAACTCTCATGATTTACGGCGATAAAGTCAATTCGAACCTCCGTATCATTTCATGCATCCAAACCCAGAAACTCCTGTGAAAGGAGTGTTATGCATTCCTAGCCCACATCATTAACGAGAAGCGGGAAGTTAAAGACCTCGAGAGCATCCCCGAAGTCTGCAACTTTCCCGATGTTTTTCCCGCAGACCTCCCGGGAATCCCTCCCGAACGCCAAGTCGAGTTTCGTATCGACTTAGTCCCCGGAGCTACCCCCGTAGCTAAGTCCCCATACCGATTAGCGCCGGCAGAAAGGCAGGAGTTATCCAGTCAGCTCAATGAGCTGCTCAACAAATGATTCATCAGACCGAGTTCCTCACCCTGGGGAGCCCCGATCTTATTTGTGAAAAAGAAGGATGGATCCTTTCGGATGTGCATTAACTACCGAGAGCTGAACAAGCTCACAGTAAAAAACCGTTACCCTCTTCCTCGAATCGACGACCTCTTCGATCAACTTCAAGGAGCTAGTTACTTTTCCAAAATAGACCTAAGATCAGGGTACCATCAGCTGCGAGTCCATGAGAGTGATGTTCCTAAGACAACATTTCAGACTCGGTATGGTCACTACGAATTTGTAGTGATGCCCTTCGGTCTAACCAACGCACCGGCAGTATTCATGGACCTGATGAATCGGGTGTGCCGTTCTTTCCTGGACATGTTCGTAATCGTGTTCATCGACGATATACTTGTCTGTTCCAGAAGTGAGGAAGATCATCGATAACACTTAAGATCGGTGCTGGAAACCTTAAGGACGGAGAAGCTGTACGCGAAATTCTCAAAGTGCGAATTCTGGATTGGAAAAGTAACCTTCCTAGGTCACGTGGTAAGCGAGGAAGGCATAGACGTGGACCCCTCCAAAATTAAGGCGATAAAGAACTGGTCAGCACCGAAGACGCCCACAGAAATCCGTCAATTCTTGGGTCTCGCTGGCTACTATCGCAGATTTATCCAGAATTTCTCCAGAATTGCCAAACCCTTAACCACTCTAACTCAGAAAGGCGTACCCTTTTGTTGGAGTTAAAAGCAAGACACCGCGTTCCAAAGATTGAAGCAGGCCTTGTGCAGCGCACCTATCTTGTCCCTACCCGAAGGGACGGAGGACTTCGTTGTCTACTGCGATGCATCTAATCAGGGCCTAGGCTGTGTGCTCATGCAACGGGGAAAAGTCATTGCTTATGCCTCAAGACAGCTGAAAGCGCACGAAGTCAACTACACAACACACGATCTGTAATTGGGAGCAGTAGTCTTCGTACTGAAGATATGGAGACATTATCTCTACGGAACTAAGTGCACTATTTTCACTGACCATAAAAGCCTGCAACATTATTTCGACCAGAAGGAGCTGAACATGAGACAACGGCGATGGGTTGAGTTACTCAGCGATTACGAGTGCGAAATCCGCTACCATCCCGGCAAGGCCAATATGGTGGCAGATGCCCTCAGCCGGAAGGAATACTCAGGTCGTAGAGTGAAGGCACTGACCATGACTATCCATTCCCATTTATCCGCGCAAATCAAGGAGGCTCAGTTGGAAGCCTTAAAACCAGAGAACATGCCCGGTGAAGCCTTGAGAGGAATGGAAAAGAACCTAGAGATCAAGGGAGACGGAGTCTATTATTTCATGGACCAGATCTGGACCCTAAAGTTCGGTGGTTACAGAGAGGTTGTAATGAACGAAGCTCACAAGACTAAATACTCCATTCACCCAGGTTCGGACAAGATGTACCTCGATCTCAAGAAACTGTATTGGTGGCCGAACATGAAAGCAGAGATCGCTACCTTCGTGGGCAAGTGCCTGAATTGCACCAAGGTGAAGGTCGAATATCAGAAACCCTCAGGTCTACTCCACCAGCCGGAGATACCTGAGTGGAAGTGGGAGAAAATTTCTATGGATTTTATCACCAAACTACCCAAGTCTCCGAGTGGGCACGACACCATCTGGGTAATTGTCGATCGGTTGACGAAGTCCGCCCACTTCCTGCCAATCAAAGAAACTTTCAAAATGGAGAGACTCACGCGAATCTACATCCAAGAGATAGTCCGACTGCACGGTGTGCCTGTGTCCATTATCTCCGATCGAGATAGCAGGTTCACTTCGAGATTCTGGCAGTCACTACAGAAAGCTCTTGGAACTAAGCTGGATATGAGCACATCTTACCATCCTCAGACTAATGGACAGAGTGAGAGAACAATTCAGACATTGGAAGATATGTTGAGAGCCTGCGTCATCGATTTCGGCGCGTCATGGGGCACTCATCTTCCTTTGGTTGAATTTTCCTACAACAACAGTTACCATACCAGCATTAAGGCTGCGCCTTTCGAAGCCCTCTATGGTCGCAAGTGCAGATCCCCTCTGTGCTGGGCTGAGGTGGGTGACACGCAGCTAGCCAAGGGGCAAGTCCCTGACAATACTCTCACTAGTCCAGAAATCATCCGCGAAACCACTGAAAAGATTGTACAAATCCGAGAACGACTTAAGGCCTCACGAGATAGACAAAAGAGCTACGACGATAAACGACGAAAACCCTTGGAGTTCCAGGTTGGAGATCGTGTCCTACTAAAAGTCTCACCCTGGAAAGGCATGATACGCTTCGGAAAGCGTGGAAAGCTAAATCCGAGATACATAGGACCATTCGAGATCCTTGCTAGAATCTGTTCCGTAGCCTACAAACTTCGTTTACCGCAAGAACTTAGCAACATTCATCCTGTATTCAACGTTTCGAATCTTAAGAAATGTATATCCGACGAAACCTTTACGATTCCTCTCGACGAGATTGAAATCAATGAGAACCTGAACTTCGTAGAAGAACCAATCGAAATCATGGATAGAGAGATCAACCGAACGAAACAAAGTCGCATCCCGATAGTGAAGGTTCGCTGGAATGCCAAGCGGGGACCTAATTCACTTGGGAACGCGAAGATCATATGAAACAGAAGTATCCACATCTCTTTTCTAATCCATGATTTGTATTCTATGTTCGAATTTCGGGACGAAATTCCCTCTAACGGGGGGATGATGTGACAACCCGAAACTTTTTCCGTTATCCTTACTCAATTTCCGTTAATCAAATTTGAGTTTTTATTTAATGCCGTCAAATTTGATAGTTTGGGAAGGACTTTGCGTTTAAATAAATCAATTCGGATTTATTTCCGTTCACGTTAGTATTATTTTTGAACTAACGAAATATTCTAAACTTAGTACATCAAAGGAATCGGTGTTAGGTTGAATTGATTGAAGTTCTAGTCATGAAGCAAACCGAAAACCTCCTCAAAAAGGAGTTTTCGGTCAAGATCCTTGGGTTTTCGGTCAAGGGACCGAAAACTCCCCTATACATATATATTTCATGATCATTTTGATCATTCTTTCCCTTTTTACAAGTCTAGAACTTGAAAACTCTCTCAAGTATCATCAAGTTCTTCACTTTGATCTTCAAATTCTCGAAAATGTAAGTGTTTCTTTCCCCTTGTTTTGTTATTAGATCTTCCTAACTAGTAACACCCTTCGATTTCATCCATTAGCTTCATCTTTTGGGTTTAATCTTTAAGAACACCAAGAACACCAAGAACACCAAGAACACACACTAGTGTTTTGGGCCGAAAACACCCTTCTTTGCTTCCATATTGTACGTATCTATCTCCTATACTTGTTATCTAGTGAGGATACTTGATTTAGGGCCTTGAAATCGTCATTTTCCTAAAACAAAAGGAGTTTTCGGTATAGTGCATCTCCTTTGACCGAAAACCCTAAAGAAAGGTGCCTTTAAGACCTTAAAACTCACTTAAGGCTTTGGATAAAACTTAGAACCCCTATGCATGTTTGAAAGCCCTTGAAAATCACCACATGCATCAAACATCATGAGTTTTCGGTCACCTTCATGGACCGAAAACCCTTCATGGACCGAAAACCCTTCATGGACCGAAACCCACTTGGACCGAAAACTTCCCTTAAGTGGCTTTACAACCCTTAGATACAACCCTTGGTACTTCTAGCACTTGAATCAAAGTGTTTTCCATGTCCTAGGGTGTCTTAACTTGGTTAATTAGTTGTTAAATGACTATTTGTATTCATGTATGTGTCGTTATATGTTGATAGGATCCGTGTGTGTGTTCAAGTCTTCAATTGACACTTAGCATCCTATACCATCCGTTCATCCCAACCACTCACTACAGGTGAGTTCATACCCCCTACGCTTTTTCCGAGTTTTTTTTTTCATGTTTTCAGGGGGGGGGGGGAATACAAGAAAAAGTACAAGGAAACTTGTGCTCAAGTTATCTCATTTTGCATAGAACGATTATATGTTCAACATGCTTTTAACTCAGAAAACCGTTTTACCAATCGATTAAGAAATCAACTCGTAGAAACAGTTTTCAAAACTAAAGCAAGGAACTTGTAAATCTTATCATAAAATGTGATATTTTATAAAGGATTTATACAAAACATAAACAGGATTTTCGGTACTATTACTTGTAAGTTTGTTATTTTAGGATTGGAGACACGTCCTTGGTAACACTCCACCGAATTTCGTGAGTGTAGGACTAACCCTTATAACCAGAATCTCTTGTAGGGAGAGCGTGACTATTGTGTATGGATCTATACGGGATGGACTACCCCGCATCTCGCTGCTAGCTATAGTGGGACCGTCAGGTCTACGGGTGACAAAGTCATAAAAGGATACTGGCCCCGTTACGTGCCATATCTAGTTTAATGTATGGTTATAAAACTCGCAACCTAGATAACAGAGGTTTACTTTTGTAATAATGAAACCAGTGAACTAACCTCAAAGTAATAACCGATTTGATTACTAGAGGGCATTAGTAATGCCCTTAGGATCTAGTTCACTACTTATTTATTAGTTTTATTTATGTAATAAGACTAATACATATCACTGAGAGTAATCAGGGTTTTTCAAGGAAACTACATCTAACGATACAAGTATGGTAGATACTTGTACACCTCATTTCAGAATCGATAACCAACTATCAACTTTTAAGGAAAATATAGGATTTTCCTGGGATAACTCAACCTTTCATAAACAGGCTGTTTAACATATAACTAATGGATAATCAAACATCTTTCATAAGAAAATATAGGATTTTCTTGGGAAACACTTTTCAAAGGATCAAAGAAACATTTCTTTCACCAGAACTAAACGCTTATGAACTCAACAGCTTTATGCTGATATTTTAAAACTGCTTGTATTCTCAGGGCATCAATAGACATGTACTTCTGCCGACTTTTGGAGAAGACGGAGCATTCTGAAGTCACGTCTTTTACTTTTGCTATATATACTGTTATGTATAAACATGCTTTCAACAATGTAAATATTCTTATTATAATGTAATGGTTGTGTTTACTTCGCTTACTATGATACAACTGTTGTGATACTACACATGATGTCCTCCGCCCCGGAACGTTTCCGCCATCGGTTTCGGGGTGTGGCACATATGAATTACATGTAATTCATATGTAATTCACATATAAATTACATTCGATTCACATGTAAATCATATATAATTCACATATAAATTACATGTGATTCACATGTAAATCACATATGAATTAGATGCGATTCACATGTAAATCACATATGAATTACATGCGATTCATATGTAAATCACATATGAATTACATGTGATTCACATGTAATTCACATATAAATTACATGTGATTCACACATAAATCACATGTGATTCACATGTAAATCATATATGATTCACATGTGAATCACATTTGATTCACATGTAATTCACATGTGATTCATATATAAATTACATGTGATTTACATATGATGTCATATGTAATTGTGATTCATATGTGAATTGCATGTGATTCATATGTTAATCACATGAAAATCACATATGTATTTTTGTGAGTGCTTTCACATCAATAACTTTTGTTTTTAATTTTCTTGTAGACTTGGAAAAAATTGTGGTGAATATTGAAGAGGTGAAAAATGATAAATTGAAGAAAATAAGGAAATATTGACACGAAGACATAAAAAAGCTTTGAAATTTGTAGCATTTTTTATTTTTTATATTTTATTTTGTATCGAATAAAATACTTGTACTATTATGTTTATAGATTAATTAATAAATATGAGATCTGTTGTGATTTACTTACGAATATTATAGTATAAGAAATGTACATATGTGCATTTGAAAAGATATACACATATGCACCTAAAAATTGGCTTTTTTTTAAAAAAAAAATGCAGTTTTTTTAAACAAAATTGCAGTTTTTCTTTTAGAAACAATTTTTTTCTGAAAAAAATGTAACTTTCTTTAAAAAAACTGTAGTTTTTTTTTATTTAAAAATGCAGTTTTTTTCTAAAAATTGCAGTTTTTTTTTTTAAAAAAATGCAGTTTCCTTTATAAAAATTGCAGTTTTTTGAAAAAATTGCTGTTTTTTTAAAAAAATATTTTTTCAATTTTTTTTTCAAAAATTCATGTATTCTATAAAACATTAAAAAAATTTACATTTAAAAAAAAAACGAAAAATACTATTTTTAAAAAAATATGAAAATTTGATTTATGATGTAAATTTTTAGACATTTATATTAATATGTTAAATAACACAAAAAAATTAAACATTAAATGAGATCGGTAAGATGACGATTACGTCCTTAATGAATTACTTTTGATTCAACGCTCCACTTTTAGTTCTCAGGTTCTCGGGAAACTATGAGTTATCAACCGATGTCAACCCTATATATATATATATATATATATATATATATATATATATATATATATATATATATATATATATATATTCTGTTGGTTGATAAAAAAAACAAGTAAATGGCGAGCTTCTTACCCTTCTTACTATATATATATATATATATATATATATATATATATATATATATATATATATATATATATATATATATATATATATAAAGGAAATATTTTTCATTTCGTCACATTCATTTGAAACTCCCATGAGACATTTTACTCAACCATATTCATTTGAAACCTCCTATTTGAATGAATACCGCTCAAAAGTCTTAGTAATGATTAACCATTCAAATGTTTATTAACTTATATAATATGTTTAATAAGCAATTAATGGATAGTCTACTATAAAAGGTCAATCTCTTTGAGTAGACACACAAATAGTAATCACATACAAAATTCATAAAGAAAACAAGTTTAAAGGTTTTTGTGTTGGTTTGAGGGCTTTTGACCATTTTTCGAGCCATGTTATTATGTTAAAGTTTTTAACTTGTAAGTTTGTTATGTACTAATTCTTTTTTTTTATCTATATATACTTATAAAATAGGCATTTTTACTTGCACCACATGTATTTGAAACCACCATTGCTTTTAAATTTCTTTCTAATAATTTTATAAATTAGTTAATAATTTTAAATTAATATAAAACTAAGTTATAATCATAAATTAACTAACCTACACTATTAAAATATCATAATTTACTTCTATTTATAAAATTATGACTTTAACTTTTTAACATATCATAGTTAACTTATTAGTTTAAATATGTTGTAGTATGTGAGCAATTGTCATTTTAAAATCACAACTTTTGTATAATTTACGATTTTATGTAAAATAGTCAAATTGTAAATTTCAATATAATGTTAAACGGCTAACTTAAATCAAAATTTCAGTTAAATTTGAAAAAAATCTAGAAACCATTTTATAAATAGATAAAAGTTATAAATTATAGTGCCAATGTTAATTTAAATTAATTTTAAACGGTTAACAGATAAACCATGAAACTATTGTTTATAATCATTAAGAATTTTCAAATAAGTAGCTTAAAAATAACTTACAATAAGAATAGCTAAAAGTAATATTATATAAAAAATTATAATATTATCTTTAAAAACAAAAATAGTGTTTAATGTTTTAAATAATTACAATCAAAGAACTAACAATATTCATCAAATAAATTTTAAAAAATTCTAAAACCAAATTAAAATAATTAAGAGTTTCTAAATACGTTATTTTAAATAACTTACAACAACAATACTTAAAAGTAACATTATATGCAAAAATTATATTGGTACCTTTAAAAACAAAAACAATATTTGATGTTTTAAATAATTACAATGATAGAAATTAAAATCATAAACAAATAAACATTTTTAAATTAATTAATCATAACAACAACTATAAATATCATCAAACAATATATTTTATTTAATTTTATTCATGAGTAACCTGCAAAAAGAGGCTATTGAGACAATTTGGATTATAGAATTTTAAAATATGTCTACATTATCATATACTTCAAAAAAAATAATGTTTATACCAACCTATTATAAGATTTACTATATAAGAGCTAACAACAACGTCAATGATATATTTAAAAAACATATATTTGTAAAGATTTCAAATATATTGTTGTATTCTGCGCAACACGTGGGCATTCTGTAACATCAGGTTCCTGGTATGTTTTTTAAATTATAATTTTATTAATTTTTAGGCAGAAACTCGACAAGTTGGAGGCCCAAACTCGTCGAGTAGGAAATGGATTTGGACGCGGGTTTTGAAGTCTACTCGGCGAGTTGGAAGCCTCAACTCGATGAGTAGGAATGCTAGAGTGAAACCCTAATTTTGGGGTTTTGCACCCTATTTAAGCGTCTTAATCCCCTTTATGCCAACCTCATTTACAGCCTCCAAGTCCGAAACCCTAGATCTAGAAACCCTAATGCAATTGTGAGCCATTTTTTAGTGAAGTTTTGTGTGTTTGAAGCTTGTGGAAGAAGAAGAAGCTAGAGGATTCAAGGAGAAGCTAGTAGAACCAGAGACTTCCTTTCATTCTCGTCATTTTCTGGTAAGCAAGTCTCAAACTTGCTTAGTAACTTCTTAGATCTCTTTATTATCATTTTATGGCGTTTTTGGTCCATGAAGCTTGACCTTTGGGTTATGGACGTCCCAAGTGGGTGAACATCATATCTGGAATCATGGAGGGTTTTCATGGCATAAAGGTGAAAACTTTATGGCCATTAAAGCCCCATGCAAGCAATAGGATGGCCTTTTGACCTTTTAAGCTCCAAAAGGTCATGCATGGAGTGAAAGGAGGAAGCTTTACGTGTTCATGTAGTGTTTAGGGTCTAGATCTCTGTTTGTATGCTTTAGTTTGGAGTATGGATGACTTGTGGACCAAGATCTAGGTCCTAAAGAGTTAGGGTTTTAGATAGGTTCTTCAAGTAAGGGTATTAACGGGTAAAGTTGGAAACTTTACCCATAAAAGGAAAATTTCAGTATATAGGTGAAGCATAGGGCTTGGATCTGAAGATTAGGGGCTTAATCTATTAAGATGGCTTAACAAACTGAAGAACTCATCGAGTCCATAGAGGAAATCGACGAGTTAGGACGAAGTATCCCGATTCTGTTAAAGGCAAAACTCGAAAAGTTTAAGGATGGCTTGACGAGTTGATTGGAGAAGTCCCGATTTTGTAGATAGGAGGAACTCGACGAGTTGTGAAAGAACCAGTCGAGTGGGACAGCGATTTCAGGGTTCATGATTCATAGAACTCGACGAGTTGATAGACCAACTCGGAGAGTTGAGTCAACCCAGGATGTTGACTTTGACTTTAATTTCACTTTGGCCAAGGTTGACCCGTGAAGGGGGTGTTGAGTATAGAATGTTATCTAAGAGGGTGTTCTGTATAGGGTGTGAGTAGAGCCGATTGCGGAGCAGGGACTTTCAGCTATTCACGACATTGAAGTGAGTTTCCTTCAGTAGGAACGAGTCTAAGGCACCAAGGCCGGCCCATATATGTGATGTGTTTAGTAGCTGAGTGTGGGTAGGGCCCGTATCTCATAGATAGCTGATATGGTACAAGTTTATATGCTCAGTTATACTTGTTGTCTGTGTGATACCTGTATGTATTTCCATGACTAGCTGAGTGTGGGCGGGGCCCATATCGCCTAGTAGCTGAGTGTGGGCGGGGCCCGTATCTCATAGTAGTTGAGTGTGGGCGGGGCCTGTATCTCATAGTAGCCGAGTGTGGGCGGGGACTATTGTTGGATTAATGTCTAAGTCCATAACTATATTTGGTATGTACTTGACCCGACCCGGCATGGTCCATTTGGGTTGCACTTCACCGGCACAATTTATATGGATAGTCTTTTGAGAATAGTATATTTCTGATTTATATTAATATATTATAAGTTCTAATATATTAATATGGAATCATATTATTTAATTAGTATTGATCAAGAATTAATTTAGAATTAATTAAGTGATCAAAAAGAACTAATTAAATATGGACTCTTATATATATGGAATGGGCCAAGTTCATTTAGGTTGGGCTAAGCTTTCATGGATGGTCCATGGAGCTTTTAACCCATGGATCCTATGTAAATGAAAGGTCATGGGTATTAGGGTTTACATGGATGTAACCCTAATCCTCCATAATATATAAAGGGGTCCTTGGCTCACAAAATTGGCACAAGTGTGTGAAAATAAGAGTGGGCCGATTTTAGTGTGCATACATATTCTCTTAAGTTCTTCCAAGGTGTTTTGGTGATTTGTGATTCCATTTGAGGCTTCCACACTATTGGGGCTAAGCTCTTAAAGCTTGAAGACATCAAGCTACATCAAAAGGTATGTCATCTAACTAGAACTTTGTAGTATAGGTGCTTCATAATATGCTAGTTAGGATGAAACCTTGGAATTAGTTAATATTTGCATGTATACTAGAGAAAACATAGATCCAAGGTTTATAGGGTTGCATGTACACCATAGGAGTGTTAGAATGCTCAAAACCCAACAGTGGTATCAGAACCATGAGTTGTTTTTTGTTATATTGATGCAAATGTTTTATTTTCAAGTTGGAAAAAAAAGGAAAAAAAAACATGACGTTTGTCAAATTTTAAGATAATTACTTGTTTTGTGAAAAACGAATTATTTATAAAATTTGAATCATTTGTTATATGAGTTGAATTAGGTCAAATTTAGTAAAAGATAAAATGATATGATTATTTTATTAGTTTTAAAAGTTTGATTTAAATGTTTTAAGGAGTTACATATTTTGTCATAAAATTTTGGAGCTCAAAAGTTTTTTTTTAAAGTTGTGATCTTATGGGTTTTTGAAACTTCCATAAGTTATGGATATGAAAGTTTTTTTTAAAAAAAAAAAAATTTGTTTCAAAGTTTTTATGGAGTTACAAAATTTGGTGTTAATGTTTTAAAGAATTCCATAACTTGTTCTTAAGTTATGGAACATGGAAAGTTTCATCATAAAACACCATTAATTCCATAAGTTATGGAATCCAAAGGTTTTCAAGAATTACAAAACTTGCCCTCAAGTTTTGGAATTTGAGAAAAGTTTTTTATGAAAAAAAAAATTGAATTCTAAAACTCTTGGGTTCATAACTTAAAGAATTAATTAAATGGTTTTAATTTTGAGTTTAATAATTAGAATTATGATGTTTTGTTGAATAGTTCAAATTAACTCTTATGGACTTTATTAATAGTTAATTAAAGCGTTTAATTAAAAGAGTATTATTAATCCATAAATATATGGTTTGAGTTTAATTAAATTAAAAGTCTAGTTTAATTAATAGATTAAACCACCAAGTATTTTAAATGTCTAAAATACACCCTTATACTATTATAATATTAAAAGTTTAATATATTATATGTATAAGAGCAAGTCGTCTTACCATTAGTAGGCCTCATTCACGAAGCCGGTCTATAAGGGGAGTATAAGGTTACTGCCTATAAAATGACAATTAATGGGTGTCCACTCTCACTCACCGCTTCCTTAACTGGTGGAGGGTCGTTAGCCGAACAAGTAGGACAAGGACTATAATTCTCCCTTCATTAAAAGTATTAATGATAAATACTAAGTAACTAAACATTTTATTAATTCCCAATCTTAGTTACTTAGGAAAATGTGAATAAGGTGCTAATCCATGAAATTACACTTTGCACTTTGTTTAAGCTGTTAGTGGAGCGTGTGTGGTTAACCGGCACACTAACCTGGACTTAACAAGGTAGGCAAAGGGTAACTTAATGTTTATTATAGTATCGTTGGAGCGTGTGTGGTTAACAGGCACATCGATTGAGGGGTAAATATTAAGGGTACCAAGTATATTTGCATGGTTACTTCACACCTTGTTTTGTGATCCTCGGCATCACAGTCACAAAACCTGAAGGGCACACTCGAGATTGAAACATGCCATTGAAAAGTTCAATGAATCTCAAAAGAATCTAGGAGTTTCAAAACCAATTAAAACCTAATAATACATTTCGTTTATCTTGGTGGAAATTGGTGAATCGTCATTCACCTACCTTCATTTTATAGCTTGGATTACGGCATCCCTCTTCCAAGTTATAAAATAGTTTGTTGGGTCCTAGCCTTAATATATCATATCGGGTGTTATATTAAGGACTTAAATCAACTTTACGTGAATTTCTCCCATTGTTGATGTCTGGTTTAGACAACAATGATCTTTCCAAACCAAGCTTTCCTAATGCATATGACTTCCCGAGTTTGGCTCATGGAAGTCATACTTCTCTTCCTCCACCTCCTCCAATTATTCTCCCTAACTCACAAGTTGAAGGTCACTCAAGCCCTAATGGCAAGCAAGGTCTATGTGTGATCACATCTTAGAGATGAAGTCACATATTGACAAGCCGGGAGAGTTGGGTGTCAAAGTCTTGAGAAAGTTGGATGTTCAATCACTTTCTAAGTCACATAGTGAGTTCCTTTGGGACTACTATGAAACAGACTATGACATGAACCTTAATGATCATATCTATTTGCTTGGTGCTGCTGAATCAGCAATGATTTGGAACGATAGTAAAGCAAATTTGATTAGAAGATCAACTTCCCAAAAACTTTATGGACAGTGACAATGGTGACACTGGAAATCCAGAAAAAGCATTCTCTTCCCAATGGAAAGGGATTGGCCATAGTCAACCCGGTTGACCAAATGGTAAAGAGAAAGGCTAAGTTTGAGATAGCCCCATTACCAAAGGGTCCACATGTTTATTTTGCCAAAGGAAGGGGCGTTGATTGCAAAGCTGCCAAATTTACCTAAGGATGTTAAAGTCAATAAGTTTGACTCTACATCAGGTAGAGCCCATTATCTAACTCTGTTAAGTTCTATTCTGAGATCCTCATTACATGATGTGACTGGGTCACATGTTGATGTTTTAAGAATCAAAGAATAGAGAGAAATGTTAAAGGAAGTATATGCTGATTCTGATCGCGAAGGTGGATTTCGATCGCATCAGAATTTTGAGCAGTTGCTTAAGAAGTTATGATATATTGCTAAGGAATAGATAACAACAATTTTCCATGTGGATTGTAAGGATAAGTTTTTCCGCAAAGTTTTAAAATAAAAGAAAAATTGTTTAATTTTATTTATTTGAAGTATCCTTACAATGGCATTTGTGGAAAATTGTTGATTATATGATTCCACTGACAGCAATATTGGAAAATGGATGTGATTCTTTCATTTGTGGTAGTGTCTAAATTTACCAAATCAGGAAAGTTCCTCATCACCCAAGTTTCAATTGGACCGAAACTTGGAATCATGCAAGTTGAATAGTATGATGAATGAGAACTTTCAAGCATTGGAAAATCAAGACTAATTACTTGTTCACATGGATGTGTGAGTCAAGTGAAGGACTAAAGGGATCGAGTACACATTCTTGTGCACTGGTCATGTCCGCCACAAAGCTCGTTAAGCCTATTTGATTTACTAAAGTTTAGTAAATATGGTTATACTTACAAGTTTAAGTATAATTCTGAAACATTGGAAAAGTCTCAATGTATGGCAGAACGAATGGGAAGAATCAAATTAGGCAGAAAGATAAAAGTTTCTCAAATCTGAAAAGATGGGAGAGTACTTTAGTATCATGTTTGTGATCATCTTAATGATTTAGAAATCATATCACAATTAGTCCTCTAAAGGTCATCTTAGTGCATTCTTATGACTAAGAAGAGGAGTCATGAATTGTTGAAATGGTTAGATCAGGAAGATGAGTCATACTTCGTTCCAAAACAATTCTTAGAGTCATACTCCAAGATTGTAACTTGAGTGACATATCTTAAGGAAAGGTTTAAAACACTTGTCAAATGTAAGAGTAAAAGTGTCCTACTCTTGTACATTTGAAATTGGTATGTTGTGATGTTTTGGATAAAACAAAGACCAACTAAGGCCAATTGTGTGAAGTGTTTGTCTTGATAAAGAATCCGTACTATCTCTTGAATATTTGGCAAGATAGTCTTATATGTCAAGAGGATAGTGGGAGTCTTAAAGATCCTAAAAAGAATTTCAAGAACTAATCAAGAATAAAACCTGAGGTTCTTCACTAGCACACGACTTGAGGTTTATAACCTATCGTGTTGACATATTCTGTGCCCATTCCAGTTAAAGTTGGCTTTGCATAAGAGTTCTGAAAGTTCTCAATTGGTTGCATAACAACTTGGAAGCAATGGCAGGCCCTGTACTGCCAGGTGGTAAGAAGTTAAGATTGCATAAGTTCAGTCCATATGAGTTTGGATTTGTCATTATCCTTGTCTTGTGACTATGGTTTTGACGATTCACATGGATAAGAACACATACACCATAAAATCTAAGGGTCATAAGGTTTCTCTCCGATTCATGAAAATGATGGTGAGGAAACACTTCCACCAAGTAGATTTGAAGCAGATGGCAAAAGGTCTAAACAATTGAGACTATGATTACGACATCTCTTTTCATAGTTATGAAATTGTTTAGACACACATGCATGCTATCTAAGGAAAGGTGTATGATTTTGATAAAGTTTTATCAAAGCATCTCGTATCAGAAATCTGAACTTTGGTAAGAAAGTCAATAAAGTATTGATTTCTAGAAGTCCAGCTGATTTCTGAGTACATGTCAAAGCTACTGGGAGCATAAGTGTTATGCTAATAATCATCATGTTAGTGGGAGCATGATAATTATTGTTAGTGTTGCAAGTTAGAAATGTTAATTATAGAAAACAAAAGTTTCAATTCGTGAGGCTGCAGGGATTGAAAAAGTTGTTTTGTTATAATTAAGGGAGATAATATACTTCATTTCAGTTCTAAAGGCTTAGATTGAGACCTTAATAATCTTTAGTCAAGAATATATATATATATATATATATATATATATATATATATATATATATATATATATATATATATATATATATATATATATATATATATATATATATATATATATGAATTTCATGTTGGATTGGTTCAACTTAAGGAAATTCTATATATTGCGTTCTCAAAATTCGATTATGATTACGACATCCCTCTTCATAGTCAAATTTTGAAAACATGGCAATTAAAAATATTGTAGCAAAAGACTGGTCTAGAATCATGACTTTATGTGAGACATCATGAATCGTGTACCATTTGCTTTGGGTACAGGATCGATTGCATGTGCTATAATATTTGTCATTTCTAAATTTTTCCAAATGCCCAGAGGCATTAAGAAGGGAAAAGGTCTAGAATTGGATATGACTAAAATGATTAACCAATTGTCGAGGACAATCTGAGGTTTACCAAAGATTGGTTGCTCAGGGACAGTTGGAAGTATAGTGCTAATTTTGGAAGGACCATATTGACATATTCTGAAAAGAGGAATCTCTTATTCAGAAGTGATAGTCAAAATGAGAATATGGAGTTGTCTCCATAGGTGGAAGTTATATGTGTAAGATTAGAAAACATAATGCAAGAAGCATGTCCAAAGCAATGTACTTTGAATATGAGACTTAGTTTCCATGGAGTTTATCTCCATTGGAATACCTTATAATGACTGTTGACAAGTCTTTGTGACTTTGTACATATTCATTACAGGAGGGTCAGTGCATATAAGTTTAAAATCTAAACAGATTTCGATAAATAATAGGAATTTGAAATTCTCACATTTTTCGATAAGGATTTGGGAGTGTGAAATTAGAATCATTGAAATTATGTTCAATTGGTTTATTTCACAAAGTAAGGATCATAGACAAACATAGAGTGCATACTTGGTGTATGGCAAAGCTATTGTTTAAGAAAAACATAGTGTACATGCTTGGAGCATGGGACAACTAGTGTTTTTAATTCAAGTATAAAGTTGATAAAACCGAAACAATGAATAATGAGTAATCAGTATGGTGATAAATAAAAGTGTTTATTTATATTCATAGGGTTTGATACCATATTTGTTTCATTTATTCTTGTGTTTCACTTTGCAAGTTTTGACTTCCAGAATAACTAAGTCGCTCTTCCTGAATGATTAAGTTATTCAAACCATCCACAGTCGGTCATATGTTGGAAGTAGATATGATTCAAGACTGTCATGGGTTGGTTTGTAGAGGTCCAAGTTGGTGGACAAAGTGGTGCTACAACACTCATGAGTGCTCATAAGTTCTGAGTATTGGATTCAACCCGCGCTCATTTGAATCACTTCATGGATTTTATCACGAGTGATCATGAGACGATAATATCTTATATTCTTCAAACCTAGAGATATGAGTTGTTACTATGAGTTGGTTATACATTGATTGCACAAAAACGCATTTGGTAACTCGATGTTATAAAACGTACCTTTGTGTATGATTCAACAAGTAGTAGAACAAGCCATATGAGTCGAAGTTTATCCATTCCTTTTACCTTCGGGATAAAAGCGATATCTGTGGGCCCCTCGATGATTTAGCGACGACACATGTGGGTGCTTGGCCAAGCCAGGACTGATTTGATTTGTTCAATCAGTCAGTCATCATAAATCGAAAATCGGGAAACAACAAATGGACAGAGAGAATGATTATAATCCATGTCTCAGTCCATATGATATCTAGAATGGAGGAATATATGATCCCTTATCTAATGGACAAGTCATTGACAAGGTCAGAGTTCGACAGCGGCTTTAAGAGCTACGATTGCCAGTTAGGTTTTGAAGTCATACTCAATAATAGTTTTAGACTTATCCAAGTGGGAGACTGTTGGATTAATGTCTAAGTCCATAACTATATTTGGTATGTACTTGACCCGACCCGACATGGTCCATTTGGGTTGCACTTCACCGGCACAATTTATATGGATAGTCTTTTGAGAATAGTATATTTATGATTTATATTAATATATTATAAGTTCTAATATATTAATATGGAATCATATTATTTAATTAGTATTGATCAAGAATTAATTTAGAATTAATTAAGTGATCAAAAAGAACTAATTAAATATGGACTCTTATATATATGGAATGGGCCAAGTTCATTTAGGTTGGGCTAAGCTTTCATGGATGGTCCATGGAGCTTTTAACCCATGGATCCTATGTAAATGAAAGGTCATGGGTATTAGGGTTTACATGGATGTAACCCTAATCCTCCATAATATATAAAGGGGTCCTTGGCTCACAAAATTGGCACAAGTGTGTGAAAATAAGAGTGGGCCGATTTTAGTGTGCATACATATTCTCTCAAGTTCTTCCAAGGTGTTTTGGTGATTTGTGATTCCATTTGAGGCTTCCACACTATTGGGGCTAAGCTCTTAAAGCTTGAAGACATCAAGCTACATCAAAAGGTATGTCATCTAACTAGAACTTTGTAGTATAGGTGCTTCATAATATGCTAGTTAGGATGAAACCTTGGAATAGTTAATATTTGCATGTATAATAGAGAAAACATAGATCCAAGGTTTATAGGGTTGCATGTACACCATAGGAGTGTTAGAATGCTGAAAACCCAACACATATATCTCCTAGTTGCATGTTATGTGTATGGTATCTGGTAGTTTGGGGAGAATCACTAAGCTTCATGCTTACAGTTTTCAGTTTTGTTTCAGGTACTTCCGGTAGCAAGGGGAAGAGCTCGGGATGATTGCAGTACACACACCATTTGTTTAGCCTGAGATGTTTACACTCTCATATGTTGGACATATATTTATGATATTTTGAGATACGTGATTTATGTTTTTGTTTATATTATGTTTGGGTAACTATTGTTTTATTAATGATTTAAAATGAAATTTTTGGACCGTATTTTTGGGATGTTACAGGTTGGTATCAGAGCCTTGGTTTGAGGGATTCGGGCACACACTTGGGTGTATCTGAACTCAAACTGAGGACTTGGTATGGAAATTTTCAATCATTTTTATAAAAAGAATTTTGAAAAGAGAAAAAGAACTTTGAAAAGAGAAAAGGGTTTTGTGCGTGCAATCAGCCGAGCTCAAGTAAGTACTCCCAAATTACTCATACAAGTTTATGTTATGATATGTTTATGAAAACTGCATGCTAGATTAGGGCTAAGGATCTACGAAGGATGCCTTATGTGCTTCTTATATGTGTATGAGCTTTATGAACTGCATGCTAGTATAGATTAGTCAGTGATATGATGGCCCGATTAGGATATGCTTGATTATGTGTACTCAATGCTCGAATGTTGCTTGCTTTGTGATTTTAGGAGTTCTAGTTATCTCTAACTAACTAGTAAACGAATATGTTAAGTTACATATTGCAAGGACTAAATAATTTCAGAAGGTTAGGTTTAGATCTATTTCGCAGTTCTCGTTGGAGTCTAACCGTTGTAGGGTAGGACCTCTCATTCGAAGAATTATTTGGTCTTAGTGATATGTAATGGTATTCGCGAGCTAGTTAGGGGAGATAGCCAGGACTTCTTCTGCAGCTGATGGCGGAGAGTGGGATGGTGATTACCCTAGGGCAAGCCTAAGATGAGATTAGCGTGATAATAGCAGTAGCAGTATAAAGGACTTGGTGGAGTCAAGGAAGTTCTTGAGGAAAGTACGGATAGATGTGGAAGGTAGTATGGGCCCGTACTATTGAATGCAGAGGATCCGTACTCGAATCAAGGAAGGTTGAGATGAATCCAGGGAACTTGTAGTGTGTGTGATCCCTCGAGCTATGATGAGTATTCTGATGTTTGTTATGGTGTATTTTCATAATGGTGACGCTACACACTAAACAAGCAGGAACTTCGGGAGCAGGAGAGGGATCAGGCTCGGGCTCTCGAGCCAGGTAGCTCGACGAGCAGACGAGAGTAGGCCTGGCAATAGTGTCGTGTTCGGGTTGGCGTGTCGCGGGTTGGCGGGTCAAAATATGCCAACCCAAACACGACCCATTTAAATATACAGGTCACGGGTTGGCGGGTTTGGAACATAAACCCATATATGACCCACCAACCCATTTATTTATACGGGTTCACAAGTTGGCGGGTTCGTGGGTCAGATTTGGGTTCGTAGGTCCAAATTTTAGATATTTATGTCATAAAACATCCAAATAAAAATTAAAAACATTCATAGAAACATGTTACAGACTTAGTCTTATAGGTTACGACTTATGCCATTAGACCATCCACCACGAGTAATAATGTCAAAACAATCAAATGGTCTATGAATAAATGGTATATATTATATAATACTTATTAAATATTAAAATTTGATACATAAATACATTTAAAAAAATAATAAATTTTTTATTAAGAATATAAACGGGTTGGCGGGTCAACCCGTTTATTTTTTGAGAAACCCATATATGACCCGTTTAATAAACAGGTTGGCGGGTTGGCGGGTTAGCTGGTTGGCGGGTTGAAAAACTCAACCCAAACCCATTTATTTTGTGTCGTGTCGCGGGTCGTGTCGCGTGTCGTGTCGAGAATTGCCAGCCCTAGACGAGAGAGTTCATTTAGTCTGAGGTCACGCGCAGTATTTTAGACCAGAATCATGTGATCTTGGGTATGATCAAGGAGGGTATCTTGGAGCTTTTAGATAAGAGACTGAGTGTATTCCGCACTGAGGTGGCGGGCATGATGGGGTCGCGCACGCTGACGTTCAGGGAGTTCAGAGCTTGTGGAGCTCTCGACTATCATGGGGCTCGAGACCCCATTGCTAGCAGCAGGTGGTTGACTGATGTCGCCAACGCCTTCCGTACGTGCCGATGTCCCGAGAGGGACAAGATCCGACTTGGTTTCTGTAATCTGAAAGACAGGACACGTGACTGGTGGGAGGAGGTCGGACATGCCATTGATGATGATGCAACTCTTGATGCTATGACTTGGAGTGACTTGTCGGCCAAGTTCAGGGCCGAATTTTCACCAATGTTCGAGGTGGAACAGCTTGCTAGGGAGTTCCATGATCTCCATCAGACTACTGAGACGGTGGAGGACATCATCACTAGGTTCAGGGAGAGGGCATTTCTCGTTCCGCAGTACATGGCGGATGAGGAGATGACAAAGGCCGGATATCAAGAGATGTTGCGGAGTGACATCCGCCAGTTTGTGAGCAGATCCAGCTGCAAGACGTTGGAGGATATGATTGCTAGGGCTCGTGAGAGAGATTGATTTAGGGATGGAGAAGAAGAGGAAGCCAGAGGCGGTGTCTGGCGTGGGGGGCTCGGGAAAAAAGCCCAAGGTAGATTCCCGAGGGAAGGGCCAACAGGGCCGAGGCCGATGCGACATGTGTGGTAGGATGCACGAGGGCACGTGCATGGCGGGTAGTTCGGGCTGCTTCAAGTGTGGCCGAACTGGACATGTCAGCAGGGATTGCACTGCTACCACCTGTTGGATTAATGTCTAAGTCCATAACTATATTTGGTATGTACTTGACCAGACCCGACATGGTCCATTTGGGTTGCACTTCACCGGCACAATTTATATGGATAGTCTTTTGAGAATAGTATATTTATGATTTATATTAATATATTATAAGTTCTAATATATTAATATGGAATCATATTATTTAATTAGTATTGATCAAGAATTAATTTAGAATTAATTAAGTGATCAAAAAGAACTAATTAAATATGGACTCTTATATATATGAAATGGGCCAAGTTCATTTAGGTTGGGCTAAGCTTTCATGGATGGTCCATGGAGCTTTTAACCCATGGATCCTATGTAATTGAAAGGTCATGGGTGTTAGGGTTTACATGGATGTAACCCTAATCCTCCATAATATATAAAGGGGTCCTTGGCTCACAAAATTGGCACAAGTGTGTGAAAATAAGAGTAGGCCGATTTTAGTGTGCATACATATTCTCTCAAGTTCTTCCAAGGTGTTTTGGTGATTTGTGATTCCATTTGAGGCTTCCACACTATTGGGCTAAGCTCTTAAATCTTGAAGACATCAAGCTACATCAAGAGGTATGTCATCTAACTAGAACTTTGTAGTATAGGTGCTTCATAATATGCTAGTTAGGATGAAACCTTGGAATAGTTAATATTTGCATGTATAATAGAGAAAACATAGATCCAAGGTTTATAGGGTTGCATGTACACCATAGGAGTGTTAGAATGCTCAAAACCCAACAGTGGTATGAGAGTCATGGGTTGTTTTCTGTTATATTGATGCAAATGTTTTATTTTCAAGTTGAAAAAAAAGGAAAAAAAAAACATGACGTTTGTCAAATTTTAAGATAATTAATTGTTTTGTGAAAAACGAATTATTTGTAAAATTTGAATAATTTGTTATATGAGTTGAATTAGGTCAAATTTAGTAAAAGATAAAATGATATGATTATTTTATTAGTTTTAAAGGTTTGATCTAAATGTTTTAAGGAGTTACATATTTTGTCATAAAATTTTGGAGCTCAAAAGTTTTTTTTAAAGTTGTGATCTTAAGGGTTTTTGAAACTTCCATAAGTTATGGATATGAAAGTTTTTTTTTTAAAAAAAAATTTGATTCAAAGTTTTTATGGAGTTACAAAATTTGGTGTTAATGTTTTAAAGAATTCCATAACTTGTTCTTAAGTTATGGAACATGGAAAGTTTCATCATAAAACACCATTAATTCCATAAGTTATGGAATCCAAAGGTTTTCAAGAATTACAAAACTTGTCCTCAAGTTTTGGAATTTGAGAAAAGTTTTTTATGAAAAAAAAAATTGAATTCTAAAACTCTTGGGTTCATAACTTAAACAATTAATTAAATGGTTTTAATTTTGAGTTTAATAATTGGAATTATGATGTTTTGTTGAATAGTTCAAATTAACTCTTATGGACTTTATTAATAGTTAATTAAAGCGTTTAATTAAAAGAGTATTATTAATCCATAAATATATGGTTTGAGTTTAATTAAATTAAAAGTCTAGTTTAATTAATAGATTAAACCACCAAGTACTTTAAATGTCTAAAATACACCCTTATACTATTATAATATTAAAAGTTTAATATACTATATGTATAAGAGCAAGTCGTCTTACCATTAGTAGGCCTCATTCACGAAGCCGGTCTATAAGGGGGGTATAAGGTTACTGCCTATAAAATGGCAGTTTAATGGGTGTCCACTCTCACTCACCGCTTCCTTGACTGGTGGAGGGTCGTTAGCCGAACAGGTAGGACAAGGACTATAATTCTCCCTTCATTAAAAGTATTAATGATAAATACTAAGTAACTAAACCTTTTATTAATTCCCAATCTTAGTTACTTAGGAAAATGTGAATAAGGTGCTAATCCATGAAATTACACTTTGCACTTTGTTTAAGCTGTTAGTGGAGCGTGTGTGGTTAACCGGCACACTAACCTGGACTTAACAAGGTAGGCAAATGGTAACTTAATGTTTATCATAGTATCGTTGGAGCGTGTGTGGTTAACCGGCACATCGATTGAGGAGTAAATATTAAGGGTACCAAGTATATTTGCATGGTTACTTCACACCTTGTTTTGTGATCCTCGGCATCCCAGTCACAAAACCTGAAGGGCACACTCGAGATTGAAACATGCCATTGAAAAGTTCAATGAATCTCAAAAGAATCTAGGAGTTTCAAAACCAATTAAAACCTAATAATACATTTCGTTTATCTTGGTGGAAATTGGTGAATCGTCATTCACCTACCTTCAAATATTTTATAGCTTGGATTACGACATCCCTCTTCCAAGTTATAAAATAGTTTGTTGGGTCCTAGCCTTAATATATCATATTGGGTGTTATATTAAGGACTTAAATCAACTTTACGTGAATTTCTCCCATTGTTGATGTCTGGTTTAGACAACAATGATCTTCCCAAACCAAGCTTTCCTAATGAATATGACTTACCGAGTTTGGCTCATGGAAGTCATACTTCTCTTCCTCCACCTCCTCCAATTATTCTCCCTAACCCACAAGTTCAAGGTCACTCAAGCCCTAATGGCAAGCAAGGTCTATGTGTGATCACATCTTAGAGATGAAGTCACATATTGACAAGCCGGGAGAGTTGGGTGTCAAAGTCTTGAGAAAGTTGGATGTTCAATCACTTTCTAAGTCACATAGTGAGTTCCTTTGGGACTAATTTGAAACAGACTATGACATGAACCTTAATGATCATATCTATTTTCTTGGTGCTGCTGAATCAGCAATGATTTGGAACGATAGTAAAGCAAATTTGATTAGAAGAGCAACTTCCCAAAAACTTTATGGACAGTGACAATGGTGACACTGGAAATCCAGAAAAAGCATTCTCTTCCCAATGAAAAGGGATTGGCCATAGTCAACCCGGTTGACCAAATGGTAAAGAGAAAGGCTAAGTCTGAGATAGTCCCATTACCAAAGGGTCCATATGTTTATTTTGCCAAAGGAAGGGGCGTTGATTGCAAAGCTGCCAAATTTACCTAAGGATGTTAAAGTCAATAAGTTTGACTCTACATCAGGTAGAGCCCATTATCTAACTCTGTTAAGTTCTATTCTGAGATCCTCATTACATGATGTGACTGGGTCACATGTTGATGTTTTAAGAATCAAAGAATAGAGAGAAATGTTAAAGGAAGTATATGCTGATTCTGATCGCGAAGGTGGATTTCGATCGCATCAGAATTTTGAGCAGTTGCTTAAGAAGTTATGATATATTGCTAAGGAATAGATAACAACAATTTTCCATGTGGATTGTAAGGATAAGTTTTTCCGCAAAGTTTTATAATAAAAGAAAATTTGTTTAATTTTATTTATTTGAAGTATCCTTACAATGGCATTTGTGGAAAATTGTTGCTTATATGATTCCACTGACAACAATATTGGAAAATGGATTTGATTCTTTCATTTGTGGTAGTGTCTAAATTTACCAAATCAGGAAAGTTCCTCATCACCCAAGTTTCAATTGGACCGAAACTTGGAATCATGCAAGTTGAATAATATGATGAATGAGAACTTTCAAGCATTGGAAAATCAAGACTAATTACTTGTTTACATGGATGTGTGAGTCAAGTGAAGGACTAAAGGGATCGAGTACATATTCTTGTGCACTGGTCATGTCCACCACAAAGCTCATTAAGACTATTTGATTTACTAAAGTTTAGTAAATATGGTTATACTTACAAGTTTAAGTATAATTCTGAAACATTGGAAAAGTCTCAATGTATGGCAGAACGAATGGGAAGAATCAAATTAGGCAGAAAGATAAAAGTTTCTCAAATCTGAAAAGATGGGAGAGTACTTTAGTATCATGTTTGTGATCATCTTAATGATTTAGAAATCATATCACAATTAGTCCTCTAAAGGTCATCTTAGTGCATTCTTATGACTAAGAAGAGGAGTCATGAATTGTTGAAATGGTTAGATCAGGAAGATGAGTCATACTTCGTTCCAAAACAATTCTTAGAGTCATACTCCAAGATTGTAACTTGAGTGACATATCTTAAAGAAAGGTTTAAAACACTTGTCAAATGTAAGAGTAAAAGTGTCCTACGCTTGTACATTTGAAATTGGTAAGTTGTGATGTTTTGGATAAACCAAAGACCAACTAAGGCCAATTGTGTGAAGTGTTTGTCTTGATAAAGAATCCGCACTATCTCTTGAATATTTGGCAAGATAGTCTTATATGTCAAGAGGATAGTGGGAGTCTTAAAGATCCTAAAAAGAATTTCAAGAAGTAATCAAGAATAAAACATGAGGTTCTTCACTAGCACACGACTTGAGGTTTATAACCTATCGTGTTGACATATTCTGTGCCCATTCCAGTTAAAGTTGGCTTTGCATAGGAGTTCTGAAAGTTCTCAATTGGTTGCATAACAACTTGGAAGCAATGGCAGGCCCTGTACTGCCAGGTGGCAAGAAGTTAAGATTGCATAAGTTCAGTCCATATGAGTTTGGATTTGTCATTATCCTTGTCTTGTGACTATGGTTTTGACGATTCACATGGATAAGAACACATACACCATAAAATATAAGGGTCATAAGGTTTCTCTCCGATTCATGAAAATGATGGTGAGGAAACAGTTCCACCAAGTAAATTTGAAGCAGATGGCAAAAGGTCTAAACAATTAGACTATGATTGCGGCATCCCTTTTCATAGTTCTGAAATTGTTTAGACACACATGTATGCTATCTAAGGAAAGGTGTATGATTTTGATAAAGTTTTATCAAAGCATCTCGTATCAGAAATCTGAACTTTGGTAAGAAAGTCAATAAAGTATTGATTTCTAGAAGTCCAGCTGATTTCTGAGTACATGTCAAAGCTAGTGGGAGCATAAGTGTTATGCTAATAATCATCATGTTAGTGGGAGCATAATAATAATTGTTAGTGTTGCAAGTTAGCGATGTTAATTATAGAAAACAAAAGTTTCAATTCGTGAGGCTGCAGGGATTGAAAAAGTTGTTTTGCTATAATTAAGGGAGAGGATTAACCAATTATCGAGGACAATCTGAGGTTTACCAAAGATTGGTTGCTCAGGGACAATTGGAAGTATAGTGCTAATTTTGGAAGGACCATATTGACATATTCTGAAAAGAGGCATCTCTTATTCAGAAGTGATAGTCAAAATGAGAATATGGAGTTGTCTCCATAGGTGGAAGTTATCTGTGTAAGATTAGAAAACTTAATGCAAGAAGCATGTCCAAAGCAATGTACTTTGAATATGAGACTTAGTTTCCATGGAGTTGATCTCCATTGGAATACCTTATAATGACTGTTGACAAGTCTTTGTGACTTTGTACATATTCATTACAGGAGGGTCAGTGCATATAAGTTTAAAATATAAACAGATTTCGATAAATGATAGGAATTTGAAATTCTCACATTTTTCGATAAGGATTTGGGAGTGTGAAATTAGAATCATTGAAATTATGTTCAATTGGTTTATTTCACAAAGTAAGGATCATAGACAAACATAGAGTGCATACTTGGTGTATGGCAAAACTATTGTTTAAGAAAAACATAGTGTACATGCTTGGAGCATGGGACAACTAGTGTTTTTAATTCAAGTATAAAGTTGATAAAACCGAAACAATGAATAATGAGTAATCAGTATGGTGATAAATAAAAGTGTTTATTTATATTCATAGGATTTGATACCATATTTGATTCATTTATTCTTGTGTTTCACTTTGCATGTTTTGACTTCCAGAATAACTAAGTCGCTCTTCCTGAATGATTAAGTTATTCAAACCATCCACAGTTGGTCATATGTTGGAAGTAGATATGAATCAAGACTGTCATGGGTTGGTTTGTAGAGGTCCAAGTTGGTGGACAAAGTGGTGCTACAACACTCATGAGTGCTCATAAGTTCTGAGTATTGGATTCAACCCGCGCTCATTTGAATCACTTCACGGATTTTATCACGAGTGACCATGAGACGATAATATCTTATATTCTTCAAACCTAGAGATATGAGTTGTTACTATGAGTTGGTTATACATTGATTGCACGAAAACACATTTGGTAACTCGATGTTATAAAACGTGCCTTTGTGTATGATTCAACAAGTAGTAGAACAAGCCATATGAGTCGAAGTTTATCCATTCCTTTTACCTTCGGGATAAAAGCGATATCTGTGGGCCCCTCGATGATTTAGCGATGACACATGTGAGTGCTTGGCCAAGCCAGGACTGATTTGATTTGTTCAATCAGTCAGTCATCATAAATCGAAAATCGGGAAACCACAAATGGACAGAGAGAATGATTATAATCCATGTCTCAGTCCATATGATATCTAGAATGGAGGAATATATGATCCCTTATCTAATGGACAAGTCATTGACAAGGTCAGAGTTCGACAGCGGCTTTAAGAGCTACGATTGCCAGTTAGGTTTTGAAGTCATACTCAATAATAGTTTTAGACTTATCCAAGTGGGAGACTGTTGGATTAATGTCTAAGTCCATAACTATATTTGGTATGTACTTGACCCGACCCGGCATGGTCCATTTGGGTTGCACTTCATCGGCACAATTTATATGGATAGTCTTTTGAGAATAGTATATTTATGATTTATATTAATATATTATAAGTTTTAATATATTAATATGGAATCATATTATTTAATTAGTATTGATCAAGAATTAATTAAGTGATCAAAAAGAACTAATTAAATATGGACTCTTATATATATGGAATGGGCCAAGTTCATTTAGGTTGGGCTAAGCTTTCATGGATGGTCCATGGAGCTTTTAACCCATGGATCCTATGTAAATGAAAGGTCATGGGTATTAGGGTTTACATGGATGTAACCCTAATCCTCCATAATATATAAAGGGGTCCTTGGCTCACAAAATTGGCACAAGTGTGTGAAAATAAGAGTAGGCCGATTTTAGTGTGCATACATATTCTCTCAAGTTCTTCCAAGGTGTTTTGGTGATTTGTGATTCCATTTGAGGCTTCCACACTATTGAGGCTAAGCTCTTAAAGCTTGAAGACATCAAGCTACATCAAAAGGTATGTCATCTAACTAGAACTTTGTAGTATAGGTGCTTCATAATATGCTAGTTAGGATGAAACCTTGGAATAGTTAATATTTGCATGTATAATAGAGAAAACATAGATCCAAGGTTTATAGGGTTGCATGTACACCATAGGAGTGTTAGAATGCTCAAAACCCAACACAACCACCACCACCTCAGTATCTGATATGATTTTCTTCCAGTGCAATCAGAGGGGCCATAATAGGTCCCAGTGTCCGAGTTTAGCAACAACAGGGAAGTTGGCGGCACCGGCTCGTGCTACGTTGATGATTACAAACGGCCAACAAGGTCGGACAGAGGCGCCAGTGGCGAAGAGCAGAGCCTTCCAGTTGACAGTAGAGGAGGCACGTGTGGCTCCTGATGTCGTTATGAGTATGTATATTCTCCTTATCTGTTTATTTCTATTTATTGTCGCTCATGTTTATGTGTTTCCTTATAGGATCGTTCTTAGTGTACGTTATATCTGCTTTGGTATTGTTCGATTCGGGGGCTACCTGATCTTTTGTATCGCGCGCCCTTAGTAAGCGATTTTTTTGAGCTCCGGGGGAGCTAGACTGTCCGATGGATGTATAGATAGCAGATGATAGGATCGTGCGGGTTGCCAGAGTTAATCGGGGGTGTACATTGCAGTTGTTCGACAAGCAATTTTCAGTAGATTTAGTCCCCATTCCCCTGAGAGGGAATAAAGTTATTGTGGGTATGGACTGGTTGAGTCCCAGTGGAGCAGTGATCGACTGCGAGCAGCAGCTAGTGAGAGTTCGGACTCCTAGTGGGGGAGGGTTAGTGATTCAAGGTGAGAGGCCGCAGGTTGGACTGACTATGTATTCAGCAGCGAGGGCTAGGCGCTACCTTGAGCAGGGTTGCGCAGGTTATGTCGCCTATGCTATGGATACCCGAGATAAGGGTAAGGCGACAGTGCATAATGTACCGATCGTACGGGATTACTCGGACGTGTTCCCAGAGGATTTGCTTGGGGTGCCTCCGGAGATGCAGGTAGAGTTCAGGATTGACCTAGTTCATGGTGCAGCTCCGATAGCCAAGGCACCGTATCGGTTGGATCCTCCCGAGATGCAGGAGTTGTCTACACAAGGGATTCAATAGACCGAGCAGTTCGTCATGGGGAGCCCCGATCCTGTTTGTGAAGAAGGATGGGTCACATCGGATGTGTATAGATTACCTGGAGTTGAATAAGGTAATGGTGAAGAACCGTTATCCCCTCCCGAGGATAGATGATTTATTTGACTAACTTCAGGGTGCATCTTGGTTCTCCAAGATTGATCTGCGATCGGGTTACCACCAGATGCGAGTCAGGGACGACGACATGCCAACGACAGCCTTTCGGACTCGCTATGGTCACTATGAGTTCGTGGTGATGCCATTTGGGCTCATCAATGCTCCAGTCGCGTTCATGGACCTTGTGAACCGTGTGTGAAGACCGATGTTGGACCATTCTGTGATAGTATTCATAAATGATATCTTGGTTTACTACAGGACTCAGGAGCAGCACGAGGAGCACCTGAGGGAGGTGCTGGAGACGTTGAGGAGGGAGAGACTTTTCGCAAAGTTCTCCAAGTGTGAGTTCTGGTTGCGCGAGGTGCAGTTTCTAGGGCACCTTATCAACCAGAAGGGTATTCTGGTCGATCCGGCCAAGAATAGAGGCCGTGATGAAGTGGGAGGTTCCGAGGTCTCCATCTGAGATTCTGAGTTTTCTTGGTCTAGCGGGTTACTATCGAAGATTCATACAGGATTTCTCCAAGATCGTTGTTCCTCTGACCCGACTGACCAAGAAGTCGGTGACATTCCGCTGGGGGCCTGAGCAGCAGGCAGCCTTTGAGACTCTCAAACAATTATTATGCGAGACACCAATTCTGACTTTGTCGGAGGGCGTTGACGACTTCGTAGTTTACTGTGATGCTTCGATCACGGGCATGGGTGTGGTGTTGATGCAACTGGGTCATGTGATAGCTTACGCTTCGAGGCAGTTGAAGCCTTACGAGGCTAACTATCCGACGCACGAATTGGAGCAGGGGGCTGTAGTTTTCGCCCAAAAGATTTGGAGACACTACCTCTATGGGGTTTTTTGTACCATTTACACGGACCACAAGAGTTTGAGGTACCTCATGGATCAGCCGAATCTGAACATGAGGAAGCGTCAGTGGTTAGATGATGTGAAGGATTATGACTGTAAGATCCTTTATCACACGGGCAAGGCCAATGTGGTGCCCGATGCTCTAAACAGCAAGGCAGTGGCGGCTCCGATTCGAGACATATGTCTGAGGATGACATTGTTTACCCCGTTGCTGGAGCAGATCCGGGAGGCGTAGGTCTGAGGGTATGAAGGAAGAGCGCTGGAAGTGTGAGCGGATCGTAGGCCATGTAGCCTCATTTGATTATGACAGCCGTGGATTGTTGACCCTGCATTGGAGGGTCTGGGTTCCTTACTATGGCGGGGTACGCCAGGTTCTGATGGATGAGGCGCACAAGTACAGGTTCTCCATCCATACCGGGGCGACGAAGATGTATCAGGATCTTTGCCCTGATTATTGGTGGCCCTGCATGAAGCGGGACATAGCATGGTACGTAGAGCGATGCTTGACCTGTAGGAAGGTCAAGGCCGAGCATCAGCGACCTCACGACAAGAAGCAGCCGTTAGAGATTCCCATGTGGAAATGGGAAGATATCACTATGGATTTCATCACGAAGCTTCCCAAGACCGCAGGTGGAGTGGATTCGATATAGGTCATCGTGGATCGGTTGACCAAGAGTACCCATTTCATACCGATCCAGGAGAGTATATCGGCAGAGAAGCTAGCCGAAATCTACGATCGAGAAGTAGTTGCACGTCATGGAGTGCCAATTTAGATGCTGTCGGACCGAGACGTCCATTTTACTTCCAGATTTTCGAAGCAGTTTCACGACGGGATGGGTACTCGTCTCCACTTCAACACCGCTTTCCACACTCAGATGGATGGGTAGAGCGAGAGGACGATCCAGACTCTCGAGGACATGCTGCCGTATGTGTTTTGGATTTCGGTGGCAGTTGGGATACGTATCTTTCGTTAGCAGAATTTTCGTATAACAACAGTTACCAAGCCAACATAGATCGACCTCCCTTCGAGATGCTCTACGGGAGGAACTGCAAGACCCCAATCTGTTCGGTCGAGGTCGGCCAGAGAGTCATGGGGAGTATTGAGGTGGTACTCAAGACTACTGAGAGGATCCAGCAAGTCCGGAGCAGGCTCCAGACTGCTTAGAGGCGGCAGAAAAGCTATGCCGACAAGCGCCGTTCAGACTTGGAGTTTCAGGTGGGCGACATGGTTCCCCTGAACGTGTCACCTTGGAAAGGTGTCATCCGACTCAGGAAGCGGGGCAAGCTGGGCCCCATGTATATCGTTCCTTTCAGGGTTATAGCCTTGGTGGGCAAGGTAGCATATCGATTGGATCTTCCAGCAGAGCTCAACCTGATCCATAGCACTTTTCATGTTTCCTAACTGCGGAAGTGCTTAGTGTATGACTCAGCAATTGTTCCTTTAGAGGATATCCAAGTTGACGACAGACTGAATTACATTGAAAGCCCTATGGCGATTCTGGACCGCAAGACGAAAACCTTGAGGAGCAAGGTTGTTCAGTTAGTGAAGGTGCAGTGGCAGCACCGTAAGGGCTCGGAGTGGACTTGGGAGCCAGAGGAGGAGATGAGGGAGCACTACCCAGAGTTATTCGAGGCAGCAGACTTTGAGGACGAAGTTCAAGACAAGTGGGGGAGAATTGTAATACCGGGTTCCTGGTATGTTTTTAAATTATAAATTTATTCATTTTTAGACAGAAACTCGACGAGTTGGAGGCCCCAAACTCGTCGAGTAGGAAATGGATTTTAAAACGGGTTTTGAAGTCTACTCGACGAGTTGGAAGCCTCTAATCGACGAGTATGACTACTAGAGTGAAACCCTAATTTTGGGCTTTTACACCCTATTTAAGCATCTTAATCCCCTTTATGCTAGCCTCATTTATAGCCTCCAAGTCCCAAACCCTAGATCCAAAAACCCTAATGTAATTGTGAGCTTGTGAGCCATTTTTGAGTAAAGTTTTGTGTGTTTGAAGCTTGTGGAAGAAGAAGAAGCTAGATGATTCAAGGAGAACCTAGTAGATCCAGATACTTCCTTTGATTCTCGTCATTTTCTGGTAAGCAAGTCTCAAACTTGCTTAGTAACTTCTTAGATCTCTTTATTATCATTTTATGGGGTTTTTGGTCCAAGAAGCTTGACCTTGGGGTTATGGACGTCCCAAGTGGGTGAACCATCAGATCTGGAATCATGGAGGGTTTTCATGGCATAAAGGTGCAAACTTTATGGCTATTGAAGCCCCACGCAAGCTATAGGATGTCCTTTTGGCCTCTTAAGCTCCAAAATGCCATGCATGGTATGAAAGGAGGAAGCTTTACGTGTTCATGTACTGTTTAGGGTCTAGATCTCTGTTTGTATGCTTTACTTTGGAGTATGGATTACTTGTGGACCAAGATCTAGGTCCTAAAGAGTTAGGGTTTTAGCTAGGTTCTTCAAGTAAGGGTATTAACGGGTAAAGTTGGAAACTTTACCCTTAAAAGGACAATTTCAGTGTATAGGTGACGCATAGGGCTTGGATCTGAAGATTAGGGGCTTAATTTATTAAGATGGCTTAACAGACTGAAGAACTCGTCGAGTCCATAGAGGAACTCGACGAGTTGGGACGAAGTATCCCGATTCTGTTAAAGGCAAAACTCGACGAGTTCAAGGATGGCTCGACGAGTTGATTGGAGAAGTCCCGATTCTGTAGATAGGAGGAAATCGACAAGTTATGAAAGAACTCGTCGAATGGGATCGCGATTTCAGGGTTAATGATTCATAGAACCCGACGAGTTGATGGACCAACTTGGTGAGTTGAGTCAACCCAGGATGTTGACTTTGACTTTGACTTTGAATTTGGCCAAGGTTGACCCGTGAAAGGGTGTGGAGTATAAAATTTCATCTAAGAGGTTGTTCTGTATAGGGTGTGAGTAGAGCCAGTTGCGGAGCAGGGACTTTCAGCTATTCTTTATAAACATATATTTATAAAGAATTCAACTATATAGGCGTTTCTGCGCAACGCGCGGGCATTCGCCTAGTGTGTGTATATATATATATATATATATATATATATATATATATATATATATAATCAAGATAAAATAAGAAATAAATATTTAGTAGGAAGGGTAAGAACTACACCATTTACTTGCTTTTTTATCAACCAACGGAATAAATTATTAGATGACACAAAAATAACATGATTCATAAAAAACATTATCGGAAAAAACATTGATGATTCATTTTATACTGAATCAAGTTTTGATTCACTTCTCAGACAAATTTAATGAATCATCACGAAAATGAAGCGTCTATGCGTCTTTTTCTCAGGAATTTTCTTTTTGCAAATCATATTATTTTTGTATTCTCTAAAGATTCATTTTGTTTATTCACCAAAAATTATACAGATGATGCATTTCTTACCATTGCTACCAAATATTTCTTTCTTACTGGGTCTCTCTCTCTCTCTCTCTCTATATATATATATATATATATATATATATATATATATATATATATATATATATATATATATGAACAAATTACTGAAATCGTCCCTATGGTTTGGTTAAATTTGTGTGTTTGGTCCCTAACTTTTGTTTTGCACTCGGACCGTCCCTATTGTTTTATTTGGTTGCATTTTTGGTCCCTCACAGACATGAAAAGACTATATTCGTCCCTCCCACAATATGAAAAGACTATATTACCCTTTCTATTCTTCTTTTTCATTTTTTTATTTTATTAATTATTTATTAATTAAAGAAAAATAATTACTAAAATCGTCCCTCCCACTTGCACCACAACCACCATAAGCCACCGACAACCACCATAGGCCACTGAAAACCACCACCAGCCACTGAAAACCACCATCCACCACCAGTAACCACCACTAAGCGATTCTAACATCACTAGCATCCACCGATTTTAGCTCTAATACAGACCACATAATCGATTTCATTAATTCACACCCCAACATCAAATCCTGAAAATCAAATTGAACATAGAAATCAAAACCATAACAAAATCAAATTCTGAAATCAAATACCTAACCAAAATCAAATACCAATATCCCAAAATCAAAACCTAAACTGAAATGAAATCCATATATGGAATCAAAACCCAAAAGCAAAACCTAATCTGAAAATGACGATGAAAGAAAAAAACTGATGAAATCCTTGAAATCAAGTATGGTTTTCTAGAAGAATGGGTTTAAATGGGAACAACACTCAGTGAAGGAGATGGTGGTGGTTGGAGGATTTTGGCGGACACAATGCTCCATCTATTCAGGTAGATGGCGAAGAAGGAAGAGCGAGGATAGAGCAGATGGGGGCGGAAAGACGAAGAGAAGAGATTGATGATGCAGATCGGTGGTTCCCTGGTGTCTTCCGATGACGTTTCTAGGTGGTTTCCCGGTGATGCTTCGTTGGAAGTTGTGGCTTCCGGTGAGAAATGAGAGGACGAGAATGGGATGAGGGATATGAGTGATGACGAGGGAGGGGAAAGAGATAATGAGGTGTGGGACTACATTTTTTATTTTTAATAATAACTTTTAAAAGGTTAATATTAAAAAAATCAAAAATAAATCGAAAATAAATCAAAAAAGAAATGACCAAGGGTAATATAGTCTTTTCATGTCTGTGAGGGACCAAAAACGCAACCAAATAAAACAATAGGGACGGTCCGAGTGCAAAACAAAAGTTAGGGACCAAACACGCAAATTTAACCAAACCATAGGGACGATTTCAGTAATTTGTTCTATATATATATATATATATATATATATATATATATATATATATATATATATATATAGAGAGAGAGAGAGAGAGAGAGAGCTAGGTTCTGGTAGTCAAAGTAATTATTGTGTTATTGTATGCATAAATGTGGGCCAATCAAAATTTAAAAAAAATAAATAATTAAATAAATAAATAAGGGTAAATAGGTAATTTGATAATTAGTTTCCACAAATAATATCCTATAATTATGGTAACCATTGACTTCAGCTACCTAGTTTTTCTCCATCCATCGTCGGCTTTTTAAAACCACCTCCAATGTAAACCGTAACCCTAATCAAACCATCTCCAGCCGTCACCTCCATCCTTATGCCTCCCACCACCGGCTGCCACCCTACCCTCTTGGTCCTCCGACCACCGTATCCACCGCCATGTCAAGGGTTGTTGTTGCTATCTTTTCGTGAAGGCTGAAGATAGAGACCGACGAGGGGTTGTGCCATTTCAGTCGTGTGTAAGGAGGAATGCACCACAGCCGCCTGTCGCTGCAGTTGCTGCCGCTCGGAGACGCGTCCATCGCCGGACACCGGGACCTTCTTGCCTGAGAAGGGAGTTGTGGAGGAGCCGCTGCCATTGGTCGAAGTCCGCTGCGATCATTCTTCTTATTCTCTTCTTCCGCTAGCTGCCACCTGTGTCAATGACCTTCTTCTTATATGTAAAGTACAAAGTGAAGGTAGTTTGTCACTATTTTCATATCAAATTTACTTCTTCTTATATGATAAAAATCAATTTGTTTATGTAGATGATTCAATGGATGATATTGGTGAGATTCCAATTCTATTAGAATGGAATCACGAATTCCAATTCTGTTGGAATGGAATCACGAATTCCAATTCTGTTGGAATCACAGAAGTTGATGCTTGAAGAACGGACCACAAAATTGAAAGTGATTCTAAGCAACATTATTCTTTTAGAATGTATTAGTGTCGTTGTTAGATTTTGATGTTTTCTTTCCCGTTTTGAAAGTTTTTTTAGTTTTATTCTTTAACCATAAATGTAATTCTTAACAATTGTTACCCGTATTCTATAAGAAATAATGTATTTTTTGTTTTCATTCTTCAATTGATTGTTCAATGATTAGTTATTCTACAAGAAGTTTTTAAAGTCATGATCAAGAAATAGGTTCAAGAATATTTTTATTATTTATGGTTCAAGAATATTTTTAGTTTTGAATATACTCATAAACATATTTTGTCAGAATGTCCGGATTAAAAGAATTATAATTCGTAAAATCGGATTTTTAAAATTAATAGAATCTATGATCCCTTAAAAATGCAATTTTCCTTTATTAAATCCATATTAATTGACCAAATTACCCTTGTAATTAATTAAGATGATATTTTTCAATTATATTTAATTCAATAATATATATTAATCATTTTCTTAAAATAAGTAAATTTGATTGGCCCACATTTATGCATACAATAACACAATAATTACTTTGAATAGAATAACCTAAGCCTATATATATATATATATATATATATATATATATATATATATATATATATATATATATATATATATATATATATATATATATATATATATATATATTCAAAAAAACCGCTTGGTCCAAAATGTCCATTCCAGATCCCACTTTCGAAATGGGTAAACAGGTAAAGTGATCTGACATGAAAACATTTTGTTCGTTACTCTTCTGTTCAAAGATACCCCCAGGTAAGTATTTCTAAACCAAATCCTCTTTTGGTCTCTAAAAATCATTTACTAAAATCTAAAGATTTGAGAAAGAATTTGAATCTTTCAAATTTCTAGTTGTTAGTCACTCTTTCTTATTCTCACTAAGCAAATGTAAGAGTCATTGTATATTGTTTTAAAGTTTTTTTAATGTCCTTTATTTGATTTTCTTTTAAGAGTTGTGTATAGTTATTATTTATGAAATCATTGTGTCTGGTTTGATGTCAAAAAAAATGTTCTAAGATTTTAAGCAAAGTGAGTACAAATATGTGATGTAGTTCACTCAAATATTTCGTTTGAATGGTTGTATTCTTGTGCCTTAGAAACCAGCTGCATTTATTGTAACACCGTAAATTTTCAAACAATTTTTTTCATTTAAAAATCCCATTTAATCTCATTAACACAATCTCAGAATTCCCAAATATATCGAATTATCAAAATCACATGTTCATAAGTTGTTTAAATCGCAATCCAGGATCCTCCAAAAGATATCTCCAACTCGTGAGTGTACAATCAAGTCAGTGCCTTCCCGTGATCCTGAGAAGTACTTGAAACACATAACACATAACACGGTAAGCACGAAGCTTAGTGAGTTCCCCAAAATACCAAACATAACTCATTAGCCTCTCATGGCTATGCTCGAATAAGACCCTCCGGTCCCACAACTCGGGTGGACCCTCCGGTCCTAACTCAGTAAACTCAGTATAATAAACAACATAAATCACAAAGATATAATGCAGTATATCGCAATACTCAATATAAGCACATAAGACCCTCCAGCCACACAAAGGTTACCACTCTAGTTAATTATAGTGAAAAGCCTCACCTCGCAAGTAAGCTAGGAAAACGTATACCCCTCGAACCGTCTAGTCCCCGCCTACATGTAACAAGCATCTCTAATTAACACTTAAAATCACAACTCTAAATAAACCCTTGCTAGCTCCTCTCTAACTCTTGGGAAGGGTAAAAGACCATTCTACCCCTCCATGGTCTCCATTACTCATGTTTGACCAAACCCTAAAGTCAACAGAAGTCAACACTCGAGTTAACAGTCCATGTTGACCCAACTCGTCGAGTGCATCTAGGCAACTCGTCGAGTCCCCTCGTTTCCTCAGAAACCTCATGAAAGTCCAACTCAACTCATCGAGTTGACCCGTCAACTTGCCGAGTTACAGTATGCTCAGCCTCACCGGGACAAACCCTAACCGACTCGTCGAGTCAGCTCATCGACTCGTCGAGTCCCTTAAGTCCAATTCTCATTCAAACGTTTTAAGGAAAAATGTTACTCCATACTCTGGATCTGTCCTCCTAAGGCTCAAATATCACGTAAAGCTTGCAGCTTTACGTCCATGCATGGCATATTAGCTCAATAATGCCAACACAAGCTCTAACAAGGGTTTGGCGCACAAAAGCTTGCCTCTAGCTCCATAAAGCTTAGGTCTTTGGGCTAACAAGACCTCCTACAATCCATATCTGAGGTTTTAACCTCAAGATATGCTCAAGGGACTCAATAACACAAGATGGATGGGGAAAAAAGCCCTAGAAGCTCCTCAAACTAAGATCTCACAAGGAAAATGATCAAAATAGCATTTTTTTTTACCTCAAACAGAAGCTAACCACTGAGAACCTCTGGATCCAAATGTCCCTCCTTGCTCCAAGCCTTGATGCTTTCCTCTTCTTCTTTGAAAGTGCACTAGAATCACAAGATTAGCTTCTCTCTCACTCTTTAGCTCAATAAGAACGATTAGGGTTTCACACAGGGGAGTAGGGTGGTTGGTGATGCGGAAATGAGTCCTTAAGGCCCTTTAAATAGGGCACAAACCCAGGGAATTAGGGTTTCTCCAAACAGCTCCAACTCGTCGAGTTCGTCACTAAACCCACGTGGCGAAAACCGACTCCACTCACCGAGTTGGGCACCCAACTCGACGAGTTACTCTGTCACAATGAATATAATTTGCTTAAATATGATACCTGAAATTTCGGGATGTTACAATTCTCCCCCACTTGAATTTAAATTCGCCCTCGAAATCGCTCCGTAACAACACATAGATTGACCCCAATAACCTGAGAAGCACCATCGAAAGAATCTAATATCATACAACAATTTCCCTCCAAAGACACCTGAACCCAAGCAGGAACTCCCAATCCCAAAAAAGACAGACCCCTAAAAACTCTAATGTTCTGTCACCCTGTCAAACCTCCCTTGCAAGATATCATCGTGTTAATCTCTCATCGAATAAGAGACCCTGATAACACTGCCAACCCTGATTCTCTTGTTGCGACTAATGGAAACAAGTCGTTGACCAATAATTGGCTACCGATCACTCATACTCGATATACTAATCGATCTTGATCGTAGCCCAGAAGGAACGGAAGGGTCACATCCCAACAGGGACCCACCGCCTGAACAACTATCAGAACTCATCTGAAAGAATGAACCTCAAAACTCTGTCCTCAGACACAAGAAAACTCTCATGCCCGCTCAGAATGATCCTTTGACATATATAATCATGAGCCCCAGATTTCTTTCAAATGATCCTCCCAACACTGAGCACCAGGTCAACTCCCGACCCAATAGTTGAACCTCCAAAGGCTATTCATTGCACACCCAATAAGACAACTTTATAACTGCTCTCTTGTAATAGCTATCTCAGCCCATCATGTGGCACTCGAAATACCGAAGTTCGCTTTTCCTCATGCAAACACCACAACCTCATCTGATGTCGCCTCATCCGACCTCTGTCGTCAACTACTTACTAGTTCCATGCACCTCATGGCCCTTCCCATACCAACGTACAAACCCACTCAGGTCTAAGACATCAGATGAAAACCAATACTTCTCAAAATGTATCCCATCTGATAATCTGAAATCTCATCCCGCCTACTCAATATACAAATTGATTCAAACTCAAGCTCGAGAGTCTGATTCAACCGCAGAATTAGAACCACTCATTTTAAATCTGATACTCAAGTCGTGACTCGAGATCCACAAATTCACGCGTATCTCATTTCTTCAATTTCTTCCGATTACGATAACTCCTCCTCAATTCGGGATATAACGATTCCCGACCATCACAGAGACCCCCAGTCTCGCCCCTGGTCCGGCCACTAGGTTCCCGAACACTCAAATGATATGGCTACCCAAGCCTAAGAACTCCTATGAATCATGCTCTGACTAGAGATTAATACGACTCCCCGTAGTTACAACATTCTCTCTTATTGACCTCTAAGTGCTATGGTTCCCCGTAGGCTTTCGACATCCTCTCGTTGACTAGTGAATACTACGGCTCCCTGCAGTATCACAACACCCTCTCGCTGACTAGTGAATACTACGGCTCCCCGTAGTATCACAACACCCTTTCGCTGACTAGTGAATACTACGGCTCCCCGCAGTATCACAACACCCTCTCGCTGACTAGTGAATACTATGGCTCTTCGCAGTATCACAACACCCTCTCTTATCACCCCACAATCTCATCCTCGGGCCATCACCACACTGCGTTCACTAAATCATGCTCCACGACCCAACATAAATAGACACACACACCTATGCACCACCACTCTTGATGTAAACTCTCGTAGACAAGACACTTTTCTCAGCACAGTTACACCCTTGGGCAATCCCCGTCTAGCGACAATTAACCGATGACCTCTTACTTAGAAATATAGTCACCAGATTTTTCACGTGCCGCCTGACAAACCCAAACCTCATAATGATCCAACAATCTAGGACATCATACTCGGATACCCCGATACAACATTTCAGAATTCCATCGTGTCTTGCCTCACCCATTGATCTTCCACCCACGACATCACACTTAGAAACTGCGATACACCATCTCCAAATCTCACAACGTCCTGATACTACCACTGATATCCCTTTCGCACATCTCTAAACCTCGAGATACCCCAACTCTCGATTGGAAACACGGAGGAGTTGCCAGTAACTGAGAACACGCTGACAATAATTCGAACCCCATTCTCTACCGAGCAAAACCCGTGCGAAAATACTCATACCGACTCTGGAATTGGTCACCGAATCATCTGTTGCCCTTCCCGGAGTGCAGATAACAACCCATATGCGGAACTATCCGCCTTTCGGTGTCCGAATCCTAACCTCTGCAACCTAACTGTCTCGAAACTCAACATCGTCGCACTCGAAGAATCACATACCACAATTAGATTCCTGCCCAATGACCACCTATCATGAAAACACTCCTTAATCCCTGAGCACATACAACATGCATCATCTCACTCTGTACCTTGCCCTGATTACCTCCAATCCCAAGTCTCATATATCTGGATTGCAATTCCCTAAAACTCAATCCTTGAATCTGCAACTTTAACGGATTAATAATCCTTCCAACGTAAGTACCCAGTTCTCCCCCACTTAGGGTTCGAACCATCGCCACTTAGCATGTCGCACAGACCTTGGTACGAACTGGCCCACCAGTCATACCATCCCCGCCTCTTGGGGCATACCACGTAACACTCGATGACCCCCAGGATATTGACCAATCGACTCCAAGTATCCTGAATCTCGGATGAAGTTCTCAGAATCCTCCAACGTGACTGCCCCTATTCATCCAAAATCTCATACCATCACACTACCAAATCTCTTAATTGTGCTGAATTAGTCGTGGCTTTCCTTCTAACAGAAATGCACTATCACACACCTCATCTCTGATTACTCAACCAACTTTCCATTGCGTGGATTATCATAGAAGAAAGAGACCTCACTCTCACAGTCGATGTCCGATGCAAACCACGAGGGCCACCGCCCCAATATACTTCTCTTGATTACCCGAAACTGCTGCTAATATATGCCTCACTATACTCAACTAAGGCATATCCTTGTGCTCATTCATCTCAGTCCCCACTGATGACCCTCTCTCAGTATAAGAACTACCTCACAGCAGACATACTACAAAGCACTCTGGTGAAAGGTCGCAACTGTATGCTATCCCCCCCCCCCCCGGGGGTTTACCTCCAACTCTGGAACCAGAAGCTTGTTATCTCTTTCGCTCTACACAAGAAACAGCGGTAGTGTAATTGTCGTCACAGAAATTGATATCTCCACTATCAACCTGATTGCTCATCCCAGATCGCAATCCTCCATAAAGCATCATCTTTACTCATCCCTGAGTCTTGCGACTCCTACTGGTATCTCACCAGTAAAATCTCTCGAGACCTACTCAATTTCCCTCTGAAGGTACACTCCATTGAAACTCGTCCAACATGGCCCTCTGGCCCCACTTTCTCTCATATCAGTCCTCAGTCCGAACAATCACAACGGGACAATTGGTAAAGTCAGGAGCACTATCTGTTACGAGTCATGGCACTCGAAACATGTTACCTCCTCTCAATCTGCTATAAATCATGGTATTTGAACCATGCTATATCCTCTCAATCTGCTACTTAGAACCTCTAGAATTCTCCCTGTTTCGAGTATGGGTCCTTTGCTTTCAGTAGTACGGGCCCATACTACCTGCCACATCTACCCATACTTTCCACACGGATCGTTCCATATTTCCTAAGTAGTTGCTTAACCCTTATCGATCGCCAATCCCGGTACACATGCTCGCCCTCCATCGCATACTCACCTCTAAAACAGTGTACTCATCGGAATCAAAATACTCCCTAGGCTCTCACAGGTTGTCACACTTCTCTGCCATCAGCTGCTGAGGAACTCCTTATGATTCCAGTCATCTACCTCCTGAATATCATCATATTCGCTTGGTAGCTGCCTCCCATCATTTAAGAATTCCACAAAGCACAAAGAAGCAGCTTTCAGGCGTCGAATGGCCTCTACCAGCACATAACACCACTTTAGCATACAACTCCACTTACTCTATCCTCAACTCAAAAAGGCATTACCAAACTCAGGCAAACCTACCTCTCATGGTATCTAACTACTCTCTCGGTACACTCTTCAAATGCTGATCTAGGTATGTCTCCTAGATTTACTCAGATACTCAAAGCTTTCTCTAAAAAGGTTCCTGCTAGTTACCCCTATTCAATACATACTCAAGGAAAATAACATTTAGCAACATCTCCTAGGATAAGGCATCACAAATCAGGCAACTCTATCCGTAGAATATGAAATACCTAGCCTATCCCCTAACATGCATCTCTAATATCTCATAAATATATCATAAAGTAAACAAATAAGGGTATTTTGGGAAATCACCGTTCGGGCTCTGGCTGATTGTACACACTGCTCCTTCTCGTTTTTCACTTAGAAACACTTACTCGTTTTAAAAAAATCATTTCTTTTGGAAAATTTTTCTCAAATCCTCAGTTTGAGTCCAGACATACCCGAAGGCACATCCGAATCCCTCAAACCAAGGCTCTGATACCAACTTGTAACACCGTAAATTTTCAAACAATTTTTTTTTTTCATTTTAAAATCACATTTAATCTCATTAACACAATCTCAGAATTCCGAAAAAAAATATCGAATTATCAAAATCACATGTTCATAAGTTGTTTAAATCACAATCCAGAATCCTCCAAAAGATATCTCCAACTCGTGTGTGTACAATCAAGCCGGTGCCTTCTCGTGATCCTGAGAAGTACCTGAAACACAAAACACATACCACGGTAAGCACGAAGCTTAGTGAGTTCCCCAAAATACCACACATAACTCATTTTCCTCTCATGGCTATGCTCGAACAAGACCCTCCGTTCGATGTGTCTCAGTGGGACCCTCCGGTCCCACAACTCGGGTGGACCCTCCGGTCCTAACTCAGTAAACTCAGTATAATGCACAACATTAATCACAAAGACATAATGCAGGATATCACAATACTCAATATAAGCACATAAGACCCTCCGGTCACACAAAGGTTACCACTCTAGGTAAGTATAGTGAGAAGACTCACCTCGCAAGTAAGCTAGGAAAACGTATACCCCTCGAACCGTCTAGTCCCCGCCTACATGTAACAAGCATCTCTAATTAACACTTAAAATCACAACTCTAAATAAACCCTTGCTAGCTCCTCTCTAACTCTTGGGAAAGGTAAAAGACCATTCTACCCCTCCATGGTCTCCATTACTCATGTTTGACCAAACCCTAAAGTCAACAGAAGTCAACACTCGAGTTAACAGTCCATGTTGACCCAACTCGTCGAGTGCATCTATGCACCTCGTCGAGTCCCCTCGTTTCCACAGAAACCTGATGAAAGTCCAACTCAACTCGTCGAGTTAACCCGTTAACTCGCCGAGTTACAATATGCTCAGCCTCATCAGGACAAACCCTAACCGACTCGGCGAGTCGGCTCATCGACTTGTCGAGTCCCTTAAGTCTAATTCTCATTCAGACATTTTAAGGCAGGAATGCTACTCCATACTTTGGATCTGTCCTCCTAAGGCTCGAATATCACGTAAATCTTGCAGCTTTACGCCCATGCATGACATATTGGCTCAATAATGCGAATACAGGCTCTAACAAGGGTTTGGTGCATAAAAGCTTGCCTCTAGGTCCATAAAACTTAGGTCTTTGGGCTCACAAGACTTCCTACAATCGAAATCTGAGGTTTCAACCTCAAGATATGCTCAAGGGACTCAATAACACAAGATGGATGGGGAAAAAAGCCCTAAAAGCTCCTCAAACTAAGATCTCACAAGTAAAATGATCAAAATAGCATCGTTTTACCGCAAATAGAAGCTAACCACTGAGAACCTCTGAATCCAAACGTCCCTCCTTGCTCCAAGCCTTGATGCTTTCCTCTTTTTCTTTCAAAGTGCACTAGAATCACTAAATTAGCTTCTCTCTCACTCTCTAGCTCAATAAGAAAGATTAGGGTTTCACACAGGGGAGTAGGGTTTCTGGTGAGGCGGAAATGAGGCCTTAAGGCCCTTTAAATACGGAAAAAAGCCGGGGAATTAGGGTTTCTCCAAACAACTCTAACTCGTCGAGTTGGTCTCTCAACTCGTCGAGTTGGTCACTAAACCCACGTGGTAAAAACCGACTCTACTCTCCGATTTGGGCACCCAACCCACCGAGTTGCTCTGTCACAATGAATATATTTTGCTTAAATATTATACCTGAAATTTCAGGATGTTACATTTATGTTCATATTACTTGATCGTAGAAGGCATATATCATTTGTTCTTGTGGTTATTATTAATATAACATAAACTTGGTCATTATAAGTCTTTCACGTTGATTTTTATCTTACGCCGACATTTCTATCGAAATGCCAATTGAAGAAAAGTTCTGGAGCCAATAGGAGAAGAAGGGGTAATTCGGTGATTAAGGATTTCGTGCTATTTTATGCAATGAAGACTACTCTTGAAGCTCAAAAAAATGTCTACTACACTCTATTTCCTTTTCTCAAATGGATGAAAAGAGATAAGTCAAAAGAAAGTCTTAAGGGATTTTGGTGTCACATGTTTAGAGGATGTGTACAAGATGAGTTGGTGTTGAAATGATGGAATTTAGGTGTGATACTGCTCAAAGAATTAGTCATTGCATCAAAAAGCGAATGAATCATGAACTAATGGAAAAGCATCATCCTCTGCTATCCAGGTAAATCAAAGAATCAAATGTGAATCATCTCTCTCATGTTTTCAATTTGTATCTGGGTATTCCAAAGATCAAAGTTGACACGAGCACTTTGGTTAAAGCTGATGAGACCTTCATGCTGATGTGCTTTCTGCTTGTATTCATGCTGATGCCCATCTCACACACTGACTTCAAAGTTCCCTAATGCAGTTGTTGACTTGTTGATTGTGTTGTCATGATCAACGAGTCTCTCTATCATTCAAAAGAAAGGACATTTTGGGGTGACAATGTCATATCTTTTGATAAACTCTATAAAGGGTGATTGGTCTGTGATAAAAGCAGAGTTTGGTCAGATATTTGTTAAGAAAGATGATCCAAATGATAAAAGGGAATAATACAGTGCTATATCCGATGGTTGATTCATGAAATGAATCGGTTGTTAAGGTTAGACATGTAAAAGAAGGAATAGATGTTGTCTGCATGAAGATTTTATGAAAGGTCATGTCAAAAGCAAAAGTCATTGTCATGGGTATTTTGGTCCAAACGGTGTACTTGTCATCTAGGTTCAAGAAAAGAAAAGGTGCGACATCAATTTTTGTTAAGTGCATTTTGATCTTCATGGTTTCAACGAATTTTTAAGAAAAAGTTGTTTTTACGGTGGGACCATCAAGTGGTATCACATGAAAATGTTACATGAGTTTTCTCTGTCAAGAAAAGATTGCCATTTGGCTGTTATTGCTATTATTGTTGGATTAGGTGTCTAAGCCCATAACTATAATTGGTATGTACTTGACCCGATAGTAGCATGATCCATTTCGGGTTGCCTTCATCAGGACAATTTAATAGGATGGATATTTGAGTAAGAGGTTATTTATGATTTATTAATATATTATAAGTATAACATATTAATAGATAAATCATATTATTTAATTAGTATTGATCAAGAATTAATTTGAAATTAATTTAGTGATCAAAAGAGACTAATTAAATTAACGGGGACTGATTAAGTCAATCAGTAATATTTATAGTTTGGACCAATGATCCATATTGATTAGGATGGACTAATTCTATTGTGGAAGTCCATGAACAGTTAGTCCATAAGGCCCATCATATGGATTATTGGATTGCTTAAAGGCTTAAGTAAATGGACTAGGATTTACAAGTTAAACCTTAGGAAGCCCACACTATAAATGTAACCCTTCTTTAGCCAAAATCGTGCCTAAGAGTGAAATGACATGAGATGGACGATTTTATGCTTCATAACTTCTCTCTCAATATTCTCCAATTGTTCATGATGTTTGTGACTTGTTTGAGGCACAACACTTGGGGTGCTAAGCTCTTGAAAGGCCAATTCGTACAAGCTACAATAAAGAGGTAATATTCTAATTAGTACTTATGATTTATATGCCAAATTGTATGCTAGTTGTAGGCTTTATGCTATGGAAATTTTTGTTGCATGTATAACTAGAGAAAGCTTAGATCCAAAGCTATTAGGGTTGTATGTGCACCATAGGAGTGTTGTAGTACCTAAAGCCCAACAGTGGTATCAGAGCAATTGGTTGTTTTATGTTATATAGATGCATAGCTAATTGTTCAAAGTTGGAAAAACTAAAAATCTGCACTCTGGAAAATGGACTTGAGGAGTCCATACATGAACTCGACGAGTCCATGAAGAACATCAACCAACTCGACGAGTCCATTATCAGACTCGACAAGTTGGATAGGTTGTTTGCAGTTTTTCGGGTTTTTTGGCCTCAATTGGATTAGGATCATTACCACAAAATGTTTTGGTTCATAAAATTTGTATTTGTTGATATGGTAATGATTATCCCCATCCAATAACATGATGATTGCCAAATTTTAAGATAATTACTTGATTTTTTGAAAAACTAATTATTTGTAAAATTTGAATCATTTTACTACTAGAGTTGAATTAGGTCAAGTTATTAAAAGATAAAATAATATTATTATTTTATTAGTTTTAAAGGTTTGATCTAAAAAGTTTATGAAACCTCCATAAGTTATGGATGTGAAAAGTTTTTTTTAAAGTTTGATCTAAAAAGTTTATGAAACTTTCATAAGTTATGGATGTGAAAAGTCTAATTCATTAACTCCTTAAGTTATGAATTCCAAGAGTCTTCAAAGGTTACAAATTTGTTTTAAATGGATATGAAGAGTTTCATAACTTGCCCTCAAGTTATGGAACTTGGAAAGTCTCTTTTATGGAATTCTAAAAATTTTCATGAGTTACAAAACTTGCCCTCAAGTTTTAGAATTTAAAATTTGATTAAAAAGGTTTTAATTGAGAAATATTAAATACTAAACCTTTTGGCTTCATAACTTAAATTGAAAAATTAAAAGTTTTAATTATGGCTTTGTTGATAATTAATTAAAGTGATTAATTAAAAGAGCATAAATAAATCCATAATTATATGGTTTGAGTTTAATTAAATTAAAAGTCTAGTTTAATTAATAGATTAAACCACCAAGTATTTTAAATGTTTAAAATACACCCTTATACTATATAAAATTAAAAGTTTAATATATTATATATGTATAATTAAAAAGTCGGTCTTACCGTTAGTAGACCTCATTCACGAAGCCAATCTATAAGGGGGGTATAAGGAAATTGCCTATAAAATGGCTGTTGAATGGGTGTCCACTCTTACCCACCGCTTCCTTGATTGGTGGATGGTCGTTAGCCGAATGGGTAGGATAGGACACAAACTCCCACTATAAGTATAATGGAAATACCAAGTAACTAAACATTTATATATAAATTCCCAGTCTTAGTTACTTATGAAAAATTTGAATTGATGCTATTCCATGAAATTGCACTTTGCACCTTGTTAAGTCATTAGTGGAGCGTGTGTGGTTAACCGGCATACTAATTTGGACCTGACAATGTGTTGCAAAGGGTAGCTTGGTGTTAATCATGGATCAGTGGAGCATGTGTGGTTAACCGACACATTGATTGGATTATTTGTAACATTAAGTGTACCAAGCTAATTTGCATGGTTATTCACACCTTGTTTGTGATCCTCAGTATCCTAGTCACAAACTTGAAGGGCATAATCGAGATTAAACATGCCATTTATAAGTTCAATGAATCTCAAAGAATCTAGGAATTTCAATTCATTTAAAACTTAACGTTCAATTTCGTTTTTCATGGTGGAAATTGGTAAATCATCATTTACCTACCTTCAAATAATTTGCAATTGGATTACAACATCCCTCTTCCGAATTATAAATTATTGTGTTGGGTCCTAGCCTTAATATTTCATTTGGGTGTTATATTAAGGACTTAAATCAACTAAACTTGAATTTCTCCCTTGTAGATGTCTAGTTCAGACAACTATGGTCTTCCCGAATCTTTTGAAAATAAGCTTTCCTGATGAAGATGATATTCCCAGAAGTCATACTTCACTTCCTCCACCTCCTCCAATTATTCTCCCTAACCCACAAGTTCAAAGACTTGAAAAGTTCAAGGTTACTTAAACCCTATTGGCAAGCAAACACCAAGATGGAAGGTCTGTGTGTGCACATGTCTTCGAGATGAAGTCACACATTGACAAGCTGGGAATGTTAGGTGTCGTTGTCTCGAGGAAGTTGGCTGTTGATTTGGCTCTCGTTGTCTCGAGGAATTTGGCTATTGACTTGATTCTTCAATCACTTCCTAAGTTGTATAGTCAGTTTGTTAATGAGTACTATATTACAGATCACAACGTGACCCTTATCGATCTTACCTATTTGCTAATTGTTGCTGAATCCGTAATGATTTGGCACACTAGTCAAACAAATTTGATTGGAAGATCTACTTCCCAAGCTTCCATGGACATAGGCAATGAAATAGGTAGTCCAGAAAAGATCCCTTCTCCTATAGGAAGGGAATTGGCTATGGTCAAAAGATTTGACCATAAGAGAAAAAGCCAGTTCTGAGAAAGTTCCATGTGAAAATGCCAAAGCGTCCACTTGTTTCTATTGCCATTTGAAGGGACATTGGAAGCGAAGCTGCCCTGACTACCTGAAAGATCTAAGAGAGGGTAAAATAAAATTGTATAATTCTGCTTCAGGTAAATCCACTATCTAACTCTATTAAGTTCCTATTTGGAGATTCTTAATACATGATGTGATAAGATTACATTTTGATGTTTTGTAGGATCGAAGAAAAGAAAGGAAGCTTAAAGGAAAAGTAAGTTGAGTCTGGTCGCGAAGAGATGGATTTCGATCGCATGATTCGATGATTAGATTTTTGAGTTGCTGCTTAAGAGTTATGATAGATTGCTTAGGAATAGATAACAACATAGTTTTCATTTGTAATTGCATTGCAAGGAAAATTTTTTACGCAATTTTATAAATAAAAGAAAATATTTTGATTTTATCTTATTTTAAGTTTCCTTGAAATGGCATTTGTGAAAATTGTTGTTTATGTGTTTCCATTGATAGCAATATTGGAAAATGGATTTGATTCTTTCGTTTGTGGTAGTGTCAAGATTTACCAAATAAAAAAAGATTATCATCACCCAAGTTTCATTTGGACAGAAACCTGGAATCATGCAACTTGTACTGTGTCTTGAATGAGAACTTCCTTCTTTGGGAAATTAAGACTAATTCCGTGTTCACATGTATATGTGAGTCAAGTGAAGGACTAGGGAATTGGGTACACTTTGTTGTGCACTGTTCAGGTCCACCACAAAGTACAATAAGACTATTCGTTATGATTTACTAAAAGTTAGGTAAATATGGTTATGCTTACAAGATTAAGTATAACTCTGAACCGTTGAAATTTTTTCAAGATATAGCAGAACGAATAAGAAGAATCAAATTGGGCAGAAAGATACAAGTTTCTCCAATCTGAAAGGAAGGGAGAGTGCTTGAGTATCATGTTTTATGATTATCTTAGTGATTATGAAACCATATCACAATTGATCCTCTAAGGACATCTTAGTGCATTCGTATGGCTAAGAAGAGGGATCGTGAATTGTTGAAATGGTTAAATGAAAAGGTGAATCATACTTCGTTCCAAAACCAAGTCTTAGAGTTATACTACAAGGTTGTACATTGAGTGACATAATCTTAAGAAAGGGTTATAACACTTATCAAATGTAGAGTAAAATGTTTCTTACTCTTGTACATTTGAAATTGGTAAGTTGTGATGTCTTGGATAAGACAAAGACCAACTAAGACCAATTGTGTGAAGTGTTTGTCGTGATAAGAAACCACACTAACTCTTGAATATTTGTTTGTCAAGTAATGTTTCTTGTGACAACTCGAAATTTCTATTTTGTACAAGCAATCACTTCAATAGAAGTCAGATTTGTTTCTGCCAACTTTTAAGCTGTTTTGAGTCAGTTTGAGTGTTCTAAAGCCTAGTACTTCAAGAGGTAATTATAGGAAATATACTTTAGAGTAAATTGGGCAACATTTAAGTCCCAAAACTCCAAGAGTTTGGAGTTTACGGCCCAAAAATGGTATTAGGGCCGTAAACCCGAAAGGGTATATAAATGACACTTAGTCATTTTTGCCATTTTTACCATTTTCAAGCCTAGAAACTCATTCTCTCTCAAGTATCATCCGATTTGTCTTCAAGATCTTCAGGAAAGTAAGTGTTTCTTGCCTTGATTAGTTGATATCCTTCATCATCTAGTGATCTTACATGATTTCATCCATGAAATCTCTCCATTTTCTTAGATCTTCAAGTGTTCTTCATTTCACCAAGAACACCAAGAACACAAACTAGTGTTCTTGAGCCGTGAACACCCTTACAAGCTTCTATATTGTAAGTACTCTTACCTTAGCTCGTTATAGGCTTGATACACTTGTTAAACAACTAGAAAACAACAAGAAACACAAGATCATATAAAAGTTCTTTCTTTCAATTCAATACCTTTGGGTAGCAAAGGTATACAAACATGTTCATACATACAAACAACATTACTAGTAAACTATAATAGGTATAGTTTAGGAAGTTACTAATACTATTACTAGAACAATGAAACATTCAATGAGTCAGTTCATACATAAGTCAATACATACTATAACGAGATACAGATAGAGAATACTATGATGAGAAACAAACATAACATACAGATAGAGAATACTATGATGAGAAACAAACATAACATACAGAGAGAACATACATACATGCTAGACAGAGAGAGCATACAATACAGCTAGTACATACATTACACTAGTACATACAATACATATTCAAGAACATTACAAAAGTTATGTGAGCCACGTAACGGGGCATGACATCACCTGTCATGGCTCGTTTTGTATCCAGAATCTCCTTAAATGGGGAGCATTGAATTTGTGTATAGATCTATACTGGATTGACTATCCTACACCTTGCTGCTCGCTACAGTGGGACTTGCAAGTCTACGGGTGCCAAATGTCATTTCTTCCGACGTCTTTCATCGTCGTGTTTATAGTCGGTAGTATGGTACAGGCATATCACATGTTACTTTAAATAACAATTGGTTTAAGGTAAGTAGTACAACAGTAGTTACTTAATACAACACTACAATACTTTATTATTATTTCCCCATTGCATTCACTTTGTGATCTTCCCACAATGAACGGTAATGTAAAACTATATTTTTGGTTAATGATAGTCATACTTGGGGAAAATACACACTTTTACATATAAGAAACATACAGGACATTTGAAGCCTTGGTAGAGGGCTACTTTTAGTAGAAAACATTGGGTTTTCTAGGAGATACAAACATTTAGAAACATTTACAAACTTATACATCAAGTGCTTACAAACACTTTCATACAAACAATGACACTAAAATACTTATGAACTCACCAGCTTTAAAGCTGATAAACTCTTTCAAAATAACTTGTATTCTCAGGTCATCAGTAGACAGGTACCGATGCCAGGCTTTTGAGAAGATGGAGCACATTTAAGACTCATCTCCTATTTTGATTTAAAATTTTTGGTGTCTATTAAACTTAACAGAGCACACTTGTATTAAATTATATTATTAATGCAATGGATGATGTTGTTGCTTGTTTACTACTATGCATTGTTGTGATACTGTACATGACGTCCTCCACCCCTGAATGTTTCCGCCGTTCCGGTTTTTGGGTGTGTCAGATTGGTATCAGAGCATTGTTTATAGTGAATCGAGTATATCAACCCATAAAAGATATACAAACTATAAACACAACGGGATTAAAATACTCTGACCAAGAGTTTATACTTTTAAATAATAAAATATTTAACTAAGTATACATGCCTGCATTCATACTAAAATCAGTGTCACTAGGACATAACAAAAGTATTACAATTGTTGGGCAACACAATTAGACTTAGAGACATATAGTCAACCCTGGGAAGATATAGCCTGATCAACTATATTATCCGAGGAGTGACTAGCATGTGCCTAAGGGTAGTTGTGAGGTTGCAACAAGTCTAAAAACTTACCAAGCCTTGGATACAAGTATAGATCACTTCCTTGAGGAGTATAGGACCTTAAACAAGCAAAAGAAACAAGAACACATGAGTTTACGGCCGTAAACTCATGGGGAAATGACCATGGGCCGTAAACTCTAAAAAGTGGTGCAATTGTGCCACTATTACTTCCTAAGGCTTGGACTTGATCATAGGATACTTAACCTTGACTTGTAAGACCTTAAAACACAAAATGGTACTAATTACCATGAGTTTACGGCCGTAAAATCATGGGGGAAATGATCATTGGCCGTAAACTCACATGGTGTTACCATTTGGGCAGTAAAGTCCAATGTGAGGCCATACTCCCTTTAGATGCAACCCTTTGGAACTTATAGCACTTGAATCAAAGTGTTTACCATGTTCTAGGGTGTCTTTACTTGATTAATTAGTTGTTAAATAACTAATTAGGTACATATATGTGTCATTATATGTTAAATAGGATCCGTGTGTGTGTTCAAGTCTTCACTTGACACTTAGCATCCTATACCATCCGTTCATCCAAACCACTCACTACAGGTGAGTTCATACCCCTTAATCAACCTTTTAAATGATTTTAATGCTTTTATGGGGGGGGGGGGAATACAAGTTGAACTATTATAGTTATTATATCAATCACATGTGATTAATAACTATCAAGCATATGGATTTTCTTACTTTTCAAACTGTGTTATCAAACAAACTACTTCAAACTGTTTTGCAAACTCTTTTACATGTTAAATACTTTTATTAAACTCTTTTAAACTTATACTTTGTTAAATGTGTATCTATATAGATACAGTTATATAAGTAGGATTGAAAGGACTTAGGACTGATAGCTCACCTTACCTCCTGTTCCTTGTATGGTTGTGGACTTAGGGTATCGGTTGTTTGTCCGAATGTCTTTTGAATCCTAGTTATATATTATGTATATGTATACACATATAAAAGTTCTTTCTTTCAATTCAATACCTTTGGGTAGCAAAGGTATACAAACATGTTCATACATACAAACAACATTACTAGTAAACTATAATAGGTATAGTTTAGGAAGTTACTAATACTATTACTAGAACAATGAAACATTCAATGAGTCAGTTCATACATAAGTCAATACATACTATAACGAGATACAGATAGAGAATACTATGATGAGAAACAAACATAACATAAAGAGAGAACATACATACATGCTAGACGGAGAGAGCATACAATACAGCTAGTACATACATTACACTAGTACATACAATACATATTCAAGAACATTACAACAGTTATGTGAGCTACGTAACGGGGCATGGAATCACCTGTCATGGCTCGTTTTGTATCCAAAATCTCCTTAAATGGGGAGCGTTGAATTTGTGTATAGATCTATACTGGATTGACTATCCTACACCTTGCTGCTTGCTACAGTGGGACTTGCAAGTCTACGGGTGCCAAATGTCATTTCTTCCGACGTCTTTCATCGTCGTGTTTATAGTCGGTAGTATGGTACAGGCATATCACATGTTACTTTAAATAACAATTGGTTTAAGGTAAGTAGTACAGCAGTAGTTACTTAATACAACACTACAATACTTTATTATTATTTCCCCATTGCATTCACTTTGTGATCTTCCCACAATGAACGGTAATGTAAAACTATATTTTTGGTTAATGATAGTCATACTTGGGGAAAATACACACTTTTACATATAACAAACATACAGGACATTTGACGCCTTGGTAGAGGGATACTTTTAGTAGAAAACATAGGGTTTTCTAGGAGATACAAACATTTACAAAAATTTACAAACTTATACATCAAGTGCTTACAAACACTTTCATACAAACAATGACACTAAAATACTTATGAACTCACCAGATTTAAAGCTGATAAACTCTTTCAAAATAACTTGTATTCTCAGGTCATCAGTAGACAGGTATCGATGCCAGGCTTTTGAGAAGATGGAGCACATTCAAGACTCATCTCCTATTTTGATTTAAAATTTTTGGTGTCTATTAAACTTAACAGAACACACTTGTATTAAATTATATTATTAATGCAATGGATGATGTTGTTGCTTGTTTACTACTATGCATTGTTGTGATACTGTACATGACGTCCTCCACCCCTGAACGTTTCCGCCGTTCCGGTTTTGGGGTGTGACATTTCTTGACAATGAGAGTCTTATATTTTAAGAGGTCAGTGGGAGTCTTAAAGATCTTGAAAAGTTTCAAGAACTAATCAAGACTAACCCTATTGCTTTATCACTAACACACGACTTAAGGTTTATAACCTATCGTGTTGACATATTTTTGTTTTTGTGCCCATTGCAATTGATTACGCATGTGAGTTCTATGAGTTCTCAATTGTTTACATAACAAAATGGAAGCAATGGTAGGCCCTTGCGCTGCTAGTAGGCAAGAAATTAAGATTGAACAAGTTCAGTCCATATGAGTTTGGATTTGTCACTAACCTTGTCTTGTGATTATGGTTATGACAAATTTACTTGGATAGGAACACATACACCATAAAATCTAAGTGTCATAAGGTTTCTCTCCAATTCATGAAAATGATTGTGAGGAAACGCTTTCACTAAGTATATTTTAAGGAGATAGCAATTGTGATATTTGCATTCTTAAATTCGATTATGATTACAGCATCCCTCTTCATAGTTCGAATTGTGAGAAATGGCAAATAGTTTGAACATTCGGGACTTATTGTTGTAAGTTCTAAAACTGTTTAGACACACATGTGAGCTATCTAAGGAACGATGTATTTGAGAAGCCTAGATAAAGTCTTATCGAAGCGCCTTGTATCAGAAATCTGAACTTTGGTAAGAAAGTCAACAAGTATTGATTTCTAGAAGTCCAACTTATTTCTGGGTACATGTCAAAGCTAGTGGGAGCATAAGTGTTATGCTAGTAAGATAATAATTATTATGCTAGTGGGAGCATAATTAATATGGTAAGTGTTGCGAGTTAGCAATGTTAATTATAGAAAACAAAAGTTTCAAATCGCAAAGTTGCAAGGTTTGAAAAGTTGTTTTGCTATAATTAAGGGAGAGGAATTCATACTTCATTTCAATTCTGAAAACATAGATTGAGATTTTAATCATATTTAGTCAAGGACATATACGAATGCTATGTTGAAATGATTCGGCATAGGAAATTCTATATGTGGAAATATTATAGCGAAAGACTAGTCAAGTATCATGTCTTTATGTAAGACATTATGAATCGTATCCCATATGCTTCGGGTATAAGATCGATTACATATGCTATAATATTCTCTTGTTCTAATTTTCCAAATGCCTAGGGCATTAAGAGAGAAAAAGGAATAGAACCGGATATGACTAAAGTTATTAAACAACTGTCAAGGACGATCTAAGGTTCACCAAGGATTGGTCGCTTGTAGTTGGAAGTATAGTATTGATTGGACCGTATTTACGTTATTATGAATATACAAGATTCTATTATAATGAATTCTCATATGGAAAACATGGAAATGTTTCCATGTTGGGAGATGAATATTAAGAATCTATGTGAAAGTTAGAAACTTTTCTGCAAGAAGGATGTTCAAAGGAATGTACTTTGAATGTGAGACTTTGCTTCCTTGGAATTGTTTTATTATCAATCTCCAATGGAATGCTTTGTAACATCGTTGACAAAGTCTCTGTGACTTTGGTGGATTGACACTACAAAATGATCATTGCATAAAGGTTAGAACCTAACACATTCTAATAGTGGCAAGTATTTGGTATTCTTACACGTGCGATAAAGATTTGGAGTTGTGAAATGAGTTTCATTGAAGATGTATTCAATTGATCTATTTCACAAAGAAAGGACCATAGGTAAACATAGTGTGCATGCTTGGATCCTGGGATAACTATTGTTTTAATTCAAGTATAAAGTTGATAAATCGAAACATTATACAATGAATAATGTGTAATCAATATGGTGATTAAATAAAAGGTGTTTTATTTATATTCAAAAGTTTTGAGACCATATTGGATTCCATTATTCTTGTGTTTCACTTTGCATGTTTTGACTTCCCAAATAACTAGGTTATTCAAATTATCCATAGTCGATCATACTTTGGAAGTAGGTATTAAAGCGAGACTGTCATGAATGGGTCTGTAGAGTGACTAAAGGTGTTTAGACATATCACAAGTGTGCTGCAGTACTCGTGAGTACTCTTGTAATAAGATTTGAGTATTGGATTCAACACCACGCTCATTTGAATTACTTCATGGATTTTACCACGAGTGATCATGAGACGATAATATCATATATTCTTGAAACCAAGACATGTGAGTTGTAGTTTACAAGTCGGTTGCACATTGACATATGTAAACGCACTAGTAACTTGGTGTTATAAAACGTATTGTTTTGTGTGATTTGAGGAGTAACTAGAGGAAGCATTTGAGTCAAATTTTATCCATTCCTTTTACCCAATGTGGGATAAAAACGATATATGTGGCCCCCCTCGATGATTTAGTGATGACAAACCTAAGCGCTTGGCCAAGCCTGGACTGATTTGATTTGTTATATTAGTCGGTCGTCATAAGTCGAAAATCGGGAAACAACACATGAACAGAGAGAATGATTATAATCCATGTCTTAGTTCATACGATATCTTGTAGAATGGAGGAATATATGATCCCTTATCTAATGGAGGCGTCGTTGATTTGTTCAGAGTTCGACAACGGCTTTTTGAGAGCTACGATTGCAAGTTGGTTCTTCAAGTCGTACTTGCGGTTATAGTTATTAGACTTATCAAAGTTGGAGACTGTTGGATTAGGTGTCTAAGCCCATAACTATAACTGGTATGTACTTGACCCGATAGTAGCATGGTCCATTTCGAGTTTCCTTCATTAGGACAATTTGATATGATGGATATTTGAGTAAGAGGTTATTTATGATTTATTAATATATTATAAGCATAATATATTAATAAAGGAATCATATTATTTAATTTATATTGATCAAGAATTAATTTGGAATTAATTTAGTGATCAAAAGAGACTAATTAAACTAACGAGGACTAATTAAGGCAATCAGTAATATTTATAGTTTGGACCAATGATCCCTATTGATTAGGATGGACTAATTCTATGTGGAAATCCATGAAGAGTTAGTCCATAAGGCCCATCATATGGATTATTGGATTGCTTAAAGGCTTAAGTAAATGGACTAGGGTTTACAACTTAAACCTTAGGAAGCCCACACTATAAATGTAACCCTTCTTTAGCCAAAATCGTGCCTAAGAATGAAATGACATGAGGTGGACGATTTTGTGCTTCATAACTTCTCTCTCAATATTCTCCAATTGTTCATGATGTTTGTGACTTGTTTGAGGCAAAACACTTGGGGTGCTAAGCTCTTGATAGGCCAATTCCTACAAGCTACAATAAAGAGGTAATCTTCTAACTAGTACTTATGATTTATATGCCAAATTGTATGTTAGTTGTAGGCTTTATGCTTTGGAAATTTTTGTTGCATGTATAACTAGAGAAAACTTAGATCCAAAGCTATTAGGGTTGTCTGTGCACCATAAGAGTGTTATAGTACCTAAAACCCAACAATTTTGTCAACAATTTTTTGTCCCTGATTTTTTTTGAGAAAGAGAGTTTGATCAAAAAGATGGTCCGACTGTGAAAATCGAGAATGCAAAAGTGATAGAAACAACTAATTCTTTGATTTTTAGCAAGCCGGAAAAGGCTAGTAGTTACTCTCAAGAGCTTCATGACATCTTGGTACAATACCTTTATGTTGTATTCCATACGCTTTCCTGTTCTTTTAACCAAAGCATGATAGTTTGTGGGTTTTACAAAGGACATAATCTGATCATTGTTGTATAATCATGGGTTTCTTTTAATGCTTTACTGTTAAAGAGTAATTTACTACAAGGGTTTTTAAGTAAATTGTCAAAATTATTGTGAGAAAATCGACAACATCAAGTGTAGAGAAAAGAATAAGATGCAAGGACATTTCCATCATTTTATTATGGTCCGTTGGCACAAGAAAAAGGACAGAAGCAAAAGGTTTCTTAGAGCTGTCAAGAAAAATTGAAACAACTTGGGGCTAGCCTTTTCTTACGAGGACTAGACTAAACAAGAGAATGGGAAGTTTTTAAAGAAAGACATGTGTGTTCAAGAGCCTGTACAGATTCCCCATCTTTAGAATGAAAAAGGAAATCTAAAGTAAAGGGTATTATTGGTATTTTATTTGGTTATTGCTCTAACTTTTAAGTTGTTGTTCAGTGTAGGCATGGGACATACAAGGCAAATTGTCTTCTTACTTTGTAAAGATAAGGAAAGGAGAAATATCTTTGTTGACATTGTTTGAAGGATAGCCAAAGGAAAGATTCATAGTTATCATCTTTTTAAAGAAAAGAGTAAAATATTCATGAAGAAAGTTGCAATCTAACTTAGCTTCATTTGTGTGGGATATCATGACAGTTAAAGGAAGGTACTTTTGACATCTCTGAAAAGTTAAAAAAAAAGGGTTCACAGCTGGTTTAAAAAAGGATGAAAGTGATGCCTCATCAGATATAATGATATTTTAATGTCTTTTGTTTTATGTGACATCTAGATTGGGTAAATGAGTGTTGGGCTTATTAATGAGTTGTGTCAATTGTATATACTTGAATAGTCTCATTTATATCGGTTCGGGTCTGTCCATCCGTGTTTATTACTTTCTAGGGTTAGACTATTTAATGTGCATGCATGTAACAATTAGGGTTAACGATTGTATCGCCCTACCTAGCTCTCATAGAGAAGTTCACGTTGAACTCTTCTACAACTTTGATAATTAAAGCATTCAGCACTACTTTGATCTTCATTGTTCTTGTTATTTGATTCACATCTTTTATAGAATATGTTGATCTTAGATTTATTGTTTCTACAATTGATATCAGAGCAGGAGATAGTGTAACTCATACGCTACTCTTCTGTCGAGTTCTGTTAGGGTTTTGCATTTTTATTGGATCTGTTCTTTTCGTCTTGATCATTTCTATCGATTATAGATGTAAGATCTACATCCTGATTTTTACCCTAAACTCAATTATTGTTTTACACATCTGATTCTATACCAGTCTTCGTGAATCTCGACATCATGCATCACGGAGATCCTTATACTCTTTCTTTCAATCTTTCTAGTAGTATCGAATCTACTACTAGGATCCTAATCCTCTTCCCACATGATTATTAAGTCTGGGCACTTTACTTCGAAGAGTATGTTCTCAGCATTGAAGATCATGGCGCCACAACATGGAAAGCCATGACGCAAGAGACGTTTGCTCAAACAACTACTAGAAAGGTCATCAGGACTCAAGCCAAATACAATACACTTCTTGTTGAAAATACTGCAATTACTCAAGATGAAAAAGATAAGTTGTTGAGCAACATCAAGGCAATGATAATAATAAGGTTTGCTCTTCCTCCGAACAATTTTCGTCTGGTGAGTGCATGTGAGACGACAAAGGAGATATAGGACAGGTTAAAAGAGCTTTATTCAAGCGACGCGGATTTGGAACACTTTGTACAAACATTACTTTTATCAGAGTTTGGAGATTTTGTTCAAAAGTCTGATGAAAAATTGGATCCGACATTCAATCGTTTTGATCATCTATTAAGCAGGATTCTTAAACACAATCTCAGGCGTGAAGTAACAGAGAAAAAAGTTACGTTCATGAAGGGATTGAGGTCTAAATGGAAAGCGGTTGTGTCTCTAGTGAAAGCTCACAAACAGTTCAAGAGCTACTCTTTGGCCAAGCTTGTTGGAATTCTAAGATCCCACAAAGATGAAGTAACGAAGGATGTGAAGCTCGTCTCTATCATGGGATCATTGGCATTAGTTGCGAAAGGCAAAAAATAGCTAAAAAAGATTCCGAATCCGACTTCAAGGATGGTGAAATTACGAAGGAAGAGTATGCTCTGTTGGTGTCTAATCCCAAAAAAGTTCGTTAAAAAGAATTTTAGATGATTCATGAATAGGAACAGGCAGGGAAACTACAGTTCAGACAAGCCAAGAGATGAGAGCTTCAAGAACTCTCAAAAGGATGAGAAGAAGCAAGAAAAGAAACTGTTAGGGGATTCAGGATACAATTGCAATTATTGTCAGGGAAAGAATCACTTTGTCAAGGAGTGTACGCTAAGAAGGATGAATGAGAAGAAAAAAACAGAGAAGGATGAAGCCTAGTATCTTCAGAAGATAGAAGAGCTTAGGAAGAAGAGTGTTGCGAACGCAAAGCCTGCCTTGATAGTTCAGGAAGGTAGCGACGAAGATGGACGTGTTGAAGTTGTTGGGTTTTGAGCATTCTAACACTTCCTAAGTGTACATGCAAAATATTAATTTCCAAGGTTTATAACCTATCTAGCATGGCATGGGGTACTTTTAAACATAAAAGGACTAGATAAATTACATACCTTTTGTTGATTGTTGATTCCTTGGAGTTTGAGAGCCAAACACCAATAATGTGAATGCCTCAAATGGAAATCACAAATCACCACAAACTTGGAAAATATATGAGAGAGTATACTAACACTTAGAAATCGGCCACCACTATTACACACACACTAGGGTGTTATTTCATGCAACATGAGCTTGTTTATATAGTGTGCATGGTTAGGGTGAAACCCTAATAACCCATGTCTTTTCCTTTCCAAGGATCCATGGGTTAAAAGCTCCATGGATCATCCATGGACTTCCATATAAGCTTAGCCCATTAACAAATAAGTATTAGCCCACACCATATAAATATAATAGCCCATGATTTAATTAGTCTTCCTTTTAATCACTAAATTAATTCATAACTAATTCAAGATTAAAACTAATTAAATAACATGACTTTATATTAATATATTATAACTTATAATATATTAATAAATCGTAAGTATACAATTCTCATAAAATTATCCATAAACAGTTTGGGTGAAGTGCAACCCAAATGGACCATGTCGGGTCGGGTCAAGTATATACCAAATAAGTTATGCACTTAGACACCTTATCTAACAGTCTCCCACTTGGATAAGTCTAATAACTGTATTTGCGTATGTTACTTCAGGAACCAACCAGCAATCGTAGCTCTCGAAAACTCTGTTGAACTATGAAGCGCCATTTTAGATAAGTGATCATATAATCCTCTGTTCTCATGATATCAGCCGGACAAATACATGGAACAACGTCGTACTTATTATCCAGCAGTTTGTTTCTCGATTTCCGATTTGTTTGACAAAGAACTAAATTGAACACATCAATTAGGTTCTGACCGGGCCCGGTACATAGGTCAAAAAAAAATCATCGAGGGGCCCAGATATCGCTTCTAATCCTCCAAGGACTAGAAGGAACAGATAAACTTCGACTCATATACTTGTTTCTACTACTTGTTGAATTATACACAAAGGCACGTTTTATAACATCAAGTTACTGATGCGTTTACGTGCAATCAATGCACAACCAACTCATAGGTAACAACTCATATCTCTAGGTTTGAAGACTTATATGATATTACCGGCTCACGATCACTCGAGATAAATTCCATGAAGTGATACAAGTGAGCGTGGGTTAATTCCAATACTCATAACTTATGAGTACTCATGAATGTTGTAGCAATCATTGCTATGTCTAAACACGTTTAGCCATCTACAAACTCGATTCATGACAGTCTTAATTCATACCTACTTCCAACATATGAACGACTGTGGAGTGTTTAAATAACTTAGTCATTCGGAAAGAATAACCTAGCTATTCTGGAAGTCAAAACATGCAAAGTGAAACACAATAATAATCGAATCCAATATGGTCTCAGAACCCTTTTGAATATAAATAAAACCACCTTTTATTTATCACCATATTCATTACACATTATTCATTGTATAATGTTTCAAATAATCAACTTAATACTTGAACAAAAAGCAACAGTCGTCCCATGCTCCTAGCATGTACACTTTGTTTTTCTAAACAATAGTTATGCCATACTCCAAGTATGCACACTATGTTTGTCTATGATCTTTACTTTGTGAAATAGATCAATTGAACATGATTCCAATGATGCTCATTTCACAATCCCAAATCCTTATTGTAAATGTAAGAATTCCTAATTCATACCATTTACCAAAAAAAACTGTTAGATTTTAAACTTATATGCACTGATCCTCTTGTAATGGTTATGCACAAGGTCACCAAAACCTTGTCATCAGTCATAACAGAGGATTCCAAAGGAGATCAACTCTATGGAAACGAACTCTCATATTCAAAGTACATTGCTTTAAACATCCTTCTTACATAAAAGTTTCTAACTTTCTCATAGATTCTTCATATCCAACTCCCAATATGGAAAATTTCCATATTCCTATTTTGATTATCATATCTGAACAAGAGCTACCTCTTTTCAGAATATATCCATATGGTCCTTCCAAAATTTAACACTATACTTCCAACTGTCCCTGAGCAACCAATCTTTGGTGAGCCTTAGATAGTCCTCGACAATTGCTTAATCATTTTAGTCTTATCCAATTCTAGACTTTTCCCTTCTTAATGCTCTGAGCATTTGGAAAATTTAGAAAGGATGAATATTATAGCACATGTGACCGATCCTATACCCGAAGCATATGGGACACGATTCACGATGTCTCACATAAAGACCTGATACTGGATCAGTCTTTTGCTACAATATTTTTTTATTTTCCATGTTTTCAAAAATCGACTGTGAAGAGGGATGTCGTGATCATAATCGAATTTGAGAACGCAATATATATAAAATTTCCTTATGTTGAACCATTCCAACATAAAATTCATATATATATATATATATATATATATATATATATATATATATATATATATATATCCTTGACTAAAGATGATTAAAACTCAATCTAAGCTTTTAGAATTGAAATGAAGTATAATTTCCTCTCCCTTAATTATAGCAAAACAACTTTTTCAACCCCTATAACTTTACGAATTGAAACTTTTTGTTTTTCTATTATTAACATTGCTAACTTGCAACACTAAACATAATAATCATGCTCCCACTAACATGATGATTATCAGCATAACACTTATGCTCCCATTAGCTCTGACATATTTCCAGAAATCAGCTTGACTTCTGAAATTTAGATTCGTACACCCTTTCTTAGATAGCTCACATGTGTGTCTAAACAATTTCCAGAACTATGAAAAGGGATGCCGTAATCATAGTCTTAATTGTTTAGACCTTTGCCATTTCTCACAAGTCCATGTTAGTGTGCCGGTTAACCACACACGCTCCACTAACGACTTTGAGAATGCAAACATCACAATTGCTATCTACTTAAAATCTTCTTAGTGAAAGCATTTGCTCACCATCATTTTCATGAATCGGAGAGAAACCTTATGACACTTAGATTTTATGGTGTATGAGTTCCTATCCATGTGAATTTGTCAAAACCATAATCACAAGACAAGGTTAGTAACAAATTCAGCCTTACATGGATTGAACTTGTTCAATCTTAATTTCTTGTCATCTAGTAGCACAAGGCCCACCAATGCTTCCAAGCTGTTATGCACACAGTTTAGAACAAACAGAACTCATATGCATAGTCAACTTAATAGGAACAGACACAGAAACAAGAATTATGTCAACTTAATAGGTTTCAAACCTTAAGTCGTGTGCTGGTGATAAAACTCAGGTTTTACTCCTGATTAAATCTTGAAATCCTTTCAGGATCTTTAAGACTCCCACTGTCCTCTTGACATATAAGTTTCCCTAGTCCAGAACCATTCCTTGACAAAACAAATATTCAAGAGATAGTGCAGATTCTTATTAAGATAAACACTTCACACAATTGGTCTTAGTTGGTCTTTGTCTTATCCAAGACATCACAACTTACCAATTTCAAATGTACAGGAGTAGAAAACATTTTACACTACATTTGATAAGTGTTTTAAACTTTACTTTATGTCACTCAATGTTACAATCTTGGATTATGACTCTAAGAGTTGTTTTGGAACGAAGTATGATCCATCTTCTTGATTGTAACCATTCCAACAATTCATGACCCCTCATCTTAGTCATAACAATGCACTAAGATGTCCTTAGAGTATGAATTTGTGATATGGTTTCATAATCATTAAGATGATCATAAAAACATGTATGATCCATCTTCTTGATTTTAACCATTCCAACAATTCATGACCCCTCATCTTAGTCATAACAATGCACTAAGATGTCCTTAGAGTATGAATTTGTGATATGGTTTCATAATCATTAAGATGATCATAAAAACATGATACTAAAGTACTCTCCCATTTTTTCAGATTTGAGAAACTTTTATCTTTCTGCCAAATTTGATTCTTCTCATCCGTTCTGCCATACATTGAAACTTTTCCAATGTTACAGAATTATACTTAACCTTATAAGTATAACCATATTTACTAATCTTTAGTAAATCATGACGAATTGATCTTTGTGGTGGACCTTGACCAGCACACACCCAGTGTACCTAATTCCTTAGTCCTTCAATTGACTCACATATGCATGTGATCAATGAATTAGTCTCAATTTTACAAAGATGAAAATTCTCATTCATCATACAATACAACTTGTATGATTCCAAGTTTCTGTCTAACTGAAGCTTGGGTGATGAGAACCTTTCCTCATTTGGAAAATTCAGACAGTACCACATATGAGAGAATCAAACTCATATTTCCAATATTGCTAGAAACATACAAACATCAATTTCCATAAATGCCATTGTAAGGGGATATAATATAAAATAAACTAAACGAAACTTTTATTTCTTTATTAAAATGCGGAAAAATATTCCTTACAATGCATCTTCAAATGAAAACTATGATATTACATATTTCCTAGCAATCTATCATAACTTTTAAGTAGTAGCTCAAAAATCCGATCCTCGAACCATGCGATAGAAATCCATCTTCGTGATCAGATTCAGCACACTCTTATTTTAACCTTCCTTTTGCTCGATCCTGCTAAACATCAAGATGCAACCTAGTCACATCATGTAATAAGAATCAACAATTAGGAACTTTAACAAAGTTAGATAGTGGACTTACCTGAAGCCGAGTCAAACATTTTGTCTCTACTTGCTTTCAAATATTTCAGGTATTCAGGGCAGCTTCTGTCACACCCTCAAAACCAAATGAACGGCGGAAACGTTCTGGGGTGGAGGACGTCATGTACAGTATCACAACAATGCAAGTAGTAAACAAGCAACAACATCATCCATTGCATTAATAATATAATTTCATACAAGTGTGTTCCGTTAAGTTTTAAAGACACCAAAACAATATACATCAAAATATAAGATGAGTCTTGAACGAGCTCCATCTTCTCAAAACCTGGCTCCGGTACCTGTCTACTGGTGACCTGAGAATACAAGTTATTTTGAAAGAGTTTATCAGCTTTAGAGCTGGTGAGTTCATAAGTATATTAGTGTCTGTGTTTGTATGAAAGCATTTGTAAGATGTTTTGTAAGATGTATTGTGTGTTTGTAAAAGTTTTGTATTTGTTTGAACTATCCTAGAAAACCCTATGTTTCCTACTAAAAGTAGCCTTCTACCAAGGCATCTAGTGTCTGTGTGTGTATCCTTTGTAAAAGTGAGTATTTTCCCAAATCCGACTATCATTAACCAAAAATATAGTTTTTACATTATTGTTTATTGTGTGAAATCACAAAGTAAAATGTAAAGGGAAAATGTTATAGTACTTTAATGTAGTATTATGAAACTACTGCTGTACTGACTACCTTAAGTTAATTGTATATTTTAAGGTAACATGTGATCGGCCTGTATCTTGCTACCGACTTAATAGTAAAGTGACAATGTAAGATGCCACAAAAATGACGTTTGGCACCCGTAGACTTGCAAGTCCCACTGTAGCGAACAGAAAGGTGTAGGATAGTCAATCCAGTATAGATCTATACACAAACTCATGCGCTCCCCAATTAAGGAGATTCTGATACAAAAACAGTCATGGCAGGTAGTGCCATGCCCTGTTTAATGGCTCACATAAATGTATTAATGTAAATGTTATGTGAATTGTGTGCTAGCTGTATTGTATGTTCTTTCTCTGTCTAGCCTGTATGTTTGTTTCTCATCACTCTGTTTCATGTTTGTTTCTCATTATAGTATGTATTGACTCATGTATGAACTGACTCATTGTATGTTTCATCGTTCTAGTAATAGTATCTTCCTAAACTACCCCTATGGTAGCTTACTAGCAATGTATGAACATGTTTGTATACCCTTGCTACCCAAGGGTATGGACTTGAATGTAGGAAAACCTTTTGTATCTATATACATATACATAATATATAACTAGGATTCAAACGACCTTCGGACAACTAACCTTGATACCCCAAGACCACAATCAAACAAGAACAGGAAGCATGGTAGACTAGCAGTCCTAAGTCCTTCCAATCCTACTTATATAACTATATTTATATAGATACACATAATATAAGTTAAAAGAGTTTGATAAATGTATTGACAATAAAAGAGTTTGTAAAACAGTTTGAGGTAAAACAGTTTGAGGTAAAACAGTTTGATAACCAGTTTGAAAAGTAAGAAAACCATTTGTTTGGTAGTTATTAATCACATGTGATTGATATAATAACTATAATTGTTCAACTTGTATCCCCCCCCATAAAAGCATTTAAAACATTTAAAAGGTTAATTAAGGGGTATGAACTCACCTGTAGTTGGTGGTTTGGATGAACTGAAGAAATAGGATTGCTAGGTGTCAAGTGAAGACTTGTACACACACAATGATCCTATTTAACATATAAATACAACATATATGTATCTAATTAGACTTTAAACAACTAATTAGCAAAGTTAAGACATCCTAAGACAAGTTAAACACCTTATATAAGTGTTATAAGTCTCAAGGAATGCATCTAAGTGTTGTAGAACAATGCTATAGGGTTTAGGGTTCAAAAGAAACCCTAACTTGAGTTTACGGTTTTGTGACCTCAACCCAATGGGTTTACGGTCGTAAACTCTAGAGTTTACGGCCGTAAACTCCCCCTCTTTTGACCATTTGTTGATTTGAACGTTTCTAAGTCCATTGAAGTGTTTCCTCTTGAAGTATAAGCCTAAGGAAGAAGCTAGGGCACCATTTCACTCCTATTTGGAGTTTACGGCCCAAAGACCACATCCCTTTGGGTTTACGGTCGTAAACCCTAGAGTTTACGGCCGTAAACTCTTATGGATGTTGGTATTTCGATGATTTCAAGTCCTTAACACATCAAGGTAAGGATCCAAGTTAGTTACCTAGGCTTAGGAAGGGACTAGGGACATTTCGATCCCTTAAAATGGGTTTACGGTTCAAGAACCGTAAACACCATTTTCTTGGTGTTTCTTGGATGATTTCATGTTATAATGAAGTATAGCAAGCTTAAACACACTCTAGGATAGAAGTACTTACTATATGGAAGCTTGAAATGAGCCAAAATGCCAAGAACACTAGTGTGTGTTCTTGGTGTTCTTGGTGTAAATGGAAGAATCAACCTTTTGGAATGATTTCACGGTTAGAAAGGTGTTAAAACACTAGATTAAGTGATCTACTAACTTGAAATGGTTGAAAACACTTACTAGATCGAGATCTGGAATAAATCCCGTGATGATACTTGAGAGGATTTGCTTTTGTTCTTGAGAAATTTGGAAAAATGATAATAAATGACAAGTGTCATATATATACCCCAAATTTCTGGGTTTTTGGCTGAAAATATTTTATTCCCGGTAGTAACTCCAATTTCTTGAAGTTAAGGAATAACAGTGATGCACTATAACCCTAGGGCATCCTCTCTCCTGGTATCTCCTAAAGTGTAAATCCTAAAATAAACAAACTTAATCCAAAAAGTCTGAAAATTTAACTGTAACTGATTTGACTTCTATTGAATTGACATGTTGTACAGAATAGAAATTTCGGGTTGTCACATCATCCCCTCCTTAGAAGGAATTTCGTCCCGAAATTAGAATTTAAGCAATTAAGTAGTTACAAGGAACTAATTAAAAAGACGAGGATATTTCAGTTTCATCTGATCCTCTCGCTCCCAAGTGAATTCAGGTCCTCGCTTGGCGTTCCAACGAACCTTCACTATCGGGATGCGGCTTTGTTTCGTTTGCTTGACCTCCCGGTCCATGATCTCTACTGGTTCTTCCACGAAGTTGAGGCTCTCGTTGATCTCGATCTCGTCGAGTGGGATTACAAGAGTCTCGTCGGACAGGCACTTTTTCAAGTTCGAGACGTGGAAGGTAGAATGTACGTTACTGAGTTCGCTCGGTAAGTTAAGTTTGTAAGCTACAGGGCCGATTCTGGCAAGAATCTCGAAAGGCCCAATGTACCTTGGATTTAGCTTTCCACGCTTTCCGAAGCGTATCAAGCCCTTCCAGGGTGAGACCCTCAATAGAACATGGTCGCCCACCTGGAATTCCAACGGTTTCCTTCGTTTATCAGCGTAGCTTTTCTGTCGGTCTCTGGAGGCTTTCAGTCGTTCACGGATCTGAACGATCTTCTCCGTCGTTTCCCGTATGATCTCCGGACCTGTGAGAGTGCTTTCAGGAACTCGTCCCTTAGCTAACTGGGTATCACCCACCTCAGCCCAGCACAGAGGGGATCTGCACTTTCGGCCGTAGAGGGCCTCGAATGGAGCAGCCTTTATGCTTGTGTGATAACTGTTGTTGTAGGAAAATTCTACAAGGGGTAAATGAGTATCCCATGTTTTCCCAAAGTCAATCACACAGGCTCGCAACATGTCCTCCAAGGTTTGGATAGTCCTCTCACTTTGCCCGTCTGTCTGCGGATGGTAGGCTGTACTCATATCCAGCCTAGTTCCTAAGGAACCTTGTAGCGACTGCCAGAACCTGGAAGTGAACCTACTATCTCTGTCTGAGATAATGGATATAGGGACACCGTGCAATCGTACAATTTCCCTTATGTAAGTTCTTGTAAGCTTCTCCATCTTGTCTGTCTCTTTGATAGGCAGGAAGTGCGCGGACTTGGTCAATCTGTCGACGATGACCCATATGGTATCAAGTCCACCCGTTGTCTTGGGTAACTTGGTTATGAAATCCATGGTGATCCGCTCCCACTTCCATTCTGGGATCTCAGGCTGTTGAAGAAGACCTGAGGGTTTCTGGTACTCGACCTTGACCTTTGCGCAAGTAAGGCATTTACTTACGAAGGTAGCAGTCTCTGCTTTCATGTTAGGCCACCAGTATAACTTTTTAAGATCCAGATACATCTTATCTGAACCTGGGTGAACGGAATAACGAGTGTTATGCGCCTCCTTCATGACCAAATCTCTGAAACCACCAAGTTTCGGGGTCCAGATCCGGTTCATGAGATAATAAGCTCCGACACCTTTGACTTCCAAGTTCTTATCCATCCCTCGCAGGGATTCATTGGTCACATTTTCAGGCTTCAAAGCGTCGAGCTGAGCTGCCTGTATTTGTGTGGATAAGTGTGAATGGATAGTCATAGTCAATGACTTGACCTTACGACCAGAATATTCTTTCCGACTTAGGGCGTCAGCTACTACATTGGCCTTGCCGGGATGATAACGAATTTCGCATTCGTAGTCACTGAGTAGCTCGACCCACCGTCGTTGTCTCATGTTGAGCTCCTTCTGATCGAATATGTGTTGTAAGCTCTTGTGGTCTGTAAAGATTGTGCTCTTTGTACCGTACAGGTAGTGTCTCCAGATCTTCAAAGCAAATACAACTGCTCCTAGTTCAAGATCGTGCGTCGTATAGTTGACCTCATGTGTTTTTAGCTGCCTCGAGGCATAGGCGATGACCTTACCTCGCTGCATCAGAACACATCCGAGACCTTGGTTCGATGCATCGCAATAGACAACGAAGTCTTCTATTCCTTCGGGAAGGGATAGTATTGGTGCAGTGCATAAGGCTCGTTTGAGCGTTTGGAACGCTCTCTCCTGCTTTTCTTCCCAGTCAAAGGATATGTCCTTCTGGGTAAGTGTTGTAAGAGGCTTCGCAATGCGGGAGAAGTTCTGAATGAATCGGCGATAGTAGCCAGCGAGGCCTAGAAATTGACGAATTTCTGTTGGCGTCTTCGGTGCTGACCAGCTCTCAATGGCTTTGATTTTGGATGGGTCTACGTGGATTCCCTCTTCGCTAACCACGTGCCCTAAGAATTCGACTCGTCGGATCCAAAATTCGCATTTCGAGAACTTCGCATAAAGCTTCTCCGCGCGCAGGGTTTCTAAGACTTGTCGCAGATGTTGACTATGTTCTTCCTTACTACGAGAGTAGATAAGTATGTCATCGATGAAGACGACGACGAACTGATCCAAGTAAGGACGACACACCCTATTCATTAAGTCCATGAATACTGCGGGCGCGTTTGCTAATCCGAACGACATCACTACGAATTCGTAGTGCCCATAACGAGTTCGGAAGGCTGTCTTTGGAACATCCTCCCCTAGCACTCGTAACTGGTGATATCCGGATCTTAAGTCGATTTTAGAAAAGAAATTCGCCCCTTGAAGTTGATCGAATAAATCGTCTATCCGAGGCAAAGGATAACGATTTTTGACGGTCAGTTTGTTGAGCTCCCTGTAGTCGATGCACATACGAAAAGATCCGTCTTTCTTTTTGACGAACAAGACTGGAGCTCCCCAAGGTGAGAAGCTTGGTCTTATAAAGCCCTTGCTGAGTAGTTCGTTAAGTTGACAGGATAGTTCTTGCATCTCTGCAGGTGCTAGACGATAAGGCGATTTGGCTACGGGGGTAGCCCCTGGAACTAAGTCGATTCTGAACTCGACTTGTCGTTGCGGAGGTAATCCTGGTAGCTCTTCTGGAAAGATGTCGGGAAAGTCATGTACTACTGGAATGTTCTTGATGTCTTTCGCTTCTTGGCTCACATCGACCACATGAGCAAGGAATGCGTGACATTCCTTACGCAAGAATTTCTGAGCTTGAATGCTCGAGATGATACGAAGGTTTGTGCCGAGTTTGTCGCCATAAACTACTAGGGTTTCGCCAGACGAAAGATTAAGGCGAACTGCCTTTTCGTAACACATGATGTCGGCACGCTGAAGACTCAACCAATCCATGCCAATGATGACGTCGAAACTTTTAATTGAGACTGGCATGAGATCGATCGAGAATGAATGGCTATCTAAAGTTAAGGTACACCCTATGTAAATGCAGCTAGTGCTCTCTGTCTTCCCATTAGCCATTTCTACTGTGAACGGTTCTTTGAGTGCTCGTGATTTTTGCTTAAGCAAATAAGCAAATTTTTGATTCACGAAGCTTCTCTCCGCTCCACTATCAAATAGTATACAAGCATAAGAGTTGTCGAGGAGAAACGTACCAGTGACCACTGTGGGGTCGGCAACCGCCTCCTCATGGCCTATAGCCAGAACTCTTCCTACTCCACCGGCATTCCCTGCCTTGGGGCAGTTCCTCTTGTAGTGGCCCACATCGCCACAGTTGTAGCAAGATTGGCCCACTCCAGCGCCGGGGACTTGGGTGATTGGCCTTGCCGGAGATTTACAGAAACGGGCTGTATGCCCCTTCCTGTTGCAGTTTACACACTGCATGTCCCGACAGGCTCCCATATGATGGTAGTTGCACTTGTTGCATAAAGGCAAACTTCCAGAATACTGCTTTATTGGAATAGCAGCAGTGGCAGGTGCTGTCGCACTATGAATTGCCACCGTCTGCTGTTTCTTCGCAGCCTTCTTCTTTTTCTTGTCCTCCCAGAATTTCCGCTTGGACTCTGCAGTTCTGGCGGTTTCTGAGATGGCCAGGGTGGTTGTTGCAGCCGGGGTACGGACCCCGTGGTCAACTAGCTGCTGTGCCAGTCGTTTGGCACTATCAAATGTAGTAGGGCGTGATGACAATACATTTCCCTGGTATGGTGGCACCAGCCCCCATATATACCTCTCGACCTTCTTTCCTTCTGTATGAATCATGTTGGGACAGAGGGCCACCAGTTCACAGAACCTGGCGGTATATGCTACGATGTCGGTGCCTTTCATGGTTAGGCGCCAAAGTTCTTCCTCCAGCTTTTGGATCTCGCCCCTCGGGCAATACTCCTCAATCATGAGGTCTTTTAAAGTATCCCAGCCCATATCATTTGCCACTGAAAGAGATAGTGACTTAACATGGCTATTCCACCATGTTAGGGCTCTGGTTTCAAAGGTGCAAGCAGCGAACTTCACCTTGCTCCCTTTTGGACAGGAGCAGATTGCGAAAACCGATTCAGTTTTCTCAAACCATTGCGAGAGTACAATGACTCCGCCAGTTCCTCTGAAGGATAATGGCTTGCAGTTTGTAAAGTCTTTGTAGGAGCACTCTCTCGAGCGCACAGGGGTTTCAACCTGTATTGTTGGAATAGGAGTCCCTCCTCCAATGGAACTTGAAGAATGATATTCAGCCATGGCTGTTGCCACAGCCGCAGCTACAGCAGCATTGAGGGCTGCTGTATCAAATTGAGGAATAGGTGGTGGAGGATTACGTCTTGTTGACTTACGTGGAGGCATTTTTTTTTTGCTGAAAGTTTAGAATGAATAAGATATTGATAAGAATTTGACATGAACATTGATGAGAATGACTCATGGACTAACTCTCCATAGCCCAACAACATAATTAAATGGAATACTTGAATGAAGATGAAAGTATTTGGATAATAATTTCCATTAGATTTTTATATCTGTCAAAGATATTGGAATTACAGATGTAATGAGTTTGGGGAAAAATGACCTAGAAGTAGGTCTTACATCATCCAAGATGGGAAAATTTTGACAGCATACTACCAAATCAAAACCTAGCAGGTCTAAGATTTATAAGGATAGGAAATCAGACTTAAGTTTTTTACATAACTAAGTTATATCCAAAAGAGAAGTTGGTAAAATTTTAACTACGACGAGAACTGCTTGAGTGAGTCCTTGAATCCGATAGGAGACGCTCTATGTCTCTCACACGCCTATCAGACCTTGCTTGCCGAGCTCGAAGTTCCCTGACTTCGGCTCGGGTTTCAGCAAGTTCCCTCTGAAGCATTGCATTGCTAACCTGAGCCCTTTCGTGAGCGGACTCCAGCTGGCGAATGCGAACAGTGTTAATACCAGAATTGGCATCCACTTCTACTACCCGGTCGATAGATGCTCGACCCTGCTCGGTGTTCCGAGCAATCCTACGAACCATGATAGGTAGGACCCTATCAGCTGAACCTCCCTCAGTAAGGTTGTAGAAACTTCTGTCTCCATTGTAAGGAAAAAGTTGACCTTGTTCCTGACTCCACCTATTCAAGTTTATGGCCCACAAAGGTGTGGGTCCTTGAAATGCAGGACGAGGGTTTGGGTTTTGAACAGCTGGGGGTTGGTTGTTGACTTCTGGCTCCGAGTCGGAACCATCAGAAAACAATTCAGCTTCATAATCATCTAAAGGAATTGGGTGATTATCTTCTGGTTCGTCTTCCAGCCATTCTGCGTTGTCGTGGTTGGGAAAGTACGGGTCTCCGGGAAGATAAAATCCAGCCATTAAATCTACGCGAGAAAAGGGATATAAGAGATAACTAATTTAAACTAACCAACTAATAAAATAATTATAAGATGATCTTTATCAGTTGCCTGAATACTTGTTTAAAGCATACCAGTTATATGTCATGCAGACGGGATAGACCTTCGAATAAGTAACCCTAACCCTAAGCCCACAACCAAACAAGGAACAGGAAGTAAGGCAAAGATCACAGATTCTAAGTCTATAACATCCTAGTACATATAACTTTAGGGTATCCACTAAACAACCATTGATATACTAATAAAGACCTTTAGTTCTTGAATAAGTAATTATAGTGACACAAAATACTCCTATAGTATTTTAAGTTTAATGTTTTGTTCTACTGTTCTTGTTGTAGAAGTGTTGCTAAGTTTTTAGACTTGGTGCAACCTCACAACCACACTTAGGCACATGCTAATCACTCCTCGGATAATGTAGTTGATCAGGCTACATCTTCCCAGGGTTGACCATATGTCTCTAAGTATGCTTATGCTGTCCACCAATCGTAATACTTTTGTTCTGTCCTAGTGACACTGATTTTAGTATGAATGCAGGTATGTATACTTTATTAAATATTTTATTATTTAAAGTATAAACTCTTCATCAGAGTATTTTAAATCCCGCTTGTGTTTATAGTTCGTATATCTTTTATGGGTTGATACACTCGATTCACTATAAACAATGCTCTGATACCAATCTGTCACACCCTCAAAACCAAATGAACGGCGGAAACGTTCTGGGGTGGAGGACGTCATGTACAGTATCACAACAATGCAAGTAGTAAACAAGCAACAACATCATCCATTGCATTAATAATATAATTTCATACAAGTGTGTTCCGTTAAGTTTTAAAGACACCAAAACAATATACATCAAAATATAAGATGAGTCTTGAACGAGCTCCATCTTCTCAAAACCTGGCTCCGGTACCTGTCTACTGGTGACCTGAGAATACAAGTTATTTTGAAAGAGTTTATCAGCTTTAGAGCTGGTGAGTTCATAAGTATATTAGTGTCTGTGTTTGTATGAAAGCATTTGTAAGATGTTTTGTAAGATGTATTGTGTGTTTGTAAAAGTTTTGTATTTGTTTGAACTATCCTAGAAAACCCTATGTTTCCTACTAAAAGTAGCCTTCTACCAAGGCATCTAGTGTCTGTGTGTGTATCCTTTGTAAAAGTGAGTATTTTCCCAAATCCGACTATCATTAACCAAAAATATAGTTTTTACATTATTGTTTATTGTGTGAAATCACAAAGTAAAATGTAAAGGGAAAATGTTATAGTACTTTAATGTAGTATTATGAAACTACTGCTGTACTAACTACCTTAAGTTAATTGTATATTTTAAGGTAACATGTGATCGGCCTGTATCTTGCTACCGACTTAATAGTAAAGTGACAATGTAAGATGCCACAAAAATGACGTTTGGCACCCGTAGACTTGCAAGTCCCACTGTAGCGAACAGAAAGGTGTAGGATAGTCAATCCAGTATAGATCTATACACAAACTCATGCGCTCCCCAATTAAGGAGATTCTGATACAAAAACAGTCATGGCAGGTAGTGCCATGCCCTGTTTAATGGCTCACATAAATGTATTAATGTAAATGTTATGTGAATTGTGTGCTAGCTGTATTGTATGTTCTTTCTCTGTCTAGCCTGTATGTTTGTTTCTCATCACTCTGTTTCATGTTTGTTTCTCATTATAGTATGTATTGACTCATGTATGAACTGACTCATTGTATGTTTCATCGTTCTAGTAATAGTATCTTCCTAAACTACCCCTATGGTAGCTTACTAGCAATGTATGAACATGTTTGTATACCCTTGCTACCCAAGGGTATGGACTTGAATGTAGGAAAACCTTTTGTATCTATATACATATACATAATATATAACTAGGATTCAAACGACCTTCGGACAACTAACCTTGATACCCCAAGACCACAATCAAACAAGAACAGGAAGCAGGGTAGACTAGCAGTCCTAAGTCCTTCTTAATCCTACTTATATAACTATATTTATATAGATACACATAATATAAGTTAAAAGAGGTTGATAACAAACCTTTTATATCCATATACGTATACATAATATATAACTAGGATTCAAACGACCCTCGGACAACTAACCTTGATACCCCAAGACCACAATCAAACAAGAACAGGAAGCAGGGTAGACTAGCAGTCCTAAGTCCTTCCAATCCTACTTATATAACTATATTTATATAGATACACATAATATAAGTTAAAAGAGTTTGATAAATGTATTGACAATAAAAGAGTTTGTAAAACAGTTTAAGGTAAAACAGTTTGAGGTAAAACAGTTTGATAACCAGTTTGAAAAGTAAGAAAACCATTTGTTTGGTAGTTATTAATCACATGTGATTGATACAATAACTATAATTGTTCAACTTGTATCCCCCCCCCATAAAAGCATTTAAAACATTTAAAAGGTTAATTAAGGGGTATGAACTCACCTGTAGTTGGTGGTTTGGATGAACTGAAGAAATAGGATTGCTAGGTGTCAAGTGAAGACTTGTACACACACAATGATCCTATTTAACATATAAATACAACATATATGTATCTAATTAGACTTTAAACAACTAATTAGCAAAGTTAAGACATCCTAAGACAAGTTAAACACCTTATATAAGTGTTATAAGTCTCAAGGAATGCATCTAAGTGTTGTAGAACAATGCTATAGGGTTTAGGGTTCAAAAGAAACCCTAACTTGAGTTTACGGTTTTATGACCTCAACCCAATGGGTTTACGGTCGTAAACTCTAGAGTTTATGGCCGTAAACTCCCCCTCTTTTGACCATTTGTTGATTTGAACGTTTCTAAGTCCATTGAAGTGTTTCCTCTTGAAGTATAAGCCTAAGGAAGAAGCTAGGGCACCATTTCACTCCTATTTGGAGTTTACGGCCCAAAGACCACATCCCTTTGGGTTTACGGTCGTAAACCCTAGAGTTTACGGCCGTAAAATCTTATGGATGTTGGTATTTCGATGATTTCAAGTCCTTAACACATCAAGGTAAGGATCCAAGTTAGTTACCTAGGCTTAGGAAGGGACTAGGGACATTTCGATCCCTTAAAATGGGTTTACGGTTCAAGAACCGTAAACACCATTTTCTTGGTGTTTCTTGGATGATTTCATGTTATAATGAAGTATAGCAAGCTTAAACACACTCTAGGATAGAAGTACTTACTATATGGAAGCTTGAAATGAGCCAAAATGCCAAGAACACTAGTGTGTGTTCTTGGTGTTCTTGGTGTAAATGGAAGAATCAACCTTTTGGAATGATTTCACGGTTAGAAAGGTGTTAAAACACTAGATTAAGTGATCTACTAACTTGAAATGGTTGAAAACACTTACTAGATCGAGATCTGGAATAAATCCCGTGATGATACTTGAGAGGATTTGCTTTTGTTCTTGAGAAATTTGGAAAAATGATAATAAATGACAAGTGTCATATATATACCCCAAATTTCTGGGTTTTTGGCTGAAAATATTTTATTCCCGGTAGTAACTCCAATTTCTTGAAGTTTAGGAATAACAGTGATGCACTATAACCCTAGGGCATCCTCTCTCCTGGTATCTCCTAAAGTGTAAATCCTAAAATAAACAAACTTAATCCAAAAAGTCTGAAAATTTAACTGTAACTGATTTGACTTCTATTGAATTGACATGTTGTACAGAATAGAAATTTCGGGTTGTCACAGCTTCGCTTCCAATGTCCCTTCTCATGACAATAAAATATATAGACTCTTTGGGAATGGTACACGAGACAATCACAGACTTAGCCTTTCCCTTTACCTTTTGGTCAACCGGGTTGACCAAGGCCGATCCCCTTTCATTGGGACGAGAAAGCTTTTCTGGACTTCCAATGTCACCGTTGTCCATGTCCATGGAAGTTTGAGAAATAGATTTTCCATCAATGTTTACTTGACCATTGCGCCAAATCATTGCTGATTCAGCAGCAACAAGCAAATAAGAAAGATCTATTAGGGTTATGTCAGGATCTGTCATATGGTAGTCTTTAATAAACTCACCATATGACTCAGGAAGTGACTGAAGAACCCAGTCAACATCGAACTTCCTTGAAATAACAGCACCCAACATTCTCAACTTGTCTATGTGTGACTTCATTCCTAAGACATGAGTGCACACAGGTCTTCCATCTTTATGTTTCATTTCTAGTAGAGCTTGAGTGATCTTGAACCTTTCAAGTCTTTGGGCTTGTGGGTCAGGGAGAATAAATGGAGGAGGTGGGGGGAGTGAAGCATGATGTTGAGGGACATCATCTTCAAGAGGAAAGCTTGTTTCAAGCGATTTGGGAAGATCATAGTTGTCTGAACCAGACATCTACAATGGGAGAAAATCAAGTTAGTTGATTCAAGTCCTTAATATAACACCAAATATGAAATATTAAGGCTAGGACCCAACACAATATTTTATAACTTGGAAGAGGGATGCCGTAATCCAAGCTATAAAATATTTGAAGGTAGGTGAATGACGATTCACCAATTTCCACCATGAAAAACGAAATAATTTATTAGGTTTTAATTGGATTTGAAACTCCTAGATCTTTTGAGATTCATTGAACTTTTCAATGGCATGTTTCAATCTCGATTGTGCCCTTCAAGTTTTGTGACTGGGATGCCGAGGATCACAAAACAAGGTGTGAATAACCATGCAAACTCACTTGGTACCCTTAATATTATCACCTAATCGATGTGCCGGTTAACCACACACGCTCCACCGATCTATGATAAACATTAAGTCACCCTTCGTGATCCTTACTAGTCCAAGTTAGTGTGCCGGTTAACCACACACGCTCCACCAACGACTTGGTAAGGTACAAAGTGTGAATTTCATGGGTTAGCACCATATTCACAATTTCCTAAAGTAACTAAGATTGGGAATTTATAAAAGGTTTAGTTACTTTATAATATTCATTATACTTTTAATGAGAATTAAAGTCATTGTCCTACCCGTTCGGGTAACGACCCTCCACCGATCAAGGAAGCGGTGGGTGAGAATGGACACCCATTAAGTTGCCATTTTATAGGCAACAACCTTATACCCCCCTTATAGACCGGCTTCGTGAATGAGGCCTACTAACGGTAAAACGACTTGATCTTATACATATATATAATAATTAACCATTAATGTTATAAATAGTATAAGGGTTGAATTTTAACTTTTAAAAACTCTAAGGGTTTGGAATTAAAGTTTATTAAAGTGTGTGAAACTTTACAAATTCCAAAACTTGAGGGCAAGTTTTGTAACTATCCAAAACTTTTCATTTCATAACTTATGAATTAAAGGTTCATAAAAATGAAGACTCTTCATTTTATGTAACTTATGTGTTTTAAGTGTGTGTTTAAAAGAAGTGACCTTTGGATATCCATAACTTGAGGACAAATTATGGACTCCATTAAAACACATAAATGATCAAGAATTAATCCTAAACAATTCAGCAAATAATTCCTATCATCTTCTAAATTCATAAGAACATGAACATGATCATCAAAGTTTCAAGAATTATATGAACACATACAAAGCATGAAATTTTGATATAAGCTATTGTAAATGGATTAGAACTACCATTACACCAACTAAAACAAGTTTTAAAACACCAAAACAGTTTAGGGTAATGTTTCTAGTCCATTTCCAGCAGCAAAAGTCGAAAATATGCATTCTGAGGCTCCTACTCGCCGAGTGCACGAACCTACTCGGCGAGTAGGATGAGTTTACACATGAACTCGACGAGTCCCCCCATGGACTCGGCGAGTTCGTCAGTCAGACAGCAAAAAATCGACCTTTTATCACCATTTTGCATCAAGTATCAAACAAACAAGCCTAGGCTCTGATACCACTGTTGGGTTTTGAGCATTCTAACACTTCCTAAGTGTACATGCAACCCTAATAAACCTTGGATCTATGTTTGTCTAAGGTACATGCAAAATATTAATTTCCAAGATTTATAACCTATCTAGCATGGCATGGGGTACTTTTAAACATAAAAGGACTAGATAAATTACATACCTTTTGTTGATTGTTGATTCCTTGGAGTTTGAGAGCCAAGCACCAATAATGTGAATGCCTCAAATGGAAATCACAAATCACCACAAACTTGGAAAATGTATGAGAGAGTATACTAACACTTATAAATCGGCCACCACTATTACACACACACTAGGGTGTCATTTCATGCAACATGAGCTTGTTTATATAGTGTGCATGGTTAGGGTGAAACCCTAATAACCCATGTCTTTTCCTTTCCAAGGATCCATGGGTTAAAAGCTCCATGGATCATCCATGGACTTCCATATAAGCTTAGCCCATTAACAAATGAGTATTAGCCCACACCATATAAATATAATAGCCCATGATTTAATTAGTCTTCCTTTTAATCACTAAATTAATTCATAATTAATTCAAGATTAAAACTAATTAAATAACATGACTTTATATTAATATATTATAACTTATAATATATTAATAAATCGTAAGTATACAATTCTCATAAAATTATCCATAAACAGTTTGGGTGAAGTGCAACCCAAATGGACCATGCCGGGTCGGGTCAAGTATATACCAAATAAGTTATGGACTTAGACACCTTATCCAACAGAAGTATGGTCCACAGACTCTGTAGACGAAGAAGTAAGGAGACCCACACATGGTGGGTGTTTTGTAGTAAAGTCAGAAATGCAAGGGTACGAAGGAAGATGTCTAATGGTTCAGGAAGGGGTTTCAGAACAAAGGGGCTATGCGACTGATGGCGTTCAGGACTCTGGAAATTGTTTTGCTACGAATCCTGTTTCTGATCAGGTGAAAGAATGTGAGAAGGTCATCAATAAGGTACACTCTATACTCCAATCTCTTCATATTCCTGTTACTTGTTATGAAACTGAATTAAATGATTTGAATTATACCGTCTCTAATAGTAGTGATAGTTTAAAGAGAACTCGTGTAAGTAATTCTAATCTAAACGGTCAAATTAAAAGGGTAACGAATAAGAGTGAAGATAGAAGATTATGGGTAGAGAAGTTGGAATTAGAGCTCACTAGGTCAAATGATGACGTCATTTATCTTAAGAGAGACAATTTAGCACTTTTGAAACAAAGAAATATTTTCTGTTTAATTGCTAAGCGTTTATATTTCAATATCACTCAATTGCATCTTGTTTGTGAAATAGGGAATGGTTTACACAAAATGATTTATCCCTTTCTTGAATTGAAAGTGAATGAAATCGATGGAGATTGTTACATGTGCGAATCCATTATCTCTTCTGATGATATTTCTGATTCTTATCGTGTTGGACTTGAGAAAATAGAAGAATACATTAAGTCCAAAGAACAAAAAATATGTTGAAAGAAATTTTTACAGAAAAAGTTAAGGAAGAAATAAAATTGACCTCTTTGCAGAAATATGACTCGTTGTGCAAGAAGTTGAATTCAGAAAACAATCTTGATTCTGAGAATACTTCTGAATTCGATGAAAGCGAAATGAGTGAGATCTCTATAGAAGATGAAGTTAATTGTTGGAAGTTTGTACAAAATGATGTTGAACCAAAGAAAAATTTGATTTCTGTAAATTCAATCGAATCCGTTCGTGTTGTAGAAAATAAAGGTTTAAATGTTTTAAATGAAAAAGCAACAATTTTTCCAAAAGTACAAACTGTTCCGAACCAAGTTTTTGTGAAAATCGGACTGAACAAAAATCATACTTCAGAACTTACATCCTTGGTTGATAGTGATAATGTAAAAGGTTGTGACAAATTCTTTTGGTCAGGACCAATCGTCAATGCAGATGAAACAAAAGGTCTTTCCGAAATGACCTTATGGAAAACAAAGGGAAAATACATTTCCGAACCGTTGAATCGTGTTAACCATTGTTACAATAAGGCTGGTCCTAGCAGTAATAAAGATATTCCGAGTGAGACCTCTTCGGAACAAACTGATACGCCGGTTCAAAAGGAAAAACCTAAATCTAACATTCACAAATCTACTGCTGAAATGATTGAAAAGAAAAGACAGATGAATGTTACACATAGGAAAAAATTGCAAGAAAGAAAATGTTTTTGGAGAAATAAGAATTCAACTAAAAGTTCTTTTAATTCAGAAAGAATTTCAAATCAAAATAAGAATTCTTCTTCAATTCAGAAACCAAAAACAAATTCCTTTTCAAAACCAAAGCTTTCAACTCCACATGTTTCAAAAGCACATGCTTCAAAAACAACTGAAAAGCAAAACTCTAAGTTTTCTCCAAAACCACAATCTTCAAAACCAGTACACACATCAAAGGATGTAAATGGAAAAAATAAAGTTGTTTCGGAACATAAGATTTCTCTCAAAGAATACGAAGCAAACTTGAGAAAGGAGGAAAAGGCATTTGCTAAAAATATGGCTAAGAAACACAAATAATTTATTCAACGGAAATCTAATGCAGTTGAAATTAATCGTGGTGATGATAAATTTGAAGTTTTCAAAATAATAAAAGAGAAGAAAAATGTTTTGATAAAAAGATCTTTTTGGGTTGATGCGACTAAGAGTTTTCCTGTAGTTAAGAAATCCTCACAAGGACCCAAGATGGTTTGGGTACCAAAATCTCTCTAATTCTCGTAGGTAATGCATGATGAACAGTACAATTCTGAATGGTACATTGACAGTGGCTGTTCTCGACAAATGACTGGAAAGAGAGAAGAATGACGAGAATACCGATCGTTACAAGATGGCGGTCGAGTGAAGTTTGGAAACAACGCTACCGGTGAAATCAAAGTCTACGAGATGATTACGAATGAAGAATTCTCTATTCGGAAGGTAGCTTATATAGAAGGCCTGCAACATAATCTAATAAGTGTTTTGCAATTGGTTGTAGGTACATGGTTAAAGGTGTCGTTTGATGACGAGGGTTCAGAGATTATTGAGAAGAAATCCAAAGCAGTGCTTCTAAAATCTAAGAGGAAGGGAGAAATGTATCCATTGAACTTGAAACCGATCAAAGGGAAGCCATCCATTCTCCTTCTTAAGAAAGCATCTTCGGATGATAGTTGGTTGTGGCACCGAGGGCTCTCCCATATGAATTTCATGGATATAAACAAACTCATACTGGGTGATCTTGTACGTGGTCTACCTTTTCTGAAGTTTGACAAGGAGCATCTGTGTGCTGCGTGTGAGCTTGGAAAGCAATGTAGGAAGAGTCAATCCACCATCATCAATACCAAGATTATTGAGCCACTTCAGTTAATGTATGTTGATCTGTATCGTCCATTTGTCATTGAAAGTATTGGTGGTAATAAATATATCTTCGTTGTTGTTGATGATTTTTCTCGATTTACTTGGGTGTTCTGTCACACCCCAAAACCGGAACGGCGGAAACGTTCGGGGGCGGAGGACGTCATGTAACGCCGAGTTTCGGGGCTAAGCATTTTTAGACGATGTAATAGTCTAGGTCAACTATTGTAACTCTTTTTGATGTAATAAATATGAAATATTTGAATACTATGTGAATTATGTGTATTTGTGTGTTTATTACTTATTTATAAATGTATAATAAATAAAGGATAAAAATAAGCGTCAAAATTAAAGTGTGAGATAAGCCCGATATCTTTACATAAAGTTGTAGTGGTCGAAACAAGGATTCCAGGGATATAAAGAACGCCGAAATCCGAGTTATAACGAAGAAGTTATGACCCGTTGAAGTTTCACGACGGAACCGGCACGACACCGGGAAGCGTAAATAGTGAATTTATGAAAGAGCGACTTTTTGCCTTAGCAATCTAAATGAAAGTCGTAAAATATGTTAAGCCGAGAGCGTCTATAAAAAGAACGCCCAAATCTGACTTCGTATGAGGAAGTTATGATTTTTTCGAAGTTTCGACTTAGTAGTGTACAACCCGAAGTTCGAATATTAGATCGAGCGGTTTTTAGCCGACATAAGCTAAACAAGAATCTAAGATCTCGTTATTAGTAGCATAACTATAAAAAGACAGACGAAAACGGACGTCGGATGAAGAAGTTATGAATTTTTAACGGACCAATCCTGTCCCGGCCTGTTATAAATATATAAATTTAAAATAAAGTCAAAAATAGCCGATAGAGTCTAAACAAAAGTTGTAGAGTGCGTTCCCTCCTTCGCGTGGATATAAAGAACGTCAAAATTAGAGCTCGTATGAGGAAGATACGAATTTTTGAAGTTTGGAATCGAAATCACGAAGTCTGATGCGAGATGGATGACGTGGCCTCATCGCAGCCGTCCATCGGTGATCGCAGAGCACCCTTCGGATCACGCCACGTCGCCTCGCTTCGCCCTACGCCCCGCGTCCAAGGTTGGTATGCCCAGCATACCTTCGGTCCTTATCCTCTTCCGGTGTGCGAGACAGCTGGACGCAGCTGGACCTTATCCGAACCTACGCCCAGCGTAGCTGTGCTGAACGCCCTGTTGGATTAGTGTCTAAGTCCATAACTATAATTGGTATGTACTTGACCCGACTCGGCATGGTCCATTTGGGTTTCATGGCATCGGAACATTTGGATAGACCGTTTATGAGGAAAAAACATTTTGTGACATATTAATATATTATAAGTTCTAATATATTAATATGAAATCATGTTATTTAATTAGTATTGATCAAGAATTAATTTGGACTTAATTTAGTGATCAAAAAGAGACTAATTAAATATGTGGGGATTGATTGTGTAAATCATTCATTCTTATATATGTGGGCTTATGATCCAAGATTCCTTTATGTTGGGTTTAACCCATGTGGTGATCCATGGATACTCCATGGAGGTTAAAAGCCATGGAGCATAAGGAATGGGTAAAGTTATGAGTTACATGGTGTAACCCTAATAGCCACACTATATAAGAACCCCTTTAGTTCAAGAAATTGGCACTAGTGATACATATTTTGAGGGCTAGCCGATTTGAACATGTATGTCTTCTTCTCATGGTTATTCCAAGAGTTCATGATGTTGTGTGAACCATTTGAGGTGTCACACTTGGGGCACTAGGCTCTCAAGCTTCATGGAGTCAAGCAACAACAACAAGGTATGTATTCTATCTATTTTATTATCCTAGTATCAATGTTTTGGTATGCTAGTTAGGATAATACCTTGGATAATCATATTTGTTTGTATAATAGAGAAAACATAGATCCAAGGTATTTAGGGTTGCATGTACACTTAGGAGTGTTAGAATGCTCAAAATCCATCAGTGGTATCAGAGCCTAGGCTTGTTTTCAATTATACTTGATGCAAATTGCTGAAAAATGCTGAAAAAGTCGAATTTCGGGCATTCTGGGCACTGGACTCGCCGAGTCCACTGATGAACTCGCCGAGTCCATGAAGAAAATCATCCTACTCGACGAGTAGGTTGATATACTCGACGAGTAGGAGCCCCTGACAGCATATCTTCGAGTTTTTTTGGCTAGAAATGGACTTGGAACATTACCATAAGCTGTTTTTGAACCTATAATCCTATTTTTGATGTGGTAATGTTCATACTAATCCAATTTCAAAGATAATTGTCAATAGATTCATGTTTTGTATTAGTTTAGTGATTAGGCTAATTACATGAAAAAGTTTGATTAAATTATCTTGTTCTTATGAGTGGCTTAGATTAATAGAAAAGTTAATTGATTATGTGTTTTCAATCCATTTTAATCTAAGAGTTGATTCTAAAATGTGTTTTTGTAACTTGTCCTCAAGTTATATGAAAAGTCACATTTAAGTTTCATAAAACTCATAAAAGTTGGTAATGGTTACAAAAATAAAGAGTCTTGTCCTCAAGTTATGGAGGTTCAAGAGTCACTTCATTAAGTAATAAAATGTGTAACCTTAATTAATTCCATAAATTACAAAATAAAGAAAAGTTACATTCTTTTATTAGTTTAAAGTCTTCCATAACTTGTCCTCAAGTTATGGAACTTGAAGAGTTTTTTTTTTAATTAAAACTACTTTAAACACATAAGTTATGAAATTAATTAGTTTTGAATAGTTTCAAAACTTGCCCTCAAGTTTTGGAATTTGAAAAGTTTTCTCTTTTGAATACTTTAATTCCAAGTTAGCCCTTAGAATTTTAAAAGTTAAAATTCAAACCCTTATACTATTATTATAATTTTAATTATATAGATATGTATAAGATAAAGTCAATCTTACCGTTAGTAGGCCTCATTCACGAAGCCGGTCTATAAGGGGGGTATAAGGTTACTGCCTATAAAATGGCAGTTTAATGGGTGTCCACACTCACCCACCGCTTCCTTGACTGGTGGAGGGTCGTTAGCCGAACGGGTAGGAAAGGACTATAATTCTCCCTTCATTAAAAGTATTAATGATAAATACTAAGTAACTAAACACTTGTACATTCCCAATCTTAGTTACTTAGGAAAATGTGAAAAGGTGCTAACCCATGAAATTACACTTTGTACCTTACCAAGTCATTAGTGGAGCGTGTGTGGTTAACCGGCACACTAATAAGGACTAGTAAGAGTGGCAAAGGGTAACTTGACTCTATTATAGATCGGTGGAGCGTGTGTGGTTAACCGGCACATCGATTAGGTGATAAAGTTAAGGGTACCAAGTCAATTTGCATGGTTATTCACACCTTGTTTGTGATCCTCAGCATCCCAGTCACAAACTTGAGAGGGCACAATCGAGATTCAAACATGCCATTGAAAGTTCAATGTATCTCAAAAGATCTAGGAGTTTCAAATCCAATTAAAACTTAATTATATTTCGTTTTTCATGGTGGAAATTGGTAAATCGTCATTTACCTACCTTCAACTATTTTATAACTTGGATTACGGCATCCCTCTTCCAGTTATAAATAGGTTGTTGGGTCCTAGCCTTAATATTTCATATTGGGTGTTATATTAAGGACTTTAAATCAACTCTCTTGAATATCTCTCAAAAGATGATCTTCCCAAATCTCTTGAAACAAGCTTTCCTAAATGAAGATGATGTCCCATGGAAATCATACTTCTTTCACCTCCTCCAATTATTCTCCCTAACCCACAAGTTCCTGAAAAGTTTAAGGTCGCTCAAGCCCTATTGGCAAGCAAAGGTCTATATGTGATCACATCTTGGAGATGTAGTCAGATATTGACAAGCCGGGAGAGTTGGGTGTCAAAGTCTTGAGAAAGTTGGTGACTCAACTATTTTCTAAGTCACATAGTGAGTTCCTTTGGGACTCCTATGAAACAGACTATGACAAGACCCTTAATGATCTTATCTATTTGCTAAGATCAACTTCCTAAAACTTTATGGACATTGACAATGATGACATTGGATATCCAGTAAAGCTCTCTCTTCCCACTGGAAAGGGATCGGCCATAGTCAACTCGGTTGACCAAATGGTAAAGAGAACGGCTAAGTCTGAGATAGTCCCATTATCAAGGGTCTATTGCCAAAGAAAGGGGCATTGGTTGCGAAGCTGCCAAATTTACCTAAGGATATTAAAGTCAATAAGTTTGACTCTACTTCGGGTAAAGTCCACTATCTAACTCTGCTAAGTTTCTATTCTGAGATTCTTGATACATGATGTGACTGGGTCACATGTTGATGTTTTAAGAATCAAAGAAAAAGTGAAGAAACTTAAAGAAAGAATATGCTGAATCTGATGGCATAGATGGATTTCTATCGCATAGTTTGAAGATCGGATTCTTGAGCTACTTCTTAAGAGTTATGATATATTGCTTAGGAATAAATAACAACAAAGTTTTCATGTGCTTTTGCATTGTAAGGATAGTTTTTCTGCAAAGTTTTAAAATAAAAGAAATTTTTTTTTGATTTTATTTATTTTAAAATATCCTTACAATGGCATTTGTGAAAACTTTTGTTGCTTATAAGATTCCATTAAGAGCAAGAGTGGAAATATGAATTTGATTCTTTCATTTGTGGTAGTGTCTAAATTTACCAAATAAGGAAAGATTCTCATCACCTAAGTTTCAGTTGGATAGAAACTTGGAATCATGCAAGTTGTATAGCATGATGAATAAGAACTTTCAAGCATTGGAAAAATTAAGACTAACTACTTGTTCACATGGATGTGTGAGTCAAGTAAAGGATCGTGTACACATTCTTGTGCACTGATCAAGCCCACCACAAATAATCGTTAAGACTATTCGTCATTATTTACTAAAATTCAGTAAATATGGTTATACTTACAAGCTTAAGTGTAATTCTGAGACATTGGAAAAGGTTTCAATGTATGGCAGAGCGAATAAGAAGAATCAACTTAGGCAGAAAGATAAAAGTTTCTCAAATCTGAAAAGATGGGAGAGTACTTTTGTATCATGTTATATAATCATCTTAATGATTAAGAGACCTTATCACAATTCATCCTCTAAGTGCATTCTGGTAGCTAAGAAGAGGAGCTATGAATTATTGAAGTGGTTAAATCAAGAAGATGATTTATACTTCGTTCCAAAAACAATTCTTAGAGTTATACTCTAAGATTGTAACTTGAGTGACATGTCTTAAAGAAGGTTTAAAACACTTGTCAAATGCAAGAGTAAAAGTTTTCTACTCTTGTACATTTGAAATTGGTAAGTTGTGATGTTTTGGATAAAACAACGACCAACTAAGGCCAATTGTGTGAAGTGTTTGTCTTGATTAGAATCCACACTATCTCTTGAATATCTGACAAGAAAGTCTTATATGTCAAGAGGACAATGGAATTCTTAAAGGTCTTGAAAGTCTCAAGAACTAATCAAGAATAAAACCTGAAGTTCTTCACTAGCACACGACTTGAGGTTTATAACCTATCGCGTCGACATGTCTGTGCCTATTCAAGTTGGCTTTGCATAGGAGTTCTGAGAGTTCTCAATTGGTTGCACAGCTACTTGGAAGCAATGGCAGGCCCTTGAGCTGCCAAATGGCAAGAATTTAAGATTGCACAAGTTTAATCCATATAAGTGTGGATTTGTCAGTAACCTTGTCTTGTGATTATGGTTTTGACAAAATTCATATGGATAGGAACTCATACACCATAAAATCTAAGTGTCATAAGGTTTCTCTCCGATTCATGAAAATGATGGTGAGGAAACACTTTCACTAAGTAGATTTTAGCTAGATATCAATTGTGATATTTGCATTCTCAAAGTCGTTAGTGGAGCGTGTGTGGTTAACTAGCACACTAACATGGACTTGTGAGAAGTGGTAAATGTCTAAACAATCGAGACTATGATTACGGCATCCCTTTTCATAGTTCTTAAAATTGTTTAGACACACCTGTGAGCTATCTAAGATAAGGTGTATGATATTGATAAAGTTTTATCAAAGCAATCTAGTATCAGAAATCTGAACTTTGGTAAGAAAGTCAATAAAGTATTGATTTCTAGAAGTCCAGCTGATTTCTGATTACATGTCAAAGCTACTGGGAGCATGAGTGTTATGATAATAATCATCATGTTAGTGGGAGCATGATAATTATGATAAAGATTGCAAGTTAGCAATGTTAATTATAGAAAACAAAGGTTTCAATTCGTGAGGCTGCAGGGGTTGAAAAAGTTGTTTTGCTATAATTAAGGGAGAGGAAATTATACTTCATTTCAATTCTAAAAGCTTAGATTGAGGTTTTAAGTCGTATTTAGTCAAGGATATATATATGAATTTCATGTTGGAATGACTCAACATAAGGAAATTCTATATATGGGTCCATTATTTGCGTTCTAAAATTCGATTATGATTACGGCATCCCTTTTCATAATCTGAATTATGAGAACTTGGCAAATAGAAATGGAAATGTTATAGCAAAAGACTAGTTTAGTCTTTATGTGAGACATCTTGACTCGTGTCCCATATGCTTCGGATATAGGATCGATTACATGTGCTATATTTATCCTTTCTAAAATTTTCCAAATGCCTGGGGCATTAAGAAGGGAAAAGGTCTAGAACTGGATATGACTAAAAGGATTAAGCAATTGTCGAGGATAATCTAAGGTTTACCAAAGATTGGTTGCTCAAGGACAGTTGGAAGTATAGTGTTAATTCTGGAAGGACCATATTGACATAATCTGTAAGGAGGCAACTCTTGTTCAGAAGTGATAGTCAAAATGGAATATGGAAATGTTTCAAAGTTGGAAATTATTCAATCTGTGTAAGATTAGGAAACTTAATGCAAGAAGGATGTTTCCAAGGACTTGATCTCCTTGGAATGCTTTGTAATGGTTGTTGTCAAGTCTTTCTGACTCTGTGCATAATCATTACAGGAGGATCAATGCATATAAGTTTAGAATCTAACAGATTTCAGTAAATGGCATGAATTTGGAATTCTTGCATTTGCAGTAAGGATTTGGGACTGTGAAAGAGGATCATTGGAGTTATGTTCAATTGATCTAATTCACAAAGTGAAGATCATAGACAAACATAGTATGCATACTTGGTGTATGGCATGACTAGTGTTTAGAAAACATAGTGTACATGCTTGGAGCATGGGACAACTATTGTTTTAAATTCAAGAATAAAGTTGATAGCTGAAACAGTATACAATGAATAATGTGTAATCATATGGTGATAAATAAAAGGTGTTTTATTTATGTTCATAGGTTTTGATACCATATTAGATTCTATTATTATTGTGTTTCATTTTGCATGTTTTGACTTCCAGAATAACTAGGTCGTTCTTCCTGATTGACTAAGTTATTCAAACTATCCACAGTCGGTCATATGTTGGAAGTAGATATGAATCAAGACTGTCATGGGTTGGCTTGTAGAGGTCTAAGATGTTGGACAAGGGGCTACAACACTCATGAGTGCTCATAAGTTCTGAGTATTGGATTCAACCCGCGCTCATTGGAATCACTTCATGGATTTTATCACGAGTGATCATGAGATGATAATATCTTATATTCTTCAAACCTAGAGATATGAGTTGTTACTATGAGTTGGTTGTATATTGATTGCACGAAAACGCATTCGGTAACTCGGTGTTATAAAACGTGCCTTTGTGTATGATTCAACAAGTAGTAGAACAAGCCATATGAGTCGAAGTTTATCCATTCCTTTTACCTTCGGGATAAAAGCGATATCTGTGGGCCCCTCGATGATTTGATGATGACAAATGGAAGTGCTCGGCCGAGCCAGGACTGATTTGATTTGTTCAATTAATCAGTCGTCATAAATCGGAAATCGGGAAACAACAAATCGACAGAGAGAATGATTATAATCCATGTCTCAGTCCATATGATATCTAGAATGGAGGAATATATGATCCCTTATCTAATGGACAAGTCATTGACAAAGGTCAGAGTTCATCTACAAGGTCAGAGTTCGACAGCGGCTTTTGAGAGCTACGATTACCAGTTGGTTCCTAAAGTCATACGCAATAATAGTTTTAGACTTATCCAAGTGGGAGACTGTTGGATTAGTGTCTAAGTCCATAACTATAATTGGTATGTACTTGACCCGACTCGGCATGGTCCATTTGGGTTGCATGGCATCGGAACATTTGGATAGACCGTTTATGAGGAAAAGACATTTTGTGACATATTAATATATTATAAGTTCTAATATATTAATATGAAATCATGTTATTTAATTAGTATTGATCAAGAATTAATTTGGACTTAATTTAGTGATCAAAAAGAGACTAATTAAATATATGGGGATTGATTGTGTAAATCATTCATTCTTATATATGTGGGCTTATGATCCAAGATTCCTTTATGTTGGGTTTAACCCATGTGGTGATCCATGGATACTCCATGGAGGTTAAAAGCCATGGAGCATAAGGAATGGGTAAAGTCATGAGTTACATGGTGTAACCCTAATAGCCACACTATATAAGAACCCCTTTAGTTCAAGAAATTGGCACTAGTGATACATATTTTGAGGGCTAGCCGATTTGAACATGTATGTCTTCTTCTCATGGTTATTCCAAGAGTTCATGATGTTGTGTGAACCATTTGAGGTGTCACACTTGGGGCACTAGGCTCTCAAGCTTCATGGAGTCAAGCAACAACAACAAGGTATGTATTCTATCTATTTTATTATCCTAGTATCAATGTTTTGGTATGCTAGTTAGGATAATACCTTGGATAATCATATTTGTATGTATAATAGAGAAAACATATATCCAAGGTATTTAGGGTTGCATGTACACTTAGGAGTGTTAGAATGCTCAAAATCCATCACGCCCAGCATTCGTCCGAGCTGCTGGCCCTATAAAAGGATGCGAATTCTTCCGAAAATTTCATACCAAATCACTTCTCTCTCTAAACTACTTTCTCTCTCTAAGGGTTTTAACCCCCCCTAAACCCTTGGAAAAACCCCTAGCACCCAAAGGAAGCCCCGAGGCTCCCGGAGTCCCGAGAAAAAGGGTCTTTCGGTTCGGAAACGCTGCTCCGAGCAAAGCCCGGTTTTTAAGAAAACCCGCTGTAAGTGAGCTACGCCTACGCAATTTTTAATATAACTTTTAAATAATTAAAGTAATGTTATTAGGTCCATAAAATAATTATTTGGGCTATTATTATGAGTTATATTGAGTGTTATTTAACGCTTATATAATAGTAATAATAGCTAGACTATTAATTAGTCACGGTTAACGTTAAAACTAAACTCTAGTGGTATTGATAGTAGGTTTTGGTCAAGCAAAAATTGTTTTGAGATAACGAAGTGTTGTTCGAGTACCAAGTCACCACCTAATCAAGTGAGTGCATAGTTACTTTCATCTTACACATAGATATGAAGTATTTTATATAAATTACGTGCTACGTGTGCATATTATCTGTATACTTGCTACCTACGCTGGATGAACGATTTTATACATGTTTTAAATGATTTAAAACTGTATATGTATTTTATATCTACAAAATGTGTTGGGTAAAACATTGGTAGATGTAATAGTTGCTGTGTGACAAAATAAAATAATGAGAGGCCTCGTTATAGATGTTATTGATGATCCAGTCATCTAGCGGATTATAGATGACGACCACAGACTATTCTAGACAGTCCAGTGGAACGCTAGCAGGCTCGCAACCTGTAGGTATTTATTTCAACCGTGTGTTTACCAGCAGTACTCCATCCCCCACATGGTTGCCTTATTTGACATGAATTGTTGAGGAATCCCCGAAGCATGTGTTGTCACCCCGATGAAAGTCCTTAGACTAGGTCCCTTGAGTTAGATGTTTTAGGGACGTAAAATGAGGATAACAGGAACGTGCAATCGGGTTTGTTTGGTTTGATAAAGTTAATAAACTTATTTATTGTGGGTTGAAAACCCTATGTGCTCACCAGGCTCCCAAGCCTGACCCACTCAGTTTCTTGTATTACAGGTAGTGGCGCATGAGCATAGATGTTTGGATGAGAGATAAGGGATTATAGGCCTGTAAATACGAAATAATGTAGTAAGGCTTATGTTGTACTGTTTATGCTTTTGATCTGTATCGAACATGACATCCCGAGTCTTTTAATGAAATACATTTCTTTGGAAATGCTTTTGATAAATCTTTATCATATTTTGTTTTGGGACAAATTCCGCAACACTTTTATTTAAAATGTTACTCTGATTTTCAAACAAGCATAAACAAAATCGGTCTTTTCTGGCCGTGAAAATGGGGATGTCACAGTTGGTATCAGAGCATTAGTTTAAGTGAACTAGGAATTTGTAGGATTTCTAGACTTAAACTTAGAATGCTAAGCGATGATTGTGAGATGTGAGCACTATCTTATTTTAGGAATTGTGCCTAAAATGCTTTTTTATGCTAAATGTTTTGTGCCTGATATGCTGTTATTTGTTCGGATCTATGGTCTGTTGCCGACCGGATCTGAAAACCTTATGTGTTTAGGATTCTAAACGTACGACTACGATATTAGAAGTAGCATGTAAACATTTCGGAGAGATAAGGATGATTTAAACGTCTATCCTAAATAAAGATCTAAATTCACCTTATTCGGTGTATAGATCAAAATGGCAAGAACCCGCAGTGGATCCGGGAATGCAAATGCGAACAAAAACCAACCCCTAGTGATTGAGCAAATACCGGTTGTGGTAGCCGCTGCTGAGCCAATAACGATGGCCGGAGTGCAAGCAATGATCCAGGCGATGTTAGATCGTCAAATGCAGGAAACGAGACGTTTGCTCCAACAAAATCGAGATGAAGCTACCATACAGATCGAACAGCCCGAGTTGAACGAAGGGCAGACTGAGGAGGGGAACTACAGTGGAACCGTTGGTCAAGTCAACCCACAGATAGTTTGACAAAACAACTAGGATGACGGAGTCGAGAGGAATGGATGCAAGTAAAGGATTTCGTGACTTGCAAACCATCGACTTTCACTGGAAAGGAAGATCTGATCGGGGTCATGGATTGGATCTCGGAAATGGAGTTAGCTTTCATGACGTGTGGTTGGAAAGGCAAACTACAGACTACATTTGCTGTACGTCAGTTCCGAGGGGGCGTTGTGCGTTGGTGGAACACCCTGGGGAAGACCTTGAGCCCCAATGAGCCCCTGCAACTGACATGGGTGGAGTTTTTAGTACAATTCAAGCGCAAGTACTGCTCATCCCAAAACCTACTCGAGCTAGAAAACCAGTTCCTAACCCTGAAGAAAGGAAGCATGTCCATTGATGAGTACACTAACAACTTCACGGAGAAAATGGAGTTTGCCTTGCGTCTTGTTCCGGATGAGTTGACAAAGATCGACAAGTACGCTAAGGGACTCCCATGGGAGTATGCGGTGCCAGTACGTCAGGCACATAATCTGGAGGCGGCTATCTGGGCTGCCAAGTCTGTGGAGGAAATGATCAAGGGAAGAGCTGCCAGTAAGGTTGAGGTTGGCGAGAAGAGAAAATTTGAAGGGTCTGTTAAACCCAACAATAAGAAGAGTAAGTTCAGTTCCAAGAAGTTTGGTGGAGGAGGGAACGAAGCAAAATGGTGCGGGAAGTGCAAGAAGAAGCACTCGGGAAAATGCAGCGAGGAAGTGACCTGCTACAAGTGTGGGAAAACGGGGCACTATGTCAATGAGTGCACCATCAACAAAAGGGTGTGCTACGAGTGTCGTGAAGAAGGGCACATTGCTAAGGATTGCCCAAAGAAGAAAGATGCGGCAAGGCCCAACATTCCACCAAAGCCGAAGGCGAGAGCCTTCCGGATGACGCTCGAGGCTGCAAAGGAGGCAGTAGACGTCGCTTCATGTACCTTTCTTGTAAATGGTTTGCCTGCCAATATACTGTTTGATTCTGGAGCCAACTACTCCTTTGTGTCCCATAAATTTGGTGGGAAATTAGCATTGCCTATAGAAAAACTTGATGATGCCCTGATTGTAGAAGTTGCAAGTGGCAAGTTCCTACCTGTTAGTAACCGTATTAGGAACATCGTCATCGACCTAAACGGAAACGAATTCCACGAAGAGCTATCACCCATAAAGTTGAACGGTTTCGATGTCGTTTTGGGTATGGATTGGCTTAGCGCCAACGATGCTGAGATTCAATGCCGAAAGAAGATAGTAAGGGTAAACCCACACGGAAAAGAGTCATTTATGGTGTACAGGGACAAACGCCGAGTAAATTCTGGATTCATCTCCCTGATGAAAGCCAGAAAATGTTTGTCCAAGGGATGTGCATCATACTTGGCATTCGTAATCGATGCTAAGAAGGAAAAGAAAGAGGTGCAGAATATAACGGTCGTGTGTGATTATCCGGAAGTCTTTCCCGAAGATCTTCCCGGATTACCACCTAATAGACAAGTGGAATTTCGGATAGACTTGTTACCAGGTACAATACCGATAGCAAAGGCACCGTACCGATTAGCACCGACGGAGATGAAGGAGCTTATGACGCAACTTTAGGAGTTGTTGGACAACGGTTTCATTCTACCTAGTTCATCACCCTGGGGAGCTCCGGTGTTATTCTTGAAGAAGAAAGACGTGATCATGAGAATTTGCATAGACTACAGAGAGCTGAACAAGGCAACGGTAAAGAACAAATACCCATTGCCGAGGATTGATGACCTATTCGACCAACTGCAAGGTTCGAGCTATTTCTCAAAGATCGATCTTAGGTCAGGATATCATCAGCGGAAGGTGAGAGAATAGGATATCGAGAAGACTGCATTCAGAACAAGATATGGACACTACGAGTTCTTGGTTATGTCGTGTGGACTAACCAACGCTCCAGCAACATTCATGGATTTGATGAACCGGGTTTGTAAACCATTCCTCGATAAATCCATGATAGTGTTCATCGACGACATTCTGATCTACTCGAAAATCCAAGAGGAGCATGGCAAGCATCTACGAGATGTGTTGGAAGTCTTGAAGAAGGAGAAGTTGTATGCAAAGTTCTCCAAGTGCGATTTTCGGATCCGAGAAGTAAAATTCTTGGGTCCTGTGGTTAACCAGGAGGAAATAATGGTTGGCCCATCAAAAATCGAAGCTGTGATGAAGTGGGAACGTCCAAAGAGTCCCACAGAAATTCGAAGCTTTCTTGGATTAGCTGGATATTACCGACGATTTATCCAAGGCTTTTCTTCGATAGCTGCTCCATTGACAGCATTGACCCACAAAGGAGCTACATATTCATGGAGTGAGAAACACGATGAGGCATTCGAAAAGCTAAAGAAGAAGTTATGTGAAGCACCGATTCTTTCTCTACCCGATGGAGTCGAAGACTTCGCAGTCTATAGTGACGCATCTGGAGTCGGGTTGGGTTGTGTTCTGACCCAAAGAGAAAAGGTGATAGAATATGCCTCTCGACAATTGAAAGAGCACGAAAAGAACTACCCCACTCATGATCTGGAGTTGGCAGCGGTAGTATTTACCTTAAAGATATGGAGGCATTACCTCTATGGCACGAAGTGCAAACTTTTCACTGATCATATGAGTCTTCGGTATCTCTTTAATCAGAAAGAATTGAACATGAGACAACGACGCTGGCTAGAATTACTCAAGGACTATGACTGTGAGATACTTTACCACCCCGGTAAAGCAAATTTTGTTGCTGATTCTCTCAGTTGGAAAGTCAATCTTGAAAGGAAAAGGCCAAGAGCATTGAGAATTGAAGTTGTCTCGACAATTGTGGAAAGTATCAAGAAAGCTCAAGAAGAAGCTTCAGAAAAGAATGACCGAAAGGAAGAACGTTTGGGAAAGACGTTGGTATTCGGTACAAACTGTCAAGGACTGAAGGTATTCCAAGATCGGATTTGGGTACCTAAGACAGGAGGAGTAAGAGAACTTCTGATGGAAGAAGCTCACAAGACCATGTACTCGATTCATCCCGGTAGCACAAAAATGTATAGGGACCTAAAACCCTACTACTGGTGGCCGACGATGAAGCTCGATGTTGCAAAGTATGTGGCCGAGTGTGTAACTTGTGCAAGAGTCAAGACACAACATCAGAAACCATACGGGAGTTTAGAACCCTTACCTGTACCCATGGGTAAATGGGAAGACATCACCATGGATTTTGTGACTAAACTTCCCAGGACGAAGAACAGTCACGGCAGGATTTGGGTGGTCGTGGATCGTTTCACAAAGAGTGCAGACTTCATAGCTGCCAACGAAAGGTGGTCTATGGATAAGCTTGCAAATGCTTACGTTAAGGAAATTGTGAGACTTCACGGTGTTCCTCTAACGATTGTATCGGATCGTGATAGTCGTTTCACGTCAAGGTTTTGGAGAAGTCTACAAGAGGAATTGGGTACGAAGTTGTGTTTGAGTACAGCTTACCATCCGCAGACTGATGGTCAGAGCGAAATAACGATTCAAACGCTTGAAGATATGTTGAGAGCATGTACCCTCGAGTTCCAAGGTAACTGGGATGAGCACTTACCTCTGGTAGAATTTTCCTACAATAACAGTTTCCACTCGAGCATCAAGATGGCACCCTATCAAGCTTTGTACGGGCAGAAGTGTCGTACGCCGTCTTGTTGGCTTGAGGCCGGAGAGAAGCAGTTTATGGGCCCCGAAATAGTCCATGAGACTGCTGAGAAGCTGAAGGTGATTAGGGAAAGAATGTTAGCAGCTCAGGATCGTCAGAAGAGCTATGCTGACAAGAAAAGACGACCGATGACCTTCGAAGTTGGGGATTCGGTTTTGCTTAAAGTCTCACCGTGGAAGGGACTTATAAGATTTGGGAAACGAGGAAAGTTGAGTCCAAGGTTTATTGGATCGTTCAAAGTTCTTCAGAAGATTGGGAACCAAGCTTACAAGCTCGAATTACCCGAAGAACTGGATGGTATTCATAACACCTTCCATGTGTGTTAGTTGAGGAAGTTAACGGGAGAAGTGCCCGACGTAATTCCAATCTCAGAGTTAAGAATGGATGAAAACAAGAGGCTGATTGAAGAGCCCGAGGCAATTGTTGACCGTAAGACTAAGAAGTTACGACGCAAGATGGTCGACTTAGTGCTAGTCTAATGGAAACATTCGAATGGACCGAATCTCACTTGGGAAATAGAGGATGACATGATGAGTAGCTATCCGCATCTGTTTGCTGACGCATGATTCCGGGACGGAATCATCCTAAGGGGGAGTCAATTGTAACGCCCGGGTTTCGGGGCTAAGCATTTTTAGACGATGTAATAGTATAGGTAAACTATTGTAACTCTTTTTGATGTAATAAAGATGAAATATTTGAATACTATGTGAATTATGTGTATTTGTGTGCTTATTACTTATTTATAAATGTATAATAAATACAGGATAAAAATAAGCGTCAAAATTAAAGTCTGAGATAAGCCCGATATCTTTACATACAGTTGTTGTGGTCGAAACAAGGATTCCGGAGATATAAACAACGCCGAAATCCGAGTTATAACAAAGATGTTATGACCCGTCGAAGTTTCACGACAGAACCGGCACGACACCCGGAAGCGTAAATAGTGAATTTACGAAAGAGCTACTTTTAGCCTTAGAAATCTAAACGAAAGTCGTAAAATATGTTAAACTGAGAGCGTCCATAAAAAGAACGCCCAAATCTGACTTCGTATGAGGAAGTTATGATTTTTCGAAGTTTCGGCTTAGCAGTGTACAGCCCGAAGTTCGAATATTAGATAGATTGGTTTTTAGTCAACATAACCTAAACGAGAATCGAAGATCTTGTTATTAGTAGCATAACGATAAAAAGACAGATGAAAACGGATGTCGGATGAAGAAGTTATGAATTTTTAACGGACCAATCATGTCCCGGCCTGTTAAAAATATAAATTTAAAATAAATTCAAAATTAGCCGACGGAGTCTAAACGAAAGTTGTAGAGTGCGTTCCCGCCTTCGCGTGGATATAAAGAATGTCAAAAACGGAGCTTGTATGAGGAAGATACGAATTTTTGAAGTTTGGAATCGAAATCACGAAGTCTGATGCGAGATGGATGAGGTGGCCTCATCGCAGCCGTCCATCGCTGATCGCAGAGCACCCTTCGGATCACGCCACGTCGCCTCACTTCGCCCTACGCCCCGCGTCCAAGGTTGGTACGCCCAGGGTACCTTCGGTCCTTATCCTCTTCCGGTGTGCGAGACAGCTGGACGCAGCTGGACCTTATCCGAAGCTATGCCCAGCGTAGCTGTGCTGAACGCCCATCGTTCGTACGAGCTGCTGGCCCTATAAAAGGATGCGAATTCTTCCGAAAATTTCACACCAAATCACTTCTCTCTCTAAACTACTTTCTCTCTCTAAGGGTTTTAACCCCCCCTAAACCCTTGGAAAAACCCCTAGCACCCAAAGGAAGCCCCGAGGCTCCCGGAGACCCGAGAAAAAGGGTCTTTCGGTTCGGAAACGCTGCTCCGAGCAAAGCCCGGTTTTTAAGAAAACCCGCTGTAAGTGAGCTACGCCTACGCAATTTTTAATATAACTTTTAAATAATTAAAGTAATGTTATTAGGTCCATAAAATAATTATTTGGGCTATTATTATGAGTTATATTGAGTGTTATTTAACGCTTATATAATAGTAATAATAGCTAGACTATTAATTAGTCGCGGTTAATGTTAAAACTAAACTCTAGTGGTATTGATACTAGGTTTTGGTCAAGGAAAAATTGTTTTGAGATAACGAAGTGTTGTTCGAGTACCAAGTCACCACCTAATCAAGTGAGTGCATAGTTACTTTCATCTTACACATAGATATGAAGTATTTTATATAAATTACGTGCTACGTGTGCATATTATCTGTATACTTGCTATCTACGCTGGATGAACGATTTTATACATGTTTTAAATGATTTAAACTGTATATGTATTTTATATCTACAAAATGTGTTGGGTAAAACATGGGTAGATGTAATAGTTGCTGTGTGACAAAATAAAATAATGAGAGGCCTCGTTATAGATGTTATTGATGATCCAGTCATCTAGCGGATTATAGAGGACGACCACGGACTATTCTAGACAGTCCAGTGGAACGCTAGCAGGCTTACAACCTGTAGGTGTTTATTTGAACAGTGTGTTTACCAGCAGTACTCCATCCCCCAAATGGTTGCCTTATTCGACATGAATTGCTGAGCAACCTTACTAAGCTAAGAAAGGTGCTTGGAGGAATCCCCGAAGCATGTGTTGTCACCCCGATGAAAGTCCTTAGACTAGGTCCCTTGAGTTAGATGTTTTAGGGACGTAAAGTGAGGATAACGGGAACGGGTAATCAGGTTTGTTTGGTTTGATAAAGTTAATAAACTTATTTATTGTGGGTTGAAAACTCTATGTGCTCACCAGGCTCCCATGCCTGACCCACTCAGTTTCTTGTATTACAGGTAGTGGCGCATGAGCATAGATGTTTGGATGAGAGATAAGGGATTATAGGCCTGTAAATACGAAATAATGTAGTAAGGCTTATGTTGTACTGTTTATGCTTTTGATCTGTATCGAACATGACATCCCGAGTCTTTTAATGAAATACATTTCTTTGAAAATGCTTTTGATAAATCTTTATCATATTTTATTTTGGGACAAATTCCGCAACACTTTTATTTAAAATGTTACTCTGATTGTCAAACAAGCATAAACAAAATCGGTCTTTTCTCGCCGTGAAAATGGGGATGTCACACGTCATGTACAGTATCACAACAATGCATAATAGTAAAACAAGCAACAACATCATCCATTGCATTAATAGTATAATTTAATACAAGTGTGTTCTGTATAGTTTATAAGACACCAAAAATATGAATCAAAATAAGAGATGAGTCTTGAACGTGCTCCATCTTCTCAAAAGCTGGTCATCGGTACCTGTCTACTGGTGACCTGAGAATACAAGTTATTTTGAAAGTGTAGATCAGCATTAAAGCTGGTGAGTTCATAAGTATTTTAGTGTCAATGTTTGTATAAGTTTGAAGAAGGTGTTTGTAAATGTTTGATGTAAAAGTTTGTAAGTGTTTGATGTAAATGTATGTAAACTTCCTAGAAAATCCTATATTTTCTACTAAAGTAGTCTTCTACCAAGACCCAATTGTTCTTTATGTTTGTTCTTTTGTAAAAGTGGGTGTTCTCCCAAAGATTGACTATCATTACCAAAATATAGTTTTCATTACCGTTTATGTGAGAAAACACAATGTGAATGAAGTGGGAAAATAAGGATGTACTGTAGTTTTATCTATGTAACTACCAATGTACTAACTACCTTGAACTTGTTTGTTTAATTAAGGTAAAATGTGATAAGATTGTAACCATACTTGATCGAATAGTATAACACGACATTCGAGAAGTCAAAGGATATGACATTCGTCACCCGTAGACCTACAGGTCCCACTGTAGCTAGCAGCAAGGTGTAGGATGGTCAGTACCGTATAGATCTATACACAAATTCACGCTCTCCCTCCAGGAGACTCTGGGTACAAAATGTGACGCAGCAGTATATTGCCGGGCCATGAAGTAGTATCTCACATTAATGTTATAGTATTCTTGTATTTGTACAGTATGTAAACTTCCACGGGGAGAATAAAAATAATGATTATGATGTCCAATCAGAATATTAGGAAGTTTTTGCCGAAGCCGATCCAACTTATGATCCACGTTATCCACCTATGAAAAAATGGACTAAGGATCATCCAAAATCTCAAGTGATTGGAGAAACATCTGCAGGAGTTCTTACAAGGGCACAACAATAAGCGAATCAAACTACATTATTTTCAAAAATGGAATTTTTCATGCTTAATTCGTTCATTTCTAAAATTGAGCATAAAACTGTAAAGATTGCACTTGATCATGCTGATTGGGTTCAAGCAATGCAAGAAGAGCTTAATGAATTTTAGAGAAACAAGGTTTGGAGACTTGTTCCCACTCTGAAGGATGCTTTAGTCGTCAAAATGAAATGGGTGTTTCACAACAAAATGGATAAGGAAGGCAGTGTGATTCACAACAAGGAACGACTGGTTGTGAAAGGATACTGCCAAGAGGAAGGTATAAACTACGAGGAGACGTTCGCATCGGTTGCAAGACTTGAATTTGTTTGGATCTTTCTTGCAGATGCAGCTTACAAAAATCTTGAAGTTTTTCAAGTGGATGTGAAGTGGGCATTTCTGAATGGTGAATTAGAGGAAACGGTCTATATTAAACAACCACCAGGCTCCGTGAATGAAAAGTATCCAAATCATTGTGATATATTGGATAAGGATGTGTATCGTTTGAAACAAGCTCCAAGGGCATGGTATGAAACCCTTACTCCTTTTTCTGAAACATTCAAAATTTAAACAAGGTTGTGTTGACCCAACTTTCTTTCGCAAGAAATATGGTGACCACTTAATGATCATTCAGATTTATGTTGATGACATCATTTTCGGATCCACTAATCCTATATTAATTGCTGAATTCCGAAAATTGATGGAAACTAAATTTGAACTAAGATCAATGGGTCCTATTAACTTTTTCCTTGGTTTACACGTTTGACAGAGTTCAGAGGCCATATTCATCAACAAGGAAGCCTACACGAAGACCTTACTTGCAAAATTTGGTATGGTGGGTGATTCAAAGGTAAAGGTTCCAATGGCCTTCGGAACGAAGCTTTCACCATCCTTGGACAAGCCAGCGACATATATTACTCTATATCAACAAATGATTGGGTCTTTAAGGTATCTAACATCGAGTCATCCAGACATAATGTTAGTTGTTTGTTATTGTGCTAGGTTTTAGGCGAATCCATGTGAACCTCATATGATTGTTGTGAAGAATATATTCTGATACCTCAAAAGAAGCACCTCTCTCGGAATCTGGTATACTTCTAACTCTGGTTTCTTTGTGCAATAATATTCCGATGCTGGTATTGGTGGATGTGGTCTCGATCGCAAAAGAAGTTCTAGGGGATTTCAGTTTTTTGATGGCAAACTAGTCAGTTGGCAATCCAAGAAGCAGACTTGTATCTCCCTCTCTACTGCAGAAGCCGAATACATTGCAGCGGCATTGTGCACTTCTCAAGTTATATGGATTCAGAATCAGCTAAGGGACTATGGGATCAAAATGAAAAGGATTCCATTATATTGTGATTCAGGAAAAGTTCAATCAGAATTTGCCATAATCCAATGCAGCACTCAAAGACGAAACATATTGCACTGCGATATCATTTTATAAAGGATCACGTAGAGGATGGAAATGTTGAAGTACACTTCGTTAGATCCTCTGATCAGTTGGCTGATATTTTCACAAAGGCATTACCTGAAGCTACGTTTAATCGTATTTTACAAGGTGTAGGAATGATAGAAGCTGACTCAGTTCCGAAATCCCTTTCGTAATCGGAATTTACTGTTCACGTTCCAAGCTTCGGAATGCTTCAAAATTACTGTTCACATACCGAACTTCGGAATGCTTCAGAATCTACTGTTCATCGAGGTTTTCAGAATGAGTTGTATCCTCTATACAATAATTGTCTTGCAATTTATTCCGAGCTTCAGAACGCTTTGGAATTCACCGTTCATTTATGCTTCTGAATTTATTTTCTTTAATATTTTTATATTATTTTATGTTTTTCTTCTATTTGTTTTCAGGAAATTTGAAAATCAAAAATATTTTCTTTATTTTCTGTTTTTATTCTATTTGTTTTCAGAAATTTAAAAATCAAAAATATTTTCTTTATTTCTGTTTTATCTTTTTCAGCAAATCCAAAAATACAAAAATATTTTCTTTATTTCTGTTTTATCTTTTTCAGTAAATCCAAAAATTACAAAAATATTTTTCTTTATTTGTGTGTTATTTTCAAAATACATTCATGATTTAGGTACAAATTCTTGTTACCACAATTCAGAACGATGGGGCAGGTATAATTCCGAATCTATGTCCTAGCTAAGTGTCCCTAGAAGCATGCTGTTGGATGTTGTCCTAAGCCTCTGAGACTATACGTTTGAAGCCTTAATGAAACATTCATTCCGATCGTTTCTTCCCAATCAGGGTAACAACAACATAAGTCATTGAGCTATGTTACTCTTCTAACTTTGAGTTAAGAGTTGACTGCTTTGTTACTAATTTATAGCAGATGTACACTTTTTCCTTCGAAACCAACCTCCTATTTCTCCATCAACTTCACATTCTTCAATTTTAACCCTTGAGACTCTTAACATTTACCCTTGAGGTTTATGGTTACACAACTTCTGTATTGATGATCTTAAAATCGTTATTACCACAATCTGAGTGAAACCCAAAATCCGAAACACATTTCTGAATTGACGGTGAACAATCAAACGTTCTAAAAATTTCACCAAGGAAATAACGATTAAAACCTTTTTGGTTTGTACCATTATTGTATGAAATCTCATTTTTATTTTTATATGATCTTAATGAAATGTTCTCGGCCTAATATATTTCTTCCCAAAAGATCCATATTTTAATTTTTTGAGATTTCCTTTATATCCAGCCACTTAAATAACTACCAAAGCATACATGTTCTTATGGTTACACTGGTCAAACAAGTACTTCTTTTAAATCTTCGAACTTATGTTGAGTTTCGGAATTCGGTTGAAGCTCAAGCCACCGTTATAGCCTACTTAAAGATGCCTTTCACTATTTCTTATTAAATAGATAATCGTAATTCAACAGGAAGCCACACAAGAACTTCTGAGTCTTTCTTGACTTAAAAGGAAAAGATCGTTGCCCGGGATCCATTTGAATTTCATGTCATTTTTATTTGACATCACAAAATCCCAGAAATTTATTTTGCTTTATTTCTTTCTCTTTGGCACACTCTTGCACAAAAATCTTTATGAATTTTCAAATATGGTTCTAATTCATGTGGATTACTATTATTAAAAGAACAAGTTATGGAGACGTGATATCTTATTCCGAAATGTCAAAACTGAAAAGGCGATTTCTTAGGGATAAGGATTCCAATAAGGCGTGTATAATTCAAATCCCTGACATCTCACGTGTCAGTTACAACGCCGCCTGACACATACACCTATCACGTCTTTCAAGGCTGATTTACCGGGGTATGGAAACGTCATGGCATGATTTTCTCTCACCTATCATGATGTATATAAGGTGTAACACCTGTAAAATTCAAGTCAATTTTAAACGTTTTCAAAACACTTAAAACCATTTAACATTACATAGTTTGTTTTCAAAACAATAATTATCAGAGTATCCCAGTATCAAATCATAAAACATAACAGCAGGAGGAGGGGTACGATCATGCCTTCGCCTTCCCGCGATCACCAGAAGTACCTGAAACAACAAACTGAAACTGTAAGCCCGAAAGCTTAGTGAGCTACCCCCAAAATACCAACCCCATATAACCATAAACATATCATATCAACAAATATATATATATATATATATATCTATATATATATATATATATATATATATATATATATATATATATATATATATATATATATATATATACCAGCATGCATCATGAGCCTTCAGCCTAACTGGACCGCCTCGCAGGCCTTCAGTCTATCTGGAATGCTCTCCGAGCCTTTGGCACATCTGGACCGCCTCTCAGGGCCTTCAGCCTGACTACAATACCCTTTTGGGTTTGTAGTCTATCCGGTACGCTCAGGGTATGTTGGCCTTCAGCACAAAGCAGGGCCGCCTCAACCCAACCCCCAATCAAACAAACATGTGCACATACATATCATACATTATCATAATAACAGTCAAATCGATCTAGCATATCAAATAGCATATCAACATCCTATAACCAGGACACCGACCTACCCAGGTCACTAACATAGCATAATCCTATAACCAGGATACCGACTAAACTAGGTCACTAAGCATAAGCATATCACCATCCTAACTACCAGAATGCAAAACAATAAACATATCATGAAATAATCCGGATACAAATCCATAAAGGGTCGGCCTTGGTGCCTTAGACCCTGTTAATATAGTGAGGATAACTCACCTCGCTAGTAGTGCTGAATACTGTAACTCTCTGACTGTTGTCTCACCGGGAACCCCGAACTGACACATAATAAATACTATGTTAATACCCGACATAACTCCCTTGACTAAGTGTCCACATTCCTCATTAATTCTATTCTCTTTATTGGGCCAAGGCCCAATACCAAGTCCTAAACTTGAAAGTCTTAATATAAAGTCCACTATTGGCCCAATTTAATATAAAGTTCAACAAAGGCCCAATTCCATTTAGTCCATAAATAGCCCAAAATCCGAAGTCCATTTGTCAAAGGCCCAATAGAGGGCGTATGCAGGGCGTACTCATCCAGTCGTTGACCACCATCGTGAAGGGTTTTGAGCATTCTAAAACTCCTGTGGTGTACATGCAACCCTATAAACCTTGGATCTATGTTTTCTCTATTATACATGCAAATATTCAATATTCTAAGGTTTTATCCTAACTAGCATAATATGAAGCAACTATACTACAAAAGCCTAGGTGGATGACATACCTTTTGATGTAGCTTGAATTCTTGAACTTTAAGAGCTTAGCCCCAATAGTGTGGAAGCCTCAAGTGGAATCACAAATCACCATAAACACCTTGGAAAAACTTGAGAGAATAGTAAGCACACTAGAAATTAGCCCACTCTTGTATCCTCACACACTAGTGCCATTTCATGTGCCAAAGACCTCTTTATATAGTATGGAGGATTAGGGTTTCATCCATGTAAACCTTAATACCCATGACCTTTCATTTCCATAGGATCCATGGGTTAAAACTCCATGGACTATCCATGCAAGCTTAACCCAACCTAAATGAACTTGGCCCATACTATATATAAGAGTCCATATTTAATTAGTTCCTTTTGATCACTAAATTAATTCTAAATTAATTCTTGATCAATACTAATTAAATAATATGATTCCATATTAATATATTAGAACTTATAATATATTATTATAAATCATAAACATACTATTCTAAAAAAACTATCCATATAAATTGTTCCGGTGAAGTGCAACCCAAATGGACCATGCCAAATCGGGTCAAGTACATACCAATAATAGTTATGGGCATAGACACTAATCCAACAGTCTCCCACTTGGAGAAGTCTAAAACTATTATTGCGTATGACTCCAAAACCCAACTAGCAATCGTAACTCTTAAAGCCGCTGTCGAACTCTGACCTTAGTCAATGACTTGTCCAATAGATAAGGGATCATATATTCCTCCAATCTAGATATCATATGGATTGAGACATGGATTATAATCATTCTCTCTGTCCATTTGTTTTTTCCCGATTTCCGATTTATAACGACCGACTAATTGAAGAAATCAAATCAGTCCAGGCTTGGTCAAGCACTTCGGGGTGTCATCACTAAATCATCGAGGGGCCCATAGATATCGCTTTTATCCCTTCAAGGGTAAAAGGAATGGATAAACTTCAACTCATATGCTTGTTCTACTACTTGTTGAATCATACACAAAGGCACGTTTTATAACATCGAGTTACCTATGCGTTTTCGTACAATCAATGTATAACCAACTCATAGGCAACAACTCATATCTCTAGGTTTGAAGAATATAAGATATTATCGTCTCATGATCACTCGTGATAAAATCCATGAAGTGAGTCAAATGAGCGTGGGTTTAATCCAATACTCAGAACTTATGAGCACTCATGAATGTTGTAGCAACTCTTGCTATGTCCAACACCTTGGACATCTACAAACCCAATTCATGACAGTCTTGCCTTAATACCTACTCCCAACGTATTATCGACTGTGGATGGTTTGAATAACTTAGTCTTTCAGGAAGAACGAGCTAGTTATTTTGGAAGTCCAAACATGCAAAGTGAAACACAAGAATAATCGAATCCAATATGGTCTCAGAACTTATGAATATGAATAGAACACCTTTTATTTATCACCATATTGATTACACATTATTCATTGTATAATGTTTCAACTAATCAACTTTATACTTGAATAAAAAACAATAGTTATGCCATGCTCCAAGCATGCACACTATGTTTATCCAAACAATAGTCATGCCATACACCAAGTATGCACACTATGTTTGTCCATGATCTTTTACTTTGTGAAATAGATCGATTGAACATAATTCCAATGATTCTCATTTCACAATCCCAAATCCGTATCACAAATGCAAGAATTCCAAATTCCTGCCCTTTACCGAAATCTGTTAGATTCTAAACTTATATGCATTGATCCTCTCGTAATGACTATGCACAAACTCACAAAGACTTGTCACCAGACATTACAGAGTATTCCAATGGAGATCATTCCATGGAAACGAAGTCTCAAATTCAAAGTACAATGCTTTGAACATCCTTCTTGCATTAAGTTTCCTAATCTTACACATATCTAATGAATAACTTCTACCTATGGGAACATTTCCACATTCCCATTTTGACTATCACTTCTAAACAAGAGTTGCCTCTTTTCAGAATATGTCAGTATGGTCCTCTCCAAAAATTTGCGCCATACTTCCAACTGTCTCTGAGCAACCAATTTTGGTAACCCTTAGATTGTCCTCGACAATTGCTTAATCACTTTAGTCATATCCAGTTCTAGTACTTTTTCCCTCTTAATGCCATAGGAATTTGGAAGAATTTAGAACAAATGAATATTATAGCACATGCAATCGATCCTATATCCAAAGCATACGGGACACGATTCGTGATGTTTCACATAAAGACATGATACTAGACCAGTCTTTTGCTATAATATTTCTATTTCTATTTGCCATGTTCTCAAAATTCAGATTATGAAAAGGGATGCCGTAATTATAATCAAATTTTAGAATGAAAATAATGTTCCCATATATAGAATTTCCTTATGTTGAACCATTCCAACATAATATTCATATATATACTTGACTAAATTTGATTAAAATCTCACGATCTAAGCTTTTAGATTTGAAATGAAGTACAACTTCCTCTCCCATAATTATAGCAAAACAACTTTTCCCAATTGAAACTTTTGTTTTCTATAATTAACATTGCTAACTTTCAACACTTATCATAATTATCATGCTTCCACTAACATGTTGATTATTAGCATAACACTTATGCTCCAACTATCTTTGACATGTACTTAGAAATCAGCTGGACTTCTAGAACTCAATACTTTATTGACTTTCTTACCAAATTTCAGAATTCTGATACGAGATGCTTTGATAAGACTTTATCAAAATCATACACCTTTCCTTAGATAGCACACATGTGTTTCTAAACAATTCCAGAACTATGAAAAGGGATGCCGTAATCATAGTCTCAATTGTTTAGACCTTTTCCATTCCTCACAAGTCCATGTTAGTGTCCCGGTTAACCACACACGCTCCACTAATGACTTTGAGAATGCAAATATCACAATTGCTATCTACTTAAACCACTTAGTGAAAGCATTTCCTCACCATCATTTTCATGAACTGAAGAGGAACCTTATGACACTTAGATTTTATTGTATGTGTTCCTACCCATGTGAATTTGTAAAAACCATAATCACAAGACAAGGTTAGTGACAAATCCAAACTCATATGGATTGATCTTGTGCAGTCTTAACTTCTTGCCACTTGGCAGCACAAGGGCCTGCCATTGCTTCCAAGTTGTTATACAACCAATTGAGAACTCTCAGAACTCATATGCAAAGTCAACTTTAATTGGAATGTGCACATAAATAGGAATATGTCAACACGATAGGTTATAAACCTCACGTCGTGTGCTAGTGATAAACTACAGGTTTCTATTCTTGATTAGACTCTTTCAAGGTCTTTTAGACTCCCACTGTCCTCTTGACATATAAGACTCTTTTGCCAAATATTCAAGAGATAGTGCGGATTCTTTATCAACACAAACACTTCACACAATTGGCCTTAGTTGGTCTTTGTTTTATCCAAAACATCACAACTTACCAATTTCAAATGTACAAGAGTAGGACACATTTTACTCTTACATTTGATAAGTGTTATAAACCTTCTTTAAGATATGTCACTCAATTTACAATCTTGGAGTATGACTCTAAGAATTGTTTTGGAACGAAGTATGTATCACCTTCTTGATTTAACCATTTCAATAATTCATGACTCCTCTTCTTAGCCATAAGAATGCACTAAGATGTCCCTAGAGGATGAATTGTGATAAGGTCTCACAATCATTAAGATGATCATATAACATGATACTAAATTACTCTCCCATCTTTTCAGATTTGAGAAACGTTTATCTTTCTGCCAAATTTGATTCTTCTCATTCGTTCTGCCATACATCGAACCTTTTCCAATGCTTTAGAATTATTACTTAAACTTGTAAGTATAACCATATTTACTAAGCTTTAGTAAATCATGACGAATAGTCTTATCGATCTTTTGTGGTGGAGTTGGCCAGTGCACAAGAATGTGTACTCGATCCCTTAGTTCTTCACTTGACTCACATATACATGTGAACGAGGAAATAGTCTTAATTTTCCAAAGCTGAAAGTTCTCATTCATCATACTATACAACTTGCATGATTCCAAGTTTCGGTCCAATTGAAAACTTGGGTGATGAGAATCTTTCCTTATTTGGTAAATTTAGACACTACCACAAAAGAAAGAATCAAATTCATATTTTCATTATTGCTACAAACATATAAACATCAATTTTCCATAAATGCCATTGCAAGGAGATAAAATAAAATAAAACAAAAATTTTTATTTATTTATAAGATGCGGAAAAATCTTTTTTTTACAATGCAAATTTAAATGGAAACTATGCTATTACATATTTCCTAGCAATCTATCATAACTCTCTAAGTAGTAGCTCAAGAATCCGATCTTCGAACCATGCGATTGAAATCCATCTTCGCGATCAGATTCAGCATACTCTTTCTTTAAGTTTCCTTCCCTTTGCTTGATCCTGCCATACATCAAAATGTATTAAGATTCTTCAAATAGGAACTTAATTGAGTTAGATAGTGGACTTACCTGAAGCAGAGTCAAACTTTTTGACTTGACCTTCTCTCAGATCTTTCAGGTTGTTAGGGCAGCTTCGCAACCAATGCCCCTTACTTTGGCAATGGAAATATATGGACTCTTTGGTAATGGGACTATCTCATACTTAGCCTTTCTCTTTACCATTTGGTGAACCGAGTTGACTATTGCCGATCCCTTGGGAAGAGAAAGCTTTCTGGATTTCCAATGTCACCATTATCAATGTCCATGGAAGTTTGGGAAGTCGATCTTCCAATCAAATTTGCTTTACCAGTGCTCCAAATCATTGTTGATTCAGTAGCACCTAGCAAATAGATAAGATCATTAAGGGTCATGTCATAGTCTGTTTCATAGTAGTCCCGAAGGAAACTCACTATGTGACTTAGAAAGTGATTGAACAACCAACTTTCTCAAGACTTTGACACCCAACTCTCCCGGCTTGTCAATATGTGACTTTATCTCCAAGATGTGAGCACACATAGACCTTGCTTGCCAATAGGGCTTGAGTGACCTTGAACTATTCAAGAACTTGTGGGTTAGGGAGAATAATTGGAGGAGGTGGAGGTAGAGAAGTATGATTTCCATGAGATTTAGGAAGATCATAGTTGTCTAAACTAGACATCTAAAATGGTAGATATTCAAGTTAGTTGATTTAAGTCCTTAATATAACACCCAATATGAAATATTAAGCGTAGGACCCAACACAATATTTTATAACTTGGAAGAGGGACGACGTAATCCAAGCTATAAAATATTTGAAGGTAGGCGAATGATGATTCACCAATTTCCACCATGAAAAACGAAATAATTTATTAGGTTTTAATTGGATTTGAAACTCCTAGATCTTTTGAGATTCATTGAACTTTTCAATGACATGTTTCAATCTCGATTTTGCCCTCTCAAGTTTTGTGACTGGGATGCTGAGGATCACAAAACAAGGTGTGAATAACCATGCAAATATACTTGGTACCCTTAATATTTATCACTTAATCGATGTGCCGGTTAACCACATGCGCTCCACCGATCCTATGATAAACATTAAGTTACCCTTTGCCTACCTTGTTAAATCCAGGTTAGTGTGCCGCTTAACCACACACGCTCCACTAACGACTTAAGCAAAGTGCAAAGTGTAATTTCATGGGTTAGCACCAAATTCACATTTTCCTAAAGTAACTAAGATTGGGAATTTTATAAAAGGTTTAGTTACTTTATATTTATTATTATACTTATAATGAAAATTATAGTCCTTGTCCTACCCGTTCGGCTAATGACCCTCCACCAGTCAAGGAAGCGGTGGGTGAGAGTGGACACCAATTAAGCTGCCATTTTATAGGCAACAACGTTATACACCCATTATAGACCGGCTTCGTGAATGAGGCCTACTAACGGTAATACTATAAAGTATAAGGGTTGAATTTTTACTTTTAAAACTCTAGGGTTTGGATTTAAAGTATGTGTGAGACTTTACAAATTCCAAAACTTGAGGGCAAGTTTTGAAAGTATTCAAAAACTTTTCATTTCAATAACATATGAGTTTAATATGGCTTTTAATGGCAAGACTCTTGGAAATACATAACTTGAGGACAAGTTATGGAGGTCATAAAACAATTTATTGGAAGAGACTCTTCAAGTTCATAACCTAAGACTCTTTAATAATTCTTTTAAAGGAAAAACTTTTGGTTTTCCACAACTTGAGGACAAGTTATGAAATCCATTAAAGGCGATTTAGATAATCTAATAGCCATACAAACATGTCAAGGAAAACTATGATCCAGATTAAACTATTGACAATTATCTTTGGAATTGGATTAGAGTGATCATTACCACATCAAAAACAAGTTTTTAAGTTCAAAAACAGCTTAGTATAATGATTCTAGTCCAATTCCAGTCTTGAAACTCGAAAATATACTGTCTGGGGGTCCAACTCGTCGAGTGCATGAACCAACTCGACGAGTTGGATGATTTTAGGCACTTTTTAGGCATGGACTCGTCGAGTCACACCCTGGACTCGCCGAGTCAGCTATCCAGACAGCAAAAAACTTCGAATTTCAGCCTTAAAAAGCAAGTAGCATCAAGTATAATTGAAAACAACCCGAGGCTCTGATACCACTGAAGGGTTTTAAGCATTCTAACACTCCTATGGTGTACATGCAACCCTATAAACCTTGGATCTATGTTTTCTCTATTATACATGCAAATATTAAATATTCTAAGGTTTTATCCAAACTAGCATAATATGAAGAAACTATACTACAAAAGCCTAGTTAGATGACATAACTTTTGATGTAGCTTGAAGTCTTAAACTTTAAGAGCTTAGCCCCAATAGTGTGGAAGCCTGAAGTGGAATCAAAAATCACCATGAACACCTTGGAAAAACTTGAGAGAATAGTAAGCACACTAGAAATTAGCCCACTCTTGTATCCTCACACACTAGTGCCATTTCATGTGCCAAAGACATCTTTATATAGTATGGAGGATTAGGGTTTCATCCATGTAAACCCTAATACCCATGACCTTTCATTTCCATAGGATCCATGGGTTAAAACTCCATGGACTATCCATGCAAGCTTAGCCCAACCTAAATGAACTTGGACCATACTATATATAAGAGTCCATATTTAATTAGTTCATTTTGATCACTAAATTAATTCTAAATTAATTCTTGATCAATACTAATTAAATAATATGATTCCATATTAATATATTAGAACTTATAATATATTAATATAAATCAAAAACATACTATTCTCAAAAAACTATCCATATAAATTGTTCCGGTGAAGTGCAACCCAAATGGACCATGCCAAATCGGGTCAAGTACATACCAATAATAGTTATGGGCTTAGACACTAATCCAACACATCGGGGTGGTTGACCCAGTACGCTGGGCGTACTGGATTTACGCTGGGCGTACTCTACAGTTTTCCAAAACCTTATTAAGTGCTTAATGGCTTAAGCACTTAAGCCCAAACCTCAGATCCAGAGACCCAATATGCCTAGGATCCATACCATCACGAACTTTATCACTTTGGACGTCCGTAAAGTTCTTAATGCTTGGTCTTAATCCATTAAGACCTTATTTCTCTTTGCATGGGACACATACAGCTAATGGGACCTTATTTTTAATACTCAAGGTCCCTTCAAGAGCCTGGAAGGACAACTCTTTTCACCCAAATCACAACATGCACCACTTTATTGCTTTTGGGACAAGAAATGCTACTAATAAAGTAAAATGATGAGATCTATGCATATATGCATAAAGTTTGGAACTTTATACCTTCTGGAGCTTCTTGAACACAAGTTAACTTTAGATCTACAAACTTGATCTCTTCCTCCAACTCTTGATGCAATGGTTTCCTCTTCAAGCACTCAAGAACACACCAAATGAGCTTAAACACACAAAGGGGAGGCTAGGGTTTAGGAAGGATGAGTATGATCTTTGGAGGCTGAGGTAAGGGAGGCTTTGGTGCTTATAAGGTTGCTTATATAGGCCCCAAACCCTAAATATTAGGGTTTCACCCTGACATTAGTACGCCCAGCGTACAGAAGTGTATGCCCAGCGTACTAAGGCAGACCTTAATACGCTTAGCGTACTCTTATGTACGCGCAACGTACTCCCTCTTGGCCCAAATTTGCAAACTTGGCCCTTAAACTTATCTTGGCTCTTCACTTCAAACCCCAAGGACTATAAATGACAAGGTAATGATAGAAGAGGGTTCGGGAATACCTGCCAATTCTCTGGATGTTACAATTCTCCCCCACTTGACTTAGACTTCGCCCTTGAAATCTACTGCGGCAAATAGATCCGGATAATGCTCCCGCATCTCGGACACGGGCTCCCACGTCCACCCAGACCCCCTCCGATGCACCCACTGTACCTTCACCAAAGGTATCTCCTTGTTCCTTATAACCTTATTCTTTCTCTCTAGAATAGCCACAGGTCTCTCTACGTAATTCAGGCGCTCATCGACCTGAATATCTTTCAATGACACTACTACCTCCTGATCCATAATGCACTTTCGCAATTACAAAACGTGGAAAGTGTTGTGGATCTGACTAAGCTCCTCCGGTAGCTCTATCCTGTAAGCCACCTTTCCAACCCTGACAACAATCCTGAAGGGTCCAATGTAGCGGGGACCCAATTTCCCTCTCTTCATGAAGCGGATCACCCCTTTCCAGGGTGAGACCTTCAGGAGCACCATATCACCCACCTGAAACTCTAACTCAGATCGGTGTCTGTCGGCGTAACTCTTCTACCGACTCTGAGCGGTCTGCAGTCGTTGCCTGATCTGCTGAATCTTCTCGGTAGTTTGCTAGACTACCTCCGTCCGTCCCATCACCCTGTGTCCAACCTCACCCTAACAAACCGGGGTGCGACGTCTCGCGAACATACACGTCGGCCAACTTCTCGGCCGAAGAAATGTCCCGTATTGCCAAGAAATGAGCACTCTTGGTCAATCGATCTACGATGACCCATATAGCATCAAACCCCTTCGCCGTCCTCAGCAGTTTTGTAATGAAATCCATCGTGATCTGCTCCCATTTCGACATGGGAATCTCGAGGGGTTGCAACTTACCATGCGGCCTATGATGCTCGACATTGACCATCCTGCGGGTCAAGCAGCTCTAGATGTACCAAAGGATTTCTCGCTTCATACATGGCATCCAGTAACTCAAAATTAGGTCTCTGTACATTTTGGTGGCCCCCGGGTGAATATAGAAGTGAGACTTATGAGCCTCCTCGATGACTGCTTGTCTGACCCCACCATACATCGGAACCCATACCCGACTGCATCGGGTCAATAATCCCCGGCTATCCTGCACGAATCGGGTGTTCTCACCCCTGATCCTCTCCTGCTTCCAGTTTTCTGGTCGCATGCCCTCAACCTGAGCATCTCTGATTAGACTCACAAGCAGAGAATCCACTGCTATCCTCATACATATCGCTGGGGTAGAAGACCCAGCTGACTTGCGGCTCAAGGCGTCTGCCACCATATTCGCTTTACCAGGGTGGTAAAGGATCTCGTAATCATAGTCCATGACTACATCCAGTTCAGGTTCAGGTTCGGCTGATCCATGATATGTCTCAAGCTCTTATGATTCGTGTATATGGTACAACGGACCCCATATAGGTAATGTCTCCATATCTTGAGAGCGAACACCACCGCTCCCAACTCTAAATCATGCGTAGGGTATCTCGTCTTATGCGGCTTCAGTTGCCGCGATGCGTAGGCTATCACTCGTCCTCTCTGCATGAGGACCGCCCCAAGCATGTGATGGATGCATCACAGAACACCACAAAATCATCAACTCCCTCCGGGAGTGTCAAATCTGGAGCCTCACACAAATGCTGACGGAGGGTCTCAAACGCCTTTTGCTGCTCAGGGCCCCACCGAAAATCTACCCCTTTCCTCATCAATCGAGTGAGGGGTACTGCAATCTTAGAGAAATCCAGAATAAATCTCCAGTGGTACCCTGCTAAACCCAGAAAACTCCTGATATCAGAGGGAGATCTCGACACCCCATACTGCATGACTGCCTCGATTTTGGCCGGGTCGACCAAAATCCCATCCTGGTTAATGAGATGCCCAAGGAACTGGACCTCTCCTAACCAGAACTCACACTTCGCGAACTTAGCATACAACCGTTCTCGTCTCAGAACTCCCAATAACTCCTTGAGGTGCTCCTCGTGCTGCTTTCGAGTCTTGGAATATACCAAGATGTCATCAATAAACACTATGACCGATCGATCAAGCATCGGTCTGCAGACCCGATTCATCAAGTCCATGAATACTGCTGGCACGTTGGTGACCCAAACGGCATCACCACGAACTCTTCATGACCATAACGAGTCCGAAACGTGGTCATTTCCACGTCCTCCTCTCTAACGCGAACCTGGTGATATCCCGACCTCAAATCTATCTTGGAGAACCAAGATGCACCCTGTAACTGATCAAAGAGATCGTCTATCCTCGGGAGTGGATAACGGTTCTTCACTGTCAACTTGTTCAACTCCCTATAATCAATGCACATCGGGTGCGAACCGTCCTTCTTCCTGACGAAGAGGATCGATGATCCCCATGGAAAACTACTATGTCGAATGAATTGCTTGCCTAACAGTTCTTGCAGCTGTGACGACAACTCCTGCATCTCGGGTGGTGCCAACCGGTACGGCGCCTTGGCGATAGGGGCCGCACCCGGCACCAAGTCGATTCGAAACTCGACCTGCCTCTCTGGAGGTATCCCTGGCAACTCCTCCGGAAACACGTCGGCAAACTCCATGACTACTGGAACCTCTGAAACTGAGATTTGATCCCTGGCTTGCTGATCCACCACATATGCCAGATAACCCCGCACACCCGTGCTGAATATACTGTCGAGCCCTGGCAGGTGAACAGAACCCTGATCCCACTCATGTGCCCTCGCCATATACAATCAGTTCTCCCCCACTTGGGGTGCGAACTACCACCTGCTGGCCCTCACAATCTATCATAGCACCAATCGACTAAGCCAGTCCATCCCTACAAGCACGCACACCTCTCCAATGGGAATCGGAATCAAATCTATCGGAAAGGACACTATGAAGATGTGACACCCAAATTTTTGCAAAAATTTTAAACTTTTAAACCCATCTTAAATTAAATTAAAACAACTGAAATAGTCATAACATAATCCATCAACTTAATAATCATATAAAATAAGTGCGGAAGTAATAATAATAATAAGGTCCCAACAAAAATAACTAGTAGCGATGTCCCGATGCTCCATGTCAAGCCTTAGCCTCTTTAATCTTAACACCTGAAAAGTTATAAGGGAAAGCGTAAGCACAAAGCTTAGTAAATTCAAACACAGACATTGTACTAACATTCATATTTACTAACCCTAATCCATTTTCCAATTATAGTTGTATAATAAGGGCAAAGAACGAATCAATGCCAATAATACAAGAAGGACTTGTAGGTTTGAACCGCACCGGGAAGATCCCGTATCATTTGGCCCTAATCACCGCACCTCATGATGAGTATTACGTTGGTGATATTACCTACCCACCGCACCGGTAAATCCGTATCCTTTGGTGGTGTCCCCATATCCATAATTAGTTACATACAGTGCACATGTACGAATTAAAACAATAGTTATATAGCATGCTCTTATAATGAATTTAAATAATCACACACGAGCTAACTAGCAAACACAATCATCAATACAACGGTGTGAGAGAACTCACCTTGAGTGAGTAGTAAGGATAGCTAACAATCAAATAATGCTACCAAGCTTGAGCAAACTTCAAAACCTCACCTAAGAAGGACTAAAGGTTAGAAAGGAGAAGTAATGAAGCTGTGAGTTGAGAAAAGAGTAATCACAGCAAGGTCTCTAAAACAGACCTGCTGTTCAAAACGGATTTACTCCAAAATCTTAAACAGAAACATAGCTTTAACTAAATTTTATAGGAAACTATGATTGCTCAGGATTCCATAACTATAAAGAACTCATTCTTACTCCAAAAGATGAATTAAATATGAATTTTACAAAATGGTGTATCACTTCTGTCTCCAACAATACAGTGAAGTGATGTTGGCCAATTCTACACAACTTGTGAGTAGAATTCGTCCAAACCAAAATTAAGAGAAGTAAAGGACATACAAGTGAAAGTCTCAGAGTTGGAATTTAATGAAAAGCATCTCCCAAACTCCAGATATAAAATTCACATTGTGGACAATCACATCACTAGCAAAAGCTGGTGACTGCCCACTGATCTGGAGTGTGGATCCATTCTAACCAATTTATAACTGGAAATAACACCCCATCTACTCCAGATCTTAAATTAATAATATAAGGAACATATAGAAACTTGGAATCACTCTGGATCCTTTTCCAATCCTTAGAAATGCTGAAAACAAAATGACATATCAGAACAGACCCCGATCAGACCTAACATCAAAGATGCCATTCTTTCCCATAGATAAAGTCCTTATCAGTGAGGTTGGCCTGCTTAAGAACGTTAGCCAACTCAATTTGTGAACTTTTGGAACTGGTTTGGGGTCCGTTTGAGTTCTAGAGCTCAAGATATGGATTTTACAAAATGACTACAGATCTGATGGAAAACAGAATCGTAGCCACCCGTGATTCCTTTTTGGCTTATCCATCCTTCTCCCTTTGAAACACATTTTAAGATGTGTTCATCATACCAATTTAGTCCCCATGATCATGGTGGTACTAAAAAGGGTTAGGTATCATTAGGATTTCATTTTGCCACAAGATTGTAATAATAATCAACATGAAAATGAACATAAAGCACATAAAATCACCATTCTCCCTTTTAGGGTTTCCATGATCTTTTGCCACATGTAATCCCCTAGATCCATCATCCACCATATATGGGGTGAAGATAGGATCTTGAGATGATGTATAACATACAATTACAAATCAAATAGGAAGGAGAAGAAGTGAAGATGAAATCATAAAACTAGAACAAGGTTATGAATCAAGTTGTAAGAAATGATAAGGAGGTTCATACCAATACGAATCAAGGCTGGAAATGAACAAGAGTTAAGCTCCAAACAACAGCCCCTTGGCTGCTCTTGATCCCAAAGAGAGAGAGGACGATTTGAGAGAGAGATGGAGGGTTTAGAGTGTTTTTCTTGTGTGTGTTCCAAATGACTCAATTAACACATTAAGTACTATTTACTAGATGGACTTGCAAATAGGCCCATAGCCCATGGACTTCAATAAAAGGAGTTTACAAGATGATCAAAAGAGTCCAATAACATAAGAAATCAGACATTGGTTAAATAAATTAACCCAAGGTTACAAGGATAATTAAATTAAAATAACCAAACGTACCGTGAGAAAAAAAACTGGGGCGTTACAACTCTTCCCCACTAAGAACGGACTTCGTCCTCGAAGTCAACGCCTAGAAACAGATCCGGATAATGAGCCCGCATCTCGCATTCCGGTTCCCAAGTCCATTCCGAAACCTTCCTATGTTGCTACTACACCTTAACTATGTTTATAGTCTTGTTGCGGAGAGCTTTCGTCTTTCGTTCTAAAATAGCGATTGGTTTCTCAACATAATTGAGACGCTCGTCAATCTGTATGTCCTCCAGTGGTATCACAGCGGTCTCATCAACAACGCATTTTCGTAACTGAGACACGTGGAACGTATTATGAATTAGACTAAGCTCGTCAGGTAGCTCTAAACGGTAAGCCACCTTTCCCACACGGGCTATGACCTTGTAGGGTCCAATGAATCGGGGTCCGAGCTTTCCCCGCTTCCGAAATCGAATCACACCTTTCCAGGGGGAGACTTTAAGCAAAACATAATCTCCCACCTGGAACTCAAGATTGGAGCGTCTTTTGTCGGCATAACTTTTCTGACGACTGCTCGCTGTGACCAAATGATCCCGAATCACTTGGATTTTCTCCGTAGTCCGTAGCACGATGTCGGTACTCCCAAGTACTCTCTGCCCAACCTCTCCCCAACAAACGGGCGTCCTGCACTTCCTCCCGTACAAGGCCTCATACGAAGGCATTTTAATGCTAGAGTGATAGTTGTTGTTATAAGAAAACTCAGCTAGATGTAGATGGTCATCCCAACTACCCCCAAAATCAATCGCACATGCCCTAAGCATGTCCTCCAAGGTCTGAATCGTCCGCTCACTCTGCCCGTCTGTCTGCGGATGGAAAGCGGTGCTAAAATGTAATCGTGTGCCCAACTCCTCTTGAAACTTCCTCTAGAACCGAGAAGTAAATCGGGTGTCCCGATCGAAGACGATAGAAACGGGCACCCCATGTAATGAGACAATCTCCCGAACAAAGATCTCGGCTAATTTCTCCGCTGATGAGCTCTCCTTTATAGCCAGAAAGTGAGCACTCTTAGTCAAACGATCAACAATCACCCATATCGTATCGGCTCCTCGGGCAGTTCTAGGAAGTTTTGTAATGAAGTCCATGGTTAGATGTTCCCATTTCCATTCAGGAATCTCCAATGGTTGCAACTTCCCATGTGGTTTCTGGTGTTCCGCCTTGACCTTCCGACAGGTCATACATTCTTCCACAAATCGAGCCACATCATTCTTCATTCCATGCCACCAGTAAGCCTCCTGAAGGTCCCGATACATTTTAGTAGCACCAGGATGGATAGAAAATTTTGACTTATGAGACTCATCCATTAGGGTTTTCCGATTTCCCCCGGTATATGGAACCCAAACCCTACCATAGCGAGTCAGCAAACCCCGCCCGTCTCGTTCCATCTTAGGCAACTCTTTCCCAATCTTCTCACGCCTGATGTTTTCCTCCAGTATTGCCATCTTTTGGGCGTCCCGGATTAGATCTAACAAAGACGACACCATCGTGATCCGGAGACACTTAGCTCGAATCGGTTCGGCAGATCGTTTACGACTGAGAGCATCAGCTACCACATTAGCTTTACCGGGGTGGTAGGGAATTTCACAATCATAATCTTTTACCACATCCAACCATCTGATCTGCCTCATGTTCAAATCCCGCTGCTCGAACAAATATTTCAGACTCTTATGGTCAGTGTATATGATAAACTTCACTCCATAGAGATAGTGTCTCCAAATCTTAAGAGCGAAAACAACAGCCCCAAGCTCCAAATCATGAGTGGGGTAGTTTCGTTCGTGGGGTTTCAGCTGTCGGGAGGCATAGGCTCTCACCCTATCTCGTTGCATTAACACGGCACCAAGACCCTGAAGCGATGCATCACAGTAAACCACCATATCCTCAACCCCATCAGGTAAGGCCAAAATCGGAGCATCACACAATCGTTTCCTTAACTCATCAAACGCCAGCTGCTGCTCCGGGCCCCAAACGAATTTCACTGATTTCTTGGTCAATCGGGTGAGCGGTAAGGCGATTTTAGAGAAATTTTCAATGAACCTCCGGTAATAACCGGCTAAACCCAAGAAACTGCGAATTTCAGAAGGTGATTTCGGAATCTTCCATTGTTTAACCGCATCAACCTTGGCTTGATCCACCTTAATACCGTGTTTGTTTACCACATGCCCCAAGAACTGAACTTCTTCCAACCAAAATTCACATTTTGAGAATTTAGCATAAAGCCTTTCTCTTGCCAGAGTTTCCAGAATCTCCCGAAGGTGTTGCTCATGCTCCTCTTTGCTCTTAGAATAGACCAAGATATCATCTATGAACACTATGACCGAACGGTCAAGCATCAGGCTACACATCCAGTTCATGAGATCCATAAACGCTGCAGGTGCATTGGTGAGCCCAAAAGGCATCACCACGAACTCAAAGTGCCCATATCGAGTACGGAATGCTGTTTTCTCAATGTCTTCTTCACGAACCCGCATCTGATGGTAACCGGAATGTAAATCAATCTTGGAAAACCAAGACGCTCCCTGAAGCTGATCGAAAAGATCGTCAATACGTGCCAACGAGTCCCTATTCTTTATCGTGCGCTTGTTTAGCTCCCTATAATCAATACACATTCGTTGGGATCCATCTTTCTTCTTCACAAAGAGAATAGGAGCACCCCAAGGCGAGCAGCTTGGCCATATAAACCCTTTATCACTTAGTTCTTGAAGTTGATCTTGGAGCTCTTTCATTTCAGGTGGTGCCAAGCGGTAAGGATATTTCGCTACCGGAGTCGCACCTGGCACCAAATCAATGCGAAACTCCACTTGCCGAATAGGTGGCAAGCCAGGGAGTTCCTCCGGAAAGACATCGCTGAAGTCGGAAACGATAGGAACGTCGTCTAGTGCTATAGCAGAAGAGCAAGAAGCCATAGCCAGGCGGGGAATGTCCCCCTGAATAATAAGTTCTCCACTTCTAGGGTTTCGAACACGAACTTGCTTCTTACGACAGTGGATTTCCGCATCAAACGCATCAAGCCAATCCATGCCTACGATAACACAGAGCTCTCGCATCGCAATAGGGATAAGATCAATAGGGAATTCAACTCCAGAAAACTCGAGAGTGCAACCCCGATAAACATCGGTGACATAAATAGTGCGGTTGTCGGCAACTTCGACAACCATTGGGCGAGCCAATTTTCCGATACTACGCCCCAAACGATTAATAAACGCGCGAGATACGAAAGAATGGGTAGCACCGCTATCAAACATAACAACAGCAGGCTCGGAATCTAGCAAATAAGTGCCTGATTCACCACATACAATCATGTAAACAATTCTAACTACCATTTATTAAATAATGCCAGGAGAGAAAGGAAAAAAAAAAGAAATTTACCTGCCACTGTCGCGGTAATCACCGGCTCATCCGCAGTCATCTGGTGAGCACGACCTCGTGTCACCATAGTGGGTCCCTTAGAAGACGATGCAATTGCAGGATTTGTACCCCCGCCTCCTTTAGCAGCCTTCAACTTCGGGCATTCGGGCTTCTTGTGTCCCGTCTCGTTGCAGTGATAGCAGACGGAAGCAACAGAAGTAATCTGAGGAACTGCACTCGCTGGGGGAGCCCTACAATTCTTCCAATGATGCCCTGGCTTTTTGCAGTTGTAGCATATCAACGGATTTTTCTCGCCCTGACCTGAAGACGGCCTGTACTCATACCTTGAATTACCACCCTGCTTTTGAATTTAAATAATCACACACGAGCTAACTAGCAAACACAATCATCAATACAACGGTGTGAGAGAACTCACCTTGAGTGAGTAGTAAGGATAGCTAACAATCAAATAATGCTACCAAGCTTGAGCAAACTTCAAAACCTCACCTAAGAAGGACTAAAGGTTAGAAAGGAGAAGTAATGAAGCTATGAGTTGAGAAAAGAGTAATCACAGCAAGGTCTCTAAAACAGACCTGCTGTTCAAAACGGATTTACTCCAAAATCTAAAACAGAAACATTGCTCAGGATTCCACAACTATAAAGAACTCATTCTAACTCCAAAAGATGAATTAAATATGAATTTTACAAGATGGTGTATCACTTCTGTCTCCAACAATACAGTGAAGTGATGTTGGCCAATTCTACACAGCTTGTGAGTAGAATTCCTCCAAACCAAAATTAAGAGAAGTAAAGGACAGAAAAATGAAAGTCTCAGAGTTGGAATTTAATGAAAAGCATCTCCCTAACTCCAGATATAAAATTCACATTGTGGACAATCACAGCACTAGCAAAAGCTGGTGACTGCCCACTGATCTGGAGTGTGGATCCATTCTAGCCAATTTATAATTGGAAATAACACCCCATCTGCTCCAGATCTTAAATTAATAATATAAGGAACATATAGAAACTTGGAATCACTCTGGATCCTTTTCAAAGCCTTAGAAATGATGAAAACAAAATGACATATCAGAACAGACCCGGATCAGACCTAACAGCAAAGATGCCATTCTTTCCCATAGATAAAGTCCTTATCAGTGAGGTTGGCCTGCTTAAGAAAGTTAGCCAACTCAATTTGTGAACTTTTGGAACTGGTTTGGGGTCCGTTTGAGTTCTATAGCTCAAGATATGAATTTTACAAAATGACTACAGATCTGATGGAAAACAGAATCGTAGCCACCCGTGATTCCTTTTTGGCTTATCCATCCTTCTCCCTTTGAAACACATTTTAAGATGTGTTCATCATCCCAATTTAGTCCCTATGATCATGGTGGTACTAAAAAGGGTTAGGTATCATTAGGATTTCATTTTGCCACAAGATTGTAATAATACTCAACATGAAAATGAACATAAAGCACATAAAATCACCATTCTCCCTTTTAGGGTTTCCATGATCTTTTGCCACATGTAATCCCCTAGATCCATCATCCACCATATATGGGGTGAAGATAGGATCTTGAGATGATGTATAACATACAATTACAAATCAAATAGGAAGGAGAAGAAGTGAAGATGAAATCATAAAACCAGAACAAGGTTATGAATCAAGTTGTAAGAAATGATAAGGATGTTCATACCAATACGAATCAAGGCTGGAAATGAACAAGAGTTAAGCTCCAAACAACAGCCCCTTGGCTGCTCTTGATCCCAAAGAGAGAGAGGACGATTTGAGAGAGAGATGGAGGGTTTAGAGTGTTTTTCTTGTGTGTGTTCCAAATGACTCAATTAACACATTAAGTACTATTTACTAGATGGACTTGCAAATAGGCCCATAGCCCATGGACTTCAATAAAAGGAGTTTACAAGATGATCAAAAGAGTCCAATAACATAAGAAATCAGACATTGGTTAAATAAATTAACCCAAGGTTACAAGGATAATTAAATTAAAATAACCAAACGTACCGAGAGAAAAAAAACCAGGGCATTACAGAAGATCTCAAAATCGCATCCTCGGTAGACCGAAGAAGCAGAAACCCCGTGTTCGTTAGCGATAGAGACTCACAACGGACACTCTAACTCGCCTACTGGCACACTGAACTCCATACTAAATGTCTGAGATACGAAAAACCGACTCACCCCCGAGTCAAATAAAACCAATGCACGCAAGGAGTTTACTAAACATGTACCTAAACACACGTACAACAGATAAGCATAAAACAGATATAATAAACGAGAGAACGGATAGAAACATACAAGCAACCACATCCGGTGCTGCCCTGGCCTCCTCGGCTATAAGCTAGAAGGCACGCCCTTGAGCCTTCGGAGGCTCTGATTTAACTAGCCTCCCATCCAAAATCCTCAATGTAGCCGGCACTGGAGCCTGCGCCGGCCTGGCTGCGAGCTGTGGACAGTTGGTCTTGACGTGACCAACCTGATGACAGTGATAGCATATCCTCATATCTAATGCAGGGGCGTACTAGCGACAATCCCTAGCATAGTGCCCCTCCTTGCCACACTTGTGGCACCCCCTACCCGCTCGACAAACTCCAAAATGACCCTTGCCGCACTTTCCACAAGTGCGGCTCTGCTGACCCCCGGTCCTAGAATCAGCGGTCTTAGACCGCTTCGAGGCCAGCTGACACTATGTCGGGGCCTGACGCTGCTCCCTTGACTGCAGCTCAATCTCCAAATCACGCTTCCTAGCGGCCTCCTGTAGCTCCAACAGATTATCACATCGTTGGGTAGACACAAACTGTCGGATGTCGGTCTTGAGCATGATCAGATATCGAGTCATCTGAGCCTGCTCGGAAGCAAAATTTGGGCAGAACATCGCCCTCTCTGTGAACATACGGGTGATCTCTGTCACCGACTCCCCATCATGTCTCAAACTCAAGAACTCCTGAGCCAATCGTTCCCGCTCAACTCGTGGAATATATCGGGCACATCGCATATCCCTGAACTACTCCCAAGTAACAGCAGCTCTCTGATCATAAGTGTATGACCCCATCGTCAATCTCCACCAGTCCTTGGCTCCGGACCTAAGCAGGTTCAGAGCACACCTGACCTTCTGGTCAGTAGGACACGAGCAAGTAAAGAAACACCCCTCCACATCGGAAACCCACCTCATATCCTTGATAGGGTCCTGAGTCCCATCAAAAGTAGGGGCTTCATGTTATCGAAGTCCCGGTACTGGAATCCCTGAATGGCTCCTCCTCCTCCTCCTGCCATTGTTACAGCCGATACAGCTGCAGCTGCAGCCGTCTCCGCAAGGGCTGCGTAACGCTCGTCGAAATACTTGACCATGTCGGTCTGAATAGACCGAAACATCTCCGGTAACTGTGACCAGAACGTAGCGGCGACATCATCATGCAGGATCTCTCGAATCCTGGCATCTAGCTCCTCTGTATCCATCTGCACCACAACCTCAGGTGCGGTTGGCCCCTCCTGGCCTCCATCTCCTAATCCTGATCTCGACCCGGATCCAGACACAAAGCGTCTCGTAACCACCAAACTGAAAATATAACAGGAAGATATCAGACATTCCGCCTAAATAACTGGGAACCAGCTCCCGACTAAACCCTAGGGGTTGTGACTTCATTGCTACGCATATGCGTCCTGTGCTTTCAGTAGTACGGGCCCATACTACCTTCCACACCTACCCATATTTGTCTCAAGTATCATCACAACAACCTAACAATATACATACATATGGTGGTCGCTCTATCTCACTCATCCTTGAGGCTTCCACCAATCCCTGCAGCACTAGTGTATGCTAACCATACATAACACTGGACCCTATAGACTTTCGAATATCAGATCCTACCCTAAGCCCTAATCAATAAGAACAGAACATAAGGCCAAATCAAACATTCTCGGGCTATAAGATCTTAATTATGTACAGCCGTGATACATACACAAGCAACTACAGTAATGACGTCAATCTCATATAAGGAAAACCCTAGGCTAGTAGGCATCATGTAATCAGGCATTTCTATCATGCAATTTCCTGAAGATCCCTAGCCTAGTTCTAGCATGCTGTTCTAACATATCACATAATCAATTAACTGTATGGTATTTTGGGGTCTACTTACAGGCTCCGACTGATCCTACACCCTGCATCCTCCTTTACTTATTTTGAAAACCATTTAAAACCATTTTGAAAATATTTCCTCCATTCGAGACTAGATTCACACGAATGTTCCTCCAATTCACTCAAACCAAGGCTCTGATACCAACTTGTAACACCCTTAAAATTCAAGCCAATTTTAAACTTTTTCAAAACACTTAAAACCATTTAACATTACATAGTTTGTTTTCAAAACAATAATTATCAGAGTATCCCAGTATCAAATCATAAAACATAACAGTAGGAGGAGCGGTACGATCACGCCTTCGCCTTCCCGCGATCACCAGAAGTCCCTGAAACAACAAACTGAAACTGTAAACCCGAAAGCTTAGTGAGCTACCCCCAAAATACCAACCCCATATAACCATAATCATATCATGTCAATATATATATATATATATATATATATATATATATATATATATATATATATATATATATATATATATATATATATATATATATATATATATATATATATATATATCAGCATGCATCATGCGCCTTCAGTCTATCTGGACTACTCTACGAGCCTTCGGCACATCTGGACCGCCTCTCAGGGCCTTCTGCCTATCCGAACCGCTCGTCGGGCCTTCGGTCTGACTACCATACCCTTTTGGGTTTGTAGTCTATCCGTTCCGCCTTGGGTATGTTGGCCTTCAGCACAAAGCAGGACCGCTTTAACCCAACCCCCAATCAAACAAACATGTGCACATACATTTCATACATTATCATAATAACAGTCAAACCAATCTAGCAGATCAAATAGCATAGCAACATACTATAACCAGGACACCGACCTACCCAGGTCACTAACATAGCACAATCCTATAACCAGGATACCGACCAAACCATCCTAACTACCAGGATGCAAAACAATAAACATATCATGGAATAATCATGATACAAATCCATAAAGGGCCGGCCTTGGTGCCTTAGACCCTGTTGATATAGTGAGGATAACTCACCTCGCTAATAGTGCTGAATACTGTAACTCTCTGACAGCTGTCTCACCGGAAATCCCGAACTGACACATAATAAATACTAGGTTAATACCCGACATAACTCCCTTGACTAGGTGTCCACATTCCTCATTAAGTCCATTCTCTTTATTGGGCCAAGGCCCAATACCAAGTCCTTGACTTGAAAGTATTAATATAAAGTCCACTATTGCCCAATTTACTAAATTGGGCCCAACCTCCTAATTGGGCCTAAACCCATGATCTACTATCACTTCCTGGCCCAAAACATCTTATTGACAGATTCCAGTAAAGGCCCAATTCCATTTAGTCCATAAACAGCCTAAAATCCGAAGTCCATTTGTCAAAGGCCCAACAGAGGGCGTACGCGGGGCGTACTCCTCTGGTACGCGGGGCGTACTCCTCCAGTCGTTGACCACCATCGGGGTGGCTGACCCAATACGCTGGGCATACTGGATTTACACTAGGCGTACTCTACAGTTTTCCAAAACCTTATTAAGTGCTTAATGGCTTAAGCACATAAGCCTAACCTCAGATCCAGAGACCCAACATGCCTAGGATCCATAAAGTCACGAACTTTATCACTTTGGACGTCCATAAAGTTCTTAATGCTTGGGCTTAATCCGTTAAGACCTTATTTCTCTTTGCATGGGACACACACAGCTAATGGGACCTTATTTTTATCACTCAAGGTCCCTTCAAGAGCCTGGAAGGACAACTCTTTTCACCCAAATCACAACATGCACCACTTTATTGCTTTTGGGACAAGAAATGCTTCTAATAAAGTAAAATAATGAGAGCTATGCATATATACATCAAGTTTGGAACTTTATACCTTCTGGAGCTTCTTGAACACATGCTAAGTTCAGATCTACAAACTTGATCTCTTCCTCCAACTCTTGATGCAATGGTTTCCTCTTCAAGCACTCAAGAACACACCAAATGAGCTTAAACACACAAAGGGGAGGCTAGGGTTTGGGAAGGATGAGTATGATCTGTGGAGGCTGAGGCAAGGGAGGCTTTGGTGCTCATAAGGTTGCTTATATAGGCCCCAAACCCTAAATATTAGGGTTTCACCCTGACATTAGTACGCGCAACGTACTAAGGCGGACCTTAATACGCTTAGCGTACTCTTATGTACGCGCAACGTACTACCTCTTGGCCCAAATTTGCAAACTTGGCCCTTAAACGTATCTTGGATCTTCACTTCCAACCCCAAGGGCTATAAATGACAAGGTAATGATAGAAGAGGGTTCGAGAATACCTGCCAATTCTCGGGATATTACATAAGGGTTTCGACAATTTATTTTCTCTTACTACTCACAAAGTATTCAAACGTCTCAAGGAAAACCCCTTTTCTCTCTCCACTTTTCATCGTCTTCTTCGATTGCTACAATGGCCAGATCAACTGAAACAACATCGTTTGCTGATCAATCAACATCCGTCATTATGCTGAACTTGAAGCCTGGTCAAAATCTCATCCTTGATCTTGACTCATCTCGATACAAAGACCCACTGAAGCCGATGATTGAATTTCTGAGGTATTCTCTACTAGCACAAGCTTTGACAATGGCAGAACTTTGGTTCATCTTTCCAAGGTATACTCGTCTGCAACATATATTCACGTTGATGGAATCATCACTTTGGAGGTTGCTACTAACAGAACCTCTATCAACAAAGCCCGTTTTGCATAATATTAGGGCTTGATTCATATGAAGGCCTTATGGACCCTGACTCGATTACATCCATTAATCTTCCTCCAATATGGAACAGACTGTTCACATTGCTGTTTAAAAGCTTTTCGGAATGTGTAGCAGGCTCAGACAGTGCAAGTAAGCTCTTCTACACCATTATCTATGGCCTCTATAATGGGATAAATCTAGACTTTGGTTATATCCTCTAGACTCAACTCATTAAAAGTACTTCATCTTCTACTCGCAACACTGAGATCTCATGTGCTTGTTTCTGGTCAGTCGTTGTAAAATGTGCCCTAGTTCACTTCAAAGTTGCGATTTTGGATGATTCTATTGTTGCTGTTATACCTATCCTTCAGACGTCAACATTTGTGTTTTGTGGCCCAACTAAGTTCACTTTTATGGGATCGATTCCGGAGGTGATGCTTGCGAAGGTGCCTTCTGATAATGTGATCATAAATGAGTATCGCAGGCTTCCTGTTTCTGGTGCTCGACCTATGCCAGATGACTTGCAAAATTCCATTGAAGAGGCAAACAAACCAAAAAGGGGTGCAAAGCGAAGGGGAAAAGTTGGTCGTTCTGAGGTTGTCAAGATTCCGAAGAAGAAGATTAAAAAGCCTGCTCGGAAACCGAGGTCACCATCTCCGGTTGTTCAGGAGGCTTCGAAATCCAGAACACACTCTGATCTTCATGAGAGTGATCAAGTCCAGAATGAAGTTGACGATACAATAGCCACTTCGGAACGTCCCACCTTTACACCTATTCCGAAGGTATCCACTCCACCTACTTCTTCTGCCCCTTTCTCTAAATTCTTTCAGATGAATACTCCTCCATCCTCTCCTATCACCACTTCCACTCCCATCACCAATACAATACCAATCACCATTGCACCATTTCCACCAAATATTTCTATAGGTGTTTCTCTTCCACATATTTTTGTTCCACTCTCCACCTCATGCTTTATAGATTCAACCGTTACCTCAACAACCACTATTAGTACACCTGAAGTTACTGTCAACGTATCATATACGGGGGCCCAATTCAATTTCGGTGTTACTCTGGGTCCAAGCACATATACAACTTCCCCTTTTATAGATGATGATCCAGACATCATTTTTGGTGATGATCCGGAAGCTTTTCAGGATTTTACTTTCAACCACTTTACCATCCATCAGACAAGTGATGATGATGAAGCACTGATGACTAAAGGGCAGTTTAAACAACTTAGTGCCAAGTGGGATTCAATTTTGGAGTCCTCTGTAAGCTCATCCAACTATGAGTTCATGCTGAAGTCCCACAAAACAACGGTTGAAAAGCTCACCAAGGAGAATGCAAAAGTCCTTGCTGAATCTACAAAGGCAATTCAAGCGTCTGAGAAACCCAATGCAAACACGACTGAAAAAGTAAAAAAACTACATGATGTTGTAATGAAGTTTATGATTGACTTCCGAAGATCTTCAGATGACAACACCAAAGTAGCTAACAAAGTTATTGCAGGTCTTGGCTCCACTCTGCAATCTGAGAAAGAGGCGTTTTCCAGTGTTCAATCATAAATCCAGCATGATAATTTCGAGGTCAACACTTCTATTGTCTCGAAGATAGACAAACTTCAGAAAGACCTTGCTACCGAGAACAAACTCATGCATAAGCTGCCTCAAAACACTAAAAAGAGAAGGTCCTATCGGTGAAGTTGACTTACGCCAACAAGCATCTGGATGACTTGGAATCAGAGAAAAATGTTCTGAAGAGCTGTGTTTTGGAGGTCAACCAATATCTGCTAAATATTGTAGAGACTCGTGATTCACTACTCACAGTCTCGATACGCTAACATCTAGCAGACAAACTCAAAGCCATCTTCGCTATGCTTAACAGACTTGAAGGTGTTTCGGAACGTAATCTTCTTCCGAAACAAGGGGGATATAAAGATAAAGAAAAACTCAAACAACAGAATGGTGAACCTACTGATGAAAATGAGCAAAAACCGAAACAACAAAAACCGAAACTGAATCCTAAGGATCAGAAGGGTAATGAAGCTTCTGGATCTAAAGGAAAAGAGAAGTTTGTTGATGAAGAAGAAGAAGATCTCTCTGAAGGTGAAAACTTATGAGAAAGAAACAATACAAAGAGCTTGATGATATTCTGATACTTCGAAAAGAGTTAGAAGCAAAGAAGGCTGAAGCTAGAATTGCGAAAGTCACTCTGCAAACTCAGAAGTCGCTCTTTCCTCCATGGTCATTGGAAATAATTCAGAAGGAAGCATTTGATGATCCGAACACCCACTGGTTGGAGCCTTCGGTATCATTTGAGCTGGATAATACTGTTGACTCTCAGGTCGACTTTCCGATCACTCCTAGGGCTTTTCTATTCCGATGCTTTGAGAAGATTGAGAGGGCACCACTTTCGGATTATGATGTTGATAATTTGCTCTTCTCTTTCTATTTTAAGTATGGAAAGCCTCAATACAAATCATGGAGTTTGCAAAAGATAGTTTTTGTGAAAGTTTATGGTCCTTTTGCGACTGAAAACTTCATAAACATCAAGTTAAAAGGATTCAGAGGAGCAAGTCGTGTTGAAGATGATTTTACACTTGCTGATTTACCATGCATGAATCCTTATGATTGGATTTGTTTGTTTTTTATTTTGTCAAAGGACGAGCAGAAATTTGAACCAATCTTAGCTCATCTGAAGATGATGCTTGTTTGTTACATCCATGAGATCGCAACGATGGATGTGTAAATCACATTTCTTATGAAAACAAAAGCCAACTATGAAACTAGAGGAGGAATCTAAGGATCTCAACAAGATGAAGCTGGGCAAGATCCGAAAGGAAAATCGGAGTGTGATGTACCAAAGGAAGACTGATCAAAAAGTTCAGAGGTGTATGTTCTTTTTGCTAGACAAAAACCTACACTCAACTACTGCTCTGAATTACATCATATGTCTGATTGAAGCCTGTAAAGAGAATGATGTTGTTGATCAGAAGTGCTTCTCGGATATGATCAAGTTGTACATTGTTATCCGAAACACCCTTCTGAGTTTAATGCCATAGTTATTCAGTGTTTAGAAAAGACAACAACAATGAAGAATCTCCTTCACAATTTGACACAAAGGGGAAGATTGTTGGGCTTATTAATGTGTTGTGTCGGTTGTATATACTTGAATAGTCTCATTTATACTAGTTTGGGCCTGTCCATCAGTGTTTATTAGATTCTAGGGTTAGACTATTTAATATGCATTCATGTAACAATTAGGGTTAACGATTGTATCGCCTTACCTAGCTCTCATAGAGAAGTTCACGTTGAACTCTTCTAGAGCTTTGGTAATTAAAGCATTCGACACTACTTTGATCTTCATTTTTCTTGTTATTTGATTCACATCTTTTATAGAATATGTCGATCTTAGATTTACTGTTTCTACAATGAGGTCAATGAAGAAAGCTGCAATCTTTGTCTCTTTCGTGTATAGACAAGTCAAAAGTTTATATGTGTTTTTCTCTCATTTCTAACCGCGTCATTTGCTACACGACATAAATGGAAATGTAGGTTCATTCTAGAATTAATTGAACAAGGAAAGCATGATAAATAACAAGAAAGTCAAAAGCTGCAATAGCATCTTGTGTTGTCTCTACAAAAAAGCTTTACATAATTTCAGAGAAATTGTCTTTAGCATGATCGATGGAGGTAATGCTGGTGATGATGACTCATGTTTAGACATTTATTCAAACACTTGATGTTCTAGACAAGTGATTCCAATTGTTTGTTAAAATATAAAATCAATGTACAATAAATGCTCATCGATTATCCAGCAAGAAAACATTGCTAAATTCAATAGTGGATCACATATGAGACTGATCAATCACGGGCAACGATGTAAGTACGAGTACTCAATGATAATTGATCAACATGAGAAGACCCGCCATACTCAATTTCAGGTTGAAGAATTCGATGGAGATGAAGGCCACGATTTGAGAGAAAGCGACTGAGAATGGTAATTATGGGGATAAAGTCTTGTGGTGGGAATAAGTTTAACCATCCAATGAGCTAATGAGACTGATCAAACAACTACAAGTAGGTTTAAATGCAAGTAGATCCTGATGCAGCGATTACCAGAGAAATGATGAACAAAAGGCATGCTGATAGGAATTGATACATAAAACCAATATCAAAGGGATTTATGTGACCCATTGATTAATGAAGGCTAGGCAGTTGCAGCCTCTAAACTAGTTCCCATCAGGCCCAGTCCACATATCCTATTAATTTGTTATATATTTTGTATATTCTATTTAATTTTTTTAGTAAAAATGTAACATTTACAATTTTTAGGTATGTTCCTTTTAGCCCTTCATTGTAAAATTTCTTACATTTTGGTCCCTAGTCGAGTACGCTGGGCGTACTCTATGGGTACGTTGGGCGTACTGGCTCGATGGCTTGGACGCGGAGACAGCCACATATGCTGGGCGTACATGGTAGTACACTATGCGTACACTCATCGGGGTCAAACCTTAATTTTTAGGTCGTGTGCCCTATTTAAACACCTTAAGTTTCTTTGGGAGTTTCTTATGACTAGCCTCCACCACTCCAAACCCTAAGAACGAAACCCTAGCATCAATTTGAGTGTTTGTGAGCCATTGTTGTGATCTTGTGGTGTTTTTGGTTACTTTGAAGGAGGTGAAGCTTGGTGGTAAAGCTTTGGTTGAATTGGAGCTTGAAGATCTAGAATCTTCATCAAATTTGCAAGATTTTTTAGGTATGAAGCTTCCACCTTGGTAACTCCAATTGCTATATCTAGCTTAGGGCTTTGTTTTGGTATGTTTTGGCCCCATAAATCCTCCATATAAGTATGAGTCACTCCAGGAGTTGGACCTGCTACCTCTTAGCCTCTTTAATGTTACTTATTTATAAAAATGCTAACTAATGTCTTATTTTAGTCCATCCATGAATTATGACACTTATTATGAGTCTTAATGGTCAAAATTGAGTATTGGGTCAATTTGGGCCTTGTAAATGCTCCAAGTTAAGAAATTTATGGATTAGGACGTTCCTCTAGACTTGGATCTATTATTTCGATGTTGGAATACAAGTATTACACATTTAAGGAAAAAGTGCTTAATAGGCACGTACGATGGGAGCATGGAAGAGTACGTTGTGTGTACGTGCCTGTATCCGCGATCACGCATGCAACCTAGTACGTGGAGCGTACGTCTGGTAGGCGCAGCGTTCCAGGCCTAGTCTTGGGCTTTTGCGACTTTGGGCCATATTTGGACTAGTGGAGTTTTGGGCCTTGTTAGGCCATCAGCCTTTCTAACTTTGGGCCATTGCTAGGCTTGGGCCTCCTTGGATTTTAGCCTATATTGTTTGAGTATCATTTAGGGATTTGGGCCGTATTGGGCTTTTTGGTGCCATTGGGTTTGGCCTCGGATATTGGGCCAAGTGAGGAAAGGGTAAAATGGTCTTTTACCCTGGGTGTGGATAAATGATCTAGGATCCCAGTTATGCTTTGTGGCCCAATTATTAATTGTGTATTATTCGATGAGGTTTAGTGCGGAGATTTCCCAGATCAGCAGCCCAAGACTTTATCTGATATATTTAGCAGTTTGAGGTGAGTCTCCTCACTGTGTTTGGCGGGTTGAAGGCACCAATGACGGCCAATGGTTCATTATGATTAGGATGCTAGTTGTATCTGTGAATCTTGCATGAGTAGTATGTGATAAGTATACCGCGCGAGGTACGATGCCAGCCAGGGCCTGATGAATGTATTGTATGCTATTTATCTTTGTGATTCTTGCATGTATTTTGTGTATCTGTATGAATGTTGGGTCGGGCCCAATGCCAGACCGGGCCTGATGAATGTGATGGGGCGGGGCCCATCTCATGTTGCTGACAGATCTGTTCCGAGTGGGGCCTGATGTCGGACGGGGATGGTTGTTAGGCATGACCCTTTATAGGCTTGATATGTATGGTATGAGGTATTTTGGTGAACTCACTAAGCTTCGTGCTTATGATTTACAGTTTATTTCTCAGGTACTTTCAGATCTAAGGGGAAGCGCTCGGGATCGTCTTATCGCACACACCACAGTTTCCGCTTTATATGACTCTGATGTATTAGGATACTTGATTGACATACTCTGATTTTCTTGAATGGTTTTTATAAACATGTTTTGGTTGATGGTTTTATTATAATTAAAATGAAATTTTTTGTCTTATGTTTTCGGATGTTACAAAATAATAATAATAATAATAATAATAATAATAATAATAATAATAACCAAACAAACAAATAAATAAATAAATAAATAAACAATTATTTTTCTAGTTTTAATTAAGTTATGTTTTATTTAAACTCTTTGTAGTTGATTTTATTAATTCGTTTAAATTTTGTCTTTTATGTCTATTTTATTTTTATAAGTTATATTTTCTAAAAGTTTGAATTGATTTCCTTGTAAGACTTTTAACGTATTTTTGTTCACAGTCGTTAAGTTTATTTCATTTTGCTTTGTTTATTTATTTTTTATTATAATCTAAAAAAAGTAGCGTGTGCATGTGTTTCAAGAAAAGTTTTTCAAATATATATTTTTGAACCGTCATATATGTGTGTGTTCAAAGTTCTTTGGTTTCAGGCACTGATCTAAAGTTGAACAAGTGATAACATGGATGGTAGATCGCGTGATGGTTATTTTTTCTTAGAATTGATAGGTTCTAATGGGTCTTGGTGACGATCTACCTAATGTGTCAATACACATTTGGTTCAAGATTTGCAGTTCCGCAATTTAGAACTATTTTTGACAGTGAACTATGTGTTCTAACATGTCATACTTTATGAGCTGAAAACTAAATTTTTTGATGATCCACAAGCTTACAGGGGGCAATCAAGTTTGACAAAGGCAACCAAGCTAAAAATTGACTAGCTGGACATAAAGTTATCTGAAGCTGGTTAATTTCTAGAGTTTCTTACAAGCTCCATCAAGTATGGTCATTCCTTCGAAAGATCATTGTACGGTTCACGATTTGACGATGACATGTCTTGAGCCAAGTATGTAACTTATGACTAGATAGTTTCCCTAGAAGCATGCTGCTATATGCACCTAAATCTCTCTAAGTATCTCATCTGTGATACCATCTGTTGAGATGACATTGATTCACCCACTCACGTTGATTGTCTAGCATTGTCTAAAATTTCAAAGTGAGATTGCCTAGACCTTATCAGAAAATTATTTGAAGGCTTGGGTGTTAATTTATTGGTTAATCGTCTGTTACTTGACCCTCGTCCCTGGAAGCATGCTTTCCGTATTCATCAAGTCTCATGTTCTGCTGAAACATCGAGCTTAGCCCACTGGCTTACCCTGATTGCATAATCAACAGCATAAGAGTTACTTGTCTAGTCCTTAAATGACAATAGGTTATTCTTGTCCTTGACCTCCTAGACTGAGGTATGACATGGTACCATAACGAATTTACGGTGAATCTTTGATTTGATTCTAGACTGCAACTAACTCTATGATGCAAGGATTGAACTATCTCTTGCTGATGGGTTATTACTGTTGATGATTCACACTAACTTCACCTCGTTGTGATTGAAACATTCTACTTCCTTCCACAAGTCTGGCTTATAGAACTTGATGATTCACTATGCAATACCACACACTGATAAAAGTTCGAAACTCTGTGCCGATGCTTCAGCTATGTACCGTAGCTTATCACACGCACCAATCCATTCTCGCCATATATTCTTCTTTAGAATTTTTATGATTCAGCGTATGAAGACAGACGCTAATGATAATTTGAAAACTTATGTCGACAGGTATATCATTGTCCGTGATGTATTACACGCGCATACCCACTCTCACCATTTTTCTTTTAATAAAAGAAGTTAATGATTCAACGTTTAAGACCATACGCTGATGAGACTTCGCAATTATGTGTAAATGAACTACTATTGCAACAACGCACTAGTGTCATACACCTATCTTATCCTTTAACTTTCTTTGATTTTTTGTTTTTATTTTAGGTTACTTGCTGGCTTCTTAAAAAATTCAAAAATAAAAAAGAAGGCAATACCTATTGATTGTGTCAAAAAGTGGGAGAAATGTCCTGTTCTGCTACATTGTTACTTGATCATTCATACCAGACACTCTTGAAAGAAGATTACACATGTAAGATGGAGAAAAACTCAGATGTTGCTTATTTGAGGGGGAGTAAAATCTAAGGGGGAGCTGATATCAACATTCTATCATCTCCTTATCATTTATCAGTTCGTTGCAACTCATGATATGCTGATTATTTCCGCTACTCTTACTACTTCTATTGTTGATAACCAAAAATGGGAGACATACACCATCTCAGGAGGAGCATTCATTAAAGCTGAAGAATTCTTTGAATATTGGTTTTGAGATCATCAGATAGGGGGAGATTGTAAGGTCATACCTTATGGTCTAATTAGTCAAACACAATTACACGCTTGTTGGGTATTTTGTGTTGCGTCATAGGCGTTGTTTTTGTACATCCGGATTGGGCCTGTCCATCCGTGATTATTGATTAGGGTTAAGCTATTTATAGTGCATGCATGTATGCCATAGATAAGATCGTCATTATTATTATTACTTTGTAACCCTAAACACCTCTACAGTCGAAGTTCTTAATCGAGCTCTTTTGAGGTGTTAAAGCTTAATCATTCAACATCAGTTAAACCATTCCTGTGTTCTTTATTACGTTATTTATTGCTTTTCTGCTTAGAATCAATCGATCCTACTAGAACTTTGTTCTAACAATTGGTATCAGAGCGGGAGACTGTGTAATCAATACACATTCCTTCTGTTTGAAGAATTCTTTAGGGTTTCCGCTTTTATCGAATATAAAGAAGCCGTCTTCTTCCTGTCGACGGTAACTCTTGTGTTTGATAAAACCCTAATCTCAAGTTTACAGGTCTGATTCTAGCAGTTCCAAGGAAAGGCTCATCATGTCTCACGACGATTCTCAAACTAATCCCATCAACATCTCCAACAGCATTGGATCCACTACAAGGGTTCCCATTCTTTACACTCAAGACTATGAAGTGTGGGCGCATCACTTTGAAGATTACATAGTTGGATCTGAAGATAATGGTTATTTCATCTGGGAAGCTATCACGATTGGGCCGTTTGTTCATTCTGGAACGAACAGGACAGTAAAGACTCAAAAAGAATATAATCAGCTTTTGGTGGACGTAGAGAAGATTCCACAAGATGAAAAGGATAAGCTGCTATGTAACGTGAAAGCCATGAGAATGATCAGATTCGTATTGCAATCTGACACTTTTCTTTTATTCGGTTCATGCATGACGGCTAAAGAAATCTGGGATAGGTTAAAAGAACTGTACTCAACCGATGAGGATCTAGAACACTCGATCCAAACCTTGTTGCTCTCAGAATTTGGAGCTTTCGAACAGAAACTGGAAGAGAAACTGATACAGACCTTCGATCGCTTCAATCATCTACTCAGCAAGATGATCAAGCATGGCATTGAAAGAAAATTGATTGAGCAAAAGGTGACCTTCATGAATGGTTTAAGACCAGAATGGATGGTAGTGGTTTCAACGGTGAAAGCTCATGAACAGTTTAAATCATACTCACTAACGAAACTGATGGGTATTCTTAAATCCCATGAAAGCGTGGTAACCAAGGAGGCAAAGGTAGTTTCGGGTGTGGGATCGCTGGCCCTTGTATCAAAAGGCAAAAGTGTAGCAGAAGAAGAGGAGGATTCAAATATGTCTGAGTGTGACCTTACTGGCGAAGAATATGCAATGATGATCACCAACCCAAAGAATTTTGCACGAAAGAAGTTCCCTGTCAATAAGAACCGAAACTGGCAAGGAAGTTACAGCTCTGAGAAGGTGAAAGAAGAAACGAAGAACACCTCTCAAAAGGATGACGACAAGAAAGAAAGCAAGCTTGTAGGAGACTCTGGATTCGACTGCAATTATTGTCATGGCAAGAATCACTTTTCCAAAGATTGCATGTTGAGGAAGATGGATGAGAAAAGGGACGGTGAAGATGATGAGGCTTATCACATGCGAAAGTTGGAAGAAATAAAGAAAAAGAAGGCAACTAATAGTTCAATGAATGCCTTGATTGTGCAGGAAAATGTGGATGGAGATGAGTTCGATGGCGTTGACGTCTGGTCAACCGATTCTGAGGATGAAGAAGTGAGATAACCCACACATGGAAGAGCTTACGTGGCGAGAGAGGAATCTACTAGTTCGGCTGGGAAATGTTTGATGGTTACTGCTGGAAGACCAACCGAAGGTGAGCATAAGGAGCCGAACCTGACTGAGGACAAATGTTTTGCAGCCAAGCCCGTGAGTGAGAGGATCAACGACAGTGATCGGCTGATCAAAAATGTACAATCCATCCTTGAATCACTTAAAGTTCCCGTAACAAATTATGAAGAAGAATTAAATGAACTAAAATTTAAATTTTCTAACTTAAGTGGTAGTCTCATGCAAACTCGCTTAGCGAACCCTAACCTAACTGACCAACTCAGCAGGGTGTCTTCGAAGAGTGAGGAGAGAAGGATGTGGATTGAGCTGAAGGAGACAGAGTTAAATAGGGCTAGGGATGAGATTATTTATTTGCAACGAGACAATTTAAGGTTTTTGAAGCAACGAAATGTTTTTTTATTGCTAAACGCTTATATATGAATATTACTCAGTTGCACTTAAATTGTGAAATAGGGAAAAATATTCATAAGATGATCTTACCCTTCCTTGAATTTAAGGAGGATGAGGTCATCGCTGAGTGTGAATCCATAATGTCCTCAGAAAAGACTTTCATCACTTACAAAATCGGACTAGACAAGATAGAGACCTTTATTAACTCTAAGGAACATAAATGTATGCTCAAAAATCTTTTAGATGAAAATGATAGGTTGAAAATTAAGTCCGAGACCATTCAAACATTTGACTCGTCTAACACCAAATTAATTTAAGAACATAAAATGAATAAAGAAAACACGTCTGAATTTGATGAGGAAAGTGAGATGAGCGAAATCTCGGTGGAAGATGTGGTTGATTGCTCTGAATTTTTGAAGAGCGAAACCGAGAATGGAAAACCACTCATATCTGAGAACTCAGTTGAATATGCTCGCCTGTCAAAGGACAAGTCGAAGAAACTCAAAGAGAAAGCAATGGTCTATCAGAAAGTTCAAACAGTGCCAAATCAAGTATATGATGTTAAAGGGGTCACTGAAAAACAAACAGCAGAATTGAAAATCTTGGTCGACACAGACAATGCTGAAGGGTGCGATGATTACTTCTGGTCTGCCCCTATCGATAATAAAGACGAAATCGTCGGCTTATCGGAGCGAACCTCGTGAAGGGTAAGGGGTAGATACATTGCTGAACCCATCAACAAACCCTCAAGTTTTGATAAACCAAGCTCGAGTGAACAAAAGCGATACCAGAAGTACCAAAGAAGGCATCCAATGTATCTTCCAAGACAACCGAAGCTCAAAAGGAGAAGCCAAAATCAAGCTTCAATATTTATAAATCTCAAAAGCAGCTGGCTGAACAAAAACGCCAAAGAAATCAGAGATACATGAAGAATCTGAATGAGCGAAAACGATTTTGGCAGTCTCAAAACCCTAACCACGTTTCTTCCAAGAAAGAGTTAAATGTCAAAGAAAATGACAAGCCAAACCGAAAGGAAGTTTTTAGTCCAAGCTCATATTATTTCAAAGCTCAGAACCGAACATCCAGTTTCGGTTCCAACACCAAAGCTCAGAACCAAACATCCAGTTTCGGTCACAACGTCAAGGCTAAAAACCGAAAGTCTAGCTTCGGTTCTTCTTGCTGCCAACGAAAGCCGTATTCAGTGAAGGACATCAAAGGAAAGGGAAAGCTTGATTCGAATTCTGACATCAATAATAAGAAAAAGTCACCTAACCCTAGGACTCAAAAGAATATTCCAAAACCATCTAACAACAAACCATCTGATACACCACAATTTAAACAAGATAAAAACAAAATCAAGGTGTATACCATCAAAAGAAAAGACGAAACCACTCTAATAAAAAGAACTTATTTGGTTGATCTTTCTGTTGCTACTCCTTTTTCTGTAGAAGACTCACAGGGCCCAAGAGACTTTGGGTTCCTAAATCTGCTTGAATTTGCAGGTTATAAGTGACGAGCAGTTCGATGACGAATGATACATAGACAGTGGCTGCTCACGTCACATGACAGGAAGGAGGGAAGAGTTGAGGGAGTTTCGGTCCCTAAAGGATGGTGGATGTGTGAAGTATGGAAACAATTCTTATGGCACAATCAAAGGATATGGAATGATAACCAACGGAGAATTTACAATTCGAAAAGTGGCTTACGTGGAAGGATTGCAGCACAACCTCATCAGTGTATCTCAATAGGTTGTGGGAACCGGTTTGAAAGTTTTATTCGATGATGAGGGATCAGAAATTATTGAAAAGCAATCCAAAATAGTTCTGTTGAAGTCTGAACGCAAGGGAGAGATGTATCCTTTAAATCTCAACCCAATTCGAGGAAAACTAGCAATATGCCTGCCGTCAAAGGCGAACTATGATGAAAGCTGGTTATGGCATTGACGCCTATCGCAGCTGAACTTCAAAGACATTAATAAGTTGGTGCTTGGTGATCATGTTCAAGGCCTTCCTCTTCTCAAGTTTGATAAGGAACACCTGTGTGCAGCGTGTGAGATGGGCAAACAAAGTAGAAAGAGCCATCCTACACGTATCAATAATAAGATTATTAAAGCTCTTGAACTTCTGCATATTGACTTATGTGGACCTTCGGCTATCGAAAGCATCAGTGGTAGTAACTTCATTCTTGTCATAGTAGATGATTTTTCACGCTTCACATGGGTTTTCTTTCTTAAACAGAAATCAGATGCGACTCCCAAGTTGAAGGCGTTTATCAAGCAAGTGGAACTGCAACTGCGAAAGATGGTGAGGAATATTAGAAGCGACAATGGGCTTGAATTCAAGAATAAAGATTTTGAAGACTTTCTGGCTGAAAAGGGGATATCTCACAACTTCTCGGCTCCCTATACACCACAACAGAATGGAATTGTTGAAAGACGAAACCGTTCCTTGTGTGAGGCAGCCCGAACCATGCTGAGCTTCGCTTCTCTTTCGCTATACTTCTGGGCTGATGCAATTGCAACTGCACGCTACACTCAGAACCGATCCTTACTTAACAAACGATTCTCCATCACTCCGTATGAGATTCTGAACAATCGGAAGCCCAACGTTAAGTTTTTCCACGTGTTCGATTCAAGATGCTTCATTTTCAACTCCAAAGAGAACAGAAACAAGTTCGACGTCAAAGCCGATGAGGGAATTTTGCTTGGTTATTCACTCACTTCAAAGGCATATAGGGTTTTGAATAAACACTCCAAGCATATTGAAGAAACCTACTATGTAACCTTTGAGGACAACTACATGAAGAAAGTTCAAACAAGCACAAGTACCATGGGGGAAATATTTCCAGAATCAGGACAAGTCTCGGTTCCCATTTCCAACTTGTTTGAAGAGTACATAAGGCTATTTGATGAACTAGAAAAGGCTATACACTTAGAGGCGAAAGCAGCAGACAAAAAAATCGACAATCTGAGAAAGATCATCGATGAAGCTGCAAAAGATATGGAAAATGAACCTCCTAAACCGACTGGTGGTCAACCCTCAACTGACCCTCCAAAAAACAGCTCAATGTTCAAGAGGGAAGGTTCATCTGTACCAAAAACAACCGATTTGCCTTTCGAGGGGGGAATCCAACTCCAATCGAGGGGGAGAAGCCTGAACCTGACATGGGATACGCTTCGCCATTTGAGGGGGAGAATGAGAATACAAATGACGAAGGTGATCAATCATAATTTGAAGAATAGGTAAATGCAGAGTTGGATCCTGTCTATGATCCTAATTACCATCCTCTAACGAAATGGACTAAGTATCATCCCAAAACACAAATAATTGGTGAATCATCTGAGCGAGTTCTCACACGTTCTCAATTCAAAGCGAAACAAACTGCCTTATTCTCTCATGTTGAATTTTGAATGTTTGATTTGTTTATCTCGAAAATCGAACCGAAGACGATTAATGCTGCACTTGATCATGCTGATTGGGTACAAGCAATGCAAGATGAACTCCATGATTTTGAACGTAATCGAGTTTGGAGGCTGATTCCCACTCCAAAGTATGCTTCAGTGGTCGGCTTAAAATGGGTCTTCAGGAATAAGTTGGATAAAGAGGGCAACGCCATTCACAATAAGGCTCGGCTGGTGGTGAAGGGATATTGCCAAGAAGAAGGGATAGACTATGAGGAGACCATCTCTCCTGTAGCAAGGTTGGAATCAGTTAGAATCTTTCTGGCATATGTTGCACATAAAAACTTCGAAGTTTTCCAGATGGATGTGAAATGTGCTTTCTTAAATGGAGAACTAGAAGAAACGATGTATGTTGAGCAACCACCTGGGTTCGTGAACGAGAAATACCCTGATCACTGCTATGTGTTGGATAAAGTTGTATATGGTCTGAAGCAAGCACCGAGGGCCTGGTATGAAACATTAACTCGCTTTCTTGAAATGTCGAAATTCAAGCAAGGTTCGGTTGACCCACCCTTCTTTCGAAAGAAAGAAGGTGAACATCTAATGATAGTTCAGATTCATGTCGATGACATCATCTTCGGCTCCACGAATCCTAGCTTAACGGCTGAATTCAGGAAGTTGATGGAGACTAAATTTGAAATGAGTGCAATGGGTCCAATTAACTTTTTCCTTGGATTGAATATAAGATAGGGACCAGAAGACATTTTTATCAACCAGGAGGCCTACACGAAGAACTTGCTGGCGAAGTTCGGTATGATGGGAGATTCGAAGGTGAAGGTTCCCATGGCGTTTGGCACAAAGTTAACACCATCTCTAGAAAAACCTGCTGTTGACGTAACACCCTATCGTCAAATGATAGGGTCTCTTATGTATCTAACAGCTAGTAGACCAGACATTATGTTCTCTGTTTGTTATTGTGCCAGGTTTCAAGCAAATCCAAGAGAACCTCACATGGTGGCAGTGAAAAATATTTTCCATTATCTGAAGCGAACCTCTTCTCTCGGTCTTTGGTACCCTGCTAGATCCGGATTCTTTGTTCAAGCCTTTTTCTGATGCCGATCTTGGAGGATGCGGTCTGGACCGAAAGAGCACAACTGGAGGATGCCAATTCCTTGATGGTAAACTTGTTAGCTGGCAGTCCAAGAAGCAAACTTGTGTGTCTCTTTCAACAGCCGAAGCTGAGTACATAGCTGCAGCATCCTGTACCTCACATGTGATCTGGATACAAAGCCAACTAAGAGACTACGGACTGAGTATGAAGAAAATACCTCTTTATTATGACTCTGAAAGCGCGATAAGAATATGTCACAATCCAGTGCAACACTCAAAGACAAAGCATATTGCACTAAGATACCATTTCATCAAGGACCATGTTGAAGATGGAAACGTGGAAGTTCACTTCGTTCGGTCCTCTGATCAACTAGCTGACATCTTCACTAAAGCCTTACCAGAAGCAAGCTTCAATAAAATTTTACAAGGTTTGAGAATGATGGAAGCAGAGTCGATACGAAACCCTCAAACCTCTCTCTAAAAATTAGACAAGCGAAATAGAGCGAACGCTCGGTCTATTTCGGTTCCGGATTTTTCGGGAACCGAAATGAACCGAACGCTCGGTCTATTTCGGCTCCGGAATTTTAGGGAACCGAAATGAACCGATCGCTCGGCTTATTTCGCTTCATTCCTTTAAGGTTTGATTTCGGTTGTATACTTTGTAAACTCTTCTTTTAAATCTTTTTCTTGCTATGTTTTCTCTTTTATCTTTATTCCTAGAGTCTTTAACATTAATTTCATTTATTCTTGGTTCTTTTTCTGTTTTTCTTATTCTTTAGAAAACTTCAAAAATCCAAAAATATTTTGTTTTTATTATTTTTCAGAAAATTCAAAATTCCAAAAAGTTTTATCTTTTATTTATCTCTTTATTATCTTTTTTTTTGTTTTGTTTGTGTGTGTGGTTTGTTTGTCTTTGTTTATTCCCTTTACTAGGTACCAAGTACATCGTTGCTACATAAATTGGAGCTAGGGCAGGTACGACCGTTTTAATTTGAACTAGTTAGGTGTCCCTAGAAGCATGCTGCTGCATGTAGACCGAAGCCTCCGAGACTATGAGTAAGGCCTTAATGATTCGATCTATACCTATCGTTTCTTCCCAATCAGGCTGCTAAATTCACTCAAGTCATGAGCTACCTTACTCTTCTCAAAAGAGTTAAGAGTTTTCTGCTTTGTCACTTTTATATAGCAGGGGTAGTTTCGGTTCATTAACCACCTCCTCTACATTCTCCATCAACTTTCGTTTCACCAAGGTAACCCTTGAGACTCTCAGATATTACCACTGAGGTTTATGGTTACACAAAATCTGTGTTTATGATCTTATATGCGTACACCACGTGCTAAGTAAGACCCAAAATCCAACACCAATAATGAATTGACGGTGAATATTTATATTCAAGATCTCACTTGTTACCTAACGAAATCTCATTTTATTTTTTGAGTGGTCTTTATGAAATTGTCTAACACCAAGGCATTTCTTCCCAAAAAGATCCAGTTTGGTTTTTGTTTTTGAGATTGTTATAACATCATTAGTCACAACAAATTCTATCCAACCTACTTGTTCAACAGACCATATCGGTCTCACAAGTACTTCATCCAACTTTCGGTCTTATGTTAAGTATCGATGTTCGGTTGAAGATAAGCCACCCTTTAGACCCATTATTTGAAAAGAAGCCTTTCGGTGTTTCTTTACAAACACTCGATCATATTTTCTCGGGGAACCATACAAGCACTTCAAGTCTCTCTTGACTTTGAAGGAAGAGATTCTTACCCGAAATCATCTGCTTCATGTCTTATTAAAGACATCACTCACATCCTATACACATTTTGTTTTATATATTTATTTTTGGCACACTCTTACACGAAAATTCTTTGTGATTTTCCAAAATTCTGTTTGATGTTCCCTATGGCCCGTTTAAAGTTTTTTTTGGAGCGAAAGTGGTTATTTTGACATATGGAGCGAAAGTGAATTTGAAAATACGATATGTGGATAAGATTTTGAATCACGTCATCGGATAACCATTCATATTGGGCGCATGAATTTGAAACGGTTCCTAAACCCACGCTTGATGACGTCTATCTGGGGCAACCAAGCTGTCAAATCGCGCTTTTTCAGGCGACTTTTCAGTGATCGTATCATCATCACGGAGTTTCTTTCTCTCTCCTGGCAACGGTATATAAAGGGTTTCTCGCACCTATTGTACCTTCTTACCTTCTTCAAACTCTCTCAAATACAACAGGCGATGTTCAACTGTTCATCTTCTTCCTTACATCAACAATGGCAGAATCATCATCTTTTCAAGATCAAACTGCTTCATCGTCATTGCTTGTGATCAAACCTAATCAGAACCTGATCATTCAACTAAACCCCTTTTTGTATGATTCGTATATGCTCCACGTTGTCAAATGTCTCAAGTACTCCCCACTGGTTATCACTCTTACGCAGGTGGAATCTGTTCCCATGTCTCTGCTGTCACAAGTGTACTCTACTGCATCTTACGACAAGAACAAGGAGAGGATCTATTTTCAAATCTTCACTCACAAGGCATCTATTTCGAAAGCCCAGTTCTGCTCCCTGTTAGGGATTGTCGTCGATGCTTCTGTCATCTCTCCTGATTTCATCACCATAACCCAGTTGTTTATGATGTTTTATGAGTCGGGGTATACTGATGTCCTTACAACAGTGACAAAGTTTAAGAAGTCCTGTTTGCCGCCGCAATGGAATGGGTTACTTACTCTTATCAACAAGAGTTTGGCGGAACGGGTAGCTGAGTCAGATGGTACGAGTAAGGGTTTTATGACCATTCTATATGGTCTCTACAATGGTATTAACCTGGATTATGTCTCTATTATTTGGACGCAACTGGTGCAAAGTCTCAACTCCTCAACGAGACATTCAAAGATTTCCTGTGGACGTTTATGGACCATCATCACCCGACGGGCCATTGAGCACTTACAGGTTCTAGTTATGAAAGATGCAATGCTCTCCTCTGTAGCTACTTTTCATACGAAGAAGATTATCTTCTCAGATGCCACCAAGTTTTCTCACAATGGTTCGATACCTGAAACAATGTACAGGTGTGTGTCGAGCGAAAGTCATGTGATGGCTGACTACCGGAAGCTTACTCCCAAGGGCCCTAGAGAACTGATTCCTGAACAGCAGGCTGCCTTAGATGCTGTGGAAAATCCAGGAAAAGTGAGGGAAGAGGGCAGATACCAAGAAGGTGGAAACCGAAGGTCCTTCTTCTAAGTCTATCAAGTCCAAAAAGCGAAAGGCTGAAAAGGCTGATTCTTCGGCTCCAAAGAAAGTCAAGCAAATGGCAAGGAAACCAAAGAGTCCTACCCCTTCAAGCTCAGAACATGATGAGGAGCAATCGGCTGATGAGGAAGAAGAAGTTCCGCATGACAGTTTACCAAGAGGTAATACACCTCCTCGTTCTCCAACTCCTATTGAACAACTCAATGACAAAATTTCAACTCCTCCTCCATCTCCACCAAAGACTACTGTTCCAGTTTCGGTTGCTCCAATTCCACCAAATCCTACAACTCAACCTACCACTACTATTCCACCACCACCACCAGTTAGTAAGTACCAATCTCTACAACTACTTTACCACCTCCCATTTTTTCACAAGCAACTACCACAACTACCCCTATCTCCACCACTACAACCGAACCTCCAGTAAACGTCAATGTATCTGATACGGGGGCTAATTTTGAGTTTGACTCAACCTATTACAGTCCTTATAGACTTCCCACTGATGAAGATGAAGAGGCTCCGGTAACCAAACAACTAGTGCAGAGTCTCGATGATAAGCTTGATCGATTGCTCGCCTCTTCTGCGACATACAATGATGTTGTGCTGAAGGCTTTCCTGGACACTACTTTTGAACAGTATACAGGAGCAATTGATAAATCAACGAAGGCGGTTGAAGCATCCACATCTTCATGTCGGAAGGCTACAACCGATGTTGCGGAACTCATTCACAATTCCTAGGTCTTTCTTGAATCCCTTAAGGGTCATGCTGATGCGAATGCAGCTAAGGTGAATGCATCGGTTGACTCTCTCTTAAAGTCACTTCAAGGGGAGCAAGCCAAATTCGAGACTGTTCGTTCTGCGATTCAAGCTGAGAACACTTCTCTTCTTAGCTCAGTGAATTCTCGTCTTGAAAAGCTCCATGCTGATTTAGCAAAGGAGAGCAATTTGATGGCTGATCTTGTTCGTCAAACCACTGCCGTTGAAGTCCAAAATGTTCAACTGGCTCAAGCCGATAGGGAAATTTCTTTGTTGAAACCTGAGCGTGCCGGTTTTCGAAGTTGTGCTGGTGACGTTCTTAATATGCTGCACAATGTTCTTCACGCTCATGATCCAATTCTTACACTGACAATCCGGAATCACATGACCTCCAAGCTTCTTCCTGTAATTGAACGTCTACGTGAAATAAAGGGTGTTACGGAGCAATCGGTTACTCCGCAACAAGGGGGAGAAGGTGCTCAGAAAACTACTCCTATTGAACCGAAGGTCATTGTCAAAACAGAACCGAAGGGTAATGTAGCTTCGGGTTCTGGTAATCAAAAAAAGAAGAAAGGTCTTGCTGATGAACATGATGATAGTGATGAAGATCAAGAAACTCTTGCTGATGCCCTGAAACAGAAGAAAAGGGATCAGGAGTTAGATGAAAACCTTCGGGTTGCAAAGGAAGAAGAAGAGAGGGAGCGTAAGAAGAAGGAAGATCATGATGCCCTAATTTGCAAAAAAGATTTGTTTCCTCCTTGGACTAGGGAAACGCTGATCAAAGAAGCGATAGAGTTTCCAAGCACGTACTGGCTGGAACCTGTAGCTTCGTTTGATTGTGAGAATACGAGGGACTCACAGTTTGATATGTCTATAACACGAAAGACATTTACTTTTCACTGTTTTGATTCAACAGTTCAAGTTCCCTCACCTCACCCTCAAGTTGATCGTGAACTTATTGAATATTATCTCAAGTTTGGTCAGCCGCAGTATGTGACTTGGAGTGCACAGACGATTACAACAGTCATGGTGCTGAAACCTTCGCCTGCAGGGAAATTTGTTAATGTTAATTTCAAGATAACCCGAGGTTCAGACAACTCGGTTTCTATGATTTCCCTGGCAGATCTTCATAACTTAAATCCTCATGATTGGATCTTATTGTACAACATTTTGTTCACTAATGCGAAGGAGTATGAGCCGATCCTAGATCATCTGAAGAGGATGTTGGCTTCCTATTTCCATGAAGTTGCTACAATGGATTAGGAGATTGCTAGTGTTTTGAAGAAGAAACCAACTGTGAAGCCAACTGTAAAGCCTCGAGATGTGAATAAGATGGAGTTGGGTCAAATTGATTCTACACATCTCACAGTGATGTTCACAAGAGGCGAAGCTAACAGATTTCTTTTCGCTCTTGTTGATAAGCATATGTTCTCAACGGACTGCTTGGAGCACATAATCAATATTATCCATCGATGCAAGCACAACAATGAGTCAGACAAGAAGAACTTCACTGACATGCTTCGGTGGTATATTACTTTTCTTCATACTCTACTGGCCATTATACCGAAGGTGTTCAACACCATCAAGAAGTCTTCTATAGCTCAACCAAACTGAGCTCTCGGCTCCATTGACGCAAAGGGGGAGATTGTTGGGTATTTTGTGTTGCATCAAGGGCTTTGTTTTTGTACATCCGGATTGGGCCTGTCCATCCGTGATTATTGATTAGGGTTAAGCTATTTATAGTGCATGCATGTATGCCTTAGATAAGATCGTCATTATTATTATTATTACTTTGTAACCCTAAACACCTCTACAGTCGAAGTTCTTAATCGAGCTCTTCTGAGGTGTTAAAGCTTAATCATTCAACATCAGTTAAACCATTCCTGTGTTCTTTATTACGTTATTTATTGCTTTTCTGCTTAGAATCAATCAATCCTACTAGAACTTTGTTCTAACAGACCACAAGCACCAGCGCCAATGTCAGCACCAGTGCCAACGTCAACTAAAGATTGTTCTGCATCAACATGAACTCCATGATCTTAGTGATCTTTATATATTAGGAAGATATCTTTGTATATTTGGTATTTATACTCTGTAAATATAGAATATATATATATATATATATATATATATATATATATATATATATAACATATCCAATATCTTGCTGATAAGGATCTATTTATATATAGATTAGATACAATCCCTTAAATGAACGGATTCACTAACATTAGATTTTTATATATACAACATTAGGGTGAAACCCTAATGTTAGCGGCTTAGTGTCGGAATCGTCTTGGTGACCATCTTTGTGAGAACCTGTTTTCTTGTTGAAAACAACTCCTTTCTTGGTGAAAGACAATTTGGTTAAATTCTTCATGTTCTTTACTTTTCTGTTCTTTATTTTGATCAATTAGTTTGTTGTTATTTATTATACTTAAAATGTGTCTGATCTATACAAACCTTCATAATCATATGAATCTACCAATTTAACACATAACCTGTGAACACAGGTAATCATACAGATCTACCAGTCTAACACATAACCAGTGAACACAATTAATTATACAGATCTACCAGTCTATCACATAACCAGCATAACATCATCCAATATACCAAGATACATAATGCAGTGGTCCGACATTGGTGCCTTCGACCCATAAGTACAGTGAAGAAAACTCACATGGACAACTCAACAGAAGCTCTACAACTACCTCAACAACAACACAGCCAACCCAAGCTCCCTAAAACCAAGCCAAGACAAATCCTTAGCCAAATATTCGATTCTACCCAAGTTTGACCAAAACTCAAATCCGTCAAAAAGACAGCGGTCAAAGCTAAGGTCAAAATTGCCAACAACAGCTCTCCACGTCGTGGCCTTTCTTGGCTATGTCGTGGGCAATAAATGAAAAAAAATAAACCCTGACTCCCCAATCGCCACGTTGTGTTAGCCTAAGGCCATGCTGTGGGGACTGGTCCGAATAGCTCAAACGAGCTTAATCCATTTTCTTTCGATTTCAAGAGCTCCAAAGCTCATATATGATCCTTTCCAAGTTCTTAATGGATAAAGTTTCTAACTTTATCTATTTGGAATTTCCAAAACACCAAGATGTGGACTTTAAGTCTCAAAGGGACCCATAATGCATCTTTCTTAACTTAATCCATTAAGTCCAAGTCTCCGAACTTCAGATCTGGATCAACATGATGTTTAGATGGATAAAGTTACCAACTCTATACAAAACAAAGTCACCTACTTTCAAGATCTAAACTTTAATACACCAAAATGACCTAAAAGACCAAGATAACTTGCATGGCTAGAAGGGATAGAAAAAGATCAAATCTTTCTTAGTCAAAGAGGTCCAAGAGGCATTCTAAGCTGATCAAAAGATGATGGAGTCCATACAACTCCATGATCAGCCATAAAATGGACCAAAAGTTCCAAAAACCCGAATGACAAGATATAAAGAACAAGATAGCAAGATTGGAACTTTATACTTACAATAGTTTAGAAATTTATTGCTTTTGATGGATCCAAACTTGAAACAAATTTCCTTGAAACCAAAAGAACCTTCTTGATCGTCAAACTTCATCAAAATATCATCTAAAGAATCCAAAAGAGGATAGAGGAGATGGGAGAAGCTCAAATCTAGAAGATGGAGGCTATGGTTTCTCCTAAAGGGTACTAGAGGTGATGGAGGCTGATAAATGCCCAAAGTTGCAGAACATTAAGATTAAATACATTGAAAACGCTAAAAAAATCATGGGCTTGGTCCTAACTGATTCCCACACTGTAGGCTCTAATCTCTACGTCGTGGCCAAGGCTTTTCACCCAAATCCATTCCACGGAAAGGTATCGACAAGCCCCACACTTCTATCTAGTTACTTTTGGCTTAACACATGTCGATGTAAAAACCATAATCCATGCAAGACGCCCAACAATTTACTTTTGTAATTTTACCCATTCGGCTCCGAAATAGAAACCAATGGCTTAGATCACGTAACCAATATTATCAACATCCAATAGGGTCTAAACCTTATTCCCTTGAAGCCCAAGGCCTTTTAATTGATCTGTTTATTGTCCACACTCCCGAAATAAGAAACTCCTTGAAAGATGATGTTACAACTCTCCCCCACTTAAGCTGGATTTCATCCTCGAAATCTGTCTAGGTTAAAATCTATGAAAATAATGCCAAAATAATCCATAATCTCCCTCTAACCACTTCGAAATCAAGGCATCCCATAGTTGCCAACAAGCAACCCAATATTCTTGAAAATACTCAACCACAACCACTATCCTTCTCTTCTTAACTGTAAGACCCAACTCACAACGACAACCACTCAAAGAGAAAACTTCTCAAGCCATGCCCTACTTATGATGATCATCCATTCGTCGGACTACCACTAGTCCTCTAACTAGGAACACTACCAAACCATGCATAAAGAATACTCAAAACATCTCAATCGCGAATTTCAACATATCCCCAAATTTAATAATTGTGCCCAAAAACCTTAAATATACACTTGACTTTCTGAAAAGTCATCACCAACCCATTCCTCCCGCAAGTGTAATGATGATTCATCCTAGAATCTCACATTGCAACCAAATCACTTATTAGATTCGGTGTACATCCACCTGACAAATCACTCGAGACATTTACAACGAACTTCACGACTTTAGCTTTCTGAAACAATACCCAACATTGGTAATTAGACTACTAAAAAAACAGCCTGCCAGCAAACGGGGTTCATAATCTAAACATTCAACAGGAGACTTTTGATGCAAAATCAATAATCCCAACAATCTTTACTGTCCACATGATCCAAATCGGCTAGTCACTGAGTCTCCCCACTCCCAACAATGCACTAACATCCAAACATGCTAATAAGACTAACGATCCAAGACCTAAGAGTCGCAAAAAAATGACTACCGGGTCCCACCCATGTGAATCCGATAGCCACTAGTTCACGTTACATCATGACACCTTCCAACCACTAAAACGATAAGCTCATGGTAGTACGCCGATCTTGCAGTCATTATATCACAAGCCTGAAGAATCACGACCAGCGCCACAGGGGCCTAAAGATACTCAACCATCAATCCACCGTCTTGTAGAAAGCCAATCATCATCCCTCTCAACGCTAACTTAACACAATACAATCCATAACCTTTATCACACATAATTGCTTTCACAAGACATGCTACTACCAATGCAAAATCAGCCGAAAACATGGACCCACACAACCAAAGAATAAGATAGGCGGTCGTACTCTTGTTCCAATTCAAAGGCTATAATCTAAATAAGAACCATGCATATAATTCGAACTAAGTGATCCATTGATATCTTTTCGAGTCCATATACACTCGTCGCGACAATATCTAATGAACTTATCACAATACACACCCTTAAGAGAACCCATAACCAACCCTGAATCTATTGCATTCCTTTTTCCTCACAACATTACCCATATGGTGAAGTATAGTAGATCTAACTGAAATGACGAACCTCAAACGCTAACAAAAATATCCTCATGAATGGCCGAAAACAATGATCCCACACCTTGATTGAACTAAATAGGTCCTTCCAATACGTAAGTAACTCAATAAAGCTTCCAAAGTTATATAGAAATGTTGTTAAAACCTTGGTTAGATCAATCCAAAATACAAACCTTGCCGACGCAACATAGCAAAAATTAGATTCTACGCAATTCTAAATTCACGTTTGGAAAACTTAACAACATTGCCCCAACATCTAAACTTCCAATAAGCGAGGACATCTGCCAAACTCGAGCCGAACTTGATGATAGGTTGAGACATCCATTGGACTTCAACTGATACAACTCGAAACTTTTGAAGAATCTCCCCAATTGATGATGAAAGAAATGACGAACGATTGAGGATACATTGACAACTAATCCAATGATCCAATACAATACTAAATTGAAACCCATGTGGATCTAAACATACCCAACTCTGAAGTTGATTTATCGATCAACAACTACGTAACCTAGACTATAGATAGCAATCTATACAACGAGTTGACAAATCCCTTAACAACGAATACTCAACCTGAGCGACCCTAGCACCTATTGATCTTTTCATTGGTATCTCAAAAGGAATCATTGGCTACAATGAGCTCCTTGACCAACAACTTCCTACAGTGAGACGACTTATGCATTTCCTGAGCATATACATCTGATAGCAACTTGATCTACACCCCCGACTTAACAAATCTCGAACCAAAGTATTAGATACCGGAAATGCATATCCATATGAACTGTTCTTCCGAAACCATAAATTCAAACAGGTCTATGATCCTCCATACATGGTTCTCCCCCACTTAGGGTTGGAACTACCACTAAATGTCAGTTGAAACAAACCATATCTCAAACCGGCTCAACCAGGTACATGCCATCCCTGAATCTTGAAATATATACACAATGCAAGATGATCTTCAAGATAAGGGCCAAACAAACTCAAAGAGATTCCAAATCTCAGATGGAGACCTTGGAAACTTCCAATCATAACCGCCTCTAACATCAAGAATCCCATGAAAATGCATAAGCAGTAACTTTGACGGTCCATTCATAGCACAAATTCTCTATCTAGAAACAAATGGATTACTACTTACCTCATTCACAAATCCCGAACCATCAATTCTTTGCAAGGGTCATTCATATATAAAAGGCATCACTCTTATAGTCGGGATACATCCTAAACAACAAAATTTGTTGCTCCCAATTCACGTCCCTGATCACCTGAAACTATCAACTAGTACCTGGCCTGCCTATATCCCAAGAAAGCAGACCCTTGATCTCGTCTCAAGACAACCATGCCACAAGAATCCTCTTGTGCATTCCCACACTATCATACTGCCTACAAACACCATAACCATCTAGCCCCATGCTTGGTCTACATCCCAACTATGAAAATCACATGTCTGCTCTCTCTTTCCTCAAAACACAGAAAGAGGGAAAAATATAACCCCCGCCATAGATAGTGACATTCTAATCCATCTGCCAATCACTCAGCCTCCAATTAAAATCCTCGAGTCAATCACAACAATCACTTCTTTCTTCAGTCCTACGACTCAACTGGCACTACCTCGAGTAAGGCCCTCAAGACATCAAAATCAACTAACTTACCTAGGTCTACACCATTCAACCCAAACTGACATGGCCACTAAGGCCCACATAATCACCAGACCCATCCTCAGCCTAAACAACCATATACAATGAATCGATAAATACATAAACACAGTATATTGAATCATTGTGCCACACTATCTACCCTTAACCAACTCCTTAGAATCCTCAAGAGTTTTCTCGATTCGATTACAGATCCTATGTTTTTAGTAGTACGAGCCCAATACTACCTTCCACACATATCCATACTTCCTCAAGGATCGTTTTGTATTCCCTAAGTAACCACTCATGCTGATACTTCTAAACCTGCTAAACAGTGCATCAATCACACCAAAAGCATTTCCTAGGATACTCATACGTCCTATAGTCACTCTCTTGAGTGTGGCTAATCATTCCTTCCTGGACTTCTACAAACCATACTCACTCATGAAACTTCCACTAACTCTGCATCCGTTCATGTATGCTAATCATACATAACACTGGATTCGATAGACGGTCGAATACTTGATTCTACCCTAAACCCACAACCAGACAAGGAACAGGAAATAAGGCTACATCAAACATTATTAGGCTATAAAATCTTAGTTATGTATGGCTATGATTCACATACTAAGCAACCATAGTAATAATGTCAGTTCCATATTACATATCAAGAAATTGTCCTAGGCTATCAAGCATCATGAATCAGTCACTTCTATCACGTAATTCCTGAAGATCCCTAGCCTACAACTAGTATGCAATTCTATCATATCATCAATACACAAAACAAGTACGGGTATCTTAGGGAACGCTTTCATTGGCTTTGGCTGATTGTACACACCACATCCTTTTCTATCGGTCATTTTAGAGTTAATTTTTGAAAAATATTTTTGCAGATCCTTTGTTTGAGTATGGAATCACGCAAGTGTTCGTCGAATTCGCTCAAACAAGGGCTCTGATACCAACTTGTAACATTCCAAAAATCATGATATGAGTTTTTAATTTTAAAACCACTTAATAATCCACAAGTCTTACAAAACATTGTTTCCAAAAAGTCATAACCATAAATCAGAGTATCCCAAAATAATCTATCAATAAAATATCCAAGGATGATGTATACGATCACGCCTTCGCCTTTCCCTGATCATCTTATTTACCTGAAACCAAGAAACCAATTTGTAAACCAAAGCTTATTGAACTCTCCTAAAGCACCCCACACCATCAACAGATAACATCATGCATACATGAGCCTTCAACCTGACTAGACAGCCTCGCAGGTCCTACGACCTATTTGGAACACTCTTCGAGCCTTCGACATGACTGGACCGCCTTGTAGGGCCTACAACATATTCGGACCGCTGTCCAGGCCTTCGGCCTGACTGGACCGCCTCGCAGGGCCTATAGCCTATCATGACCGCCCTGGGTATCTTCGCCTTCGGTATAAAGTAGGACCGACTCAACCCAACAAACCATAACATGTCCACATATACAATAACAATCAATAACCAACAAGTATAGGTTATCATATAGATGTACATGTCTAATACATAACGAGTGAACACAAGTAATCATATAGATCTAGCATTCTAAAACATAACCAGTGAATATAGGTAATCATACAGATCTACCAATCTATCATATAACTAACATAACATCATCCAGTATACCAGGATACATAATCCAGTGGGCCGACATTGGAGCATTCGACCCACTAGTACAGTGAAGAAAACTCACCTGAACAACTCAACAGAAGCTCAACAGCTACCTCAACAACACAACCAACCCAAGCTTCCTAAAACCAAGTCGTGACCAATCCTTAGACAAATATTAAATTCTACCCATGTTTGACCAAAAGTCAAAATGGTCAAAAGTCAATGGTCAAAGCTAAGGTCAAAATTTCCAACAATAACTCTCCATGCCGTGGCCTTCCTTGGCCACATCGTGGGCACTAAATGCCAAAATAATTGCTGACTCCCCAGTCGCCATGTCGTGGAAGCCAAAGGCCATGCCGTGGGAACTAGTCTGAATAGCTTAAGCGAGCTTAATCCATTTTCTTCTGATTTCAAGAGCTCCAACGCTCAAATCTGATCCTTTCCAAGGTCTTAATGGATAAAGTTTCTAACTTTATCCATTAGAAATGTCCAAACCACTAGGATATGGAATTTAATTCTTCCTTAACTTAATCTATTAAGTACAAGTCTTCAACCTTCATATCAGGATCAACATGATGTTTATATGGATAAAGTTTCCAAAATTATCAATAAAAAGGTCACCAACTTTCAAGAGCTAAACTTTAATATAGCAAAATGACCTAAAGGACCAAGATACCTTGCATGGCTAAAAGGGAAGGAAAAAGATCATAACTTTCTTAGTCTAAGAGTTCGAAGAAGCATTCTAAACTGATGAAAAGATGTTTGAGTCCTCTCAACTCCAAGATCACCCATAAAATGGACCAAAAGATCCAAAAAAACCCAAATGACAAGATATAAAGAACTAGATAGCAAGATGGGAACTTTATACTTACAATAGTCCAAAAATGTATTAACTTTGACGGATCCAACTTGAAACAACTTTCCTTAAAAGTAAAAGAACCTTCTTGATCTTCAAACTTTATCAAAATATCATATAAAACATCCAAAAAAGGACAGTGGAGAAGGGAGAAGCTCAAATCTTGAAGGTGGAGGCTAGGGTTTCTCCCAAGGGGTCCTAAAGGAGATGAAGGATGATAAAATGCCCAAAAATATAGAACATTAAACATAAATATGTTGAAAATCCTAAAAAAATCATGGGCTTAAGCCTGAGTGATCTCCACTCCATGGGCTGTAATCCCCACGTCGTCACCACGGCTTTTCACCAAATCAGTTTCAGCTTCAAACAACCATAACTTCTTCGTTTCAACTCCATTTTTTGGCGATCTTTATATCCAAAGAAAGGTATTGACAAGACCCAAACTTCTATCTAGATATGTTTGGGTTAACTCATGTTTATCTAAAAACCATAATCCGTGCAAGGCGACCAACAATTAAGTTCTCCTATTTTACCTCTTTGGCTCCGAAACACAAACCAAGGGCTTAGATCACCTAACCAATATTATCAACATACAATAGGGTCTAAACCCTATTACCTTGAAGCCCAAGGCCTTTTACCTAATCCATTTATTTTCCATATCCCGAAATAAGAAACTTCTCGAAACAGGATGTTATGGTGATAATCTGAAATGTTGTTCCAAAATGTTTCACAGAGCATAGTTATTTTAGTCTGGAACATGTAGCAAATGCCTAATTATAATTACTTTATGTTTAGCATGAAAAACAAATGAAGTGGTAGTCACGACAACCTACACACCTAAACTTAGCCAAGAAATCATGGCCCATTTACACACACCAGCACGTGCAACCATATTTATGGAAAACTATTTTGGTGCTTATGTTAACATGCCGATGGGTGTTGAATGTCACCATTTAGTATGTAATTACCTTATGTGCAAGGAAGTTAGTAAGTATCCTCAGGTGGACCTGTAGGAGCTTCTATTTCCGGTACACGACTATCGGGTATGCATTGACATGAAAGGTTTCTTTCTTGTTACCGACTTGCGGTTCTGGGAGTATTTCCCAGCTACTTCATATTCAATACAGTTTAAAAAACATGTATTTCCATTTTCCTTTCATTCAGAGTGAGTGAAAGTGGCTGACATTATTGAGGTGTTCAATAACTCACATCGTCAATTACATGATAAAGATGTTGTGCGAGTCTCCCTGCGTATTTGTTAGAGCAGGGATTTTATGACAGATACCCTCAAAAACGAATTAATGATGAATATCTTGGACTCGTCTCTGATTTGGACGAGCTTAACAGGTATAAAGTGATATATATATATATATATATATATATATATATATATATATATATATATATATATATATATATATATATCAAACGAATAGTTGTCTGATTTCTTTGATAAGATTGAGGGGCATTTGAACCCCACCAAGCCAAGTATCGGAAGTAGACCTACATATAATGTGCATGGATTTGTCTATGCATTTAAGGTATGCATACTTTGTTTCATAATAGTTTTTATGCAATAACTATTGTAACCTTATTATTTTAGTTAGTTATTTGACATCTTAATTTTAAAGATTTGAATCATGGAAAAATTTCCCATTAGTAGGATAGTTGGTACCCTTACACAGGGTGTGATCCCTCATGCAGTTGCATACCCTAGGTTGAGGTGTTTACACGCTGTTGATTGTGACTGTATTGTTGATGTTAAAAATGTATGTAACTTAGTTTACCTTATAATTTATAACATGATATGACAAAATAACATAACATTAACCTTTATATATTGTTTTCTCCAGCTTCCACCTGATGATATGTTGTAGCCTATTCTATAAGAGTGTGTTGCTTTGTGGTGGATTAAGAGTTGGTCATGGACACAGACTGCAAATTTACCTGAATTTTGAGTAGTTGTGTTTGATTTGTGTATGTTATAAACAATTTTCTTATGATGATGCCGCAAAAACAAGTTTATACGATCAAACAAAAACTTCTAGAATTTTATACTTTGGTACAAACATCACTACATGTAATTTAGATCAACAATATCCTACTCTTGACTAGTTTATTGAGTAGTTTTGATATTAGATATTCTCTTAGAATTACCCTTATTTTGACACATGACTTAGTCGTACTTGAAGATTCAGTTTTTGTTGAATCTGCAGAAAATCGAGTGTCACAGTTTCTGTTTGTGCGACCGATCATTAGCAATGACTGCATTTTTTCTAAATGAGACCTTCACATTGGGATAGGATATGATTATTGATTCGTTGATGCCCGACTTTTTGTTTGTCCATCAATGGTGGTAATACAACAATCACTTCATCCAGTTGTTCGTATTCAGCTGGAACTGGCACATGAAACATAACCTCTATATATGTTGCTATATAAGTTTCCATTGAAAAGTATGATGACACCTATTTATTGCAGTGTTGATATCTCAGTTCCCTGAATACCACCATAGCATGAAAACAAGGTATACCGTACAAATGTCATTGCATACATGTACAACAATGACATTCCAAGTTGACTATACCATTTTTAATTTGGTCAGTCACTTCATATATGCCTTGATCAATCTAATATACTCGAAAACTCGAGGAATTGTTAACCCTGCTTTCGATAACCTTCTCATCATACTTAGTAACATCTTTCACTTTGGGCTATAAAAAAATACAAACATCTACTCATGCACAATAATTTATAGTAAACTAACCATGGAAGTACTATAATTCAAATAGTTACCTACATCATTACACCATTGACACCACCATTACTTCGGTTTCCTTCATATTTAAGCCCCTCTAAACCAATTGTAGGGTTTAGTATGAGCCTCTAAACCCCCTTTCACCTCAGAAAACCCTAGCCTTCAATCCTTGCTTGATTCTTGGCTTTTTTTGGCACTTCTTGATTTGAAGAAGAAAAGAAGAAGAAGAAGGGGATCTTTTGGAAAGGCTTGCAGGGAATCATCATCATCATCATCACCTCACATTGTTTCTGGACCCTTGTATGTGTCAAAGCATCCACCTTTATTCTTGTTTGTGGCTAGATATTTTGGAAAGTCTTGTCCCACTTTTCTCCTTGGTTGAGCAAGTTTGAATGAATACAAACCATAAAATTGGCAACTTTATGCGTTTTAAGGGTCTTTAGAGTGTCATAAGGTTCAGATCTAGCCAATGATTGGGTTTTGGAACCTTGCATGAAAATTGGATGACCTTTTCTTCAATTTTGGCTCCAAATGAGATCTAGACATGTATTGGACATACGTGCCCCTAAAGCATCGACTTTTGAGTGTATTATGGAGTTATAAGACCTTGTGGAAAGTTTTAATAAAAGGATTAATGGATTAAGGACTTAAATTTTTATATTTTTGACTTCAGATTATGCTCACGAAGTGAGACAAAGGATCTCACAATGTCAGGACTGAATGATCCCTTTTCTGTTAAGATTCATAGGGCTCACGACGTGAGAGAAAGTTGCTCACGTCATGAGGTCATCTCTAGCAACATTTCATGTCTGAGTTGGTTGATTTGGGTCGAGATGAGTTAGAATCGGACCAAGTAAGGTCTCATGACATGACCAAGGGGTGGTTACGATGTGAGACTAAATAATTAACATTTTGAGCAGTTGACTTTAACTTTGACCGTTGACTTTTGGCTTGGATTGAATTTTGGTTAAATCTTATTTTTAGAAGGTAGACTTAGGGTTTACTTTGTGTGGATTGATAGGAGGTGTTAAACACCTGTCATTTGGCAATAGAGTAGTTAGTTATGGTAGGTGCGGTATTGAACTGAGTGTTAGTACGCTTTGTGATTCAGGTGAGTTTGCTCACTGTAAATATGGGTCGAAGGCACCAATACCGACTCACTGGATTATGTTATGTAGAGAGACCAGATGGTGGCACCTGGTAATTTTATGAAATACCTGGACATTACTCCCAACAATTTATACGAAAGATCAGTTAATGGACCTTGGTAGTTATATGTAGAATGCTAGTTGTATTTGTGATACTTGCATGGAAGACCACGAGGTGGCTCTTGGCACTTGTTTGTAAGACCCGACTTTTGGCCCCCAACTTAGGAAGGAAAGACAATGATACAGCTCATGGAATAATAGCAACTATATGACTATGGTTGGTACATAAGAATATCTATTGTATGTATGGTATCTGATATTTTGGGGAACTCACTAAGCTTCGTGCTTACGCTTTTACGTGTATGGTTTTAGGTACTTCTGGTTCTAAAGGCAAGGGTCCGACATAACAGCACTGCATACCCCCCCCCCCCAGAGTTTTTGTATTGGCTACTTACGATTTTGACTCTGATGTTTACATGACGTAATCACTTGAATGGTTTTGGAATAACTTATTTGTATGACCTATTGTTTTAAAAATGAAAATTTTACTCTTAATTCTTTTAGGACGTTATACACTAAAAAAATAAGCTCAATAAATTATGCCGCCATCGGTGGTCCAGAAAATATGATGTAACGGTGGTGAAAATCTTACCAACCGGTCGGAATAAAGAAGTGTGGGAACATGTTGATATGGTGCTGTTGTCGAACGGGAAGGAAAAAGATCGATACAAGAACTGCGTGTTGTTAAAGGGTAAAGATGGCAACAGTACTTTGAAGAGTCATGCAACTAAAACTTGTCCGGTTGTAAAAGGTCAAGACGATTCGGATCAATTGAACATTACTCCCGGCGGGGCGATTTTTATGTACGAAAATGATGATATTCGTGAAGGCTTTCGCAAGCTCATGATTCAGCGGGATTGTCTTTCAATCACTTCGACAACCCACGGTTGACAAGGATTTTGCGGGAAAAAATGCAACCTCAATACTGACAAGTAAGTTGCACTAATCTTAGACGTGATCCTACAAAGTATTAGGGTATAGCCAAAAAAGATATGCAATTCAGATTTTTAAATATAAAAACCAGTGTTTCTTTAACGTGTGATGTTTGGTCCTCCAGCGGAAGTTGTCCCAAAAGATATCTTGCCGTCATGGCACATTTGGTAAACCCCTTTACTTGGGTATTGAACAAACAAGTTATTGGTTTTTAACTTTTTGCACATCCTCATACGGGGGCACGATTATTTGAAATTTTAGTAAGTGTTATAGAGACTTCTAATTTAAGCGGCAAATCTTCTCTATTCTCTTTGAGAATGCAAGTAACAATATCGTTGCCGCAAAAAGATTAATTGCAAATTATAAACCTATTTTGGAATTTGTATTGCTTTTTCATAGCGCAAAATCACGCCATGGTTAAGAGAAATTTCAATACATACCTATGATAATGTCAAAGATTCTGATAGAAATAGGGATGATATCTATATGGAAAGTGTGGTCGTTTAGGGTTAACAAACAATCTCTTAAGATTTTATTTGTACTTTCTACCCGACTGTTTTCTACCTCTACTTCGTATGCTAAATCTAATTTAATAGAATCGTGATTTAAAAATTATTGAAAAGATGGAGTTATAAAACTTTTCCCAACACCAGAGTCAAAAAGTATCATAGCATACAAGTTATTAACAAGAAACCCACCAGTAACCATAGAAGAATCTTGAAAGGATTCCCTATTCCCTATCACAAATGCTCCGTCGTGAGCATTCCCTCCTTGATTCTTCATTTTTGTATAGTTCTATCTGAACTGTTAGTTCTACTCACACTCAAAACATACTTTTTACACTCCATTACCAAATCCTGTTCTAGACTTCGGATTCCCTCCAGTAATTGTAGAGATCTTACAGAAATTTGCAGTATGCCCCTTCTTGTTACATTTTGTGCAATGGTAAAACTCTTTGATGTGGTATCGATTGCAGATGTTACACTTTGGGTATTTGCCTGTGTGGCTCTTTGGTGATACAAGTGTTCTTGTTACTGCTGGAGTTACTACATGGACCTTATTGGTTTCATGTTTCTTGTGTTGACATGATTTTCCATCTGATGACCTCATTCTCTTGTTTGACTTAGACGTGGGGGTTTCAACCCTGGATTCCACAGTTCCCTGACTGATCCCGTTGTTAGTCAGACAGTTTTCTATATTCTTAACACTTTCAAAGGTCGTAGGTCTTGAAGACATGACCATACCATTGATCTTGGGAGAATATCCCCAAATATAGCGTTCTATCTTAACATGTTCTTGGGGTACCAGTGATGGGCATAACAAGGCAAGGTCATTAAATCTTCTTGTATAGGATTTAATGTCTGAACCTCTCATCTTTAGGTTCCACAGTTTGTTCTCCATATTCTGAACTTCTTCCATGAGGCAGTACTCTTCTATCAGCATGGCTTTTAGCTCCCTTCAAGTCAACAGTTGGCAGGGATAATGCCCAATGTCTTTACCTCGTCATTCCACCAGGATAGTGTTATATCCATGATAGGACAGACAACAAAGCAGCCTTTGTTGTCTTCAGCGTAGTAATTGATCTCCAATATGGACTCTATCCTTTTGAAACACATGGTAAAACCAATCATGCCTTCATTTCCATAGTATTACCTAGGACGCTCCTTATGTTTTCCATAGGGATCACAAGGCGGTTTGAAAATAATTGCTCCAGCTCAACAGTTGTTTGACGGAGTCCTATCTCAGGGGTGGTGGTGGTGCACCAATAGTTGGTGTATCCATAACTAGAGTTACTGGTGGCCTTGTGTTGGGTCTACTTCTTTTGCGCCGGGATGTTGTGGGTGCATCTATTGGTTCCAATCGCTTAGGTTGGGATCGCTTGTTTAGTCGATCGCTCCTTCTTCTTGGCAGCATGATGTTGATCTATTTAATAATTTCAATTGTAAGTTTTTCATGATTCATGCTTCAAATTATTTACAAGAGGTTACTGTTATACTTGAAACGAAAATAAATAAATTGACACACCAATTATCACATAGTTCAATATATAATAATAATAATATATGCTTCTTTATACTCACACAATTGTTCCGGGGGTTTACATTTATTTGCAATACAACAAGAAAATAACTACATGCTAGAGATTAAAACTCTAACATGTTTACAAAAAGTCAGCCACATGAAAAAATCGCAAGACTTTAGAGAGTTCATGCTATCCCTCCCCTTACATCATAAATCATATTATCCGAGGGTCACTAAGGCGACCCTTTAACCTATTACATATTTGACATATTACAAAAAAAAAATTAGCAATCAATAAGGACTTGCTCACATATCCTTGCTACCAAATCATCACTTCGATCGAAACTATCCCAACCTGAAGTTGCGAGATACTGCATTCAAGATTTCTTGTACCTACTCTTTAACAGTCCCCAGTTGTTTTTCCACTCCTCTCGCTCTAGCGTTCGCCTCGACAACCCTCACTAGGGCTTCCTGGATCTTTCCTTCCGTCTCCAACCTATGAATCTCCTTAATGATGATAAATTCATATATAAAGTGGATTTTACCTCTGTCCCTCCTCATTTCTTCATAATTGCAATCTCTTTTGGCCCCCATTTCTCTCATTTGTCTAGCCATATGGGCGTTATTACCCCCAACACAGATTACCGTATTACCCATAGACTTCACCTGGTTTCCAAGCTGCATAGTATGATCAAATAGTTAAGATAATGGTTGGAGGTTTTGCCCCAGAAGATTGCCCGATCTCATATCTATGACTTCCTCCTTGATCCTTCACCCATGCGTTCACCATGTTGGCTATCCATGCCGGATCATCTAGCCTCCTATTCTGAGCATCACGAGGAGCTTCAGGCAGTTGGTTCAGTGCCGTCTCAATACGAAAAGGATTACACAAGTTCATGTTGTCCAAGGCTCTATAGAAGCTGGGGAGCCAAGTTCAAGGGTTTTTCTTGACACCGCCACAAGTCGAGATAGACCTATGTGCATGCTTCCGATCTCGTGGTATTCTAGAACCGAAGTAGTAAGAGATAGGTACCGGGGACTCAACAGGCTCATCGTCCTCTATAGGAGTCACATCTGCGATTGATTCAACAGGTTTTCGTTCGAGCTCCTCCTTCAGGTCCATGCTTGAATCCTCTTCCGGTTCGCTCTCAGCGACAAGTACTGGTGCGTCATCGCCCTGTGGGGAGAGATCCCCTGGCAAGTGAAATGGTGAGTCGACCACCTGATGATTTTCGTCCCACTCTCGATGATCCATCCTACACATAAATTTAGTTTTTGTCAGTATTTTGCTTTATATATCTTACATATATTTCACAGTTTTAATCATTTATGAGTTAATAATAATTCTATTAGCATTTTCCAATCATTTAACGAATCAATTAATTCACATAGGTTAAATAGTATGTAGAATCTGACCTTAATAAAACTTAGGCACACAACTAGGTTGAGTGGTGGTACGACACATGTACTAGGGAACGTAGTTGATTATTTGATTTTTAAACTCTTGTATCTTTATATTTTTCCTCATATTGAATTTTTTTTGGTGTTTTATTAATTTATATTTGCTACTTTCGTAGTGTAGTTAAAAAAATACTTATCACTTGTAGGTTTATAGGGATAAACCTGAATATAGAATCATAGTTCTAAGGAGAGAACCAAGGCATAATGCGTCGTAGACTTATAAGGGTATGTTAATTAACAAGATGTTATAAGTTTAGGAATACCTAGACCTCTTGGAGTAAGACGTTAGACTATAGTCGTTCTCTCCTAAGGAAAGTACTAATTCACTATATTCGTTAGCTCTGATACCAATCTTTCACACCCATACAGTCGGCGGAAGCGCCAAGGTTGAGACTTGAACGTTGGATAATAGTTAAACAACATATATAGAATAATATTGGGATTCATATTACATTACACTCTTCCAAAGCTTTAGTACGTAAAATTACAATGTTTAATAATTCCAAAAGCATTGAACGTGGAATACAAGTTCATGCAAAGCATCAGAAAGGACAAAAGGCCTAATTCATAGCCAACAGCTTATTATCATAAATCAATCCTTCATTCACTCATTATACGTGTGTTCTTCTAGCCTCCTCAAGTACCTAGAGATACGTACGTTTAAACATATGTCAACAATAATGTTAGTGAGCTTTATAGGTTTTGACTCCGAGCATTTTTATAAATCAAATTATTTTAAAAACTGAAGATTTATAAAATAATACATTTTTTCTTATATTAGCAATTTCGGTTCCATCCTAACAAAAGAGTTTAGTTTTTCTACATAACATATTAATTAAGTTATAAGTTGATAACGAGGAGTTGTACCGTATTAAAGATTTATTTGTCCAATTAAATTGATCTTGAAACATTCTTTTGATGTGAGACCTTATGTGCTTGATTTTGTTGAAAAGTCTTAGGCTTCGCCGATAAAGAGACTTCCGCATTTGGATGGGACTTTTCTTTATGAATGAAGTTGGGATTGTTGGACTGCCAGAACTGCTTTCTTTCCTTAAGATTCTTATTATATCTAGAACTCCTTTGACGTTCTTGAGTTGCGAAGTGCTCTGTGGATTTGTGAATATTGGCCCTGGGTTTTGGCTTTCTGGTAGGGGTTTCGGTACGAACTGATGATCTATCACGGTGAACACTCTTAGTTCCACTTGGACTTCCCTTTTCATAGCTTATATTTACTTTGTTTAGAGGTTCTGCTACGTATCTGCTCTTTGTTCTCTACGAGGTCATTTCAGATAGACCTTTAGTTTCGTTTACGTTGTCGATTGGAGCAGACCAGAAGTACTTATCACATCCATCTTTGTTGTCATCATCGACCATAGACGTTAATTCATCTGTTTGATTTTTTTCCAGTCCTTTGGTTGCAAAAACTTGGTTAGGAACAGTTTGGACTTTTGGGAAAATAGTTGCTTTGGCTTTTAAGACTTTAGATTTATTTTCAAAAATATATTTGCGAACTAGAATGAATTTTCAGAAATTAAGACTTTCGCATGTGCAAGTTCGTTTTTGACAAACTCAGAGCAGTCAACCTCATCCTCTATAGAGATTTGACTCAAATCACTTTCATCGTCAAATTCAGAAACGTTTTCAACGTTAAGTTTATTTTTTGAATTTAACTTGGTGTTTAGTGAGTCAAATTTATGAACAATTTCAGTTTTAATTTGCTCTTTGTGTTTTTCATCTAAAAGTTATTTAAGCATGTTTTTATGATCTTTGGACTTAATGAATGATTCAATTTTGTCCAGTCCTCCTCTGTATGCATCTGAGGTTTCATCTATAGAGACGATGGATTCGCACCTGTAGCAATCCACGTCAATTTCATCCTCTTTCATCTCAAGAAAGGGAAAAATCATCTTGTGGATTTTCTTGCCAATTTCACAATTAAGATGCAACAGAGTGATATTGAAATACAGTCTTTTGGCAATCAAAAAAAAATATTACGTTGTTTTAAAAGACTCAAATTATCCCTCTGTAAATAAATCGACTCATCCCTAGACTTAGATAAATCAGACTCAAAATCATTTATCCATATACGTCTCTCCTCACTCTTTGACGAAACCCTGCTGATTTGATTAGTTAGGTTAGAGTTTGTCAAACGAGTTCTTTTTAAACTGTCATTAAAACTTGAAAAAGTGTATTTTAAATCATTTAGTTCAATTTTGTAACGAGACAAGGGAATATTTAGAGTCTCGAGAATAGAGTTTACCTTGTTGATGAGCTGCTCGCACTCGCTTATTTGCTCAGGAACAATTTTTGCAACGAAGCAGCTGTTAGAAACATGGTCACCTTCGGTAGCATATCCTCTTAGTACTGACACATCATTTGTCACCATCAGGCATCTACTTCCAAACTACGAATCTTCTTCCTTTGCTACGAAACTCCTTCCATGAGTATGTCTGCGAACCTCCTCATCTTCAGAATTTGTGGACTAGACTTCAACCCTTCAAATTTATCTTCAACATAGTTTTCCTGCACAATCAAAGCAGGCATAGAATTTCCAGCATTCTTTTTCTTCTTTATATCCCCGAGCTTTCGGAGATGGTAAGTCTCATCTTCTTCTCCTTCCTTCTTCTCATTCAACCTTTGCAGCGTACAATCCTTGGCTAGGTGGTTTTTTCCATGACAGTAATTACAATCATTCCCAGAGTCACCCATGAGCTTCTTCTCCTTCTTGTCATCTTCTTTCTGAGAACTGTTTGCACTCTCCTCTTTTACCTTCTCAAAGTTGTAGCTTCCCTTCCAGTTTCGGTTCTTGTTCCTGTTGAAGTTCTTCTTTGCGAACCTCTTTGGGTTGGACACCATCAATTCGAACTCTTCTATAGAAAGTTCACAAATGGAGAGCTCAAACTCCGAATAATCATATTCTGCAGCCTTCTTACCCTTAGCTACCAGTGCCAGCGAACCTACTCCAAAAACAATTTTCCCTTCTTTTGTCACTTCATCTTCATGTGACCTTAGGATACCGACAAGCTTAGCCAACGTGTAGTTCTTAAACCGCTCATGTGCTTTAACTGTAGAAACAATGACCTTCTATTCAGACCTTAGACCATTCATCAACGTGACTTTTTGCTCAATAAGCTAACATCCAATTTTACGTTTCATCATCCTGCGAAGAAGATGATTGTATCGATTGAAGGTCTGATCTAAACTTTCTTCAGGTTTTAACACAAAAGCTCCAAACTCTGACAACAGCAACGTTTGAGTGGAATGCTGAATATCAACATCAGTAGAGTACAATTCTTTAAGCCTATCCTAGATACCTTTAGCTTTATCATATGAACTAACCAAACAAAATGTGTCTGGCGGTAGGGAAAACCAAATAATCCTCATTGCCTTGACATTGTTAATTCACTTTTCCTTCTCATCTTGTGGAACATCCTTCACTTCAATAAGAATCTTGTTATAGTCGGCCAAAGTTTTAATTACTCTCCTTGTTCTAGTATGAACAAACGCCCCAACAGGTAATAGCATGCCAGATCAGATAGCCATTGTCTTCTAGGCGAAGGACGTAGTCTTCAAAATGAAACGCCTACACTTCATATTCACTGGTGAATAAGATAGGAATCCTTGTTGTGGATCCAATGTTGTTTGAGAGATTTATTGAATTAACGTGAGAATCTTTTGAATGCATGTTTGTATATCGAACAAAACCTGTATAAACCTGATGTGTAAACAAGATTAGGGTAATATTAAGAGCAAGATCAGCGTCAACAGATGAACAAATGACGATGATGACTGACACAAGATCCAATAATAGCGGAAACCCTAAAAAGCTTCTTTCAACGGAAGAGATGCGTATAGATTACACAGTCTCCTGCTCTAATACCAATTGATAGGATTGAATCCTAGTTGTATCAAATAGATTCAAACAAGTAATGAATAAGAACACGACAAGTAGATCAAAATATGTTGAATGCTTATAAGCCACAACCTCAAAAGAACTCGATTAAGAATTGCTAATGTAGAGGCGTATAGGGTTACAATATATTTTCGAAAGATACAAAATACGGTGCATGCATGCACCTTAAATACTATAACCCTAATAATAAAAGACAGGTGGACAGTCCCAGCCGAAATATATAAAATACAATGCTAAAGGCCCAAAAGACGCAACACTAAAATACTCAACATATATATATATATATATATATATATATATATATATATATATATATATATATATATATATATATATATATATATATAGGTTCTGTGGAAAACAAAAAACCCTAACAATAAAAAAATGCATAAAAAAATACTTAGAGATCACAGAACTTTTTTTTGAATTTTTTTATAAAAAATCGCAACTTTTTCTTAAAATTTGATGAAAAAAAAAATTCAAAAAAAAGTTTTGTCATCTCTAAATATTTTTTTATGCATTTTTATGAGTTTTAGGGTTTTTTTAGGGTTTTTTGTTTTCCAAATAACCCTTCTCTCTCTCTCTCTCTATATATATATATATATATATATATATATATATATATATATATATATATATATATATATATATATATATATATATATAGAGAGAGAGAGAGAGAGAGAGAGAGACAGAGGTTCAGTTGAGATTTAAAATAAAATAGAGATCTTGAGATTCAACCTTAGCCACACAATCCACATCTACCGCTCTAACTCTCCAGCGTACCGGCGCATCAGGTAACTTATAATCATAAATGATTATGTAGCCGTTGAAACAATAAAGTTAAGATCGATAGATGCTTTAAAAGAAAAGTGAATCAAAACAAGTGGAAGAACTAATCAAAAAGTGTCGAATGATTATATTATCAAAGCCTTAGAATAGTTTTGTGTGAACTTCTCTGTAAAGGCAATGTAGGGCAATACAATTGATAACCCTAAAAACTTCTCGGGTGGACAAGCCCAACCCGTTATATTATGGACTATTCTAGTACAAAACAATTGACACACCATTATTTATCCCAACAATCACCCCCTTTGTGTCAATTAAGGAAGGTAGATTCTTCTGTGATGATGACGTTTCTGAACTTTGAACAGCTTCGACATTAATACATGCAATGTGTTGCGAACTAAGATAGACCACTTGATCATATCTGTGAAGCACTTCTTATCCGCAACATCATTCACTTTGCATTTATCTGTTATCCCCAAAACGTAGTTCACACAAGATGTGGAATAAATATGCTTATCTGGTATGGAGAACAAGCACTTCTGAACTTTCTCGCCTTCTCGTTGTTGAAACGCCACGCTCCAGTTATCCTTTTGGATTTTTCCCAGTTTCATTTTGCTTATATCATTCGAAGCTTGTTTTGGTTGCACAATGGTTTCTTTCGTAGTACAACAGCAATCTCCACATCCACTTTTCCAACTTCTTGAATGTAAGAGACTAACATCCTTTTCAAATATGCCACTATTGGTTCGAACTTTTGTTCATCTTTTGACAAAAGAGTGAACAAGGAAATCCAATCATATGGATTTAGGCACAACAAGTCTGCCAGAGTGAACTCAAAGACTGAACTCCCAGCTCCTCGAACTGATTTGAATCGAACGTTGATAAAGCTTTCGGTTTCAACTGGTCCAAATACCTTTACATCTACAATTTTCTTCGAACTCCATGTTTGATATTGAGGCTTTCCATGCTTAAGATAAAATGAGAAAAGTGAGTGATTGACATCGTTATCCGAATCAGGAGCATTCTCAATCTTCTCAAAACAACGAAAACATGAATGCCTTCAGAGTGATCGGAAAATCAAGCTGAGATTCCGGAGAGTTATCCAGGTCAAAAGAGACAACTGGCTCCAACCAGTAAACATTCAGATTATCAATTGTCTCGTTCAGAATCCGTTCCATGGACCAAGGAGGGAAGAGGGCCTTCTGAGTTTTAAGTGTGACCTATGCATTACACGCCTCTTTTTCAGCTGCTTCAACTTCCTTTGCAACACGCTGAGTTTCATAAAGCTCATTGTCATGTTTATTTCTTTTGACATTAACCTCTTTTGATAAATCTTCTTCTTCCTCATCATCATCAACAATTTTACCTTTTCGTTTAGATCCAGAAGCTTCATTAACCTTCTGATCTTTTGGTTTCGGCTGTGGTTTGTGTTCGAACTCACCAGAATCACCAGCTGTGCTTTTGGGTTCTTCATCATATGGCTTCTTAGCTTCTCCCCCTTGTTTCGGAAGAGAATCAGTTTCTGAAATACCCTCTACACGATTAAGCATGGAGGAAACTGGTTTGAGTTTTTCAGCGAGATTTTGTCGAACCGAGACTGTGAGCAACATATCACGAATCTCTACGAGATTTTGCAAGAAAAGGTTGACATATGCGACACAACTTTTGATAACAATCTTTTCAGACTTTAAAGCATCATGCTCCTAGTTGGCATTTGCAATTTGTAATGAAAGAACCATCACTTTTTCAGTCTTAACAACGAGTTTATCCATGAGCTTATTCTCGGTAGCAAGTTCTGCCTGTAACTTCTCAATTTTGGAAACGATGGAGGCATTCATCTCCTCATTATCCACCCGGAGTTCAGAACGAACCTTAGATAAAGCTTCTTTCTATGTTTGAAGAGTGGCGCCAAGACTTGTAATCACCTTGTTCGCGGCTGTTATGTTCTTATCAGAGGAACTCCGAAAATCCTCCATAAATTGAGTAACATCAACAAATAGTTTTTCGACTTTTTCGGTCGTTTCACGAACTGTCTTCTCTGAGTTTTCAACAGCTTTTGCAGAAGCATCGAGGCATTTGGCATGTTCCTTGGTGAGAGTCTCAATTAACACTTTTACAGAGTCAAGGGAATATGCACTGTTGGACGATGTTTTAGAAGACTCAAGCAGAGTATCCAACTTTTCATTGAGGGCCTTGAACTGCCCTTTCATCATTGGTGCATCATCATCACCACTCTCCTGATGAACAGTGAATGCGCTGTCGTGGAAATCTTGAAAATCATCACGATCATCGCCAAAAATTGTATCAGGATCATCATTCCTTAGGGGCGAGACTGCGGTAGAACTCTGACCAATGGTCATACCAAAAGCACCTACCCCCGTATCAGATACGTTGACAGTCACTTGAGGTGAACTCATAGTAGTGGTTGTTGTTGCGATGGATTTGGTGTATAGTGGAGTGGTTTGAGCAACTGAGATATGAGGTTGTGAAACCCCATTTGATACATTTGGACAAGGATCTATGGTTATGGGTGTAGAAATAGCAGTAGGAACATGAAATGTTTCATCTAGTGAAGGAACTAAAGTAGGAATCGGAGATGTTACATTCACAGTAGACTGAGTAGAAATAGGTTCCGAGACCATGGGTTGTGAAGTTGTTGTAGTATCTTTTGTTACATTCCGAACTGTGACTCTCTCTTGTAAATCCGAATGAGTGCGAGATTTGGAAGCTTCTTGAACTAGAGTCGGAGACTTAGGCTTCCGAGCAGCTTTCTTGACCTTCTTCTTCAGAGTAGCAGTAGGTTCGGACAGACCTGCATTGCCTTTTTGCTTTCCTCCCTTCTTTGGTTTTCCAGCCTCATCAATTTCCTTTCGTAGAGTATGAGGCATAGGGCGAACTCCTGAAGCCGGCTTTTATCGGTATTCATTTACCACAACGTTATCAGCAGGAACATTCAAGAGCATGGCTTCGGGAATTGAACCAACAAAGCTAAACATAGTAGGATCTGATACAATGAAATTTGAAGTATGGAAGATATGAATCGCAGCAAGCACATAGTTATCTGGAACTTCAATCTGAAGATGAACCAAAGCATGTTTAACAATAATCGACCAAAAACAAGCGCATGAAATTTCAGAGTGTCTCGCTGTAGAGAGTGTGCTCTGAACCAGTTGTGCCAAGAGGATTGAACCATAATCAAGGTTAATCCTGGTCTAGAGGCCATAGATGATCGTACATAACAGTTTGCTAGCACTGTGTGACCCAGTAACTCGTTCTGAAAAACTCTTGAATATTAGAGTGAAGATTCCATTCCACATTGGTGGAAGGTAAAGTTTCTTGAACTTTGACAGAAGAGTGATCTCACCAAGATATCCCATCTGGAAAAATCTCTCCATGATGGCGGTTGAAGAAATCGACGCAGGATCGGCAAGACTCTCTGTTGAAGTAAACCCTAGCATCCTGCAGAATCGGGCCTTCGAGATAGAGGTTTTGTGAGAGTCGGCATCAAAAGTAATAAATCCATCATTAGGGCTATCGTTTGCAGATGAATATGCCTTCGAGAGATGAACTAAGGGAAAAAATTCCCCAATTGTTAGAGCTTGAGCAAGAGAAGAATACCTTAAACACTCGATCAAGGGTTTGAGAACTTCAGTGTAATCGAAAAGAGTTCAGATCTAAGGACAAGTTCTGATTGCTTTTCATGTTGAGCATAACTGTTGATGCAGTTTGACCGGCATGAGAAGTGGTTTCAGACGAAGCAGCCATGGATGCAGTTGAAGACGACAATGAACAGTGCAGAGAGAAAAGGGTTGTTGCTTAAGAGATTTTTAAAAGTGGTGAGAAAATCAATCGTCGATTAACCCTTTCATACGACATTGGTGGAGAGAGAAATCTAGCTATAGATGCTTCCGTATCCCTGAAAAAGCTCCTGAAAAAATGTGACAGCTATATGTGTGTTAGGCGGCGTAATTGACGTGCGTGATGCCAGGATCTTTACGCGCCCAATTTGAAATCTTATCCCTTTTAAACCGCAGTTTCAGTTTTGCACGTTCGTAACCAAGCATTAATCTCCACAACTTGTTCACAATAAGTATCCATATCCTGTTTTTATAATAGAAAGTGACCATTCGTAATTTTAAGACCAGACTTTTGAAAAATCACGAGGATTTTTGTGCAAGAGTGTGCCAAAGATAGAGAAATAATTCAAATTATATCTGAGAATCTGTGATTTCAATTATAAATCAACACAAAAAACAGATGGATCCCGGGCAGCGATCTCTTCCTTCGGGGTCAAGAGAGACTCGAAAGTGCTTGTGTGGCATCCCGTTGAATTACGATCATCTGTTTAATGAGAAACAGTGGAAGGCTTCTTTTAAATAGGCTTAAGGGTGGCTTAATCTTCAACCAAATTTCAAAACTCAACGTAAGTCCGAAAGTATGGAAGAAGTACTTGTTTGACTAGTGTAGCCATAATAACAAGTATGCATTGGAATGATTTAAGTGGTTGGATAATATAGAAATCTCAAGAAAAATAAAAACCGGGTCTTTTGGGAAGAAAATCTTGGGTTAAGAAAATTTCATCAAGATCTCTCAAAAATAAAAATAGTGAGATTCCAAGGTACAAACCATGAGGGTTGGATATCATCAATTCCATGGTGAAAAAACTAGAACATATTAATTGTTCACCATCAACTCAGAAACTAGTTTGGATTTTGGGTTTCACTCAATTCATGGTGATAATGAATTTAATATCATCAACACAGATGTTGTGTAACCATAAACCTCAGTGGTAATTTTTAAGAATCTCGAGGGTTACATTAATGGAAGTGAAAATTATGGAGAAATGTTGGAAGTGGTTCCAAAGATAAAATGTACCTCTGCTATATAAGACTGACCAAGCAGTGAACTCTTTACTTAGTTGAGAAGAGTAAGGTAGCTCAATGACTTATGTGAATTTATAGCCTATTTGGGAAGAAACCATTGGTGTTATCGATTCAGTAAGGCTTCGAGCATAGAGTCTTAGAGGCTTTGGGCAACATACAACAACATGTTCTAGGGACACTTAACTAAAGCAAAGGATTTGAAATTACAAACCTTTGCCCATAGTCCTGATTTGAAAGCAAAATATATACCTGAATCTAAAATACATGTTGAAAATATCACACAAAATAATAATAAAAAAATAAAAAATATATATTTTTGGTAATTTGAGTTTTTCTGAAAGAGATAAAACAAAAATAAAGAAAATGTTTTTGTGATTTTGGATTTTCTGAAAAAAAAATAAAACAGAAAAATAAAGAAAATATTTTGTGATTTTTGAATTTTCTGAAAAAGAAATAAAAACAGAAAAATAAACTCAAAAATAAAATTGTACAGTATCATCTGAATTAATCGAAGGAGACTTAATATACAAAGGATACAAAAACTTCTGAACCTTTAGATGAACAGTGGATCCCGAATTGTTCCGAGCGTTCGCCATAATTTGGAGCGTTTCGGAGAAATAACACTGCTTTACTTTACTATGTTGTTTTCGGAACGAAATCTGCTTCTATCATTCCTAAGCCTTGAAGAATTCGATTAAAGGAAGGTTCAGGTAAGGCTTTCGTAAAGATATCAGTCAGTTGATCAGCAAATCTTACAAAGTGATTTTCAACATTACCATCCTCCATCTGATCCTTTATGAAATGATACCTCAATGCTATATGCTTAGTCTTGGAATGTTGCACTGGGTTGTGGCAAATGCGAATAGCACTTTCAGAATATCATTACAATAGGATTCTCTTCATATTAATCCCATAATCTCTAAGTTAACTTTGAATCCAAGTCACTTGAGAGGTATAAGAGACAACTGCGATATACTCAGCTTCAGCGGTAGACAAGGAGACGCAAGTTTGCTTCTTTGACTCCCAATTTACGAGTTTTCCATCAAGAAACTGACATCCTCCAGTTGTACTTTTGCGATGAAGACCGCATCCGCTAAGATCAGCATCAGAGAACTCTTGCACAAAGAACCCTGAGTTGGAAGGGTACCAAATTCTGAGAGAGGTCGTTCCTTTTAAGTATCGGAAGATGTTCTTTACTGCAGTCATATGGGGTTCGCGGCGACTTGCTTGAAATGTGGCACAATAGCAAACAGAAAACATAATGTCTGGATAACTAGCTGTTAGATACATTAATGAACCTATCATTTGTCGATAGAGAGTCATGTCAGCTGCCGGCTTGTCCAAGGAAGGTGTAAGCTTCGTTCCAAATGCCATAGGAACCTTAACCTTTAAATCTCCCACCATGTCGAATTTCACGAGCAAGGACTTTGTGTAGACCTCCAGGTTGATGAATATACCCTCTTGACTAGTCTAATATTTAAACCAAGGAAAAAGTTAATTGGACCTATTGAGCTCATCTCAAATTTAGTTTCCATCAATTTTCGGAATTCAGCAGTTTATCTAGGATTAGTAGATCCGAAAATGATATCATCAACATAAATTTGAAAAATCATCAGATGGTCACCATCTTTGTTGAGAAAGAAGGTTGGGTCGACCGAGCCTTTTTAAACTTAGATTCTTTTAAGAAGTGAGTGAGAGTTTCATACCATAATCGTGGAGCTTGCTTTAGACCATACATGGCTTTGTCCAAAATGTAATAGTGGTTTGAATATTTCTCATTCATGAAACCTGATGGTTGTTCCACATACACCCTTTCTTCTAATTAACCATTCAGAAACTCACATTTCACGTCCATTTGATAGACTTTGAAAATTTTATGAGCTGCATAAGCAAGAAAAATGCGAAGTGACTTTAGCCTTGCAATTGGTGCGAATGTTTCTTCATAGTCTATGCCTTCCTTTGTGCAGTATCCCTTCACAACTAATCGAGCTTTGTTTCTTATTACGTTGCCTTCTTTGTAAAGTTTGTTGCGAAATACCCATTTCAAACCTACAACTGATGCATCCTTCGGAGTTGGAATCAGCCTCCAAACTTTATTGTGCTCAAACTCATTGAGCTCTTCCTTCATTGCTTGCATCCAATCGGAATGATCGAGAGCAATCTTAACTGTTTCTGGCTCAATCTTGGAAATGAACGAATTAAACATGCAAAATTCCATTTTGGAAATAATGCAGTCTGATTCGCTTTTTGTTGAGCTCTAGTGAGAACACTGGAAGAAGTTGAACCATTTACTTTTGATTTAGGATGATCTTTAGTCCACTTTGCCAAAGGAGAGTAGTTCAGATCGTAGGATGGATCCAATTCTTCATTTACATCTTCGATTTCCGACTGAGCATCTGCGTCATTATTTTCACTCTCATTCTCCCCCCTGGAATGTTGCATATGGCTCTGCGTTCGGAGTTGGATACTCCCCATGGAGTGGAATATCATCATTGAATTCGGGATTTGAATGCTTCCCCTAAACAGATATATTTGATATTGAGGTTGAAGTAGAACCCTCCCCCTAAAATGGAGCATTAGTAGCATGAGGTGTAACTTCAGAAGCATTTGGAATTTGTGGCACTTTTTCAAAGTCTTTAGCTACATCATCAACGATCTTCATCAGTTCATCTTCCTTGTTATCTGCTGCTTTTGATTCTGAAGAGATCGCCTTTTCTGGTTTGTGACAACCCGAAATTTCTATCTTGAATAGTTGTTCAAATCAATCAAGGTTGGACTCATTTTGCTATCTTCTAGCATTATTTAGGGTCTATTTGAGAGTTTTAATCATAGTACATCCAAGGATCGGGTATTAAGAAGTAACTGCTTGAGTCCATTGTGCACCAAGTAAGCCATAAAATTCATCATGTGGACTTTACGGCCACACCATATGAGTTTACGGATGTAAACTCAAGGTGGCCGTAAACTCACCCTATAAACATGATATTCCACCCTTTCTTCCTCATTATTCACCATTTCAACCTCAAAAACTCGAATTCTCTCTCAAGTATCATAAGGATCTTCATTTTATTCTTTAAAAATGTAAGTGTTTCATCCTTTGTTTAGTTGATACATCTCATTATTTAGTATCAACCTTTGATTTCATCCATTAACTTCATCTTTTTGGGTTTGATCTTCAAGATCACTAAGAACACCAAGAACCCCAAGAACACACACTAGTGTTTTGGGCCGAAATCAACTCTATTTGCTTCCATATTGTAAGTACATTTTTCCTATACATGTTATCTAGTAGGAACCCTCGATTTGCACCTGGAAAACATCCTTTTCCCATGAAAAATAGGAGTTTACGGCCAAGAGCATCTCCATTGGCCGTAAACCCTTGTTAAAGGTGCATTTGTTGGCCATAAACTCCCTTAAGCTAAGCATTGAGTCTAGAACACTTCCTTGATGTTTGTAAGACCTTGACAACACTTTTTGGCACAAAACTTCTTGAGTTTACGGTCGTAAACTCATAGGGCCATAAACCCTATGGCCGTAAACTCATGAGGCCGTAAACCCCATGGCCATAAACTCCAATGTTTGGCCATACACTCCTTAGATGCAATCCCTTGTGATTATAACACTTCCATACAAGTGTTTCCTAGTTCCTAAGGTGCGTTCCTTACATGATTAGTTGTTTAAACACTAATTATATACATATATGTGTCATTATATGCTTATTAGGATCCGTTGTGCTCAAGGCTTCACTTGGCACTTAGCATCCTTCAAATCGATCTTTCATTCGTATAACTCACTGCAGGTGAGTTCATACCCCTTAACTTATCTTTTAAATGATTTTAAATGCTTTTATTGGGGGGTGGGGGGAGTACAAGTAGAACTATTATAGTTATTATATCAATCACATGTGATTAATAACTATCAAACAAGTGGTTTCTAATATTTCAAATTGTGTTATCAATCAAACTGCTTCAAATCGTTTTATAAACTCTTTTACATGTTAAATTCTTTCTATTAAACTCTTTCAAACTTATATTTTGTCAAAGCATATCTATATAGATATAGTTATATAAGTAGGGTTGAAAGGACTTAGGACTGATAACTCGCCTTACTTCCTGTTCCTTGTTTAGTTGGGGACTTAGGGTATCGGTTGTTTGTCCGAAGGTCGTTTGAATCACAATTATATATTATGTGTATGTATATAGATATAATAGTTCATCCTTCAATTCAATACCTTTGGTTAGCAAAGGTGTACAAACATGTTCATTCATACAAACAACATTGCTAGTAAACTATAATAGGTATAGTTTAGGAAGTCACTAATACTATTACTAGAACAACGAAACATACAAAGAGTCAGTGCATACATGAGTCAATACATACTATAACAAGAAACAATACTCACTACAAAGAGAAACAGATAGAGAATACTATAACGAGAAACAATACTCACTGTAAAGAGAAACAGATAGAGAATACTATAACGAGAACAATACTCACTATAAAGAGAAACAGATAGAGCATACAATAACGAGAATCAATACATACTACACACTATACACTAGAGAATATACCTCATACTAGACGGAGAGAACATACATTACACTAGTACATACTATACAAATACAAGAATACTATAACATTAATGTGAGATACTACTTCATCGCTCAACATATATTGCTGTGTCACGTTTTGTACCCAGAGTCTCCTGGAGGGAGAGCATGAATTTGTGTATAGATCTATACGGGACTGACCCTCCTACACCTTGCTGCTAGCTACAGTGGGACCTGCAGGTCTGCGGGTGACGAATGTCATATCATTTCGACATCTCGAACGTCGTGTATTACTGGTCGATCAAGTATGGTTACAATCATATCACATTTTACCTTAATTAACTAAGAAGTTAAAGGTAGTTAGTACATTAGTAGTTACCTAGATAAAACTACATTACACCTTTATTTTCCCAATTCATTCACATTGTGATATTCTCACATAAACGGTAATGAGAAACTATATTTTGGTAATGATAGTCATACTTTGGGAAAACTCACACTTTTACAAAAGAACAAACATAGAGAACAGTTAAGTCTTGGTAGAAGACTACTTTAGTAGAAAATAGAGGATTTTCTCGGAAGTTTACAAATATTTACATCAAATACTTACAAACTTCTACATCAAACATTTACAAGTACATTCTTCAAACTTATACAAACAATGACATTAAAATACTTATGAACTCACCAGCTTTAATGCTGATCTACGCTTTCAAAATAACTTGTATTCTCAGGTCACCAGTAGACAGGTACCGATGACCAGGTTTTGAGAAGATGGAGCACGATCAAGACTCATCTCTTTTTTTGATTATTCATTTTTGGTGTCTTATAAACTTCAGAACACACTTGTATTAAAATATTACTATTAATGCAATGGATGATGTTGTTGCTTGTTTACTATTTTGCATTGTTGTGATACTGTACATGACGTCCTCCGCCCCCGAACATTTCTGCCTTTCCGGTTTTGGGGTGTGACATGGTTCATCAAATGGGATCATGAATTCCTCATAAAGGTTTGAGAGAGGAATCGTCATAGGATTTCTTATGGGAAAAATCTCCTTAGATTGACTATCAACCTTCTGATATTTCTTCATATAATTATCATCAAACGTGACATAATAGGTTTCTTCAATTTTTTTCAAATTTTTGTTCAGAATCTTATATGCCTTCGATGTAAGAGAGTACTCCAATAAGATCCCTTTGTCTGCTTTCACATCGAACTTGTTCCATTCGTCTTTAGAATTGATGATAAAACACCTAGAACCAAAGACATGAAAGAACTTGACATTAGGTTTTCATTTAATTAGAATCTCATAAGGAGTGATTGAAAATCTTTTATTGATGAGAGATCGATTCTGAGTGAAACAAGCAGTTCTGATAGCCTTAGCCTAGAAGTAAAGTGGAAGATTTGCAAATGATACCATCGTCCTTGCAGCTTCGAAAAGAGACTGGTTTCATCTTTCAACAACACCGTTCTGCTGAGGAGTGTAAGGAGCAGAGAAGTTATGAGCAACTCCTTTTTCAGACAGGAATTCTTCAAACACTTGGTTTTTGAATTCCGAACCATTATCACTGCGAACGTTCTGAACTAGCTTTCGCAGTTGAAGCTCGATCTGCCTGATGAAGTCCTTAAACTTGGAAGTTGCATCTGATTTTTGTTTAAGAAAATAAAACCCAAGTAAATCTGGAAAAGTCATCAACAATAAGTAGAATGTATTTGTTACCACCAATACTCAAGATGGCTGAAGGACCACAAAGATCTATATGTAATAGTTCAAGTGGCTCGATCACTTTGGTGTTGAAGATAGTCGAATGACTCATCCGACTTTGCTTTCCCAACTCGCAATCAACAGAGACATGTTCCTTCTCAAACTTCAGAAGTTGAAGTCCTTGCACAAGATCGCCAAGTACGAGTTTTTTGATGTCCTTGAAGTTGAGATGCGAGAGCCTTCGGTGCCATAACCAACTGTCATCCGAAGATGCTTTGGTAAGTAGGCAAATTAAAGGCTTTCCTGTGATCAGATTCAAATTCAATGGATACATCTCGACTTTTCTTTTGGACTTTAGAAGTACCGTTTTGGATTGCTTCTAAATTATCTCAGATCCCTTGTCATCGAATGAAACTTTCAGACCAATACCTACAACCAATTGAGACACACTAATTAGGTTATGTTTCAGGCCTTCCACATATGTGACCTTCCGAATAGAGAATTCTCTATTTGTGATCATGCCATATCCTTTGATTTCTCTCGTAGAATTATTTCCGTACTTTATTTTTCCTTCGTCCTTCAAAGATCAGAATTCCCTCAGCTCATCTCTCCTCCCACTCATGTGACGTGAATATCCACTGTCAATGTTCCATTCCGAGTGTTACTGTTCGTTACGAATCACCAACAAAATTCAGAGAGATTGAGGAACCAAAAGTTGTTTCGGTCCTAGTGAGGTTTACTTAGGAACAGGAAAAGTTATAGTTTCATCAACCAAGTAAGATCTCTTTATCAAAGTGGAATTTTCTCTTTTTGTGATTTTTAAAACAATAATCCTCTTATCTTTGGGGGGACTATTTAAAAGAGTTTTGTCTTTCCTTAGCTTCTATGTGTTGCCTGGCAACCTTTTTCATAAACTTCTTTTCCTCCCTTTTAAAATTTGTTTCGGATTACTAGAATGAAATTTTAGGTTCCGAAACAAATTTTCCTTTGCCCTTAACATCCTTCGATGTGTTGACAGATTTTGAAACAATTGTTTATGGAGAAAAAATGAGTTTTTCATTAGGTTTTGAAACTAGTGGTTTGGAAAAACTTTTTGTCTTTAAAACTTGTGGTTTTGAAAAAGAATTTGAAGTCGGTTTCGGAATTGAGAAGAATTTCTATTTTGTTTTGAAGATCTTTCTGGAATAACAAAACATTGAGTGGACTTCTTATTCTTCCAGAAGCTTTTTCTTTCTTTTAGATTTTTCTGATATCTAGCATTTAATTGACGTTTGTTAGCAATATGATCCTTAGCCAACTTATGAATGTTAGCTCTATATTTCTGTTTTCTAACGGGTGTGGATGTTTGCTTGGAAGAGGTTTCACTAGGGATATCCTTGGTGCCACTATGTCCTGCTTTATCATTACAAGAGTTAACGCGATTTAATGGTTCTGCGACATATCTCCCCTTTGTTTTCGAAGAGGTCATTACAGAAAGAACTTTGAAAAACCGTTGCCTTTTCTTTTAAAATCTTTGTAACTTTATTTTCACAAATACGAACAAACTTGACTGAGTTTTCATAGATTAGGTTTTTCTTTGGTTCAAGTTCACTTTTTACAAATTCAGAGCAATCTACTTCATCCTCTACCGATCTCACTCATATCACTTTCGTCAAATTCAGAGACATTTTCAGTATCGAAAGTGTTTTCTGAACTCAATTTTGTGCATAAAGAGTGAAATGTCTATACAGTATCGGATTTAATATTATCTTTATCATTTTCATCCAACATTTGTTTTAGCATGCTTTTATGATCTTTGGACTGAATATATGCTTCAATTTTGTCAAGTACGACTTTGTAAGATTCAGAAACATCATCTGATGCCACTATGGATTCATACATATAACATTCTGCATCGATTTCATCCTCTTTCAATTCGAGAAAGGGTAAAATCATTTTATGTATCTTTTTCCCTATTTCACAGTCAAGATGCAGTTGAGTAATGTTAAAATATAACCTCTTAGAAATAAAACAAAAAATATTTCTTTGTTTTAAAAGCGCTAAATTGTCTCTTTTCAAATAAATAACATCATCCCTAGACCTAGTCAGCTCTAACTCCAACTTCTCTATCCACATCCGTCTCTCTTCACTCTTGTTTGTTATCCGGTTTATTTGATCAGTTAGGTTAGAATTGCTTAAACGTGTTCTTTTTAAGCTATCACTAAAGCTAGAAACAATATAATTCAAATCGTTTAATTCAGATTCGTAACAACTGAGAGGAATATTAAGAGACTGGAGTATGGATTGTACCTTTTTGATGACCCTCTCGCATTGACTGACCTATTCCGAAACAGGTCTTGCAGCAAAACAGTTGCCAGAGGCCTGCGCGCTGTCAGTGGCGAATCCTCTTTGCTCCGAAACATCACCGCGAACCATCATACATCTTCCCTTGTACTCTAACACTTCAGACTTCACTATGAAACATCCACCATGCGTTGGCTTGCAAACCTCTTCATCTTCCGAATCTGTTGACCAGACTTCAACACATCCAAACTCATCATCATCCTCTTGCACAATCAAAGCAGGCTTAGCACTATCAGTACTCTTTTTCTTTCTAAGCTCATTTATCTTTTGGAGATAGTAATTTTCATCCTTCTCTTCTTCCTTATTGTCATTCATTCTCCTTAGCATACATGCTTTGGCAAAATGGTTCTTTCCATGACAGTAGTTGCAGTCATAACCTAAATCTCCTAGTAGTTTCTTTTCTTGCTTCTCCTCATCTTTTTGGGAATTTTTGAAACTATCATCCCTTGCCTTATCTGAACTGTGATTTCCATGCTAGTTCCTGTTCTTGAAACGTGCAAAATTCTTTTTGGCCAACTTTTTGGGATTAGAAACCATCAGAGCAAAGTCTTCCTTAAAGATTTCACAGTCCAAAAGATCAGACTCAGAGTCCTCTTCGGCAACCTTCTTACCCTTCACAACCAGGGCTAACGAACCCATGCTTGACACAATCTTCCCATCCTTCGTTACTTCAAATTTATAGGACCTAAGAATTCCCACCAGCTTCGCCAAAGTATAATTCTTAAATTGTTCATGAGCTTTTACTGTTGAAACAACTGCTTTCCATCCAGACCTCAAACCGATCATAAGCGTGACTTTTTGCTCTATTTGTTCATGCCTGATCTTGTGTTTGAACATCCTGCTCAAGAGATGATTAAAATGATTGAATGTTTCATCTAATGTCTCTTCTAGCTTTTGAACAAAAACCAAACTCCGATTGAAGCAATGTCTTGAAAAAATGTTCCAGATCCGCATCGCTGGAGTGGAGCTCCTTTAGCCTATCCCAGATTTCCTTAGTCGTGACACACGAACTCACCAGAAGAAAAGTATACGGGGGAAGAGCAAACCTAATGATTCTCATGGCCTTGATATTTCTCATTAGTTTATATTTTTCATCATTTGGAACATCTTTATGATCGACAAGAAGCGTATTGTACTGAGCCAAAGTAATGATTGCCTCCTCTGTACGTGAAAAAGTAAACGATTCCTGAGTCATAGCTTGCCATATCGTTGCACCATGGTCTTCAATACCCAGAACGTACTCTTCGAAGTGTAAGTCCCAGACTTCATAGTCTTATGGGAAGAGAATAGGGATCATGGTAGAAGAACCAATGCTGTTGGATAGATTGAAAGAAAGAGTATGAAGATCTTCCGGTTGCATGATGACGATTCACAAAAACCTGTAAAGAATCAGATATGTAAAACGATAATCGAGTTTAGGGAAAAATAAGGATCAATATTCAACGTCTACAATCGATGAAAACGATGAAGACGGCAAGAACAGATCCAGTAAAAGCGGAAAACCCTAATTACACTCCACAGAAGAATTGCGTATGGTTTACACAATCTCCTACTCTGATACTAATTTTTTGGTAGCAATAAAGTTAAGATCGATAGATCCAAGTGAATCAAAACAACAGGAACAACTGATCAAAAAGTTCCGAATAATTACATTATCAAAGCCTTAGAAGAGTTCTGTGTGAACTTCTCTATAATGGCGATGTAGGGCAATACAACTGATAACCCTAAAAACATTGCATGCATGCACTATAAATAGTCTAACCCTAAAGACATTAATACTCGGGTGGACAGGCCCAACCCATTACATTTTGGACTATTCTAGTACAAAATAATTCACACAACATTATTTATCCCAAGAGAAGCGTCGTTCGTTCCTTTCAACTTCGCCACCGCCACCACCACTACCACCACCTCTTCCACCAGCCGACCCCACCGATGCTACCTCTATCACCTATACCACCACCACATCTGCCACCATCACCTCTTCTGTCACCAACCGTTATAATCATATATGCTTACCCAATCTGTGAACAAACATATATGTATAATCATTTATGATTAGGCATACTTCACGGTTGTCGTTATGCTGGAGCGTTAGAACGACAATGAGAAATATATGGTTGAGGTTGAATCTCAAGATCTCTATTTTTTTAAATCTCAAGTGAAACGTCCCATATATATATATATATATATATATATATATATATATATATATATATATATATATATATATATATATATATATATATATATATATATATATATATATATATATATATATATACTCACACACACATTTAGGTTTAAATGAGAACAATTATATAATTGAGAACAAGAGAACAAATCTGATCCACATATTCTTTTTGCCGCAAAACCGTCCCGGGTACCGGCGCGATGGAGGAATGTAATATTCATGTGTGATTATTAACCACCACCACTAGGCCACATATTTCTTTTTGCCGCAAAACCCTTCATCATACCGGCACGACGAAGGAACGCATCGGGACGACGAAACAGATAATATTCATATATCAATAAGTATATGCATATTCTCACGTGATTATTCATGTATGAATATTATATGTTCTGTCGTCCCGGTACGGTTCTTTGTCGCGCCGGTACGTTGGAGGGTTTTGAGGAAAAAAGAAATATATGGCCCAGTGGTCGTGGTTAATATTCATACATGAATATTACGTTCTTCAGTCGCGCCGGTAAGCGGGAGGGTTTTGCGGCAAATGAAATATGTATCTCAGATTTTCTCTCACGTTCTCAATTATATAATTATTCTCATTTGAACGTAAGTGTGTGTGTGTGTCTATATATATATATATATATATATATATATATATATATATATATATATATATATATATATATATACATATATATATATATATATACATATATATATATATATATATATATATATATATATATATATATATATATATATATATATATATATATATATATATATATAGAGAGAGAGAGAGAGAGAGAGATTTGCAGATACGCCTATAAACCTGCATGGTTATATTTCTTCTTTCATCAGTCTCATTCCTAAAGTTGATGAACCTAGTTTTGGCCATGGTTTTTTTCCCGATCGAGCTTATTGGAGTTCAAAATAAATTTCTAGAAAAATCATTGGCAAACATGTAAGACCCATTTTGAACGATCGGTGGATGCGGAATAAATAGTATCTCGTGATTTAACGAACATAAAAATATGAATGAAGAACATATGATGAGAAATTCCATAAGAACTAGAAAAGAGATAAATAATAACACCTGAAGAACATTGTCGGGAGAGATAAATCTCCTTTGGTGGGAGAAATCCCACCACTTTCTCTCTCTCTAGAAAAGCCACATTGTGCACTCTTACTATTACATGACCAACTCTCTCTTTATATAGGAGAGAGAAAATCACCAACAATACAATAAAGGGAAAAAATAAATAACCTAACTATCACTCATTATTTGTAGAGTATTTCTATGCTCCAACAATCTCTCCCTAAATGCTCGCAAATGAGGAGGGATACAATAAGTGATAAAAGGCTAAAATACAGTAATCCGACTACCAAGTGTAGTAATAAAAAGAAACATAATGACAACTAAATGCTGAAATGTCTCTGAAGCTCTGAAGTGTCTCTGAGAAACATCTTCGAATTCACGAATCGTAATATACCCAAAATTCTTCAAAGAATAACCTGCTAAAAATGTGAAGCATCCAAGAGTGAAGTCTGAATAATAAATAATGTGAATCCAAAGACATGGGTCTGGCAATGCTAAAAATATGATCAAAAGATAAAAAATAAGTGCTACGTCACATCGCCAAAAAAATCTTTGTCTTCAAAATATCTCTAATCCAAACTCGGAAAATCATAAGATCTGAACCGGATGCAAACACAAAGAATAATCTTGTGGTGGAGTCCGTATAATAAATAATATGGAACCGGGAAACATCTAGTAATGCCAAAAATTTGATCCATGAAGACCAAAAATCAGTGCCACATCACATCACTAAATAAATCATCGTCTTCAGAAGTCTTCAAAAATCCAAACTCAAACAATCATAAAACCATATCTGAATGATATCATAATATTCTCTCCCTATTTTTGATAACCAAAGACCGAATATCAAAAATAAATATTTCATCGAGATGGAGAGTGTCGGATACCAACAGCTAAGAAAGCTCTCCATAGATGTACGAAAGGTCTCGATAAGTACTATGTGGTCATATGTAGCTGGCTGATTCAGTCGCTGCAAACTGCTCGAACAAATATCGTAGAAACAATAATAACTTTGCGTGAAAAATAAATCTCTATTGTGCTGAAAGAGTACCCATATACCCAAACTGCGGTGCCGGAACTCTCGAAGTGGTCTTCAATAGAAAATAAAGTCCACATGCTCAAGATACATGGTTCGTCAACCGGAGATCAAGAGCGACAAGTCATAAAAATCTCATAAAGCGAAGAATGCGAAACAACTTTGTTGATCAGGCGCCGTTGCAGTGCAAACGTCACAAAGAATAATATGAAGTCCAACTGCGGTATGGAGTAATCATTATGGAAATAATAAAATTCTTCCAATATAATCGGCATGAAGTGAACCAATGTGACTATCCAAGGTTGGGTTGTGGCAAAAATTGGTGTTAAAAAAATTGGTTTTAAAAAAAATTTGGTTGTAATAAAAAAATTAGCTAAATTAAAAAAAATTGGTGTAAAAAACATAATTAGCTAAATAAAAAATTGGTGTTAAAAAAAATAATTGGCTAAAATAAAAAAATGGCTGAAAAAAAATCAGTGTAAAAATAGACTAAATAAATAAATAAATAAAATTGAAAAAGAAAAAAAATTGTTGTAAAAAAAATGGTGTTAAAAAAATGGAGTTAAATAAAAAGAGATTTAAAAAAAAAAAAAAGAGGGGGGAGGGGCGGATGAGAGGAGGAGGAATGAGGGAAGGAGAAGGGAGGCTGAAAGAAGAAAGAAGGAGGGCTGAAGGAAGGAGGAGAACCGAAGTTGAGAAGGGGAGGCAGTTGCGGGTGAGAAGGGGAACCGCAAGGAGGAGAAGGGGGAGGTACCGCAGGGAGAAGGGTTGCGGTCGGAAAAGGATTGCATATGAGAGGTACCGCAGGGAGAAGGCATTGCGGTCAGAAGCGACTGCGGTGCGAAAGAGGGCAGTCATGGTTGCGGTCCGAGCTGCGGGTGAGTCCTACGGTCCGAGATTGCAGTGAGAAGGACTGCGGTCCGAAGGAAAAGAGAGGTTGCGGTCTCTTGTTTTAAACTAAGAAGGATGCGGTACAAGGCATGAGAGGGGATGCGGTTAAGAGGCTGAGAAGGGTTGCAGTACCAAAGCTGAGACGGGTACCGTAGAGGCTTCTTAGGAGGCTCCAGTAGACAGTTTTTGGCTGCGGTTCAGGGAGCCGAGGAGGGGTATTTTGATGACGAAAAATGTTATTATTCATGAAAAAATGATACCAAAAAGGCCATTTATTCATATTTTAATGAAAGGAATCTTTTTTAAAGCATTTTGGGTCAAAAAGAGGTATTGGGAAGGCAAAATGTGGAGTGTGCAGGGGGTTTTAAGGGGACAAAAGGTGATGGGATTGGTCAAGTCACATGATTTTTTTCTCTTTTGAGGGAATAATCAATGGAGTACTCTTTACCCAAAAGAGTAACAAGGACATGGTGCTTTTGCAAACAAATAAAGACGTCCAAACTCTACAAAAATTTGGATTCACATTAATTTTTTTGAGTTCAAAGATATGAATATCATACCTTTTTATGAAGATCATAAGAAGTTGCTGGGAAAATAATCTTCACAGAGAAACTCCATTTTCTTGAATAATAAGCCCAAAATTTATGTCGCATTTTCAAGGCATAAATAAAATGCCTTGAACAAATCTTCAACAGTTTTTTAAGATCAAAAAATTAATTTCTTCTCTCTTTTTTTCTTCATTTCTTCAACAGCAACATAAGAACATATAAACATGATTTTCCAGCAGAAAATGAACAAGCATCATCAACTATGTTTTTTATTCTTCTAAGCATTAATCAACACATAAAAATAGAAGAACTCGTCATAAAAGTTTCCGGTTTGAACCCGAAAATTCTTGCAAAATCCGAAAAATCTTCAAGATAATCACCGAACGGGAGTTGTTCCCTTGAACTAGTCGCTTAAACCTTCAAGGTACGGCTCTGATACCAATTGCAAGATTCATTTTGAACGATCGGTGGATGCGGAATAAATAATATCTCGAGATTTAACGAACATAAAAATATGAATCAAGAATATATGATGAGAAATTCCATAAGAACTAGAAAAGAGATAAATAATAAAACATGAAGAACATTATTAGGAGAGATAAATCTCCCTTGGTGGGAGAAATCTCACAACTTTCTCTCTCTCTCTAGAAAAACTATATTGTGCACTCTTACAATTACATGACCAACTCTCTCTTTATATACGAGAGAGAAAAACACCAACAATACAATAAAGAGAATAAATAAATAACCTAACTATAACTCATTATTTGTAGAGCATTTTCATTCTCCAACAAAACATGTTGGCTAGATTTATTGATGATATAGTTAGTTCATAGTAGTTTGCCTTTAGAAAGGGCCACCAAATTCTAGATGGTCATATGATGTTAAAGAAGTTATTTGTTAGATGAAAAACATAAAAAGAATATGCTCTTTAAAATTGATTTTGAAAACGATTTTGACTTTGTTTCCTTGGAGTACTTGATACAGATCATGAGCTTAATGGGATTTCATCAGAAGTAGTTAGGTTGGATTATAGAATATTAGTCTTCATAATAGGATTTAATTTGGTTAAATTGGAGTCTTACATTGGAGTTTTATTTGGAGGGAGGATTGCAACATTGGGAGCTTTTTCTCTTTTCTTGTTTATTCTTATTATGGATGACCTTCATATAGTAATTGGAGGTGCAAAGGAAGATAGATTTTTTCCATGGTATTAAACTTGTTTTTGGTGGAGTGTAATTAACTCTTATTATATGTGCATAATGATTTAAATCTTGGTAAGTGGTCTCGCGACAACATAGATAACTTTGTCTATATTTTACATGATTTTAGCGTGTGACTGGCTTAAAAATTAATCTTCAAAATTCAAGAGTTTTTGGGTTGTGGTTGGTGAGTTTGAAGGTCAATTATTTGTGTATATTAGTGGGTGTAGCAGTGATAGTTTTTTGTTTGAATATTTAGGTACTCTGGTTGAAGATAATTTTCCTATGATAAAATGTTTGGAAAAATATTATGAAAATTTAGAAAACTTTTGCCTAATGGGAAGGTACCTTTACTTTCTATTAGAGGTGGGTATCCACTCATCAAGTTGGTTTTTGGATCAATTGATATTTATTATTTTTCTATTTATAGAATGGATAAGACGATTAATTCTCTTTTGGAATCGAAGAGGTCGAAATGTTTTTGGGGAAGTGACGATCATGTGAGAAAAACTGGTTGGACTAAGTGGGATGTTGCTTTAGCGATTAAAGATAAAGGCGTTGGAAGCTTAAAACATCAAACGAAAATCTCCTTCAAAAACGACGATGGAGGTTTGCTACTAATTGGAATGTGTTATGGATTTAGTACATCAAATACATCCATGCTTCGAATGATGGGTTTAGCATGTCCTTGTTTTTTTTAAGTTAAAGCAGTAAAGTGTTGGATTGTTAGATCTTAAAGCAGTAAAGTGTTGGATTGTTAGATCTATAAATAACGTGTATGATAATGGTTTGGTCCTGCTTGAGTTGCTTAAAATTCAGATTAGAGATGGAAGCACTACTTCCCTTTGGAATGAATTATGGATTGGAAATGTCATTTTGAACCAAAAGTTTTCTAGGCTTTACTATTTACATATGGACCATATTTTTTTAGTAAATGAATGTCAATGTAGGGATGAGTGGGGGTGGTTGTGGCATAGGAAAATACATGGAGGGGTAGAGGATAAGCAAATGACCGATATGTTTCAGTTGCTCTCCTTACTAGCTATTTCGGACATTCCTAATTGGTGTATTTGGAAATTTTGCAGCTGCTTTCCTTTTCAAAAATATGTTCCTTTCGATTCTTCTTTAAAAAATAAGGTATCTTGATTGAGGCCCACATCAAATTGACGGTAGCTGTAACGTCTCATTTTTTCAGGTGTTCCATTTTGACACTTGGTTTGTGTATTATTTGCAAATTTAGTCCCAAATTACATTATTGTAATTTTGAGGCATACATGCATACGCTGAGCGTACGATGCGTATGTTGGGCATACGATACGTACGTTGGGCTTACGTGGCCAAGGTGCAAACCCTAATTTTTGGGGTTTGTACCCTATTTAAACATCATTATTATAGCCCTAAAACCCTTTCCTTCATCAGCCTCCACCCCTCATATCGACCTTTGCAAACCATAATCCACCTTAGAGTATATTTGAGCCTTGAGTATGTACTTTGGTGATCTTGAAGGAGGAAAAAAAGGAAGAGGAGAGCATCTTAGAAGAGTGAAGCACTTTGGATCCAGGATCACATCACCATTTTGCACCTTTTGGAGGTAAAAAGCTCTGATCTTGATGAAGCTTTACTTAGATCTTGTCTAGTCATGATTTGTGTTCATTTTGGTCCAATAAGCTTTATGGATACGAGTATGGGTTACTCTAATCCATTTGGGTTGTCCTTTCAGATTTCTTGAAGTGTTTAGAATCACAAAAATGCATTCTTTGTCCCTAGTTTTCCTCCATGCATGGCCTAGGATGTGCTAATGAGTTAAGAAGCTAGGGTTTTTGATTTTGAGGTCTTAATAGCCATGCAATACCATAAAGTTGGAAACTTTATGGTTAAGGACATCATATGAGGACTAGATTTGGATATTGGACGAAAGAGCTTAAAAGATTAAGCTCTTAATGGAATAGGAGGATGGCAGTCGCATATGTTGGGCATACCGAAGGATACGTTGCGCGTAAATCGTCAGTCCCTCAATTTCTAGTCAATGCTCGGTACGCTCGTGTACGTATTGAGTATGACAAGCATACGAAACTGAGTTGACTCAATCGACTCGGTTGACCGTTGACTTTGACCAGGGTTTTGGCCATGTTTAACCTAGGGGTATTTTGGGTATTTTGAGTTGTAGTCTGAGTTTTGGTAATTGTTATTTGTAAAGGTGATCAGTAAAGTTGGTTTTCGGAGCAGCGTGTTGTTTCAACTTTTTCATCTGATTGTGAGGTAAGTTTCCTCATTGTATCCATGGGTCGAACGAATCAATGTCGGCCCATTATTCGGTTATGTAGAATGCTAACTCCCATGTTATATGTTTGTTCATATGATCGGGTCGAAATACAGCCAGGGCAGGGCCCACTATGGTATGCCGTGTTGAAATACACCCAAAGGTGGGCATGCTATGGCATGTTCGGGATGAAATATACCCCAAGATGGGGTCCATATTTGTTTATTGGGTTGAAATATACCCCAGGGCGGGGCCAATATTCGTTTACTGGGTTAAAGTATACCCCAGTGCTAGGCCCAGTTGTATGTTTGGTATGTGGTACTTTGGGCGAAATCACTAAGCTTTGTGCATATAGATTATGTTTATGGTTTCACGTACTTCCCGTACTAAGGAGAAGAGCCCCATGTGATGGCACAACATCCTCCCCTCATGATTTCCACACTTTTTTGGACATTATTACTCTAATGATTTTGATATTGTATATATTGAATGTTTTTAAACAAGTTGATGTTTGAAACTATTAACTGTAAAATGTAAAATTTTATCACTGATTTAGGATGTTACAAGTTGGTATTAAAGCCTTGGTTTGAGAAATTCGAACACACTTTTGGGTGTGTCAGAAATCAAACTAAGGAAAAGATAATTATTTTTAAAAGAAGAGGAAATTAAATTTTAAAAAGATTTTTACTAAGTGAAAAAGGGGTGTGATGTGTGCAATCAGCCGAGCTCAAGTAACTGGTTCCCAAATTACCAATGCTTCTGTATTATGATTAGTATGCTCAATATGAGAATTGCAAGCTAGATTAGGGATAAGGATACTTTCAAGAATCATATGATAGAATTACCTGATTTATGTGATGCCTTTTACCCTAGGAGGATTGGGTGTTATGTATTACTTGGAATTGATATCAGCTCTGTTAATTGCTAAGTGTATGCTTTCAAACTTGTATGCGATTAGGATCATATAGCCCTAGAATGATCGATTTGGCTTCATTTCATGTTTCTTATATTGTTCTGGACTTATGGTGGAATCAACTTTTTATAGTCTATGTGATTCCATTTTATGTATAACTTACATGCATAAGGAAACCAACAGTGTTAATTGAGATTCTCAGTACTGCAAGTGGTGGGAGTTGAGGATTCCTAGGAAATCTGAACACATATATGTTTTTGTAGCATATGATTGGTATATAGTTCTAGTTTCGTGAATTAGAAGAATTAGGATGGCTCTTGAGGAAGGTACAGATAGGTGTGAAAGGTGTTGGGTTTTTGTATACTACAACATCATATGGTGAACATACAACCCTAAATGCTTTGGACCTATGTTTTCTCTAATTATACATGCAATATTGTTTCCAAAGCATTAAGACTACAACTAGCATACAATTGACATAAACAACATAAAATACTAGTTAGGAGTTTACCTCTTTATGTAGCTTGTAGAACTTGTTGTATTTGGCCTTTAAGAACTTAGTGCCCCAAATGTTGCACCTCAAATGGTTCACAACACACCTTGGAAAAAGGATGACTTTTGAGAGAGTATTCTAGCACTAGAAATCGTCTCCATGAACTCTTAGGACATTAGGTGTACGATTTTAGCTATTGGGTGCTCTATATATAAGTTAGGAATCCAAGAGTCATGGGTAAACCCTAATCCATACTCTTGGGCTTATTACCTGTAACAACGTAAATTTTCAAACCAAAATTTTCAATTCAAAAACACATTTATCTCAATAATAAAAATCACAAAATGTCACAATGTCAATTCATCAAATCTTATATCCAAAAATTGTATATATCAAAACTCCAGGATCCTCTCAATCATAACTCAATCTCTGATGTGTGTACAATCAAGCCGACGCCTTCCCGTGATCATGAGAAGTACCTGAAACACATAACACATAACACATAACACGGTAAGCACGGAGCTTAGTGAGTTCCCCAAAATACCACACACAGCTCATTAGCCACTCTAGGGTATAACTCAACAAGACCCTCCGGTCAATGTGTGTACAATCAAGTCGGCGCCTTCTCAGTGGGACCCTCCGGTCCAACTCAATAAGCTCATAATAACAATACGCATCATAAATCACAAAGACATAATGCATAATATTAAGATACACAGGTAAGCACAATAAACATCTCAATCACACAAAGGTACCGCTCAAGGTAAGTATAGTGAGAAGACTCACCTTGTAAGCTAGCAAGCAACAACTTCTCACACGGAAATCTCGAACTAGCCCCTGCCTAACACATAGAGTAATTGCCTCTAATTAATACTACACTCATACTCAAAATATACCAAGGGTTGTTCTCTCTCTCTTTCTCTCTCTCTCTCTCTCTCTCTCTCTCTCTCTCTCTCTCTCTTTCTAACAATTCGAATGGGTAAAAGAACATTTTACCCTTCTATGGTCTCCATTACCCATGTCGACCAAAACCCTAAAGTCCATAGAAGTCAAACTCGAGTCAACAGTCCATGTCTAACCCGACTCGCCGAGTGCACCCATGTGACTCGTCGAGTCCACTCGTTTTCCTATGAAGTCTCTGGAAGGTCCAACTCAACTCGTCGAGTTGACCCCCAACTCGTCGACCTTCCGCATGCTCAAGCTCATCAAGACAACCCTAACCGAATCGTCGAGTCGGCTCATCGACTCGGCGAGTCCATTCACACTCATTTCTCATTCAGAGGATTTCAAGGCAAAGAACCTTCCCAAACTCTAGAACTAAACTCTAAAGGCTCATTTATCACATAAAGTCATGAGCTTTACGTCCATGCATGGCAGTTTGGGCTTGAAATGCCAATAACATGCTGTAATAGGGGCTTTTCACTCAAGAGCTCTATTAACATTGAATAAAGCAGGGACCTTTGGACTGTAGGGACCTCACAAGTTCCAAATCTGAAGTCCAAACCTCCATATGAACTCAATACCCTAAAAGTCCCAATAATAGATAAAAAAGAAGCCCTAATCTCCAATAATATGAGATCTACCCAAACTAATGAGAAATGTATAAACTTTATACCTTTTACAGAAGCTCTAGGATGAATAGCAACAGATCTAACAGCCTCCTCTCGATCCTTGCTGGAAATCCTTCTCTTCTCTTCCAAAAATGCACCAAGATACTCAATATTAGCTCACACTCTCTCTATTAGCTCAAAGGGGCGATTAGGGTTTCTCTCAATGAAGGTAAGCAACTGATGAGCCGCAAATAAGGCTATAAGTGCCCTTAAATAGGCCCCAAGCCCGGGGATTTAGGGTTTCACTTCACATCGTCTACTCGGGGAGTCGACTCTCTGACTCGTCGAGTAGATCATTAATCCCACATGGCAAAATGCGACTCTACTCGACGAGTTGTAGCACCAACTCGTCGAGTTGATCAATAGCCCTCGAAATAAATAAATAATCAATATACCTAGAAGTCCGGATGTTACAATTCTCCCCCACTAGAATCAGACTTCGTACTCGAAGTCATGCTACGAAAATAACTCCGGATACTGCTCCTGCATCTCAGACTCCGGTTCCCAAGTCAACTCGGACCCTATCCGATGTTGCCACTGGACCTGAACCAGAGGCACCTCTTCATTCCTTAGAACCTTCACTTTTCGATCCAAAATCGCGATCGGTCTCTCAATGTAGTTCAGGCTCGCATCCACCTGAATGTCCTTTAGGGGTACCACGACCATCTCATCGGCCACACACACTTCCTCAACTGGCACACGTGGAAGGTGTTATGAATCTGACTCAACTCCGCAGGTAGCTCCAAACGATACACTACCTTACCCACTCTGGTGGTCACCCTAAAAGTATCGATGCATCGGGGCCCCAACTTGCCCTCTTCCTAAATCGGATCACCCATTTCCACGGGGATACCCTCAGGAGGACAAAATTTCCAACCTGAAACTCAAGCTCGGATCGTCGCCTGTCTGTATAACTCTTCTGGCAACTCTGGTCCGTCAGTAACCTCTGTCAGACCTGCTGAATCTCTTCAGTCGCCTTCAGCACTTTCTTAGTGCTACCCATCACTCGCTGCCCCACCTCTCCCCAACAGATAGGAGTCTGACACCTCGTCCCATAAAGAAGCTCAAAAGGAGGCATACCAATACTGGAATGGTGGCTATTATTGTAAGAAAACTCAACCAAGGGCAGATATGTGTCCCAACTTCCACCGAAGTCCATAACACATGCTCGAAGCATATCCTCGAGTGTCTGAATCGTCCGTTCACTCTGCCCGTCTGTCTGTGGGTGGTAGGCTGTACTGAAGTGCAATCGCGTACCCAAATCCTCATGAAACTTCTTCCAGAACCTAGAAGTAAAGTGCACATCCCGATCTGACACTATCGATGTCGGCACTCCATTCCGAGCTACCACATCTCTTACATATATCTCGGCCAGTCTCTCTATAGAAGAACTCTCACTAATTGCAAGGAAGTGAGCGCTCTTCGTCAACCAGTCCACAATCACCCAAATCGCGTCGACAGCTCGCGCGGTCCTCGACAATTTGGTGATAAAATCCACGGAAATTTGTTCCCACTTGCATTGGGGAACCTCTAGTGGCTGCAACTTGCCATGAGGACACTGGTGCTCGGCCTTAACCTGGCGACAGGTCAAGCACCTCTCGACTACCCAAGCCACGTCCCTCTTCATACAGGTCCACCAATAATCTCTCTTCAGGTCCAGGTACATCTTAGTGGCTCCTAGATGGATTGAGAATCTCGATCTATGCACCTCCTCCAACAGAATACGGCGAGCTCCGCCCGTATAGGGCACCCAAATCCGCCCTCGGAAAGTCATAAGCCCTTGACTATCCGTCATAAACACAGACACCTGCCCAATCACCCGCTCCCTCTTGCGGTTCTCCGGTCTCACGGCCTCCTCCTGTGCCTCTCGAATGTTATCTAAGACTGGAGTCATCACTATCATCCTCATACACATCTCGTATCGGATCACTCTCTACTCTACGGCTCAGGGCGTCGGCTAACAGATTAGCCTTGCCCAGATGGTACAGGATCTCGTAGTCATAGTCTTTCACCACATCCAACCACCTCCTCTGCCTCATATTCAAGTTGGGATGATCCATGAGATACTTCAGGCTCTTGTGGTCCATGTATATGGTACACCGATCACCATAAAGATAGTGGCGCCAAATCTTGAGGGTGAACACCACCGCCCCTAACTCCAAATCATGGGTCGGATACCTCATCTCATGAGGCTTCAGCTGCCTCGACGCATATGCTATCACGTGACCCCTCTGTATCGACACTGCACCCATCCATGAGATAGACGCATCGCAATAGACCACAAAGTCCTCCACTCCCTCCAGAAGGGCTAACATCGGAGCTTCGCAAAATCTCTCGCAAAGAGCCTCGAATGATGCCTGCTGCTCAAGCCCCCAAACAAAAGTAACGCCCTTCTGGGTCAATCTGGTGAGAGAAACCGCAATCTTGGAGAAATCCCTGATAAATCTCCGATAGTAGCCGGCCAATCCCAGAAAACTCCTGATCTCGGATGGGGATCTCGGCACCTCCCACCGCATAACCGTCTCAATCTTTGCTGGATCGATCAATATCACATTCTGATTAACGAGATGTCCCAGGAACTGGATCTCTCGTAACCAGAAATCACACTTGGAGAATTTGGCATACAGCCTCTCTGATCTTAAAACCCCAAGAACCTCTCGCAGATGCACCTCATGCTTCTCTCTGGATCTCAAATAACACCGAAGCAGGTACATAACTCACAAGAAATGTACCTAAATATAGCACAGAATAAGCACAATAAATCTCAGAATAAATAAATAAAGAAATACGTACCAGCCATGACATTAGGTGCTATGCAGACCTCCTCCCTTGTCAGCTGAGAAGCTCTCCCACGAGCCTTCGGAACCTCAGCCTTCACCGGCCGAACATCAGTAACACGCAAAGCGGTAGGAGCGGAACCATGGGTTGATCCCTGAACAAGCTAAGGGCACTCGGCCTTCCGATGGCCAGTCTGATTGCAGTGAAAACAAACTGCAAATTCCTTGGGGCAATCCTTTGACATATGCTCCTACTTGCCACATTTGTAGCAAATCCCTGCACGACAAGATCCCTCATGACTCTTGCCGCACTTGCCACAAGTGCGGCCCTTCTGGCCTCTTGAACTCGAATCACCGGGCTTAAGTCGATTGGCTACCGGCTGCGACTGCGCCGGCCGCCGGTCTCTCCCCTGAGACTCCGCATCCTCCCTGGCCTGAGTCTCCAGCTCGATCTCCCTCCTCCTGGAATTTGCCTGAAGCTCAGTAAATGTCCGATAAGACGAGTTCGCCAAGAACTCTCGAATATCCCTCCTCAGAATGCTCAAATACCGACTCATACGTTCCTACTCAGTCGACACATGCTCAGGGCAGAACAATGCCCTCTCGTGAAACATTCACGTAATCATAGTCACCGACTCTGTCTTCTGCCTGCGAGACAGAAACTCCTGGGCCAACCGTTCCCTCTCCACCGGGGGAACATACTCATCTCGGAACATCACAACAAACCTCTCCCAAGTCACTGAAGCATGCTCTGCAGGAGTAAAACTGGCTGACACAAACTTCCTCTAGTCCTTCGCTCCCAAGCGAAGCTCGTTCAGCGCGAACCGCACCCTTAAATGCTCTGGGCAAGAACAAGTGTAGAAGCACCTCTCAATATCATAGATCCATCTCATCGTAGCAATCAGATCCTGATTCCCATCAAACTCTGGTGGCTTCATGTTGCTGAACACCCGGTACAGCAACGAGTCACCTCCCTATGGCCTTGCAGCAACGACAACTGCGGTGGCTGCAGCAACAGCTGCCTCAGAAACTACAGCATATCATTCATCAAACGTCTCGATCAAAGTGGTCTTAATAGACCCAAACATCTCCGGAATAGCCTCTCGTATGGCTGTGGTCACCTCGTCGTGAATCATCCTGCAAATCTCATCATCGCTAACTCCACTGCTCTCTGGGTTGTGACATGTACCTACCATGATGTCTCTGAAACACAACACAAAATCATCAGAGACTCGCTTGAGCATACTCACACTCGACTACTCATCCCTACTTGCTCCTTAGCATCCTAAGGATTCTTACTTGGATTGCATACAGACCGGGTGCTTTCAGTAGTACGGGCCCAATACTACCTTCCACACCCCACCTGTAGTCACCCCAAGTCCTCTTCCTATCATTCTAATTCACAAATACTCATTTATCTCACGAATCACAGACTACTATCTCAGTAGACCCCTCTCAAGGTCATCTAAGTATCTTTTCCTAGATTATCTCCCGACTCAGAACTCAACACATACTCAAGCAAATAATATATAACACTAATCAAAAGCATCTCCTAGGCTAAGGCATCACAAATCAGGCAACTTTAGCCCTAGAATATGAAGTACCTAGCCTACCCTCTAGCATGCAATTCTAATAAAATATCTCCTAAATTTCTCATAACACAAAAGTAAGGGTATTTTGGGAAATCACCGTTCGGCCTTTGGCTGATTGTACACATCGTTCCAATTCGTTTTCTCTTAGAGCTCTTACTCGTTTTTAGAAAAATCATTTCTTTAGAAAATTCTTCACAAATCCTCAGTTTGAGTCCAAACACACCCGGAGGTGCATCCGAATCCCTCAAACCAAGGCTCTGATACTAACTTGTAACAACGTAAACTTTCAAACCAATTTTTTCAATTTAAAAACACATTTATCTCAATAATAAAATCACAAAATGTCACAATGTCAATTCATCAAATCTTATATCCGAAAACTGTATATATCAAAACTCCAGGATCCTCTCAATCATAAATCAATCTCTGATGTGTGTACAATCAAGCCGGCGCCTTCCCGTGATCCTGAGAAGTACCTGAAACACATAACGCATAACACAGTAAGCACGAATCTTAGTGAGTTCCCCAAAATACCACACACAACTCATTATCCACAATAGGCTATAACTCAATAAGCTCATAATAACAATACTCAGCATAAATCACAAAGACATAATGCAGAGTATTAAGATATACAGGTAAGGACAATAAACATCTCAATCACACAAAGGCACCATTCATGGTAAGTATAGTGAGAACACTCACCTTGTAAGCTAGCAAGCAACAACTTCTCCCATGGAAATCTCGAACTAGCCCCTGCCTAACATATAGAATAATTGCCTGTAATTAATACTACACTCATACTCAAAATGTACCAAGAGTTGTTCTCTCTCTCTCTCTTTCGAACTATTGGAATGGGTAAAAGACCATTTTACCCTTCCATGGTCTCCATTACACATGTCGACCAAAACCCTAAAGTCCACATAAGTCAAACTCGAGTCAACAGTCCATGTCTGACTCGAATCGCCGAGTGCACCCATACGACTCGTCGAGTCCACTTGTTTTCCTCTGAAGTCTCTAGAAGGTCTAACTCAGCTCGTCGAGTTGACCCCCAACTCGTCGAGCTTCCGCATGCTCAAGCTCATCGGGACAACCATAACCGAATCGTCGAGTCGGCTCATCGACTCGACGAGTCCATTCAGACTCATTTCTCATTCCGACGATTTCAAGGCAGAGAACCTTCCCAAACTCTAGATCTAAACTCTAAAGGCTCGTTTATCACGTAAGGTCACAAGCTTTAGGTCCATACATGGCACTTTGGGCTTGAAATTCCAAGAACATGCTCTAATAAGGGTTTTTCACTCAAGAGCTCTATTAACGTTGAATAAAGCAGGGACCTTTAGACTCTAGGGACCTCACAAGGTCCAGATCTGAAGTCCAAACCTCCATATGAACTCAATACCCTCAAAGTCCCAATAATAGATAGAGAAGAAGCCCTAATCTCCAATAATATGAGATCTACCCAAACTAATGAGAAAGGTATAAACTTTATATCTTTTACAAAAGCTCTTGGATGAATAGCAACAGATCTAACATCCTCCTCTCGATCCTTGCTTGAAATCCTTCTGTTCTCTTCCAAAAATGCACCAATATACTTAATATTAGCTCACACTCTCTCTATTAGCTCAAAGGGGCGATTAGGGTTTCTCTAAGTGAAGGTGAGCAACTGATGAGCCTCAAATGAGGCTATAAGTGCCCTTAAATAGGCCCTAAACCCGAGGATTTAGGGTTTCACTTCACAGCGTCTCCTCGGCGATTCGACTCTCTGACTCGTCGAGTAGATCATTAATCCCTCGTTACACAACGCGATTCTACTCGACGAGTTGCAGGAACAACTCGTCGAGTTGCTCAATAGCCCTCAAAATAAATAAATAACCAATATAACTAGAAGTCTAGATGTTGCATTATCCATGATCCATGATTCAAGTGGGCTAACTCTTTATGGATTCTTCCATAAACTTAGTCCATCATGTATCATAAGCCCAAAACATATATATAACTAATTAACACAATTATTCCCCATTAATTTAATTAGTCTCTTTTGATCACTAAATTAATTCCAAATTAATTTTTGATCAATACTAATTAAATCATATGATTTCATATTAATATATTAGAACTTATAATATATTAATAAATCATAAATAACCTCTTCTCAAAAGTCAATCCTATCATATTGTCCTGGTGATATGCAACCCAAATAGACCATGCTACTCTCGGGTCAAGTACATACCAATTATAGTTATGGGCTTAGACAACTAATCCAACAGTCTCCCACTTGGATAAGTCTAATAACTATTATTGCAAGTACGACTCCACAACCCAACTAGCAATCGTATCTCTTAAAATCCGCTGTCGAACTCTGAACTAGTCAATGACGTGTCCATTAGACAAGGGATCATATATTCCTCCATTCTAGATATCATATGTACATGAGACATGTATTATAATCATTCTCTCTGTCCATATGTTGTTTCCCGATTTCCAATTTATGACGACTGACTTGTTGAGTATTATGTATTGCGTCATTGGGCCTATTTTGTTTACTCCGTTTATATAAACGAGTTGGGCCTGTCCACTCGTATTTGATTCTAGGGTTAGGGTGTATAAGTTGCATGCATGCATTATATTTTATACAACTCTGATATTATCTTTGTAACCCTATTTACACCTCTACAGAAGTAATTCTTCACCGAGTTCTTCTAAGGCGTGACTATTAATCATTCAGCACCAGTTTGATCAATATCATGTTCTTGTTACTTATCTGTTTGAATCTTTTCGATCTTTAAGGTTTTATTTTCAACAATTGGTATCAGAGCAGGAGACTGTGTAATCTATAAGCATCTCTTCAGTTTATATATTTTTAGGGTTTCCGTTAATATATGATCTAACTCAGTCGTCTTCTTTGTCATTCTGACGGCTAAAAGAGATCTTAATATTACTCTATAAATAATCTTTTTTTACACGTCTGATTCATTACAGATATCAAAAGGCTATTCACCATGCAGAACGACGATTCAAACATCAACTCATTGAATATCTAAAGCAGCATTGGATCAACAACTAAAATCCCGATTCTTTTTCCTCACGAATATGAAGTCTGGGCGATACACTTTGAAGATTATGTTCTAGGCTCAGAAGATAATGGTTATCTGATTTGGGAGGCAATTACTCTAGGTCTGTTTGTTCACACAGAGACAAAGAGAAAAATCAAAACCCAAAAGGAATACAACCAACTGCTCCTTGATGTGAAGGACTTGCCTCAACATGAAAACGACAAACTCATAAGCAATATTAAAGGAATGAGAATCATCATATTCGCTTTGCAAGCAAATACTCTCCGTCTTGTAAGTTCCTGTGACACATCGAAGGCTATATGGGATAGGTTGAAAGAGCTGTACTCTACAGACGCAGATCTAGAGCACTCGACTCAAACGCTCCTGCTATCTGAGTTTGGCGAATTCATTCAAAATCCTGAAGAAACTCTGAGTGCCACGTTCAATCGATATAATCATATTCTCAGTAAGATGATGAAGCATGGGATTGGACGTGAACCGATTGAGTAAAAGGTCACGTTCATGAACGGACTGCGATCAGAGTGGAAGGCAGTTGTGTCAACTACTAAAGCGCACGAACAGTTAAAAAACTATACTCTTGCAAGGCTTGTGGGTATTTTGAAGGTGTGAGAGAGTGAAGTGACGAAAGAAGCGAAGGTGGTTTCTGGGATGCGGTCTTTAGCCTTGGTTACGAAGGGCAAGACAATTACTGATGACGGATCTAAATCAGATCACTCTGAGTATGAGCTTTCAAACGAAGATTTCGCTTTCATGGTGTCAAATCCTAAGTGATTTTCTAGGAAGAAGTTTCCCTTAAACAAAAAATAGAAACTGGAAGGGAAGCTATAGCGCAGAGAAGGTGAAAGAGGAGAACAGAAGTGGTTCTCAGAAAGAGGAAGAGAAGAAGGAGAAAAAGCTGGCTGGTGACTCCGGATATGATTATAACTATTGTCATGGCAAAAACCATCTTTCCAAGGAGTATATGCTGCGTAGACTGACTGAGAAGAATGAAGGAGAGGATGAGGAAGCCTACCGTCTGAGAAAGCTGGAGAAGATCAAGAGGAAGAAAACTAATGATAACTCTACGCCTGTGTTGATTGTGAAGGAAAATATGGCTGAAGGCGAGTTTGGAGGAGTGGAAATCTGGTCGACAAACTCCGAGAGTTCGCAAGCCCACACACGGAAGGGCATTTGTAGCAAAAGAGGCAAGTTCCCAGTTCTCAGGAAGATGTTTAATGGTGACTGGTGGAAGTTCGCAGATGCACGAGAATGCTAGCGGAAGTGAGAGAAGGGATGATAGCTGTTTTGCCGCACGACCTGTTCCAGAACAAATCAATGAGTGCGAACAGCTGATCAATAAGGTAAATTCCATTCTCGAATCTCTTAATATTCTTGTATCTAGATATGAAACTGAGTTAAGCGACTTAAAATTCACCTTTTCAAGTATAAGCGATAGTTTAAAGCGAGCCCGGTTGATAAACTCTAACCTAACTGATCAATTGAGCAGGGCTACATCCAAGAGTAATGAGAGTCGTATGTGGATTCAGAAGATCGAATCGGATTTGTCTATTTATTTGCAGAGAGATAATTTTATGCTTTTAAAACAGCGAAACATTTTTTGTTTAATTGCAAATAGGCTTTACTTTAATATCACTCAACTGCACCTTGATTGTGAAATTGGTAAGAAAATCCACAAGATGATTTTTCCATTTCTCAAATTAAAGGAAGATGAAATAGACGCAGACTGCTACAAATGCGAATCTATCGTTTCGTCTGAAGAAACTTCTGATGTGTACAAATATGGACTTGAACGAATCAAAAATTACATTAAGTCCAAGGACCACAAAAATATATTGAAACAAATCTTGGATGAGAATGATAAAAAGTAGATTAAATCTGATACTGTACAGAAATTTGACTCATTGAATGCCAAGTTGAGTTCAGAAAATAAATTGAATGTTGAAAACACTTCTGAATTTGATGAGGATAGTGATATGAGTGAGATCTCCATAGAGGATGAGGTTGACTGCTCGGATTCGTTAAAAACGAACCTCAACATGCGAAAGCTCCTATTTCTGAAAATTCAGTTGAGTTCGCAAGAATTTCTCAAAATAAACCAAAATTTTTGAAAGAAAAAGCAACTGTTTTTCCAAAGGTTCAAACTACTCCAAATCAAGTTTTTAAATTTAATGGAGTGACCGAAACTCAAACTGTCGAATTAAAGTCCATTGTCGACGAGCATAAAAAGGATGGTTGCGATGAGTTCTTCTGGTCAGCCCCAATAGATAATGCTGATGAAACTGTTGGTTTATCTGAAAGGACCTCATGTAAAGCGAAGGGAAGATACATGGCTGAACCCATAAACAATCGCTCAACATTTGAAAAAGGTAGCCCAAGTGGTACCAAAGAAGTTCATAGCGAATCCAAAGCAGTGAAGAGCGAATCTGGTGTGGCAAAACCAAAACCAAATGTGAATATTCACAAGTCGTCTAAGCAAGTTGCGGATCAAAAACGACAAAGAAATGAGAGATATAAAAGAAATCTCAATGAAAGGAAGCAATTTTGGCAATCCCAAAATTCTGGCTATGTTCGCAACGAAAGAAGATTTAATCACAATGCGAAAGTACCTTCGCAGGTAAATCCCAATCAATTTTTGCAGTGCTCCTCTCACGATCCAAGGGACTCTCAACAAAAGGGGACTCCAAAACTCTTCTTCACAAAGAAACCAATGGAGAGACCAAAGCCTTATCACTATCAATCCACGAAGTCTACACCCAATGATATCAAAGGCAAGGGAAAATAGTTTCAGAGCCGAAAGTTCCAACCAAGACAACGGATGTTAACCCTAAGGAAACTAAAAAAGAAGTCTGTTAAGAATCAAGCTAACACCAAGCAAAAATCTTCTGATTCTAAAGAAATGAACTTAAAAGATAACAAAATCAAAGTTTTTACCATCAACCGAAAAGATAAAACCACACTCATTAAACGAACGTATTTGGTTGATCTTGACATTACTTTTCCTCCTTCTGTGAAAGGCTCACAAGGACCCAAGAAACTTTGGGTTCCTAAATATGCTTAACTTTTGCAGGTAATTCGTGACGAACTGTTCGACACTGAATGGTACATTGACAGTGGCTGTTCGCGTCACATGACAGGAAGGAAGGAGGAGCTACAAGAGTTCAGGGCTCTTAAGGATGGTGGAAATACAAAGTATGGGAATAATTCTTTTGGAAGATGCTATCGCTACAACAGCATGGCGTAGTTGAAAGACGAAACTGTTCCTTGTGTGAAGCTGCACGACCCATGCTAACGTTCGCATGTCTGCCACTCTACTTCTGGGAAGATACTATCGCTACTGCTTGCTTTACCCAAAACAGAACCATCTTGAATAAGCGATTTTCTATTACTCCATATGAAATTTTAAATAATCGCAAACCTAATGTCATTTTTTCCATGCTTTTGGTTCCAGGTGTTTCATCTTCAACTCTAAGGAACAACGGAACAAGTTCGATGTGAAAGCTGATGAGGGAATATTCGTATGGTATTCACTGACCTCTAAGGCATATAGGGTTCTCAAAAAACGATCAAAGAAAATTGAAGAAACCTATTATGTCACGTTTGATGACAACTATCTGAAAAGGATTCAGTCAAGTGAAAGTCAAATATAGGAAATCTTTCCTACGCCCAGTCCTGTCGTTATTTCCAACCTATATGAGGAGTTCATGTTACTGTTTGATGAACCTGAGAAAGCCATCACATCTGAAGCCAAGGCAGCTGATAAAAAAGTAGACAAACTTAAGAATATCATTGATGATGCTGCGAAAGACATGCCACAACAACCATCCAGTTCGAACATTCCTCAAGACACGAACGATACTCTCCAGGGGGAGAATTCTTAATCTAATTCACACTTTCAGGGGGAGGATGCCACACCTCAAAGCACGAATACTCCACTGTAGGGGGAGGGTTTCTCTTCACATATTCCATCTGAGCCTCCTTTTGATGGAGATTTATCACCTCCTTCAATGACTCATGAACCTCCGTTCGCAGGCGATGATTCGATTCCTGAAGTTAAGGAGTTCGCATCATTCGAGGGGGAGAATAAGGAAGCGAATGATGATTCAGACGCTCAATCCGTTCAATCAGAATTTGAGGAGATTAATGTTGAACTAAATCCATCCGTAGATCCCAATTATCCTCCTATGACCAAATGGACCAGAGATCACCCAAAAGCTCAAGTCATTGGTGAATCTTCTGTCGGTGTCCTTACCCGATCCTAACTAAAAGCGAAGCAAACTGTATTATTTTCAAAAGTAGAATTATGTATGTTTAATTCATTTGTATCCAAGATTGAGCACAAAACCGTCAACACTGCTCTTGATCACTCTGATTGGGTGCAAGCAATGCAAGATGAATCAATGAGTATGAACGTAACAAGGTTTGGAGATTAATTCCAACTCCACCAGATGCATCAGTTGTTGGTTTGAAATGGGTATTTCGCAACAAGATGGATAAAGAAGGGAACGTGATCAGGAATAAAGCAATACTTGTGGTCAAAGGTTATTGTCAAGAAGAAGGTATTGACTACGAAGAGACCTTCGCACCCGTTGCAAGGTTGGAATCCGTTCGCATATTCTTGGCATATGCAACACATAAAAACCTAGAAGTTTTTCAAATAGACGTGAAGTGTGCGTTCCTAAATGGCGAACTGGAAGAGACTGTTTACGTGGAGCAACCACCTGGGTTCGTGAATGAAAAGTATCCCAAGCACTGCTATATTCTCGACAAGGAAGTCTATGGTCTGAAGCAAGCTCCAAGAGCCTGGTATGAAACATTAACTCGTTTTCTTAAAATGTCCAAATTCAAACAAGGTTCGGTTGACCCAAATTTCTTTCACAAGAAAGAGGGTGACCACTTGATGATCTTCCAAATCTATGTTGATGAAATCATCTTCGGATCTACTAATCCTAGCCTAACAGTTGAGTTCCGAAAGTTGATGGAAACTAAATTTGAGATGAGCTCAATGGGTCCAATTAACTTTTCCCTTGGATTAAACATTAGATAGGGACAGGAGGGAATTTTTATAAATCAGGAAGCTTACACGAAGACCTTACTCGCTAAGTTTGGAATGGTGGGAGACTCAAAGGTGAAGGTTCCAATGGCATTCGGAACGAAATTGACTCCTTCATTTGATAAACCAGCTGCAGATATGACCCTTTATCGTAAGATGATAGGTTCACTAATGTATCTAACAGCCAGCATACCGAATATTATGTTTTCAGTTTGTTACTATGCTAGGTTCCTAGCCAACCCTCGCGAACCTCATATGGTGGTAGTTAAGAACATCTTTAGGTATCTAAAACGAACATCATCTCTTGGAATATGGTATCCTGCGAACTTAGGGTTTTTCATGCAAGCATTCTCAGATGCTGACCTAGGGGGATGCAGATTAGATAGAAAAAGCACAACTGGTGGATGCCAATTTCTTGATGGCAAATTAGTGAGTAGGAAATCAAAGAGACAAACATGTGTTTCGTTGTCAACTGTTAAGGCTAAATACATAGTTGCAGCTTCGTGCACTTCTCAAGTCATTTGGATTCAAAGCCAGCTTCGCGACTATGGATTAAGTATGAAAAGAATCCCTCTTTACTGTGACTCTGAAAGTGCAATTCGCATTTGTCATAACCCAGTGCAACACTCAAAGACAAAACATATATCACTGAGGTATCACCTCATAAAAGATGACGTAGAAGATGGCAACGTCGAGATACATTTCGTTAGATCCGCTGATCAGTTAGCTGACATATTCACCAAGGCCCTACCTGAAACAACCTTTAATAGAATACTTCAAGGGTTGGGAATGATGGATGTTGAATCTGTACCAAAACCACTTTTGCACTCATAAAGTTTCACTGCGAATTGGTGCGAACGTTCGCAGTAACTCGCAGTCAACTGTTCATTTGCAGTCGTATTTATGGATGTGAATCGGTGCGAACGCTCACAGTAGTTCGCAGAACACTATTCATTCGTGGTTTGTTTTTTCATATATCCTTTTGTACTTTTTGTATATTATTGCTTATTTTTCTTTTCTATTTGTATACTTTCTGTTTTTATTTCTTTTCAGAAATTTTCAAAAACCAAAAATCTTTTATTTGTTTCTATTTTATTGCTTTTCAGAAAAATAAAATTACAAAAATATTTCCATCTTGTGTTTATTTTTTTTGTTTCTTTTATTTTCACAACACTCAAAATTCCAAAATTAATAAATTCACACCAAGATCATGGAAGAAGATGTTCGCAACATTTATCAATTTGTGTGATGGGGCAGGTTTAACTCTCTTTACTTATGTATTAACTAAGGTGGTGTTTGTTTTTTGTCTGCAGATATGCGTGACCTCTTCTGTCTGCGCCGCGCAGAGCACGCTCAGACATTAGCCTTCGCAGACTGTTTGTTTTTTTGAAGACTGCAGACCTAAAAATGTATGCGCGTCCTCTTTTTGGTGCAGATGTGGACCAGAGTCTTCTAACATCTTCAGACATCTTCTAGCCTAAAAAAACACATATATCTTTACTTTTTTAAGTTTTTTTTTTAATTTATATTTTTTCTAACTTTATTAATGATAAACAATTTGAAAAAAAGTACAAAACAAAAAAAAACGCTCGACGATACAAACATGATATTTTTGACAAATTTATAAATAAAGATTTATTACAATAATAGTTATTGAAGTTGTCTATATAAATATACAAAAAAAATCATAATATATTATTATATTTTTTTACAAAATTTTGTAAAACATTATTTAATACAGTATCGTCAATTTCTCGAGAAAATATTTATGGTGCGTTTTTAATGGATTTAAGTGAAAAATCGAAGTTTATTTCAATCCATTTATGTATCAAATTCTTTTATCCGTAATTACAATGTTAAGTCATAACTTTGCAACCAAAGTTGTTCGTTTTTATCAAATATATACGTTAATTCATACCATTTCTATTTTTATTTTCTATACAATAATACATAAAAGTTGATCTAGATCCGTTAATTATTTATAACAAAGTCATAAAAATATTAAAAAATCACTTTGAAGTTTAAAAAAATTAGTTTATTTAGATTTCAGTTTATTTTAGTAGCCCGCAGATGTTAAAAAAACAAACAGTCTTCTTTTTTCAGACGACAGACGTTTGGTCCACCTCTTCTACTGCAGAGGTCTACAGATGTGGTCCGCAGACTGCAGATATTTCGCCTCAGAAAAAACAAACAACACCTAAGTGTCCCTAGAAGCATGATGTTGCATGTTGACATAAGCCTCAACGACTCGAATATGAAGCCTTAATGAGTTGATACTACCAATCAATTCTTCCAAATCAGGCTGCTAATTCACATCAGTCATGAGCTACCTTACTCTTCTCACATTGAGTTAAGAGTTATATGCATGGTCAGTTTCACATTGCAGAGGTACTTTCGCTTTCTAATAACAATTTTACATTTCTCAATTACTCTCGCATTCATACTTGTAACCCTTGAGACTCTCAGATCTTACCACTGAGGTTTATGGTTCCACAACATCTGTGTTCATGATCTTAGTTTCGTAAACCACGAACTAAGTGAAACCCAAAATTCAATACATTTCATGAATTGACGGTGAACAATCAAGCATTCTAGTATTTTCACCAAGGAATTAACGAAAGTCCACTTTCGTGGTCTGTACCAAGAAATCTCTTTTCTTTTGTGTGATCCTAATGAAATATTCTAGTCGTAAGATGTTTCTTCCCAATGGATCCAGTTTTAATTTTTTTTTGAGATTTCAAATATTCTCCAAGTCACTAAAACTCTTTCAAACCTACTCGTTCAACTGACTACACTGGTCACACGAGTACTTTTTCCAACTTTCGCACTTATGTCGAGTTCGTAGTTTGGTAGAAGAATGAACCACCATTTATAAGCCGTATCAAAAGAGGCCTTTTAATGTTTCTCATCAAACATTTGATCGTTATTCAACGGGAAACCACACTGACACTTCTTAGTCTCTCTTAACTTTGAAGGAAGAGATCTATGCCCGAGATCCTTAGTTTTATGTCTTTTTTTTAGACATCACTAAATCCCACAGATTTGTATAGATTTATTTCTTTATCTTTGACACTCTTTCACGAAGATCCTTGTGATTTTCAAAAAGTCTAGTTCGTGGTTTCTAATGTTCTTTCAGGTTCGTAGTTGTATCTATGTTCGCTAAACTAACCGTTCGTGTCATATATATTCATAACGCTACTTCACTCCGAAAGGGGATACGCTGACATGGCATATCTTAAGAGATAAGAATTCAAATGGGTGCGTGATAATTTGAATCGACAGCTACTTTATTGCCGCATCACACACGAATCTGACACCTCTACGGTTGTCAAGTCACGCTTTTTCAGGCAACGTTTCAATAACCGATGCAATCTCTCTCCTGATTTTCCTCCCATATCGAATCGTATATAAAGATTTTGACGGTTATATCTCTCATTACCACTTTCAAAATCTCTAAACGATCAAAAAGCTCTCAAATGTTCATCTTCTTCCTCAATTTCATCAATGGCGACTTCATCTGAAAACGCATATGTTCAAGATCAAATTGTTCACTCGACACTTCTTGCCATCAAGCAACACCAAAACCTCATCATCGATCTGGAACCAGTTAAGTATGATCCTTACATGCTACCTCTTATTGAGTGCCTGAAAGTCTCCCCTCTCACAATCGCAATGACTCAACTTGAGAATGTTCCGATGTCGATTCTCTCCAAGGCATACAAAACGGAAAACTATGTGAAGGATGAACAACGGATCTACTTCGACATCCACAACCATACAACCTCGATTTCCAAAGCCCGTTTCTATAATTTGTTAGGGCTTCCTCAGTCTGACAACATGGTTAACCCGGAAACTATTCCAAACGCTGCTATCTTGGAGATGTTCTACTAAATGGGGTACAAGGAAACTCTTACCGTCGTTTCCAAATTCAAGAAACCCAACCTTCCTCCCACATGGAATGCTCTGTTCACAATTCTATTCAAAGCTTTTTCTGAAAGGGTCACCGGCAGCGACTGTGTAAGTAAGCTCTCTATGGGTCTCATGTATGGGCTTTACACTGACCAAAATGTCGATTATGGTTCAATCCTCTAGGCTAAAGTCATCCAGAGCACTCATTCTGTCACTCGTCACAGTGAGATCTCTTGTGCGAGATTTTGGACGATCATTGTTAACAGGGCGATTAACCAACTTAAAGTTCCAGTGATGTCTAATGCACTGATGGCTTCGATTGCAACCTTACACACTACTGGCATCATTGTGGCCGATCCCTCAAATTTTTCCTTCATCGGATCGATCCATGAGGCCATGTTCTGTGATGTGCCTGCCAGCAGCAAAATCTTAGAGGGTTATCGCGCTCTTAAACCCTCTGGATTTCGCCCATTGAATGCTGAATTTCAAGAGATTTTGGCTGAGGTAGACAAGGGCAAGAAAGGAGGAAGAGGGTCCAAGAAGACTGGCAAGAAAGACACATCAAAGGAAGGACCATCTAAGGCTGCAAAACTTCAACCCAAAAAGCGAAAGGCTCCTGCTGCATCTACTGTTGCTCCGAAACGGCCAAAGCAGCCTGTTAAACGGCGAAAGTCTCCAACTCCTTCTCCATCTCAGAGTGAAGACGAAAGCTCTGACTCCGAGTTTGAGGTTCGCGTTGAAGACAACCAACAGGTTGGTAATGAAGAAGAAGAGCATGTTCACACTGAGGAGGAAGATCAAGTTCGCTCCGACCCACCTTTTCACACCAAGGATCCATCTCCGAATCGTGAGGTCACTCTACCACTTAACGATTATGTTCCTTCTCATCCTCCTTCACCAAAAACCACCACTTCTATCCCAATCACCATTGCACCTTGTCCACCACCAGTATCATCTCAACCAACAACAGTTACTGTTACTACTCCTATCTTCACTGATTCTACCATCCCACCCAAAACCTCTGGTACACCTGCAAGTTCAGTCAACGTATCTGATATGTGGGCTACTACTTCAGGATTCTCAAGCCACGTTTCACCACCTATCTCTCCAATTCGCACTGACATCCCTGACATGATTTTTGGAGACGAAGATGATGATTTGAGCGGATTCACTTACAGTCCTTTCCAAATAAGGATTGACAGTGAAGATGAAGCTTCTGTTATGAAAGAAGAACTCAAGTCTCTTCAGGAGAAGATAGATCAGCTGCTTCCCGCATCCAAGGCCTCTTCTTATGAGGCATACTCCAAAGCAGCTGTTGAGTCCATCCTCGAGCGAGTCACGAAATAGCATGCTGCTAATGCTACGACTATGTCTAAAGCAGTATCTGACTCCGCTGAAGTTTCAAAAACAACGACCGAAAAAGTCGATAAACGAATTGCTGACACCATTGAATTCATGAATGATTACAAGACCACCTACAACTCCAACACCGCCACTGCGAACCAGGCTATTCATAATGTGGGTGCCTTGTTCAAAGCGGAAAAACCCAACTTTGTTACTCTTTGCAAGGAATTTAAAACTGATCAAGAAGCATTCTAATCTTCGATCCCTGCAAAAATCAGAAAGTTGCAGGATGACTTGGCGATGGAAAGAAAAATTATGGATGCTCTCTCCCTGAAGGAAGAAAAATGCAAGGTGTTGGATGTCAAGCATCAGCACGCTGAAAAGCAAGTCAATGATTTGCTATCTGAGAGGCAGCAGTGAGAAGTTTTATCACCAATGTCACTGGACTGCTCTCCGATATCATCGAGACTAGGGATCCGGTGATTTCATTAAATGTTAAGAAGCATTTAAGTGAGAAGCTTAGTTCGGTGTTTGCTATGTTACACCGTTTGGAGGGTGTTTCAAAACCGGTGTCTTTTTCGAAACAAGGGGGAGATGGTGGCTCCAATGCTCAAATGAACGAACCTCCCAAAGCCCCTGCAAAACCATTTATTGGCAATGACGACGAAGACGAAGAGCCTGATGAAGCTGAGCTCAAAAGGCGGAAGGCTCGCGAAGCAGAAATTAAATGAACATGCTCGAATCGTTAGGGTAGCAGAATAGAAGGAAAGGGCTGAAAAGGAAGCTCAGGCCACTCTTAAGAGCAGAATGTTTTTATTTACTAAGTGGACCTTGAAGCGTATCCATAACCAAGTTGTTGATCTACCAAGCCAATATTGGTTGGATCCAGTTGCCTCCTTTGATATTCAAAACACTTAGGATTCGCAACTGGACCTTTCAATCACTCCAAAGGCTTTCAGGTTGCGTGCCTTTGTGAAGGTTGTGAATGCACCGTTCACTGACAGCAGGTCAGATCAAATTTTGTTCGTCTTTTACTTAAAGCACATGAAGCCCCAGTTTGAAACTTGGAGTGCGAACAAGATTGTTGCTGTTAAAGTCACTGGGACGATCGAGACCAAAAACTTCCCCAATGCGAAGTTTAAGGTTGTGAGAGGATCAGCTTGTCAAGCCTACGAATTTACCCTCGCATACCTGCCCTGCCTGAACCCCCATGACTGGATGGTGCTCTTCAACTTGTTGTTGCGAGAGAAGGAGAAGTACGAACCTGTGATGTCCCATCTTCAACTTATGATCAAGTCATACATTCAAGAAGTTGGATCGATGGATGTGGATATTGCCACTGTTTTAAGGAAGAAACTGAGCGTTGTTCCTAAGGAAGCTCCGAAGGACTTTGATAAGTTAAATCCAAGAAAATTTTATGTCACACCCCTAAACCAGAATGGCGGAAACATTCGGGGGCAGATGACTTCACGTAGTATTATAACAGTTGATTATTTGTAAAGAAAGTAAACACAACCATCATAAATATAATTTGAAAGTTACATTGTTGCATGTAATACATGGTTCAAAAGAATATTACAAATATGATGATTTAAAATGTTTTGATAACTGACGCCTTAATGTTCCTTCTCCAAAAGCTGATGTTTTACCTGTATTAATGATTCCCTGAGAAATACAAGTAGGTTTGAAAAAGTGTCAACAATTAAGTTGGTGAGTTCACAAGTGTTTTTGTACTTAAATTTTATGCCTTTCGGTAAAAATAATTGAGCGTGTTTCTAGAAAATCCAATATTTTCCATGTATGTGTGGTAGTTTGAAAAAGTTCCAAAGCCTGGAATGCATAAGTATCTTCGTGCTAAAAATGGTGTAAGTGGATGTATACATATATAATGTAATTACTAAATGCATTTAATAGTCTCGTAAATCAAAGATATTTCGATACTCCATGTGAGTTTAATAACCATGCTATTGACCCAGACTGCCTGTAACAACGTTCTTCAGGCGTTGCAGTGTTATGACGTTTGTCACCCCAGACCTGCCGGTCTAACTGTAGCTAACAGTTTAGGTGCGGGATTGTCAAATCCCGTATAGATCTATACACAAGTATCACCCTCTCCCTACAAGAGATTATGGCTTATAATAAAGGACTTGAAATGCGTACTTGAGAGTACGGTGAAGCCGGATGTCTCACATAGCTTTGTATCAAAAGATGAAAGGTCCACATTTCTTGTAAATGAAAGTATTTCCTTTTTATAATGTTTATGTAAAGGTGTCATGCATAACTTGTAAACTATAACCATTATAGTTTTTCGAAAGTATGTTCCGTTTGGTGATAAAACTCGGTGTAATACCAACTTTGCATCTAAAGTGTAACGTTGGTGGTAATGTTGTTTAACATTTATGAACAAGATATAGGTAAAGTATTTGAAAACATATGTAACGATGCGTATTTAAAACATAAGTCTTTCTCGTGTTTCACTTGTATTCCCCCCCCCCCCTTAAAACATGAAAAGACGTGAAAGTGTAGGGGTATGAACTCACCTGGAAAGTGTGGTGATTTGAAGAAAACGAGATTTTCTCGGGCAACACTTCGACCGGGAAGTGGTAAGTTTCTCGGGATTCTCGGAGCTTCGGACCTTCGTCGGAACTTGGATATGTAACCGGAGTGTCGGGGTCGTCTCGGGGTGCTAAACGTAGAGTAGAAGTGAGAGATAAGAGGGAAATGAGCAAGAGAAGTCGGAACCCTCGCATCTTATTTATAGGTTGAACTTTCGGGACTCACGTCGCGAGCATGGGATGGCTCACGTCATGAGTTTGGCCCGTAGACGCGACGCCTGGTGGTCTAGCTATGGCACACATCAGTCATAGACTCACGTCGTGAGTCTTCGGATAAGGTTGGTGTGCGTGCCCCAAACTTCATAAATTCATATATCTCGCATACGTGTTCCGATTCCGACGTTCTTTATATCCACGTGTAGGTGGAATTATGCTCTACAACTTTCGTTTAGACCCCGTCGGCTAATTTTGAGTTAAGTTTTTAATATTATATTTTTACTAGGCCGGGACAGGAAAATTTCATTAAAAATTCATAACTTCTTCATCCGATGTCTGTTTTCGTCTGTCTTTTTACCGTTGTATTACTATTGTCGAGATCTTCAATTCTCGTTTAGGTTGGATCGGCTAAAAATCGCTTGATCTCTATTTCGAGTTTTTGGATGTCTACTGCTATATGTACGCTCACGGTTTGTTATTATCTACGACTTTTGTTTAGATACTTAAGGCTAAAAAGGATTTTATTGAAATTTCACTTTTTACGCTTAACAGTGTTTTACCGGTTGTGTTGCGGATTTTCGATTGGTCATAACTTCTTCGTTATAACTCGGATTTGAGTGTTCTTTATATTTCTGAAAACCTTGACACAATATCTAAAATTTTATGTATTCCATTTGAGACTTTAGAACACTTCATTTTTGACGCTATTTTTATTGATTCTTAAATAGATTATAACATTTGACTTTTTGAACAATACATTGACTTGGAATATCGGGTTGTCACATCATCCCCCCGTTAGAGGGAATATCGTCCCGAAATTAATTCTACATTAAGTATTTATGGACTAGGGAAAAGATGTGGGTATTTTTCTCTCATTTGATCTTCGCGCTCCCAGGTGTATTCAGGTCCTCGCTTGGCATTCCAACGGACCTTCACAATGGGTATGCGATTTTGTTTTGTTCTTTTAATTTCCCGATCCATGATTTCTACAGGCTCTTCTACGAAGTGGAGACTCTCGTTGATTTCAATTTCGTCTAGAGGGAGACGAGAGTCTCATCTGACAGACATTTCTTTAGGTTCGACACGTGAAAGGTGATGGGTTTTGAGCACTACATCATTCCTATGCTGTACATGCAAACCCTAAAGCTTCAGATCTAGTTTTTCTAATGAACATGCAATAATCATCCAAAGCCATAAACACTAGATCTAGCATGTGATAATCAAATAACATATGAATTAGGGTTTGGATCTTACCTTGATTGTTATGTAGCAATAGCAATCACAATTCCTTCTTGTAATTGGCTTTAATAACCTTAGTGTCACAAATGTCACACCTCTAATGGCTCACAAACAACTAGAGCAAGAGGATGAAGAAGGAGAAGAGAGGAGGCACCCAAAAACGTCTACAAACCCTAAGGAATCAGTTAGCCACGTTTTTGGTGCCCTAGGGGTCCTTAAATAATGAGGCTATTAGGGTTATCTAACAAGGAAACACTAATTTGACTGCTTAGGCCCTAAGCAGCCCATGGACTCCCTCCTTAGAGGCCTTGGACGATTTCTAATGGGTTTCCCCATAGAATTCGTCCACTCCTTTAATATGGAGTCCATTTGCCCAATATTCAACTATCACACAATTGATAGTTTTAGTCCCCTAAGTTTAATTAATCCCTTTTAGCCACAAAATTAATTCTTAATTAATTATTGACTAATATTAATTAAACAATATGATTTCTCCTTTAATATATTATTCTCATAATATATTAATAAATCATAATTAATCCTCTCTCTCTCCATAATTCATCCTATCAAGTTGCTTTGGTGAAGGCAACCCAAAAGGACCATGCACCATCAGGTCAAGTACATAACAAAATAGTTATGGACTTAGACACTAATCCAACAGTCTCCCACTTGGATAAGTCTAATAACTATTCTGCGTATGACTTTAGCTCCTGATCTGCAATCGTAGCTTTCAAAAGCCGCTGTCAACTCTGATCTTATCAGAAACGTGTCCTTTAGATAAGGGATCATATATTCCTCCATTCTAGATATTGTATAGACTGATACATGGATTTAAATCATTCTCTCTGTCTATATATTGTTTTCCCACTTTCGATCTATGATAACTGACAACAAACTAAAATTGAACACATCAACTTAGTCCCGGCTTGGCCAAGCTCTTAGGTGTCATCACTAAATCATCGAGGGGCCCACAAATATCGCTTTTATCCCTACCTTGGGTAAAAGGAACGGATAAACTTCGACTCAATGCTCGCTTGTACTTACTCACCGAATTACACACAACAATACGTTTTATAACACCAAGTTACTGGTGCGTTTACATATTATCAATGTGTAACCAACTCGCAAGATACAACTTACACATCTCGGTTTCAAGAATACAAGATATTATCGTCTCACCAATCACTCGTGATAAAATCCATGAAGCGATCCAAGTGAGCGTGGGTTTATTCCAATACTCTAATCTTATAGTAGCACTCATGAACCCTGCAACGAACTTTTGCTATGTCTAAAACACTTTAGACAATCTATAGTCAGATTCATGACAGTCTTCTTTCATTCATACTTCCAAAGAATGAGCGACTGTGGAACGTTCGAATAATCTTATTATTCAGGAAGTCAAAACATGCAAACTAAAACACAAGAATAATACTAATCCTATATGGCCCAAACTTTTGAGTATAAATAAAACACCTTTTACTTAATCACCATATTGATTACTCATCATTTGTTGTTTTGGGTAATCAACTTCTTACTTGAATTATAACTACAATTGTCCCATGCTTTTAGCATGCACACTATGTTAACCTATGGTCCTTACTTTGTGAAATAGTATAATTGAATAACATTTTCAATCACACTCATTTCACAATTCCTAATGCATTAGTGTAAGAATACAAAATCCTCGCCACTACTAGAATATGTTAGATTCTAGCATTTTATGCAACGGTCCTTTCGTAATATCATAGCGCCAAAGTCACCAAAACTTTGCCAGTGAAATCACAAAGTGCCCTATTGGAAATTGTGTACAAGACAATTCCATAGTTGTGAAGTCTCACATTCAAAGTACATTCCTTTGAACATCCTTCTTGCATAAACTCTTAACGTCCAACTCCCAATATGGAAACATTTCCATATTTGCCATCTGACAACTCATTATTAATAGAATCATATCTAATAATAATAATGCCAGTATGGTCCATTTGTTACTATACTGCCAACTGCTCATAAGCAACCAATCCTTGGCGAACCTTAGATTGTCCTCGACAGTTGTTTAACTAATTCAGTCAAATCCAGTTCTAGTCCTCTTTCCCTCTTAATGCCCTAGGCATTTGGAAAATTCAGAACGTCCGAATATTACAACGACATGGTACTTTACCAGTCTTTTGCTATAATATTTCTATTTCTATTTGCCATGTTCTCACAATTCGAACTATGAAGAGAGATGTCGTAATCATAATCAAGTGTGAGAACGCAACAATTATTTCCATATATAGAATTCTCTTACGTTGAATCCTTTCAACATAACATTCATATATCTTTTTGACTAAATTTGATTAAAATTTCTCGATCTAAACCTTTATATTTGAAATGAAGTATAATATTCTCTCCCATAATTATAGCAAAACAACTTTTCAACCTGTGCAACTTTGCAAAGTGAAACTTTTGTTTTCTATAATTAATATTGCTAACTTGCAATAACAATCATGCTCCCACTAACATGATGATTATATCCATACCAGCATAACATTTATGCTTCCACTAGCTTTGACACGTATTCAGAAAATAGTTGGACTTCTAAAAGACAATACTTATTGACTTTCCAAAGTTCATATTTCCAATACGATGTGCTTCGATAACCCTTTATCTAATCTTCTCAAATTCACACACCTTTCCTTAAATAGCTCACATGTGTGTCTAAACTAATTTAGAACTTATATTACTAAGTCCCAAATGTTCAAACTAATTGTCAAATCTCACAATTCGAACTATGAAGAGGGATGCCGTAATCATAATCGAATTTGAGAATGCAATTTACATAATTGCTATCTCCTTAAAATCTCTCTTAGTGAAAGCGTTTCCTCACAATCATTTTCATGAAGGAGAGAAACCTTATGACACTTAGATTTTATGGTGCATGTGTTCCTATCCATGCAAATTTGTCATAAGCATAATCGTAAGATAATTTTTGTGACAAATTCAAACTCTTATGGACAGAAATTGTTCATTCTTAATTTCTTGCCATCAAGGGTCCCACCATTGCTTCCAAGTTATTTAGCAGCTCACCTATGCCAGTCAATGTACTTTCATTGATCAAGGTGTTTTGCCCTTATGTATTCAATTGAGAACTCGTAGAACTCATATGCATAATCACTCAACTAGATTGGCACAGAAATAAAATTTTGTCAACACGATAGGCTACAATCCTCAAGTCGTGTGCTAGTGTTTATTAGGTTTACTTCTTGATTTGTTCTTGAAACTTTTCAAGATCTTTAGACTCCCACTAACCTCTTGACATATAAGATTCTCTTGTCAAGAAACATTTCTTGACAGACAAATACTCAAGAGTTAGTGAGTGTCTTTATCAAGACAAACCTACATACAATTTGGTATTAGCTGGTCTTTGTCTTATCCAAAACATCACAACTTACCAATTTCAAACGTGCAAGAGCAAGAAAATATTTTCCTACTTCACATTTGATGAGTGTGTTAAATTTCTTAAGATTATGTCACTCGAATCACAATTTTGGAGTACGACTCTAAAACTTGATTTTGGAACGAAGTATGATTCATCTTATTGACTTACCCCATTTTGACAATTCCCGATTCCTCTTCTTAACCAAACTAGTGTACTAAGGTGTCCTTAGAGGATGAATTGTAATATGGTTCTTAAGACGATCATAAACATGATACAAAAGTACTCTCCCTTCTTCTTCGATTGGAGAAACTTTTGTCTTTCTTGCCTAATTGATTCTTCTTATTCGTTTTGCCATTCATTGAAACTTTTCAATGATTTAGAATTACACTTAATCTTGTAAGCATAACCACATTTACTAGACTTTTAGTAAACCATGGCGAATAATCTCATTTTATTTGTGGTGGACTTGACCAGTGCACAACATTGTGAACTCGATCTCGTAGTCCTTCACTTGACTCTTTGTCAAGGAATTGGACTTAAAATTTCTAAGTACCAATATTTCCATACATCACATGATTCAAATCATATGATTCCAAGCTTCTGTTCAATTGAAACTTGGGCGAAGGGAATCTTTCGTTACTTAGAAAATTGTGACACTGCCATAAATAACATAACTAAGAATCACATCCACTTAACATTGCTTATAATAGAAACACACAAACATCAATTTTCACAATTGCCAATGCAAGGAAATATAAATAAGATAAAATCAAATTTTATTTTACTACGGAAAAAATATATCCTTACAATGCAAACGAAAACTATGCTATTACGTATTCCTAAGCAATCTATCATAACTCTAAGCAGTAGCTCAAAAATCCGATCATTGAATCCATGCGATCATAATCCACTTCTTCCTGATCAGACCGAGCTTGCTCCTTCCTTTAAGCTTCATTTTCCTTTCTTTGATCCTTCAAAACATCGAAATGTAATCTTATCACATCATGTATTAAGAATCTCCAAATAGGAACTTAATAGAGTTAGATAGTGGATATTTCCTGAAGCAGAGTCATGCATCTTGACTCTCCCATCTCTTAGATCTCTCAGGTAGTCAGGGCAACTTCGTAACCAATGCCCCTTCTTTTGGCAGTATAAACACATGGATTCTTATGGAATGGTACACGGGACTATCTCAGACTCAGCCTTTCTCTTGCGTAGAGAAAACTTTTCTGGACTTCCAATGTTACCATTGCCCATAGAGGGTTGGGATATTGATTTACCAGACAAATTTCCTGACCAGTGCGCCAAATCATTTCTGATTCAACAACAATAAGCAAATAAGTCAAATCATTAAGGGTCATGTCGTGGTCCATCATATAGTACTCTCTAACGAATTTACCATATAATTCGGGAAGTGACTGAAGAACCAAGTCAACAACCAACTTCCTTGAGACATCGACACCCAACATCCTTAACCTGTCAATGTGTGACTTTCTCTTTAAGACGTGTGCACACACATACTTTCCATCTTTGTGTCTTATTGCCAACAGGGCATGAGTGACCTTGAACTTTTCAAGTCTTCGAACACGTGGGTCAGGGAGATTTATTGGAGGAGGTGGAGGAAGAGAAGCATGATTTCTATTTCCACAATCCAATCGTGGAACATCATCTTCATGTGGAAAACTTTTTCCAACGGATTTAGAAAGACCATAGTTGCCAGATTATGACATCTATAAAACGGGAGAAAATTCAAGTTTAGTTGATTGAGTCCTTAATAAAACACCCAAATGATATATTAAGGCTGGGACCCAACACAATATCCTACAAATTGGAAGAGGGATGCCGTAATCCAACTCGCAGAACATTTGAAGGTAGGTAAATGACTATTTACCAATTTCCACCATGAAAAACGAAAAGAAGGTTAAATTTTAAATGAATTGAAACTCCTAGATCTTTTGAGATTCATTGAACTTTTTCAATGTCATGTTTAATCTCGATTATGCCCTTCATTTGTGACTGGGATGCCGAGGATCACAAATGAGGTGTGAATAACCATGCGAATGTACGTGGTGCCCTCAATGTTACAGTCACCTAATCGACGTGTCGGTTAACCACACACGCTCCATCGATCTATGACAAACATCGAGTCACCCTTCGCTACCAATGCCAAACCCAACTTAGTGTGCCTATTAACCACACACGCTCCACTAATTGTCTCGACAAGGGTACACAGTGTAATTCCATGGAATTGCATCGATTTCACTTTTTCCTAAAGTAACAAAGATTTGGGAATTTAGTAAAACATTTAGTTACTTTAACATTGATTATACTTTTAATGAGGAGAGGGTTTGCCCCATCCTACCCGTTCGGCTAACGACCCTCCACCAATCAAGGAAGCGGTGGGTGAGAGTGGACACCCATTAAACGACCATTTTATAGGCCATAACCTTATACCCCCCTTATAGATCAGCTTCGTGAATGAGGCCTACTAACGGTAAGACTAGCAGTTTAAGTTATACATATATAATATTAGACTTTTAATGTTATATATAGTATAGGGTGTATTTTACATTTTTAAAATACTATGTGGGTTAATTTAATAAATTATACCTTTTAATTTAATTAAACATAAACCATGTCATTATGAATCTATTAACCCTCTTTTAATTATACTTTTAATTAAATTAATAAAATCATAAGGGTATAAATTGAACCTTTTCAAAACTAGGGTTTTAGAATTTAAAATTTCAAAAATTAAACTTTTAATCAAAAAATTTAAATTCCAAAACTTGAGGGCAAGTTTTGAAACATTTCAAAACATTAGGGTTTAGAATTTAAATATTTCCAAATAAAACTTTTAATCAAAAATTGAAATTCCAATGTTAGGGTTTAACTATTTAAATTTCAAAACTAAAACTTTCAAAGTTCAAATTTGAACTATAAAACTTAAGGGGTGTAAATTGAAACTTTTCAAACTTACTAGGTCAAATATTTGACTAATAATAATCCTATATTATCCATATTTAACCAAATCCATCAATTTTGATGAGGATAACCATTCCAAACTTAAAAATTTGGATTTTGGTAAGAAAAACGAGTTTTGGCAATTATCCTCAACAAAATCTGGCAAAAAATTCGAAAATCCCGGCACCTGAGCCCTGGACTCGTCGAGTCCACAATGGAACTCGTCGAGTAGGACCTACTCGTCGAGTCCATTCATGGACTCGGCGAGTCTGCCAGTCAGAACCCAAAAAATTTCGATTTTCAGGCAATAAACAATCAAATATGCATCAAGTCATCAACAAACAGCCCTAGGCTCTGATACCACTGATGGGTTTTGAGCACTACATCATTCCTATGGTGTACATGCAAACCCTAAAGCTTCGGATCTAGTTTGTCTAATGAACATGCAATAATCATCCAAAGCCATAAACCCTAGATCTAGCATGTGATAATCAAATAACATATGAATTAGGGTTTAGATCTTACCTTGATTGTTATGTAGCAATAGCAATCTCAATTCCTTCTTGTAATTGGCTTTAAAAAGCTTAGTGTCACAAATGTCACACCTCTAATGGCTCACAAACACCTAGAGAAAGAGGATGAAGAAGAAGAAGAGAGGAGGCACCCAAAAACGTCTAGAAACCCTAAGGAATCAGTTAGCCACGTTTTTGGTGCCCTAGGGGTCCTTAAATAGTGAGGCTATTAGGGTTATCTAACAAGGAAACCCTAATTTGACTGCTTAGGCCCTAAGCAGCCCATGGACTCCTTTCTTAGAGGCCTTGGATGATTTCTAATGGGTTTCCCCATAGAATTCGTCCACTCCTTTAATATGGAGTCCATTAGCCCAATATTCAAGTATCACACAATTGATAGTTTTAGTCCCCTAAGTTTGATTAATCTCTTTTAGCCACAAAATTAATTCTTAATTAATTATTGACTAATATTAATTAAACAATATGATTTCTCCTTTAATATATTATTCTCATAATATATTAATAAATCATAATTAATCATCTCTCTATCTCTCCATAATTTATCCTATCAAGTTGCTTTGGTGAAGGCAACCCAAAAGGACCATGCACCATCAGGTCAAGTACATACCAAAATAGTTATGGACTTAGACACTAATCCAAAAAAAGGTAGGGTGTACGTTATTGAGTTCTTGCGGTAGTCGTAGTTTGTATGCTACCGGGCCGATCCTAACAACGATCTCGAATGGTCCGATATACCTTGGGTTTATTTTCCCACGTTTTCCAAAATGTATTAATCCCTTCCAGGGGGAGACTTTCAATAATACCCGGTCCCCAACCTGGAATTCCAAGGGTTTCCGTCTTTTGTACGCATAACTCTTTTGTTTGTCTCTTGAAGCTTTTAATCGTTCTCGGATTTGGACAATCTTCTCTGTAGTTTCCCTTATGATTTCTGGGCCAGTGAGAGTGCTGTCAGGTACTTGTCCTTTAGCTAGTTGCGTGTCACCCACTTCAGCCCATCACAGAGGTGATCTGCACTTACGGCCATAGAGGGCTTCGAATGGAGCAACCTTGATGCTAGTGTGATAGCTATTGTTGTACGAGAACTCAACCAATGGTAAATGGGTATCCCAAGCCTTCCCAAAATCGATCACACAAGCTCTTAGCATATCTTCCAAGGTTTGAATGGTTCTCTCACTCTGACCGTTGGTTTGTGGGTGGTAGGCGGTACTCATATCTAGCCTCGTTCCTAGAGATTTTTCTAGTGACTGCCAGAACCTCGAGGTGAATCTGTTATCTCGGTCCGAGATAACGGATATTGGTACACCATGCAATCGCATAATTTCCTTGATGTATGTTCTAGTTAGTTTCTCCAGCTTATCTGTTTCCTTTATTGGTAGGAAGTGCGTGGATTTGGTTAACCTGTCGACGATCACCCAGATGGTGTCAAGTCCACTTGCTATCTTGGGTAACTTGGTTACGAAATCCATGGTTATCCGCTCCCACTTCCACTAGGGTATTTCAGGTTGTTACAATAATCCCGAGGGCTTTTGGTACTCTACCTTGACTTTGGCGCAAGTCAGACATTTGCCTACATAGGTAGCAATTTCGGTTTTCATGTTTGGCCACCAATACAGTTTCTTGAGATCGAGATAAATCTTATCTGAACCGGGATGTACGGAGTATCGAGTCTTATGGGCTTCATTCATGACAACATCTCTGAATCCACCAAAATTCGGCGTCCAGATCCGATTCATGAAGTAATGAACTCCGTCATCCTTGACTTCAAGATTCTTATCCATTCATCTTAAGGCTTCATTCGCCACATTTTCAAATTTCAAGGCTTCTATTTGAGCTTCCTTGATTTGTGTGGACAGGTGTGAATGGATCGTCATGGTTAAGGATTTCAATCAGCGGCCCGAGTATTCCTTTCGGTTAAGGGCATCAGCTACTACATTAGCTTTCCCGGGATGATAACGAATTTCGCATTCGTAATCGTTTAGTAGTTCTACCCACCGCCTTTGTCTCATGTTGAGTTCCTTTTGATTGAGGATGTGCTGAAGACTCTTATGATCGGTGAAGATTGTACATTTCGTGCCGTAGAGATAGTGTCTCCAGATCTTTAGAGCGAAAACGACTGCTCCTAGTTCGAGATCGTGCGTGGTATAGTTGACCTCGTGCGTCTTGAGCTGTCTTGAGGCGTTTGCGATGACCTTCCCTCGTTGCATTAGGACACATCCAAGTCCCTGGTTTGACGCCTCACAGTAGACCACAAAGTCTTCTGTTCCTTCTGGTAAGGATAATATAGGTGCACTGCATAGGGCTCGCTTCAGTGTTTGGAACGCAGCATCTTGTTTTTCTCCCCAGCTGAAGGTTACACCTTTCTGATTCAGGGTGGTAAGTGGTTTAGCAATTTTCGAGAAGTTTTGTATAAACCTTCGGTAATACCCAGCGAGGCCCAAGAATTGTCGGATTTCTGTTGGAGTCCTTGGAGCTGTCCAGTTCTCGATTGCCTTGATTTTGTAAGGGTCCACGTGTATCCCTTCCTTGCTGACCACATGACCTAGGAAATCTACTCTCCGAATCCAAAATTCGCACTTCGAGAATTTTGCGTATAGCTTCTCTGTCCGTAATGTTTCCAAGACCTGTCGGAGGTGTTGGTTATGTTCCTATTTACTCCTTGAATAAATGAGTATCTCGTCTATGAACACGATCACAAATTTGTCCAGGAAAGAACGACATACTCGGTTCATCAAGTCCATCAACACCGCTGGTGCATTAGTCAATCCGAAGGGCATTACTACAAACTCGTAGTGACCATAGCGAATTCGGAATGTCGTCTTGGGAATGTCTTCTTCCAGAACTCACAGCTGGTGATACCCAGATCTTAAATCGATCTTTGAGAAGTAGCTTGCTTCTTGTAGTTGGTCGAACAGATCGTCTATGCGTGGTAAGGGATATCGGTTCTTGATCGTGAGCTTATTCAGTTCCCGGTAATCGATGCACATGCGAAACGATCCGTCCTTCTTCTTTACGAACAGAACTGGTGCTCCCCAAGGTGAGAAGCTTGGTCTGATGAATCCTTTGCTTAGAAGCTCATTCAGCTGGCTGGATAATTCCTGCATTTCTGTCGGTGCCAGCCGATACAACGATTTTGCTACGGGGGTAGTTCCGGGAATCAAGTCGATTCTGAACTCGACTTGACGTTCTGGTGGGACTCCTGGAAGATCTTCAGGGAAAATATCGGGGAAATTGCAGACTTCCGGAATGTCTTTAATGTCTTTCACTTCTCGTTTCTTGTCTACCACGTGGGCTAGGAAGGCATGATATTCTTTGCACAAGCATTTTCGGGCTTTGACGCAAGAGATGATTTATAAATTGGTATCGGGTTTGTCACCATAAATGACAAGAGTTTCGCCACTTGGCAGACTTAGGCGAACAGCCCTTTCGTGACACAGAATATCAGCATGGTGAAGGCTTAACCAGTCCATACCGATGATGACATCAAAGCTTCTTATAGTGATCGGCATTAGATCGATTAATAAAAAGTGTTCATTTAGAGCTAGCGTACAGCCTACATACAAATCGTTTGTGCTTTCTGTTTTACCGTTTGCCATTTCTACTGTAAATATCTTATTGAGTGCTTGGGGTTTTTGATTAAGTAAGTGTTTGAATTTATGACTCACGAAACTTCTCTCCGCACCACAGTCAAAGAGTATGCATGCATAAATGTCGTTGAGGAGAAACGTACCCGTAACAACTGTGGGATCGGCTATTGCCTCGTTTTGCCCTATTGCCCGTACTCTTCCTACGCTGCTAGCATTCTTTGCCTTAGGGAAATCCCTCTTGTAATGCCCAGTTTCCCCACACCCATAACATTCCTGGCTCACTCCAACACCAGGAACTTGGGTGATTGGTCACGCCGGTGCCTTACAGAAACGGGCAGTGTGCCCTTTCGTGTTGCAGTTTTTACAGTGCATCTCCCGGCCATTCCCGTTGTGATGGTAATTGCATTTGTTGCACTTTGGTAGGCTCCCAGCATATTGTTTCGCTGGCATAGGGGTAACAGGGACAACAGTGGGGGAAGTAGCGGGATGGACCGCCACTATATGTTGTTTCTTTGAAGGTTCTTGCGAAGATTGACCTTTCCTCTTGTTCCAAAACTTCTTCTTGTTGTTGTTGTTGGAATTGCTGTTATTGTTGTTGCTTCCTTTGGTTGGTTCTGGGACGACGGTCGTGACATCTTGGCAGACCCCATGATCAACGAGGGACTGTGCCAGTTGCTTGGCACTGTCGAACGTCGTGGGTTTGGAAGCTAGCACACTTCCTCGAAGCTGTGGCGACAGCCCCCAGATATACCTTTCCACCTTCTTGCTTTCTAGGGCCATCATCCCTGGGCAAAGTATCATCAAGTCACTGAACCTATTCGTATAAGTTGTGATGTCCGAGCCCACCATAGTCAGGCCCCAAAGCTCCTGTTCAAGCTTCTGAATCTCGCCCCTTGGGCAGTACTCTCGCAGTAGCATTTGTTTCAGGTTCTCCTAACCCATGGAGTTTGCCACCACCAGAGTTAGTGACTTGATGTGGCCATTCCACCACGTTAGGGCTCGTTCGGAGAAAGTACAGGCGGCAAATTTTACTTTGCTCTTTTCTGGGCATGAGCATATTTCGAACACGGCTTCCGTTTTCTCTATCCATTAGGATAGAGCCATTACTCCCCCGGTTCCATTAAAGGGGATGGGTTTGCTGTTGGAGAAGTCCTTGTAAGTACATTCCATCGGTAGAGCTATTTATTCCTCCTCCTGATCCGTTGTTACTCATTTGTGCCATTGTTGTGGTTATGGCAGCTGTTACAGCAGCCTGAAAGGTAGCAGCATCCATCGATGGAGGGGGTGGTGGAGGTGGTGTTGGTGCTCCTGTAGTATTGAAGCGTCGGGGATTCCTTCTTGGCGGCATGATTCTGCCATAAGTTAAGATACGAATTCTTGATAAGTCTTCAGAAATGATTATGGAAAGTCTTAGTATTATATGTTTTGCGTTCTAAACATTACCGAATTTTGTAAGTTAATGGAAACTTTCAATAATAAGTGTACGATTTCCTTAGTATTTTAAGAACTTAATGGAATACTCAAAGAAATAATAAATGCGTGTCAATTTCATTGATATTAATATTTGATACAACGATCAGGAAAATTTGACCTTACATGGGTCTAGAGTACATCAATGACAATGGGAGAATTTGACATCATTCGGGCTCCTGAATTGTGCACTCACAATTCGTCGGGTTTACATTTAAAAAGAAAGAGTAACACCAACACTTAGTCGATAAGTATATACATTGCAACAGAAGTACGCGCTCTACTCCGAGCGGGTAGCACGCAGCAGACCATGGTATGTGGTTGTGGAAGTCTGAGCTAGGGCTACTTGACGTTCAGCCTCAATGATGTGCCTCTTCATTGCGACTTGGCTTTTACGGAACTCCCTTACTTCGGCTCTAGCAGCAGTAATGTCCTTCTGAAGGGAAAAGGTATGCTCTATTGTTCGCTCATGTTCTTCGTCCAGACGACGAAGACGTACCGCAGTGACCGCAGCGGTGGCCCCAATGTCCAAGAGTTGGCTGGCATTCACTCTTGTTTGCTCGCCTTGGTTGGCAATGCGACGAACCATGACAGGGAGTGCCCTGTCAGCCGAACCCCCGTTGCTGAGATAATAAAAGCCTCGTCCCATGCCGTAAGGTGGTCGTTCCCCTCTCGTGAAACATTCACGTAATCATAGTCACCGACTCTGTCTTCTGCCTGCGAGACAGAAACTCCTGGGCCAACCGTTCCCTCTCCACCGGGGGAACATACTCATCTCGGAACATCACAACAAACCTCTCCCAAGTCACTGAAGCATGCTCTGCAGGAGTAAAACTGGCTGACACAAACTTCCACTAGTGCTTCGCTCCCAAGCGAAGCTCGTTCAGCGCGAACCGCACCCTTAAATGCTCTGGGCAAGAACAAGTGTAGAAGCACCTCTCAATATCATAGATCCATCTTATCGTAGCAATCAGATCCTGATTCCCATCAAACTCTGGTGGCTTCATGTTGCTGAACACCCGGTACAGCAACGAGTCACCTCCCTATGGCCTTGCAGCAACGACAACTGCGGTGGCTGCAGCAACAGCTGCCTCAGAAACTACAGCATATCATTCATCAAACGTCTCGATCAAAGTGGTCTTAATAGACCCAAACATCTCCGGAATAGCCTCTCGTATGGCTGTGGTCACCTCGTCGTGAATCATCCTGCAAATCTCATCATCGCTAACTCCACTGCTCTCTGGGTTGTGACATGTACCTACCATGATGTCTCTGAAACACAACACAAAATCATCAGAGACTCGCTTGAGCATACTCACACTCGACTACTCATCCCTACTTGCTCCTTAGCATCCTAAGGATTCTTACTTGGATTGCATACAGACCGGGTGCTTTCAGTAGTACGGGCCCAATACTACCTTCCACACCCCACCTGTAGTCACCCCAAGTCCTCTTCCTATCATTCTAATTCACAAATACTCATTTATCTCACGAATCACAGACTACTATCTCAGTAGACCCCTCTCAAGGTCATCTAAGTATCTTTTCCTAGATTATCTCCCGACTCAGAACTCAACACATACTCAAGCAAATAATATATAACACTAATCAAAAGCATCTCCTAGGCTAAGGCATCACAAATCAGGCAACTTTAGCCCTAGAATATGAAGTACCTAGCCTACCCTCTAGCATGCAATTCTAATAAAATATCTCCTAAATTTCTCATAACACAAAAGTAAGGGTATTTTGGGAAATCACCGTTCGGCCTTTGGCTGATTGTACACATCGTTCCAATTCGTTTTCTCTTAGAGCTCTTACTCGTTTTAGAAAAATCATTTCTTTAGAAAATTCTTCACAAATCCTCAGTTTGAGTCCAAACACACCCGGAGGTGCATCCGAATCCCTCAAACCAAGGCTCTGATACTAACTTGTAACAACGTAAACTTTCAAACCAATTTTTTCAATTTAAAAACACATTTATCTCAATAATAAAATCACAAAATGTCACAATGTCAATTCATCAAATCTTATATCCGAAAACTGTATATATCAAAACTCCAGGATCCTCTCAATCATAAATCAATCTCTGATGTGTGTACAATCAAGCCGGCGCCTTCCCGTGATCCTGAGAAGTACCTGAAACACATAACGCATAACACAGTAAGCACGAATCTTAGTGAGTTCCCCAAAATACCACACACAACTCATTATCCACAATAGGCTATAACTCAATAAGCTCATAATAACAATACTCAGCATAAATCACAAAGACATAATGCAGAGTATTAAGATATACAGGTAAGGACAATAAACATCTCAATCACACAAAGGCACCATTCATGGTAAGTATAGTGAGAACACTCACCTTGTAAGCTAGCAAGCAACAACTTCTCCCATGGAAATCTCGAACTAGCCCCTGCCTAACATATAGAATAATTGCCTGTAATTAATACTACACTCATACTCAAAATGTACCAAGAGTTGTTCTCTCTCTCTCTTTCGAACTATTGGAATGGGTAAAAGACCATTTTACCCTTCCATGGTCTCCATTACACATGTCGACCAAAACCCTAAAGTCCACATAAGTCAAACTCGAGTCAACAGTCCATGTCTGACTCGAATCGCCGAGTGCACCCATACGACTCGTCGAGTCCACTTGTTTTCCTCTGAAGTCTCTAGAAGGTCTAACTCAGCTCGTCGAGTTGACCCCCAACTCGTCGAGCTTCCGCATGCTCAAGCTCATCGGGACAACCATAACCGAATCGTCGAGTCGGCTCATCGACTCGACGAGTCCATTCAGACTCATTTCTCATTCCGACGATTTCAAGGCAGAGAACCTTCCCAAACTCTAGATCTAAACTCTAAAGGCTCGTTTATCACGTAAGGTCACAAGCTTTAGGTCCATACATGGCACTTTGGGCTTGAAATTCCAAGAACATGCTCTAATAAGGGTTTTTCACTCAAGAGCTCTATTAACGTTGAATAAAGCAGGGACCTTTAGACTCTAGGGACCTCACAAGGTCCAGATCTGAAGTCCAAACCTCCATATGAACTCAATACCCTCAAAGTCCCAATAATAGATAGAGAAGAAGCCCTAATCTCCAATAATATGAGATCTACCCAAACTAATGAGAAAGGTATAAACTTTATATCTTTTACAAAAGCTCTTGGATGAATAGCAACAGATCTAACATCCTCCTCTCGATCCTTGCTTGAAATCCTTCTCTTCTCTTCCAAAAATGCACCAATATACTTAATATTAGCTCACACTCTCTCTATTAGCTCAAAGGGGCGATTAGGGTTTCTCTAAGTGAAGGTGAGCAACTGATGAGCCTCAAATGAGGCTATAAGTGCCCTTAAATAGGCCCTAAACCCGAGGATTTAGGGTTTCACTTCACAGCGTCTCCTCGGCGATTCGACTCTCTGACTCGTCGAGTAGATCATTAATCCCTCGTTACACAACGCGATTCTACTCGACGAGTTGCAGGAACAACTCGTCGAGTTGCTCAATAGCCCTCAAAATAAATAAATAACCAATATAACTAGAAGTCTAGATGTTGCATTATCCATGATCCATGATTCAAGTGGGCTAACTCTTTATGGATTCTTCCATAAACTTAGTCCATCATGTATCATAAGCCCAAAACATATATATAACTAATTAACACAATTATTCCCCATTAATTTAATTAGTCTCTTTTGATCACTAAATTAATTCCAAATTAATTTTTGATCAATACTAATTAAATCATATGATTTCATATTAATATATTAGAACTTATAATATATTAATAAATCATAAATAACCTCTTCTCAAAAGTCAATCCTATCATATTGTCCTGGTGATATGCAACCCAAATAGACCATGCTACTCTCGGGTCAAGTACATACCAATTATAGTTATGGGCTTAGACAACTAATCCAACAGTCTCCCACTTGGATAAGTCTAATAACTATTATTGCAAGTACGACTCCACAACCCAACTAGCAATCGTATCTCTTAAAATCCGCTGTCGAACTCTGAACTAGTCAATGACGTGTCCATTAGACAAGGGATCATATATTCCTCCATTCTAGATATCATATGTACATGAGACATGTATTATAATCATTCTCTCTGTCCATATGTTGTTTCCCGATTTCCAATTTATGACGACTGACTTGTTGAGTATTATGTATTGCGTCATTGGGCCTATTTTGTTTACTCCGTTTATATAAACGAGTTGGGCCTGTCCACTCGTATTTGATTCTAGGGTTAGGGTGTATAAGTTGCATGCATGCATTATATTTTATACAACTCTGATATTATCTTTGTAACCCTATTTACACCTCTACAGAAGTAATTCTTCACCGAGTTCTTCTAAGGCGTGACTATTAATCATTCAGCACCAGTTTGATCAATATCATGTTCTTGTTACTTATCTGTTTGAATCTTTTCGATCTTTAAGGTTTTATTTTCAACAATTGGTATCAGAGCAGGAGACTGTGTAATCTATAAGCATCTCTTCAGTTTATATATTTTTAGGGTTTCCGTTAATATATGATCTAACTCAGTCGTCTTCTTTGTCATTCTGACGGCTAAAAGAGATCTTAATATTACTCTATAAATAATCTTTTTTTACACGTCTGATTCATTACAGATATCAAAAGGCTATTCACCATGCAGAACGACGATTCAAACATCAACTCATTGAATATCTAAAGCAGCATTGGATCAACAACTAAAATCCCGATTCTTTTTCCTCACGAATATGAAGTCTGGGCGATACACTTTGAAGATTATGTTCTAGGCTCAGAAGATAATGGTTATCTGATTTGGGAGGCAATTACTCTAGGTCTGTTTGTTCACACAGAGACAAAGAGAAAAATCAAAACCCAAAAGGAATACAACCAACTGCTCCTTGATGTGAAGGACTTGCCTCAACATGAAAACGACAAACTCATAAGCAATATTAAAGGAATGAGAATCATCATATTCGCTTTGCAAGCAAATACTCTCCGTCTTGTAAGTTCCTGTGACACATCGAAGGCTATATGGGATAGGTTGAAAGAGCTGTACTCTACAGACGCAGATCTAGAGCACTCGACTCAAACGCTCCTGCTATCTGAGTTTGGCGAATTCATTCAAAATCCTGAAGAAACTCTGAGTGCCACGTTCAATCGATATAATCATATTCTCAGTAAGATGATGAAGCATGGGATTGGACGTGAACCGATTGAGTAAAAGGTCACGTTCATGAACGGACTGCGATCAGAGTGGAAGGCAGTTGTGTCAACTACTAAAGCGCACGAACAGTTAAAAAACTATACTCTTGCAAGGCTTGTGGGTATTTTGAAGGTGTGAGAGAGTGAAGTGACGAAAGAAGCGAAGGTGGTTTCTGGGATGCGGTCTTTAGCCTTGGTTACGAAGGGCAAGACAATTACTGATGACGGATCTAAATCAGATCACTCTGAGTATGAGCTTTCAAACGAAGATTTCGCTTTCATGGTGTCAAATCCTAAGTGATTTTCTAGGAAGAAGTTTCCCTTAAACAAAAAATAGAAACTGGAAGGGAAGCTATAGCGCAGAGAAGGTGAAAGAGGAGAACAGAAGTGGTTCTCAGAAAGAGGAAGAGAAGAAGGAGAAAAAGCTGGCTGGTGACTCCGGATATGATTATAACTATTGTCATGGCAAAAACCATCTTTCCAAGGAGTATATGCTGCGTAGACTGACTGAGAAGAATGAAGGAGAGGATGAGGAAGCCTACCGTCTGAGAAAGCTGGAGAAGATCAAGAGGAAGAAAACTAATGATAACTCTACGCCTGTGTTGATTGTGAAGGAAAATATGGCTGAAGGCGAGTTTGGAGGAGTGGAAATCTGGTCGACAGACTCCGAGAGTTCGCAAGCCCACACACGGAAGGGCATTTGTAGCAAAAGAGGCAAGTTCCCAGTTCTCAGGAAGATGTTTAATGGTGACTGGTGGAAGTTCGCAGATGCACGAGAATGCTAGCGGAAGTGAGAGAAGGGATGATAGCTGTTTTGCCGCACGACCTGTTCCAGAACAAATCAATGAGTGCGAACAGCTGATCAATAAGGTAAATTCCATTCTCGAATCTCTTAATATTCTTGTATCTAGATATGAAACTGAGTTAAGCGACTTAAAATTCACCTTTTCAAGTATAAGCGATAGTTTAAAGCGAGCCCGGTTGATAAACTCTAACCTAACTGATCAATTGAGCAGGGCTACATCCAAGAGTAATGAGAGTCGTATGTGGATTCAGAAGATCGAATCGGATTTGTCTATTTATTTGCAGAGAGATAATTTTATGCTTTTAAAACAGCGAAACATTTTTTGTTTAATTGCAAATAGGCTTTACTTTAATATCACTCAACTGCACCTTGATTGTGAAATTGGTAAGAAAATCCACAAGATGATTTTTCCATTTCTCAAATTAAAGGAAGATGAAATAGACGCAGACTGCTACAAATGCGAATCTATCGTTTCGTCTGAAGAAACTTCTGATGTGTACAAATATGGACTTGAACGAATCAAAAATTACATTAAGTCCAAGGACCACAAAAATATATTGAAACAAATCTTGGATGAGAATGATAAAAAGTAGATTAAATCTGATACTGTACAGAAATTTGACTCATTGAATGCCAAGTTGAGTTCAGAAAATAAATTGAATGTTGAAAACACTTCTGAATTTGATGAGGATAGTGATATGAGTGAGATCTCCATAGAGGATGAGGTTGACTGCTCGGATTCGTTAAAAACGAACCTCAACATGCGAAAGCTCCTATTTCTGAAAATTCAGTTGAGTTCGCAAGAATTTCTCAAAATAAACCAAAATTTTTGAAAGAAAAAGCAACTGTTTTTCCAAAGGTTCAAATTACTCCAAATCAAGTTTTTAAATTTAATGGAGTGACCGAAACTCAAACTGTCGAATTAAAGTCCATTGTCGACGAGCATAAAAAGGATGGTTGCGATGAGTTCTTCTGGTCAGCCCCAATAGATAATGCTGATGAAACTGTTGGTTTATCTGAAAGGACCTCATGTAAAGCGAAGGGAAGATACATGGCTGAACCCATAAACAATCGCTCAACATTTGAAAAAGGTAGCCCAAGTGGTACCAAAGAAGTTCATAGCGAATCCAAAGCAGTGAAGAGCGAATCTGGTGTGGCAAAACCAAAACCAAATGTGAATATTCACAAGTCGTCTAAGCAAGTTGCGGATCAAAAACGACAAAGAAATGAGAGATATAAAAGAAATCTCAATGAAAGGAAGCAATTTTGGCAATCCCAAAATTCTGGCTATGTTCGCAACGAAAGAAGATTTAATCACAATGCGAAAGTACCTTCGCAGGTAAATCCCAATCAATTTTTGCAGTGCTCCTCTCACGATCCAAGGGACTCTCAACAAAAGGGGACTCCAAAACTCTTCTTCACAAAGAAACCAATGGAGAGACCAAAGCCTTATCACTATCAATCCACGAAGTCTACACCCAATGATATCAAAGGCAAGGGAAAATAGTTTCAGAGCCGAAAGTTCCAACCAAGACAACGGATGTTAACCCTAAGGAAACTAAAAAAGAAGTCTGTTAAGAATCAAGCTAACACCAAGCAAAAATCTTCTGATTCTAAAGAAATGAACTTAAAAGATAACAAAATCAAAGTTTTTACCATCAACCGAAAAGATAAAACCACACTCATTAAACGAACGTATTTGGTTGATCTTGACATTACTTTTCCTCCTTCTGTGAAAGGCTCACAAGGACCCAAGAAACTTTGGGTTCCTAAATATGCTTAACTTTTGCAGGTAATTCGTGACGAACTGTTCGACACTGAATGGTACATTGACAGTGGCTGTTCGCGTCACATGACAGGAAGGAAGGAGGAGCTACAAGAGTTCAGGGCTCTTAAGGATGGTGGAAATACAAAGTATGGGAATAATTCTTTTGGAAGATGCTATCGCTACAACAGCATGGCGTAGTTGAAAGACGAAACTGTTCCTTGTGTGAAGCTGCACGACCCATGCTAACGTTCGCATGTCTGCCACTCTACTTCTGGGAAGATACTATCGCTACTGCTTGCTTTACCCAAAACAGAACCATCTTGAATAAGCGATTTTCTATTACTCCATATGAAATTTTAAATAATCGCAAACCTAATGTCATTTTTTCCATGCTTTTGGTTCCAGGTGTTTCATCTTCAACTCTAAGGAACAACGGAACAAGTTCGATGTGAAAGCTGATGAGGGAATATTCGTATGGTATTCACTGACCTCTAAGGCATATAGGGTTCTCAAAAAACGATCAAAGAAAATTGAAGAAACCTATTATGTCACGTTTGATGACAACTATCTGAAAAGGATTCAGTCAAGTGAAAGTCAAATATAGGAAATCTTTCCTACGCCCAGTCCTGTCGTTATTTCCAACCTATATGAGGAGTTCATGTTACTGTTTGATGAACCTGAGAAAGCCATCACATCTGAAGCCAAGGCAGCTGATAAAAAAGTAGACAAACTTAAGAATATCATTGATGATGCTGCGAAAGACATGCCACAACAACCATCCAGTTCGAACATTCCTCAAGACACGAACGATACTCTCCAGGGGGAGAATTCTTAATCTAATTCACACTTTCAGGGGGAGGATGCCACACCTCAAAGCACGAATACTCCACTGTAGGGGGAGGGTTTCTCTTCACATATTCCATCTGAGCCTCCTTTTGATGGAGATTTATCACCTCCTTCAATGACTCATGAACCTCCGTTCGCAGGCGATGATTCGATTCCTGAAGTTAAGGAGTTCGCATCATTCGAGGGGGAGAATAAGGAAGCGAATGATGATTCAGACGCTCAATCCGTTCAATCAGAATTTGAGGAGATTAATGTTGAACTAAATCCATCCGTAGATCCCAATTATCCTCCTATGACCAAATGGACCAGAGATCACCCAAAAGCTCAAGTCATTGGTGAATCTTCTGTCGGTGTCCTTACCCGATCCTAACTAAAAGCGAAGCAAACTGTATTATTTTCAAAAGTAGAATTATGTATGTTTAATTCATTTGTATCCAAGATTGAGCACAAAACCGTCAACACTGCTCTTGATCACTCTGATTGGGTGCAAGCAATGCAAGATGAATCAATGAGTATGAACGTAACAAGGTTTGGAGATTAATTCCAACTCCACCAGATGCATCAGTTGTTGGTTTGAAATGGGTATTTCGCAACAAGATGGATAAAGAAGGGAACGTGATCAGGAATAAAGCAATACTTGTGGTCAAAGGTTATTGTCAAGAAGAAGGTATTGACTACGAAGAGACCTTCGCACCCGTTGCAAGGTTGGAATCCGTTCGCATATTCTTGGCATATGCAACACATAAAAACCTAGAAGTTTTTCAAATAGACGTGAAGTGTGCGTTCCTAAATGGCGAACTGGAAGAGACTGTTTACGTGGAGCAACCACCTGGGTTCGTGAATGAAAAGTATCCCAAGCACTGCTATATTCTCGACAAGGAAGTCTATGGTCTGAAGCAAGCTCCAAGAGCCTGGTATGAAACATTAACTCGTTTTCTTAAAATGTCCAAATTCAAACAAGGTTCGGTTGACCCAAATTTCTTTCACAAGAAAGAGGGTGACCACTTGATGATCTTCCAAATCTATGTTGATGAAATCATCTTCGGATCTACTAATCCTAGCCTAACAGTTGAGTTCCGAAAGTTGATGGAAACTAAATTTGAGATGAGCTCAATGGGTCCAATTAACTTTTCCCTTGGATTAAACATTAGATAGGGACAGGAGGGAATTTTTATAAATCAGGAAGCTTACACGAAGACCTTACTCGCTAAGTTTGGAATGGTGGGAGACTCAAAGGTGAAGGTTCCAATGGCATTCGGAACGAAATTGACTCCTTCATTTGATAAACCAGCTGCAGATATGACCCTTTATCGTAAGATGATAGGTTCACTAATGTATCTAACAGCCAGCATACCGAATATTATGTTTTCAGTTTGTTACTATGCTAGGTTCCTAGCCAACCCTCGCGAACCTCATATGGTGGTAGTTAAGAACATCTTTAGGTATCTAAAACGAACATCATCTCTTGGAATATGGTATCCTGCGAACTTAGGGTTTTTCATGCAAGCATTCTCAGATGCTGACCTAGGGGGATGCAGATTAGATAGAAAAAGCACAACTGGTGGATGCCAATTTCTTGATGGCAAATTAGTGAGTAGGAAATCAAAGAGACAAACATGTGTTTCGTTGTCAACTGTTAAGGCTAAATACATAGTTGCAGCTTCGTGCACTTCTCAAGTCATTTGGATTCAAAGCCAGCTTCGCGACTATGGATTAAGTATGAAAAGAATCCCTCTTTACTGTGACTCTGAAAGTGCAATTCGCATTTGTCATAACCCAGTGCAACACTCAAAGACAAAACATATATCACTGAGGTATCACCTCATAAAAGATGACGTAGAAGATGGCAACGTCGAGATACATTTCGTTAGATCCGCTGATCAGTTAGCTGACATATTCACCAAGGCCCTACCTGAAACAACCTTTAATAGAATACTTCAAGGGTTGGGAATGATGGATGTTGAATCTGTACCAAAACCACTTTTGCACTCATAAAGTTTCACTGCGAATTGGTGCGAACGTTCGCAGTAACTCGCAGTCAACTGTTCATTTGCAGTCGTATTTATGGATGTGAATCGGTGCGAACGCTCACAGTAGTTCGCAGAACACTGTTCATTCGTGGTTTGTTTTTTCATATATCCTTTTGTACTTTTTGTATATTATTGCTTATTTTTCTTTTCTATTTGTATACTTTCTGTTTTTATTTCTTTTCAGAAATTTTCAAAAACCAAAAATCTTTTATTTGTTTCTATTTTATTGCTTTTCAGAAAAATAAAATTACAAAACTATTTCCATCTTGTGTTTATTTTTTTTGTTTCTTTTATTTTCACAACACTCAAAATTCCAAAATTAATAAATTCACACCAAGATCATGGAAGAAGATGTTCGCAACATTTATCAATTTGTGTGATGGGGCAGGTTTAACTCTCTTTACTTATGTATTAACTAAGGTGGTGTTTGTTTTTTGTCTGCAGATATGCGTGACCTCTTCTGTCTGCGCCGCGCAGAGCACGCTCAGACATTAGCCTTCGCAGACTGTTTGTTTTTTTGAAGACTGCAGACCTAAAAATGTATGCGCGTCCTCTTTTTGGTGCAGATGTGGACCAGAGTCTTCTAACATCTTCAGGCATCTTCTAGCCTAAAAAAACACATATATCTTTACTTTTTTAAGTTTTTTTTTTAATTTATATTTTTTCCAACTTTATTAATGATAAACAATTTGAAAAAAAGTACAAAACAAAAAAAAACGCTCGACGATACAAACATGATATTTTTGACAAATTTATAAATAAAGATTTATTACAATAATAGTTATTGAAGTTGTCTATATAAATATACAAAAAAAATCATAATATATTATTATATTTTTTTACAAAATTTTGTAAAACATTATTTAATACAGTATCGTCAATTTCTCGAGAAAATATTTATGGTGCGTTTTTAATGGATTTAAGTGAAAAATCGAAGTTTATTTCAATCCATTTATGTATCAAATTCTTTTATCCGTAATTACAATGTTAAGTCATAACTTTGCAACCAAAGTTGTTCGTTTTTATCAAATATATACGTTAATTCATACCATTTCTATTTTTATTTTCTATACAATAATACATAAAAGTTGATCTAGATCCGTTAATTATTTATAACAAAGTCATAAAAATATTAAAAAATCACTTTGAAGTTTAAAAAAATTAGTTTATTTAGATTTCAGTTTATTTTAGTAGCCCGCAGATGTTAAAAAAACAAACAGTCTTCTTTTTTCAGACGACAGACGTTTGGTCCACCTCTTCTACTGCAGAGGTCTACAGATGTGGTCCGCAGACTGCAGATATTTCGCCTCAGAAAAAACAAACAACACCTAAGTGTCCCTAGAAGCATGATGTTGCATGTTGACATAAGCCTCAACGACTCGAATATGAAGCCTTAATGAGTTGATACTACCAATCAATTCTTCCAAATCAGGCTGCTAATTCACATCAGTCATGAGCTACCTTACTCTTCTCACATTGAGTTAAGAGTTATATGCATGGTCAGTTTCACATTGCAGAGGTACTTTCGCTTTCTAATAACAATTTTACATTTCTCAATTACTCTCGCATTCATACTTGTAACCCTTGAGACTCTCAGATCTTACCACTGAGGTTTATGGTTCCACAACATCTGTGTTCATGATCTTAGTTTCGTAAACCACGAACTAAGTGAAACCCAAAATTCAATACATTTCATGAATTGACGGTGAACAATCAAGCATTCTAGTATTTTCACCAAGGAATTAACGAAAGTCCACTTTCGTGGTCTGTACCAAGAAATCTCTTTTCTTTTGTGTGATCCTAATGAAATATTCTAGTCGTAAGATGTTTCTTCCCAATGGATCCAGTTTTAATTTTTTTTTGAGATTTCAAATATTCTCCAAGTCACTAAAACTCTTTCAAACCTACTCGTTCAACTGACTACACTGGTCACACGAGTACTTTTTCCAACTTTCGCACTTATGTCGAGTTCGTAGTTTGGTAGAAGAATGAACCACCATTTATAAGCCGTATCAAAAGAGGCCTTTTAATGTTTCTCATCAAACATTTGATCGTTATTCAACGGGAAACCACACTGACACTTCTTAGTCTCTCTTAACTTTGAAGGAAGAGATCTATGCCCGAGATCCTTAGTTTTATGTCTTTTTTTTAGACATCACTAAATCCCACAGATTTGTATAGATTTATTTCTTTATCTTTGACACTCTTTCACGAAGATCCTTGTGATTTTCAAAAAGTCTAGTTCGTGGTTTCTAATGTTCTTTCAGGTTCGTAGTTGTATCTATGTTCGCTAAACTAACCGTTCGTGTCATATATATTCATAACGCTACTTCACTCCGAAAGGGGATACGCTGACATGGCATATCTTAAGAGATAAGAATTCAAATGGGTGCGTGATAATTTGAATCGACAGCTACTTTATTGCCGCATCACACACGAATCTGACACCTCTACGGTTGTCAAGTCACGCTTTTTCAGGCAACGTTTCAATAACCGATGCAATCTCTCTCCTGATTTTCCTCCCATATCGAATCGTATATAAAGATTTTGACGGTTATATCTCTCATTACCACTTTCAAAATCTCTAAACGATCAAAAAGCTCTCAAATGTTCATCTTCTTCCTCAATTTCATCAATGGCGACTTCATCTGAAAACGCATATGTTCAAGATCAAATTGTTCACTCGACACTTCTTGCCATCAAGCAACACCAAAACCTCATCATCGATCTGGAACCAGTTAAGTATGATCCTTACATGCTACCTCTTATTGAGTGCCTGAAAGTCTCCCCTCTCACAATCGCAATGACTCAACTTGAGAATGTTCCGATGTCGATTCTCTCCAAGGCATACAAAACGGAAAACTATGTGAAGGATGAACAACGGATCTACTTCGACATCCACAACCATACAACCTCGATTTCCAAAGCCCGTTTCTATAATTTGTTAGGGCTTCCTCAGTCTGACAACATGGTTAACCCGGAAACTATTCCAAACGCTGCTATCTTGGAGATGTTCTACTAAATGGGGTACAAGGAAACTCTTACCGTCGTTTCCAAATTCAAGAAACCCAACCTTCCTCCCACATGGAATGCTCTGTTCACAATTCTATTCAAAGCTTTTTCTGAAAGGGTCACCGGCAGCGACTGTGTAAGTAAGCTCTCTATGGGTCTCATGTATGGGCTTTACACTGACCAAAATGTCGATTATGGTTCAATCCTCTAGGCTAAAGTCATCCAGAGCACTCATTCTGTCACTCGTCACAGTGAGATCTCTTGTGCGAGATTTTGGACGATCATTGTTAACAGGGCGATTAACCAACTTAAAGTTCCAGTGATGTCTAATGCACTGATGGCTTCGATTGCAACCTTACACACTACTGGCATCATTGTGGCCGATCCCTCAAATTTTTCCTTCATCGGATCGATCCATGAGGCCATGTTCTGTGATGTGCCTGCCAGCAGCAAAATCTTAGAGGGTTATCGCGCTCTTAAACCCTCTGGATTTCGCCCATTGAATGCTGAATTTCAAGAGATTTTGGCTGAGGTAGACAAGGGCAAGAAAGGAGGAAGAGGGTCCAAGAAGACTGGCAAGAAAGACACATCAAAGGAAGGACCATCTAAGGCTGCAAAACTTCAACCCAAAAAGCGAAAGGCTCCTGCTGCATCTACTGTTGCTCCGAAACGGCCAAAGCAGCCTGTTAAACGGCGAAAGTCTCCAACTCCTTCTCCATCTCAGAGTGAAGACGAAAGCTCTGACTCCGAGTTTGAGGTTCGCGTTGAAGACAACCAACAGGTTGGTAATGAAGAAGAAGAGCATGTTCACACTGAGGAGGAAGATCAAGTTCGCTCCGACCCACCTTTTCACACCAAGGATCCATCTCCGAATCGTGAGGTCACTCTACCACTTAACGATTATGTTCCTTCTCATCCTCCTTCACCAAAAACCACCACTTCTATCCCAATCACCATTGCACCTTGTCCACCACCAGTATCATCTCAACCAACAACAGTTACTGTTACTACTCCTATCTTCACTGATTCTACCATCCCACCCAAAACCTCTGGTACACCTGCAAGTTCAGTCAACGTATCTGATATGTGGGCTACTACTTCAGGATTCTCAAGCCACGTTTCACCACCTATCTCTCCAATTCGCACTGACATCCCTGACATGATTTTTGGAGACGAAGATGATGATTTGAGCGGATTCACTTACAGTCCTTTCCAAATAAGGATTGACAGTGAAGATGAAGCTTCTGTTATGAAAGAAGAACTCAAGTCTCTTCAGGAGAAGATAGATCAGCTGCTTCCCGCATCCAAGGCCTCTTCTTATGAGGCATACTCCAAAGCAGCTGTTGAGTCCATCCTCGAGCGAGTCACGAAATAGCATGCTGCTAATGCTACGACTATGTCTAAAGCAGTATCTGACTCCGCTGAAGTTTCAAAAACAACGACCGAAAAAGTCGATAAACGAATTGCTGACACCATTGAATTCATGAATGATTACAAGACCACCTACAACTCCAACACCGCCACTGCGAACCAGGCTATTCATAATGTGGGTGCCTTGTTCAAAGCGGAAAAACCCAACTTTGTTACTCTTTGCAAGGAATTTAAAACTGATCAAGAAGCATTCTAATCTTCGATCCCTGCAAAAATCAGAAAGTTGCAGGATGACTTGGCGATGGAAAGAAAAATTATGGATGCTCTCTCCCTGAAGGAAGAAAAATGCAAGGTGTTGGATGTCAAGCATCAGCACGCTGAAAAGCAAGTCAATGATTTGCTATCTGAGAGGCAGCAGTGAGAAGTTTTATCACCAATGTCACTGGACTGCTCTCCGATATCATCGAGACTAGGGATCCGGTGATTTCATTAAATGTTAAGAAGCATTTAAGTGAGAAGCTTAGTTCGGTGTTTGCTATGTTACACCGTTTGGAGGGTGTTTCAAAACCGGTGTCTTTTTCGAAACAAGGGGGAGATGGTGGCTCCAATGCTCAAATGAACGAACCTCCCAAAGCCCCTGCAAAACCATTTATTGGCAATGACGACGAAGACGAAGAGCCTGATGAAGCTGAGCTCAAAAGGCGGAAGGCTCGCGAAGCAGAAATTAAATGAACATGCTCGAATCGTTAGGGTAGCAGAATAGAAGGAAAGGGCTGAAAAGGAAGCTCAGGCCACTCTTAAGAGCAGAATGTTTTTATTTACTAAGTGGACCTTGAAGCGTATCCATAACCAAGTTGTTGATCTACCAAGCCAATATTGGTTGGATCCAGTTGCCTCCTTTGATATTCAAAACACTTAGGATTCGCAACTGGACCTTTCAATCACTCCAAAGGCTTTCAGGTTGCGTGCCTTTGTGAAGGTTGTGAATGCACCGTTCACTGACAGCAGGTCAGATCAAATTTTGTTCGTCTTTTACTTAAAGCACATGAAGCCCCAGTTTGAAACTTGGAGTGCGAACAAGATTGTTGCTGTTAAAGTCACTGGGACGATCGAGACCAAAAACTTCCCCAATGCGAAGTTTAAGGTTGTGAGAGGATCAGCTTGTCAAGCCTACGAATTTACCCTCGCATACCTGCCCTGCCTGAACCCCCATGACTGGATGGTGCTCTTCAACTTGTTGTTGCGAGAGAAGGAGAAGTACGAACCTGTGATGTCCCATCTTCAACTTATGATCAAGTCATACATTCAAGAAGTTGGATCGATGGATGTGGATATTGCCACTGTTTTAAGGAAGAAACTGAGCGTTGTTCCTAAGGAAGCTCCGAAGGACTTTGATAAGTTAAATCCAAGAAAATTTTATGTCACACCCCTAAACCAGAATGGCGGAAACATTCGGGGGCAGATGACTTCACGTAGTATTATAACAGTTGATTATTTGTAAAGAAAGTAAACACAACCATCATAAATATAATTTGAAAGTTACATTGTTGCATGTAATACATGGTTCAAAAGAATATTACAAATATGATGATTTAAAATGTTTTGATAACTGACGCCTTAATGTTCCTTCTCCAAAAGCTGATGTTTTACCTGTATTAATGATTCCCTGAGAAATACAAGTAGGTTTGAAAAAGTGTCAACAATTAAGTTGGTGAGTTCACAAGTGTTTTTGTACTTAAATTTTATGCCTTTCGGTAAAAATAATTGAGCGTGTTTCTAGAAAATCCAATATTTTCCATGTATGTGTGGTAGTTTGAAAAAGTTCCAAAGCCTGGAATGCATAAGTATCTTCGTGCTAAAAATGGTGTAAGTGGATGTATACATATATAATGTAATTACTAAATGCATTTAATAGTCTCGTAAATCAAAGATATTTCGATACTCCATGTGAGTTTAATAACCATGCTATTGACCCAGACTGCCTGTAACAACGTTCTTCAGGCGTTGCAGTGTTATGACGTTTGTCACCCCAGACCTGCCGGTCTAACTGTAGCTAACAGTTTAGGTGCGGGATTGTCAAATCCCGTATAGATCTATACACAAGTATCACCCTCTCCCTACAAGAGATTATGGCTTATAATAAAGGACTTGAAATGCGTACTTGAGAGTACGGTGAAGCCGGATGTCTCACATAGCTTTGTATCAAAAGATGAAAGGTCCACATTTCTTGTAAATGAAAGTATTTCCTTTTTATAATGTTTATGTAAAGGTGTCATGCATAACTTGTAAACTATAACCATTATAGTTTTTCGAAAGTATGTTCCGTTTGGTGATAAAACTCGGTGTAATACCAACTTTGCATCTAAAGTGTAACGTTGGTGGTAATGTTGTTTAACATTTATGAACAAGATATAGGTAAAGTATTTGAAAACATATGTAACGATGCGTATTTAAAACATAAGTCTTTCTCGTGTTTCACTTGTATTCCCCCCCCCTTAAAACATGAAAAGACGTGAAAGTGTAGGGGTATGAACTCACCTGGAAAGTGTGGTGATTTGAAGAAAACGAGATTTTCTCGGGCAACACTTCGACCGGGAAGTGGTAAGTTTCTCGGGATTCTCGGAGCTTCGGACCTTCGTCGGAACTTGGATATGTAACCGGAGTGTCGGGGTCGTCTCGGGGTGCTAAACGTAGAGTAGAAGTGAGAGATAAGAGGGAAATGAGCAAGAGAAGTCGGAACCCTCGCATCTTATTTATAGGTTGAACTTTCGGGACTCACGTCGCGAGCATGGGATGGCTCACGTCATGAGTTTGGCCCGTAGACGCGACGCCTGGTGGTCTAGCTATGGCACACATCAGTCATAGACTCACGTCGTGAGTCTTCGGATAAGGTTGGTGTGCGTGCCCCAAACTTCATAAATTCATATATCTCGCATACGTGTTCCGATTCCGACGTTCTTTATATCCACGTGTAGGTGGAATTATGCTCTACAACTTTCGTTTAGACCCCGTCGGCTAATTTTGAGTTAAGTTTTTAATATTATATTTTTACTAGGCCGGGACAGGAAAAATTCATTAAAAATTCATAACTTCTTCATCCGATGTCTGTTTTCGTCTGTCTTTTTACCGTTGTATTACTATTGTCGAGATCTTCAATTCTCGTTTAGGTTGGATCGGCTAAAAATCGCTTGATCTCTATTTCGAGTTTTTGGATGTCTACTGCTATATGTACGCTCACGGTTTGTTATTATCTACGACTTTTGTTTAGATACTTAAGGCTAAAAAGGATTTTATTGAAATTTCACTTTTTACGCTTAACAGTGTTTTACCGGTTGTGTTGCGGATTTTCGATTGGTCATAACTTCTTCGTTATAACTCGGATTTGAGTGTTCTTTATATTTCTGAAAACCTTGACACAATATCTAAAATTTTATGTATTCCATTTGAGACTTTAGAACACTTCATTTTTGACGCTATTTTTATTGATTCTTAAATAGATTATAACATTTGACTTTTTGAACAATACATTGACTTGGAATATCGGGTTGTCACATCATCCCCCCGTTAGAGGGAATATCGTCCCGAAATTAATTCTACATTAAGTATTTATGGACTAGGGAAAAGATGTGGGTATTTTTCTCTCATTTGATCTTCGCGCTCCCAGGTGTATTCAGGTCCTCGCTTGGCATTCCAACGGACCTTCACAATGGGTATGCGATTTTGTTTTGTTCTTTTAATTTCCCGATCCATGATTTCTACAGGCTCTTCTACGAAGTGGAGACTCTCGTTGATTTCAATTTCGTCTAGAGGGAGACGAGAGTCTCATCTGACAGACATTTCTTTAGGTTCGACACGTGAAAGGTGATGGGTTTTGAGCACTACATCATTCCTATGCTGTACATGCAAACCCTAAAGCTTCAGATCTAGTTTTTCTAATGAACATGCAATAATCATCCAAAGCCATAAACACTAGATCTAGCATGTGATAATCAAATAACATATGAATTAGGGTTTGGATCTTACCTTGATTGTTATGTAGCAATAGCAATCACAATTCCTTCTTGTAATTGGCTTTAATAACCTTAGTGTCACAAATGTCACACCTCTAATGGCTCACAAACAACTAGAGCAAGAGGATGAAGAAGGAGAAGAGAGGAGGCACCCAAAAACGTCTACAAACCCTAAGGAATCAGTTAGCCACGTTTTTGGTGCCCTAGGGGTCCTTAAATAATGAGGCTATTAGGGTTATCTAACAAGGAAACACTAATTTGACTGCTTAGGCCCTAAGCAGCCCATGGACTCCCTCCTTAGAGGCCTTGGACGATTTCTAATGGGTTTCCCCATAGAATTCGTCCACTCCTTTAAATGGAGTCCATTTTCCCAATATTCAACTATCACACAATTGATAGTTTTAGTCCCCTAAGTTTAATTAATCCCTTTTAGCCACAAAATTAATTCTTAATTAATTATTGACTAATATTAATTAAACAATATGATTTCTCCTTTAATATATTATTCTCATAATATATTAATAAATCATAATTAATCCTCTCTCTCTCCATAATTCATCCTATCAAGTTGCTTTGGTGAAGGCAACCCAAAAGGACCATGCACCATCAGGTCAAGTACATAACAAAATAGTTATGGACTTAGACACTAATCCAACAGTCTCCCACTTGGATAAGTCTAATAACTATTCTGCGTATGACTTTAGCTCCTGATCTGCAATCGTAGCTTTCAAAAGCCGCTGTCAACTCTGATCTTATCAGAAACGTGTCCTTTAGATAAGGGATCATATATTCCTCCATTCTAGATATTGTATAGACTGATACATGGATTTAAATCATTCTCTCTGTCTATATATTGTTTTCCCACTTTCGATCTATGATAACTGACAACAAACTAAAATTGAACACATCAACTTAGTCCCGGCTTGGCCAAGCTCTTAGGTGTCATCACTAAATCATCGAGGGGCCCACAAATATCGCTTTTATCCCTACCTTGGGTAAAAGGAACGGATAAACTTCGACTCAATGCTCGCTTGTACTTACTCACCGAATTACACACAACAATACGTTTTATAACACCAAGTTACTGGTGCGTTTACATATTATCAATGTGTAACCAACTCGCAAGATACAACTTACACATCTCGGTTTCAAGAATACAAGATATTATCGTCTCACCAATCACTCGTGATAAAATCCATGAAGCGATCCAAGTGAGCGTGGGTTTATTCCAATACTCTAATCTTATAGTAGCACTCATGAACCCTGCAACGAACTTTTGCTATGTCTAAAACACTTTAGACAATCTATAGTCAGATTCATGACAGTCTTCTTTCATTCATACTTCCAAAGAATGAGCGACTGTGGAACGTTCGAATAATCTTATTATTCAGGAAGTCAAAACATGCAAACTAAAACACAAGAATAATACTAATCCTATATGGCCCAAACTTTTGAGTATAAATAAAACACCTTTTACTTAATCACCATATTGATTACTCATCATTTGTTGTTTTGGGTAATCAACTTCTTACTTGAATTATAACTACAATTGTCCCATGCTTTTAGCATGCACACTATGTTAACCTATGGTCCTTACTTTGTGAAATAGTATAATTGAATAACATTTTCAATCACACTCATTTCACAATTCCTAATGCATTAGTGTAAGAATACAAAATCCTCGCCACTACTAGAATATGTTAGATTCTAGCATTTTATGCAACGGTCCTTTCGTAATATCATAGCGCCAAAGTCACCAAAACTTTGCCAATGAAATCACAAAGTGCCCTATTGGAAATTGTTTACAAGACAATTCCATAGTTGTGAAGTCTCACATTCAAAGTACATTCCTTTGAACATCCTTCTTGCATAAACTCTTAACGTCCAACTCCCAATATGGAAACATTTCCATATTTGCCATCTGACAACTCATTATTAATAGAATCATATCTAATAATAATAATGCCAGTATGGTCCATTTGTTACTATACTGCCAACTGCTCATAAGCAACCAATCCTTGGCGAACCTTAGATTGTCCTCGACAGTTGTTTAACTAATTCAGTCAAATCCAGTTCTAGTCCTCTTTCCCTCTTAATGCCCTAGGCATTTGGAAAATTCAGAACGTCCGAATATTACAACGACATGGTACTTTACCAGTCTTTTGCTATAATATTTCTATTTCTATTTGCCATGTTCTCACAATTCGAACTATGAAGAGAGATGTCGTAATCATAATCAAGTGTGAGAACGCAACAATTATTTCCATATATAGAATTCTCTTACGTTGAATCCTTTCAACATAACATTCATATATCTTTTTGACTAAATTTGATTAAAATTTCTCGATCTAAACCTTTATATTTGAAATGAAGTATAATATTCTCTCCCATAATTATAGCAAAACAACTTTTCAACCTGTGCAACTTTGCAAAGTGAAACTTTTGTTTTCTATAATTAATATTGCTAACTTGCAATAACAATCATGCTCCCACTAACATGATGATTATATCCATACCAGCATAACATTTATGCTTCCACTAGCTTTGACACGTATTCAGAAAATAGTTGGACTTCTAAAAGACAATACTTATTGACTTTCCAAAGTTCATATTTCCAATACGATGTGCTTCGATAACCCTTTATCTAATCTTCTCAAATTCACACACCTTTCCTTAAATAGCTCACATGTGTGTCTAAACTAATTTAGAACTTATATTACTAAGTCCCAAATGTTCAGACTAATTGTCAAATCTCACAATTCGAACTATGAAGAGGGATGCCGTAATCATAATCGAATTTGAGAATGCAATTTACATAATTGCTATCTCCTTAAAATCTCTCTTAGTGAAAGCGTTTCCTCACAATCATTTTCATGAAGGAGAGAAACCTTATGACACTTAGATTTTATGGTGCATGTGTTCCTATCCATGCAAATTTGTCATAAGCATAATCGTAAGATAATTTTTGTGACAAATTCAAACTCTTATGGACAGAAATTGTTCATTCTTAATTTCTTGCCATCAAGGGTCCCACCATTGCTTCCAAGTTATTTAGCAGCTCACCTATGCCAGTCAATGTACTTTCATTGATCAAGGTGTTTTGCCCTTATGTATTCAATTGAGAACTCGTAGAACTCATATGCATAATCACTCAACTAGATTGGCACAGAAATAAAATTTTGTCAACACGATAGGCTACAATCCTCAAGTCGTGTGCTAGTGTTTATTAGGTTTACTTCTTGATTTGTTCTTGAAACTTTTCAAGATCTTTAGACTCCCACTAACCTCTTGACATATAAGATTCTCTTGTCAAGAAACATTTCTTGACAGACAAATACTCAAGAGTTAGTGAGTGTCTTTATCAAGACAAACCTACATACAATTTGGTATTAGCTGGTCTTTGTCTTATCCAAAACATCACAACTTACCAATTTCAAACGTGCAAGAGCAAGAAAATATTTTCCTACTTCACATTTGATGAGTGTGTTAAATTTCTTAAGATTATGTCACTCGAATCACAATTTTGGAGTACGACTCTAAAACTTGATTTTGGAACGAAGTATGATTCATCTTATTGACTTACCCCATTTTGACAATTCCCGATTCCTCTTCTTAACCAAACTAGTGTACTAAGGTATCCTTAGAGGATGAATTGTAATATGGTTCTTAAGACGATCATAAACATGATACAAAAGTACTCTCCCTTCTTCTTCGATTGGAGAAACTTTTGTCTTTCTTGCCTAATTGATTCTTCTTATTCGTTTTGCCATTCATTGAAACTTTTCAATGATTTAGAATTACACTTAATCTTGTAAGCATAACCACATTTACTAGACTTTTAGTAAACCATGGCGAATAATCTCATTTTATTTGTGGTGGACTTGACCAGTGCACAACATTGTGAACTCGATCTCGTAGTCCTTCACTTGACTCTTTGTCAAGGAATTGGACTTAAAATTTCTAAGTACCAATATTTCCATACATCACATGATTCAAATCATATGATTCCAAGCTTCTGTTCAATTGAAACTTGGGCGAAGGGAATCTTTCGTTACTTAGAAAATTGTGACACTGCCATAAATAACATAACTAAGAATCACATCCACTTAACATTGCTTATAATAGAAACACACAAACATCAATTTTCACAATTGCCAATGCAAGGAAATATAAATAAGATAAAATCAAATTTTATTTTACTACGGAAAAAATATATCCTTACAATGCAAACGAAAACTATGCTATTACGTATTCCTAAGCAATCTATCATAACTCTAAGCAGTAGCTCAAAAATCCGATCATTGAATCCATGCGATCATAATCCACTTCTTCCTGATCAGACTGAGCTTGCTCCTTCCTTTAAGCTTCATTTTCCTTTCTTTGATCCTTCAAAACATCGAAATGTAATCTTATCACATCATGTATTAAGAATCTCCAAATAGGAACTTAATAGAGTTAGATAGTGGATATTTCCTGAAGCAGAGTCATACATCTTGACTCTCCCATCTCTTAGATCTCTCAGGTAGTCAGGGCAACTTCGTAACCAATGCCCCTTCTTTTGGCAGTATAAACACATGGATTCTTATGGAATGGTACACGGGACTATCTCAGACTCAGCCTTTCTCTTGCGTAGAGAAAACTTTTCTGGACTTCCAATGTTACCATTGCCCATAGAGGGTTGGGATATTGATTTACCAGACAAATTTCCTGACCAGTGCGCCAAATCATTTCTGATTCAACAACAATAAGCAAATAAGTCAAATCATTAAGGGTCATGTCGTGGTCCATCATATAGTACTCTCTAACGAATTTACCATATAATTCGGGAAGTGACTGAAGAACCAAGTCAACAACCAACTTCCTTGAGACATCGACACCCAACATCCTTAACCTGTCAATGTGTGACTTTCTCTTTAAGACGTGTGCACACACATACTTTCCATCTTTGTGTCTTATTGCCAACAGGGCATGAGTGACCTTGAACTTTTCAAGTCTTCGAACACGTGGGTCAGGGAGATTTATTGGAGGAGGTGGAGGAAGAGAAGCATGATTTCTATTTCCACAATCCAATCGTGGAACATCATCTTCATGTGGAAAACTTTTTCCAACGGATTTAGAAAGACCATAGTTGCCAGATTATGACATCTATAAAACGGGAGAAAATTCAAGTTTAGTTGATTGAGTCCTTAATAAAACACCCAAATGATATATTAAGGCTGGGACCCAACACAATATCCTACAAATTGGAAGAGGGATGCCGTAATCCAACTCGCAGAACATTTGAAGGTAGGTAAATGACTATTTACCAATTTCCACCATGAAAAACGAAAAGAAGGTTAAATTTTAAATGAATTGAAACTCCTAGATCTTTTGAGATTCATTGAACTTTTTCAATGTCATGTTTAATCTCGATTATGCCCTTCATTTGTGACTGGGATGCCGAGGATCACAAATGAGGTGTGAATAACCATGCGAATGTACGTGGTGCCCTCAATGTTACAGTCACCTAATCGACGTGTCGGTTAACCACACACGCTCCATCGATCTATGACAAACATCGAGTCACCCTTCGCTACCAATGCCAAACCCAACTTAGTGTGCCTATTAACCACACACGCTCCACTAATTGTCTCGACAAGGGTACACAGTGTAATTCCATGGAATTACATCGATTTCACTTTTTCCTAAAGTAACAAAGATTTGGGAATTTAGTAAAACATTTAGTTACTTTAACATTGATTATACTTTTAATGAGGAGAGGGTTTGCCCCATCCTACCCGTTCGGCTAACGACCCTCCACCAATCAAGGAAGCGGTGGGTGAGAGTGGACACCCATTAAACGACCATTTTATAGGCCATAACCTTATACCCCCCTTATAGATCAGCTTCGTGAATGAGGCCTACTAACGGTAAGACTAGCAGTTTAAGTTATACATATATAATATTAGACTTTTAATGTTATATATAGTATAGGGTGTATTTTACATTTTTAAAATACTATGTGGGTTAATTTAATAAATTATACCTTTTAATTTAATTAAACATAAACCATGTCATTATGAATCTATTAACTCTCTTTTAATTATACTTTTAATTAAATTAATAAAATCATAAGGGTATAAATTGAACCTTTTCAAAACTAGGGTTTTAGAATTTAAAATTTCAAAAATTAAACTTTTAATCAAAAAATTTAAATTCCAAAACTTGAGGGCAAGTTTTGAAACATTTCAAAACATTAGGGTTTAGAATTTAAATATTTCCAAATAAAACTTTTAATCAAAAATTGAAATTCCAATGTTAGGGTTTAACTATTTAAATTTCAAAACTAAAACTTTCAAAGTTCAAATTTGAACTATAAAACTTAAGGGGTGTAAATTGAAACTTTTCAAACTTACTAAGTCAAATATTTGACTAATAATAATCCTATATTATCCATATTTAACCAAATCCATCAATTTTGATGAGGATAACCATTCCAAACTTAAAAATTTGGATTTTGGTAAGAAAAACGAGTTTTGGCAATTATCCTCAACAAAATCTGGCAAAAAATTCGAAAATCCCGGCACCTGAGCCCTGGACTCGTCGAGTCCACAATGGAACTCGTCGAGTAGGACCTACTCGTCGAGTCCATTCATGGACTCGGCGAGTCTGCCAGTCAGAACCCAAAAAATTTCGATTTTCAGGCAATAAACAATCAAATATGCATCAAGTCATCAACAAACAGCCCTAGGCTCTGATACCACTGATGGGTTTTGAGCACTACATCATTCCTATGGTGTACATGCAAACCCTAAAGCTTCGGATCTAGTTTGTCTAATGAACATGCAATAATCATCCAAAGCCATAAACCCTAGATCTAGCATGTGATAATCAAATAACATATGAATTAGGGTTTAGATCTTACCTTGATTGTTATGTAGCAATAGCAATCTCAATTCCTTCTTGTAATTGGCTTTAAAAAGCTTAGTGTCACAAATGTCACACCTCTAATGGCTCACAAACACCTAGAGAAAGAGGATGAAGAAGAAGAAGAGAGGAGGCACCCAAAAACGTCTAGAAACCCTAAGGAATCAGTTAGCCACGTTTTTGGTGCCCTAGGGGTCCTTAAATAGTGAGGCTATTAGGGTTATCTAACAAGGAAACCCTAATTTGACTGCTTAGGCCCTAAGCAGCCCATGGACTCCTTCCTTAGAGGCCTTGGATGATTTCTAATGGGTTTCCCCATAGAATTCGTCCACTCCTTTAATATGGAGTCCATTAGCCCAATATTCAAGTATCACACAATTGATAGTTTTAGTCCCCTAAGTTTGATTAATCTCTTTTAGCCACAAAATTAATTCTTAATTAATTATTGACTAATATTAATTAAACAATATGATTTCTCCTTTAATATATTATTCTCATAATATATTAATAAATCATAATTAATCATCTCTCTATCTCTCCATAATTTATCCTATCAAGTTGCTTTGGTGAAGGCAACCCAAAAGGACCATGCACCATCAGGTCAAGTACATACCAAAATAGTTATGGACTTAGACACTAATCCAAAAAAAGGTAGGGTGTACGTTATTGAGTTCTTGCGGTAGTCGTAGTTTGTATGCTACCGGGCCGATCCTAACAACGATCTCGAATGGTCCGATATACCTTGGGTTTATTTTCCCACGTTTTCCAAAATGTATTAATCCCTTCCAGGGGGAGACTTTCAATAATACCCGGTCCCCAACCTGGAATTCCAAGGGTTTCCGTCTTTTGTACGCATAACTCTTTTGTTTGTCTCTTGAAGCTTTTAATCGTTCTCGGATTTGGACAATCTTCTCTGTAGTTTCCCTTATGATTTCTGGGCTAGTGAGAGTGCTGTCAGGTACTTGTCCTTTAGCTAGTTGCGTGTCACCCACTTCAGCCCATCACAGAGGTGATTTGCACTTACAGCCATAGAGGGCTTCGAATGGAGCAACCTTGATGCTAGTGTGATAGCTATTGTTGTACGAGAACTCAACCAATGGTAAATGGGTATCCCAAGCCTTCCCAAAATCGATCACACAAGCTCTTAGCATATCTTCCAAGGTTTGAATGGTTCTCTCACTCTGACCGTTGGTTTGTGGGTGGTAGGCGGTACTCATATCTAGCCTCGTTCCTAGAGATTTTTGTAGTGACTGCCAGAACCTCGAGGTGAATCTGTTATCTCGGTCCGAGATAACGGATATTGGTACACCATGCAATCGCATAATTTCCTTGATGTATGTTCTAGTTAGTTTCTCCAGCTTATCCGTTTCCTTTATTGGTAGGAAGTGCGTGGATTTGGTTAACCTGTCGACGATCACCCAGATGGTGTCAAGTCCACTTGCTATCTTGGGTAACTTGGTTACGAAATCCATGGTTATCCGCTCCCACTTCCACTAGGGTATTTCAGGTTGTTACAATAATCCCGAGGGCTTTTGGTACTCTACCTTGACTTTGGCGCAAGTCAGACATTTGCCTACATAGGTAGCAATTTCGGTTTTCATGTTTGGCCACCAATACAGTTTCTTGAGATCGAGATAAATCTTATCTGAACCGGGATGTACGGAGTATCGAGTCTTATGGGCTTCATTCATGACAACATCTCTGAATCCACCAAAATTCGGCGTCCAGATCCGATTCATGAAGTAATGAACTCCGTCATCCTTGACTTCAAGATTCTTATCCATTCATCTTAAGGCTTCATTCGCCACATTTTCAAATTTCAAGGCTTCTATTTGAGCTTCCTTGATTTGTGTGGACAGGTGTGAATGGATCGTCATGGTTAAGGATTTCAATCAGCGGCCCGAGTATTCCTTTCGGTTAAGGGCATCAGCTACTACATTAGCTTTCCCGGGATGATAACGAATTTCGCATTCGTAATCGTTTAGTAGTTCTACCCACCGCCTTTGTCTCATGTTGAGTTCCTTTTGATTGAGGATGTGCTGAAGACTCTTATGATCGGTGAAGATTGTACATTTCGTGCCGTAGAGATAGTGTCTCCAGATCTTTAGAGCGAAAACGACTGCTCCTAGTTCGAGATCGTGCGTGGTATAGTTGACCTCGTGCGTCTTGAGCTGTCTTGAGGCGTTTGCGATGACCTTCCCTCGTTGCATTAAGACACATCCAAGTCCCTGGTTTGACGCCTCACAGTAGACCACAAAGTCTTCTGTTCCTTCTGGTAAGGATAATATAGGTGTACTGCATAGGGCTCGCTTCAGTGTTTGGAACGCAGCATCTTGTTTTTCTCCCCAGCTGAAGGTTACACCTTTCTGATTCAGGGTGGTAAGTGGTTTAGCAATTTTCGAGAAGTTTTGTATAAACCTTCGGTAATACCCAGCGAGGCCCAAGAATTGTCGGATTTCTGTTGGAGTCCTTGGAGCTGTCCAGTTCTCGATTGCCTTGATTTTGTAAGGGTCCACGTGTATCCCTTCCTTGCTGACCACATGACCTAGGAAATCTACTCTCCGAATCCAAAATTCGCACTTCGAGAATTTTGCGTATAGCTTCTCTGTCCGTAATGTTTCCAAGACCTGTCGGAGGTGTTGGTTATGTTCCTATTTACTCCTTGAATAAATGAGTATCTCGTCTATGAACACGATCACAAATTTGTCCAGGAAAGAATGACATACTCGGTTCATCAAGTCCATCAACACCGCTGGTGCATTAGTCAATCCGAAGGGCATTACTACAAACTCGTAGTGACCATAGCGAATTCGGAATGTCGTCTTGGGAATGTCTTCTTCCAGAACTCACAGCTGGTGATACCCAGATCTTAAATCGATCTTTGAGAAGTAGCTTGCTTCTTGTAGTTGGTCGAACAGATCGTCTATGCGTGGTAAGGGATATCGGTTCTTGATCGTGAGCTTATTCAGTTCCCGGTAATCGATGCACATGCGAAACGATCCGTCCTTCTTCTTTACGAACAGAACTGGTGCTCCCCAAGGTGAGAAGCTTGGTCTGATGAATCCTTTGCTTAGAAGCTCATTCAGCTGGCTGGATAATTCCTGCATTTCTGTCGGTGCCAGCCGATACAACGATTTTGCTACGGGGGTAGTTCCGGGAATCAAGTCGATTCTGAACTCGACTTGACGTTCTGGTGGGACTCCTGGAAGATCTTCAGGGAAAATATCGGGGAAATTGCAGACTTCCGGAATGTCTTTAATGTCTTTCACTTCTCGTTTCTTGTCTACCACGTGGGCTAGGAAGGCATGATATTCTTTGCACAAGCATTTTCGGGCTTTGACGCAAGAGATGATTTATAAATTGGTATCGGGTTTGTCACCATAAATGACAAGAGTTTCGCCACTTGGCAGACTTAGGCGAACAGCCCTTTCGTGACACAGAATATCAGCATGGTGAAGGCTTAACCAGTCCATACCGATGATGACATCAAAGCTTCTTATAGTGATCGGCATTAGATCGATTAATAAAAAGTGTTCATTTAGAGCTAGCGTACAGCCTACATACAAATCGTTTGTGCTTTCTGTTTTACCGTTTGCCATTTCTACTGTAAATATCTTATTGAGTGCTTGGGGTTTTTGATTAAGTAAGTGTTTGAATTTATGACTCACGAAACTTCTCTCCGCACCACAGTCAAAGAGTATGCATGCATAAATGTCGTTGAGGAGAAACGTACCCGTAACAACTGTGGGATCGGCTATTGCCTCGTTTTGCCCTATTGCCCGTACTCTTCCTACGCTGCTAGCATTCTTTGCCTTAGGGAAATCCCTCTTGTAATGCCCAGTTTCCCCACACCCATAACATTCCTGGCTCACTCCAACACCAGGAACTTGGGTGATTGGTCACGCCGGTGCCTTACAGAAACGGGCAGTGTGCCCTTTCGTGTTGCAGTTTTTACAGTGCATCTCCCGGCCATTCCCGTTGTGATGGTAATTGCATTTGTTGCACTTTGGTAGGCTCCCAGCATATTGTTTCGCTGGCATAGGGGTAACAGGGACAACAGTGGGGGAAGTAGCGGGATGGACCGCCACTATATGTTGTTTCTTTGAAGGTTCTTGCGAAGATTGACCTTTCCTCTTGTTCCAAAACTTCTTCTTGTTGTTGTTGTTGGAATTGCTGTTATTGTTGTTGCTTCCTTTGGTTGGTTCTGGGACGACGGTCGTGACATCTTGGCAGACCCCATGATCAACGAGGGACTGTGCCAGTTGCTTGGCACTGTCGAACGTCGTGGGTTTGGAAGCTAGCACACTTCCTCGAAGCTGTGGCGACAGCCCCCAGATATACCTTTCCACCTTCTTGCTTTCTAGGGCCATCATCCCTGGGCAAAGTATCATCAAGTCACTGAACCTATTCGTATAAGTTGTGATGTCCGAGCCCACCATAGTCAGGCCCCAAAGCTCCTGTTCAAGCTTCTGAATCTCGCCCCTTGGGCAGTACTCTCGCAGTAGCATTTGTTTCAGGTTCTCCTAACCCATGGAGTTTGCCACCACCAGAGTTAGTGACTTGATGTGGCCATTCCACCACGTTAGGGCTCGTTCGGAGAAAGTACAGGCGGCAAATTTTACTTTGCTCTTTTCTGGGCATGAGCATATTTCGAACACGGCTTCCGTTTTCTCTATCCATTAGGATAGAGCCATTACTCCCCCGGTTCCATTAAAGGGGATGGGTTTGCTGTTGGAGAAGTCCTTGTAAGTACATTCCATCGGTAGAGCTATTTATTCCTCCTCCTGATCCGTTGTTACTCATTTGTGCCATTGTTGTGGTTATGGCAGCTGTTACAGCAGCCTGAAAGGTAGCAGCATCCATCGATGGAGGGGGTGGTAGAGGTGGTGTTGGTGCTCCTGTAGTATTGAAGCGTCGGGGATTCCTTCTTGGCGGCATGATTCTGCCATAAGTTAAGATACGAATTCTTGATAAGTCTTCAGAAATGATTATGGAAAGTCTTAGTATTATATGTTTTGCGTTCTAAACATTACCGAATTTTGTAAGTTAATGGAAACTTTCAATAATAAGTGTACGATTTCCTTAGTATTTTAAGAACTTAATGGAATACTCAAAGAAATAATAAATGCGTGTCAATTTCATTGATATTAATATTTGATACAACGATCAGGAAAATTTGACCTTACATGGGTCTAGAGTACATCAATGACAATGGGAGAATTTGACATCATTCGGGCTCCTGAATTGTGCACTCACAATTCGTCGGGTTTACATTTAAAAAGAAAGAGTAACACCAACACTTAGTCGATAAGTATATACATTGCAACAGAAGTACGCGCTCTACTCCGAGCGGGTAGCACGCAGCAGACCATGGTATGTGGTTGTGGAAGTCTGAGCTAGGGCTACTTGACGTTCAGCCTCAATGATGTGCCTCTTCATTGCGACTTGGCTTTTACGGAACTCCCTTACTTCGGCTCTAGCAGCAGTAATGTCCTTCTGAAGGGAAAAGGTATGCTCTATTGTTCGCTCATGTTCTTCGTCCAGACGACGAAGACGTACCGCAGTGACCGCAGCGGTGGCCCCAATGTCCAAGAGTTGGCTGGCATTCACTCTTGTTTGCTCGCCTTGGTTGGCAATGCGACGAACCATGACAGGGAGTGCCCTGTCAGCCGAACCCCCGTTGCTGAGATAATAAAAGCCTCGTCCCATGCCGTAAGGTGGTCGTTCCCCTTGTTCCTTGCTCCATCGTTTCAGGTCCACAGCCCAGCGGGGCGCCGGGCCCTGAAAGTCCCGTCGGGGAATTGCTGCTTCTCGGGGAGGATTGCAGATCTCCGGTTCCGAGTCGGTGCTCCCACCATCTCCTTCCTCTTCTGAATCTTCGTCTGGGTCTTCCTCGGAATCCTCTTCGGAATCCTCTTCTGGCTCTTCCTCGGGCATCTCTTCGGGATCTTCCTCTGGGTCTTCCTCAATCTAGCCTCCATTACCCTGGTTAGGGTAGTAGGGATCCCCAGGAATGTGAAATCCTGCCATTTCATCTGATCGAGAATAGAGGTACGAGAATTATATATAAAACTTGGGAGTAAAAAGGTAATTTTTGATAAGTATAAATTCTATTTATTAGACGATTTCTATTTCTAACTAAATATCGAGCTTCGCATGATTATAACAGTTCTTTTAGTTTTACAAAATACTCATATAGTATTTTAAATTTGTAAGTTTGATTCTAGTATTTTCTTTGGTAAGTTTTTGACTTGTTGCTCACTACGACCATTCCTCGACATACGTTGGTTACATCTAGGATAAATATAGTTGATCAGGCTATATTTATTCTCGATCTCATTACATACCCCGAGGCCTAATCGTAGCTTCTCAACTTGCCTTAATACTTTTGTATAGTTTTGACTATGATACTAGACCGATGCATGCATGTACTTATACTTTTATAAAAAATAAAAATATACATCATTTTAATTTATTAAAAGTATAGTTTGTGAAAACGTTTTTGTCAGAGGGTTTTTAGTCCCTTTGCATTTATAGTTTGTATATCTTATGTGGTTTGATATACTTAATTCACTATAAACAATGCTCTGATACCAATCTGTCACACCCCCAAACCAGAATGGCGGAAACATTCGGGGGCGGATGACTTCACGTAGTATCATAACAGTTGATTATTTGTAAAGAAAGTAAACACAACCATCATAAATATAATTTAAAAGTTACATTGTTGCATGTAATACATGTTTCAAAAGAATATTACAAATATGATGATTTAAAATGTTTTGATAACTGACGCCTTAATGTTCCTTCTCCAAAAGCTGATGTTTTACCTGTATTAATGATCCCTGAGAAATACAAGTAGTTTTGAAAAAGTGTCAACAGTTAAGTTGGTGAGTTCATAAGCGTTTTTATACTTAAATTTTATGCCTTTCGGTAAAAATAACTGAACGTGTTTCTAGAAAATCCAATATTTTCCATGTATGTGTGGTAGTTTGAAAAAGCTCCAAAGACTGGAATGCATAAGTATCTTCGTGCTAAAAATGGTGTAAGTGGATGTATACATATATAATGTAATTACTGAATGCATTTAATAGTCTCGTAAATCAAAGATATTTCGATACTCCATGTGAGTTTTATAACCATGCTATTAACCCAGACTGCTTGTAACAACGTTCTTCAGGCGTTGCAGTGTTATAACGTTTGTCACCCCAGACCTGCCGGTCTAACTGTAGCTAACAGTTTAGGTGTGGGAATGTCAATCCCGTATAGATCTATACACAAGTATCACGCTCTCCCTACAAGAGATTATGACTTATAATACAGGACTTGAAATGCATACTTGAAAGTACGCTGAAGCCGAATGTCTCACAAAACTTAGTATCAAAAGATGAAAGGTCCACATTTCTTGTAAATGAAAGTATTTCCTTTTTATAATGTTTATGTAAAGGTGTCATGAATAACTTGTAAACTATACCCATTATAGTTTTTCAAAAGTATGTTCCGTTTGGTGATAAAACTCGGTGTAATACCAACTTTGCATGTAAATTGTAACGTTGGTGGTAATGTTGTTTAACATTTATGAACAAGATGTAGGTAAAGTATTTGAAAACATATGTAGTGATGCATATCTAAAATATAAGTTTTTCTCGTGTTTCACTTGTATTCCCCCCCCCCCCCTCCTTAAAACATGAAAAGACGTGAAAGTGTAGGGGTATGAACTCACCTGGAAAGTGTGGTGATTTAAAGAAAATGAGATTTTCTCGGGCAGCTCTTCGACCGGGAAGTGGTAAGTCTCTCGGGATTCTCAGAGCTTCGGACCTTCGTCGGAACTTGGATATGTAACCGGAGTGTCGTGGTCGTCTCGAGGTGCTAAACGTAGAGTAGAAGTGAGAGAGAAGAGGGAAACGAGTTAGAGAAGTCGGAACCCTCGCATCTTATTTATAGGGTGAAGTTTCGGGACTCACGTCGTCAGCATGGGATGGCTCACGTCGTGAGTTTGGCCCGTAGACGCGACGCCTGGTGGTCTAGCTCTAACACACATCAGTCAAAGACTCACGTCGTTAGTCTCTTGCTCACGTCATGAGTCTTCGGATAAGGTTGATGTGCGTGCCCCGAACTTTAGAAATTCATATCTATCGCACACGAGTTACGATTCCGACGTTCTTTATATCCACGCGTAGGTGAGGTTATGCTCTACAACTTTCGTTTAGACCCCGTCGGCTAAATTTGACTTAAGTTTTTAATATTATATTTTTAATAGGCCGGGACAGGAAAAATTAATTAAAAATTCATAACTTCTTTTTACCGTTGTATTACTATTGTCGAGATCTTCAATTCTCGTTTAGGTTGCATCGGCTAAAAATCGCTCGATCTCTATTTCGAGTTTTTAGCTGTCTACTGCTATATCTGAAACTTAGAAAAATCATAACTTCCTCATACGAGGTAAGATTTGGGCGTTCTTTTTATGTACGCTCACGGTTTGTTATTATCTACGACTTTCGTTTAGATACTTAAGGCTAAAAAGGATTTTATTGAAATTTCACTTTTTACGCTTAACAGTGTTTTACCGGTTGTGTCGCGGATTTTCGATTGGTCATAACTTTTTTCGTTATAACTCGCATTTGAGTGTTCTTTATATTTCTGAAAACCTTGACACAATATCTAACATTTTATGTGTCCCATTTGAGACTTTAGAACACTGCATTTTTGACGCTATTTTTATTGATTCCAAAATAGATTATAACATTTGACTTTTTGAACAATACATTGACTTGGAATATCGGGTTGTCACAATTTACAAGGAAGGATGGTTCGTAGTATACTTGTGTAGAGAATGTGCAGGAGCAGACCGTCACAAGTCATACTTCTATCTTGAAGATAAGCATTTGTATACTACTACGTATATGGAGTTTCTTTTGGATCTGGTTAAGAAGTTCAAGGGCAACCACAAGGATGATGTGAAGTGTTTCTCGGATATGATCTTGTGGTATATCCAGGTTCGCAAGCTGCTGTTAAGCTTCATTCCCAAAGTCTACGAAGTGCAGAAGCGAATCACCAATTGATGGACCGTGGTCTCAATTGACGCAAAGGGGGAGATTGTTGAGTATTATGTATTGCGTCATTGGACCTGTTTTGTTTAGTCTGTATGTATAAACGAGTTGGGCATGTCCACTCGTATTTGATTCTAGGGTTAGGGTATATAACGTGAATGCATGCATCATATTTCATTCAACTCTGATATTATCTTTGTAACCCTATTTACGCCTCTACAGAAGTAATTCTTCATCGAGTTCTTTTGAGGCGTGACTATTAATCATTCAGCACCAGTTTGATCAATATCGTGTTCTTGTTACTTATCTGTTTGAATCTTTTCGGTCTTTAAGGTTTTATTTTCAACATGACTAATTGAACAAATCAAATTAGTCCAGGCTTGGCCAAGCACTTAGGTTTGTCATCACTAAATCATTGAGGGACCCACAGATATCGCTTTTATCCCTCCAAGGGTAAAAGGAATGGATCAACTTCGACACAAATGCTTGCTTGTACTTACTCATCAAATCACACACAACAATATGTTTTATAACACCAAGTTACTGGAGCGTTTACATATGTCAATGTGAAACCGACTTGTAAATTACAACTCACATGTCTTGGTTTCAAGAATAGAAGATATTATTGTCTCACAATCACTCGTGATAAAATCCATGAATTGATTCAGATGAGCGTAGGTTTAATCCAATACTCGAATCTTATTCTAGGAGTACTAATGAACACTGTAGCAAACTTGTGATATGTCTAGAACACCTAGACATTCTACAGTTAGATTCATGACAGTCTTGCCTCAATACCTACTTCCAAAGTATGATCGACTGTGGATGGTTTGAATAACCTAATTATTCGGGAATTCAAAAACATGCAAAGGGAAACACAAGAATAATCGAATCCAATATGGTCTCAGAACTTATGAATATAAATGAAACACCTTTTATTTAATCACCATATTGATTACACATTATTCATTGTATAATGTTTCGATTTATCAACTTAATACTTGCATTAAAACAATAGTTAACCCATGTTCCAAGCATGCACACTATGTTTACCTATGGTCATTTCTTTGTGAAATAGATCAATTGAAAATTTTCCAATGATGCTCATTTCACAATCCAAATCCTTATTGCAAGTGTAAGAATTCCAAATTCTTGTCACTGCTAAAAAGTGTTAGATTCTAAAGTATCATGCAATGATTCTTTTGTAATGTCTAGGTACCAAAAGTCATAGAGACTTGACCAACGATATTACAAAATATTCCTTTGGAGATTGTTACAAGACAATTCCATGGAAACGAAGTCTCAAATTCAAAGTACATTCCTTTGAACATCCTTCTTGCATAAAAGTTTCTAACTTTCTCATTTATTCTTAATATCCAACTCTCAATATGGAAACATTCCATATTTTCCATATGACAACTCATTATTAATAGAATCCTGTCTAGTCATAATAATGTCAATATGGTCCATCCAATACTATACTTCCAACTGTCCTTAAGCGACCAATCCTTGGCGAACTTTAGATTGTCCTAACCAGTGTTTAACCACTTTAGTCATATCCGGTTCTATTCATTTTTCCCTCTTAATGCCCTATGCATTTGGAAAATTAGAACACGAGAATATTATAGCATATGCAACCGATCCTATACCCGAAGCATATGGGATGCGATTCATAATGTCTAACATAAAGAAATGATACTTGATCAGTCTTTTGCTATAATATTTCTATTTGCCATGCTCTCACAATTCGAATTATGAAGAGGGATGCCATAATCATAATGGAATTTGAGAACACAATCAACATTTCCATATAGAATTTCCTTATCTCGAATCTTTTCAACATAACATTCATATATGTCCTTGACTAAATTTGATTAAAACTCAATCTAAGCTTTTAGAATTGAAATGAAGTATAAATTCCTCTCCCTTAATTATAGCAAAACAACTTTTCAAACCCTACGACTTTGCTAATTGAAATCTTTGTTTTTCTATAATTAACATTGCTAACTTGCAACACTTACCATAATAATTATGCTCCCACTAGCATAACAATGATTTCTTTAATAACATAACACTTATGCTCCCACTAGCTTTGACATGTACCAAAAAATCAGCGAAACTTCTAGAAATCAATACTTGTTGACTTTCTTCCAAAAGTTCATATTTCTGATACGAGATGCTTCGTTAAGACTTTATCTAGGCTCCTCAAAATCATACACCTTTCCTTAGATAGCTCATGTGTGTCTTAACAATTCAGAACTTACGACAATAAGTTCCGAATGTTCAGACTATTTGCCATTTCTCACAATTCAAACTATGAAGAGGGATGTCGTAATCATAATCGAATTTGAGAATGCAAATATCACAATTGCTATCTCCTTAAAATCTACTTAGTGAAAGCGTTTCGTCACAATCATTTTCATGAATTGGAGAGAAACCTTATGACATTTAAATTTAATGGTGTATGTGTTTCTATCCATGTGAATTTGTCATAACCATAATCACAAGACAAGGTTAGTGACAAATCCAAACTCATATGGACTGGACTTGTTCAATCTTAATTTCTTGCCACCTGGCAGCCCAAGGGCCTACCATTTCTTCCTAGGATGTTATGCAAACAACTGAGAACTCATAGAACTCACGTGCATAGTCAACTTTAACTAGAATGGGCACATAAACAAGACAATGACAACACGATAGGTTACAAACCTCAATTCGTGTGCTAGTGATAAACAACAGGGTTTATTCTTGATTACTTCTTGAAACTTGTCAAGATCTTTTAAGACTCCCACTGACTTCTTTACATATCAGACTCTCTTGTCAAGAACCATTCTTTGACAAACAAATATTCAAGAGTTAGTGCGGATTCTTATCAAGACAAACACTTCACACAATTGGCCTTAGTTGGTCTTTGTCCTTACCAAGACATCACAACTTACCAATCTCAAATGTACAAGAGTAAGAAACATGTTACTCTACATTTGATGAGTGTTATAAACCTTCTTAATTTAATTTCACTCAAGGCACAATCTTGGAGTATCAATCTAAGACTTGTTTTTGGAACGAAGTATGACTCATCTTCTTGATTTAACCATTTCAACAATTCACGATTCCTCTTCTTAGCCATACAAATGCACTAAGATATCCTTAGAGGATCAATTATGACATGGTTTTGATAGTCACTAAGATGATCATAAAACACGATACTCAAGTACTCTCCCATCTTTTCAGATTGGTGAAAATACTATCTTTATACCTAATTTAATTTTTCTCATTCGTTCTGCCATACATTGAACTTTTCCAATGATTCGGAATTATACTTAAACTTGTAAGCATAACCATATTTACTAAACTTTAGTAAATCATGACGAATAGTATTATCGTTCTTTGTGGTGGACCTTACTAGTGCACACCCAGTGTACCCGATCCCCTAGTCCTTCACTTGACTCACATATACATGTGAACAAGGAATTAGTCTTAACTTACCAAAGATAAAAATTCTCATTCATCATACAATACCAGTTGCATGATTCCAAGTTTCTGTCCAATTGAAACTTGGGTGATGAGAATCTTTCCTTATTTGGTAAATTTGACACTACCACAGACGAAAGAATCAAATCCATTTTTCCAATATTGCTAGAAACATACAAACATCAATTTTTCACTAATGCCATTGTAAGGAGATATAAGATAAAATCAAAATTTTATTTATTTATAAAATGCGGAATTTTTTTTTTGTTACAATGCAATTACATATGAAAACTATGTTACAAAATATTTCCTAACCAATCTATCATAACTCCTAAGCAGCAGCTCAAAAATCAGATCCGTGACCAGATTTAGCTTGCTCTTCCTGTACGCTTCCTTTCTTTTCTTCGATCCTACAAAACATCAAAATGTAATTTCATTACATCATGTATTAAGAATCTCCAAATAAGAAGTTAATAGAGTTAGATAGTGGACTTACCTGAAACAGAGTCAAACTTTTTGGCTTTACCTTCTCTTAGATCTTTCAGCTAGTTAGGTCAGCTTCGCTTCCAATGTCCCTTCAAATGGCAGTATAAACAAGTGGACTCTTTGGCATTTACACATGGAACTATCTTAGAACTCGCTTTTCTCTTATGGTCAAATATTTTAACCATAGCCAATTCCCTTCCTATAGGAGAAGGGATCTTTTCTGGACTATCTATGTCATTGCCTATGTCCATGGCAGCTTGGGAAGTAGATCTTCCAATCAAATTTGCTTGACCGTTGCGCCAAATCATTGCTGATTCAGCAGCAATAAGCAAATATGCAAGATCGATAAGGGTCATGTCGTGATCTGTCATATAGTAGTCTTTAACAAACTGACTATACGACTCGGGATGTGACTGAAGAACCCAGTCAACAGCCAACTTCCTCGGGAAAACGACACCCAAAATTCCTAGAATGTGAATGTGTGACTTCATATCCAAAACATGTGCACACACAGACCTTCCATCTTGGTGTTTGCTAGCCAATAGGGCTTGAGTGACCTTGAACTTTTCAAGTCTTCGAACTTGTGGGTCAGGGAGAATTATTGGAGGAGGTGGAGGAAGTGAAGTATGATTTCCACTTCCACGATCCAATTGTGGAACCATCATCTTCAACAGGAAAGCGTGTTCCAAAAGATTTGGGAAGACCATAGTTGTCTAAACTAGACATTTACAAGGAGAAATTCAAGTTAGTTGATTTAAGTCCTTAATATAACACCCAAAATGAAATAGTAAGGCTACGACCCAACACAATATTCTACAATTCGGAAGAGGGATGCCGTAAGCCAATTGTAAAATAATTTAAGGTAGGTAAATGACGATTTACCAATTTCCACCATGAAAAACGAAATTGATTATTAGGTTTTAAATGAACTGAAATTCCTAGATCCTTTGAGATTCATTGAACTTTTCAATGGCATGTTTGAATCTCGATTGTTCCCTTGGGATACCAAGGATCACAAACAAGGTGTGAATAACCTTTGAGATCACCTAATCAATGTGTCGGTTAACCACACACGCTCTATAGATCTATGTTTAACATCAAGCTACCCTTTGCCACGTACTGTCAGTCCCAAATTAGTGTGCTGGTTAACCACACACGCTCCACTAACAACTTAACAAGGTGGAAAGTGCAATTTCATCGGTTAGCACCAAATTCACATTTTTCCTAAGTAACTAAGATTGGGAATTTAATAAAAGTTTAGTTACTTTATAATTATCATTATACTTATAATGAGAATTAGTGTCCTAACCTACCCATTCGGCTAACGACCCTCCACCAGTCAAGGAAGCGGTGGGTGAGAGTGGACACCCACTAAACTGTCATTTTATAGGCAGTAACCTTATACCCCCCTTATAGACCGGCTTCGTGAATGAGGCCTACTAACAGTAAGACTGACTTATTCTTATACATACATATATATATATATATATATATATATATATATATATATATATATATATTAAACCTATAATATTATAAAGTATAAGGGTTCAATTTTAACTTTTAAAACTCTAGGGTTTGGAATTAAAGTATTCAAAAGTGAGACTTTACAAATTCCCAAACTTGAGGGCAAGTTTTGAAACTTGTCAAAACTTTTGGTTTCCATAACTAATGAGTTTAAAATGGTTTTTATGAAAAACTTTTCATGTTCCATAACTTGAGGACAAGTTATGGAAGACTTTAAAACCATTTAAAATGACTCTTAAAACTGAGACCTTTCATTTTCCATAACCTATGAGTTTTAATGACCTCTTAAAAGAAAACCTTTTCATTTTCCATAACTTGAGGAAATGTTATGGATTCATTAAGGCAATTAGATCATATTTTTAACTAACAAAAATTATCGAATAATTTATTCATGATCTAACTATAAAGAAGTGAGAAAAATTCAGTAAACCTAGACTAGAATAGTCCAAGTGTTGAAAATACTGAAACAGAGTTTCAGAATCGTCAAGTGGCAAGTAGTGCGGAAAATAAAGAGTTGTGAATCAATCAAATTAATAGAAAAACGTTTTTTAATGTTCAAGATCAATGATTCAAATATTTCTCATATTCATGAAGATTCAATTACAAGTGTTTGAATGTAAAACACACTAAAACTCTCAAATGGCTCTTTGAAGACTAGTCTAGGCAGCAATTGTGCAGAATGAGCAGGAATGATCAGAAAATAGCAACTTTATAATCGATCCCAAGGGGCCTATTTATAGGCTTTGGACAAGCCCATGACATGTCTTGACCAATCAGGTGCTGACACGTCATCAAGACTTAGTCATCAATTGACACCTTTGCCCTACTTAATGGAGAATGGATGGAATATTCTAATTCCGTTAGTATTTTGTTAGGGTTCCATCCAAGTTATGAGTCTTCATAATTCTTGAACCTTCTTGATCAACATTGAAAATGTGATGAGCAACATGAGCATCATGTTGCTCAATTGTCTTCTTAGATGTCATCAACTTCCAGAAGTGTTGTTGATCATGTTGAGTAGTTTCTTGAATGTTGGACTATGTCTTGAACTTGAAGATGTACCACCACATGTTCATGATGGACCATGGACGAAACTAATGTTCCTTTAAGTATTTGGATGTGCCTTCATTGTACATGATGTGCTATGAGCTGTCTTGTTGAGCCATCAATGTGATCATGTTGATCCATTGACTTGAGTTGAGCCCACAAGTATTCCTGTTGAGCCATCAACTCTTGTTGAGCCATAGAGTTGAGGATGTGCCAACAATGTTTCTGATGAGCGATAAATATTATAGATGATGCATCAATGTCTTGATGCTCCACATATGATCTAGATGTGCCATTTGAGATCATGCTGATCCAACTAGCTTTCTTCAAGTGCTCCATGTTCAGCAAGTGCTCCATGTGTACAGCAAGTGCTCTAAGCAAACTTCAAGTGCTCCAACATCTGATTCTTCAAACACTTGTTGAATCTTCAAGATCTTTCCAACCTGAAACATTCTGATAATGTTTGTTAGAGAGATATATAAAAGGACTCAACTTATTTCAAGTGACAATCACATACAAATATTTTCCAACAGTTTCCCCCTATGTTATGGTTACTTAAATAAGGATTAGAAATAAAAATAATAACATGCAAAATGAATTTTAACAATAAGTTAAATTACTAGTAGCAGAAACATCATTCACATGTTTGGAAAAAAAAAAAACAAAACAAAAAAAACATAATCTAAACATTGTTTCTCAAGTTTATTAACCAATACTGAAAACTTGAAAACCATGTAAGTTCTTCAATGATCTTCACTCTCAGTGATTCATCTTGATCGCCTATTCTCTTCAATAAACCAATGATGCCTTTAATGAATTTAGAAGAGAATAGATGTTTTTGGGAGATTCTCATGAATTCTAGTCGACCTTTAGAAGAGAATACAACACCTCTGTGTGGTTTCTTTAGAATGTTCCCAGGCGACTCATTCTCCATATTTAGATCCAAATTTAGTTCCTCGGCTTCCTTTTCTCCCAGCTGTCCAATCTCCCAGTCAACACTGAAATCAATAACCATGTCGAGCACATATTGCCTTAGGCATTGTAGAACAGCTGCATAAGCTTTATCTGTACTCACCCTTTGTTTCAACCAAATGATCAGTGATCTAATATCAGCTTGGTTTATTTTAGGGAAATCAGCTTCAGAAAACATGAATATAGAGTTGTTTGTCCTTCTTCCTTGAAAGAATGCATATGACATCTTTCTAAATTTTCGTATGTCAATTTTGCCAATTTGACCATACAGGTACAACTTGAATTGATTTCTTCACGAAGAATTTTTTCTCTATCTCTTCAACGTCTATATCAACCTCAACTAGATAAATTTCACTTGGCCATAAATTGAACTTCACACCATTCGGGGGTGCAGGAATATCCCAATTTTCTTTAGTGAGGTCTGAAGGAGGTGTAAAGGAATTTGTGGGCTTAATGACTTTTACCTTTTGATAGGAATCTCTATCAGGGTTAAAGAAGATGGTTCTTTTAGGTGAAGACACTCTATATTGTTCATCATGCCATGTACTCCTTTCTTCAGTCGAGATCTCTGAAGGTTTCCTTTTGAGAAGCATCTCTTGTTTAGACTTTAATTCCTTAGCCTTAAGTTGCTTAGCTAATTCTTCATCTATCTCCATTTGAGCTTCTTTAACTAATTCCTTCTTGGACTTGAAGATAATCTTCTGTTTTCCCTTATACTTGGGATCAATTTGAGAAAGCTTTGGCTGAGTGATTGGTTCTGATATGATAACAGGTTTGGAGAAGTAAACATCTTTCCTTCTTGGAACTTTTAGAGATGGATCTTTGATCCCTTGTCGTCGAACGAGTTCCTTTTCTTTCTCAGCTAACTTTGCTCTGTTCTGTTGAGCCTTTAATCGTGCATCAACAGCCATTTTGTCAAGTGACTCTATTTTCTCATGTCTCCTTTTCTCAAACTCATTTGGTGAGTCTGGAATTTGGTGTATGATAGGAGACTGACTTGATCTTCTCTCGTGGACCTTTTCCCCCTCTGGTTCAGGTGGCCTCTCATTTGAACCAGATGGATTTGCTAAGATCAAGTCAAGTTTGGAATCAGTTGATGCAATCTTTTGTTGAAGAGCACATAGATCTGAAGAGGAAGATTGTTGCTTGATAGCCTTGACTTCATCGACTAGCAACTGAACAGTCTTCTGAAGGGAAGATATATCACCTGCTGAGCTATTTTTTTTCTCAGAATTGGATTTGGATAGATTTGCTATGTCAGAGCTTAAAGAATCCAGTTGACGTTGAACTTGCTTACTGAACGCCTGAAAGGGAGAGTGGAGGATGATGCAGAAGCTTTAGATAGTTCAGCAATGGACTTCTCAAGAGTGGAGATATAGCGGTCTTGAGCTGTAACATAATTATGCATATGATCCAATTTGGCTTCATAGACAGACTCTAGATTGGATAAGGATTGTATGAAGTCATCTATCTTCTGATTCATTGGAGAGAGACAGGATTCAATAGTGTTATGAATTTTGTGATCTAGAGTTTCAATCCTCCGCATGTTGCGAGCAACTTGTCCTTTAATATAAGCAGTTGTGCCTTCAAAATCTTCAATAGTGACTTGAAGTGTTTTGACCCGTGCTTTTGTTTTCTCATTGAGGATACACATACTTTCTTCCATACATTCAAGATATTCTTGAAAGTTCTACAGATATTCAGAGTGAGAAGATGTGTGAAAGGGAATTTTTGCAATACCATCAGCTACCATTTGGGCAGTAAGTCTTATGCGCTCAGGTTCTGGTTCTATGGTATTGGCTTCATCTGTTTCATTAGGAGTATCATCGTCCTGAAGAGGATCTTGCTGACAGGAGGAGAGATTTGGTTTTTAAACGTTATCCTTTTCTTGAGACTCTCTTGGAATTGGAGGAGAGTAGTCATCAAGATCAATGCTGAAAGTCCTGGTAGATGCGTTGGAGTAAAGGACAATGGACACGTCATTTGTCTCATCATCGACTATCAGTCCTTCACTGGAAGGAATATCTACCCTCCGCATTGGAGTATCCTGATCGTGATTATCTTGTACAGGAGAACGTTGAGGAAAAGCTTCAGGTTCGGATTGGTTATCATCATCTTGGTTATCATGCTCAAGTGAGTCTTAACCCAAGGAGACACGATATATTGGACTTTCTAGAGCCGACTGAACACGTGCTGGTGAAACTGGAGCAGATTTAGGAAGAGATGTTGGTTCCTCTAAATCTGCTCCATCATTATCATCAGAGACGACTGGAGATGGGATAGGGGGCGGTTGATTTGATTTGGATTTCTTTTTCTTCTTTTCCGACTTCTTGGATGCATGATCAGAAGGCTTCCTCTTCTTTTTGGGAGGCGAAATGATTCCCTGGATGTACTTTTGATATGAGCATAGAGAAGCACTATTTTCATCTAGCTTTGTAAGTATAGAATCTGGAATGATGACTGGTTATGAAGACCCAGATTCAGATGTCGTACGAATCCGATATGGTGTCATACACAGGAAATGTGGTTGTGGGCCTTCTGGAATCCATCCTGGTGCAAGATTACTATTATTGATGCCATCATAAATAATGATAGACCACCAGCGAGGATTATGAATCAAAAACTTATTCTTTGAGGCAGGGAGAGAATTGAGGAAATCTTCCCAAAGAATAGACGCGTAGTCAACATTGATGTCGTAGAAGAGCCCGTACATTAGAATCCAAAGGTCTGTTTTACCTTTACTGCGTCCACCAACTGATCCAAAGAGACATCTAGTGAGGACGGAACTGAGAAAGTGCCATGGTGTGGGAAGACAAGATTTCTGAATTCTTGAAAGGCATGGTTCGTTTTTGTCTACAAATTTATATCCAATTTCCTTGAACATTGTCAACAATTGAGAAGAAGTTGGTGTGACCAATGTCTGAGGTTTAGGAGGAATATCGCTTAGACCTAAACTGACTGCGAACTCTTCTTTAGTTAGAACCAAGGTAGCTTGAAACAGATTAAATTCAACATCAAGTTGTTTGGACCTTGCTCTTGTGGCGATGACTGCTGATTGAAAGACTTTGGAGATAAGAGATTGTGGAGTTGGAGAAGTAGAAAGAAGTGCATATGCCAATGGGAATTTTTGTAGATATTCAACTATAACACCGACTTCTTTGGGTTGGTCCTGAGTGTTGAGAAGTGCAGTATAGTTGGATGCAGCCATTTCAATTTTAGGTGATGACGAGTGTGTCTCAATTGAAGGTCCAGTTGTATGAGAGTGTGAAGCCTTATGAGAAGACTTTTCTTTAGAACTCTGTCCATCTTCTTTGGAAGCCATGTCTTAAAAAAGATAGGTGTAGGTACTAGACTTGTGAGTATGAAAAGCAAGATATGCACCAATAAGTATAAAGCTCACAGGAAAGATTTGATCAAAGAATCAACACCAAGATGATTGCAACAAGAAAGGGTGTTCATTTAAAAGAAGTGACATCCCAATACTGGGGGAACCTGTTGATGTCTTGTTGAATCAATAAGAAACAGAGAAACAAGGCAACACAACATAGATACACCTATGGTGACAAGAGACTTGATGATCATATTTTACAAGAGGGAATTATGCGCCAAGGGATTGTTGAATCCAATAGATCTGGAGATTTTTAATGAACACGAGCAGTAGAAAAAAAAAATATGGTGCCAAGAGACTACTAGTACAAGGTTGTTGTAGGGTTTGGAAGTTGGCTATGGATCTACGATGGTCAAGTGTTGATATTGCTCCAAGAACTCGTGATGGTGCAAGATGGAAACAAGAAAAAGTTGCGCCAACAAAAAAAAGATGATCTGATCAGAGAGGCTTCAAGTAGAAGAATATGGCACAAGTAGAATGAAAGCACATGTGATGTTGCGCCAAAATCAGATGATTTGTGGTAGAGTTGGCTATGGGTCAATGGCGGCCTGAAGTTGGTGTTGCGCCAAAACCTGATCAGAAATCTCACGAAGACATGTTACTCCAAGCCTTGTTGAACACGATGACATTGCTCCAAAACCTAAGTTGCGCCAGGAAGGGTTGTTGTACACTCCGATGTTGGTTTAGTAATATATACGTTTAGATGTGCTAGGAAGAAAAGAAGAAATAATTGGAGACTCACTAGGGTTGATGGCGCACTAGGGAGAGGAGATGCACCAGGCGTGTGTGATGCCAAGGAGAAGTTGAGATGCTCACAAAGAGAATGATGCGCCAAGGGGTTGATCCAAGATTAGATATTGTGATAATTAAGGACTCTTTGCGCCAAAGGAGAGAGACGACACTAAGGTTTGATGCTGATGGTGCAAGATGTTGTAGGTCGCTTTTACTTTGTTGTTGTGCCAATGACTTGATGTGTCGAGATGCTTATGGCGCAGGAGGAGTTTATTGTGCCAAAAGTGATGTTGCGCCAAGATCACAATTGAAGTGTTGCTCAAGAAAGGGTATGTGGCGCAAGAAGAGAAGTGTGGCTCAAGTAGAAGACGTGGATCAAGAAGAAAAAAAATGTGTGGCTCAATAAGGTATCATCGATGTGCCTTATGATCACGTAGAAAAAAAATGGTTGAGCAAGAGAGGGTTGTGAGGGTCAAGAGGATTTGTGAAGTAAGGAATGCTCAAGAGGGTATTAGATGGCTCAAGAAGATATCCTCGGTTTTGCTTGATGATCAAGAGGGGGTTGTTGAGGTTCAAGAAGGGTTTCGAAATGAGTGATGACTCAAGAGGGATTTCGAAATTACTTGATGATCAAGAGAGGGTTGTTGAGGATGAAGAAGAGTTTCGAAATTACTTGATGGCTCAAGAGGACATTCAAAATCCTTGTTGATCACCACTGGCTCAAGAGGGTGCACAAAATCCTTGTTGATCACGAATGGCTCAAGAGGGCATCCAAAATCCTTGTTGATCACAATTAGGGTTTGAGACTTGTGGCTCAAGAAGGATTTTTGAGAATTGAGTAGTTGAGCCAAACTAGGGTTTGCAACAAAATAGCTTGTGGCTCAAGAGTGATTTTCGAGAATAGGGTTGTTGTTGAGCCAAACTAGGGTTTGTAAAAAAGACTTGTGACTCAAGAAGAATTTTTTCGAAAATATGGTAGGTTGTTGAGCCAAACTAGGGTTTTTTAAAAAAAACTTGTGGCTCAAGAGTGATTTTCAAAAATAGGATAGGTTGTTGAGCCAAATTAGGGTTTTGCAACAACAAACTTATGGCTCAACAGTGATTTTCGAAAATTGGGTTGATGTTGAGCCAAACTTGTTGTTGTGCCAAGGCTTCTTGTTGCTTACCAACTGAAGTTGCATGTTGCATACGCGATTGTTGCTCATGAAGCCTTGTTGATCCAAGCGAGTATGAGAGTAAGAATTTGTGAGAGAGTGAAAAAGCAAGAATGAGAAGTAGAAGTGAGGTATTTATAGGTGAAAGTTTCTAGGGTTTCTCAATGGGCTGAAATAGGGCTTACATGTGCCAACTTGTGGGTCCATAAGGCTTGAATGGTACTCAAGTATAAATAGGAGAATTTCAACTTGAGTCGCGAGCGTGAGAATGATTCCTTGAGAATAAAGAAAGAAAAGGTTGGTGCATGCATGGATGATATCTTGAGACGTGCATGGCACCTAAGGAAAGACCAACTCGAAACGTGCATTACATACTTGACTTGTGCATGGCCTACTTGAAGCGTGCATGGCATACTAAAAACGTGTATGTCCTATTCAAAACGTACATGTCATATATATTATGCTCTATTTGGACTTAATGAGCCATATGAGCGTGATGCATCAAGTGGCTGAAGATGCCTCAAGTTGTTGATCATGTGCCTATGCTTTTGATCATGCTCCAATGTTGTTGAACATGGTCCAACGTTTTTGAACATGCTCCAAATGACTAATGATGCTCCAAGCTGGTCCAAGTGATCAAGATCCTTCAAGTTGGTGAAATTGCTCCAGGGTACTTCCAGATGATCGAGATGATGAAGATATTCCAAGATGCCATAAGATGGTCCAATATGCTTCAAGATGATCAAGATCGTCCAACGTGCCTCAAGATGATCAAGATGAATGAAGATGCCTCATTCATTCGTCCACTTGGTCCAAAGATGAGGAGATGGTCGAAGATGGTCCAAGTTGTATGTTGTTGCTCCAAATTTGGTCCATGTACCTGAAGTTGTTCCATGTTGGTCCAAGTGCACGAAGTTGCTTCAAGATGGTTCTTTAAAGCCTTTGATCATGACCTTATTCACAATATACAAGAATGCTCCAAAAAACAAGACAAACACATATGGTTTTCTTGAAAAGGACGATCCATTGTCATAAGATGATCCACTTGGCTAAGGATGTTCCATGATCAAGTAAGTAATATTCTCTATCTAACTTAGCTGCTTTACCTAGATTCTAAGGCATGAGTTAAATAGAAAGTATTAAAGTGGAAACACTGAATAATCTAACTCTGAAAGTGATGTGTGTGCATCAAGATAGAGAATCTGAGAAGGGAATAATAAAATGCAGTGAAGTGTGTGCACGTGGAAACAAGAACTTTAAGGAAACACTTAATGACTGATTTAGAGACATTAAGGATTATCTGTTGTTACTTACAGATTTATCAAGCAACTAAATTATGTGTTTGATTCTTCACTTCGTATTGTAAAGAATTCCCTTGTGGATTATTATGTTTTGAATTCCTTAACATCACACAGAGTAACCCGATTTGTACTCACCAATTATGTCTCATCGCAATGCGTATATTTGTGTCTAAGGCCTAGTTACTTCCCAAGCCCTAAATACTGACAATCCTCATAAACGGTCCCCACTTATTTTGAACAACATTCAGTTTTGGCATTCCTACTACCTATACCTTTTCATTTACTCCTTTTGTTTCAAAAGGTATCGCCAAATTCCAAGTGACACGACTTTAAAAGAAAAAAATATATATAATAGTTGACCTAAGAATATAACTATACTTCTTTTTTGATTTTTTTTGATTTTTTTATTTTTTTATTTTTTTTTTATTTTTAATTTTTTTGATTTCTGATTTTTTTTTTTGAATCTTTTCCTATAACTCTAACTTTGACAAAGTAAACAAGCAAATAATTCTTAGCTTTACTTCTATTTGTACTTTAGTTCGTGACTTTCTAAGAAATTCATTGGAGTGCTCAGAATCTCTTAGGTCACTAATGGAGTCCATGACTTTCTATGAAAACCCATGTAGCGGACTTCTTCCCAGTCCGATCCGCGTTAATGTATTGTAGGTGGACAGATTCTCAATATCCCGTGGGGTTTACTGGCCGAGTTCTCATAGGTCACAGATTGACTCCACTCCTGAACTATAACTTATTGAATATATAACTAGACTCAAAGTGCAAAAATTAAACATATATATACTTGGAACTTGACTCGCTTTGTTTTAACTAAGAAGCTTTTTATTGGGTATAGATATTCATAAAGCAAAACTTTTTATGTCCCTCAAACTACACAAGTTCGCGTTTTTGTCGCATGAGTTCACTAGGACAGGGAAGCCACAAATATACTATAACACATTGGCTTAACTAAACCTTAGAGTTCGCCTCAAATTATCCCACATAACATTAGTACTTGTTGTATGTTAAAACTCTAAGTAGAGTATAACCATGAAGCTTGTTAATGGTCACTGAAGTACCAATATTATTTGTGTACTGAAGCAAACTGAAGAACCACATAATTTAGTATTTTGAAAAATAATTAAAGTGTGGAGCAACTAACCTTCTTCATTTGCATAGTTGTGATGACAACTTGAATTTTCCTAAAAAAAATAAAGATAAAATCTTTTTGGTAATTTCTTTTATTTAAAGTAAAGATACAATACAGAAAATAAAATATTTTTGTAGTTTTCTCTTATGTAAAGTAAAACTGTAAAATCTTTTTGAGGTTTTTTTTTTGGAAAAGTAAAGCAAACATAGAATGAATTGGAAATAAAATATTTTTGGAGTTTTCTTAAAAAAGTGAGAAAGAAAAAATTTCAAATGCCTAGAAAATCAGGATTAAGCATGCCAAGTCGTCCTAGAAAGTGTAAGAACTTGGATTCATCCAGAGCTTTGGTGAACACATCTGCAGTCTCTTCTTCTAATATCAATGTGCTTGGTCATTGAGTGGTTGACTGGATTGTGAGAGATTGCAATTGCACTCTTAGAGTCACAATATATTGGGATCGGTTGCATTTTGAATCCATAATCTCTCAGTTGTGTTTGCATCCAGAGCACTTGAGAACAACAGCTGGCAGCAACAACATATTCAGCTTCAGCAGTAGAGGTTGAAACACATGTTTGCTTCTTTGAGGTCCAGCTGACTAATCTGCCTCCTAAGAATTGACAGCTACCAGAAGTGCTCTTCCTGTCGAGCTTGCATCCTCCATAATCTGATTCAGTAAAGGATTGAAGATAGAAGTTGCCTTTAGCAGGATATAATAGACCCAGAGAAGCAGTTCCCTTCAAATATTTGAAAATTCTTTTGACTGCTATGAGGTGTGATTCCTTTGGATTGTCTTGAAAGCGTGCACACAGACATGTTGAAAACATGATGTCTGGTCGACTAGATGTAAGGTAAAGTAATGAGCCAATCATTCCTCTATAGTGCTTTTGATCTACAGATTTTCCATCAAGGTCTGAATCAAGCTTGTAGGAAGTAGACATTGGTGTCTTTGCAGTTGATGTGTTCTCCATGGAGTATCTCTTCAACAGATTTTTAATGTACTTCTCTTGACCATTGAAGATTCCCTTAGGAGATTGACGAACTTGTAGACCTAGGAAGTAGTTAAGCTCACCCATCATACTCATCCTAAATTTGCTTTTCATCAACTCAGCAAACTCATCACTAAGGTCCTTGCTGGTTGAACCGAATATGATGTCGTCAACATAGATTTGCACAATGATCAGATGGTTATTGTGGATTTTCCTAAAGAGAGTAGGATCAATAGAACCTCTTTGAAACTTGGAATCTTCTAATAACTTGGACAATGTTCCATACCATGCTCTTGGGGCTTGCTTCAATCCATAGACATCCTTTTGAAGCTTGTAGCAATGGTTGGGGAACTTTGGATCTTCGAATCCGGGAGGTTGTTGAACATAGACATACCTATCAATTTCTCCGTTCAAGAATGTGCACTGCACATCCATTTGGTACACCTTAAAATTCTTGTGTGCAGCAAATGCCAAGAAAATCCTAATGGCTTCTATTCTTGCAACAGGTGCAAAGGTTTCATCATAGTCTATTCCTTCTTGTTGCGAGTAACCTTTGAAAACTAGTCTGGCTTTGTTCCTAATGATAATTCCATCTTCATCACTTTTGTTCCTGTAGACCCATCTTGAACCAACAACTGATACTCCTTCTGGTGTTGGCACTAAGTCTCACACGTTGTTGCGTTCAAATTCAGCTAACTCTTCTTGCATTGCTTTTACCCAATCTGCATCTTGTAGAGCCTCTTTGATTCCTTTAGGCTCTATCATGGATAGAAAGCTTGCATATAGACATTCATTCTTGGTTGCTGAACGAGTTACTACTCCAGAATCTAGATCACCTATAATTTGATCGACTGGATGATCCTTTGTCCATTTTGTGAGGCAAGCTTCCTTTTGGATTTGAGGAGTGCAAACAATCTCATATTGTTCTCTTGGACGAGGAGGGTAGACAGAAGTGAATGTTCCTTCAAAAAGATCGTCTTGGAACTGTTGCATGATTGAATTCAACATATGGAGTATACATGAAGGAACTTGAAGGACTGAAACCAGTCGGGTGGGGTTCTCCCTGAAACCATGGACTGGATGGTTAGGAGGATTGTAAAGTACCTTTAAGAATGGAACCATTCAAAGGTGGTTCCCCCTCGAAAAATGCAGTGACTGGTGTTATGACTGGTTCAGATTGATGATGGGAGATTGGAGTAGAAGGTTCAGAAGATGGTTCCCCCTCAACCGGAGCTTTGATGGAACTTGAGACTTTTGATGATTGATGAGGTTCAGACACATCAGGAGAAGCTGTTTTCGTGAGCTTTTCTGATTATAGGGCAGAAGGTTGAGTTGGAAAGAGGAAATCAAAATCTACTTCAATAGCATGGACTGGAGCAGAAGTATTAGCAGATGATGGATGGTTCATTTTATCAGATGGTACTACCATTTGAGGACCAAAGTGGTTTGGATCCAGAACCCTTACATAACTTTCATCAAAAGTGACATCACTGCTTTCCTCTATCACCCTGGTTCTTTTGTTTAGAACTCTATAGGCTGTAGCATGAAGGCAATATCCAAGAAAGATACCTTCATCAGCCTTGGGTGCAAATTTCCCTAGTTGATCCCTATTGTTCTTGATGTAGCAACGACAAAAGATGTGAGAGAATTTGACGTTGGGCTTCCTCTTATTCATTGCTTCATAGGGAGTGACTTCTAGCCTGTTGTTGATTAGGGATCTGTTTTGAGTGAAACAGGCGGCTGCGGTGGCTTCAGCCCAGAAGTATTGCGGTAGGTTTGCGAAGATCAACATGGATCGAGCAGCTTCACATAGTGTCTGTTTCTTCCGTTCAACTACACCATTCTGTTGTGGAGTGTAGGGTGCAGAAAAATTATGCTCGATGCCTTTCGATACAAGAAAGCTATCTCAGGCGTTGATCTTGAACTCATCACCATTGTCACTTCTCATTCTTCTAAGTGGCTTACCTACCCTAACTTCTATGTAGCGAATGAAGTTAATTAGCTCATTGGTGGTTTCAGATTTGTTACGAAGAAAGTACACCCAAGTGAATTTGGTGTGGTCGTCCACAATCACAAGAATGTATCTCTTACCACTTAAGCTAGGAACTGTAGTGGGACTACACAGATCAATATGTATAAGCTGAAGAGGTTCAGATACACTATGTTATGTTATACTTTTGTGCGGAGATTTGGAAATTTTGCCTTGTTCACAGGCATCACAAAGTATATCATTGTCAAGTTTTAACAATGGTAGTCCTCTCACAAGATCCTTTCCAATGATTTTTTTGATATAACCAAAGTTGAGTTGAGAGAGTCTTCTATGCCACAACCAACTGATGTCAGAGGCAGCTTTGGAAAGAAGACAAATATTTGGGGTTCCCTCAATTACTTCAATATCAAGAGGATACATGTTCCCATTTCGTGGGGAATCAACAAGGATGCGCTTGTTGGTATCCATAATCAAACTCTTGGTTTTAGTGAACAAAACCTCATAATCATTGTCACACAGTTGTGCAACACTGATAAGGTTATGTTTAAGACCGTCTACATACGCTACACGCTTAACGGTAAAGTTCACGTTTGATATGTTTCCATGTCCCATAACTTCTCCCTTCATGTTATTTCCGAAAGTAACATACTGACCTGGCGTTGTGATTTTGAAATCTCTGAGATATCATTTGTGCCCGGTCATGTGCCTGGAGCATCCGATATCAATGTACCATGTATCGTTGTGTGGTACCCCGACACAAAAAGCCTGCATTTAGAGAGAAGGTTTAGGTACCCATTTTTGTTTGGGTCCTTCAGTGTTAGCTTCCTTCGGACTTGTTGGAGTTGGGACAGTCTTTTCTTGTTTATCATTAAGCTCTTTGGGTTTTTCTTGCTTTTTAGAAACCTGGGTTTTAGATTTCTTAGAGGTCTTCTTTTGAGGTTTCGTTTGTGGGAAAAATGGAGAGTTGGTGAACTGAGTAGTAATTCCTAGAGAAGGAAATCTATAGTTCACAGGCATTCCAAATTGATCAAACATGGGAAACTAGGTATTTCCCCCGAATTGATTGATCATTGGAAACCCAGAGTTTCCCCCAAACATGTGATTCCCTCCTATGGACGGAGAAAAACCACAATATGGACCAAGAATAGAATTCATAGGGTAATTACTATTCTGGTACATGAAAGGGTTGCTTTGAACAGGTCTTGGTCTCATCATTTCAGACAAATCAGGAAGAGTGTTAGGTCTAAAATTATTCTGATAGTGAATTCCAGTTTGGTTTGGAAATCCAGAATTTGAGAAACCATGATTGGAAGGAGAGGTTCTTTGAGTCCTGGAAGTTTTGGGAGGACTGGTATGTATAGTCTTCCATTGGCTTGGCTTAGCCTTAGGTACTCACTTGGTCTTCCTATCCTTATCATTTTTTGTAGTCTTAACCACTTTGGGTTTTGAAGGATGGACTAAAGTTGGACCTTGTTCTTTAGAATCATTAATTTTCTCTTTTCCCTTGTCTTTAGAGGCATTAGTTGGCTTAACAATTGTCTCTTGTGGTTTAGGACTGGGTGGGGTTATTTTGATTGGAACAAAAGGTATGTTGAGTATCTCAACATCAGTTCTCTCATTACTCAAAGTCTTCAAGGTTTCATCCTTGCTGACTTGAATTGGAGACTTCCTAGTCTGTTGTTTCTTAGAATATTTGCATCCTAAGTCCTTTGTTCCAGAGACAAAAGCATTGAGAGATGGAAATGTTTCTTGACTGAGGAATTCAATGGGTTCATTCTTAGATTATCCTATTGGCTCATATGTTTTCGGTTGTTCATCACTAGATGTTGAGTCAGGGATATTTAGTTTTTCAGAAGTGGCATCTTCTGAATTGAAACTTTCCATGGTGGGACTCTCAAGAGAAAATACTACTGGAGAGTCTGACTTGGTGTCCAAGTCCGGAAGATCATGGGATGATGTGACTTCCAATGGGATGCTTGAGGATGAAGTGGCAATTACATCAGGACTGCAAGTTACCACTTCTTCATGATCCTCATTGTCTCCAATAAAGAGACTTGGATCGCATGCTAACAACTCTGGTTGAGTATTGAGACCCATGATTTCCTTGTTCATTTCATCATAACCAAGACCGTATTTGATCCATGATGGATTTGGTCCCTTAAGAATAGCATGCGAGTTCTGTTCAATAAGGGTTTTGGATGCCTTTTAACTATTGATGTTTGTATTGATTTGGGCGTACATCTCACGATTGTCTTTTGCAATAATGTCACGTTGATTCAATACAATTTCATATTGTTCAACTGACGTAAGATGTGGCTCAGTTTTGATTGCAAGGTTACTTTCTAACTTAGCCATACGACATCTAAATTCTTCAAGTCTGAACTGAGTGTCGGTCAGTTCATCTTTGTAATAACTGACACAATATTCAGCATTGGTGACATATTCTTTGATTATTTCATAAATATGGTCAATGTCATCATGAAAAGGCTCAATAGTTAAATGATTATCACGAAGCATAAATTGTACCTTTTCAACAACTTGTTGATGAAGAGGAGAAGGCTCTTTGTCATCATCAGCCATGAAGCAAAAGTAGTTCTTGTAGGCTTCAGCTTCTTCTGGTTGATCCACTTCATCATCTGTTTCCCATACTTCCACGTTTGGAGTTTCCATGACCATAAAAGCTTTGTCTTTTAACTGCTTCTTGATCTGCTCCGCTTTTTGAAGGTAGTATGCTTCGTCTTTGACCTTCTTGATTTTTATTGGCAAAATGATTTTCACCTTGACTTGTGGCACCTGATTACTTCATTATCTTCATGGGACTTCAACTTGTTATCTTGAACCCTTGAGTTCATCCTCTGAGAATTGTAACTTTCATAATTTGAATTCTGAAAGTTGTAGCTTTGTGCTCTAAAGTTCCCAGTTGGTTTGTTCACAAACTTCTTGAAGTTTGGACTGAACTTGGTCAGGAGTGCCAAGCATTCTTCATACTCCTTTTCCTCATTCATTTGAGGAGATTCCATTGTGTTTCTAATGAAAGCTTGATGATTAGCCATGTACCCATTTGCGATCTGAAGAGGTTGTTGAGTTGACATGTACGGATTCTGGTTGTACTGTTGAGCCATACTCGAACTTTGATAAGGATATGCTCCATATCCTTGGTTGGCAAAACTGATCAGCAAAGTGGTTTGGGATTGGATTATGATGTGCAATCAAGTTTTGAGAATGATTTGGCATGGGTGCTGAATTTTCGAGGGCATGTCCTTGATTATCAAAAGGAGTTACTTGAGCTAGCTTGTTGACCTTTGGCTCATGTTGTTGTAGTTAAGCATACAGATCAAACAGATACATGGTGTCTAGATTGATTATAGTTTGCAGTATTATCATATACACTGTATCCCATTTTGGAGATAGACTGTTCAATAATTTCAGATTGAAATCCTCTTGCGATCTTTCTCCTTTGAGTTTCTTCACCCTTTTGACAACAATGTTTTACCTAGAATATGCATCAAAGAGAGTTTCATGAGGTAACATCTTGTAACAACCCGTTATTTTCTGTTTGTAAAGTCAACTCTAGTCAACCAAAGTCAAACAAAGGTCAACTAAAGTCCTTTTTATTATTTGGATTTTTATTAAGGTTATGATAATAACCTTTATTTTCTAAAATCCTTAAAATATCTATAGTTGAATTTAGAAGGAAAGGGTTTAAAAATCGAGAAACTTCGCATTATTCATTGCCTCGGACCGCAAACACTTCGGGCCGCAAAGAGCTTACGGCCGTAAACTCTTTGGACCGTAAACTCCTCGTAGGCCGTAAACGAGGCTTCGGCCGTAAACGCCTTGCCGACTTCGGACCGCAAACTCCTCGGCCGTAAACCCTCGCATACATATATAGATTTTCTTCATTTTTGTCCATTTCTCACATTTTCAACCCAAGAAACTCGACTTTTCCTCTCAACTATCATCAAGATTTATACCTTGAGCTTTAAATAAGTAAGTGTTCCTTCCATTCATTTGTTGATACCATGCTTAATCTAGTAAAACCTTATGATTTCATCCATGAAATCATCTCTTTTGGCTAGATCTTCAAGAACACCAAGAACACCAAGAATACACACTAGTTCTTTAGGCCGTGAATGTTCAATACAAGCTTCAAAACGTAAGTATCCATCCGTATACTAGTTATTCTATAGAAACTCATAACATACACCTTTGAAAACAACCATTTCCCATGAACATAAGAGTTTACGACCATGAGCATATCCCTTGGCCGTAAACTCAAGATCTTCTTAGGTCGTAAACATCATTGGTCGTAAACTCCATGGCCGTGAACACCTTGAGTGGCCGTAAACACCTTTAGAGCAATCACATGTTTTAGTAACACTTAAATTCAAGTGTTTCCTAGTCCCTAAAGTGGTTTCCTATCATAACTAGTTGTTATATACACTAATTATATCCATATATGTATCATTATATGTTTAATAGGATCCGTTGTGTTCAAGACTTCACTTGACACTTAGCATCCTACACCGATTATACATTTGAATAACTGACATCAGGTGAGTTCATACCCCCACATTTTCATAGTTTTTACTATTTTAAGGGGGGGGGGGGGAATACAAGTCTAACACAAAGTTTTTGTGTTATAAACAAGTGATTTCAAATATCTTATCAAAATGGATTTCAGTTATCATCAAATCAAATGGTTTTCAATGATTGTTTCAAAACAACATCAAGTCACCAAAATGAATTTCAAGATATCAAACTTCTTTTAAATGTTTTTATATAAACTTATATTTTTCCCCAAAAACAATACTAGTATACATATATTGATATAAATAAGATTTAAAAGATTTAGGACTAATAAACCACTTTGGTTCCTTTTCCTTGTTTGGATGTGGGATTACAAGTATCAGTTGTTTGTCCGAGTGTCATTTAAATTTTACTTATATATATTTGTATATGTATACAAGTATAAAAGTTTTTTCATTTAGTTTCAATTACCCTTTGTAACATGTTGAGCAAAGGGTTACATTCATGAACAGTCGTTATCAAATCAGAAAGTACATATAAATTATAATAAGTATAATTTATGATTCACAGAACATTAATTCACGATTCAAGTATACTAGAGTACATTGTTTTACAAAAACAAAGGTTTAATTCAAAACTATTCAAGCGTATACATTCTTTCAGATACATGTTAAGAGTACTAATTGAAGAACATACTATCAATCGTTTATTTCAGAATGATTGGGTTTTTCATAACTATTATACATGTAACGTTTATATGCTTTTATGAGTCAAGTAGTACAGGTTGTTTAATTCATTTAAACAATATAGTAAAGTCCTGACATTATAACCAGAATCTCCAGCCGGGGATCGAAACAATGTGGGATCGAAACAATGTGTGTATAGATATATATTGGGATTGACAACCCCGCACTCGGACTGCTAGCTACAGTCAGGTATACACGCATGCGAGTGACAAATTGTTATCAACATGTGTTCAGCGCACTCATAGTGTTGGGTCAGGCCATCTAGTCAGTATGGTTATAATAACTCATTAAAAGATATTAACAATACGTTAGTGTATAATTAATTAAACTTATGTACTATTTCAAAGTATTACTTTACAAGATACAGTTTACAGTATTACATTACAGTTAACGATAACAGTTGATGAATTCAGACATACTCTCAAATACTCGTTTACAAAAGGATTACAAATACAGAACATTGGTTTACAAATAGAACAGTTTTATGCAACTAAAACTACTTTTCACATACAGCCGAAAATATAGGATTTTCTTGAAACAATTTACATATTCAAGAATCAGAAGACATTCTTTCAAAACATAAATACTTATGCACTCACTCAACTTTATGTTGATACTCTCTTTTCAAATTACTTGTATTCTCAGGGAACCAGTAGACAGGTACACCCCGAGCTTTTGAGAAGATGCAGCTATTTATGTCTTGCCTTATTCCTTTGTACAACTATTTAGTTTCAGTATACAATATTGAAACACATGTAAATATTTATACTTTTTAATTACAATGGTTGTTTGTACTTTGATTACTATAATGCATGTGTTGTGATACTACAAATGAAGTCCTCCACCCCCGGATGTTTCCGTCATCTGGTTTGGGGGTGTGACACATCTTGAAGTTGTCCATGTCTGTTAATGCAGCTTTCTTCCTGTTTGCAAGGATCTTATCAGTTCCCTCAAATTGTTTCTTGAGTGCATTCCATACATTGCAGGGTGAACTCTTGTCTTCATCGGGAAGTTGCTCATAGATGTCATGAGAAATTTCAGATAACAGCTCTTGCATTGCCTTAGCCTCAAACTTCTTGATTTTCCTATAATGAAATTGAGCAGTAGAGGAAACAGATCCAGAGATAACTTTGGAGGTTTCAGGAGAGACATCAGCTTCAGGAACTCTGATGTCCTTCAAAAATTCTGGAGTATGTTTCCAAGTGGAGATGAAGGTCCAGATGTCAGAGTCATGACCTTCCAGCTAGTACTTGATACGATCTGCCCATGAAGTGTATTCACTAGACACAAGGATAGGTGCACGATTTCCTGCTCCAAGACTGTTTGCAACTAAAACTGAATAGAGAACATTTTGGTTTTGATTCACACTTGCCATTGAGAACAGGTGATACTAGTTTGAAACTTGAAAAAGTGTTTTTGTGAAAAAATTTCTAATTTTCAAAGTCGATCACTCGAGCTCTGATACCAACTAAAGAAGTGAGAAAAATTCAGTAAACCTAGACTAGAATAGTCCAAGTGTTGAAAATATTGAAATAAAGTTTCAGAATCGTCAAGTGGCAAGTAGTACGGAAAATAAAGAGGTATGAATCAATCAAATTAATATAAAGACATTTTTTAATGTTCAAGATCAATGATTCAGATGTTTCTCATATTCATGAAGATTCAATTACAAGTGTTTGAATGTAAAACACACTAAAACTCTCAAATGGTTCTCTAAAGACTAGTCTACGCAGCAATTGTGCAGAATGAGCAGGAATGATCTGAAAAGAGCAACTTTATAATGGATCCCAAGGAGCTTATTTATAGGCTTTGGAAAATCCCATGACATGGCTTGACCAATCAGGTGCTTACACGTCATCAAGACTTAGTCATCAATTGAAACCTTTGCCATACTTAACGGAGAATGGATGGAATATTCCAATTCCGTTAGTATTCCGTTAGGGTTCCATCCAAGTTATGAGTCTTCATAATTCTTGAACCTTCTTGATCAACATTGAAAATGTGATGAGCAACATGAGCATCATGTTGCTCAATTGTCTTCTTAGATGTCATCAACTTCCAGAAGTGTTGTTGATCATGTTGAGTAGTTTCTTGAATGTTGGACTATGTCTTGAACTTGACGATGTACCACCACATGTTCATGATGGACCATGGACGAAACTCATGTTCCTTTAAGCATTTGGACGTGCCTTCATTTTACATGATTTTCCATGAGTAGTCTTGTTGAGCCATCAATGTGATCATGTTGATCCATTGACTTGAGTTGAGCCCACAAGTATTCCTGTTGAGCCATCTACTCTTGTTGAGCCATAGAGTTGAGGATGTGCCAACAATGTTTCTGATGAGCCATCAATATTATAGATGATCCATCAATGTCTTGATGCTCCACATATGATCTAGATGTGTCCTCTGAGATCATGTTGATCCAACTAGCTTTCTTCAAGTGCACCATGTTCAGCAAGTGCTCCATGTGTACAACAAGTGCTCCAAGTAAACTTCAAGTGCTCCAACATCTGATTCTTCAAACACTTGTTGAATCTTCAAGATCTTTCCAACCTGAAACATTCTGATAATGTTTGTTAGAGAGATATATAAAAGGACTCAACTTATTTCAAGTGACAATCACATACAAATATTTTCCAACAAACTAAACTCATAAGTCAAAATAATTTACATCACCTATTTGCAAGAAATTAGCCTATCATATAAACTAATACAAATCTTGAAACTATGACAATTATCTTTTAATTGGATGAGCATGATCATTACCATATAAAAAACAGATTTTATGATTCAAAAAACAGTTTGTGGTAATGATCATATCCATTTCCAGGCCAAAACACGAAAATTTGCACCCTGGAGCACCTACTCGACGAGTTCACGAACTGGACTCGCCGAGTTCATGCTTTACTGAGTGGACTCGTCGAGTTAGGTCATAGACTCGGCGAGTTCATCAGACAGAATGTAGAAAGTTGATTTTTCCAGCTTTGAAACTTAAGCAAGCATCAAATATAATAGAAAACAATCCTAGAGTCTGATACCACTGAAGGGTTTTGGTATACTACAACATCCTATGTTGCACATACAAACCTAAATGCATTGGACCTATGTTTTCTCTAATTATACATGCAATATTGTTTCCAAAGCATTAAGCCTACAACTAGCATACAATTTACATAAACAACATAAAATACTAGTTAGGAGTTTACCTCTTTATGTAGCTTGTAGACCTTGTTGTATTTGGCCTTTAAGAACTTAGTGCCCCAAGTGATGTACCTCAAATGGTTCACAACACACCTTGGAGAAAGGATGCCCTTTGAGAGAGTAATCTTGCACTAGAAATCGTCTCCATGAACTCTTAGAACATTAGGTGTACGATTTTAGCTATAGGGTGCTCTATATATATGTTAGGAATCCAAGAGTTATGGGTAAACCCTAATCCATACTCTTGGGCTTATTATTCATGATCCATGATTCAAGTGGGCTAACTCTTTATGGATTCTTCCATAAACTTAGTCCATCATGTATCATAAGCCCAAAAGATATATATAACTAATTTACACAATTAGTCCCCATTAATTTAATTAGTCTCTTTTGATCACTAAATTAATTCCAAATTAATTCTTGATTAATACTAATTAAATCATATGATTTCATATTAATGTATTAGATCTCACAATATATTAATAAATCATAAATAACCTCTTCTCAAAAGTTCATCCTATCAAAATGTCCTAGTGATATGAAACCCAAATGGACCATGCTACTCTCGGGTCAAGTACATACCATTGATAGTTATGGGATTAGACACCTAATCCAACAAAAGGTAGTATTGGGCTCGTACTATTGGAAGCACAAGACCTGTATTGCAGACAAGAGCAGACTTGGAGACTCTAAGGAGGCCTGTATAGGGGAAGTTCCCTCGATTTATATGTTGAGGTTTTATATGTTTGTGTTTCATTTTGAAGATGGTGATGGTTACTTGAGGATGAGTTTCCAACTCAGGTTCAGGTTCTGGTTCTGGCTCTGGCACAGAACCCATTCGTGAGACTCTGCGAGAGCTTATAGCGGCTGAGGTTACTCGCAACATCATGGATGCCACCCCAGTGATGTTTGGTAATATCAAGGAAGGTATCATGGAGCTTATGGAGGAGAGACTCAAGACTCTCTAGGCCGAGATCACTACAGGTCAGATAGGAGCATAAACTCCCTCATTTTGGGAGTTCAAGGCTTGTGGAGCTCCGAAGTTCTTTCGGGATAAGGACCATATCGCTAGCCGACGTTGGATCGCTGATATGGAGAAGGCTCAACAGATGAGTTTTTGCCCTGAGGGGGAAAAGGTGGGATTCGTATCCTGCCTGCTAAGGGACCAAGCACGTGACTGGTGGGATAAGAATGGATGAGTTGTAAGGTCTGCGACAGTGGTAGTCATGACATGGGAGGAGTTTGTTACGAGGTCCCAAAGGGATTTTGCACCAGTGATTGAGGTAGAACATCTGGCGAGGGAGTTCCGAGACGTTCGCCAGACTATTAAGACTATGGCGGAGATTACCTCCAAATGCTGGGAGATGGATCTGTTGGTTCCGCAGTATGTTACAGATAAGGAGATGAAGAAGAAGAGATATCATGACATGTTGACGGATAACATCAGGGACTTTGTGAGCTTTTCGAGGTGCAAGACCCTGAATGATATGGTGGAGAAGGCCCATGAGCAGGACATTGAGCTGCAGCTTCGGGTGAAGCGAAAGTCGGAGCAGGTGCAGACTGCAGTAGGCCAGGATAAGAGGCCCAACAACTCTAATTCGCACACCAGGGGCCAGCAAGGTCGGAGCCGATGCGACAAGTGCAGAAAGCCGCACAATGGGGCTTGTCGGGCATTGGGTTCAGTATGTTTTAGTTGTGGTCATTCGGGTCACATGAGTAGGGAATGCTTCCGGAGTTCTGGTTTGCTTTCATTGTAATCAGACCGGCTATAAAAAGGCTAATTGTCAAAAATTGACAGAAGGGACAGTGGCGGCGACTGTACCAGCCACCTTGGGTATTACTGATGGCCGCCAGGGAAAGATAGAGGCACCTATGGTGAAGAGCAGGGCATTTCAGCTCACCACCAATAAGACCCGTGCAACACTGAATGTGGTTACTGGTATGCGACTTATTCATACCTTTTATTGCTTTCCTTATTTATGTTCATGATTATATATCATCTTGTATAAGGACTTTTTTGGTCAATGGTATGACCACTCATGTTCTATTTGATTCGGGTGCTACCCGATCCTTTGTATCTCTTGCACTTAGTAAGAAGTTTTGTGATGCTCCTGGAATCCTGCATTATCCATTGGTGGTCGAGATTGCTGATGATCATTTTGTTAGTGCTTCGAGAGTTTATCGTGGGTGTCTCCTGAACCTGTTCAACAAGAGGTACTCTATTGATTTTGGTCGATTCATCTGCAGGGGATCGAAGGCTATGATCGGGATGGATTGGTTGGGCCCTAATGGGGCGATGATTGACTGTTAGTTCCAACTAGTGAGAGTTCGAACCCCAAGTGGGGGAGAACTGGTTATTCTTGGCGAGAGAGCTTTGCATGGGCTAACTCTTTGTTCAACTGTGCGGGCTAGGAGATATCTTCAGCAGGGTTGTTCTGGGTTCATGGCTTATGTAGCAGACACTCGAGTTGAGGGCACAATGATGTTGAGTGATGTGCCCATTGTTCGGGATTTCTCCGACGTGTTTCCTGAGGAATTACCAGCAGTGCCTCCCGAGAGGCAAGTTGAGTTCCGGATTGATTTGGTTCCTGGAGCGGCTCCAATAGCCAAGGGATTGTATCGCTTGGCACTACCAGAGATGCAAGACTCGTCCACACAGCTTCAATATCTTCTAGATGAGAGATTTATTCAGACGAGTAGCTCACCTTGGGGAGATCCGATCATGTTCGTGAAGAAGGACATATTACACAGGATGTGCATTGACTACAAGGCATTGAATAAGCTACGGTGAACAACCGTTACCCACTTCCAAGGATCAACAACTTATTTGACCAGCTTCAGGGTGCATCTTGGTCATCCAAAATTGATTTGCGATTGGGTTACCATCGGATGAGGGTCAGGGACGCTGACGTGTAGAAAACGACCTTTAGGACTCGTTAAGGTCATTACCAGTTTGTGGTGATGCAATTCAGGCTCACCAATACAACAACAACATTCATGGATCTCACGACCTGGGTTTGCAGGTCGATGTTGGGTCGGTCGGTAATAGTATTCATAGATGATACATTGTTCTACTCCAAGACCAAGGAGCAGCAATAGGAACACTTTCGAGAAGTGTTGGAGACCCTGAGGAGAGAGAGGTTGTATGCAAAATTCTCCAAATATGAGTTTTGGTTTTGCGACGTGCAGTTCTTGGGGCACATCATCAACCAGAGGGGTATATTGGTCAACCTGGCCAATATCGAGGCCATGATGCGATGGGAGGTCCTGAGTACCACATCTGTGACAACCCGAAATTTCTATCTTGTACATCCATTCGATTCAATCAAAGTCAGACTTGTTTTTGGCTATCTTTTAGCCCTGTTAAAGGTCTGTTTGGGTGTTTTAAGCCTAGTACCTAAAAGGATAAAGTGTTAGGAAGTATCGTATAGAGTTCAGTGTGCAGCATACAAGCCGAAAACTCCACCATAAGGAGTTTACGGCCGTAAACTAGAGTTAACAGCCGTAAACACCTCCTTGGCCGTGAACTTACCCCCTTATATATGATATTCCTTCTTCCTTCACCACTTTTCCACCTCTAACTCAAGAAATCGAATTTCCTCTCAACATTCATCAAGTTTCCACCTTGATCTTCAAAAATGTAAGCAATCTTTCCATATTATTAGTGGTTATGCTTCTTGATCTTGTTTCCCTCTTTGATTTCTTCCATGGAATCATTCTTTTTGGTTGGATCTTCGAGTATTCAACACTTTCACCAAGAACACTCATTAGTTCTTGGACCGTAAACCCCCTCCCAAGCTTCAAAAACGTGAGTATATCTTCTATCTCCTAGTTAGACTTGTTAAACTCTTGATTCTAGCCTTAGATCATCATAAAATACATGAGCATCAAGAGTTTACGTCCGTAAACCCTTGCATGGCCGTAAACTCTTGTGTTGGTGGATGTTTTGGCCCGTAAACTCCCTTATATTCGAGTATAGAATCAAAAGCACTTGTTGAATGCTAGATAGGACCATAAAACACCTCGTTTGCAAGTCCTCCCATGAGTGTATGGCCGTAAACCGCTTGACCGTACACTCAAGGACCGTATACCTCTTTGGTCGTAAACTCATTGGCCGAAAACTCCCTTGGGCCGTAAACACAATGGCCATAAACTCCATTGTGTAGCCGTAAACCCCTTAGATGCAATCCTTTGTGATTGTAACACTTCAATATAAGTGTTTCCTAGTCCCTAAGGTGAATCTCTATCATGATTAGTTGCTTGTACACTAATTATATGCATATATATGTCATTATATGCTTATTAGGATCCGTTTGTGCTCGAGACTTCACTTGACACTTAGCATCCAACAATCGATCTTACTTTCGTGTCAGTCACTACAGGTGAGTTCATACCCCTTAACTTACCTTTTAAATGATTTTCAATGCTTTTATGGGGGGGATACAAGTTGATAACATTATAGTTGTTATATCAATCACATGTGATTAATAACTATCAAACAAGTGGATTTTCTTATACTTCAAACTGTTTCATCAAACAAACTCTTCAAAACACTTTATAAACTAACATCAAGTCATCTGTTACCATTCAAATGGTTAAAACTCTTTTATATGTTAAACTTTTTACTAAACCCTTTTAAACTTATATATTGTCAAAATCATGTCTATATAGATATAGTTATATAAGTAAGGTGGAAAGGACTTAGGACTGATAACTCGCTTTATTTCATGTTCCTTGTTTGGTTGTGGACTTAGGGTATCCAGTTATTTGTCCGAGTGTCGTTTGAATCTTAGTTATATATATTATGTATATGTGTATAGATATACACGTACCTACATTAGTTCAGCACCTTTGGGTAGCAAGGGTGTACAAACATACACAGTCATTCAAATAACATTACTAGTAAACTATAATAGGTATAGTTTAGAGGTTCGCTACTCACTATTTCTAGTACAATGAAACATACAAGAATCAGTTCATTCATGAGTCAATACAAACTTACTATTATGAGAAACAGAAAGAACATTCTATTATGAGAAACTAAGAGAACATACACTACACTATTTATGAGAACATACTATACACTAGAACAGAGAGAACATGCAATACAATAGAACATACTATACAAACACTAGAATACTATAACATTAATGTGAGCCACTACTTCATGGCATGGCCATCTACTGTTGTGTCACGTTTTGTAACCAGAGTCTCCTGGAGGGAGAGCGTGAATTTCTATATAGTTCTATACGGGACTAACCGTCCTACACCTTGCTGCTAGCTACAGTGGGACCTGCAGGTCTACGGGTGACGAATGTCATACCATTTCGACATCTTTGATCGTCGTGTTGTACTAGTCAATCAAGTATGGTTACAACCTCATCACATTTTACCTTAATTAACAACTGGTTTAAGATAGTTAGTACATTGGTAGTTACTTATATACAATACTACAATACATCTTTACTTTCCCATTGCATTCACATTGTGATCTTCTCAAACAAACAACATATAGAACATTCGGGTCTTGGTAGAAGGCTACATTTAAAGTAGAAAATATAGGATTTTCTAGGAGATACAAACATTTACTACAAACACTTACAAACATTTACATCAAACATTTACAAACACTTTCATACAAACAATGACACTAAAATACTTATGAACTCACCAGCTTTAATGTTGATCTATGTTTTCAAAATAACTTGTATTCTCAGGTCACCAGTAGACAGGTACCGATGACCAGGTTTTTGAGAAGACGGAGCTTTCAAGACTCGTCTTTATTTTAATTATTCATTTTTGGTGTCTTATAAACTATACACAGAACACACTTGTATTAAATTATATTATTAATGCAATGGATGATGTTGTTGCTTGTTTACTATTATGCATTGTTGTGATACTGTACATGACGTCCTCCGCCCCAAAACGTTTCCATCGTTCTGGTTTTGGGGTGTGACAGATTGGTATCAGAGCTTTGTTTATAGTGAATTGAGTATATCAACCCATAAAAGATATAAAAACTATAAACACAACGGGATAAAAATACTCTGACCAAGAGTTTATACTTTTAAATAATAAAATATTTAACTAAGTATACATACCTGCATTCATACAAAAATCAGTGTCACTAGGACAGAACAAAAGTATTGTGAATGTTGAACAGCACAAGTGGGCTTAGAGACATATAATCAGATCTAGGAATGATATAGCCTGATCAACTATATTGTTCCGAGAAGTGATTAGCATGTGCCTAAGAATGTTTGTGGTGTTGCAACAAGTCTAAAAACTTACCAACACTACTACAATGAAAACATTAGAACAGAACATAAATTTAAAATACTATAGGAGTATTTTGTGTTACTATAACTACTTATTTGAGAACTAAAAAGGTCTTTACTAGTAGGTCAATAGTTGCTGAATGGATACGCTAAGGTTATATGTGACTAAGGTGTCATAGAATTAGAATATGCGATCTTTTCTTTATTTCTTGTTCCTTGTTTGGTTGTGGACATGGAGTTAGGGTCACTTATTCGAAGGTCTATTCTATTTTTTGTTACATATGACTGGTATGCACTACGCAAGTATTGAAGTAACTGGTAAGGATCATTCTATAATTATCTTCCGTAGTACGTATATTAACTATTTCTTTTACCCCTTTTCTCGCTTAGATAACATGGCTGGATTTAACCACCCTGGCGACCCGTACTTTCCCAACCAAGGAAATTGTGGATGGCTCGATGCAGAGCCAAAAGAGAATCATCAAATCCGTTTGGATGATGACTTCGTAGAGAACTTTTCGGAGGATTCTGACTCCGAGCCGGAAGTCAACAACCTACCCCCAGTGGCTCCAATCCCAAATCCTAACCCTAGTCCAACATTTCAAGGCCTCACACCTCTGTGGGAAACAAACTTGAACAGATGGAGTCACGAACAGGGTCAACCCTTACCTTACAACGGAGACAGAAGTTTCTACAACCTGACCGAGGGAGGCTCAGCAGACAGAGTCCTACCTATTCTGGTCCACATAGTTTCTCGTAATGATGAGCAGGGTAGGGCGGCCATCAACCGAATCATGGAGGTTGATGCCGATACAGGAGTCAATACCGATACGGGAGTCAATACGGGAGTCAACCCTGCAGATAGATCTTACTGTAACCCAAGTCGAAGTCAGGGAACTTCGAGCTCGGCAGGCAACGTTTGAAAGGCGCATGAGGGACATGGAGCGTCGTCTGGAAAAATCAAGGACTCATTCTAGTAGTTCTCGTCACAGATAGAGCCTACTCAACTTTCTCTTTTAGATATAACTTAGGTCTATGTAAAAGCTCTAGTTTTAGTTTCCTGTCTATGATAAGACTTTGAACTTGTTAGTATTTTAAGGTCTTAGTATTGTCAAAATTTTCTCATTTTGGTTTGATGTAAGACCTACTTCTAGGTCATTTTTCCCAAACTTTTTACATCATTAATGCCGATATTATTGACAGTCATCTAATCTTGAGGAAATCCATATCCAAGTACTTTTAGACTGCTACTGCTAGATCTCTATATCAATCATACTCTCATTTGTTTTGTTGGACTATGGAGAGTTAGCCCATGGAGCACTCTCATTATACTTACAATTGATTTGTACTATCATCTTCATCTTTGTAAACTTTTAGTTGAACAATTCCTCCACGAAGAGGGACGAGACGCAACCCTCCGATAACTCCAACTCCACCACCACCTCCTCCACAATACAACCCAACAGCTATCCAAGTTGTGGTGAATGCGGCTGTTACGGTAGCCCTAGCTCAGTTCAGTGCTAGTGGAACTAGCGGCAGTGGAACAACTGTGCATTCCACTCAATGTGATGCTCCAGTGCGCTCTAGGGAGTGCTCAAACATGGACTTCGCCAACTGCAAGCCCAGGTCCTTCAACAGGACTGGCGGAATCATTTCCCTCCCGTAATGGTTTAAGAAAACGGAATCGATCTTTGATATCTGTTCCTGTCCAGAAGGAAGCAAAGTTAAGTTTGCTGCCTGCACCTTCGCGGACAGAGCCCTGACGTGGTGGAATAGCCATGTCAAGTCACTAACTCTAATAGTGGCTAATGCAATGGGCTGGGAAGCTCTGCAGGAGCTCATGATAGAAGCGTAATGCCCGAGCGGCGAAGTTCAGAAACTTGAACAGGAACTCTGGAGCCTGACCATGAAGGGCTCCGACATAGTGGCCTATACTGCCAGATTCAGCGATCTGGTGGCACTATGTCCGGGAACGGTCCCTACTGAGGGAAAGAAGATAGAGAGGTATATTTGGGGGCTGGTGCCTACATTTCAGGGGAATGTCTTAGCTTCAAACCCCACTACCTTCGATAGTGCCAAGCGATTGGCACAACGACTCATTGATCATGGAGTCCGCACCCCAACTACAACAACAACCCTGGCCATCCCAGAACCCTCCAAAGCCGTTGACAACAAGCAGAAGTTCTGGGATAATAAGAAGAAGAATGCGGCGCAGAACTCTGCCAAGAAGCATCAGGTTGTGGTCGTTCATGCTGCGATAACCACTACTGCTACTGCGCCGATGAAGCAGTATGCTGGGAGCTTGCTAAAGTGCAACAAGTGCAGCTTCCATCACAACGGACCCTGCCGGGAAATGCAGTGTGCTAACTGCAATAGGAAAGGGCACACTGCCCGTTTCTACAAAGCTTAGGCAAGGCCAATCACCCAAGTCCCCGGCGTTGGTGTGGGTCAGGCGTGCTACGGATATGGCGAGATGGGTCACTACAAAAGGAACTGCCCGAAGGCAGGGAACGCTGGCGGAGTGGGAAGAGTTTTGGCAATAGGCCACGAGGAAGCGGTTGCCGACCCCACGGTGGTCACTGGTACGTTTCTCCTCGATAACTCATATGCATGCATATTGTTTGATAGTGGAGCGGAGAGGAGTTTCGTGAACCAAAAATTTGCTCACTTACTTAAACAACAACCACGTGCACTTAAAGAACCGTTCACTATGGAAATGGAAAACGGAAAGACAGAGAGCACTAGCAGTATATACATAGGGTGTACCCTAACTCCAGATAGTCATTCATTTCCAATCGACCTCATGCCAGTCTCCATTAAAAGTTTCGACGTCATTATCGGCATGGATTGGTTGAGCCGTCATCGTGCCGACATCACGTGTTATGAGAAGGCAGTTCACCTTAATCTGCCGTCTAGCGAAACTCTAGTTGTCTATGGCGACAAACCCGGCACGAACCTTCGCATCATTTCGAGTATTCAAGCCCAGAAGTACTTGCGAAAGGAATGTCACGCATTCCTTGCTCATGTGGTTGATATGAGCCAAGAGACGAAAGACATAAAGAACATCCCAGAAGTACGCGACTTTCCCGACATCTTTCCAGAAGAACTCCCAGGATTACCTCCACAGCGTCAAGTCGAGTTCAGAATCGACTTAGTTCCAGGGGCTACCCCGGTAGCCAAATCGCCCTATCGTCTACCACCAGCTGAGATGCAGGAACTATCCGGTCAACTTAACGAACTGCTCAGCAAGGGCTTTATTAGACCAATCTTCTCACCCTGGGGAGCACCGGTCTTTTTCGTGAAGAAGAAAGACAGATCCTTCCATATGTGCATCGACTACAGAGGACTAAACAAGCTAACCATCAAAAATCTTTACCCTCTGCCTCGCATAGACGATTTGTTCGACCAACTGCAAGGGGCGAATTACTTTTCAAATATAGATCTAAGATCCGGGTATCACCAGTTACGAGTGTTTGAGGAGGATGTTCCGAGGACAGCCTTCCGAACTCGTTATGGACACTACGAGTTTGTAGTGATGCCATTCGGATTGACTAATGCGCCCGCAGTATTCATGGACTTAATGAATACGGTATGCCGTCCATACTTGGATCAGTTCGTCATTGTGTTCATTAATGACATACTTATCTACTCTCGTATTAAGGAAGAGCATAGCAAGCATCTACGTCAAATCTTGGAAACATTACGATCAGAGAAGCTCTACACAAAGTTCTCTAAATGCGAGTTTTGGATTCGAAGAGTCGAATTCCTGGGTCACATTTTTAGTGAAGAGGGAATTCATGTGGACCCTTCCAAAATAAAGGCAATTGAGAATTGGTCAGCACCGAAGACGCCTACAGAAATTCGTCAATTTCTAGGCCTCACTGGCTACTATCGCAGTTTCATTCAGAACTTCTCTAGAATTGTGAAACCGCTTACTACATTGACCCAGAAAGGCATGGCCTTTGACAGGGAGGAGAAACAAGAGAAGGCGTTCCAAACGCTGAAACGATCCTTATGTAGCGCAACGATACTATCCCTCCCAAAAGGAATAGAAGACTTCGTGGTTTATTGCGATGCATCCAACCAAGTACTCGGTTGTGTTCTTATGCAACAAGGTAAGTTCATCGCCTATGCCTCAAGGCAGCTAAAGACACACGAAGTCAACTACACCATGCATGATCTTGAGTTAGGAGCAATGGTATTTGCTCTGAAGATCTGGAGACACTACCTGTATGGTAAGAAAAGCACTATCTTTACAGACCACAAGAGCCTTCAACATATATTTGACCAGAAGGAGCTCAATATGAGACAACGACGGTGGATCGAGCTACTCAATGACTACGAATGAGAAATTTGTTATCATCTTGGTAAAGCCAACGTAGTAGTTGATGCCCTAAGTCGGAAAGAATACTCTGGTCGTAGAGTCAAATCATTGACTATGACTATCTATTCACATCTGTCCACACAAATTAAGGAGGCTCAGCTAGAAGCCTTGAAACCTGAAAATGTGGCGGGTGAATCCGTGAGAGGGATGGATAAGAACTTAGAAGTCAAGGGTGGTGGAGCCTTATATCTCATGGATCGGATCTGGACACCGAAACACGGTGGTTTCAGAGACTTGGTCATGACCAGAAACCATCAGGTTTACTTCAACAACCAGAGATACCAGAATGGAAGTAGGAGCGGATCACAATGGACTTCATAACCAAGTTGCCCAAGACAACGGGTGGTCTCGTTACCATATGGGTGGTCGTAGACAGGTTAACCAAGTTCGCACACTTCATGCCTATCAAAGAAACTGACAAGATGGAGAAACCCACTAAAACCTACATTAGGGAGATCGTACGACTGCATGGTGTTCCTATATCCATTATCTCCGATAGAGATAGTAGATTCACTTCAAGGTTCTGGCAGTCGCTACAAAGTTCCCTAGGAACAAAGCTGGACATGAGTACAGCCTACCATCCACAAACCGACGGACAAAGTGAGAGGACTATCCAAACTTTGGAAGACATGTTGAGAGCCTACGTGATAGACTTCGGGAAGGCATGGGATACTCATCTACCCCTTGTCGAGTTTTCCTAGAATAACAGTTATCACACAAGCATAAAGGTTGCTCCGTTTGAAGCCCTCTATGGCCGAAAGTGCAGATCCCCTCTGTGCTGGGCTGAGGTGGGTGACACTCAGTTAGCTAAAAGACGAGTTCCTGACAGCACTCTCACAGGTTCGGGAATCATACGGGAAACGACAGAGAAGATCATTCAAATTCGTGAACGATTGAAAGCCTCTAGAGACCGACAGAAAAGCTACGCAGACAAGCGAAGGAAACCTTTGGAATTCCAGGTGGGTGACCGTGTCCTTTTGAAGGTCTCACCCTAAAAAGGCTTGATACGCTTCGGAAAGTGTGGAAAGATAAACCCAAGATACGTAGGGCCTTTCGATATTATCATTAGAATTAGCCCCGTAGCTTACAAACTCAAACTACCTCGCGAACTTATTAACACACACCCTACTTTCCACGTCATGAACTTGAATAAGTGTCTATCCTACGAGACTCTTGTAATCACACTCGATGAGATCGAGATCAACGAGAGCCTCAACTTCGTGGAAGAACCTGTAGAGATTATGGATCGAGAGGTCAAGCAAACGAAGCGAAGCCGTATCCCAATAGTAAAGGTTCGATGGAATGCCAAGTAGGGACCTGAATTCACTTGGGAGCGCGAGGATCAAATGAAATTAAAGCATCCTCATCTTTTTACTTAGTTATTTGTAATTGATTAAACTCTAATTTCGGGACGAAATTCCCTCTAACGGGGGGATGATGTGACAACCCGAAATTTCTATCTTGTACATCCATTCGATTCAATCAAAGTCAGACTTGTTTTTGGCTATCTTTTAGCCATGTTAAAGGTATGTTTGGGTGTTTTAAGCCTAGTACCTTAAAGGATAAAGTGTTAGGAAGTATCGTATAGAGTTCAGTGTGCAACATACAAGCCGAAAACTCCACCATAAGGAGTTTAGTTTACGGCCGTAAACACCACCTTGGCCATGAACTCACCCCCTTATATATGATATTCCTTCTTCCTTCACCACTTTTTCCACCTCTAACTCAAGAAATCAGATTTCCTCTCAACATTCATCAAGTTTCCACCTTGATCTTCAAAAATGTAAGCAATCTTTCCATATTATTAGTGGTTATGCTTCTTGATCTTGTTTCCCGCTTTGATTTCTTCCATGGAATCATTCTTTTTGGTTAGATCTTCAAGTATTCAACACTTTCACCAAGACCACTCATTAGTTCTTGGACCGTGAACCCCCTCACAAGCTTCAAAAACGTGAGTATATCTTCTATCTCCTAGTTAGACTTGTTAAACTCTTGATTCTAGCCTTAGATCATCATAAAATACATGAGCATCAAGAGTTTACGACCGTAAACCCTTGCATGGCCGTAAACTCTTGTGTTGGTGGATGTTTTGGCCCTTAAACTCCCTTATATTCGAGCCTAGAATCGAAAGCACTTGTTGAATGCTAGATAGGACCATAAAACACCTCGTTTGCAAATCCTCCCATGAGTATACAGCTGTAAACCCCTTGACCGTACACTCTAGGACCGTATACCGCTTTAGCCGTAAACTCATTGGCCAAAAACTCCCTTAGGCCGTAAACATAATGGCCGTAAACTCCATTGTGTGGTCGTAAACCCCTTAGATGCAAACCTTTGTCATTACAACACTTCAATATAAGTGTTTCCTAGTCCCTAAGGTGAATCTCTATCATGATTAGTTGCTTGTACACTAATTATATCCATATATATGTCATTATATGCTTATTAGGATCCGTTTGTGCTCGAGACTTCACTTGACACTTAGCATCCTACAATCGATCTTACTTTCGTATCACTCACTACAGGTGAGTTCATACCCATTAACTTACCTTTTAAATGATTTTATGGGGGGGGGGGAATACAAGTTGATAACATTATAGTTGTTATATCAATAACATGTGATTAATAACTATCAAACAAGTGGATTTTCTTATACTTCAAACTGTTTCATCAAACAAACTCTTGAAAACATTTTATAAACTGACATCAAGTCATCTGTTACCACTAAAATGGTTAAAACTATTTTATATGTTAAACTTTTTATTAAACTCTTTTAAACTTATATATTGTCAAAATCATGTCTATATAGATATAGTTATATAAGTAAGGTTGAAAGGACTTAGGACTGATAACTCACTTTATTTCCTGTTTCTTGTTTGGTTGTGGACTTAGGGTATCCGGTTATTTGTCCGAGTGTCGTTTGAATCCTAGTTATATATTATGTATATGTGTATAGATATACACGTACCTACATCAGTTCAACACCTTTGGGTAGCAAGGGTGTACAAACATACAAAGTCATTCAAACAACATTACTAGTAAACTATAATAGGTATAGTTTAGAGGTTCGCTACTCACTATTTCTAGTACAATGAAACATACAAGAGTCAGTTCATTCATGAGTCAATACAAACTTACTATTATGAGAAACAAAAAGAACATTCTATTATGAGAAACTAAGAGATCATACACTACACTATACAAGAGAACATACTATACACTAGAACAGAGAGAACATACAATACACTAGAACATACTTTACAAACACTAGAATACTATAACATTAATGTGAGCCACTACTTCATGGCATGTCAATCTACTGATGTGTCATGTTTTGTAACCAGAGTCTCCTGGAGGGAGAGCGTGAATTTGTATATAGATCTATATGGGACTGACCATCCTACACCTTGCTCCTAGCTACAGTGGGACCTGCAGGTCTACGGGTGACGAATGTCATACCATTTCGACGTCTTTGATCGTCGTGTTTTACTTGTCAATCAAGTATGGCTACAACCTCATCACATTTTACCTTAATTAACAACAGGTTTAAGATAGTTAGTACATTGGTAGTTACTTATATACAATACTACAGTACATCTTTACTTTCCCATTGCATTCACATTGTGATCTTCTCACATAAATGGTAATGTAAACTATATTTTAGTAATGATAGTCATACTTGGGAAAATTACACACTTTTACAAACAAACAACAAATAGAACATTCGGGTCTTGGTAGAAGGCTACATTTAAAGTAGAAAATATAGGATTTTCTAGGAGATACAAACATTTACTACAAACAATTACAAACATTTACATCAAACATTTACAAACACTTTCATACAAACAATGACACAAAAATACTTATTAACTCAGCAGCTTTAATGCTGATCTATGCTTTCAAAATAACTTGTATTCTCAGGTCACCAGTAGACAGGTACCGATGACCAGATTTTTGAGAAGATGGAGCTTTCAAGACTCGTCTTTATTTTGATTATTTATTTTTGTTGTCTTATAAACTATACACAGAACACACTTGTATTAAATTATATTATTAATGCAATGGATGATGTTCTTGCTTGTTTACTATTATGCATTGTTGTGATACTGTACATGACGTCCTCCGCCCCATAACGTTTTCATCGTTCCGGGTTTGGGGTATGACAACATCTGAGATTTAGAGCTTCTTAGGTCTCACAGAGTATTATCGGAGATCTATCCAGGATTTCTCCAAGATCGCAATCCCTCTGGCCCGTTTGACGAAGAAGAATGTTACTTTTCGGTGGGGGACTGATCATCAATTGGCTTTAGAGACATAGAAGTAGAGATTGTGTGAGGCACCGATCCTCGCGCTTCCCAAGATTGCTTATGATTCGAGGCAACTAAAGCGTCATGAAGCTAATTATCCTATGCATGATTTGGAGTTGGTAGCTGTGTTTTTTTCCGTCAAGATTTGGAGACACTATCTGTATGGGATTCGGTGTACTATCTAAACTAATCACAATAGTTTGAGGTACCTGATGGACCAGCCGAATTTGAATATGCGGCAGCAGAGATGGTTGGATGTGGTAAAGGATTATGATTGTGAGATCGTGTACTACCCGGGGAAGGCCAATGTAGTATCTGATTCCTTGAGCTGCAAGGAAGTGAGCACACGTATTGGAGATGTATGTCTGAGGATGGCTGTGATTTCTCCTTTGTTGGATTTAATCAAGAAGGCTCATGTGGAGGGTCTGAAAAAGGAGAATTAGAAGGCATCGCGAATCAGGAGACAAATTCCTTTATTTGTCAGAGACATTCGGGGATTGTTAACCTAGTGGGGTTAGAGACACAATTCTAGAAGAGGCTCATAAGTCAAAGTTTTTGATCCATCCATGGGCCACAAAGATGTATCAAGATTTGAAGATGAATTATTAGTTTCCATGTATGAAGAGGGAAATACTTGGTTTGTAGAGCGGTGTTTGACTTGACGGAAAGTCAAGGTCTAACATCAGAGACCCCACGACAAAATGCAATCATTACCCATTTCCATGTAGAAATGGGCAGAAATTACCATGGATTTCATCACTAAGCTGCCAAGGATGCCACACGGAGTTGATTCTATATGGGCCATTATCTATAGGTTGTTCAACAGTGCATATTTCTTGCTGATTACCGATAGTATATCTGCTGAGAAGCTAGCTGACATCTATATTCAGGAGGTGGTGGTTTTTCACGGGGTGGCAGTTTTGGTGGTTTCAGATAGGGATGTTCGTTTCACCTCCAGGTTATGGAGGAAGTTTCATGAGGATTTGCGTGCTTAACTACATTTAAGTATGGCATACCACCTCCAGACCAAAAGATAATGCTTGTGTATGATTTATATGCTCGAAGATATGCTCCGGGCTTGTGTATTAGATTTTGCAGGGGAGTTAGGATACTTACCCTCCATTGGACAAATTCTCCTACAACATTAGTTATCATACCAGTATTTACCAAACACCTTTTGAGATGTTGTATGGGAGGAACAACTATGCATTCCACTCAAGGTGATGCTCCAGTGCACTCTAGGGAGTGCTCATACAAGGACTTCACCAACTGCAAGCCCAGGTCCTTCAACGGGACTGGCGGAATCATTGCCCTTTCGCAATGGTTCAAGAAAACAGAATCGATCTTTGATATCTATTCCTGTCCAGAAGAAAGCAAAGTTAAATTTGTTGCATGCACCTTCGCGGACAGAGCCCTGACGTTGTGGAATAGCCATGTCAACTCACTAACTCTAATAGTGGCTAATGCTATGGGTTGGGAAGCTCTGCAGGAGCTCATGATAGAAGAGTACTGCCCGAGGGGCGAAGTTTAGAAACTTGAACAGGAACTCTGGAGCCTGACCATGAAGGGCTCCGACATAGTGGCCTATACTGCCAGATTCAACGATCTGGTGGCACTATGTCCGGGAACGGTCCCTACTGAGGGAAAGAAGATAGAGAGGTATATCTGGGGGCTGGTGCCTCCATTTCAGGGGAATGTCTTAGCTTCAAACCCCACTACCTTCGATAGTGCCAAGCGATTGGCACAACGGCTCATTGATCATGGAGTCCGCACCCCAACTACAACAACAACCCTGGCCATCCCAGAACCCTCCAAAGCCGTTGACAACAAGCGGAAGTTCTAGGATAATAAGAAGAAGAACGCGGCGCAGAACTCTGCCAAGAAGCATCAGGTCGTGGTCATTCATGCTGCGATAACCCCTACTGCTACTGCGCCGATGAAGCAGTATACTGGGAGCTTGCCAAAGTGCAACAAGTGCAGCTTCCATCACAACGGACCTTTCCGGGAAATGCAGTGTGCTAACTGCAATAGGAAAGGGCACACTGCCCGTTTCTGCAAAGCTCCGGCAAGGCCAATCACCCAAGTCCCCGGCGTTGGTGTGGGTCAGGCTTGCTACGGATGTGGCGAGATGGGTCACTACAAAAGGAACTGCCCGAAGGCAGGGAACGCTGGCGGAGTGGGAAGAGTTTTGGCAATAGGCCACGAGGAAGCGGTTGCCGACCCCACAGTGGTCACTGGTACGTTTCTCCTCGATAACTCATATGCATGCATACTGTTTGATAGTGGAGCGGAGAGGAGTTTCGTGAACCAAAAATTTGCTCACTTACTTAAACAGCAACCACGTGCACTTAAAGAACCGTTCACTGTAGAAATGGAAAACAGAAAGACAGAGAGCACTAGCAGTATATACATAGGATGTACCCTAACTCTAGATAGTCATTCATTTCCAATCGACCTCATGCTGGTCTCCATTAAAAGTTTCGACGTCATTATCGGCATGGATTGGTTGAGCCGTCATCGTGCTGACATCATGTGTTATGAGAAGGCACTTCACCTTAATCTGTCGTCTAGCGAAACTCTAGTTGTCTATGGTGACAAACCCGACGCGAACCTTCGCATCATTTCCAGTATTCAAGCCCAGAAGTACTTGCGAAAGGAATGTCACGCATTCCTTGCTCATGTGGTTGATATGAGCGAAGAGACGAAAGACATAAAGAACATCCCAGAAGTACTCGACTTTCCCGACATCTTTCCAGAAGAACTCCCAGGATTACCTCCACAGCGTCAAGTCGAGTTCAGAATCGACTTAGTTCCAGGGGCTACCCCGGTAGCCAAATCGCCCTATCGTCTACCACCAGCTGAGATGCGGGAACTATCCGGCAACTTAACGAACTGCTTAGCAAGGGCTTTATTAGACCAATCTTCTCACCCTGGGGAGCACCGGTCTTTTTCGTGAAGAAGAAAGACGGATCCTTCCGTATGTGCATCGAATACAGAGGACTAAACAAGCTAACCATCAAAAATCGTTACCCTCTGCCTCGCATAGACGATTTGTTCGACCAACTGCAAGGGGCGAATTACTTTTCAAATATAGATCTAAGATCCGGGTATCACCAGTTACGAGTGTTTGAGGAGGATGTTCCGAAGACAGCCTTCCGAACTCGTTATGGACACTACGAGTTTGTAGTGATGCCATTCGGATTGACTAATGCGCCCGCAGTATTCATGGACTTAATGAATACGGTATGCCGTCCTTACTTGGATCAGTTCGTCATTATGTTCATTAATGACATACTTATCTACTCTCGTAGTAAGGAAGAGGATAGCAAGCATCTACGTCAAATCTTGGAAACATTACAATCAGAGAAGCTCTACGCAAAGTTCTGTAAATGTGAGTTTTGGATTCGAAGAGTCGAATTCCTGGGTCACATTGTTAGTGAAGAGGGAATTCATGTGGACCCTACCAAAATAAAGGCCATTGAGAATTGGTCAGCACCGAAGACGCCTACATAAATTCGTCAATTTCTAGGCCTCACTGGCTACTATCGCAGTTTCATTCAGAACTTCTCTAGAATCGTGAAGCCGCTTACTACATTGACCCAGAAAGGCGTGGCCTTTGACTGGGAGGAGAAACAAGAGAAGGCGTTCCAAACGCTGAAACGATCCTTATGTAGCGTAACGATACTATCCCTCCCAAAAGGAATAGAAGACTTTGTGGTTTATTGCGATGCATCCAAGCAAGTACTCGGTTGTGCTCTTATGCAACAAGGTAAGTTCATCGCCTATGCCTCAAGGCAGCTAAAGACACACGAAGTCAACTACACCATGCATGATCTTGAGTTGGGAGCAATGGTATTTGCTCTGAAGATCTGGAGACACTACCTGTATGGTACAAAAAGCACAATCTTTACAGACCACAAGAGCCTTCAACATATATTCGACCAGAAGGAGCTCAATATGAGACAACGACGGTGGGTCGAGCTACTCAATGACTACGAATGAGAAATTTGTTATCATCTTGGTAAAGCCAACGTAGTAGCTGACGCCCTAAGTCGAAAAGAATACTCTGGTCGTAGAGTCAAATCATTGACTATGACTATCCATTCACATCTGTCCACACAAATTAAGGAGGCTCAGCTAGAAGCCTTGAAACCTGAAAATGTGGCGGGTGAATTCGTGAGAGGGATGGATAAGAACTTAGAAGTCAAGGGTGGCGGAGCCTTATATCTCATGGATCGGATCTGGACACCGAAACACGGTGGTTTCAGAGACTTGGTCATGACCGAAGCGCACAATACTCGATATTACGTCTACCCATGTTCAGATAAGATGTATCTGGATCTAAAAAAGCTATATTGGTGGCCTAACATGAAGGCAGAGATTGCTACCTTGGTGAGTAAATGCCTTACTTGTGCCAAGGTTAAGGTCGAATACCAGAAACCATCAGGTTTACTTCAACAACCAGAGATACCTGAATGGAAGTGGGAGCGGATCACAATGGACTTCATAACCAAGTTGCCCAAGACAATGGGTGGTCTCGATACCATATGGGTGGTCGTAGACAAGTTAACCAAGTCCGCACACTTCCTGCCTATCTAAGAAACTGACAAGATGGAGAAACTCACTAGAACCTACATTAGGGAGATCGTACGACTGCATGGTGTTCCTATATCCATTATCTCCGATAGAGATAGTAGATTCACTTCAAGGTTCTGGCAGTCGCTACAAAGTTCCCTAGGAACAAAGCTGGACATGAGTACAGCCTACCATCCACAAACTGACAGACAAAGTGAGAGGACTATCCAAACTTTGGAAGACATGTTGAGAGCCTGCGTGATAGACTTCGGGAAGGCATGGGATACTCATCTACCCCTTGTCAAGTTTTCCTAGAATAACAGTTATCACACAAGCATAAAGGTTGCTCCGTTTGAAGCCCTCTATGGCCGAAAGTGCAGATCCCCTCTATGCTGGGCTGAGGTGGGTGACACTCAGTTAGCTAAAAGACGAGTTCCTGACAGCACTCTCACAGGTTCGGGAATTATACGGGAAACGTCAGAGAAGATCATTCAAATTCGTGAACGATTGAAAGCCTCTAGAGACCGACAGAAAAGCTATGCAGACAAGCGAAGGAAACCTTCGGTATTCCAGGTGGGTGACCGTGTCCTTTTGAAGGTCTCACCCTAGAAAGGCTTGATACGCTTCGGAAAGCGTGGAAAGATAAACCCAAGATACGTAGGGACTTTCGAGATTATCGCTAGAATTAGCCCTGTAGCTTACAAACTCAAACTACCTCGCGAACTTAGTAACACACACCCTAATTTCCACGTCGTGAACTTGAATAAGTGTCTATCCTATGAGACTCTTGTAATCACACTCGATGAGATCGAGATCAACGAGAGCCTCAACTTCGTGGAATAACCTGTAGAGATTATGGACCGAGAGGTCAAGCAAACGAAGCGAAGCCGTATCCCAATAGTAAAGGTTCACTGGAATGCCAAGCGGGGACCTGAATTCACTTGGGAGCGCGAGGATCAAATGAAATTAAAGCATCCTCATCTTTTTACTTAGTTATTTGTAATTGCTTAAACTCTAATTTTGGGACGAAATTCCCTCTAACGGGGCGATGATGTGACAACCCGAAATTTCTTTCTTGTACATCCATTCGATTCACTCAAAGTCAGACTTGTTTTTGGCTATCTTTTAGCCCTGTTAAAGGTCTGTTTGGGTGTTTTAAGCCTAGTACCTTAAAGGATAAAGTGTTAGGAAGTATCGTATAGAGTTCAGTGTGCAGCATACAAGCCGGAAACTCCACCATAAGGAGTTTAGTTTTCGGCCGTAAACACCTCCTTGGCCGTGAACTCACCCCCTTATGTATGATATTCCTTCTTCCTTCACCACTTTTTCCACCTCTAACTCAAGAAATCAGATTTCCTCTCAACATTCATCAAGTTTCCACCTTGATCTTCCAAAATGTAAGCAATCTTTCCATATTATTAGTGGTTATGCTTCTTGATCTTGTTTCGCGCTTTGATTTCTTCCATGGAATCATTCTTTTTGGTTAGATCTTCAAGTATTCAACACTTTCACCAAGACCACTCATTAGTTCTTGGACCGTGAACCCCCTCCCAAGCTTCAAAAACGTGAGTATATCTTCTATCTCCTAGTTAGACTTGTTAAACTCTTGATTCTAGCCTTAGATCATCATAAAATACATGAGCATCAAGAGTTTACGACCGTAAACCCTTGCATGGCCGTAAACTCTTATGTTGGTGGATGTTTTGGCCCTTAAACTCCCTTATATTCGAGCCTAGAATCGAAAGCACTTGTTGAATGCTAGATAGAACCATAAAACACCTCGTTTGCAAGTCCTCCCATGAATATACAACCGTAAACCCCTTGACCGTACACTCTAGGACCGTATACCGCTTTAGCCGTAAACTCATTGGCCAAAAACTCCCTTAGGCCGTAAACACAATGGCCGTAAACTCCATTGTGTGGTCGTAAACCCCTTAGATGCAATCCTTTGTCATTGCAACACTTCAATATAAGTGTGTCCTAGTCCCTAAAGTGAATCTCTATCATGATTAGTTGCTTGTACACTAATTATATCCATATATATGTCATTATATGCTTATTAGGATCCGTTTGTGCTCGACACTTCACTTGACACTTAGCATCCTACAATCGATCTTACTTTCGTATCACTCACTACAGGTGAGTTCATACCCATTAACTTACGTTTTAAATGATTTTAAATGCTTTTATGGGGGGGGGGAATACAAGTTGATAACATTATAGTTTTTATATCAATAACATGTGATTAATAACTATCAAACAAGTGGATTTTCTTATACTTCAAACTGTTTCATCAAACAAACTCTTGAAAACATTTTATAAACTGACATCAAGTCATCTGTTACCATTGAAATGGTTAAAACTATTTTATATGTTAAACTTTTTATTAAACTCTTTTAAACTTATATATTGTCAAAATCATGTCTATATAGATATAGTTATATAAGTAAGGTTGAAAGGACTTAGGACTGATAACTCACTTTATTTCCTGTTTCTTGTTTGGTTGTGGACTTAGGGTATCCGGTTATTTGTCCGAGTGTCGTTTGAATCCTAGTTATATATTATCTATATGTGTATAGATATACACGTACCTACATCAGTTCAACACCTTTGGGTAGCAAGGGTGTACAAACATACAAAGTCATTCAAACAACATTACTAGTAAACTATAATAGGTATAGTTTAGAGGTTCGCTACTCACTATTTCTAGTACAATGAAACATAGAAGTGTCAGTTCATTCATGAGTCAATACAAACTTACTATTTTGAGAAACAAAAAGAACATTCTATTATGAGAAACTAAGAGATCATACACTACACTATACAAGAGAACATACTATACACTAGAACAGAGAGAACATACAATACACTAGAACATACTATACAAACACTAGAATACTATAACATTAATGTGAGCCACTACTTCATGGCATGGCAATCTACTGATGTGTCATGTTTTGTAACCAGAGTCTCCTGGAGGGAGAGCGTGAATTTGTGTATAGATCTATACGGGACTGACCATCCTACACCTTGCTACTAGCTACAGTGGGACCTGTAGGTCTACGGGTGACGAATGTCATACCATTTCGATGTCTTTGATCGTCGTGTTTTACTAGTCAATCAAGTATGGTTACAACCTCATCACATTATACCTTAATTAACAACCGGTTTCAGATAGTTAGTACATTGGTAGTTACTTATATACAATACTATAGTACATCTTTCCTTTCCCATTGCATTCACATTGTGATCTTCTCACATAAACGGTAATCTAACCTATATTTTAGTAATGATAGTCATACTTGGGAAAATTACACACTTTTACAAACAAACAACATATAGAACATTCGGGTCTTGGTAGAAGGCTACATTTAAAGTAGAAAATATAGGATTTTCTAGGAGATACAAACATTTACTACAAACACTTCCAAACATTTACATCAAACATTTACAAACACTTTCATACAAACAATGACACAAAAATACTTATTAACTCAGCAGCTTTAATGCTGATCTATGCTTTCAAAATAACTTGTATTCTCAGGTCACCAGTAGACAGGTACCGATGACCAGATTTTTGAGAAGATGGAGCTTTCAAGACTCGTCTTTATTTTGATTATTTATTTTTGTTGTCTTATAAACTATACACAGAACACACTTGTATTAAATTATATTATTAATGCAATGGATAATGTTCTTGCTTGTTTACTATTATGCATTGTTGTGATACTATACATGACATCCTCCGCCCCAGAACGTTTTCGTCGTTCCGGTTTTGGGGTGTGACAACATCTGAGATTTAGAGCTTCTTAGGTCTCACAGGGTATTATCGAAGATCTATCCAGGATTTCTCCAAGATCGTAATCCCTTTGGCCCGTTTGACAAAGAAGAATGTTACTTTTCAGTGGGGGACTGATCATCAATTGGCTTTTGAGACTTAGAAGCAGAGATTGTGTGAGGCACCGATCCTCGCGCTTCCCAAGATTTCTTACGATTTGAGGCAACTAAAGCGTCATGAAGCTAATTATCCTATGCATGATTTGGAGTTGGTAGTTGTGTTTTTTTCCGTCAAGATTTGGAGACACTATCTGTACGGGATTCGATGTACTATCTAAACTGATCACAATAGTTTGAGGTACCTGATGGACCAGCCGAATTTGAATATGCGGCAGCAGAGATGATTGGATGTGGAAAAGGATTATGATTGTGAGATCGTGTACCACCCGGGGAAGGCCAATGTAGTATCTGATTCCTTGAGCTGCAAGGAAGTGAGCACACATATTGGAGATGTATGTCTGAGGATGGCTGTGATTTCTCCTTTGTTGGATTTAATCAAGAAGGCTCATATGGAGGGTCTGAAAAAGGAGAATTAGAAGGCATCGCGAATCAGGAGACAAATTCCTTTATTTGTCAGAGACATTCGGGGATTGTTAACGTAGTGGAGTTAGAGACACAATTCTAGAAGAGGCTCATAAGTCAAAGTTTTTGATCCATCCATGGGCCACAAAGATGTATCAAGATTTGAAGATGAATTATTAGTGGCCATGTATGAAGAGGGAAATACTTGGTTTGTAGAGCGGTGTTTGACTTGCAGGAAAGTCAAGGTCTAATATCAGAGACCCCACGACAAAATGCAATCATTACCCATTTCCATGTAGAAATGGGCAGAAATTACCATGGATTTCATCACAAAGCTGCCAAGGATGCCACATGGAGTTGATTCTATATGGGTCATTATCTATAGGTTGTCTAACAGTGCATATTTCTTGCTGATTACCGATAGTATATCTGCTGAGAAGCTAGCTGACATCTATATTCAGGAGGTGGTGGTTTTTCACGGGGTGGCAGTTTCGGTGGTTTCATATAGGGATGTTCGTTTCACCTCCAGGTTATGGAGGAAGTTTCATGATGAGTTGCGTGCTTAACTACATTTGAGTATGGCATACCACCTCCAGACCGAAAGATAAAGCTTGTGTATGATTTATATGCTCGAAGATATGCTTCGGGCGTGTGTATTAGATTTTGCAGGGGAGTTAGGATACTTACCCTCCATTGGACAAGTTCTCCTACAACAATAGTTATCATGCCAGTATTTACCAAACACCTTTTGAGATGTTGTATGGGAGGAGGTGCATGGCCCTGGTTTGATGGGGGGTAGGTCGGGTATCTGGTCATGGGGAATCCTAAAGTGGTACTCAAGACCATTGAGATGAATCAGCAGGTGCGTGATAGGTTGCGACTCGCACAAAGCTGGTAGAAGAGCAATGCAGACCGACGTCTTTTGGACCTTGAGTTTCAAGTGGGGAACTTGGTGCTTTTGAAGGTGTCACCTTGGAAAGGTGTTATCTGATATTGGAATCGGGGCAAACTAGCACCCCGATTTATCACTCCTTTCAAGATTATCGCTTGCGTAGGCAGGGCTGCATATCGGCTGGATTTGTCTGATGAGCTCAGTCAAATCCACAACACCTTCCATGTCTCTAAGTTGTGAAAGTGTTTAGCCGATGAGTCGGTAGTGATCCCTTCGGATGATATTCAGGTTGATGATCGCCTGAAGTATGTGGAGAGGCCAGTGACGATCTTGGATAGGAAGGCAAAGGCCTTGCACAACAAGGTGGTGTCTTTGGTCAAGGTCCAGTGGCTGCATCAGAAGGGCTCTGAATGGACGTGGGAGCCCGAGGCAAAGATGCGAGAGCACTACCCTTATTTATTTGCGTGAGCGGACTTCGAGGACGAAGTCTAGTTCAAGTGGGGGAGAGTTGTAACATCTCATTTTTTCAGGTATTCCATTTTGACCCTTGGTTTGTGTATTGTTTGTAAATTTAGTCCCGAGTGGCATTTTTGTAATTTTGAGGCATGTATGTGTATGTTGGGCATACGTGGCCAGGCTGCAAACCTTAATTTTTAGGGTTTGGACCCTATTAAAATAACCTTATAATCCTGAAACCCTTTCCTTCACCAGCCTCCACCACTCATAACGACCTTTGAAAACCCTAATCCACCTTAGAGCATATTTGAGCCTTGAGTGTGTATTTTGGTGATCTTGAAGGATGAAGAAAGAAGAGGAGAGCATCTTAGAAGATTGAAGTACTTTGGATCCAAGATCAAATCACCATTTTGCACCTTTTGGACGTAAAAGGCTCTGATATTGATGAAGCTTTACTTATACCATGTCTATTCATCATTTGTCTTCATTTTGGTCCCATGATCTTGATGGGCTACTCTAATCCATTTGGGTTGTCCTTTCAAATGTCTTGAAGTTTTTAGAATCATAGAAAATCAATCTTGGCCCTTAGTTTTCCTCCATGCATGGACTAGGATGTCTTAATGAGTTAAGAAGCTAGGGTTTTTTATGTTGAGGTCTTAATCGCCATGCCAGACCGTAAAGTTGGAAACTTTATGTTTAAGGACATCATTTGAGGACTATATCTGGATTGTAGACGAAAGAGCTTAAAAGATTAAGCTCATAATTGAATGGGAGGATGGCAGGTGCATACGTTGGGCGTACCAAAGGGTATGCGGTGCGTAGGTGGTCAGCCCCTCGATTTCTGGTCAATGCTCGGTACTCCCCACACACGTGTTGCGTACGCCTTGCATACTCAACAAAGTTGACCCGCTCGACTCAGTTGACCTTTGACATTGACCAGGATTTTGAACAAGTTTGAACTAGGGGTATTTTGGATATTTTGAGTTGTAGACTGATTTTTGGTCACTGTTATTTGTAAAGGTGATCAGTAGAGGTTGTTTTTTAGAGCATCGCGTTGTTTCAACTTTTTCATCTGATTGTGAGGTGAGTTTCCTCACTGTATCCATGGGTCAAAGGTACCAATGTCGGCCCATTATTCGGTTATGTAGAATGCTAACTCCATTGTGAAATGTTTGTTCGTATGATTAGGTTGAAATACACCCAAAGGTAGGGCCTACTATGGTATGCCAAGTTGAAATATACCCCATGGTGGGGCCCACTATGGCATGTTCGGGTTGAAATAACCCTGAGGTGGGGCCTATATTTGTTCATTAGGTTGAAATATACCCCAGGGTGGGGCCCATATTTGTTTATTGGGTTGAAATATATCCCATGGCTAGGCCCAGTTGTATATTTGGTGGGTGGTACTTTGGGGGAACTCACTAAGCTTTGTGCTTACAATTTATCTTTATGGCATAATCCACATCAAAGAGGTTCATCAGGATGAGGAACAACCATCTCATTACGAAATGAATTTGAACGCCTACGGCCCCGACATACAAAAGGTTTCGAGAAAACCGCTTCAATCTTCCAACCAGTAATCAACATGAAAAAGTTGTGCAAAAGCATAGTTATATTATAGTTTATACGTTGAAGTAGTATAAACTGTATTGACAATGGAAATAGGGTTATCCCCTCTAAAACGTCAAACTGCAAGAGCATGTGAACATGGAAATCTTTCCATCTGCCACTTACCACATGTACATGTATGTTGAAAATAATGGAACGTATATGTATTCCCTTATTTTTCCATTGATTTGAAACTTTGTCACAATTATATAAACACCTTCATTGTAGACAAACTCGTTCATATTATGGCTTTGTGCACGAGTCTCACATTCATGGAAGAGATACCACACGTGTGCTGGTAGAGGTGTATTGCAGTTCATCGCGATAGCACTATGCTTCTGAAGCAGTTGCACCGTTCTGTTGAATGTAAGTTCAATACATGTCGTAATCAGTAATTGTCTTGCTCCTTGTAATGCATTATTCTTACTCTCAGAGACGTTTGTCGTTAAGAAACCCCACCGAAGATTTTCATAATATAAAAGATGACATTGACTTTTATGAATTTGTTCTAAATATTGCCAAGCTTCAGGATTGATTATTATTTTTATTTATTTGATACATTTGAGAAACCTTTTTTTTCTATGTCTTACTTCCCATAGCCCAATAAAATCTTTTGACGCTCACATTGTTGTACTTTTTCATGAGATTGCTTCTGTTGTGTTGGAGACAGAAGTGCTGGTATGCTTATGGCTCTTTCCATTTTGCTATATTTGTCATTGCAATATTATTCCTTGATGTCTTTCTGAAATAACACAAAGTTGTTTATCTTGAGCACCCAATACAAGAAAAACGCGATTTTGCTACGGAAGGAATCCATTGCGAAAAGCTGAAATTCCGTTGCAAAACACGAATAGTGACGAAATTTGCAACGACCTATTTCCGTCCCTAAAAACGCCGTAGCGAGGGGTTTGCAACGGAAACAATAATTCCATCGCAATTGTGACAACGGAATGAAATCCATGGTAGATGGTATTCCGTCGTGTATTCCGTAGTTGGTTTCCATCACAAATTCCGTGGTAGTTCTTACGTCACAAATTCCGTTGTAGTTAATCCCTAGCAAAATCCGTGGTGATGAATCCCTAGCAAAATCCGTGGTGATGAATCCCTAGCTAAATCCGTGGTGATGAATCCCTAGCAAATTCCGTTTGATCACTTCCTATCAAATTACGTGGTCATGAATCCATAACAATTTTAGTGGTGTATATATTATATACCAGATTCAATATGGACCGATAGATAATTGATTTATAAATTATATCCAAATAATTTTGTAGTAATATATGAAAAACAAAAAAAAAAATCATAACCATCATATTATAAAATAACAAAATAATTATTTATTATATTGAAAAAAGAAAGTTGCTACTCTAAAATACATAATCTTCAATAAACATATATCAACCTACTACTCTTGTTGTTTGTAAAGCCATTAATAAGATTCAATGCTGTTTGAAGTTGTTTTTCAAGATATCCGACCCTTGCTTTGTTTTCCTCTTGTTGGGCGTTCATCATTTCTTTAAGCTCTTCGTTTTGTTGTTGTTGTTTAGCAACAAGCTCCCTCATTTCTTCTATTTCATCATTTTTTTCCGGAATGTAAGTTACATCCGTTTTACCATTCCTATTAAGAACCGCCTTTGCAAAAGAGCCTAATCCATAAAGTCTTCTTTTTTTTATCATGACCACCTACAACAACATAAAATAGCTTGTCCGCCTCAAATTCAACACCTTCAGCTTCCAACTCTTCCCGTTTTTCTGTATAGGCCGCCTAAAAAATAGAAATATTATAAGTTAAAAGATATCAAATTTAGGAATGATATTATGGAGTAGCTACAATATAAAAGTTAATTTAAACTGAAATGAATATTACATGAATTTGTCTATCTTTTTCATTTGTGAAAGTGACTCCATCATGATTCTTAGTGTGTGTATTCAGGAACAATTCACTATGGGGTGGCTCATGTCCTAATTTCCTCTTCTTCATAAATACCATATAAAAAGTCAAATATACAGATAAACATATGCAAACATTGATACGATGTACCATTTAAAAAATTACCAAATCAGAAGCTATCTTCAAATGACATGCGGATCCAGCGTTATGTGTGGCTTTTGCAACTCCATCAGCCACACCGTTACGCCTATTCTTCTTCTTCTGCTCAGATTTTAGCTTGTATTCTTCTGTATTTCATTTTAATTGTCATGAGTTCCACACTTCCTGTGGAATATGAGCTGGTTTAAAGCCATGTTTGTTTCTTTTTAGGCTCCTCATGTTGAAGAGATATTGACCATAACTTTGTACCGCTTTCCTTGCCCAAGCTTGCCTCACCAGCGAGTCTATTGTCTCATCCCAACAACATTTTTTCTACACATTAACAATATAAACATAAGTTGAAGTGTAAATGTTTACCAAACAACAATATATCACTTATAGTTACCTGAAACTCCTCCCAATATAAGTCGCTCATTTCTTTGCTTACTTGTGCCCAAGCATACCCTTCTGGATCTACTCTTTGTTTAAAGGACTGACTAATAACGTGTGCACAAGGGCCTGGTGGCATTAGCCTGCAAGTAATCATGTGATGTGTTTAGTTATGAATTGATATGTAGGTGTAAACAAAAATTTAATACATAAAAAAAAGTTGTAATTAAGATTTGAATTGGTAACTCACGTATTTTTCCAAACATGAACATTAAACCGTCCATCTGGTCCACAATCTTCAGAGGAATTGTTTTCACCTTCTACACTTTCCACTATAGATCCATTCATGGGTGGTTGTGTTGGTGATGGGGTAGATTATGGGATAGGTGTTGTTGATGGGGTATATTATGGGGTAGGTGTTGGGATAGATGTATATGTTGAGGATGTGGTAGTTCCCTTACTTAAGGAGGGTATGGTAGTTATTGTAGTTGTGGAGGATGGTAGTGTAGATGCAGGTTTTGAGGTTGTGGTAGTAGATATAGGTGTTGATGATGTGGTAGTGGGTGTTGGTGTTGAGGATGGTTTAGATGATGTAGGTTCTGAAGTTTTTGTTATTGATGTTCGAGTTGACGATTATATTGTTCCAGTTTCTGAAGTTTTAAATGTTTTTTCTAAGGAGGGTGTGGATGTTTTAAATGATGCCGAGGAAGTGGTAGTCATGGGTGATGTTAATGATATAGGTTTAGGGTTTTTGTTGGTAGATGTTATAGGTGCTTTGGATGTGGTTGTTGGTATTGGCAAGTCGATTTCTTCATCTTGTAAGTGTCTGTTTATGAATTTTGCAGCAGAAATCCTGTTGCGTTTCATAACTTGTGGTGCAATGAATTTCGTTGGCTTCACACTGGATGCTCCTTTTGCTTTCGAGGTCGACATATTTCAGACACAAACAATAAAAATAAATTATATATGAAGGCATTACTTTGCATGCAAACTATTCAATACAATCAAAACCAATTTACATGAAGATGATCAGAGAACAAAAAACGATCGATCATCACGATAACAGTAAATTAAATTAAAATAAATTTTAGATGAGTGACAACCTATATCGCCAAACTCAGTGCACAAACGTATAACAAACAAAGATTTCGAGCAATAAACCGCCGGAGATGATGATTACCGAAAATGTAAACCCTGTTTCTAATCGGTAATTAACTACCCTAATATGCAGCATAAACGTGTGTAGGTTGGAGGGAAACGAAATGTGAAATACTTTGAACCTCCGTTAATAAAAAATTCGAACTGTGCTAATTACCCCTAAATATTTAGTAATTCAAATTTATTTAAAGTAGCTACATATTGATAGATAGGATATATACATATAAATAACGTCAAGAAAGAACATAGAGTAACGATGTGTTCATAGTATAATTTTAACTTAAAATTATATACGAGGACTAAACATTAAAAAACTATACCTCTTTATGCTTTTCTAATTAAACCGAAATTTATATACAAAAGACGTACGGGTCATGTCAATATATATGGTAGTGGCTTATTGTGTCCATGGTTGACATATGGGCCATTGGTCAACATGGTAGTTGCTTAAGGTGTCCATGGTTGACATATGGATGACATATGGGCCATTGGTCAACATGGTTATGGATGACATATGGGCCATTGGTCAACATGGTAGTTGCTTAAGGTGTCCATGGTTGACATATGGATGACATGTGGGCCATTGGTCAACATGGTTGTTGCTTATGGTGTCCATGGTTGACGTATGTTGACATATGGGCCATTGGTCAACATGGTAGTTGATTAAGGTGTCCATGGTTGATATATGGATGACATATGACCCATTGGTCAACATGGTTGTTGCTTATGGTGTCCATGGTTGACATATGGTTGAAATATGGCCCATTGGTCAACATGGTAGTTGATTATGGTGTCCATGATTGACATATGGGCCATTGGTCAACATGGTATTTGATTATGGTATCCATGGTTGACATATGGGCCATTGGTCAGCATGGTAGTTGATTATGGTGTCCATGGTTGACATATGGATGACATATGGGCCATTGGTCAACATGGTAGTTGATTATGGTGTCCATGGTTGACATATGGGCCATTGGTCAACATGGTAGTTAATTATGGTGTCCATGGATGAAATATGGGCCATTGGTCAACATGGTAGTTGATTATGGTGTCCATGGTTGACGTATGGGCCATTGATCAACATGGTAGTTGATTATGGTGTTCATGGTTGACATATGTGCCATTGGTCAACATGGTAGTTGATTATGGTGTCCATGGTTGACATATGGATGACATATGGGTCATTGGTCAACATGGTTGTTGCTTATGGTGTCCATGGTTGACATATGGGCCATTGGTCAACATGGTAGTTGATTATGGTGTACATGGTTGACATATGGATGACATATGGGCCATTGGTCAACATGGTTGTTGCTTATGGTGTCCATGGTTGACATATGGTTGACATATGGGTCATTGGTCAACATGGTAGTTGATTAAGGTGTCCATGGTTGAAATATGGGCCATTGGTCAACATGGTTGTTGCTTATGGTGTCCATGGTTGATATATGGATGACATATGGGCCATTGGTCAACATGGTTGTTGCTTATGATGTCCATGGTTGACATATGGATGACATATGGGCCATTGGTCAACATATATCATTTGTGCCGGTTGTGTATTAAAATTTAAAATTTTCAAATACTTAATTTTGTAGGAAATATTAATTTTTTAAATAATTTTATTAATAATTTAGGATCCCCGATTAATCCCTGCTGAGTCTGATTAATCGCTTATCGCCAGTCGACCGCCGAGCTACCGACGAGCGATTTTTACAACCTTGATTAATTAAAATAGAAATTGAATTTTCTTTTAAATATGAGTTTGTACAAAACTAGCCTTACTAATTAAATACGAGTCATTGTATGTATTAGGATAATTTGGTCATTTTGTAATGGAAGGCGCCATAATGTTTTCCGATGAAACACGTTGTTTTAGTTCTTCACTCTGAAATACAGTCACTTTGAAACATCCCCAACTTAAAAATTCCGACAGACAAAAAACCCTAAAATCAATTTCGCAGAATCATTATCTTAGTGAATGTTTATTATTATGGAAGTCAGTACTTCATCTAAGATTCAATCAAGAAATCAAACGAAATCGCTATCAGACATGCCATTTGAAGTGATGGAGAAAATAATAGTCGACTTGGCAAAAATTTCAGCAGTCGAGGCTTTCAGGATGAAGAGTGTGTAAGTTTTGCCTTTGATCATTCTATTTCACAAGTGTATTTGAGTTGTCTTTACATTATCGACCGAATATTGTGTTTCGTTTGCAGTTGCAGATTCTTCAACGAGGCAAGAAGAACGAATGAAGTATATAAACATATGGAGTTAGATGGATTACGATTTCGTGTTTGCTCTGACCAGAAACATACAGTTGTCAATAAATGCATAGAGATGAGAAACCCAAATATTCTATTCAGGAATGGATTGGTACGTTGTTGTATATATGCATGGTAGTAATTAATCTGTTACTTGTTTTGCATAACTTTAACTAGAAATTATGTGTTTAATGTTTTTTTTCAGATGAGTTATTTTTCTTAGAAGCTGAACATGAAGGGAAAACGATGCTTGAAGAAGCATCTGCATTGGGACAGTTGGATTCAACATTTGTCCTGGGAATGATGCTGATGGCTGAAGGGAGACATAGGAAGCACGAAGCTTTGGACATGTTGAACAATGCTTACCGCAGAGCAAAAGGTAAGTGGAATCTTAGAGCAACTTGTTCTAAGGTTCATCTCCACTTAAATAGGGAGGGGAGGAAACATGTACACTTCCATGGCTTCCATAGATCTTGTGCATTGCATAAGTCTATAGGTAGTGTGTCAGACGCTTTTGTGAATGGATACAAATGGGTGTTTATGTGTGACATTTGTTTATGGGATGCTTGTTTCGTTAGGTTTTCTAGGGAGTTTGGTATAATTTATGAGTAGTTTGTTGATATGTACTTTCATATTATGACAATTAATGCTATGTAGATTCTTTTGGTTTAATATAAGGGACTAAATGAGTTAGAGTTTGGAATGATGTTTGAATTAATGATGTTTAAATAATGTTTGAAATTTGAATAATGTATTTTGGACTTTTAATATTAGTGTTTATATTGTATTGTGATTATAGTTGTATGTAGCAAATGTTTGTTCTTTCCTAGTATTAAATACATATAAAATACATTTGTAAAGGCATAAACAAACATGTATTTTATTTTGGACTTGGTAATTTGGTTTAATATCAACTAGTGGAGTACCCATGCTTTTCATAGGGTAAAATTGTAAAGGAATAAACATATGGACTAAATAAGTTTACTATTAAAATCTTTTTCCACTTTTAATATGTATGTTACTACATGAATATATACCAGTAATTTGGTGAGATGTTAATATAAATGTATTACATTATGGATTATGATATATATGTTATTTGTGTCTTTTTCATTTTAACAATCAAAAGTCCAATATTACCTAGCTATAAAAGGCTATAATATTTGAATATGTGTTTTGACACAAATACCCTTAGTATTCACATATTTGGAATGATTTCAGGGGAAATTTGGTCTTTTTCACTCTAAATTGTTAAGGCGCCATCATACATCTGACGTCACGCCGGCGTTCCAGTTCTTCAACCATTCATAACATCTCAACTTTTCCGGACGATAAATCTGTATACAAACAGTAAAACCCCCAAATCGTCTTAGAATAATCGTTCTCAAAAACGATTTTCTCCGATAATAGAGACTCATGTACTACTCTCGACCAAATCAGCATAAAGTAAGTTTTTTTTCCATACCTTGTTACACTGTCTTTCATATTTACGCTTAATTTTTAAAAAAAGAAATTGAAATCAACTACTCAAATGTGTATTTTGTAAGTAGAATGTCGAATACTAGAAGTCGCCTTTCGTTAGATGATCTCCCACTCGAGCTTTTGAGTCGGATATTTGTAGTATTAGGGTCAGAATCTACGAAAGACATCGTCTCTGCAAGACTTTGGTAATTATCAATAAACATCAACTAATGAATGTATATTTGATTAAATAAAACTTTATTTGTTTGTTATTTATTGTGTATTTAAATTTTTGAATTTCAAAGAAGATGTATGAAGTAGGGGGTGATCCTCAAGTGTACAGAACAGCATGCATTGACATGTTTGAAGGAATGGGTCCCAAAACTCTGAAAGCTGATTCATTTATACGCACATGTGCATTGCATAATAACATTGAAGCTATGTATAGACAAGGAATTGTATGTGTAATTTCAGTAATTATATGTAATCTAAATATACCATTTATTAATATTTTGTGTCATAGATGTTATATATTGATATTGGTATTCTGTCAACAGGATGGGTACTTTTATTATGGCAATTTTGATTTAGGATTGACTTTGTTGAGAAAAGCAGCAGATGAAGATCATCTTGAGGCAATTTATTTGCTTGGAATGATCTACATTTCAAGAAGGCCTCATCAATGTGATGAAGGTATGTATATATGTTATATATGTAAATTAAATTATATATATAGTTAATTAAGGCATGTTTGTAGTTTGGGGTTAGTATTTAGTTGTGTTATGTTGTATAATATTTACTGTTTTATTGAAAAGGGTACATTGGATTAATTGATGGATATTTTAATGTGTAGGTTTACAATTACTTGATGCCTATTTTGGCTGGGCAGTTCCGGATGATGGGGAGTACACGGGTGTTGTTGATAGTGCCAAAGAGTTGTTGCGGGCTATTGATGTTGTTCATAGACTTACAACGAATAACATCACATTCCAATGTCAAGACCCACGTCATTCTGTTAAAGGTTAATTGGCAATAGGCCATGAAGAGGATGAGGATCGACAAATATATTGCACGGTTTGTCGTTGGTATGTAGAGTATGATAGGTTTGTATATTTCTTAAACATATTAATGGTTGATAATAGAATGGACATTGAATATTAGTGTTCTTATTGTATTGTATATGAAGTTGTATAGTACTACTACAATTTTATTTTGGTTCTGTTAAAAGGGCATTTTAGTCATTTTTGCTTGCTATGTTGTTTGAGTAGGATGAAGTATTTGTAAAACCCATGTTATTTTTGTGATGAAGTATAGTTAATGTAATTAAAAATAAGTTTGTAATGAATTCGTTATTAAGGAAAATAATCTACATAGATTATATATACTTTAACATGCCCGGTTAATGTAATTAAAAATAACTTTGTAATGAATTCGTTGTTAATTATTCATTATAATACTATGTTTTCAATAAATTATACACAACTTGATTAGCACAAGTGGCTTAACCGCGCCCTTTTCTAGCATAAGCTTAAGTTCGAGTCTGCTTGCCAGCAATATCTATTCATTTTTACATTTTTAGCCGTTAGTTTATGTCACATATTACCAATTCCAAAACATTTCATTCAAACCATATCTTACAAACTCCAATGATCATAATAATAATTCATCCATAGTATAACAAAATTAATTAAGCATACAACATCCCATTAAATGTCGTCACAAATTAGCTACGCGTTTTGTTCCATAGCAAAACAAGCAAGCGAAATCATATTTCATAGAAAAATTTCCTAGCAAATACCTACGAATGGTACTTCCATAGCAATTCAACTATGGAATTGGTTTCCGTCACAAACTCCGTTGCATATTAACCATGATGATGAATTCCATAGCAGCAGTACAACGGAAAGTGATTTGGTAACAAATGTCGTTGGAAAATTGCTACGAATTTTTGTTCCATAGAACTATCGGTAGCATAATACCAACATATATGGAGTCGGAAGCATTTTCCCTAGCAACTCCCACTCTCGCTACCAGAAATAAAATCTGTAGACAATGTGGTAGCAACATTGCTATGGAACGACATTCCATAGCATGATACATTGCAGATTAACAACGAAAATACGTTTCATAGCAACATTCCCTAGCAAAATCGCGTTTTTCTTGTAGTGACCATAATGTCTGAACTGATATAAGAACCAACACCAACTATGTGAATTTTCCTCGTCAACAATAGCATAAGCAATCAATAATATACTAATGTTGATACGTTCAATATTATTTTTGCTACCAAATTGGTAACATAATGAGATATTCAACTTATATGTTATTTTGTCAACTCCAATATGTGGTTAAACTAAATCTTTAATTTCTTCAAAGCTCATTTTATGCCTAACAATATTTGAAGTTGTCATTGTCGATTGATCACCATTTATAAATACATTTTCATATTTAATATTACCACCTCAATATAAGTTTATCAGAAATGGACGATCTAGAATCATATTGATAATATATATGAATATTTCCCTGCATAATCATTCATAAAATATAATAAATACATTATTATACCATATATAATATTTAAAATCAAATACATGCACAGATTCTTAGACAAGAATACATACCTCATAACTAGAATACATACCTCATAACTAAAATGATAAACGAAACATTGATTAGTGATGTTAAAAATGGGGATGAAAGTTGAAACGATTAATAATGTTGATTTGAGGAGAGAGAGTGTTTAACAATTGTTTAAGAAGTATGAAATGAAAATGAATTCACAAACTTAGATTTATAGTGTAAAAGATAAAATTAATATGATATGATATGACAATTCATATTGTCATTTTTCTAATTAGTGAAATGAATAATGTTTTGCAGAGATTGATTTGTTTTTTTTTTTGCAGAGATCCTTTACATTTCTACTGAAACGACAACAAAATATTTCTGATTACATAATTCGTTTTTATATTTTTATCAATAAATGAATTACATTCTTAAATGCCAAAGGTAGAAAATAAATATATTTTAAGGTAAACTATAGATAAATACTCAGATAGTTTATATATTTTAAGGGTTAAAGTTGAAAATTTAGATTAGAAAGTAGAAATTCGTAAGAAATTATTTGCATGTTATAATTGAAAGTTTTATATAACTTGAAGGTCAATGTATTTAAAATTTGAGGGTTAAAACTGTAAATTTCCAAATAATCCGATATTTGTAAAGGAATTCAAAACTAATATATTTTTGAAAGACATTTAAAAAAAAAAAAAAAAAAAAAACCTTTTATAAAATAAAAAAAAAAAATTTAAAATAAAAAGTCATGTATTTGGGACCCATGCTGAGGTTTCTAATATCCGGAATCACGTCGATGATATCTTGCTTGATCAATTGGGTTTCGACACTATATTGTGTAAATACGAACCAAGAAAAAGTAAACATTTTTATGCTGCGTTTGATGCGTCACTAGCTTCCTACTAGTACAAAGTTATTGGAAAAAGATATTGATATCACGTTTATTCTTGTGTCTGTGTGCATAACGTTTTCTAAAGACATGAATCATATCTTTATTGAGTGTGATTGCTTCTCAAATTTAGGATAAGGTATGTAATTGCTGCGGTTTAGCTAGATTTGGGTGTTCCTAATTCCATTGGTCAAGTTTGTGGTTAGAAACTAGCTCTATCTGATTAGTTCTTAGAATGATGCTTTTGACGGGACTTTTTCAGATTGTGATGAACCATGTGGAATTTTCGTAATTCGGTTTTCTTTGATTCGAAGATGTTGAAATTTTTTTTTATTATATTGTTGCCAGCTTATGTAATTATTTGCGTTTAGATTTCGTAAGACTTCCCTTTCTTGAATGAATGTCTATTTATCCGTAAACATTCCTAGTACAAGGTTAGGTTTTTTATATATAATTCAATCATTTTAAAAAATCAATTACATTATATATATATATATATATATATATATATATATATATATATATATATATATATATATATATATATATATATATAACCAGAACTATGTTCAGTTATTTTTTATATAGTTATATATTTATATTTAAAACACTATATTATGAACTTTTATCATTATAAAATTTTGAAAAACATAAAGGATTTACATGTGATTTTTTATTGGATATATAGTAAACTAATATGATATTTTCAATATTTAAATTAGCATTTTAACTCTTTGAGTTATTGCAAATATTTATAAAAGAGTTGGTTTTGTGTAGTGCGATCAATTTAAAACGAAAAAAAATATGGTATTGCACTGATAAAGTAATTGATAAAACTAATTTATCACAATTTTGCATTGGTAAGGATGATGTAACCATTAACATACATTGTTGTCATCCATATATATACACATTACAATACTTATTTTTGAGTTTTCACAAATATATTTAAATATATGATGATAAGTAAAAGTCTATAGAGAAAGAATAAATAAAACCATGCACATGGCAACACGTTAGCATCATAGCATGTGAAGACAGGCTAATTTTTCCATCTTTTTATTTATATTTATATATGTAATTTATTTCTTTCTTTATTGATGGTCTATTTGTTACTATTCTGAATTATAAATTTTGAACGAATATGTCAAACGTAATTTGTTTATACATATTAATTTACGTGGTGTTTAGAAACAGTGCATTTTTTCAAGTTCCGAGTTTGGTCATAACAGTTTGTTGAGATTGCCGGTTTTGGTCCTTCCCTTGTTTCCATGTTTCCACCGCGACTGTTAGCCAATCAGATATCTACAGATGCAACTGTTCTCCATTCCCTTTGAACCTTTGAATATATTTTTGTAGCAAAATCGACCTTTTGCAGAACGACAGCCAACATCTCTCATCCAATCAAATAATGCAGTTATTATCCACGCCTTTTGAAGCTTCGAATATATGTTTGAAGCAAAATCAGCCTCCTTTTGCAGAACGACACCCAACATCTCTCATTTTCATCATAACTTTTTCTAGGTCGCTCTACACTCACACGACCACCACCATAACCGTCATCGTCGCCATTGTGGAATCTAGAAGAAGAACCGTTGGGCTATCGTAAGTATCTTAATGGGTCTATTGTGTTTTGTTATTCGATTGGTTTTCGTTTCTCTCTGTTTCAGTCACTTTCAGACTGTCGACAAGAGCAGCTGAAGTCTCTATTGGTGGAGTTCTGGATCAAGGAGATGACATCGGAGTTATGATCATGTCTCAGTACCTGTGGATGAAGACTCTTAAGGAGGCTTCCGTCGAGGAGATTGTAGTTCGTATGAATCGAGTGTAAGAACGAAATCAGAGTATGAATTGAATCAAGAACACAAAATGTAAATATAATCTGTTTGGCTCTTTATTGCTTCTGAAAGAGTACACAATATGGAAGAGTAAAGTGTTACAGTTCACAAAAGTTACTCTAATACGTATACTTACTCCTATCTATAGGAGTTAACAGAAGAACAAAAAATACATAAGGGCTAAGACACTGAAGCTTCGAACTCTAAACTGCCCTTATTAAATACATATAACGAATACATCAAAACAGACTTCGACACTAAACATAACTAAAGATGCTTCGACATTTCACAACACATTTTGGACTCTACATTCTCCCCTTCTGTCAGAAGTGTCGAATCCTAAGTCATTAGAATCTTCGTTGCTTGATGAAGTACTCTTCGAATCTCGGTGTACCATATGATCGTCCTTCGAATCTCAGCCTTATCACCAGTTGTATTCCTTTTGCAGTTATTAAGACGAACAAGTAGACTCGTGTACTGTGTATTCATATATCTCTCAACATCTTCCACATTGAACAAAAACTTTGTGATATTGTGATTCTTGTTCTTCCCAACGAACACAACTCGTAGTAGTTTATCACATATTTCTCCATCTTGGAAATCCTTCAGGCTTCCTTGACCTTTCAGCAATGATTATGGCACTATCACTTGTCTTCCCATTTCTAAAGCAAGCTCCACATCAGTTAATGCTAGACAATCGTAGTAATTTTCTATGAATAGCTTGATATGAGCAAAACCTATCAAGAAATATTTTTTGCTATTCACTTGAAGTCTCGACACATCAACACCACTCAGGATCTTCGCAACGCAGATGAGATCATTGAGATTCATCAAAGGAAAATCAGCCACCGAGAAGTCACAAGCAATGTTGTTAGCACGAACCACATGATAACGAAAGTTCTGCAACAACCCTTCGAACATCTTATCATTGGAAACACTAAGAACTTTAACTATTTTTACCAAGGACCAGACTTCCTCCTCCTTCTTTCTAAGGACTGCATGAAATCTCAATTTAAGCTTCTAGTATTCCTCATTGTCATTAAACTTGTCCACCGACTGAGACTGAGCTGAGATAAACATAATGTGATGGACGGGAAAATCGAATTGACTGAAGTCTAAATTCTCTATCTTATAACTCTTCTTCGGTATTTTCTCAAAATCATACATCTCTCTTGATGAAACAATCTGTTCAATTGTCTCATAGCAATATTGCTTGGTTGGATCTCCTTTCTCAAGACCTGGAGGATCACATTGCCTTTGCCTCAAGATGCTTTTAATTTGTATTTGTTTTTCAATTTCTTTCTCAATATTCTTCTTGTTCTCCTCCTCTAATAACTCCTTCACAATACCCTTTCCTCTATCTCCTTTAGCTAGATTCAAAGGTGGTGGCTTAGAACTCGGACCCCCAGCAGCAGAACCAATTACTGACTATGCCTTTAGTCAATGGCTTTGAAGTCATTGTGGTTGAGGTTGTTGACATAGACTTAGGAAGTGAAGGTTGAATTTGTGTGCTTATTACCTTCCCAACCACATTTCCTTGATCATGATCTTTAGATGAACCAACCCACTTTTCTCCCCCTTGCACCCCTGTGTTAACAGGAGGGTCATATGTTGGCATCAAATTCACAAGCTTTAGAAGAGGAGAAAGTTTAGCTTTCAAATTGGACTCCAAAGAGTAAAACATTTGGGAAAAAGACTCCTGAGAAACAGAAGATTTTGGAGAAGAATCAAGCTTTGAAATGGACTCCTTCAAGCTTGCCAAAATGTCTTCCATCTTGGTGAACACTTGTGAATCCTTGGTCGAGAATGCAGTGAAATTTTTAACGAGTTTTCGAATGGCCTCAATAATAACATCAAGTTTAGTATGAAGAGACAAATGACTCTGTTCAAGCTTAGTCACCTCCTTCGACATTTCACACTTGAGGGACTCCACCTTCAAACACGAAGTTCTTAAACTTCATTTGGAAAATTCTCAACATGATGCTTCAAATGCTCTTCATGTTTCGATTTGACCTGTTCCATAACAACCTTCAATCTATGCTCTTGAGATTTCAACAACACATCAACCTCAATCCCAGATACCGTATTGCGACTCCCTGTATCATCCTGAATCTGTAACAAAGAATTCAGTTTGTGATTCAACATTTTGAACTGCTTGCCTGACATCAGCATGTGATCAGTAATGTTCTCCTCCTCTGTGTCGAGCTGAATGTTAGCAAATGATACCATTACATCATCTTCATCTTGATCAACATCTAGAATTGATTTTTCACCTTTGGTTGATTAAGGAGGGAAAAGGGAAGCAATAGGTTGATTCATGGTATTGTTGTAGGTAGGTGAAATAGTTGAATCATGTAATGAAATGGGAGTAGGTGTATGAAATGGTGGTAAGGAATAAGAGTGGTTTCGATTGTGGATGAAAGAACAAGTGAAATTGCAACATAAGATGTTGCAACAGTAGGGTTACCTTGACCTTTGAATGTCGACATCCCATCACCCATGTTGACATTTATCTCCATATTAGATATGTTCACAGGGTTGCCTGAAGTTCGAACATCCTCCGAAATGTATTCAGCCATCAAAACTTCAGGTGGTATGATAATGGTCTGCTTAGATATGGAAATAGTTCAAGAATCACCCAAAGGAGTGGTTGTGTCTGTATTAGATACTTTCACAGAGCCACCTAAACTTCTAGTCGCCTCGAAAGTCGACTTGACAGGAGAGTCCCTTTGAGGTGATGCGAAGCCGATGTCTTAATTTCGAATAAGAGATTGAGTAGTATCATCTTCGAAGTCAGTTTCTTGAACAACCTCATCCAGAGGATCTTCTAATTGCTTCTTCTTCTTCTTTATTTTCTTAACCATAACATGTGCTCTTAGTTTCTTTGAAGCAGGAGACACAGGAGCAAGAATTTCTCTAATGATAACAACCCTTCAATTGAGTTGGGCTTTGCGAATCTTCTTGATCTTCGACACTTAATCGTCCATTGGTGAAGAAAGTGACTTCTTAGGAAATTCTTTGACAATAGGCCTTTCCGGTGAATGAAGAGGTCTATGTGTTGGCTTCTTCGTTCTTTTAAGAACCCCTGTTTTCGAAGCAACCACTTCCTTTTGAGTTTCTTGAACAACATGGTCTTGAACAGGCTTCGTAACCTCCTTCTCAACTGTGTCAGGAGCCGATTTAGGTTGTGCACCCTTTGTGGATTTCTTGGAGCTTTTACCATGTTTCTAGGTACCTTCAATTCCTTTAGGAAACAAAACCCCTATTTGCACATCAAGGTTGATTGTTGAAAGAGAAGAAATAAGAACTGGGATCCTCGGATCCTCCTTTCGAAGCATGGCATCCGAAATTCGTGCAACTGAAGGAAAAATCTTTGATTCATCTTCAAAAGTCTTCGGATGTTGATAACTTGTGAACTCTGCTTTTGGAACATCAGATGGAACAACAATTCCTTCCTTCTCATACACCTCTTGAAGAATTAAACTCCAGTATCTAGCACATGAAACTCCATTCGCAACATTGGTGTGTGAGATACCAGTTCCGAACTCCTCCCGTAACTATGAAACATAATACACGTTCAAATCATAGTATAAGCCAGCGATCAATGCATAGATCTCCAACCTGGCTTTGTCAAGACCAACACTTCGACCTGTGAGATATCGAAGAAAAATTCCAAACAAAAAATTCCAGATACAAGGCAAAGATGACTTCTTGAATTGACTAATTCCAGTGAGTAGAGGCTGATGACCCATCTCATTGAACATATGGATCACCTGGTCATTAATCACTTCATAAAACGAATTAGTGTTGGGAAGTTTCATGATCTATTCAAAGTGTTTCTTCGTGAGCTTGTACTTTTTCTCATTCGTAAGTTGAAACGTTACGACTTTAGAGGTTTTGTTGAACACGACAGTAGAACCTGCCAAAGACAACCAGGTCATAGGCAATGAAAAATAAGAAGTCATGACCGTTGAAAGCACGGAGTGATTAAGAGCAACAACCAACATTTATAACTCTTTTGGGTACATGGAAACGTCTGGTTGAACTCGATAATTTGAATTTTGAATCTTCAACAAGGGTTGAGATGTGGCTTTATCAGTTGTTTGGGATGGATCAACATGAGTAGTTTTTAGGGTTTTGGAGATTGGTGTGAAATGATAAGTATAAGGAAAGAAGATTTTGAGAAAAATATTCAACCAGGATGCGTAATGTTTTGATTTGATACCCCCGAATTCATTTGATACTTAGTACACGATTTGAATTTGAATCGGCCATTAATGAAATCTTGCCACGTGTATCCTAGGAAAGTAGACCAGTTGCCGTAAAATTCGTCACGTCTGAAAAGTAATGAGCACTTTTTCCTGGAAAACCATGAAGTAACCAAGCCGTTACATCAATCAATCGTTTTTTCCCCAAGAGTATAAGAACCGTCACTGTACCTTCATTTCAAGGCAAGGCTCATTCGCTTTTGGGATGAGAAACGAAATCATAGCCAAACTTGCAAAATCTAGGTTTGAGTTGGTAGTACCCAAGACCACGATGATTTCTGTGCAAATATGTGCCAAAGAAATAGTGGGAACCAAGGTAAAAAAATGTACGTATAGTGACATCAAATAAACATTCTATGTAAAAGAAAATGGATCCCAGGAAAAGATCACTTCATTCAATATCAAGAGAGATATCGAACTGCTTGTGTGGTATCCCGTGAAATACAATCGAATATTCATAAAGGAATATCGAAGGGCTTCATTTAGGTAGGCTTCGAAGGTACGCTCAATTTTTTTCATGATCACAACTTAACAAAAGTGTGAATTCAATGATTCAAATCACCTGTATGACCAATGTACATAGTGACAAGCAAAGGTGATATAAAAGTGTAAAGTAACAAGAATACGAACTGATATTCAAACGGAAACCATATTCCAAAAAAAATAAGAACCGGATCCTATTGGGAAAAAATGTATTGGTTAAAGAACATCTTATCAAGATCACACAAAATTGGAGGAATACGATTTTGAATATCGAAGAAAGGAACTGAGACAATGTTTCGTGAAAATCTTGAACTTAAAGTTCATCGTCAATTCCTCAATAAGTTGGGAATGTTGGGTTTCACCATCATCACGGAATCATGAATCAAGATCATTAACACAGAATTGTGCAATATCTACATTTTGATTGGTTTATACCAAAGATGTCCATGATATGCAAGTGAAGTGTGTGAATCGTGAAGAATTAAGTTGATGAAAAAATTGGTTAAGAATCATAGTGTACCTCTGCGAATGATATGGACAAAGCAAAAATCTCTTAACTCAAAACGAGAAGAGAAAGGTAGTTTGTCAACTAATACGAATATAGCCTAACTGGGAATGAACCCTTGTAGTGAGTGATCCATTAAGTCTTCGAAACACATTGAGTCTATGAGGCTTAGGTCGAAATACAGAAGCATGCCTCTAGGGACTCCTAACTAGTACAAAGATTCGAAATGATACTTGTCCCCTCGTCACGAAGCACTATCCACCAAAATATGTCGATTGAGAACTACACATAAAATCATTAAACACACAAAACAAAAAAAATATTTTTGGATTTTTTTTTTGAAACGAAAAATACAGAAATAAGAAAAAAAATTTGTATTTTTTGTTTTTGAAATTTAAAGACAAAAGAAAAAAAAATATTTTTGGTGTTTTAGGGTTTTTGAAAATTAAAAATAAAAGAAATAAAATCTTTTTGGTATTTTTGATTTATAAAAACGATAGTTAAAACAATAAAATGTTACCAGAAAATCAAAGTGAAAAGTATCGACATTTAGACGTTGGACTTCGAAATAGCAAGTCTGCTCAAACAACGAAGTATGTTCTATATCATTCATAGAGATGTCGAAAACGAAGCATGTTGAACGTTGAATAGTGAATATTAACTTCTAAATTGTTCAGCGATGTTTCGACACCTCGTTATTTCACGACGAAGAGAAGCTTGGTACAGTAGTTGCATCAAGCATTCCTAATCCAAACAAGATCCTTAGAAAAGACTTCTCATCCAAAGATTTTGTAAAGATGTCAGTATGTTGATCCGTCGATTTCACAAAGTGAACCTCGATATTTCCATCCTCGACATGATCGTTGATAAAATGATAGCGAAGTGCTATATGCTTTGTCTTCGAATGTTGCACCAGATTATGGAAGATACATATTGCACTTTGTGAATCGCAATATAAAGGTATCTTTTTCATATTGATTTCATAACCACGAAGTTGATTTTGTATCCATATGACTTGAGAAGTGCAAGCTGCAGCTGCAACATATTCTGCTTCTACCGTTGACATCGTAACACATATTTGTTTCTTCGATTGCCAGCTAACAATATTCTCGTACAATAGTTGACATCCACCACTAGTGTTTTTTCTGGCGAGTTGACATCCACTAAGATCTGCATCTGAAAACGGTTGAATGAAGAAACCTGTCTTCGAAGGGTACCATAAACCCAACGACACTGTCCCTATGAGATATCGAAAGATATTCTTTACAGCTGTTAGATGAGGTTCCCTGGGATTCGACTGATACCTAGCCCAATTGTAAACAACAAACATAATGTCAGGTCTACTAGCAGTTAAGTATAGTAAAAAACCAATCATGCTCTTGTACAATGTAATATCGAAAACAGGCTTATCCAACAAAGGTCCTAAGTGTGTGTTGACAGCCATTGGTACTCTCAATTTCGAACTATTCGTTATTCCAAACTTCTCAAGATGATTACGAGAATACTTCTCTTAATTTATGAAAATTCCTTCTCTGCTTTGACGAATATTCAATCCCAGCAAAAGTATTGATGTGACCCATCATACTCATCTCAAATTGACTTTTCATCATATGCTCAAATTCTATAGACAATGGAGGATCAGTCGAAACAAAAATAATATCATCTACGTAAATTTGAATGAGCATCAAGTGATCCCGCACTTTCTTTCGAAATAGATTGGGATCAACAGATCCTTGTTTAAATTTCAAGAGTTTCAAGAAATTGGTAAGAGTTGCATACCAAGCTCGTAGTGCTTGTTTTAATCCATAAACAACTTTATCAAGAATATAGAAATCATCAGGGTATTTATCATTTACGAAACCTTGTGGTTGTTCAACACAAAAGTTCCTTCTAGTAAACCATTGAGAAAAGCGCACTTGACATCCATCTGATAAACATCAAAGTCTTTGTGGGCTGTATAAGCAAAAAATATTCGAATAGCCTCGAGTCTCGCGACGGGGGCGAAGGTTTCATCATAGTCAATACCTTTTTGTTACGAATATCCCTTAACAACCAACTTTGCTTTGTTTTGAACCACATTTCCTTCTTTGTCAGTTTTATTTATAAAAATCCATTTTAAGCCTATAACTGACACATCATCAGGTTTTGGAACTAGTCTCCAAACCTTGTTTCTTTCAAATTCAGCAAGTTCAAATTGCATGGAAACAATACAATCAGGATCTTCCAAAGCAGCCTTGACTGATTTCGGTTCTATTTTCAAAATAAAAACATTAAACATGCAAAATTATTGATGAACATTAAGTACCTCATTTTTGGCACGAAGCTGAGCTCTTGTCAAAACTCCAGCTTTAGGATCACCAAGAACATGTTCTTTAGGATCATTTCGTGTCCCTCTGTCCATAGGTGGATATGCAGTATCAAAATCCAAAGGTGCATCTTCGAACATTTCATCCGGTTCAGAACCATCATCTACATTAGACACACTATCAATCACATCGTGAAAAACATCAGTTAGTTCATTTGAAATAGTAAGTATAAATCCATTTTGCTCCCTTTCGACAATTGGATTAGAAGTGTGATGCTCCCCCTCGACATCATCATTCGAACATCCATGATCCCCCTCGACATTATCATGCGAATTCAAGTGTTCCCCCTCCACTTTATCACCTTGCAACATCGGTTGACATTCGACATGAATTGGAGAGTTTGATGTTTAATGTGAAACATCATCTTCCTGAGTGATTGTCGAACATCATAATGTTTTGATGCCTCAGGAATCTGATTATCATCAGCATGAAATTTTGCATCTATTGCCCTGTCAAGAACACCAAAAAATAAGTCATAATCAAAATCTAAAGAATTGGCAATTTTTGACTCATCATTTGTTAATATTAGGATTGGCTTATGTTCAAAAGTCTTTTCGACACACTTAACATAGTAATCACCAAAATTTAGATTGAAAGTGTCCTAAATGTTCCTTGTTCGCTTATTCGACACCCGATATGCGACTGAATTGATCGAATATCCCAAGAATATCCCCTTATCAGCTTTGGATTGAAATTTCGAAAGGTTATCTTTGAGATTCATTATAAAGCATCTGCAACCAAAAATATGGAAAAATTTCACATTTGGTTTGCAATTGTTGATTATTTCATATGGTGTGATATTAAAACGATGATGAATAAAGGATCGATTTTGAGTGAAACATGTTGTCGAAACTGCTTTTGCCCATAGATATTAAGGTAGATTTGCATATGTGAGCATAGTCCTCGCTACTTCGTAAAGAGACTTGTTTCTCCTTTCAACAACACCATTTTGTTGATGTGTTTAAGGAGATGCAAAATTATGTGCAATCCCTGGATTACCCAAAAATGAATCAAGAACATGATTCTTGAATTCTGAGCTATTATCACTTTTGATCTTTTTGACTTTCTTTCTCAATCTGAGTTCAATGTGCTTGATGAAATCAATCATTACTTGAGCAATTTCTAACTTCTGACGAAGAAAGTAAACCCAAGTAAATCGTGAAAAATCATCGACAATGACTAAGATGTACCTCTTTTTGTTAAGAACCTCAACTGTCAAAGGTCCACAAAGGTAAATGTGAAGAAGTTCCAGAGGTTCAACGCTCTTTTAATCTATGACTATCGGATGACGTTGACGGTGTTGGTTCAATGATCTTTTGCCCATAGATATTAAGGTAGATTTGCATATGTGAGCATAGTCCTCGCTACTGCGTAAATAGACTTGTTTCTCCTTTCAACAACACCATTTTGTTGACGTGTGTAAGGAGATGCAAAATTATGTGCAATCCCTAGATTACCCAAAAATGAATCAAGAACATGATTCTTGAATTCTGAGCCATTATCACTTTTGATCTTCCTGACTTTCTTTCTCAATCTGAGTTCAATGTGCTTGATGAAATCAATCATTACTTGAGCAGTTTCTAACTTCTGACGAAGAAAGTAAACCCAAGTAAATCGTGAAAAATCATCGACAATGACTAAGATGTACCTCTTTTTGTTAAGAACCTCAACTATCAAAGGTCCATAAAGGTAAATGTGAAGAAGTTCCAGAGGTTCAATGATCTTTGAATCTATGACCATCGGATGACCTTGCCGGTGTTGCTTCCCCTGTTAGCATGCTGCACATAACGAATAATTATCAAATTTTAAAACGGGTAAGCCTCGAACAAGATCATTTACCACCAATTTGTTCAGATTTTTGAAAGTCAGATGAGATAGTCTTCAATGCCACAACCAGCTCAAATCAGATGATGCCTTCGAAAGTAAGCAAACCGAGGGTACACCAATAATTGGCTTGATGTCAAGAGTGAACATATAACCTTTCCTCTTATACTTGAGCAAAACTTCTTTGGTTTCTTTATTCGAAATGACACTCCCTTCTTCATCGTAGACCACTTGATTACTAGTGCCCACAACAAGTTGTGAAACACTAATGAAGTTGTGTTTAAGAGCTTCGACATATTTCACTTGATTGACTGTGAACTTGCCATTTGTAACTTTTCCATAGCCTTTAACCTTTCATTTTTGGTTATTTCCAAATTTCACAACTCTATCATTCTCCAAACTTAGATAATCTCGCAGATTTTCCTTTCGACTTGTCATGTGAAGAGAGCAACAACTGTCGATGTACCAATGTTCATCGTATTGCTCGTCACTTAACACCTGCGATCAATTAAAGAATTTAGGTCCCCAAGGCTGTTTGGGTCCTTGGTGATTAGAGTGAAATGCATTATGAAATGAAGAACCTAAAACCCAATTCCGAACCTTATATTTCAAACTATTGATCCAGTAAGCTTCGATAGACTTAGGTATCGAAATGAAATTATTCATTGGTTTAGATTCGACACCGACTTTCCCCTTTTCCTCAACAGTTCATTTTACTTCAACTTTGGCTTTGGGAACATGTTTCTATTTTCAAACAGAAGGATTGGATTCCTTTAACGGTGAACTTCCAGTTTGGGACACATTCAAGTAGCTTTCATAGGCATACTTGATTTCCTCTTATGAAAACTTCCCTTATTGGTATGGCTTTCCTTTTCCTTCAAGCCAATCATTAATATTCTCAATGTCAGTTTTCCGTTTTACAAATTAATCTTTGACTTGGTGCTTCGAATCAGGATTGGGGAAGTGAGGTGGTTTTGGTTTAAATGTTTCTCATGATGAGAATGTCTTTGTTTATTTTGTTTAAAACCATTCTCATGAAATTTGTTTTGTGAAAACCTTGCACTTTGACGACTGGGAACAAAATTCCTTTGTTGTTGGTTTTGAACAAAATTCTCATTTCATGGTTTTTGAACAGTCGGTTTTTGAACTTTTGAATAACTTTTTGAAAAATCATTTTGTTTTAGAGCGGGTATATTTTGAAAAAAATATGTATTTTGTGGAAAAGTTTGAACTTTCTCATTCGTTCTCCGAGCAGACGATTTTTGTGCAATTTTCTTTGGTTTCTTAAAAGTATCTTTATTTTTCCAATACCCCTTCTTTCGAGCTTTTGACATAGAAATTCCTTCTTCTTTTGAAACCTTTTGAATTTTTTCATTAAAAATTTGTGGTTTTGTCTTCTAATTTTGAAAAACTGGTTCACTTCATTGTTTGTCATCATTATCTTTTCTTTTTTTGTCGTAACTTCCCAAGTTCTTTTTGATTTTTGCTTTTGAAAAGTAGATGAGATCTTGTTAAGAGTATTTTCAACCGTGCTTTGGTTTGAGAAAAACCCTTCTTTCGAAATACCTTTGTTATCTTCAACAACACTTTTGTTGATTTCAAGATTCATTTTGTCTCCATTTCCTGTAGTGACAAACACCCGATTGGGAAACACCACATCATCGGTGCATTTGAAATTTGGATAAACAACTGAGTTCAATTCGAGATAAGGAGGACCTTTTTCATTCATCACCTTTTCGTATTTCTCTGGTTCCTCATAAAACCACAACTCTGGAAATAGTTGTTTCGATTGGAAAATCTTCTTCATCATTATCACTATTAGTTTGACTATCTTCGACAATCACACGGTCATAGTCATGAAATTTCGATGTTGAGGGTTGATCAGTGTTAACATTTTCCATTGAATCATTAAAATTTGTTTACCCTTATCCATTGAAGTGACATTAATGACAGATAACTGAGAACAATCAACAACTTCTTCCTCCTCAATTTCACTGATATTTTCAAAATTGTCTTCGATATCATCAAATTTGTGTTGAGTGTCAGATGTCGAATTCTCACTCTTTTTCAAAATTTGTATTTATTCGGTCTTGGTCAAGGTTTCATTCACAATATGTGCCAAATCATTAGCATCTAAACATTCATTTATTTTAACAATACCATATGCATATGAATCATTTGGGACTTTGCCAAAGTCAGAAATCTTTTTCTCACAATCATATAATAAAGAATCTAATTTCACCCTTTCAAAGACCAAAAAGGGCAATAGTTTCCTATGTTGTTCCTCACTAATGTTAGAGGAATGACGTAAATTTGTTAGTTTAGTATAAAATGTTTTAGCAGAATTGCAATAGATGTTTCGTTGTTTCATCAAAATACAATTATATGTTCTAACATAAACCCTATCAGTAGTAGCATTTCTAAATTGCAACTCAAGATTGTCTATTCTACTCCTCTTCGACACCAATCGTTTTTGTGTTTCTATAAATAAGGATTTCTACTTTACAGCATCACTACTAAAAGAAATAAGCAAGTCATTAACATACGTAATAGTATCATCGAAATCAGACAAAACAGTATCATATGAACTAAAAGGAATATTAAAGGATTCGAAAAGAGAACATACCTTCGAAGTCATTGGAGACTTGTGTGCTCCGGTAGAAAAAGAAACATTGTCTAATTACTTTCTCCTTATCTTGACATCCCTCTTCATACCTCGCATACATAGCTCCATGCGTAGGGTTTCTCATCTCTTCGTCATCTAATCCAGATGACTAGATTTGATAGGTACCATCCCCATCATCACTTCCCTTTGCCACAAGTGACATCCCCTTCGTTCTTGCTCTCACCTCCTCCAACCTTTCGACATAATAGGCTTCACCCTTCACTCTATCCTTTTTTTCCTCTCTTATCCTCAAAATACAGTCAACTCCCATATGATTCACACCATCGCAGTAGTGGCAATCAAAACCAGAATCTCCTTTTAATTTCTTATCCACCTTCTCACCAGTAACCTTACTCTCTTTCTTCTCAACCGTCGACTCTTCTCTTACATTCTTCCCAGATGATGAGTTTCCCTTCAAATCATTTTTTCCTTTGAACTTCGAATTGAATGGCTTCTTAAAGAACTTCTTAACTTTGTTGTTTGAATAATAAGGCACAACTTCATCTTCAGAATTTATGAGAAAAACTTCATCACCAGAACCATAAACATCAGGAGATCGAAGATGTTTATTAGGATTAAAAGATAATCATTTATACATTGGAGAAAAATTCTTGACGCTTCATTAAAAAGAAATAAATGTGAAATATCGAAATCACATTACCATTTCGGATTCCGAGAGCTAAAGGGTTACAGCTTGGAAAAAAGAGATATATCGAAATCACATTACCATTTCGGATTCGAATTTCAAGATAAATTTATTATAGAGATATCAAAAGTGAAATTTTGGATATCATAATAAAATTTCTTCGGATCTCTGACAAAAGTTGTTTTTGGACTAAACTATGCATGATAAGACATAATAACCCGAGAGTTTAAAACTGAAAGAAAGGTTAGACAAAGGGACATATAGTGATCCTTTAATTTTTTAGAAGAAACAATTCTGATATGAAAAATGTTTAGCTCAGAATTATTTGAATTTTCGATGTTCCCATCAGAGAGTACATGCTTCCTAGAAAGACTGAGGATCGGGCATCATCATTCCCATTTTGTTCATAAAAAATATTGAATTTGTTCTTGTCCAATGCCTTAGTAAAGACATCAGCAATCTCATCATCAGATGGAATTAAAATGAGCTCAATGTTACCTTTTAAAACACGATCTTTAATGAAATGGTACTAAATATTGATGTGTTGTTGGTCATGGAGTGTTGGATTAGATTATGACAAATTGCGATAGCACTTTGAGAATCACAGTAGATAGGAATATGCTAGAGTCGGAAAACATAGTCCAACAACTGAGATTTCATCCACAAAACTTGTGAGGTGTAGCTTGTAGCAACAATATATTCTACATTAGCTATTAAAAGTGCAATGCAGTTCTTGGACGACCAGCTTACCATTATTCTACCCATAATTTGACATCCTCCGGATATGCTCTTCCGCTCAAGTTGAAGTACACCACAATCAGATTCCGACTAAGCTTCCAACAAAAAGGTTTCATTTGCAAGGTACCAAATTCCAAGGATCTTTATTCCTTTAATATATTCAAAATTTTGTTTCACCGCTAAGAGGTGAGACACCTTCGGATTAACTTGGAATCTAGCACATAGACATGTCGAGAACATGATGTCAAGGAAACTTGTAGTGAGGTAAAGCAACGATCAAATCATTCCCTTATGCTTCTTCTGATCAATGGCTTCACCAGATGGGTCGGAAAAGATCTTGTGCCCGAAACCCATAGGAACATTTGCTGACGCACAAGTATCCATTGAATATTTCTTCAGAAGTTCGGAAATGTGTTTCTCTTGGTGCATGAAGATTCCTCAATTCTGTTTTTTTGACTTGCAATCTGAAAAAGAAACTTAACTTATGATTCACGCCCATCTGGAATCAGCTAACCATCAGCTTTGCAAATTCAGCAACCATGGTCGGATCAGTTGATCCAAAAATGATGTCATCGACATATATTTTAGCTAAAATGAGATGTTTTCTATTTGATCTTCTTAAAAAGTTAGGATCAAGAACTCCTCTTTAAAAACCATATTGCTTCAGCAAACCAGTAAGAGTCTCGTACCAGGCGCGAAGAGCTCACTTCAGGCCATACATAGCTTTATAGAGTCTGTAGTAGCAGTTTAGATATGTTAAATGGACAAAACCGTGAGGTTGTTGAAGATAGAACTGTTGGGTTTTGAGCATTCTAACACTCCTATGGTGTACATGCAACCCTATAAACCTTGGATCTATGTTTTCTCTATTATACATGCAAATATTAACTATTCCAAGGTTTCATCCTTGTTGGATTAATGTCTTAGTCCATAACTATAATTGGTAAGACTTGACCCGACCCGGCATGGTCCATTTGGGTTGCATGGCATCATGCATTTGGATAGACTATAATGAGAGAAATAACACTTAAGGTTGGTTAATATATTATAAGTTCTAATATATTAATAAGGTTATTTAATTAGTATTGATCAAGAATTAATTTGGAATTAATTAAGTGATCAAAAGGAGACTAATTAAATATATGGGTTGATTGTGTAAATCATTCATTCTTATATATGTGGGTTTGTGATCCAAGATTCCTTATGTTGGACTAAGTCCATGGGGTGACCCATGGATACTCCATGGAGGTTAAAACCCATGGAGCATAAGGAATGGGTAAAGTTATGAGTTACATGGTGTAACCCTAATAGCCACCATATAAAAGAATCCCATGGCTCAAGAAATCGTGCACTAATGTGTGAGTGTGAGGGCTAGACGATTTCAAGGAGTGTTCAAGTTTCTCTCAAGTTATTCCAAGTGTATTTGGTGTTGTGTGAACCATTTGAGGTGTCACACTTGGGGCACTAGGCACTCAAGCTTCATGAAGACATTCTACATCAAAGAGGTATGTATTCTATCTTGTTATATTTATTATTTTGTATGCTAGATTAGGATAATACCTTGGATGTTCACAATTGTATGTATAATAGAGAAAACATAGATCCAAGGTATTTAGGGTTGCATGTACACTTAGGAGTGTTAGAATGCTCATAACACAACAGTGGTATCAGAGCCTAGGCTTGTTTTCTTGTTATACTTGCAAAAGTAGCTGAAAAATCGAGTTGGATGCATATATTCGATTGTTTTGGCTGGAATTGGACTAGGAACATTACCCTAAGATGTTTTTGGACTTATAAACTTGTTTTGATGTGGTAATGTTCATGCTAATCTAAATTCTAAGATAATTGTCATAATTTCAAGATTTGTATTAGTTTGTATGTTCATGCTAATTTCTTGAAGATTGATGATTTGAATTATCTTGTTCTTATGAGGTTCTTAGATTAATAGAAAAGCTGTGTGAAATAGTTGTTTTCAATCCATTTTAATCTAAGAGTTGATTCCAAAGTGTGTTTTTGTAACTTGTCCTCAAGTTATATGAAAAGTCACATTTAAGAATCATAAAACTCATAAAAGTTGGCAAAGGTTACAAAATGAAGAGTCTAGTTCTAATTAAATGGTTTTATGACTCCATAACTTGTCCTCAAGTTATGGAGGTTCAAGAGTCTCTTCATTAAATTAAAAAAAAAGTGTAACCTTAATTAGTTCCATAAGTTACAATAAAAAAGTTATTTTTTTTATTAATTAGTTTAAAGTCTTCCATAACTTGTCCTCAAGTTATGGAACTTGAAGAGTTTTTTTTTTTTTTTTTTTTTTTTAATTAAAACTACTTTAAACTCATAAGTTATGGAATTAATTAGTTTTGAATAGTTTTAAAACTTACCCTCAAGTTTTGGAATTTGAAAAGTTTTCACTTATGAATACTTTAATTCCAAGTTAGCCCTTAGAATTTTAAAAGTTAAAATTCAACCCTTATACTTTATAATAATATTTATATATATGTATAAGAGTAAAGTCAGTCTTACCGTTAGTAGGCCTCATTCACAAAGCCGGTCTATAAGGGGGGTATAAGGTTACTGCCTATAAAATGGCAGTTTAATGGGTGTCCACTCTCACCCACCGCTTCCTTGACTGGTGGAGGGTCGTTAGCCGAACGGGTAGGACAAGGACTATAATTCTCCTTTCATTAAAAGTATTAATGATAAATAGTAAGTAACTAAACTCTTATTAATACCCAATCTTAGTTACTTAGGAAAATGTGAATTTGCTGCTAACCCATGAAATTACACTTTGCACTTTGCTTAAGTCGTTAGTGGAGCGTGTGTGGTTAACCGGCACACTAACTTGGACTTAACAAGGTAGGCAAAGGGTAAATTAATATTTATCATAGTATCGGTGGAGCGTGTGTGGTTAACCGGCACACTGATTAAGGGGTAAATATTAAGGGTACCAAGTATATTTGCATGGTTATTCACACCTTGTTTTGTGATCCTCGGCATCCCAGTCACAAAACCTGAAGGGCACACTCGAGATTGAAACATGCCTTTGAACAGTTCAATGAATCTCAAAGATCTAGGACTTTCAAATCCAATTAAAACCTAATAAATTATTTCGTTTTTCATGGTGGAAATTGGTGAATCGTCATTCACCTACCTTCAAATATTTTATAGCTTGGATTACGGCATCCCTCTTCTAAGTTATAAAATAGTTTGTTGGGTCCTAGCCTTAATATTTCATATTGGGTGTCATATTAAGGACTTTAAATCAACTATCTTGAATATCTCCCAAAAAGATGTCTGGTCTAGACATTTATGATCTTCCTAAATCTCTTGAAACAAGCTTTCCTAAATGAAGATGATGTCCCATGGATATCATACTTCCTCCACCTCCTCCAATTATTCTCCCTAACCCACAAGTTCTTGAAAAGTTTAAGGTCACTCAAGCCCTATTGGCAAGCAAAGGTCTATGTGTGATCACATCTTGGAGATGTAGTCACATATTCACAAGCCGGGAGAGTTGGGTGTCAAAGTCTTGAGAAAGTTGGTGGCTCAACTACTTTCTAAGTCACATAGTGAGTTCCTTTGGTACTCCTATGAAACAGACTATGACAAGACCCTTAATGATCTTATCTATTTGCTAAGATCAACTTCCTAAAACTTTATGGACATTGACAATGATGACATTGGATATCCAGTAAAGCTCTCTCTTCCCAATGGAAAGGGATCGGCCATAGTCAACTCGGTTGACCAAATGGTAAAGAGAGAGGCTAAGTCTTAGATAGTCCCATTATCAAGGGTCCATTGCCAAAGGAAGGGGCATTGGTTGCGAAGCTGCCAAATTTACCTAAGGATGTTAAAGTCAATAAGTTTGACTCTACTTCAGGTAAAGTCCATTGTCTAACTCTATTAAGTTCCTACTTGGAGATTCTTATTACATGATGTGACTGGGTCACATGTTGATGTTTGAAGAATCAAAGAAAAGTGAAGAAACTTAAAGAAAGAATATGCTGAATCTGATCGCGTAGATGGATTTCTATCGCATAGTTTGAAGATCGGATTCTTGAGCTACTTCTTAGGAGTTATGATATATTGCTTAGGAATAGATAACAACAAAGTTTTCATGTGCTTTTGCACTGTAAGGATAGTTTTTTCCGCAAAGTTTTTAAAATAAAAGGAAAATTTTTGATTTTATTTTTTTTAAAATATCCTTACAATGGCATTTGTGAAAATCTTTGTTGCTTATAAGATTCCATTAAGAGCAAGAGTGAAAATATGAATTTGATTCTTTCATTTGTGGTAGTGTCCAAATTTACCAAATAAGGAAAGATTCTCATCACCCACGTTTCAGTTGGATAGAAACTTGGAATCATGCAAGTTGTATAGTATGATGAATGAGAATTTTCAACTTTGGAAAATTAAGACTAGTTCCTTGTTCACATGTATATGTGAGTCAAGTGAAGGACTAAGGGATCAAGTACACATTCTTGTGCACTGATCAAGTCCACCATAAAAGATCGGTAAGACTATTCGTCATGATTTACTAAGGCTTAGTAAATATGATTATACTTACAAGCTTAAGTATAATTCTGAGACATTGGAAAAGTTTCAATGTATGACAGAACGAATAAGAAGAATCAAATTAGGCAGAAGGATAAAAGTTTCTCAAATCTGAAAAGAAGGGAGAGTACTTTAGTATCATGTTTTAAGATCATCTTAATGATTTTGAGACCTTATCACAATTCATCCTCTAATTGCATTCTGATAGTTAAGAAGAGGAGTTATGAATTGTTGAAGTGGTTAAATCAAGAAGATGATTCATACATCGTTCCAAAAACAATTCTTAGAGTTATACTCTAAGATTGTAACTTGAGTGACATGTCTTAAAAGATGTTTAAAAACACTTGTCAAATGTAAGAGTAAAAGTTTTCTACTCTTGTACATTTGAAATTGGTAATTTGTGATGTTTTGGATAAAACAAAGATCAACTAAGGCCAATTGTGTTAAGTGTCTGTCTTGATTAGAATCCACACTATCTCTTGAATATTTGGCAAGAAAGTCTTATAGGTCAAGGAGACAGTGGGAGTCTAAAAGATCCTGAAAGAATTTCTAGAACTAATCAAGAATAAAACCTGAGGTTCTTCACTAGCACGCGACTTGAGGTTTATAACCTATCATGTTGACATATTCTGTGCCCATTCCAGTTAAATTTGGCTTTGCATAGGAGTTCTGAAAGTTCTGAATTGGTTGCATAACAACTTGGAAGCAATGACAGGCCCTGTACTGCCAGGTGGCAAGAAGTTAAGATTGCATAAGTTCAGTCCATATGAGTTTGGATTTGTCATTATCCTTGTCTTGTGACTATGGTTTTGACGATTCACATGGATAAGAACACATACACCATAAAATCTAAGGGTCATAAGGTTTCTCTCCGATTCATGAAAATGATGGTGAGGAAACACTTCCACCAAGTAGATTTGAAGCAGATGGCAAAAGGTCTAAACAATTGAGACTATGATTACGGCATCCCTTTTCATAGTTCTGAAATTGTTTAGACACACATGCATGCTATCTAAGGAAAGGTGTATGATTTTGATAAAGTTTTATCAAAGCATCTCGTATCAGAAATCTGAACTTTGGTAAGGAAGTCAATAAAGTATTGATTTCTAGAAGTCCAGCTGATTTCTGAGTACATGTCAAAGCTAGTGGGAGCATAAGTGTTATGCTAATAATCATCATGTTAGTGGGAGCATGATAATTATTGTTAGTGTTCCAAGTTAGCAATGTTAATTATAGAAAACAAAAGTTTCAATTCGTGTGGCTGCAGGGATTGAAAAAGTTGTTTTGCTATAATTAAGGGAGAGGAAATTATACTTCATTTCAATTCTAAAAGCTTAGATTGAGATTTTAATTGTATTTAATACAGGATATATATATATGAATTTCATGTTTGAATGGCTCAACATAAGGAAATTCTATATATGGGTTCATTATTTGCGTTCTAAAATTCGATTATGATTACGGCATCCCTTTTCATAATCTGAATTTTGAGAACTTGGCAAATTGAAATGGAAATATTATAGCAAAAGACTGGTTTAGTCTTTATGTGAGACATCATGAATCGTGTCCCATATGCTTCGGATATAGGATCGATTACATGTGCCATATTCATCCTTTCTAAAATTTTCCAAATGCCTAGGGCATTATGAAGGGAAAAGGTCTAGAATTGGATATGACTAAAATGATTAAGCAATTGTCGAGGACAATCTAAGGGTTACCAAAGATTGGTTGCTCAAGGACAGTTGGAAGTATAATGTTAATTCTGGAAGGACCATATTGACATAATCTGTAAGGAGGCAACTCTTGTTCAGAAGTGATAGTCAAAATGGAATATGGAAATGTTTCAAAGTTAGAAATTATTCAATCTGTGTAAGATTAGGAAACTTAATGAAAGAAGGATGTTTCCAAGGAGCTGATCTCCTTTGGAATGCTCTGTAATGATTGTTGTCAAGTCTTTCTGACTTCGTGCATAATCATTAAGAGGATCAATGCATATAAGTTTAGAATCTAACAGATTTCAGTAAATGGCATGAATTTGGAATTCTTGCATTTGCAGTAAGGATTTGGGACTGTGAAAACAGGATCATTGGAGTGATGTTCAATTGATCTATTTTACAAAGTAAAGATCATAGACAAACATAGTATGCATACTTGGTGTATGGCATGACTAGTGTTTAGAAAACATAGTGTACATGCTTGGAGCATGGGACAACTATTGTTTTAAATTCAAGTATAAAGTTGATTAAACCGAAACAATGAATAATGAGTAATCAGTATGGTGATAAATAAAAGTGTTTATTTATATTCATAGGGTTTGATACCATATTTGATTCATTTATTCTTGTGTTTCACTTTGCATGTTTTGACTTCCAGAATAACTAAGTCGCTCTTCCTGAATGATTAAGTTATTCAAACCATCCACAGTCGGTCATATGTTGGAAGTAGATATGAATCAAGACTGTCATGGGTTGGTTTGTAGAGGTCCAAGTTGGTGGACAAAAGTGGTGCTACAACACTCATGAGTGCTCATAAGTTCTGAGTATTGGATTCAACCCGCGCTCATTTGAATCACTTCATGGATTTTATCACGAGTGATCATGAGACGATAATATCTTATATTCTTCAAACCTAGAGATATGAGTTGTTACTATGAGTTGGTTATACATTGATTGCACGAAAACGCATTGGTAACTCGATGTTATAAAACGTGCCTTTGTGTATGATTCAACAAGTAGTAGAACAAGCCATATGAGTCGAAGTTTATCCATTCCTTTTACCTTCGGGATAAAAGCGATATCTGTGGGCCCCTCGATGATTTAAAGATGATACATGTGAGTGCTTGGCCAAGCCAGGACTGATTTGATTTGTTCAATCAGTCAGTCATCATGAATCGGAAATCGGGAAACAACAAATGGACAGAGAGAATGATTGATAATCCATGTCTCAGTCCATATGATATCTAGAATGGAGGAATATATGATCCCTTATCTAATGGACAAGTCATTGATAAAGGTCAGAGTTCATCGACAAGGTCAGAGTTCGACAGAAGCTTTTGAGAGCTACGATTGCTGATCGGTTCCTGAAGTCATACGCAATAATAGTTTTAGACTTATCCAAGTGGGAGACTGTTGGATTAATGTCTAAGTCCATACTATAATTGGTAAGACTTGACCCGACCCGTCATGGTCCATTTGGGTTGCATGGCATCATGCATTTGGATAGACTATAATGAGAGAAATAACACTTAAGGTTGGTTAATATATTATAAGTTCTACTATATTAATAAGGTTATTTAATTAGTATTGATCAAGAATTAATTTGGAATTAATTAAGTGATCAAAAGGAGACTAATTAAATATATGGGTTGATTGTGTAAATAATTCATTCTTATATATGTGGGCTTGTGATCCAAGATTCCTTATGTTGGACTAAGTCCATGGGGTGACCCATGGATACTCCATGGAGGTTAAAATCCATGGAGCATTAGGAATGGGTAAAGTTATGAGTTACATGGTGTAACCCTAATAGCTACCATATAAAAGAATCACATAGCTCAAGAAATCGTGCACTAATGTGTGAGTGTGAGGGCTAGACGATTTCAAGGAGTGTTCAAGTTTCTCTCAAGTTATTCCAAGTGTATTTGGTGTTGTGTGAACCATTTGAGGTGTCACACTTGGGGCACTAGGCACTCAAGCTTCATGAAGACATTCTACATCAAAGAGGTATGTATTCTATCTTGTTATATTTATTATTTTGTATGCTAGATTAGGATAATACCTTGGATGTTCATAATTGTATGTATAATAGAGAAAACATAGATCCAAGGTATTTAGGGTTGCATGTACACTTAGGAGTGTTAGAATGCTCATAACCCAACAATCCTAACTAGCATATTATGAAGCACCTATACTACAAAGTTCTAGTTAGATGACATACCTTTTGATGTAGCTTGATGTCTTCAAGCTTTAAGAGCTTAGCCCCAATAGTGTGGAAGCCTCAAATGGAATCACAAATCACCAAAACACCTTGGAAGAACTTGAGAGAATATGTATGCACACTAAAAACGGCCCACTCTTATTTTCACACACTTGTCCCAATTTTGTGAGCCAAGGACCCCTTTATATATTATGGAGGATTAGGGTTACATCCATGTAAACCCTAATACCCATGACCTTTCATTTACATAGGATCCATGGGTTAAAAGTTCCATGGACCATCCATGAAAGCTTAGCCCAACCTAAATGAACTTGGCCCATTCCATATATATAAGAGTCCATATTTAATTAGTTCTTTTTGATCACTTAATTAATTCTAAATTAATTCTTGATCAATACTAATTAAATAATATGATTCCATATTAATATATTAGAACTTATAATATATTAATATAAATCATAAATATACTATTCTCAAAAGACTATCCATATAAATTGTGCCGGTGAAGTGCAACCCAAATGGACCATGCCGGGTCGGGTCAAGTATATATCAAATATAGTTATGGACTTAGACATTAATCCAACAGTCTCCCACTTTGATAAGTCTAAAACTATTATTGAGTATGACTTCAAAACCTAACTGGCAATCGTAGCTCTTAAAGCCGTTGTCGAACTCTGACCTTGTCAATGACTTGTCCATTAGATAAGGGATCATATATTCCTCCATTCTAGATATCATATGGATTGAGACATGGATTATAATCATTCTCTCTGTCCATTTGTTGTTTCCCGATTTTCGATTTATGATGACTGAGTGATTGAACAAATCAAATCAGTCCTGGCTTGGCCAAGCACTCACATGTGTCATCGCTAAATCATCGAGGGGCCCACAGATATCGCTTTTATCCCGAAGGTAAAAGGAATGGATAAACTTCGACTCATATGGCTTGTTTTATTACTTGTTGAATCATACACAAAGGCACGTTTTATAACATCGAGTTACCAATGCGTTTTCGTGCAATCAATGTATAACCAACTCATAGTAACAACTCATATCTCTTGGTTTTAAGAATATAAGATATTATCGTCCCATGATCACTCGTGATAAAATCCATGAAGTGATTCAAATGAGCGTGGGTTGAATCCAGTACTCAGAACTTATGAGCACTCACGAGTGTTGTAGCACAACTTTGTACACCAACTTGGACCTCTACAAGCCAACCCATGACAGTCTTGATTCATATCTACTTCCAACATATAACCGACTGTGGATGGTTTGAATAACTTAGTCATTCCGGAAGAATAACCTAGTTATTATGGAAGTCAAAACATGCAAAGTGAAACACAAGAATAAATGAATCAAATATGGTATCAAACCCTATGAATATAAATAGACCTCTTTTATTTATCACCATACTGATTACTCATTATTCATTGTTTCGGTTTTATCAACTTTATACCTGAATTAAAAACACTAGTTGTCCCATGCTCCAAGCATGTACACTATGTTTTTCTAAACAATAGCTTTGTCATACACCAAGTATGCACTCTATGTTTATCTATGATCCTTACTTTGTGAACTAGATCGATTGAACATAATTTCAATGATTCTCTTTTCACACTTCCAAATCCTTGTCGTAAATGTAAGAATTCCTAACATTTATCGAAATCTGTTTAGATTTTAAACTTATATGCATTGTTCCTCTTGTAATGATTATGTACAAAGTCACAAAGACTTGTCAACAGTCATTATAAGGTATTCCAGTGGAGATCAACTCCATGGAAACTAAGTCTCATATTCAAAGTACATTGCTTTGGACATGCTTCTTGCATTAAGTTTTCTAATCTTACACAGATAACTTCCACCTATGGAGACAACTCCATATTCTCATTTTGACTATCACTTCTGAATAAGAGATGCATCTTTTCAGAATATGTCAATATGGTCCTTCCAAAATTAGCACTATACTTCCAACTGTCCCTGAGCAACCAATCTTTGGTAAACCTCATATTGTCCTCGACAATTGCTTAATCATTTTAGTCATATCCAATTCTAGACCTTTTCCCTTCTTAATTCCTCTGGGCATTTGGAAAAATTTAGAAATGACAAATATTATAGCACATGCAATCGATCCTGTACCCAAAGCAAATGGTACACGATTCATGATGTCTCACATAAAGACATGATTCTAGACCAGTCTTTTGCTACAATATTTTTATTTGCTATGTTTTCAAAATTTGACTATGAAGAGGGATGCCGTAATCATAATCAAATTTTGAGAACGCAATATATAGAATTTGCTTAAGTTGAACCAATCCAACATGAAATTCATATATATATATATATATTCTTGACTAAATATGATTAAGGTCTCAATCTAAGCCTTTAGAACTGAAATGAAGTATATCCACTCCCTTAATTATAGCAAAACAACTTTTTCAATCCCTGCAGCCTCACGAATTGAAACTTTTGTTTTCTATAATTAACATTGCTAACTTGCAACACTAACAATAATTATCATGCTCCCACTAACATGATGATTATTAGCATAACACTTATGCTCCCACTAGCTTTGACATGTACTCAGAAATCAGCTGGGCTTCTAGAAATCAATACTTTATTGACTTTCTTACCAAAGTTCAGATTTCTGATACGAGATGCTTTGATAAAACTTTATCAAAATCATACACCTTTCCTTAGATAGCATGCATGTGTGTCTAAACAATTTCAGAACTATGAAAAGGGATGCCGTAATCATAGTCTCAATTGTTTAGACCTTTTGCCATCTGCTTCAAATCTACTTGGTGGAAGTGTTTCCTCAACATCATTTTCATGAATCGGAGAGAAACCTTATGACCCTTAGATTTTATGGTGTATGTGTTCTTATCCATGTGAATCGTCAAAACCATAGTCACAAGACAAGGATAATGACAAATCCAAACTCATATGGACTGAACTTATGCAATCTTAACTTCTTGCTACCTGGCAGTACAGGGCCTGCCATTGCTTCCAAGTTGTTATGCAACCAATTGAGAACTTTCAGAACTCCTATGCAAAGCCAACTTTAACTGGAATGGGCACAGAATATGTCAACACGATAGGTTATAAACCTCAAGTCGTGTGCTAGTGAAGAACCTCATGTTTTATTCTTGATTAGTTCTTGAAATTCTTTTTAGGATCTTTAAGACTCCCACTATCCTCTTGACATATAAGACTATCTTGCCAAATATTCAAGAGATAGTGCGGATTCTTTATCAAGACACACTTCACACAATTGGCCTTAGTTGGTCTTTGTTTTATCCAAAACATCACAACTTACCAATTTCAAATGTACAAGAGTAGGACACTTTTACTCTTACATTTGACAAGTGTTTTAAACCTTTCTTTAAGATATGTCACTCAAGTTACAATCTTGGAGTATGAATCTAAGAATTGTTTTGGAACGAAGTATGACTCATCTTCCTGATCTAACCATTTCAACAATTCATGACTCCTCTTCTTAGTCATAATAATGCACTAAGATGACCTTTAGAGGACTAATTGTGATATGATTTCTAAATCATTAAGATGATCACAAACATGATACTAAAGTACTCTCCCATCTTTTCAGATTTGAGAAACTTTTATCTTTCTGCCTAATTTGATTCTTCCCATTCGTTCTGCCATACATTGAGACTTTTCCAATGTTTCAGAATTATACTTAAACTTGTAAGTATAACCATATTTACTAAACTTTAGTAAATCAAATAGTCTTAACGAGCTTTGTGGTGGACATGACCAGTGCACAAGAATGTGTACTCGATCCCTTTAGTCCTTCACTTGACTCACACATCCATGTGAACAAGTAATTAGTCTTGATTTTCCAATGCTTGAAGGTTCTCATTCATCATACTATTCAACTTGCATGATTCCAAGTTTCGGTCCAATTGAAACTTGGGTGATGAGGAACTTTCCTGATTTGGTAAATTTAGACACTACCACAAATGAAAGAATCAAATCCATTTTCCAATATTGCTGTCAGCGGAATCATATAAGCAACAATTTTCCACAAATGCCATTGTAAGGATACTTCAAATAAATAAAATTAAACAATTTTCTTTTATTTTAAAACTTTGCGGAAAAACTTATCCTTACAATCCACATGGAAAATTATTGTTATCTATTCCTTAGCAATATATCATAACTTCTTAAGCAACTGCTCAAAATTCTGATGCGATCGAAATCCACCTTCGCGATCAGAATCAGCATATATTCCTTTAAGATTTCTCTCTATTCTTTGATTCTTAAAACATCAACATGTGACCCAGTCACATCATGTAATGAGGATCTCAGAATAGAACTTAACAGAGTTAGATAATGGGCTCTACATGATGTAGAGTCAAACTTATTGACTTTAACATCCTTAGGTAAATTTGGCAGCTTTGCAATCAACGCCCCTTCCTTTGGCAAAATAAACATATGGACCCTTTGGTAATGGGACTATCTCAGACTTAGCCTTTCTCTTTACCATTTGGTCAACCGGGTTGACTATGGTCAATCCCTTTCCATTGGGAAGAGAATGCTTTTTCTGGATTTCCAGTGTCACAATTGTCACTGTCCATAAAGTTTTTGGGAAGTTGATCTTCTAATCAAATTTGCTTTACTATCGTTCCAAATCATTGCTGATTCAGCAGCACCAAGCAAATAGATATGATCATTAAGGTTCATGTCATAGTCTGTTTCATAGTAGTCCCAAAGGAACTCACTATGTGACTTAGAAAGTGATTGAACATCCAACTTTCTCAAGACTTTGACACCCAACTCTCCCGGCTTGTCAATATGTGACTTCATCTCTAAGATGTGATCACACATAGACCTTGCTTGCCATTAGGGCTTGAGTGACCTTGAACTTGTGGGTTAGGGAGAATAATTGGAGGAGGTGGAGGAAGAGAAGTATGACTTCCATGAGCCAAACTCAGGAAGTCATATTCATTAGGAAAGCTTGGTTTGGGAAGATCATTGTTGTCTAAACCAGACATCAACAATGGGAGAAATTCACGTAAAGTTGATTTAAGTCCTTCATATAACACCCAATATGATATATTAAGGCTAGGACCCAACAAACTATTTTATAACTTGGAAGAGGGATGCCGTAATCCAAGCTATAAAATATTTGAAGGTAGGTGAATGATGATTCACCAATTTCCACCAAGATAAACGAAATGTATTATTAGGTTTTAATTGGTTTTGAAACTCCTAGATTCTTTTGAGATTCATTGAACTTTTCAATGGCATGTTTCAATCTCGAGTGTGGCCTTCAGGTTTTGTGACTGGGATGCCGAGGATCACAAAACAAGGTGTGAAGTAACCATGCAAATATACTTGGTACCCTTAATATTTACCCCTCAATCGATGTGCCGGTTAACCACACACGCTCCAATGATACTATGATAAACATTAAGTTACCATTTTCCTACCTTGTTAAGTCCAGGTTAGTGTGCCGGTTAACCACACATGCTCCACTAACAGCTTAAACAAAGTGCAAAGTGTAATTTCATGGATTAGCACCTTATTCACATTTTCCTAAGTAACTAAGATTGGGAATTTATAAAAAGTTTAGTTACTTAGTATTTATCATTAATACTTTTAATGAAGGGAGAATTATAGTCCTTGTCCTACCTGTTCGGCTAACGACCCTCCACCAGTCAAGGAAGCGGTGCGTGAGAGTGGACACCCATTAAACTGTCATTTTATAGGTAGTAACCTTATACCCCCCTTATAGACCGGCTTCGTGAATGAGGCCTACTAATGGTAAGACGACTTGCTCTTATACATATATATAAATATTATTAACTTATAATATTATAAAGTATAAGGGTTGAATTTTAACTTTTAAAATTCTAAGGGCTTAACTTGGAATTAAAGTATTCATGGGAAAACTTTACAAATTCCAAAACTTGAGGGCAAGTTTTTGAAACTATTAAAAAATTTTCATTTCATAACTTATGAGTTTAATGGTTCATTAAAATGAAGACTCTTCATTTTTTATGTAACCTCTTATTATTTAATAACACTTTTAAAGAAGTAACTCTTAAACATCCATAACTTGAGGACAAGTTATGGAGTCATAATACTATTTAATGAAAAAGACTCTTTATTTTTTTTTATGTAACCTATGACACTTTTATGAGTTTTAAGATTCATAAATGTGACATTTTATGTAACTTGAGGACAAGTTACAAAAACACATTTTATGAACTACCTCTAGATTAATTAGGATTGAAAACAACTAAAACACAAATTTTTTTTCATTAATCTAAACTAACTCATAAATCAAGGAAACACAAAAAAAAGTAACTTTTGGATTCCATAACTTATGGAGTTTAATGTTTTATTTTATGATGAAACTTTTCATGTTCCATAACTTAAGAACAAGTTATGGAATTCTTTAAAACATTAAAACCAAGTTTTGTAACTCCATAAAAAAATTTGAATCAATTTTTTTTAAACCTTTTCATATCCATAACTTATGGAGGTTTCAAAAAACTCTTTAGATCAAACTTTTAAAACTAATAAAATAATCATATCATTTTATCTTTTACTAAATTTGACCTAATTCAACTCATATAGCAAATTATTCAAATTTTAAAAATAATTAGTTTTTCACAAAAACAAGTAATTATCTTAAAATTTGATAAACGTCGTGTTTTTTTTCCTTTTTTTTCAACTTTGAAAATAAAACATTTGCATCAATATAACAGAAAACAACCTGGCTCTGATACCACTGTTGGGTTTTGAGCATTCTAACACTCCTATGGTGTACATGCAACCCTATAAACCTTGGATCTATGTTTTCTCTATTATACATGCAAATATTAACTATTCCAAGGTTTCATCCTAACTAGCATATTATGAAGCACCTATACTACAAAGTTCTAGTTAGATGACATACCTTTTGATGTAGTTTGATGTCTTCAAGCTTTAAGAGCTTAGCCCCAATAGTGTGGAAGCCTCAAATGGAATCACAAATCACCAAAACACCTTGGAAGAAATTGAGAGAATATGTATGCATACTAAAAACGGCCCACTCTTATTTTCACACACTTGTCCCAATTTTGTGAGCCAAGGACCCCTTTATATATTATGGAGGATTAGGGTTACATCCATGTAAACCCTAATACCCATGACCTTTCATTTACATAGGATCCATGGGTTAAAAGTTCCATGGACCATCCATGAAAGCTTAGCCCAACCTAAATGAACTTGGCCCATTCCATATATATAAGAGTCCATATTTAATTAGTTCTTTTTGATCACTTAATTAATTCTAAATTAATTCTTGATCAATACTAATTAAATAATATGATTCCATATTAATATATTAGAACTTATAATATTTTAATATAAATCATAAATATACTATTCTCAAAAGACTATCCATATAAATTGTGCCGGTGAAGTGCAACCCAAATGGACCATGCCGGGTCGGGTCAAGTACATACCAAATATAGTTATGGACTTAGACATTAATCCAACAAGAACTTACTGTCGTGTTCACTGTTAAGGAAGGCACTTTCGAAATCCATCTAGTAAATTTTAAAGGCCCTGTGAGCAGCATATGCGAGGACGATTTGGATAACTTCAAAACAAGAAACATGTGCATTGGTCTCATCGTAATCTAGACCTTCAATCTGAGTGAACCCTTTGGCCACCAATCTCATTTTGTTTCAGATAATGACTCGTGCTTCGTCGAGTTTGTTTGGGAATAACCATCAAGTTCTGACAATTGGCTGACCTTGAAGTGTAACACCAATGTTCCAGGAAATTTCATTTATTGACCAATTTTTTTAAAAGTTGCAAAATTAGTCTCTATGCTAGGCGTACAGGTTGGGTACGCCAGGCGTATGACCTTAAGTGATGATCACGGACCCCTGCATATGCGTTCGACATACGTGTGTGTACGCTGGGCGTATGCAAGTAGAGAGCAAACCCTAATTTTTGAGGTTTGGATCCTATTTAAACGATATTATGGACTCTAACCCTTTGCTAACTCTAGCCTCAATCTCTCTTAGCCTCCATTTTGAAACCCTAATTGTGTGTGTGTCTTTTAAAGGCTTAGAATGTCATTTTGGTGTTCTTGGTGGTGAAGGAAGACTCTTAGAGTTGTGGTATTTCACTCAAGCCTTTAGATCTAACAATTACTCATCCTTGTGCATCTTCTGTAGGTATAAAGCTATAACCTTGATGCATATTCCTTTAGATCTTGTTCAACATTATATTTATACCCTTTTGTCCTAAAGTCTTGATCCTTGTGAGTATGGAATACTCCCCGGCTTTTAAGTTGTCCTTTCAGTCATTTTGGGGTGTTTAATGTCATAAAAATGAAAGCCTGGGCCTTGGTTTTCACCCATGCAAGAGCTAGGGAAGTTTAGTTGATAATTTAAGTTGGGATTGTGTTTTTAGTTTCCTTGTGTCATGCAAAGGCATGAAGGTTACAAATTTTTGAATTCAGACGTTTATGGGATGCTAGATCTGAAGTTTGGATGTTAGGTCTTAATACATTAAGACCTTAATTGAGTTTGTAGAATTTGCCAACTATGTCGGGCGTAGTCTAGGGTACGTTGGGCGTACCTAGTTTTGACCTCGTAAGTCTTCTGAGGATAAGATATACGTTTGGTGTAGCACAGTGTACGTCGGGCGAGTGTAGCACAGTGTACGTTGGGCGAACCCTCAGGATGCGTTTTGGGCCGTTCGGGGACTTTAGGTCACTAGGGAGTTTTGGGATTGGTTGGTTGGGCCAAGTATGGAAGGGAAAAATGGTTTTTTCCCTTGGTAGGATAAATTATGTTTGCGCCATTATTTTTGGGCTAATCCCAATTAGTTTATTAATTAAGGTCATTATTGGATTAGGATTAGTATGAGGAGTCATGTTAGCAACAACCCAAGTGTGCGATATAATTATCTTCTGTTAGAGGTGAGTATTCTCAATGTAACTGTGGGTCGAAGGCACCAGTGCCGGCCCATTATTTTGGTATGTTGAATGCTAGCGCGTATGTGACTTTTATATGTTTGCATGACTGGGTTGAAATAAACCCCAGGGTTGGGCCCCGAGGCTGGGCCCATATTTATTCATCGGGTTGAAATAAACCCTAGGGTTGGGCCCACTATTATATAATCGGGTTGAAATAGACCCCAGGGTTGGGCTCATATTTGTTTGATCAGGTTGAAATAAACCCTTGGGTTAGGCCCATATTTGTGTATCAGGATGGAATACACCCCATGGCTAAGCCCGGTTGTATGTTCAGTATTGGTACTTTGGGGAACTTATTAAGCTTTGTGCTTACAGTTTATGTTTATAGTTTCAAGTACATCCGATACAAAAGGGAAGGGCCCGACATGATGGTACAACATCTTCCCCTCCTGATTTCCACACTTTTTGGATACTTTTACTCTGATGTTTTGGATATTGTACATTGTGATTGTCTTGGAACAATTTGATAATTGAAAATATTGATTTTAAATGAAAAAATTTTATCACTGTTTTGGGGATGTTACAAGTTGGTATCAGAGCCTTGATTTGAGGGATTCAGGCACACTTTCAGGTGTGTCAGAACTCAAACTGAGGAAATCAGAATCTTTATAAAAGAAAAAAAATTGAATTTCTAAAAATATTTTTACTAATTAAGAAGGGGTGTGATGCGTGTAATCAGCCGAGCTCAAGTAAGTGGTTCCCAAATTACCAATACCTATGTATTATGATTAGTATGCTTGATATGTGAATTGCATTCTAGATTTAGGGCTAAGGATACCTTCCGGAATCATATGATAGAATGACCTGATTTGTGTGATGCCTTATAGCCTAGGAGGATTGGGTGCTATGCATTACTTGGAATTGATATTGGCTCAACTAATTGCTAAGTGTGTGCTTTTAAAGTTGTATACGAATAGGATGATATAGCCCCAAAATAATCAATTTAGCCTCAATTCATGTTCCTTGTTTGGTTGTGGACTTAGGGTAGAATCATCATTTGACAGTCTATGTGATTTTATTTTGTGTATAACTTGCATGCATAAGGCAACCAGTGGTCTTGATTGAGGTTTTTGGTATTGCAGGCAGTGGAGTGGGAATTCCTAGAAAAGTATAGGATATTTATGCTATTTAGCATAGGATTGGTATACAGATTTAGTGTGATAACTTAGAGGAATCAGGACGGATCATGAGGAAGGTGAAGATAGGTGTGAAAGGTAGTATTCGGCCCGTACTATTGGAGGCACATGATCTGTACTCAAGACAAGGGCAGACTTGGGGATTCTAAGGAGACCTGTATATTGTGAGTTCCCTCGAGTTTTATGTTGATCATTTAAATGTTTGTATTTCGGTTTGATGATGTTGATGGTCACTCGAGGAAGAGGTTCCTGTTCAGGTTCAGGTTTGGCTCTGGTACAAAACTAATTGAGGAGAGACTACAAGAGCTCATAGCAGTCATGGTTACTCACTGCATCTTGGATGCTACTCATGTGATGTTCGGTACCATCAATAAGGGTATTTGTGAGCTTATCGAGGAGCGGATCAAGGCTTTCCAGGCCGAGATTGTTGTGGGTCAGATAGGAGTAATGACTCCCTCGTTTCGATTGTTCAATGCTTGTGGAGCTCCTGACTTCTTTTAGGCTAAGGACCCCATTGCTAGTCGACGCTAGGTCATAGACATGGAGAATGCTCAACAGACGAGTTTTTTCCTTGAGGGCACAAAGGTAGTATTTGCATCCTACCTGCTGAGGGACTGAGCACATACCGGTGGGATGAGGTTGGCCGAGTTGTAGGGTCTGCGGCAGTGGTGGTCATGACTTGGGTGGAGTTTGTTACGAGATTCCATAGGGAGTTTGCACCAGCGATGTAACATCCTAAAATAGCAATAATTTTTTCATTTAAAAGCCATTCAAATCACTCATTAATTGTTCGGAACCCCTACACATGATTGTATTAAATCATCAGAGTACAAATTATTTCAAATGTGGAATCCATGAGGGGAGGATGTTGTGCCATCATGCTAGGCCCTTATCTTTGCATCTGGAAGCACCTGAAATCATAAACACTAACCGCAAGCATAATGCTTAGTCAGTTCCCCATGTACCAAATACTACACATTAAAGACGATAAATGCTATCGGCCAAATCGTAGTTTTTCCGTTCAGTGTCAAGGCCAAATCTCGGTCTTTCATACAAATGCCAAGGGCCAGAGCCTGGTCTTTCATATAACTTCCAGGGGCCAAATCCTTGTCTTTCATATAACTTCTAGTGTCTAGATTCTAGTCTTCATCACAAAGCATCCAAAATTCTACACAACAAACAATGGGTCGGCATTAGTGCCTTCCATCCATGGATCTAGAGAGGAAACTCACCTCCACTGCTGAAAACCCCAGATAAACGCTCGGGCTGTAGGACTAGAGAAATCAGCGTGTTAACTAAAACAACAGAGTCCTAATTAATAATTGAGATATAACCTAGAACTGAAAACCTACAATACTTGCCTAATGTCCAAGGTAAAAAGGGCCAAGTTAGTCTCTTAAGCCAAATAAAATCCTAGGCCCAACCCCAAGGATCATCCTGTTGGGTTTTATGTACTATAACACTCATATGGTGCACATACAACCCTAATGCTTTGGATCTAAGTTTTCTCTAGTTATACATGCAACAAAAAAATATCCAAACCATGAAACCTATAACTAGCATACAACTTAATATTTGAAACATAAAACAAGTTAGACAATTAACTCTTTGTTGTAGCTTGTAGAGTTTTGGCCTTTCAAGAGCTTAGGACCTCAAGTGTGATGCCTCAAATGATTCACAAAACACCAAGAGCAAGAGGAGGACAAATGAGAGAGAGGTTGGAGCACACAAAATCGGCTATACTCATGTTATGACACTTGTGTGTGGATTTTGGGCTTAGGGGAATACATATATAGTGTAGAATTCCAAGAGTCATATGTAAACCCTAATTCTTACACTTAGGATTATGATCCAATAACTCATATGGACCAACTGTTCATGGACTCTCACATAAACTTAGTCCATCATGGATCAATATCCCAAACCATATGTATCACCGATTTACATAATCAGTCCCCGTTAATTTTATTAGTCTCTTTTGATCACTAAATTAATTCCAAATTAATTCTTAATCAATACTAATTAAATAATATGATTTCTCAACTAATATATTATACTTATAATATATTAATAAATCATAAATAACCTCTTTCTCAAATATCCATCCTATCAAATTGCTTTGGTGAATGCAACCCAAAATGGACCATGCTACTCTCGAGTCAAGTACATAACAATTATAGTTATGAGCTTAGACACCTAATCCAACAGTCTCCCACTTGGATAAGTCTAATAACCATAACTGCAACTACGACTCCATAACCCGACTAGCAATCGTAGCTCCTAAAAGCCGTTGTCGAACTCTGACACATCCATTAGATAAGGGATCATATATTCCTCCATTATAGATAACGTATGGACATGAGACATGGATTATAATCATTCTCTCTTTCCATCTGTTATTTTCCGATTTTCGATTTATAACGACCGACTAATTGAACAAATCAAATCAGTCCAGGCTTGGCCAAGCGCTTAGGGTTGTCATCACTAAATCATCAAGGGGCCCACATATATCGCTTTTATCCCTCTTCGGGTAAAAGAAACGGATAAACTTCGACTCATATGCTTGCTCTATTTACTCATCAAATCACACACAACAATATGTTTTATAACACCAAGTTACTGGTGCGTTTACATATTATCAATGTGCAAACCGACTTGTAAACTTCAACTATATGTCTCCGTTTCAAGAATATAAGATATTATCGTCTCACAATCACTCATGATGAAATCTATGAAGTGATTCAGATGAGTGTGGGTTTAATCCAATACTCAAATCTTATTACACGAGTACTCATGAACACTGCAACAAACTTGTGCTATGTCTAAACACTTTAGACAATCTACATACGGATTCATGACAGTCTTACCTCAATACCTACTTCCAAAGTATGATCGACTGTGGATAGTTTGAATAATCTTATTATTCGGGAAGTCAAAACATGCAAAGTGAAACAAAAGAATAATCGAATTCAATATGGTCTCAAAACATTTGAATATAAATAAAGCACCATTTATTTAATCACCATATTGATTACACATTATTCATTGTATAATGTTTCGATTTATCAACTTAATACTTAAATTAAAACAATAGTTATATCATGCTCCAAGCATGCACACTATGTTTATATATGGTCCTTGCTTTGTGAAATAGATCAATTGAAAACATTTCAATGATGCTCATTTCACAATTCCAAATCCTTATTACTGTAACACCGTAAATTTTCAAACCAAATTTTTCATTTTTAAACACAAATAAACACATGTCACATTTCTCAAAAATCTCAATTATCAACATTAATACATTTTTTAAAAATTGTTTATCACAATCTAGGATCCTCCAAAAACATATCTCCAATGTGAGTGTGTGTACAATCATGTCGGGGCCTTCCCGCGATCCTTGGTAGTACCTGAAACACATAGCACATAACATGGTAAGCACGAAGCTTAGTGAGTTCCCCAAAATACCACACACAGCTCATTAGCCACTCTAGGCTATAACTCAATAAGACTCTCCGGTTAATGTGTCTCAGTGGGACCCTCCGGTCCCAACTCAATAAGTTCATAATAACAATACTCAACATAAATCACAAAGACACAATGTAGAATATTAAGATACACAGGTAAGCACAACAAACATCTTAATCACACAAAGGTACCACTCATGGTAAGTATAGTGAGAAGACTCACCTTGCAAGAAATCGGCTAATCTCGAACTCAAATCACCGGTCTAGCCTCCGCCTAACACATACGACAATTATCCCTAATTAATCACGACTCTCAAGAAGCTACACTAACCCTTCTACAAACCCACAGAAGGGTAAAAGACCATTTTACCCCTCAATGGCCATAATTGTCCACAAATTGACGAAACCATAAAAGTCAACCAAAAGTCAATGGCAGGGAGTACACTGCGCGTACCAGCTCTCTACGATGGGCGTACTCGGCTGCCATGCAGGCATCGGGGATGCTCGGCCCTACGTTGCGCGTATTGGGATTACGCCCAACGTACGTCCCAGTTTCACTCTTCTCACCCATTTGGTCTTACCCAGTTAAGACCTTGGCTCATATGTCAGATCTGGACTCCCTAATAGCTCTTACTCCATAAAGTCAGTGACTTTAAGCGTTTGCATGGCTGATATGATCACAAACACACAAAAAACTCACTCTTTTATCTCAAGAAGCTCATATCTCATGCATGGCTTGATTCCAACGACCAAGATTGGATTTTTATGACATTACACCACTAATACACTCAAAGGGGGTTGGTCATAGTCTCTGGAGATCAATATCTCATAAAGTCTCCACCTTTTGGGACAAAATCCTAAAATACTCTACTATGATGCATAAAAACAAAAGAGTGGGAAAGTTTGAAGCTTTATACCTCTATATGAAGCTCCCAACTCAGATATGCTCAGATCCAAGGGCCTGGACTCCCACTCCTTCTTCTCCAAAGCTTCTTCTCTACTTCAAGAACACATAAAAACTCACAAAGGCTCTCAAATGCACTCACAAGCTCTAAAAACGAAAGTTAGGGCATAATAGGGTTTGTTGTCTGAGAATGGTGGCTAGAAATGAGGCCATCATATCCTTTATATAGGGGACTCACCCAAAATTAGGGTTTTCATTCTGAGCCTAATTGTCACAACTAGGAATTCTGATGCGTTGTAAACAATTAACAAGGATAACATTGTAACTAAAACTTGAAGGCATGTATGATGCTTATTCAATGACAACGAAATTCCATCAAACACTTTATACAAACACTCAAATAGTCAACAAAAGGTTGGAAACCCTAGAAATCCTGGTTTAAGTCCATTATGGACTAGGATTTCCTTATTGGGCCTAATGGGCCAATAAACTTCCAAATTGACTATTTTGGGCTGAGAACTCTTAAATGGGCTCTCATTGGACCTACTCTCATGAGACTTAACCTTTTGGGCCTTATAAGCCTAAAATGGACTAGTTTATCTTTAATGGGCCTTATTGGGCCATAACAAATCCAAATAGCTTTAATGGACTCAAATCCATTCCTTTATGCTAAATTGGGCCGTGAACTACTCTAAAGGCCCAATGGGCCGAAAATCATCAAATTGGGCCTCATATTATGGACTCAATCACAAAAGGCCCAAGCCATTCTCTTCCTTCTCTCTCTCTCGGCCCAAGTAGGAAACAAAAAAAAGAGAATTAAAGGGGAAGGGTTGACTTTGGAGTGCCACCTCCATTTTTGTTGGATATAGTGTCTAAGTCCATAACTTTATTTGGTATGTACTTGACCCGACCCGGCATGGTCCATTTGGGTTGCATGGCATTGCAATACTTGGATAGACTAGATGAGAGAATAAGGCACTTATGATTATTAATATATTATAAGTTCTAATATATTAATAACAATATTATTTAATTACTATTGATCAAGTATTAATCTAGTATTAATTTGGTGATCAAAGTGAGACTAATTAAATATATAGGGTTGATTATGACAATCATCAATTCTTTATGGTGGATTAATGATCCATGGTTTATGGGTTTGGGTCATGAGAAATCAAGAGTTACAAACCCATGGGTCATGAGAAATCAAGAGTCATGAAAATTAAGGGCATTCATGTGTAAACCCTAATTGTGACAACACTATAAAAGGAACCCTATGGCTAGCAAAATCGTGACCTAGTGTTACTAGAGAGGGCATAACCGATTTTGAGTGCTAGAAGTATTCTCTCAAGTTATTCCAAGTCTTGTGGTGTTGTGTGAAGCATGTGAGGCACAACATTTGGGGTGCTAGGCTCACAAAGTCTTGAAGGAATCCAAGCAACAACAAGGTATGTATTTCTACTAGTTTTATGTTCTATGTAATCCCCATGCCATGCTAGTTAGGAAATAACCTTGAAAAGAAATTTGCATGTATATAGAGAAAACATAGATTCAAGGTTATTAGGGTTGCATGTACACTTAGGAAGTGTTAGAATGCTCAAAAACCCATCAGTGGTATCAGAGCCTAGGATTTTTTCTGTATACTTGTTGCAAAACTGCTTAAAAAATCGAAAATTCTGCACTCTGACGACTGGACTCGCCGAGTCCATGGGGAGGACTCGCCGCGTCCATGAACAAATTCATCCTACTCGACGAGTAGAATAATGCACTCGACGAGTAGGAGCGTGTTGGGCAGTTTTTTCGAGTTTTGTTGCTGGAAATGGATTAAGATCATTATCCCAATCTGTTTTGGACTTGTAAAATCTGTTTTTCAAAATGATAATGATTATGTTAACCCATTTTACATGACTTTTATCAATTTTCAAGTATTGTATATGTTTATATGATTTTCTTGAAATTGCTTGACATGAATTTGTGTTCATATGAGTTTAGAAGATCATAGGAATTATGTGTAACCTCCATGTGTGTTTAATTCATGATCTTAATGGCTATGATGGTGTCCATAACTTGTCCTCAAGTTATGGATAACCAAAAGTCACTTCTTTTAATTATGATTAAAGAACTAAAGAGGTTTCATAAAATGAAGAGTCTTCATTTTTATGAACCATTAAAACTCATAAGTTACAAATTGAAGAGACTTGGAATAGTTTCAAATCTTGCCCTCAAGTTTTGGAATTTGAAAAGTCTTACACTTTAATACTTTAATTCCAAATTAAACCTTAGATTTTTAAAAAGTTTAAAAATCAACACTTATACTATTATTATAATTTTATTATATAGATATGTATAAGAATATGTCATTCTTACCGTTAGTAGGCCTCATTCACGAAGCCGGTCTATAAGGGGGGTATAAGGTTGTTGCCTATAAAATGGTGACTTAATGGGTGTCCACTCTCACCCACCGCTTCCTTGATCGGTGGAGGGCCGTTAGCCGAACGGGTAGGATACGACTTTAAATACTCGTTAAAAGTATAATGAATTATAAAGTAACTATACATTATAAATTCCCAATCTTAGTTACTTTAGGAAAATGTGAAATTGGTGCTAGCCCATAAAATTACACTTTGTACCTTACCAAGTCGTTAAGTGAGCGTGTGTGGTTAACCGGCACACTAACATGGACTAGTAAGAGTGGCAAAGGGTAACTTGACCTTATTATAGATCGGTGGAGCGTGTGTGGTTAACCGGCACATCGATTAGGTAATATTGTTGAGGGTACCAAGTCAATTTGTATGGTTATTCACACCTTGTTTGTGATCCTCGGCATCCCAGTCACAAACTTGAGAAGGCACAATCGAGATTCAAACATGCCATTGAAAAGTTCAATGTATCTCAAAAGATCTAGGAGTTTCAAAACCAATAAAACCTAATAATAAAATATTTCGTTCTTATGGTGGAAATTGGTAAATCGTCATTTACCTACCTTCAAATATTTTATAGTATGGATTACGACATCCCTCTTCCAACTATAAATAGTTTGTTGGATCCTAGCCTTAATATTTCATTTAGGTGAATTATTAAGGATTCCTAATCTAATGAAACTTGTCTTTCTTTCCTTTCAGATGTCTTCCAACAATGCTTCTGGCTCAAACCCAACAGGCTCCTTTTCCCTTATGAACTTGTGTGGTAAGGTCATCTTTGATGGATCCAATTTCAATGAGTGGATCAGAAACATCAGAATGATTACCCGCTATGAGGACAAAGAATATGTCCTCGATAGGGAGCTTAAGGTTGTGAATGAAGCCACTGCTACTCCTAAAGAGTTTGCGGAGTTTGTTGCACATGAAAAGGATGCTACTAAAGTAGCATGCATCATGATGGCCATCATGACTCCTGAACTTCAAAAATCCTATGAAAATTTCTACCCCTATGAGATGCACCTGGATCTGATGGAAAGGTACCATCAGAGCGCGCGTCAGGAGAGGTATGAAATCATCTCCTCCATGATAACCGCAAGGATGAAGGATGGTGAACCCATCACCGGTCACTTGCAGAAGATGCAAAGGTTCGTTGACCGGTTGCTGAAGCTGAATGTTGACTTTCCTGAGGAAATGGCGATTGACATCATTCTCCATTCCTTACCTCCAAGTTATGATCAGTTTCGTATGACTTATCATATGAACAAGGAGGAAGTCACACTTATCAAACTTCAAGGACTCTTAAGGACAGCTGAAAATGGCCTTAAGGGTAAAGCGGTTGCTACTTCTACTCCTTCAACAGCCCCTGTTCTGGCTATTGGGCAGGGAAAGGGTAAGAAGAGGAAAAACCCTTCGAAGGCTACCAAGGGTAAGACTCTTGATGGTTTCTCTTCAAGTGGGACAAAGAAAGGTCCCATTACTCCTTCTTTAAAGCCAAAGGAAGCACAGTGCTTCTATTGCCAGGATAAGGGACACTTCAAGCGAAGCTGCCCTAAATATCTGCAAGATGTAAAGGATGGGAAGGTTAAACCCACCCATGCAGGTATTTACACAATATTGTCTAATAACTCATCTAATGCTAATTCTTGGGTACTTGATACAGGTTGTGGTATTCACATCTGTACTAATTTGCAGGCACTAAGAAGAAGTGAGCAAGTGGAGCACGGGAAGATAAACTTAGTCATGGGCAACAGGAAAGCATCACCTGTTACCAAGATAGGAGTTTATTCTTTATTGCTTAATAATAGGTTAATGTTAGATTTGAATAAGTGTTGTTACTCGCCCGATATGGCGAGAAATATTATTTCTTTTCATGGCTTGTACAAACAAGGTTTTTCATTTTCATTTGATAATAAAAATGGTGCTATTAATGTTTATTACAATGATGTATTTTACTTTAAAGCATTACCTTGTGATGGTGTATATGAAGCCGTGAATGTTGTAGACAATCTAGGAAATAATGTGTTGTATATTGATTCTTCAGATAGCTTGGATAAAGCATCCTTGTGGCATTGTCGTCTTGGACATGTTAACAAGAAGCGCATAGGCCAACTCCAAAAGGCTGGAGTCTTGGAATCATTTGACCTTTAGTCAGATGATAGTTGCGAGTCTTGTTTACTTGGAAAAATGACAAAGTCACCCTTCACAGGTACTTGTGATAGGGGTGAAGGTTTGTTGGACCTTGTACACACGGATGTGTGTGGGCCCTTCAGAGTTGCTACAAGGGATGCTAATCGCTATTATGTGACTTTTACTGATGATTACAATAGATATGGATGTATTTACTTAATCAAGCATAAGTCAGAAACCTTTGAAAAGTTCAAAGAGTTTAAGCAGGAAGTGGAGAATCAATTGGGCAGGAACATCAAGATGCTCCGATCCGATCGGGGAGGAGAGTATCTTAGCATTGAGTTCCTTGACTATCTTAAGGAATGTGGGATTGTCTCACAATTGACGCCTCTCAGAACACCACAGTTGAATGGTGTAGCTGAGAGGCACAATCGAACCTTGCTGGATATGGTTCGTTCCATGATGAGTCGAGCTTCGTTACCAATCTCTTTCTGGGGGTATGCCTTAGAGACTGCCGCCCATATCCTTAATCTAGTCCCTACTAAAAAGGTTGCCAAAACACCTCACGAGATGTGGACTGGGAAAGTTCCCAATTTGGACCACATCAAGATTTGGGGTTGTGAAGCTTTCGTGAGGCGTGAGACTCATGATAAGCTTGAACCTCGAAGTGAGAAGTGTATTTTCATCGGCTACCCACAGAGATCCTTTGGTTACCTCTTCTACAGACCCAGTGATAATGTGGTTTTTGTAGCAAGAAGAGGAGTCTTTCGTGAGAGAGAATTCATAAGCCAAGGGGACAGTGGGAGGAAAATTGACCTTGAAGAGCTTCAAGAGTCAAGTGGTGAAGGAACCTCAAATGCTATCGACCAACCTGAGGAGGAAACTCCTGTTGATCCGATAGATGAGTCTGTACCTCCAAGACGTTCCACTAGGGTGAGGAACACACCTGATTTTTATTATGGTTATCACATCACCACTGAAGGTGATACATTTATTAGTGATAGTACACTAATAGATTTGAATGAACCTAATAATTATAGGGAAGCCATGGCAGGCCCTGAGTCTGCTAAATGGAAGGAGGCTATGGACAGCGAGATTCAGTCCATGTATGAAAATCAAGTTTGGAACTTGGTTGACAATGTACCAGGTCGTAAGACAGTTGGGTGCAAATGGATCTTCAAGAAGAAGACCGACATGGATGGGAAGGTACATACTTACAAAGCGCGACTGGTTGCGAAGGGCTTTACTCAAACTCCGGGAGTTGACTATGATGAGACCTTCTCACCAGTAGCTAAGATTAAGTCTATTAGAGTATTGTTAGCCATAGCTGCGTTTCATGATTATGAAATATGGCAAATGGATGTCAAAACCGCTTTCCTTAATGGAAAGTTGGCTGAGGATGTTTACATGGCTCAACCAGAGGGTTTTGTCGATACAAGATACCCTAATAGAGTGTGTAAGCTTGATAAATCCATTTATGGATTGAAACAAGCATCTCACAGATGGAATCTTTGCTTTGATGAGAAAGTCATAGAGTTTGGCTTTTCTAGGAGTGAGGATGAGTCTTGTGTGTATGTCAGGGCAAGTGGGAGCATAGTTAGCTTCTTGGTGTTGTATGTGGATGACATACTTCTCATAGGAAACGACGTCTTAACCTTGCAGGAGGTTAAGTCCTGGCTTGGGAAGTGTTTCGCTATGAAGGACCTTGGGGAAGCTGCCTATATCCTAGGGATAAGGATATTGAGATATAGGAGTAAGAGATTAATTGGACTTAGTCAAAGTACTTACTTGGATAAGGTGCTGAAGAGGTTCAGCATGCAAGAATCCAAGAAAGGGGAATTACCCGTCCAGAGTAATGCCAAGCTGAGTAAGACTCAGAGTCCGAGTACAGAGGCTGAGATAGCTGAGATGAGTCATATACCATATGCTTCCGCTGTGGGCTCGATCATGTATGCTATGACTTGTACTCGCCCTGATGTGGCCTTTGCTTTGAGCATGGTCAGTAGATATCAAGGGAACCCTGGCAAGGCACACTGGATAGCGGTAAAGAACATTCTCAAGTATCTGCGGAGGACTAAGGATTGGGTCCTTACCCTCGGAGGCAGTGATGACTTGAGAGTGGAAGGATATAGCGATGCTAGCTTCCAGACTGATAGGGATAATTTCCGCTCTCAGTCAGGCTGGGTCTTTATCCTAAATGGAGGGGCAATTACTTGGAAAAGTTCCAAGCAGGAGACAGTAGCTGATTCTACTTGTGAATCAGAGTACATAGCAGCAAGTGAAGCAGCTAAGGAGGCGATATGGCTAAAGAACTTCATCGGAGACCTTGGAGTTATACCAGCTATAAAGGAGCCAATGGAAATTTTCTGTGACAGTGAAAGTGCGGTTGCTTTGGCTAAGGAACCAAGAGATCACGGGAGATCTAGGCACATTGACAGAAAATACCATTTCATCAGACATCGAATAGAAGAAGGACTCCTCGTGGCTAAGAGGGTATCATCAGATGAGAACCCGGCAGATCCCCTCACGAAGGGACTGAGCAGGGTTAAGCATTTACAGCATGCGAGGCGCATTGGGCTGAAGGATGATATTAGTTTCAATAATTAGATTCCTGAAACTTGTAAAATGTAATTGACATTTGATGATAAATAAAAGTTGTTATTTATTTATGAGTAAGGTGTTATTATCTTGTGTTGATTGTTTACTATGTTTCAATTTTGCATGTTTTTACTTCCAGAATAATTATGTTATTATTCAAACCATCCACAGTCAGTCAAACTTTGGAAGTAAGTATTGATTTAAGACTGTCATGAATTTGGCTTGTATGATTTGTCTGAAAATGCTTTGGACAATGCAATGGTTGCTACAACATTCATGAGTACTCATAAGGGCTGAGTATTGGATCCAACCCACGCTCACTTGCATCACTTCATGGAATTTATCTCGAGTGATCGTGAGACGGTAATATCATATAAATCTTCAAACCTAGAGATATGAGTTGTTGACTATGAGTTGGTTATTCATTGATTGCACGAAAACGCATTGGTAACTCGATGTCATAAAACGTGCCTTTGTGAATAATTCAACAAGTAGTTAGTACAAGCATATCAGTCGAAGTTTATATGTTCCTTCTAGAAATAGAAGCGATATCTGGGCCCCTTGATGATTTGGTTTTGACCTATGTACCGAGCCCGGTCAGAACCTAATTGATGTGTTCAATTTAGTTCTATGTCGAAACAAATCAGAAATCGAGAAACAAATGCTGGACAATAAGTAAGACCATGTTCCATGTGTTTGTCCGGCTGATATCATGAGAACAGAGGATTATATGATCACTTATCTTAAATGGCGTATCATCATCATCTCAGTTCCGAGAGACTTTGAAAGAGCTACGATTGCTAGTCGGATTTTGAAGTCATATTTGCAAATATAGTTATTAGACTTATCCAAGTGGGAGACTGTTGGATATAGTGTCTAAGTCCATAACTTTATTTGGTATGTACTTGACCCGATCCGGCATGGTCCATTTGGGTTGCATGGCATTGCAATACTTGGATATACTAGATGAGAGAATAAGGCACTTATGATTATTAATATATTATAAGTTCTAATATATTAATAACAGTATTATTTAATTAGTATTGATCAAGTATTAATCTAGTATTAATTTGGTGATCAAAGTGAGACTAATTAAATATATAGGGTTGATTATGACAATCATCAATTCTTTTATGGTGGATTAATGATCCATGGTTTATGGGTTTGGGTCATGAGAAATCAAGAGTTACAAACCCATGGGTCATGAGAAATCAAGAGTCATGACAATTAAGGGCATTCATGTGTAAACCCTAATTGTGACAACACTATAAAAGGAACCCTATGGCTAAAAAAATCGTGACCTAGTGTTACTAGAGAGGGCATAACCGATTTTGAGTGCTAGAAGTATTCTCTCAAGTTATTCCAAGTCTTGTGGTGTTGTGTGAAGCATTTGAGGCACAACATTTGGGGTGCTAGGCTCACAAAGTCTTGAAGGAATCCAAGCAACAACAAGGTATGTATTTCTACTAGTTTTATGTTCTATGTAATCCCCATGCCATGCTAGTTAGGAAATAACCTTGAAAAGAAATTTTCATGTATATAGAGAAAACATAGATTCAAGGTTATTAGGGTTGCATGTACACTTAGGAAGTGTTAGAATCCTCAAAAACCCATCAATTTTGTCCATCATACATCCATGCAAAATCCTCCATGTATCCAAGCTAGTCATTCACCACTCTCTCTCCCCTCTCTTCTTCTACTCTCGGCCGAGGATCACCAAACACACACACATACACACTTAATTCACTTCCAAATCCTCTCAAGAACACCTTCATTCCTCCTTCAAAATTTTCGAGATTAAGGGCATTTCAAGAAGGTTTTCATCCAAGAATCACTTCAAGATACATACGTGTGGTAAGATCTTGACAACATACTTTCTTTCTACAACATAATCACTCTTCTTACCACCTTAAATGCTTGATCATACTCCCTAGAACTCTTCAAATTCGAAGGTCTCTTCAAGAAGTTGTCAGGGCCGAGAATCTCATCAATCTCTTCCATTTCTTTCTTCAAAACCGACAACAACAAGCAAAGGTGAGTTCATACCCCCTTGTTTTCGGTTTTTACTTGTTTTTAGGGGGAGAATACAAGTATTATGTGATGATCTATGTGTGTTTGCATGCTATATGTGATTTCTTTAGTTTTGGTTGTGATAATATGTAATATTTGTTATACTTCGAGATCTATAGCAAAAAGGGTGGAAGAATCATAAACAAATCATAATAAACAACACACATCATGGATCTAAAGGTCCTTAGGCTTAAAAAGTGAAAAACAAAACCAAAAGAACCTTACACGTGTCTCTTTTGCAAAAATAACAAAGATTGGGTATAAATTGTAAATTGTCGGCTTTATGAGGGTAATAAGATGTTTATTTGTATAAAAGCTGATATATATGAAAATAACATCTTTCAAAGGATCAAAAACATAAATTTTAGCTTAATGGGCTTAAAAGTGGGCCTAATGGGTTTTGGGCCCAAAGTTGCGAAAAAATGAGATTTTGAGGGGCTGAAATGGAAAACTCAACAAACTATGGGTCTAAAATGTAAATAAACTTTTTCAGGGGTTAAAAATGAGTTTATTACCAAATTCGGATTAAAATGCAAATTTTTTGAATTTGGGGTCAAAATTGTATAACTTACGGAATTGGGGCCAAAAATGTAATCTATTTTACAAATAAAGGCTGGAAATGACAAATGCAATAGTTTTTGGCAAAAATTTCTATTCAAATAAAGTTTGGGTGGAAAATGTCAATAAAAATGGTTTAAGGACCAAAAATGTCAATTTTCATAAAAAGGATGTCATTTTTATAGAAAAGGCGTCACAATGGTTAATCTAAATGTTTTTGGGCCAATTAAAACGACTATAACTTTTGAGGTTAAAAATACCAAGTTTATAACGCATAGTTTTAAATATATATATATATATATATATATATATATATATATATATATATATATATATATATATATATATATATATATATATATATATATATATATATATATATATATATATATAAAATAAAAACTTCGTTATAAATCAAACGTTGAAATATTTCGTTATTACGGTTAAACATTTAACATACCACGAATACCAATTATACGAACTCAACCTCGATAAAACTTACTCGATTCAAAAGTTGGGCTCAAATAACTATACGTGCTATTGGGCCTTTGTGGCCCAATATCATGTTTATTGGGCCCGATATATTCACACATGTTTATTGGGCCTCCTGTGACCCAATTACATGCCTAACGGGCCTTCAATGGCTTTTACATGCTATTGGGCCTCAGTGGCCCATTGGCATTTGCTAGTAAGGTCCAAATAAATCATATGCGTAATGGGCTAACACGTCCTTCGGATACTCGACAGCCTTAAATAACATATGTGATTAGTAGGGCCCCCGCAGTCCTCTTCTCTTCGTCTGTTAGGCTTACCTTCTATTCAAGCAAACAAAAATCAGGTCGTTAATCAAGGTTATTCAATTTCATTTGGATTAAGTGAGTAATAACGGGCGACACCAATAAGTGTCGGTCGTAGTCTGTAGTTATGATCAAAGTCTCCTGGAGGGAGAGCGAGAGTTTGTGTATAGATCTATACGGGGGTGACTCCCCCACACCTAAGTTGTTCGCTATAGTTAGACTCGGCCAGTCTAGGGTGACAAATTCTTAAAATCTATTACGGCGTTCGCTAGAATGCCAAGACAGACGAACTAGTCATTATTATGCATGGTTATAACGACTCACATAGAAATCCAATACCATCTAAGTAATCATGGGAAATCATATTCATTCGTTGTGACGATACAATAATGCAAAACGATCATACTATTTTATCGGAAAACATCGGGTTTTCCGGGGAAACAACATTGTTCACTTGTACTTTCAATAACTATAATGCAAGAATTTATCATGAGAAACATACCCTTTTTACACGTTTTGAAATCATTCACACATATACTTATGGATCATCGCACCTATTGTATAAACAATTGCCGTTTCAGAAAATATCGGATTTTCTGGGTTTTACAAACTATACAAAACATTATCATATCAAACCTTCTTATGAACTCACCAACATTATATATGTTGACGTTTTCAAAATAACTTGTATTCTCAGGTAACAGATAAGCTGAAGAACAATACCAAGTGTATTAGGATGTTATGTTTTGTGACTCTCAAACAATTTATGCTATGGATTATGTAATGTAAACAATGTACTGGATATGAACAATGACGTTTGAAATGTATTAATGCATGGGGATGTTTATGTTATGTTTCATGTATATTCATTGTGATGATATTTCAATTTAAGTCACACGAGCCCTCGGACGGTTCCGCCGTCTGGTTCGGGGGTGTGACAGGTTGGTATCAGAGCTCTGTTTATAGTGTACTGGCATATCTAACCACAAATTGATATGCAACTATAAACCCAGATCACTTGTCGGGAGCTACGCCCATTGCCAAATCACCCTATAGGTTGGCTCCTGCGGAGATGCAAGAACTAGCTTCTCACCCTAGGGAGCTCCGGTCCTCTTTGTTAAGAAAAAGGACGGATCCTTTAGAATGTGTATCGATTATAGAGAACTAAATAAGCTCACTGTCAAAAATCACTACCCACTTCCGCGAATCGACGATCTATTCGACCAGCTTCAAGGATTAAACTATTTCTCTAAGATAGATCTGCGATCCGGCTACCACCAACTCAAGGTCCGGGAAGAGGATATCCCCAAGACCACTTTCCGAACTCGCTATGGACATTATGAATTTGTTGTAATGCTCTTCGGTCTAACGAATGCCCCTGCCACATTCATGGACCTGATGAATCGAGTCTGCCGACCATTCCTCGACAACTTTGTCATCGTTTTCATCGATGATATCCTAGGTTATTCTCGAAGCAAAGAGGAGCATAGTCGACATATCCGACAAATCTTGGAAACCCTACGGACCGAAAAGTTATACGCAAAACTCTCTAAGTGTGAGTTCTGGCTTCGTAGCGTAAACTTTTTAGGTCATGTTGTCAGCCAAGAAGGGATACATGTAGACCCTTCTAAGATCAAAGCCATTGAAGGATGGGCAGTCCCAACGACACCCACATAAATTCGTCAATTTCTGGGTCTCGCAGGCTATTAAAGACGATTCATTCAGAACTTCTCCAGAACAGCCAAGCCACTTACCCTGCTCACACAGAAGGGCGTACCATTTGAATGGACAGAAAAGTAGGAGGTTGCCTTCCAAACTCTAAAACGAGCTCTCTGTAGTGCACCAGTACTATCTTTACCAGAGGGAAACTGAGGACTTCGTAGTTTACTGCAATGCTTCGAATCAGGGTTTAGGCTGTGTACTCATGCAGCGTGGGAAGGTGATAGCTTATGCATCCTGACAACTAAAGACACATGAGGTGAATTATACCACCCATGATCTCGAATTGGGAGCTGTGGTCTTCGCCTTGAAGATTTGGAGGCACGACCTTTATGGTACAAAGTGCACCATTTTCACCGACCACAAGAGTCTCCAACACATATTAAATCAAAAGGAGTTAAACATGAGGCAGCGAAGATGGGTCGAGCTGCTAAACGATTATGAGTGCGAAATCAAGTACCACCCAGGCAAGGCTAACGTGGTAGCTGATGCCTTGAGTCGGAAAGAACACTCAAATCGTCGTGCGAAGACTCTTTCAGTAACCATTCAATCCCATCTATCCTCACAAATCAAAGCAGCCCAGTTCGATGCCATGAAGATAGAAAACAGAACAAGCAAAGCGTTACGTGGAATGGAAAAGAACTTCGAAGTCAAGGATGACGGAGCATATTATTTCATGAACCGAATTTGGGTCCCTAAACTTGGGGGATTCAGAGAGGTAGTCATGAATGAGGCTCATAAGACACGATACTCCATCCATCCGGGTTCAGATAAGATGTACCTGGATATCAAGCAATATTATTGGTGGCCTAACATGAAGGCAGAAATTGCCACTTACGTTAGTAAGTGCCTCACTTGTGCTAACGTGAAGGTAGAATACCAAAAGCCCTCGGGGCTATTACAACAGCCAATAATACCCGAGTGGAAATGGGAAAGGATTACCATGGACTTTGTAACCAAATTACCCAAGACAACAGATGGATTGGACACCATATGGGTAATAGTCGACAGGTTGACAAAATCCGCCCATTTCCTGCCAATCAAGGAGTCATACAAGATGGAACGATTGACGAGAATCTACATCAAGAAAATCATGAGACTCCATGGAGTACCCATATCTATCATCTCAGATCGAGATAGTAGATTCACTTCACGCTTTTGGCAATCGCTTCAGAAAGCTATGGGAACACAACTCGACATGAGCACTGCCTACCACCCACAAACCGATGGTCAAAGTGAGCGAACCATTCAAACGCTTGAAGATATGCTTCGCGCATGTGTGATAGACTTTGGAAGGTCATGGGATACCCACTTGCCTTTAATTGAGTTTTCATACAACAACAGTTATCACTCAAGCATCAAAGTTGCTCCTTTTGAAGCCTTATATGGGCGTAAATGTAGATCACCGTTGTGTTGGGTTGAGGTAGGTGACACTCAGCTAGCAAGAGAACAGACACCAAGCAATGCATTAACAGGAACAGAAATCATACGCGAAACGATAGAGAAGATAGTTCAAATCAAAGCTCGACTTCAAGCATCACGAGACCGACAAAAGAGTTACGCTGATAAACGACGAAAGCCCTTGGAATTCTGAGTCGGGAATCGGGTGTTGCTAAAAGTCTCTCCCTGGAAAGGGGTGATTCGTTTTGGGAAACGGGGAAAACTAAACCCACGGTACATTGGACCATTCGAGATTCTTGCCCGAATCCGTCTAGTGGCTTATAGACTGCAGCTACCTGTTGAACTCAGCAGTGTACACCCCGTGTTCCATGTTTCCAATTTAAAGAAGTGCTTATCCAACGAAACTCTCGTCATTCCATTGGAAGAAATCGAAATCAACGAGAATTTCCTGTTCATCAAGGAACCAATTGAAATCATGGACAGGGAAGTGAAGCGTACTAAGCAAAGTCGCATTCCGATAGTGAAAGTTCGGTGGAACGCGAAACGTGGACCGGAATTCACATGGGAACGCGAAGACCAGATGAAGCAAAAGTACCCTAACCTATTCTCGCATTCTCAAATCTAGCTTCAAAAAGAATTTCGGGACGAAATTCCCTCTAACGGGGGGATGATGTCACAATTAGGAATTCTGATGCGTTGTAAACAATTAACAAGGATAACATTGTAACTAAAACTTGAAGGCATGTATGATGCTTATTCAATGACAACAAAATTCCATCAAACACTCTATACAAACACTCAAATAGTCAACAAAAGGTTGGAAACCCTAGAAATCCTGGTTTAAGTCCATTATGGACTAGGATTTCCTTATTGGGCCTAATGGGCCAATAAACTTCCAAATTGACTATTTTGGGCTTAGAACTCTTAAATGGGCTCTCATTGGAACCATTCTCATGAGACTTAACCTTTTTGGGCCTTATAAGCCTAAAATGGACTAGTTTATCTTTAATGGGCCTTATTGGGCCATAACAAATCCAAATAGATTTAATGGACTCAAATCCATTCCTTTATGCTAAATTGGGCCGTGAACTACTCTAAAGGCCCAATGGGCCGAAAATCATCAAACTGGGCCTCATATTATGGACTCAAGCACAAAAGGCCCAAGCCATTCTCTTCCTTCTCTCTCTCTCTCTCTCGACCCAAGTAGGAAACAAAAAAAAAGAGAATTAAAGGGGAAGGGTTGACTTCGGAGTGTCACCTCTATTTTGTCCATCATACATCCGTGCAAAATCCTCCGTGTATCCAAGCTAGTCATTCACCACTCTCTCACCCCTCTCTTCTTCTACTCCCGGCCGAGGATCACCAAAGACACACACACACACTTAATTCACTTCCAAATCCTCTCAAGAACACCTTCATTCCTCCTTCAAATTTTTCGAGATTAAGGGCATTTCAAGAAGGTTTTCATCCAAGAATCACTTCAAGATACATACTTGTGGTAAGATCTTGACAACATACTTTCTTTCTACAACTTAATCACTCTTCTTACCACCTTAAATTCTTGATCATACTCCCTAGAACTCTTCAAATTCGATGGTCTCTTCAAGAAGTTGTTAGGGCCGAGAATCTCATCAATCTCTTCCATTTATTTCTTCAAAACCGACAACAACAAGCAAAGGTGAGTTCATACCCCCTTGTTTTCGGTTTTTACTTGTTTTTGGGGGGAGAATACAAGTATGATGTGATGATCTATGTGTGTTTGCATGCTATATGTGATTTCTTTAGTTTTGGTTGTGATAATATGTAATATTTGTTATACTTCGAGATCTATAGCAAAAAGGGTGGAAGAATCATAAACAAAAACATAATAAACAACACACATCATGGATCTAAAGGTCCTTAGGCTTAAATAGTGAAAAACAAAACCAAAAGAACCTTACAAGTGTCTCTTTTGCAAAAATAACAAAGATTGTGTATAAATTGTAAATTGTCAGCTTTATGAGGGTAATAAGATGTTTATTTGTACAAAAGCTGATTTATATGAAAATAACATCTTTCAAAGGGTCAAAAACATAAATTTTAGCTTAATGGGCTTAAAAGTGGGCCTAATGGGTTTTGGGCCCAAAGTTGCGAAAAAATGAGATTTTGAGGGGCTGAAATGGAAAACTCAACAAACTATGGGTCTAAAATGTAAATAAACTTTTTCAGGGGTTAAAAATGAGTTTATTACCAAATTCGGATTAAAATGCAAATTTTTTGAATTTGGGGTCAAAATTGTATAACTTACGGAATTGGGGCCAAAAATGTAATCTTTTTTACAAATAAAGGCTGGAAATGACAAATGCAATAGTTTTTGGCAAAAATTTCTATTCAAATAAAGTTTGGGTGGAAAATGTCAATAAAAATGGTTTAAGGACCAAAAATGTCAATTTTCATAAAAAGGGACTAAAACTGTCATTTTTAGAGAAAAGGTGTCACAATGGTTAATCTAAATGTTTTTGGGCCAATTAAAACGACTATAACTTTTGAGGTTAAAAATAACAAGTTTATAACGCATAGTTTTAATATATATATATATATATATATATATATATATATATATATATATATATATATATATATATATATATATATATATATATATATATATATATAATAAAAACTTCGTTATAAATCAAACGTTGAAATATTTCGTTATTACGGTTAAACATTTAACATACCACGAATACCAACTATACGAATTCAACCTCGATAAAACTTACTCGATTCAAAATTTGGGCTCAAATACCTATACGTGCTATTGGGCCTTTGTGGCCCAATATCATGTTTATTGGGCCCGATATATTCACACATGTTTATTAGGCCTCCTGTGACCCAATTACATGCCTAACAGACCCTCAATGGCTTTTACATGCTATTGGGCCTCAGTGGCGCATTGGCATTTGCTAGTAAGGTCCAAATAAATCATATGCGTAATGGGCTAACACGTCCTTCGGATACTCGACAACCTTAAATAACATACGTGATTTGTAGGGCCCGCGCAGTCCTCTTCTCTTCGTCTGTTAGGCTTACCTTCTATTTAAGTAAACAAAAATCAGGTCGTTAATCAAGGTTATTCAATTTTATTTGGATTAAGTGAGTAATAACGGGCGACACCAATAAGTGTCGGTCGTACTCTGTAGTTATAATCAAAGTCTCCTGGAGGGAGAGCGAGAGTTTGTGTATAGATCTATACGGGGGTGACTCCCCCACACCTAAGTTGTTCGCTACAGTTAGACTCGGCCAGTCTAGGGTGACAAAATCTTAAAATCAATTCCAGCGTTCGCTAGAATGCCAAGACAGACGAACTAGTCATTATTATGCATGGTTATAAGGACTCACATAGAAATCCAATACCATCTATGTAATCATGGGAAATCATATTCATTCGTTGTGACGATACAATAATGCAAAACGATCATACTATTTTATCGGAAAACATCGTGTTTTCCGGGGAAACAACATTGTTCACTTGTACTTTCAATACTATAATGCAAGAATTTATCATGAGAAGCATACCCTTTTTACATGTTTTGAAATCATTCACGCATATACTTTTGGATCATCACACCTATTGATAAACAATTGTCGTTTAAGAAAATATCATATTTTCTGGGTTTTACAAACTATACAAAACATTTTCATATCAAACCTGCTTATGAACTCACCAACATTATATATGTTGACGTTTTCAAAATAACTTGTATTCTCAGGTAACAGATAAGCTGAAGAACAATACCAAGTGTATTAGGATGTTATGTTTTGTGACTCTCAAACAATTTATGTTATGGATTATGTAATGTAAACAATGTACTGGATATGAACAATGACGTTTGAAATGTATTAATACATGGGGATGTTTATGTTATGTTTCATGTATATTCATTGTGATGATATTTCAATTTAAGTCACATGAGCCCTTGGACGTTTCCGCCGTCTGGTTCGGGGGTGTGACACTAGTACGCCCAGTGTAACCTCTGGTATGCCCAACGTACTAGGTGGCTTTCGCGTCAAAAGCACGCACATGAGTACGCTGAGCGTACACTCTTGTACGCCCCGCATACTCATTCACCACCTTTTCTCAAAAAGGGCTAAAATGGACAAAATACTCAAAAGACCAAGGGTTACAAAGTATACCTGGACTTGGGATGCTCAATTCTCCCCCACTAGAATCAGACTTCTCCCTCGAAGTCATGCCCAACAAATAACTCTGGATACTGCTCCCGTATCTCAGACTCTGGCTCCCAAGTCAACTCGGACCCTTTCCGATGTTGCCACTGAACCTGAACCAGGGGCACCTCTTTGTTCCTCAGAACCTTCACATTTCGATCCAAAATCGCCATCGGTCTCTCAATGTAACTCAGGCTCGCATCCACCTGAATGTCCTCTAGGGGTACCACTGTCGTCTCATCGGCTACACACTTCCTTAACTGGGACACGTGGAAGGTGTTGTGAATCTTACTCAACTCTGCAGATAGCTCCAACTGGTATGCTACCTTGCCGAATCTGGCAGTCACTCTGAAAGGACCGATGTACCGGGGTCCCAACTTGCTCTGTTTCCTGAATCGGATCACCCCTTTCCATAGGGATACCTTCAGCAGGACAAAATCTCTAACCTGAAACTCTAGCTCGGATCGTCGCCTGTCTACATAACTCTTCTGGCGACTCTGTGCCGTCAGTAACCTTTGCCTGACCTGCTGAATCTGCTTAGTCTTCTTCAACACTATCTCAGTACCACCCATCACTCTGTGCCCCACTTCTCCCCAACAAATGGGAGTTCGACACCTCCTCCCATATAGAAGTTCAAAGGGGGTCATACCGATGCTGGAATGGTGGCTGTTGTTGTAAGAAAACTCAGCCAAGGGAAAATAAGTGTCCCAACTTCCTCCGAAGTCCATCACACATGCTCGCATCATATCCTCAAGCGTCTGAATCGTCTGCTCAATCTGCCCGTCTGTCTGTGGATGGTATGCGGTACTGAAGTGTAACCGTGTACCCAAATCCTCATGAACTTTCTTCCAGAAACTGGAAGTAAAGCGTACGTCTCGATCTGACACTATCGAGGTCGGTACTCCATGCCGAGCTACCACCTCTCTCACATAAATCTCGGCCAGTATCTCTATAGAAGAACTCTCACTAATAGCAAGGAAGTGAGCACTCTTCGTCAGCCGGTCCATAATCACCCATATCGCGTCAACCCCACGCGTAGTCCTTGGTAACTTGGTGATAAAGTCCATAGAAATTTGTTCCCATTTCCACTTGGAATTATCTAAAGGCTGCAAAGGACCATGTGGACGCTGGTGCTCTGCCTTAACCCGACGACAGGTCAAGCACCTCTCTACAACCCATGCCATGTCTCTCTTCATACATGGCCACCAATAGTCTCTTTTCAGGTCCAAATTCATCTTAGTGGCCCCTGGGTGGATCGAGAACCTCGATCTATGTGCCTCCTCTATCAAAACAAGACGAGCTCCACCTGTATAGGGCACCCAAATCACACTTGTATAGGGCACCCAAACAAGACGAGCTCCACCTGTATAGGGCACCCAAACAAGACGAGATGTCCCAGGAACTGGACCTCACGTAACCAGAAATCACACTTGGAGAATTTGCCATACAGCCTCTCCGACCTCAATACCCCCAAGAACCTCTCGCAGATGGTCCTCATGCTGCTCTCTGGAACTTGAATACACCAAGATGTCATCGATGAACACGATCACCGACCGATCCAACGTAGGCCTGCAGACCCAGTTCATGAGATTCATGAATGCTGCCGGTGCATTAGTGAGCCCGAAAGGCATCACCACAAACTCGTAATGCCCATAATAAGTCCTAAAGGCCGTCTTCTGAATATCCTCCTCGCATACTCTCATCTGATGATATCCAGATCTCAGATCAATCTTGGAAAACAAGATGCCCCCTGCAGCTGATCGAATAAATCGTCGATCCTCGGAAGTCGATAACGGTTCTTGACCGTTAGCATGTTCAACTCCCGGTAATCAATGCACATCCGGTGTGAACCATTCTTTTTCTTGACAAAAAGGATCAGCGCTCCCCACGGCGAGATACTTGGTTGAATAAATCCCTTCCCTAGCAGCTCCTAAAGCTGTGAGGATAACTTCTGCATCTCTGGTGGCGCAAGACGATAAGGTGCCTTGGCGATAGGCACCGTTCCCGGAACCAAATCATTCCGAAACTCTGCTGTAAACTCAGCCTCGTCGTGGCAGCAGAGCAGAAGGCTGACCCGGATCTCGTACCCTTGCCATACACTGTAATCACTCCCCCACTAGAGCCTCGTATAGTAACCAACTGACGCTCGCACTCGATCAGTGCTCCAAAATGTCTCAACCAATCCATGCCCACAATGACACATATACCACCCATCGCGATCGGTACTAGGTCAATCGGAAACTCGACACCAAAAATCTCAAGCACACATCCGCGGAATACATTAGTAGCAAAAACCGCATGCTCATCAGCTATAGAAACCCTCAGAGGTGGACTCAACGCCTCACGTCGGATACTGAAGTGACGACTAAAAGCTAAAGACACGAAGGATCCACTCTCACCCGAGTCAAATAACACTAAAGAAGGTAAAGAACTCACAAGAAATGTACATAAATATAGCACAGAATAAGCACAATAAATCTCAAAATAAACAAATAAGGAATTATGTACCATCCACGACATCAGGTGCTGCGCGGACCTCCTCCGCTGTCAGCTGAAAGGCTCTCCCACGACCCCTCGGAACCTCGACCTTCACCGGCCAAACATCAGTAGTACGCAAAGCAGCAGGAGTGGAACCCTGGGCCAAACATCAGTAGTACGCAAAGCAGCACTCGGCCTTCCGATGGCCGGTCTGGTTGCAGTGAAAACAGACTGCAAATCCCTTGGGGCAAACCTTCACCATATGCCCCTCCTTGCCACATTTGTAGCAAATCCCCGCCCAGCAAGATCCGTCACGACTCTTGACAAACTTGCCACAAGTGCGGCCCTTCTGGCCTTCTGATCTCGAATCAGCGAGCTTAGACCGCTTGGCTGCCGACTGCGACTGCGCCGACCGCCGGTCTCTCCCCTGAGACTCTGCATCCTCCCTCGCCTGAGTCTCCAACTCGATCTCCCTCATCCTGGCATTTTCCTGAAGCTCAACAAATGTCCGATAAGACGAGTTTGCGACGAACTCTCAAATATCCCTCCTCAGAATGCTCAAATACCGGCTCATGCATTCCTGCTCAGTCGACACATGCTCAGGACATCTCGTGAAACATCCGCGTAATCATAGTCACCGACTCTGTCTTCTGCCTGAGAGAAAGAAACTCATGGGCCAAACGTTCCCTGTCCACAGGGGGAACATACTCATGTCGGAACATCACAACAAATCTCTCCCAAGTCACTGCAGTATGCTCTGCAGGAGTAAAACTGGTTGTCGCAAACTTCCACCAGTCCTTCGCTCCCAAGCGAAGCTGGTTCAGCTCGAACTAAATCCTCAAATGCTCTGGGCATTAACAAGTGTAGAAACATCCCTCGATATCAGAGATCCACTTCATCGCAGCAATCGGATCCTGAGTCCCATAAAACTCTGGTGGCTTAGTGTTGTTGAACTCCCGATACAGCAACGAGTCACCCGGCCTGGCAGCAGCGACAGCTGCGGTGGCTGCAGCAACAGCCGTCTCGGAAACAACAGCGTATCGCTCATCAAATGTCTCGATTAGAGTGGTCTTAATAGACCCAAACATCTCCGGAATAGCCTCTCGAATGGCTACGACCACCTTGTCATGAATCATCCTACAAATCTCGTCATCGCTAACTCCACTGCTCTCTGGGGTGTGGCGTATAACTACCATGATGTCTCTGAAACAGAACAAAAAATCATCAGAGACTCGCTCAAGTATACTCACACTCGATCACTCGCCCGTACTTTCTCCTTAGCATCCTAAGGATTCTTACTTAGGCCGCCTGCAGATCTTGTGCTTTCAGTAGTATGGGCCCAATACTACCTTCCACACCATGCATGTAGTCACCCGAAGTCCTCCTCCTAGGATTCTAATTCTTAAATGCTCTGTATCTCATAAATCACAAACTACTCTCTCAGTAGACCCCTCTCAAGCTCATCTAGGTATCTCTTCCTAGATTATCTCCTGACTCAGAACTCAGCACATACTCAGAGCAAATAGCAGATAACACTGATTAAAAGCATCTCCTAGGCTAAGGTATCACAAATCAGGCAACTCTATCCCTAGAATATGAAATACCTAGCCTACCTTCTATCATGCAATTCTAACAGAATATTTCATAAATATCTCACAACACAAAAGTAAGGGTATTTTGGGAAATCACCGTTCGGGCTCATGCTGACCGTACACACCGCTCCAACTCGTTTTCTCTTAAAACTCTTTCTCGTTTTAGAAAATCATTTCTTTTGAAAAATTTTCTCAAATCCTCAGTTTGAGTCCAAACACACCCGAAGATGCATCCGAATCCCTCAAAACCAAGGCTCTGATACCAACTTGTAACACCGTAAGTTTTCAAATCAATTTTTTCCATTTTCAAACATAAATAAACACATGTCACATTTCTCAAAAATCTCAATTATCAACATTAACACATTTTTCAAAAATTGTTTATCACAATCCAGGATCCTCCAAAAAGATATCTCCAACGCGAGTGTGTGTACAATCATGACAGGGCCTTCCCGCGATCCTCGGTAGTACCTGAAACACATAGCACATAACACGGTAAGCACGAAGCTTTGTGAGTTCCCCAAAATACCACACACAGCTCATTAGCCACTCTAGGCTATAACTCAATAAGACCCTCCGGTCAATGTGTCTCAGTGGGACGCTCTGGTCCCAACTCAATAAGCTTATAATAACAATACTCAACATAAATCACAAAGAAATTATGCAGAATATTAAGATACACATGTAAGCACAACAAACATCTCAATCACACAAAGGTACCACTCATGGTAAGTATAGTGAGAAGACTCACCTTACAAGAAATCGGCTAATCTCGAGCTCAAATCACCGGTCTTGCCTCTGCCTAACAGATACGACAATTATCCCTAATTAATCACGGCTCTCAAAAAGCTACACTAACCCTTCTACAAACTCACAGAAGGGTAAATGACCATTTTACCCCTCAATGGCCATAATTGTCCACAAATTGACCAAACCTTAAAAGTCAACCAAAAGTCAATGACAGGGAGTTCACTGCGTGTACCAGCTCTATACGCTGGGAGTACACGGCTGCCATGCAGGTATCGGGGATGCTCGACCCCTACGTTGCGTAATAGGATTATGCCCAGCGTACCCCCCCCAGTTTCACTCTTCTCACCCATTTGGTCTTAACTGGTTAAGACCTTGGCTCATATGTCATATCTGGACCCCCTAATAGCTCTTACTCCATAAATTCAGTGACTTTAAGCCTTTGCATGGCTGATATGATCACAAACACACAAAACAGTCACTCTTTTATCTCAAGAATCTCATATCCCATACATGGCTTGATTCCAACGACCAAGATTGGATTTTTATGACATTACACCACTAATACACTGTAATCACTCCCCCACTAGAGTCTCGTATAGTAACCAACTGACACTCGCAATCGATCAGTGCTCCAAAACTTCTCAACCAATCCATGCCCACAATGACACAGACACCACCCATCGCGATCAGTACTAGGTCAATCGGAAACTCGACACCAAAAATCTCTAGCACACATCCTCAGAATACATTAGTAGCAAAAACCGCATGCTCATCAGCTATAGAAACCCTCAGAGGTGGACTCAACGCCTCACGTCGGATACTGAAGTGACGACTAAAAGCTAAAGACACAAAGGATCGACTCGCACCCGAGTCAAATAACACTAAAGAATGTAAAGAACTCACAAGAAATGTACATAAATATAGCATAAAATAAGCACAATAAATCTCAAAATAAACAAATAAGGAAATACGTACCATCCACGACATTAGGTGCTATGCGGACCTCCTCTGCTGTCAGCTGAAAGGCTCTCCCACGAGCCCTCAGAACCTCGGCCTTCACCAGCCGAACATCAGTAGTACGCAAAGCAGCAGAAGTGGAACCCTGGGCTGATCCCTAAACAAGCTGAGGGCACTCGGCCTTCAGAAGGCCGGTCTGGTTGCAGTGAAAACAGACTGCAAATCCCTTGGGGCAAACCTTCTCCATATGCCCCTCCTTGCCACATTTGTAGCAAATACCCGCCCAGCAAGATCCGTCACGACTCTTTCCGCACTTGCCATAAGTGCGGCCCTTCTGGCCTCCTAATCTAGAATCAGCGGGCTTAGACCGCTTGGCTGCCGGCTGCGACTGCACCGGCCGCCGGTCTCTCCCCTGAGACTCCGCATCCTCCCTGGCCTGAGTCTCCAACTCGATCTCCCTCCTCCTGGCATTTGCCTGAAGCTCTGCAAATGTCCGATAAGACGAGTTTGGCACGAACTCTCGAATATCCCTCCTAAGAATGCTCAAATACCGGCTCATGCATTCCTGCTCAGTCGACACATGCTCAAGACAGAACAAAGCCCTCTCGTGAAACATCTGCGTAATCATAGTCACCGACTCTGTCTTCTGCCTAAGAGAAAGAAACTCATGGGCCAACCGTTCCCTCTCCACCAGGGGAACATACTAATCTCAAAACATCACAACAAATCTCTCCTAAGTCACTGCAGTATGCTCTGCAGGAGTAAAACTGGTTGTCACAAACTTCCACCAGTCCTTCGCTCCCAAGCGAAGCTGGTTCAGCTCGAACCGAATCCTCAAATTCTCTGGGCATGAACAAGTGTAGAAACATCCCTCGATATTAGAGATCCACCTCATCGCAGCAATCAGATCCTGAGTCCCATCAAACTCTGGTGGCTTCGTGTTGCTGAACTCCTGATACAGCAATGAGTCACCCGGCCTGGCAGCAGCGACAGCTGCGGTGGCTACAGCAACAGCCGTCTCAGAAACAGCAGCGTGTCGCTCATCAAATGTCTCGATTAGAGTGGTCTTAATAGACCCAAACATCTCCGGAATAGCCTCTCGAATGGCTGCGGCCACCTCGTCATGAATCATCCTGCAAATCTCGTCATCGCTAACTCCACTGCTCTCAGGGGTGTGGCGTGTAACTACCATGATGTCTCTGAAACACAACAAAAAATAATCAGAGACTCGCTCAAGAATACTCACACTCGATCACTAGCCCCTACTTGCTCCTTAGCATCCTAAGGATTCTTACTTAGGCTGCCTGCAGATCTGGTGCTTTCAGTAGTACGGGCCCAATACTACCTTCCACACCAAGCCTGTAGTCACCCGAAGTCCTCCTCCTAGGATTCCAATTCACAAATACTTTGTATCTCACAAATCACAGACTACTCTCTCAGTAGACCCCTCTCAAGCACATCTAGGTATCTCTTCCTAGATTATCTCCCGACTCAGAACTCAGCACATACTCAGAGCAGATAGCAGATAACACTGATTAAAAGCATCTCCTAGGCTAAGGTATCACAAATCAGGCAACTCTAGCCCTAGAATATGAAATACCTAGCCTACTTTCTATCATGCAATTCTAACAGAATATTTCATAAATATCTCATAACACAAAAGTAAGGGTATTTTGGGAAATCACCGTTCGGGCTCTGGCTGATCGTACACAATGCTCCAACTCGTTTTCTCTTAAAACTCTTTCTCGTTTTAGAAAATCATTTCTTTTGAAAATTTTTCTCAAATCCTCAGTTTGAGTCCAAACACACCCGAAGATGCATCCAAATCCCTCAAACCAAGGCTCCGATACCAACTTGTAGCACCGTAAGTTTTCAAACCAATTTTTTTCATTTTCAAACACAAATAAACACATGTCACATTTCTCAAAAATCTCAATTATCAACATTAACACATTTTTCAAAAATTGTTTATCACAATCCAGGATCCTCCAAAAACATATCTCCAACGCGAGTGTGTGTACAATCATGACAGGGCCTTCCCGCGATCCTCGGTAGTACCTGAAACACATAGCACATAACACGGTAAGCACGAAGCTTAGTGAGTTCCCCAAAATACCACACACAACTCATTAGCCACTCTAGGCTATAACTCAATAAGGCCCTCCGGTCAATGTGTCTCAGTGGGACCCTCCGGTCCCAACTCAATAAGCTTATAATAACAATACTCAACATAAATCACAAAGACATAATGCAGAATATAAAGATACACATGTAAGCACAACAAACATCTCAATCACACAAAGGTACCACTCATGGTAAGTATAGTGAGAAGACTCACCTTGCAACAAATCGGCTAATCTCGAGCTCAAATCACCGGTCTTGCCTCTGCCTAACAGATACGACAATTATCCGTAATTAATCACGGCTCTCAAGAAGCTACACTAACCCTTCTACAAACTCACAGAAGGGTAAAAGACCATTTTACCCCTCAATGGCCATAATTGTCCACAAATTGACCAAACCCAAAAAGGCAACCAAAAGTCAATGACAGGGAGTACACTGCGCGTACCAACTCTCTACGTTGGGCGTACACGGCTGCCATGCAGGTATCGGGGATGCTCGACCCCTACGTTGCGCGTACTAGGATTATGCCCAACGTACCCCCTCCCCCCAGTTTCACTCTTCTCACCCATTTGGTCTTAACTAGTTAAGACCTTGGCTCATATGTCATATCTGGACCCCCTAATAGCTCTTACTCCATAAATTCAGTGACTTTAAGCCTTTGCATGGCTGATATGATCACAAACATACAAAACAGTCACTTTTTTATCTCAAGAAGCTCATATCCCATGCATGGCTTGATTCCAACGACCAAGATTGGATTTTTATGACATTACACCACTAATACACTCAAAGGGGGTTGGTCATAGTCTCTGGAGCTCAATATCTCATAAAGTCTCCACCTTTTGGGACAAAACCCTAAAATACTCTACTATGATGCACAAAACAAAAGAGTGGGAAAGTTTGAAGCTTTATACCTCTATATGAAGCTCCCAACTCAGATATGTTCAGATCCAAGGGCCTGGACTCCCACTCCTTGTTCTCCAAAGCTTATTCTCCACTCGAGAACACACAAAAACTCTCAAAGGCTCTCAAATGCACTCACAAGCTCTAAAAACGAAGTTTAGGGCACAATAGGGTTTGTTGTCTGAGAATGGTGGCCAGAAATGAGGCCATCATATCCTTTATATAGGGGACTCACCCTAAATTTGGGTTTTCATTCTGAGCCTAGTACGCCCAGCGTACCCTCTAGTACGCCCAACGTACTAGGTGGCTTCTGTGTGAAAAGCACGCACATGAGTACGCTTAGCGTACACTCTTATACGCCACGCGTACACATTCACCACCTTTTCTCAAAAAGGGCTAAAATGGACAAATACTCAAAAGACCAAGGGTTACAAGGTATACCTGGAGTTGGGATGTTACAATTACTTAGTGTAAGAATACCTAATTCTTGCCACTATAAGAATGTGTTAGATTCTAAACTATAATGCAATGTATCTTTTGTAATGTCGAGGAACCAAAGTCACAGAGACTTTGCCAACGATATTACAAAACTTTCCACTGGACATTGATAATAAAACAATTCCAAGGAAGCGAAGTCTCAAATTCAAATTACATTCCTTGAACATCCTTCTTGCATAAAAGTTTCTAACCTACACATACATTCTTAATATCCAACTCCCATTATGAAAACATTTCCATATTTTCCATATGAAAACATTTCCATCCATTACTATACTTCCAATGGTCCTTAAGGAACCAATCCTTAGCGAACCTTAGATCGTCTTTGAAAGTTGTTTAACCACTTTAGTCATATCCGGTTCAAGTCCTGTTTCCCTCTTAATGCCCTAAGCATTCGAAAATCAGAACACGTGAATATTATAGCATATGTAATCGATCCTATATCCGAAGCATATGGGACACGATTCATATTGTCTTACAAAAAGACATGATACTTGACCAGTCTTTTTCTATAATATTTCTATATACAGAATTTTCGATGTTGAAATATTTCAACATGGTATTCATATATATCCATGACTAAGTTTAATTAATACTCCACTCTAAACTTTTAGATTCGAAATAAAGTATAAGTATCCTCTCCCTTACTATAGCGAAACAACTTTTCAACCTTTGTAACATTGCAAATTAGAACTTTGTTTCCTATAAATAGTATTGCTAACTCGCAACACTTACCATAATAATTATGCTCCTACTAGCATAACAATTATTTTGTTACTAGCATAACATTTATGCTCCACTAGCTTTGGCATGTATCCAAAATCAGCTGGACTTATATAAATCATTACTTTATTGACTTTCTTACAAAAGTTCAGATTTCTGATACAAGATGCTTCGATATGGCTTTATCTAAGCTCATACACCTTTTATTAGAAAGCCTATATGTGTGTCTAAACTATTTCAGAACTTACAGCAATAAGTTCTAAATGTTCAAACTATTTGCCATTTCTCACAATTCGAACTATGAAGAGGGATATCGTAATCATAATCGAATTTGAGAATGCAATTAACACAACTGCTATCTCCTTAAAATCTACTTAGTGAAAGCGCTTCCTCACAATCATTTTATTGAATTGGAGAGAAACCTTATGACACTTAGATTTTATGGTATATGTGTTCCTATCCATGTGAATCTGTCATTTCTAACCATTATCATAAGATAAGGTCTTTGACAAATTCAAACTGAAATGGACTGAACTTGTTCAATCTTAATTTCTTGCCACTTGGTAGCACAAGGGCCTAACATGTCTTCCAAGTTGTTAAGTAGCTCACCCTTACTGATCAATGAACTTTCACTGATCAAGGTGCATTGCCTTATGCAAACAACTTGAAACTCATAGATATCACATGTATAGTCAACTTCAACTGGAATGGGCACTTAAACAAGAATATGTCAATATGATAGGTTACAAACCTGAAGTTGTGTGCTGTTGATAAACAATGGTTTATTATTAATCAGCTCCTGAACCTTTTCAAGATCTTTAAGACTCCCACTGACCTCTTGACATATAATATTCTCTTATCAAGAAACATTCCTTGACAAACAAATATTCAAGAGTTAGTGCAGATTCTTATCAAGGAAAAACACTTCATACAACTGGTCTTAGTTGTTCTTTGTCATAAATACATGAAACTACCAATTCTAAATGTGTTATAAACCTACTTAAGATATGTCACTCAAGGAACAATCTTGGAGTATGACTCTAAGACTTGATTTTGAAACGAAGTGTGACTCAACTTAATTGATTTAACCATTTCAACAATTCCTGATTCCTCCTCTTAGCCATACAAGTGCACTAAGGTGTCCTTAGAGGATCAACTGTGATATGGTTTTCATATTCATTAAGATGATCATAAAACACGACACTAAAGTACTCTCCTTTCCTTTCAGATTGGAGAAACTATTATCTTTCTGCCGAATTTGATTCTTCTTATTCGTTCTGTCATACATTGAAACTTTTTCAATGATTCAGAATTACACTTAATCTTGTAAGCATAACCATATTTACTAAACTTTTAGTAAATCATGACGAATAGTCTTATCGTTCTTTGTGGTGGACCTTACCAGTGTACAACCAAGTGTACCTGATCCCCTAGTCCTTCACTTGACTCACATATACATGTGAACAAGGAATTAGTCTTAATTTCCCAAAGACGAAGGTTCTCATTCATCACACAATGGAAGTCGCATGATTCCAAGTTTCTATCCAATTGAAACTTGGGTGATGAGAATCTTTCCTTATTTCGTAAATTTAGACACTACCACAAACGAAAGAGTCAAATCCATATAGAAACATACAAACATCAATTTTCACAAATGCCATTGTAAGGAAATATAAAATAATATGAAATCAAAATTTTTCTTTATTTATAAAAATTGCAGAAAATCTTGTCCTTACAATGCAATTACAAGTGAAAACTACTACATATTTCTAAGCAATATGTCATAACTCCTAAGTAGTAGCTCAAAAATCTGATCATCGAACCATGCGATCGAAATTCATCTCTTCGCGATCAGACTCAGCCTACTCTTTCTTTAAGCTTCCTACAAAACATCAAAATGTAATCTCATCGCATCATGTATTAACAATCTTAAATTAGGAGCTTAATAGAGTTAGATAGTGGACTTACCTGAAGCAGAGTCATACAATTTGACTTTACCATCCTTGTGATCCTTCAGGTAGATACGGAAGCTTCGCATCCAATGCCCCTTCTCTTGGCAATAGAAACAAACAAACTCTTTCAGAATGGTACACGTAACAATCGCAAACTTCGTCTTTCTCTTTTCCATTTGGTCAAACGGTTTGACCATGGCCAATCCCTTTCCGTTGGGAAGAGAAGACTTTTCTGGACGTCCAATGTTTCCATTTTCAATGTCCATGGAAGTTTGGGAAGTAGATCTTCCAATCCAATTTGCATTACTACTGCGCCAAATCATTGCTGATTCAGTATCAATTTGCAAATAGGTAAAATCGATAAGGGTCACGTTGTGGTCTGTCATATAGTAGTCTTTGACAATCTCACTATATGACTTAGGAAGTGATTGAAGAACCAAGTCAACAACCAACTTCCTCGAGACAACGAAACCCAACATTCTCATCCTGTCAATGTGTGACTTCATTTGTAAGACGTGTGCACACACAGACCTTCCATCTTGGTGTTTGCTTGCCAATAGGGCTAATAGGGCTTGAGTGACCTTGAACTTTTCAAGTCGACGAACATGTGGGCCAGGAAGAATTATTGGAGGAGGTGGAGGAAGTGAAGTATGATTTCTGGGAACATCATCTTCATGAGGAAAGCTTCTTCCATAAGATTTGGGAAGACCATAGTTGTCAGAACTAGACATCTACAAGGGAGAAATTCAAGTTAATTGATTTAAGTCCTTAATATAACACCCAAATGAGATATTAAGGCTAGGACCCAACACAATAATTCACAATTCGGAAGAGGGATGTCGTAATCCAATTGTAAACTATTTATCGGTAGGTAAATGACGATTTACCAATTCCACCACGAAAATGAAAATTTTTTAAACGAATTAAGTTTTAAATGAAACTCCTAGATCTTTTGAGATTCATTGAACTTTTCAATGGCATGTTCAATCTCGATTATGCCCTTCAGGGTTGTGACTGGGATAACGAGGATCACAAACAAGGAGTGAATAACCATGCAAATTAGCTTGGCACTCTCGATGTCATTAATCACCTAAGCAATATACCGGTTAACCATACACACTTCATTGATCGATGATAATTTATGAGAAACCCATTTCCATCCTTCATTAGTCTACATTAGTGTGCCGGTTAACCACACACGCTCCATTAACTGACCAATAAGGTGCAATGTGCAATTTCCAGGGTTAGCATCAAATTCACATTTTTCCTAAAGTAACTAAGATTGAGAATTTATAAAGTGTTTAGTTACTTGTATTTTTTTCATTATACCTTTAATGGAAGTTTGTGTCCTATCCTACCCGTTCGGCTAACGACCCTCACCTAGTCAAGAGTGCGGTGGGTAAGAGTGGATACCCATTCAATCATCATTTTATAGGCAATTTCCTTATACACCCCTTATGGACTAGCTTCGTGAATGAGACCTACCAACGGTAAGACTGACATTTTACTTATACATAAATAATATATTAAACTTTTAATTTTATATAGTATAAGGGTGTATTTTATACATTTAAAATACTAGGTCGTTTAATCTATTAATTAAACTAGACCTTTAGTTTAATTAAACTCAAACCATATAATTATGGATTTATTAATACTCTTTTAATTAATTATCAACAAAGCCATAATTAAACTTTTAAGTCTAAATTTAAGTTATGAAGCCAAAAGATTCAAAATTTAATATTTCACAATTAAAACTTTTAATTAAATTCCAAAACTTGAGGGCAAGTTTTGAAACTCTTCAAAACCTTTTAGATTCCTAAACTTGATGGCAAGTTTTGAAACCTTTCAAGACTCTTGAATTCCATAACCTAAGGAGTTAATTCGTTTAATGAATGAGACTTTTCAAGTTCCACAACTTGAGGACAAGTTATGAAACTCTTCAAGAAACATTTAGATCAAACTTTAAACTAACAAAATAATCATATCATTTTATCTATTACTGAATTGATCTAATTCAACTCTTGTACCAAAATGATTTAAATTTTACAAATAATTAGTTTTCACAAAATCAAGTACTTATCTTAAAATTTGGCAACCATCATGTTATTGGATGGGGATAATGTGACAACCCGATATTTTGAATCAATGTAATGACCTAAAAAGTCAAGAATTATAATCTCTTTTGATATATTGAAATCATCGTCAACAATAAAATGTTCAAAAGTCTCTACTGGATTTCATAAATGATGGATATCGTGTCAAGAGTTTCAGAAATATAAAGAACACTAAAATCCGAGTTATAACGAAGAAGTTATGACCAACCTAAGATTCCCAGCAAAACCGTCAACACTGTTAAACGTAAAAAGCGAAGAACGTCCAAATCTTAGTTAAATAGATTTCATTAAACCGTAAGCGTACGTGAAAAGAACGTCCAAATCTGACTTCGTATGAGGAAGTTATGATTTTTCCAAGTTCCGGATATAGCAGTAGACAGCTAAAAACTCGAAATAGAGATCGAGAGACTTTTGGCCGAAACAACCTAAATGAGAATCGAACATCTCAACAATAGTAGTGCAACGATGAAAAGTCTGGCGAAAACGGACGTCGGATGAAAAAGTTATGGATATATGACGGAGTTTTCGTGTCCCGGCCTGTTAAAAATAATTATTTAAAAATAAATTCAAAATTAGCCGACGAAATCTAAACGAGAGTTGTAGAGTATATTTTCACCTACGCGTGCATATATAGAACGTCGAAAACGGAGCTCGTACGCGGAAGTTACGGATGTTACAAGTTCGAGACACAAAATCTGAGGCTGTCAGGCTGGCCACGACGTGGCACATATGGCCACGACGTGGGATCATGACTGATGGGTTTTCAGGCTTGGCAGCAGACGTCTCGTCCATGGAAGAGGATAGGATCGACTCCACGACGTGGGCAACCCTTTTTCCACGACGTGGGTCCCAAAAATTGGGCTATAAATAGAGCTCAAAAGGTTCTGGGTTTCATTGCTCAATTCTCTTCTTTCTCGTGCCGAAGCTCTGCGTTTAAACCCTCGAAGCCATCCCAAAAGCCCCGGTCTTCACATCCAAGTTTCCGAAGGAAGGTTTTACATTCCCGAGAATCCCGAGAAATCAACTTTATCAAGTCGAAGTTCTGCTCAGTTTTTGTCTCACCTTCTTCAATCTATCAAGTGAGTTCATACCCCTTAAATCTATCTTTCGAATGATTTTAATGCTTTTATGGGGGGGGATACAAGTAGAAAACATATTAGTTATATAATCAATCACATGTGATTTATAACTGTGTTTCAAGCAAATGATTTCATATACTCTATAACTGTGTTTCGAACAAATGATTTCTTTTACTTTACACTGTGTTATCAAACAAACTACTTTTAAATCGTTTTATACATTGACATCAAGTCATCAATATTTATTATTAAACTCTTCAAATGTTTTACAAAACTTCCTTTTAAATTTACATATTGTTAAATGCAATGTCTATGTATGTATAGTTATATAAATAATGTTTAAAGGACTTAGGACTGCTAACCCGCTTTAATTTCTTTTCCTTGTATGGATGTGTACTTAGGGTATCGATTAGTTGTCCGAAGGTCGTCTAAATCTTAGTTAAATATTATGTATACATATGTAGATATAAAATTACTATTCAATCAGTTCAATACCTTTGGGTAGCAAAGGTATACTTTCATTCATTCAAATTACATAAATTACTAGTAAGTTATTATAGGTATAGTTTAGGAGAAATACTATCATATACAAACACTATAACAGAGAATGATATAACAGAGAATACTATAACAGAGAATACTATAACAGAGAATACTACAACGGAGAATACTATAACAGAGAATACAATAAATAGAAATGTGTACACGTAAATCTTTTGTTATACTTTTCATACTGTAGTTTGATTATCATATGAAGTAGTTATCATGGAAAAGCACTTCTTTACATCTTCGGGTTACAACATGATCTTATAAATAGAAATGTGATTTATTTACAAGTATGCATTCTTCATATCAAGGATAATCTTTTCATACAAAAGGTATTTCATTATATTACTCGTGAACTTGTTGTTAGCAATCATGTGAGACATATGGATTTGTTTGTACCAAACGAAAGTCCCCATCTTTGACCAGAGTCTCCTGGAGGGAGAGCGCGAATTTGTGTATAGATCTATACGGGGTTGACGACCCCGCACCTAAACTGTTAGCTACAGTTAGACCGACAGGTCTGGGGTGACAAATGTCGACATTAGTACTACGTCTAGTATGGTTATGAGAAACTCACAAACCGCGGAAACGACAACTCTTGTACGTAGTAATATATATTTAACTCAATCATGCTCAGGGGGTAATAACTATACAATGGGGTATTATTAGCATGTTCATAATTCGGGATAAACACCCTTTTAACCAGTTTTACTTAAACATAAAACTCTACATTCTTCATTCTATGCATGGCATATTTACTTACAAGTTACAGTCTTGGTTATTAAGACTGCTTCTTACTTATAAGAAAATATAGGATTTTCTAGTAGATCATTCAAACTTATTCAATTATCAAGGAAGATACTCTCTTAAACAAAATACTTATGAACTCACCAGCTTAAATGCTGACCTACGCTTTCAAAACAACTTGTATTCTCAGGTCATCGGTAGACAGGTACAGTCGACCAGGTTTTGAGAAGACGGAGCACGTTCAAGACTCGTCTTTTATTTTGATTACTTATTTTGGTGTCATATTACTATGAAAGAACACACATGTATTAAACTATACTATTAATGCAATGGATGATGTTGTTGCTTGTTTACTACTTTGCATTGTTATGATACTGTACATGACGTCCTCCACCCCCGAACGTTTCCGCCGTTCTGGTTTGGGGGTGTGACAGATTGGTATTAGAGCATTTGTTATAGTGAATCGAGTATATCAACCCATAAAAGATATACAAACTATAAACACAGCGGGATTAAAATACTCTGACCAATAGTTTATACTTTTAAATAATAAAATATTTAACCTAAGTATACATACCTACATTCATAGTAAATCAGTGTCACCAGGACATAACAAAAGTATTACGATTGTTGGGCAACACAACTAGACTTAGAGACATATAGTCAACCCTAGGAATGATATAGCCGGATCAACTATATTTTCCGAGGAGTGACTAGCATGTGCCTAAGAGTGGTTATGAGGTTGAAACAAGTCTAAAAACTTACCAACAATACTACAAAGAAAACATTAGAACAAAACATAAACTTAAAATACTATAGGAGTATTTTGTGCTACTATAAATTACTTATGTGCGAACTAAAAAGGTCTTTATCAGTAGGTCAGTAGTCGCTAAGTGGATACGCTAAGGTTATATGTAACTAGGATGTCATAGACTTAGAATCTGTAATCTTTGCTTTACTCCCTGTTCCTTGTTTGGTTGTGGGTTTCGAGTTAGGGTCACTTATTCGAAGGTCTATCCTGTTTTGATTACATATAATTGGTATGCACTAAACAAGTAATGAAGTAACTGATAAAGATCATCCTATAATTATTATCTAATTAGTACGTCTATTTTAGTTATTTCTTATACCCTTTTTCTCGCGTAGATATCATGGCTGGGTTCCATCTCCCCGGAGATCCATACTTCCCAAACGAAGGCAATGCTGGATGGCTTGGAGAAGAGCCAAAAGATGATCATCCAATCCCTTTGGATGATCACCATGCTGAAGGCTTTTCTGATGGTTCTGTTTCAAAACCTGAAGTCAACAACCTACCCCCAGTAGCTCCAAACCCGAACCCCCGTCCAACATTTCAAGGACTCACACCTCTGTGGGCAACAAACTTGAACAGATGGAGTCAGGAACAGGGTCAACCCATGCCCTACAATGGGGACAGAAGCTTTTACAATCTAAGCGAGGGAGGTTCAGCTAACCGAGTCCAGCCCATCATGGTCCGCAGGATTGCTCGGAACACCGAGCAAGGTCGAGCAACCATCGACCGAGTCGTGGAAATTGACGCCAACTCTGGCGTTAACACAGTCCGCATTCGTCACTTAGAGTCTGCTCGTGAAAGAACTCAGAACCAGAATGCAGCCCTGCAGAGAGAACTTACTGAAACCCAAGCTGAAGTCAGGGAGCTTCGAGCTCGACAGGAAATGTCAGAAAGGCGCATGAGAGACATGGAGCGCCGTCTGTCAGAATCAAGGACTCACTCTAGTGGCTCTCGTCGTAGATAGAGCCTACCCAACTTTCTCTTTTGGATATAACTTAGTTTATGTAAAAACTCTAGTTTAATTTCCTACCTTTGTGAAGACATTAGATCTGTTAAGTCATGATTTGGTCTTAGTTCTGTCAGAATTTTCCCATCTTGGTTTGATGTAAGACCTACTCCAAGATCATTTTTCCCAAACTTATTACATCTTAAATATCAATGATGTGACATTCGGCTAGTTCCCGAAAAACCTTTGTCCAAATACTTTCATCCTTTTAACGTTAGAACTCTATCTAAATCTCACCCTAGTCAATTTATTGAACTATGGTAACTTAGCTCATGGATCACTTCCAATTCTTTTCGAATGTTAGATCATGTTATCCACCAACCAACGATAGCCAAGTTTGAAATAGCAATCGTCTAGTGACCATTCTACTAGCTTACTTCAACTCTTTACCAAGTACTGCATCATAGGGATGTAGGTCAAACCGCCGAGAACAGTTTAACAAAACGAAAAAATATACATTTACATGAATGAGTAGAATACATCTAGGACTGACCATAATCGCTCACGAACTCCTTTTCTTGTCATATAACAGAATCATGTCGTCATCCAGAAATAGTCAGTCGAACGACTAAACCCCGATCCTTCATATAGACGCCGCCACCTTCCAAGCCGCCGTGACAGCTGTCCTAGCATAATTGCACGCTAGTAGCGCGAACAAAGATGGAAACAGAGTTGGCAATTCAAATTGTAGTAACAATCCGGGAAATCAACAAATGATAACAGTCACAAACACCCAAAGCCACAACTCTAGGTTTAAGAAACGAAAGCGTCAAGCTCAAAAGGAGCACAAGCGATTTGAAAGATTAACCGCATGGGCCTTCAGCACCGATCAAACGATATGAGGGAACACTCCCGAAGTGTAACAAGTGTAACTTTCATCATAACAGAGTTTGTCGTGAATTGCAATGCAGCGATTGCAACAGAATGAGGCACACTGCTCGTTTCTGTTAGGCACCGGCACGACCAATCACCCAAGTCCCTGGAGTCGGTGTGGGCCAGGCGTGTTATGGGTGCGGTGAGGCTGTACATTTCAAGAGGGACTGTCCAACAGAGAAGAGTGACGGGGGAACAGGAGGAGTTTGACCTTAGAATAACAAAAAGGCATCAAAGTATCCTGCTGTAATATGGGTACACTTCTGAATCACAGTAATTAATTACACTTATAATTATACCCTCGGTCGAATCAAATCTTAACACTTGTATAAAACTAGTGCAACTCGAGTCATATCTCTCTGCGAGGTTCCATCAGTTCAAGGGACTCTCGTGCCGCTTGTACTTGCTTTTACGTACTATAACTTATTCGCAGAAGCAACATCATAGGTAAAACTAAAGTACTGAAACTCCTTCATAAGTTTCACAGTAGTGTTCTTGTAACACCGTTCTGAATTAGTCTAACGCCAGTTATTCCGAGTAGTCCAACATTGTCATTTGACATGAGTCGATTCGATCCTCACAGTGCCAGTTTCGTGCGAAAATTCTTCTCCCTGTAATCGACTTTCTAGCAAAGCCGAAGTTCCAGAACTCCGAGGCACTCATGCGTAGATTGCCTTATGTTTCTTAGCTTTGCCGAAGTAACCTCAGCAACCCTCCCCGAAATACCACTCGTATAGTACATCAAGTTCAATCCGAAGGCCCATGCGGTTAATCTATCACTGAGGAATGTATACGCAAGGGTGGTACATAATCAAGGTTCTACAGGTTTAGAATGGATGACTCTGCTTTAACTTCTCTTCCTTGTTTGGATGTGAGCTTAGAGAAGAATCATTTATTCAACTACCTTTTCAATCTTAATTATATACGACTCGTATACCCGAGACTGTGATTGATGAACCAGGTATAAGTTCTACTATGAACTTCAGGACGGAGACCACCCAAGACTGCGAGTGATCGTGATTCCGTTAGAATAAACTTAGAAGTACCTATCCTTTTCCTTAATTCATGAGTAATCATACTTTCTTTTAGATCTTCACGACATCTAATCCACCCCAAGGTTTTGACGTCATAATCGGTATGAATTGGTTGAGTCTACATCGAGCCGACATCATGAGCTTTGAGAAAGCAATTCGTCTTAACCTCCCTAACAACGAAACTCTAGTTATTTACGGCGACGAATCAAGTGCGAACCTTCGCATCATTTCGTGTATGCAAGCTCAGAAGTGCTTACGAAAGGAATGGCATACATTCCTTGCACACATCGTCGATACGAGCCAAGAAGTGAAAGACATTCAGAACATTCCAGAAGTACACGACTTTTCCAACGTCCTTCCAGAAGAACTGCTAGGATTACCACCGCAGCGCCAAGTCGAGTTTCAGAATCGACTTAGTTCCAAGAACTACCCCAGTAGCCAAATCGCCTTATCGTCTAGCTCCAGCTGAGATGCATAAACTTTCCAGTCAGCTTAACGAACTTTTCAGGAAGGGATTCATTAGGCCAAGCTTCTCACCATGGGGAGCATCGGTCTTGTTCGTGAAGAAGAAAGACGGATCGTTTCATCGATGACATCCTTATCTACTCCCGAAGTAAGGAGGAGCATAGTCAACACCTCCAAATAGTACTATATTTAGAGACCACGAGAACATGCAACACACATCTGACCAGGAAGAGTTATCACCCCAGTAAAGGCAAACAAAAGAAACAAAGTCGTACCCCGATAGTGAAAGGTTCGCTGGAATGCCATGCGAGGACCTGAATTTACTTGGGAACGCGAGGATCAAATGAAACAAAAGTACCCACATCTCTTTCCCTAATCCACAAATATTTACCTTACATTAAATTTCGGGACGAAATTCCCTCTAACGGGGAGATGATGTGACAACCCGATATTTTGAATTAATGTAATGACCTAAAAAGTCAAGAATTGTAATCTCTTTTGATATAATGAAATTATCGTCAAAAATAAAATGTTCAAAAGTCTCTACTAGATTTCATAAATGATGGATATCGTGTCAAGAGTTTCAGAAATATAAAGAACACTAAAATCCGAGTTATAACGAAGAAGTTATGACCAACCTAAGATTCACAGCAAAACCGTCAATACTGTTAAACGTAAAACGCGAAGTTTTAATACAATAATTTTTAGCCTTAGGTATCTAAATGAAAGTTATTGATTTCATTAAACCGTAAGCGTACGTGAAAAGAACGTCCAAAACTGACTTCGTATGAGGAAGTTATGATTTTTCCAAGTTCCGGATATAGCAGTAGACAGCTAAAAACTCGAAATAGAGATCGAGAGACTTTTGGCCGAAACAACCTAAATGAGAATCGAAGATCTCAACAATAGTAGGGCAACAGTGAAAAGTCTGTCGAAAACGGACGTCGGATGAAGAAGTTATGGATATATGACAGAGTTTTCGTGTCCCGGCCTGTTAAAAATAATTAATTAAAAATAAATTCAAAATTAGCCGATGAAATCTAAACAAAAGTTGTAGAGCATATTCTCACCTACGCGTGCATATAGAGAACGTCGAAAACGGAGCTCGTACGCGGAAGTTACGGATTTTACAAGTTCGAGACACAAAATCTGAGGCTGTCAGGCTGGCCACGACGTGGCACATATGGCCACAACGTGGGATCATGACTGATGGGTTTTCAGGCTTGGCAGCAGACGTCTTGTCCATGGAAGAGGATAGGATCGACTCCACGACGTGGTCAACCCTTTTGCCACGATGTGGGACCCAAAAATTGGGCTATAAATAGAGCTCAAAGGGTTCCGGGTTTCATTGCTCAATTCTCTTCTTTCTCGTGTCGAAGCTCTGCGTTTAAACCCTCGAAGCCATCCCAAAAGCCCCGGTCTTCACATCTAAGTTTCCGAAGGAAGGTTTTACATTCCCGATAATCCCGAGAAATCAACTTTATCAAGTCGAAGTTCTGCTCAGTTTTTGTCTCACCTTCTTCAATCTATCAAGTGAGTTCATACCCCTTAAATCTATCTTTCGAATGATTTTAATGCTTTTATGGGGGGGGATACAAGTAGACAACATATTAGTTATATAATCAATCACATGTGATTTATAACTGTGTTTCAAGCAAATGATTTCATATACTCTATAACTGTGTTTCGAACAAAGGATTTCTTTTACTTTACACTGTCTTATCAAACAAACTACTTTTAAATCGTTTTATACATTGACATCAAGTCATCAATATTTATTATTAAACTCTTCAAATGTTTTACAAAACTTCCTTTTAAACTTAGATATTGTTAAATGCAATGTCTATGTATGTATAGTTATATAAATAATGTTTAAAGGACTTAGGACTGGTAACCCGCTTTAATTCCTTTTCCTTGTATGGATGTGTACTTAGGGTATCGATTAGTTGTCCGAAGGTCCTCTAAATCTTAGTTAAATATTATGTATACATATGTAGATATAAAAGTACTATTCAATCAGTTCAATACCTTTGGTTAGCAAATGTATACTTTCATTCATTCAAATTACATAAATTACTAGTAAGCTATTATAGGTATAGTTTAGGAGAAATACTATCATATACAAACACTATAATAGACAATGCTATAACAGAGAATACTATAACAGAGAATAATATAACGGAGAATACTATAACGGAGAATACTATAACAGAGAATACTATAAATAGAAATGTGTACGCGTAAATCTTTTGTTATACTTTTCATATTGTAGTTTGATTATCATATGAACTAGTTATCATGGAAAAGCACTTCTTTACATCTTCGAGTTACAACATGATCTTATAAATAGAAATGTGATTTATTTACAAGTATGCATTCTTCATATCAAGGATAATCTTTTCATACAAAAGGTATTTCATTATATTACTCGTGAGCTTGTTGTTAGCAATCATGTGAGACATATGGCTTTGTTTGTACCAAACAAAAGTCCCCATCTTTGACGAGAGTCTCCTGGAGGGAGAGCACGAATTTGTGTATGGATCTATACGGGGTTGACAACCCCGCACCTAAACTGTTAGCTACAGTTAGACCGGCAGGTCTGGGGTGACAAATGTCGACATTAGTACTACGTCTAGTATGGTTATGAGAAACTCACAAACCGCGGAAACAACAACTCTTGTACGTAGTGATATATATTTAACTCAATCATGCTCAGGGGGTAATAACTATACAATGGGGTATTATTAGCATGTTCATAATTCGGGATAAACACCCTTTTAACCAGTTTTACTTAAACATAAAACTCTACATTCTTCATTCTATGCATGGGATATTTTCTTACAGGTTATAGTCTTGTTTATTAAGACTGCTTCTCACTTATAAGAAAATATAGGATTTTCTAGTAGATCATTCAAACTTATTCAATTATCAAGGAAGATACTCTCTTAAACAAAATACTTATGAACTCACCATCTTAAATTCTGACCTACGCTTTCAAAACAACTTATATTCTCAGGTCATCGGTAGACAGGTACAGTCGACCAGGTTTTGAGAAGACGGAGCACGTTCAAGACTCTTCTTTTATTTTGATTACTTATTTTGGTGTCATATTACTATGAAAGAACACACATGTATTAAACTATACTATTAATGCAATGGATGATGTTGTTGCTTGTTTACTACTTTGCATTGTTATGATACTGTACATGACGTCCTCCACCCCCGAACGTTTTTGCCGTTCTGGTTTGGGGGTGTGACAGATAATCATTACCATATCGACAAAATCAAATTTTATGAACCAAAACAGTTTGTGGTAATGATCCTAATCCAAAACATGCCAAAAAACCCGAAAAGCTGCAAACAGACTGTCCGACTCATCGAGTCAGCTTATGGACTCGTCGAGTTCACTATGAACTCGTCGATTTCATGTATGGATTCGTCGACTCCTTCTGTCGGAGTGCAGTTTTTCGACTTGCTTCAACTTTAAAAAATTAGCCATGCATCAATATAACAGAAAATAACCCATGGCTCTGATACCACTGATGGGTTTTATGTACTATAACACTCCTATGGTGCACATACAAACCTAATGCTTTGGATCAAAGTTTTCTCTAGTTATACATGCAACAAAAAAAATATCCAAAGCTTGAAACCTATAACTAGCATACAACTTGATATTTGAAACATAAAACAAGTTAGACAATTACCTCTTTGTTGTAGCTTGTAGAGTTTTGGCATTTCAAGAGCTTAGCACCTCAAGTGTGATGCCTCAAATGATTCACAAAACACCAAGATCAAGAGGAGGACAAATGAAAGAGAGGTTGGAGCACACAAAATCGGCTATACTCATGTTATGACACTTGTGTGTGGATTTTGGGCTTAAGGGAATACATATATAGTGTTGAATTCCAAGAGTCATATGTAAACCCTAATTCTTACACTTAGGCATATGATCCAATAATTCATATGGACTAACTCTTCATAGACTCTCACATAAACTTAGTCCATCATGGATCAATAGTCCAAACCATATGTATCACTGATTTACATAATCAGACCCCGATAATTTAATTAGTCTCTTTTGATCACTAAATTAATTCCAAATTAATTCTTGATCAATACTAATTAAATAATATGATTTCTCAACTAATATATTATACTTATAATATATTAATAAATCATAAATAACCTCTTTCTCAAATATCCATCCTATCAAAGTTCTTTGGTTAATGCAACCCAAAATAAACCATGTTACTCTCGGGTCAAGTACATACCAATTATAGTTATGGGCTTAGACACCTAATCCAACACATCCAAGGTCGAATATGGGCCCAACATCAGAAGAGGCCCAACAACAAGAATGTCTACGGTCCAACCCAACAAGCAAGCCTAAAGATTAAGGCCCCAAAACTCAGCCCAAGCTGGACTGGGTCGTACGCTCAACGTACCAACTGGTACTCATAGCGTACTCGGCTGAAGTGGGAGGATCGCTACCGGGATGCAATACGCACGACACACAGGGAGTTACACCCAGCATACGTACCCCTCATGAAAACTCATGCAAAATGTTTGAATGCATTAAGACCCTATGACCAAAACATAGATCCAAACCCACTAAGACCCTTAAGGCCATAAAGTTGCAAACTTTATGCCTTTGCTTGGCTGCAAGACGCCCAACACTAAAAACCTAGCTTACTTCACCCTTTTCTACACCCTAACTCTTGGATGGGGACAAATCAAGGTCCAAGCTTGCATCTATATGAATTGAAATGCCTTAAAACGTCTGAAAGGACACCTTGAAGGCTTAGGAGTACCTCATACTCACCAAGCCCTAGACTTTGGGACAAAAAGGAAGAAAATCAAGGCTTAACTAAGATCTAAAGAAACATTAGCCATGTTTCGAGCTTTATACAAACAAATGGTGACCCAAAGTCTTGAGAGCAAAGCTTACTCCTTGAAGGTCCTTCTTATCCACCAAGGAAGCACACAATCACTCCAAAAAGAAAACCTGGAAAAAATAGATGTTACAACTCTCCTGCACTAGAACTAGACTTCGCCCTTGAAGTCTACTTCCGTGAAGAAATCAGGGTAGTCTCTTGTATCTCCGCATCGGGTTCCTAGGTCCATTCAGAACCCTTCTGATGTTGCCACTGGACCTTGACCAATAAGACCTCCTTCTTATGTAAAAACTTATTCTTTCAGTCTAAAATAGCCACCAACCTCCCCACATAGTTTAGGCGACCATCGACTTGAATTTCATCTAGAGGAACAATTGCGGACTCATCAGCTACACACTTCTGAAGCTGCGATACATGGAAGGTGTTATGGATCTGACTGAGCTCATCAAGCAAATCCAGCCGGTATGCTACCTTTCCCACTCATGATGAAATCCGGAAAGGTCCGATAAATCTGGGGCCCATCTTGTCTCACTTCCAAAAGCGGATAACACCAAGTCTCCTACCTGAAAGTCAAGGTCCGAACGCCACCGATCGACATAGCTCTTCGGTCGGCTTTGTACGACTCGCAATCTGTCGTGCGCTTGTTGAATCAACTTCGTAGTCTTGAGTACAACTTTTGTACTCCCCATGACTCGGTTCCTGACTTCCCCCCAGCAAACCGGGGTCCATCACTTTCTTCCATACAACATATTAAATGGTGGTCAGTCAATACTAGAATGATAACTGTTTTTGTAGGAGAACTTGGCCAGTGGAAGGTAAGTGTCCCAACTTCCTCCAAAATCCAGTACACAAGCCCGATGTATATCCTCGATCGTCTGAATCGTCCGGTCACTCTGGTCATCCGTCTGGCGGAGGTATGTTGTACTAAAATGCAACCGAGTACCCAACTCATCATGGAACTTGGAGATGAAACAAACATCCTTGTCCGAGACCACGTTTCTGTGGATATACTCTCGGAAATCGGTATGAAATGCTCACTCTTGGTCAGTCAGTCCACAACGACATCGATAGAATTAACACTACGTGTCGTCCTTGGCAATTTTGTAATGCAATCCATGGTGATCTCCTCTCACTTCCACATGGGAATGGGTAAAGGTTGCATCCTTCCATGGGGTCTCTGATGCTCGACCTTGACTTTCCTACAAGTCAAGCATCACTCAACAAAATAATCTATCACCATCTTCATACAGGACCACCAATAACTCAATCTCAAATCCTTGTACATCTTCATGGCCCCTGGATGGATAGAAAACTTTGACTTATGCGCCTCCTCTAGGACCGTTTGTCTCACCCCACCTGATGTCGGGACCCAAACTCTACCACACTAAGTCAACAACCCTCTGCTATCCTTTACAAACCAGGGAATCTGTCCCCTGATCCGCTCGACCTTCCAATTCTCCTTTTTCACACCCTTAACCTGAGTTTCCTTGATCAAATCCAACAAAGGTGAGGTGACAACCATCCTTAAGAAAACATCTCTAATAGAAGAACTCGCCACCTTGCGACTCAAAGCATCGGCCACGGCATTGGCTTTCATAGGGTGGTACAGGATCTTGCAATCGTAATTCTTTACCACATCCAACCATCTTCGTTGACGCATATTTAGATTCTGCTAGTCCATCAGAAACCTCAAACTCTTGTGGTCGGTCTAAATAGTACACCAGACCCCACACAGATAGTTCCTCTAGATCTTGAGGGTAAAAACCATGGCCCCCAATTCATAATCATGTGTGGGGTGGTTCGCCTCATGAGGCTTCGGCTGCCTCGAAGTGTAAGTAATCATGTAACCCCTTTGCATAAGAACAGCTCCCAAACCTGAAATAGAGGCGTCATAGTAAACCACAAAATCATTTAAACCCTCAGGAAGAGTGAGAATCGGGGCCTCACACAATCTCTGCCTCAGAGTCTCAAAAGCCAACTGTTGATCAGGCCCTTATCGAAAGGTCACATTCTGCTTTGTCAAATGGTTTAAAGGCACAACAATATTGGAGAAATCCTGAATAAATCTCCTATAATACCCTGCGAGACCTAAGAAACTCTGAATCTCAGATGCATTCCTCGGAACCTCCTATCGCATCACAACCTCAATGTTGCCCGGGTCAACCAAGATTCCCTTTTGGTTAACGATGTGCCTCAGAAACTTCACCTCGTGCAACCAGAACTAGCATTTGGAGATCTCAGGAATCATCTATCTCTACATTACTCAGACCTAACCTATGTTAGTCACTCATTCCAGAACCAAAACCAAATCTATTTGTCACCATACTACAAGTAATAACGATAACATGTCAATACAAGTTCATAATGCTATTGCGCACTATATATACGTCTACCAGTTCCTTAGTAACCTAGTGACTCTTCCTGATCAATATAAATATCTTGTGTTTTTTTAGTACATGCCCATACTACCTTCCATACTAATACTTACTCGTCTCAAAGTTTACATGTCACTACACACCTATGTACCCAGACGAGCACTACATCTAACCTTCCTAAGCTCTCTCTAATATTTCCCCCATCCTCGCTCCTGTACTACTATAAATATCTTCTAACATTGATAGTCTCCTCTAAAATGCAATTCGTATGTAACCAAGGATTAGATATACATTAAAGAAATGATTCTACCTGTAGCTCGCAACCAGAAAAAGGATCAAGAAGTAAGGCCAAATCAAGAATTCTAAGGCTATTTAAAACTAATTATGTATAGTTCTAAATCATTCACTTAACTACTTGCTAATATTAGCATAATATAAAAGTAGCATATGGTAAGTAAACTCTAAGGCAACAAAGCATCTTGAATATTAGACGGTTATATCATGAAATTCCTAAAAAGATCCTTGGCCTACGTACTAGCATGACTTTCTAACAATTCATATATCAACAAATATAACAAGAATTCGTATATTAGGAATCACCTTCCAGTCTAAGCTCCGGGTGACTGAACGCGTCACATATTTTCTCTTTTGTATAAAATACTTTTTAGAAAAAAGGTTTGTAAAAGCCTTTTAGATTCTAGTTTGAGTTTGGAATCACATGAATGATCATTTAAATCCGTCAAAGCAGGGATCTAATACCAACTTTTAACGTCCTATATTTCAAATCAAACGTTTTTTTAAAACATAAATAAAACATCCATTTTCCATAAAGATAGAATACCAAGAGTTAATGCCATAAAACCAATCATAAAATCAGAAACAACGAAATTCAAGACATAATCGTCAACGATACATAGTTAAATTGGAGCCTTTCCCAGATCGGAGGAACTACATGAAAAAAAAATTAAACAAAAAACTATAAGCCAAATGTTAATGAGTTCCTGAAAGTACCACATACCATAACACACAATAAGGCACATGGATACAATGTCGATCCACCATACAAACAAGCCTCTCGGATGTAGTTCCATTCTACCTAGCAACTAATGGCTCCCGTGCCAGTCTAGTCATAAATAGTAGGTGTCTAAGGTCACATCTCTAGTGTTGTTCCACCATCAACCTTGAATATTTTGGGCTCACAACTCTAGCATTGTTCCACCATCAACCCTTTAACATAATATATTGACATATAATGCAATCAAACAATCAACCAATAAATATGCAAAATACTAAACTAGCCTACTTTCCTAATCAAGATACAACAATACATCTACATCCTATCATTGAAAGGATATATATTATAACACATGGTATAGTGAGATAACTCACTGGAATTGAAAATGGGATAATAATAGCTACACACATGACCTAGCATAAACAGTCTCACAAACCACCAAGACAACAGTCAGAGATCGATCCTCAGTCTACATCTTATTTCTTAAAGATAGACCAAAAGTTGAATTTGTCAAAGTCAATTGCAGGCACCATGACCTAGAGCGGACGCTCCATGCCCACCACAAAACAAAGCATTCATGAAAATCCTAATAAGCTTATCATGCACCTGAACCATTGTGTCATACATACTTGCATGACAAAATCATTCTATTATGTTCTTAATTCCTTAAGATAGAGGCCACACTTCCCATATCTGGACCTCCTCAGTGACTTGATAGACAAAATTTCCAACTTTATCTATCACAATGGTGAAAACTCTTCAAAACTATAGATCTAACTTTAAAATGGACCAAGACACATGCATAACACCAAGGGGATGCATGCCATACTATTTTTGTATCGATTCACAAGTCCAGATGTCATAAAATCCAAGTATAATGTTATGGAGTTCTTTAAAATCCAAGAACACCATAGAAATGGACCAAAAGGGACCAAATTTTGGAACTTTGTACTCAATATTGTTAAGAAATAAGGTGAGAATGTTGGATCTAAGATAAAAATCAAGCTTCCTTTCATCAAGACAGTTTTTCTTCACCTTCCAGCTTTTCAAGAAGAAGATTTAACACTCAAACCTCAAGAGAGAGAGAGAGGGAGAGAGAGAGAGAGAGAGAGAGAGAGAGAGAGAGAAGGGCTAAGGTTTTAAGAGAGAGTTCTCTAATGATAGAGGCTAATAGAATGACAAAACCCTATGAGTTTGTGCCATTAAATAAGGCTACAATCCCTATGCGTAGGGCTTATCCCATAAGCTTAGGCGTGCTACACATAACTTAAGACACTCCACACCTGACACATGGCAAGTGCACGATGCCTAAGCACGGACATGTCACTCCCCATCATGAAACTCCATTATTTTAAAATAATTAAATAAATAGGGTACATACCACCCAATCAGGTCTTACACGACTTTATCTATGATACAGTACACGTCAATATCAATGTGTATAGTTAGGTGATGTTGAATATTGTTGTTGGATAAGTAGAATGCTTTAAGATTACCATAATAAATGATAGTGGATACGTTGTATGGCTTGAAAAGTTTAAGAATAAGGATTACGATATCAACGAGCTTCAACAACATTGGCAACACCCCTATATTCAAATTTAAAACTAGATCGGGAGACAGTTTTTTGGCGCTAGGAGGACCACGATAGAAGATTATTATCGAGAACTACATAATTAAAAATATATGGAGTTGTAATAGGAGATAACGTCCATTTCATAGACTTCGAAATATTTGTGCGTTGCATAGGCAAGGAAAATATGACCAAATTCCAGCCTTGCAACTGGTGCGAATGTTTCTTCATAGTCTATACCTTCCTCTTGGCAATACCCTTTCACAACCAATCAAGATTTCTTCCGAATTATGTTGCCTTCCTTGTCAATCTTATTACGAAATACCCATTTTAATCCGAACATAGATGCATCCTTCGGAGTTGGAATCAATCTCAATACCTTGTTGTGTTCAAACTCATTAAGCTCTTCCTGCATTGCTTGCACCCAATCAGAATGATCAAGAGCAATGTTTACAGCTTTTAGCTCAATTTTAGAGATGAGAGAATTAAAAATGCAAAATTCCCTTTTTGAAAATAATGCAGCTTGATTCGCTTTTTGTTGAGCTCTAGTGATAACTCCAGAAGTTGTTGCTCCGATAAGTTGAGATTTAGGATGATCCTTGGTCCATTTCGCCAATGGAGGATAGTTCGGATCATAGGTGGGATCCACATGTGCATTCACGTCTTCAAATTCCGACTGAACGTCAGAGTCATTATTTTCAGTCTCATTCTCCCCCTGGAAATTTGCATGTGACTCGACATTCGAAATCAGATTCTCTTCCTGGATCGAAATGTCATTGGTGACTTCGGGATTTAAATTCTCCCCTTGAACAAGTGAATTACATGTCGAAGTGGAAGTAGAACCCTTCCCCTGAACAGGCGCATTACTAGCTTGTGGTGAAGGTGGAATTTCAGAGTCCTTCGGAATTGGTGGCTTATTTCCTAAATCTTTGTCAGAATTGTCGATGATTTCTTCAAATTAATGAATTCGGAAGAAATAACCTTTTCGGGCTCATCAAACAAATTAATGAATTCATCAGAAAGATTTTAAAGAGGAATCGTCATCAGATTTGTTGAAGGAAATATTTCCTCAGCTTGACAATCAGTATTCTGATACTTCTTGAGATAGTTATCATCAAACGTAACATAATAGGTTTCTTCAATACTTTTGGATTTCTTGTTCAGAATCCTATACGCCTTAGAAGTAAGAGAGTACCCCAGAAAGATTCCTTCGTCAGCCTTTACATCGAATTTGTTCCGTTGTTCTTTTGAATTAAATATGAAGCACCTGGAACCAAAAACATTAAAGAACTTAACGTTAGGTTTTAGTTTATATAGAATCTCATAAGGAGTGATAAGAAATCTCTTATTGATTAGAGAGCGTTTCTAGGTGAAATAGGCAGTTCCGATAGCATCAGCCCAGAAATATAGTGGAAGGTTCGCAAATGATAGCATTGTCCTTGCAGCTTCACAGAGAGATCGATTTCATCTTTCAACGACATCATTCTGCTGAGGAGTGTAAGGAGCAGAGAAGTTGTGAGCGACTCCTCTTTCAGTCAAGAAATATTCAAACACTTGGTTTTTGAATTCTAAACCGTTATCACTGCGTACGTTCCGAACGAGCTTTCGCAATGTAAAACCCAATATATAGTATCAATTGAAATCACTAGAATTCATGCGGAATCCCAATCCAGTGATTAACCCAAAAGCAGTTATTATGAATTAAGAACATGGTTATTGATCTTCAATGCACACTATATTGATAATAGTTTAGTACATAAGACTCTGAATTTGCTCTCGGTTCTCTCTTTCTCTCTAAAACACGATCACAACTCCTTAGAATGACCAACTTACTAACTCTATCATTCACGGCTGATAATACATTATATACTAAACCTAATACAAACCCTTAACAAGCCCAAGCCTAACTGAAATTACCCACTGAAATCAAAGGTGATTTCGGTCCAAACACCACCGAGAATATGGAGAATTCGGTCCTGGACGAGAACACTCAAAAAGCAACAAAGTTAAAGTATAAACCATTAATTATGTTCTAACAATCTCCCCCTTGGTTTATAGCTTTCTTTTCTTTTCAATCTTTTCTTTATTCTTGACTTTCAGCTTATATCTTCGATTTCTTCACGACTTCAAGATAAACATATGAATTTCTACATGAATGACTTCATCTTTAATAGTTGGACTTTCTTTAAAATTTGACTTTGAACACACATAGGGTAAAGAGGCTTCTTGTATAAGTTCTTCAAAATCAACACTTTCAGCTTTGAAAAACTTAAGAGATAATTATAGAGAGACCGATTCTTCTGGATCACTTCAGCAAGTTCATAGATAGCCGCAAATTGATTGAGGAGGTTCGTCACATAACTTCAAAAAGAGTTTCACCTTGCTTCTGGGGTTGAAAAGTTGTGTGTTGAAAAAAATATTCACTTCTTGTTCCTTCGAATGAAAATTCTTTGTCGATCACAGATGCGACTTGAAAAGTAACCATGACTAAAAAGTCCATGTGGATCACAGAATCATAAAGATCCTTCTCACCACAGTTGTTTAAGAACCCAACCTTGGCTCAGATAGAGACTACTCGTTGTATCTGTGTGAACACAGAGGAATGCACTGCGATTTGTTGTGTATCGGAGAACTACTTGTGGCTATTTTTGATGATAGCCCCTGCATATCCTCGATCAAAGATCTCAATACAGTTTTTCAAGTTAACAAGTTAACTTGGCCTTTAGCAAGACGTTCAATGGTTTCTGAATCTCAGCTGAGTGTACCATTCTAGTGCTAGTGAGAGTTAATTCGGAATAACGCACAAAACCAACATGTGACCAAAATATCCGAAGACATATTTCCACAGTTTAGCATGACACAAGGTCAAGGCCCTTTGGCGAGACGTTCAGCGATAATCGTGCCTTCCGAGGTGCATTGCCCTAGTGCCAATAACCGTTAATTCCTTTCCTGCGAAGAATGTATCCGAAAATATATTTGAGTCTCCGCAGTTTTGCATGACAAAAGGATTGTCAAGACCTTGGGCGGGATGTTCAGCGATATCTATTTCCCGATTGGGTGAATCGCCCTGGTGCCATGACAGTTCTTAGGTAAAGATAACTGACAAGACCAATTTGACAATTTGTACAGTTTCAAACTTTCAATTCCTTAGATACGAAAGTTCTTGAAAAGATACTGCCTAACTGACAGTTTGTACAGTTCCATGTCTTCAATTCCGTGAATACGACAGTTCTTGGAGAGAAACTGCCTAACTGACAATTTTTACGGTTTCATGCCTTCAATTCCTTGTGAAAGTAGTGTGAAGTGTAATTCCCTCAATTCCTTTCAAGATCACTTTAAGCACAGAAAATTCTGACACAGTCTCCTTGAATCTCTTCTTCTTTTGAATTCGAATTTTAAGACAAATGAAAATTTTGAGACAAAATAATAAAAATAAAATAAGCTTAGCAGACAATAAAAATAACTAAGAAAAAAATCAAATTAAAATACGCTCAAAAATATTAAAAATAATTTTGTATTTTTTGATATTTCTGAAAAAAGAAATAAAAACATAAATAAACATATTTTTGGATTTTTGGATTTTATGATTTTTTATTTGATTTTATTTCTCCCCTTAAATTTGTCCATAGAGAATATGAACAAATTTAACAAAAACAAAAAATAAAATACAAATTGTACAAAACAAAAAAAACTTTTAGTCTTTAAAACGAATCATTTTAAGAAAACTCAGGAGTATAAAGAAAATTCAAACCGTAATTCAACAATTGAAGTTGCATCCAGATAACCTAAGAGCAGCAATATTTAGAAACAACAACGAATTTAGCCTTAGCTGTGTTTCAATTCCTGAACGAAGTTAACATATTCAAAATTCATCACGCCATTAAATACGGTCCCCATTTGTGTGATCTTTTCTTTCTCCCTTCCCGCCAAGGGCACATACCCTCAATTAAAGTTTTAAATGTCGTGTAGTTGAGAGATGTCTCCTGTCATGTGCCTGGAACAGCCATTATCAACATACCGAAGTCTAATGATATTCCTCCATATCTGCTCCGGCATAGAGTGCGGGATTAGTTAGTCTTGGGAACCCAGTCCATTTTGAAACTAGGTTTACCATTACAATCTACACAAGATACTCTTTCCCATGACATATCTTGTTTATCAGATAATGAACATAAAGAAGTTACAGGACTTTTGGACAGTTTTGAAATGTGACCTTTAGGAACCCATCGATAATTTGGTTTGTGTACTTTCTTGTTGGACCGAATGGGACCTTTTTCACTTGTCTTTAGGCTGGGACTGCCTTTCTATTTGGGCTTGTGGTGTGAGTGTAAGCTAGAGGACGACCCTTGAGATGACTTCAACCTCACCGAATTCGGTTTGGCAGAACCATCTCTCGAATTATGCTTCTTGTCCGACATGCCCTTTTTGTCCTTGGGAGTCTGATTTTTGACCTTTTTAGCATTCCAATCACCACTACGTGAACGTGACCTCGAAGGATTTCTTTTTGAAGATCTCCCCCTTGGCACATTCTTCCAACCTTGTTCATAGTAGGCAACATATGAACGATGTGGGCAATTTCTAGCAATGTGACCGGGAGTCCCACAGTTAAAGCAAGTCTGTCTTTTCAAATAAATAATATTGTGACTTGGTCCTTGTCCAAATGAAGTCTTTTTCAAAGAACTTCCACAAGCACAAGCACATGCACATTTATTAGACTGTTTAACAAATTTTTGTGGCTTGTATTTTTCAACAGTGGGATTATTTTCATCACAAGTTTTTGAAGCATTTTCAGCAGAACTAGAATTATTTTTGTTCTGCTCGAACCCATCATGCACTGTTACTCTATCTGCACATGAGGTAGAAACATTAGTATCGTTCACCTCAACACTTTTAGTGGGACCAGATTGTTCAGTCTTAACTGAATTTGATACATGGGGCTGGCCATATTAAGAAAGTTTTCTATTTCTATAGTTTCAGAGGTAGAAATATAATTATCATTAAAAGGGGGTGGAACACTATGATATGGTAAGCCATTTTTCTGTTTATCTTTCCATTTCAATTGTCTCTCTATCATAGATTCAACTATCTCACTTGACACATCAAATTTCTTAAAGTTAAATTCAACATCTTTAAATTTAGATATTAACGCATCAAGTTCGGCTGTTAATTTGGCAATTTCCTCTTTAGCATAATGATGGTGAACACATTTGGTGCTATATTCCTCCCTAATCCTAATCAAATCTTTATTTTGAGCTTCTAGTTTTTCTTTAAGAGGTTTATTGACTTTCTTAATTTTATAAATTTCATTTTTAAGGTCAAAAACCTCTCTAACTAATAATTCATTTTGTTCACAGTATTTATTTATTTTATCTTCACAGGATTTAGAGCATGAGGTTTCACTTACCTTCTTGGTGATTGAAGAACTCATTATTCACCGAAAAATTTTTTGACCGAAAACCACAAAATACTCTTTGACCGAAAACACCAATAGTCAACACCCTGTTGACCGAGAACCTTGAAGGTCAAAATTGTGTCCGAAAGAAAAACTTGACCGGGAACTTAGATTCTTGACCGAGAACCTTGAAGGTCAACCTTTTTTCCGAAGAAAGACTTGACCAAGAAACAGGTTTCTCAACCGAAAACCTTAGCCAAAATCTCTAAGACCGAGAGGTTAACCGAGGATGCGAGGCCTAGAATGCAGACCGAAGACTGAAGGCGTACCGAGAAGTGAAGTTGACCTAACCGAGAACGAGGGGCCGCCGCCGAGAACTTAAGGCTGAGACCAAGAACACCAAAGCTGAGACCGACAAGCTGGAAACCCTAACCGAGATCGATCAGCTGGCTGCCGAGACCTCTCAACCCTAACCGAGAACTCCGAAGTTTGCCGCCGAAGACTCCTAGACTTGACTGAAGACGCCAAAAAACACGAAATTAGTTTTAATTAATACCAAATTCGATCAAAGTCTTCAACACAGTGAACAACACAAAGAACATCAACAACAATTTTCGTCTCAAAAATACTAAAAACAACAAGAAAAACTCCAAGAAACGGTTAATATCTTGCCAATTCGATTGATACGAATCCTTGCTTTGATACCAATTATAAAACCCAATATATAGTATCAATCGAAATCACTAGAATTGGTGCGGAATCCCAATCCAATGATTAACCCAAAAGCAGTTATTATGAATTAAGAACATAGTTATTGATCTTCAATGCACACTATATTGATAATAGTCTAGTACATAAGATTCTGAATTTGCTCTCGGTTCTCTCTTTCTCTCTAAAACACGATCACAACTCCTTAGAATGACCAACTTACTAACTCTATCATTCATGGCTAATAATACATTATATATTAAACCTAATACAAAGCCTAAACAAGCCCAAGCCCAACCAAAATCACCCACCAAAATCAAAGGTGATTTCGGTCCAAACACTACCGAGAATATGGAGAATTCGATCATGTACCGAGAACACTAAAAACCCAAAAAAAGGAAAGTATAAACCATTAATTATATCCTAACACGCAATTTGAGCTCGATCTGCTTGATGAAGTCCTTAAGTATCGAAGTTGCATCTGATTTCTGTCTAAGAAAATAAACCCAAGTAAATCTAGAAAAATCATCAACTATCACTAGAATATAGTTATTACCACCAATGCTCTCGATGGTAGATGGGCCACAAAGATCAATGTGTAAGAGTTCTAGCAGCTCGATTACTTTGGTGTTCACAATAGTCGAGTGACTTTTGCGACTTTGCTTTCCAAGTTCGCATGCAACGCATAGATGTTCCTTCTCAAACTTCAGAAGAGGGAGTCCTCGGACAAGATCACCAAGTACAAGTTTGTTGATGTCCTTGAAGTTGAGATGCGAGAGCCTTCGTTGCCATAGCCAACTGTCATCCGAAGATTCTTTCGTAAGTAGGCATATTGAAGGCTTTCCGGTGATCGGCTTTATATTCAAAGGAAACATCTCTCCCTTTCCTTTGGATTTTAGAAGCATTGTATTTGTTTTCTTCTCTATTAATTATGATCCCTCGTCATCGAATGATACTTTTAACCCTGTACCTACAACCAATTGTGAAACGCTTATTAGGTTATGTTACAAACCTTCCATATATGCTACCTTCCGAATGGAGAATTCGCCATTCGTGATCATGTCATATCCTTTGATCTCTCCTGTGACATTATTTCCAAACTTTAATTTGCCTCCGTCCTCCAGCGATCGGAATTCCCTCAACTCTTCTCTCATTCCAGTCATGTGACGCGAACAGCCACTGTCAATATACCATTTAGAATCATATTGTCCGTCACTGATCATCTACAAAATTCAGAGAGATTTAGGAACCCAAACTTTCTTGTGTCCTAGTGAGGTTTCCTTATATACTGGAAAAGTTATGTACGTATTAACCAGTAGATTCTTTTGAGCAAAGCACTATTTTCTCCTCTGAATATTTTAAAAACCTTCCTTTTATTATCACAAATATTAACCTCAACAGGAATTGATTTTCTTTTAATAAAATCCTTGTGTTTTTCAGCCATTTTCTTTTCGAAAGCTATTTTCTCCTTATTCAAGTTCGCTTCGAATTCTTTGAGAGAAATCTCTGGTTCCGAAACTACTTTCTTTTTGCTCTTAACATCTTTCGATGTGTTGACAGATTTTGAAACATTTGTTTTTAGAGAAAAATTGGGTTTTGTCTTTTCCAAAGGTTTTGATTGTTTTGAGAATGATGGTTTCGGAAAAACTTTTGGTTTTTAAACCTGTGAAGTTGAAGACTGTAGCTTTGAAAACAATTTGGGTTTTGGATTTGAAGAGGATTTCGCATTTTGATTTGCAGATCTTTCTAGGTTAACGGAATTGGAATTTTTTGATTTCTAGAATTGCTTTCTTTCTTTGAAATTTTTCTGATATCTAGCATTTAGTTGCCTTTTCTTAGCAATATGTTCCTCAGCTGACTTATGAATGTTAGCTCTAGGTTTCTGTTTTCTAAGGGCGTGGTTGTTTGCTCGGAGGAGGTTTCACTAGGGATATCCCTAGTGCCACTAGGTCATGCCTGGTCATAACGAAAGTCAACACGATTCAGAGGTTCTGAAGCGTATTTTCCTTTCGTTTTCCAAGAGGTCATTTCAGAAAGACCTTTTGTTTCGTCTGAATTATCTATTGGTCCAGACCAGAAAAATTCATCACATCCATCAGCATTATCATCATTCACAATCGATTTTAGTTCTGATGTGTCGTTTTTGTCCAGTCCGGTTTTTATGAAAACTTGATTAGGGACGGTTTGTACTTTCAGAAATATTGTACCTTTTTCTTTTAAAACGTCTGAAACCTTAGTTTCAACAACACAAACATATTCAACTGAGTTTACAGAAATCACTTTTGCTTTGGGTCAGACTCATTTTGTACAAATGCTAAACAATCAATCTCATCCTCTATAGAAATCTCACTTATGTCACTTTCGTCAAATTCAGAAACATTTTCAGCATCAAAAGTGTTTCCCGAACTCAATTTTGTGCATAAATAGTCAAATTTTTGCACAGTATCAGATTTAATATGTTCTTTATCATTTTCATCCAACATTTGCTTTATCATGCTTTTATGTTCTTTGGACTGAATATATGCTTCAATTTTGTCAAGTCTAATTTTGTAAGATTCAGAAACATCATCAGAGGACACAATGGATTCTCACTTATAACGCTCTGCATCGATTTCATCCTCTTTCAATTAGAGGAAGGGTAAAATCATTTTGTGTATATTTTTACCTATTTCACAGTCAAGATGCAGTTGAGTAATATTGAAATATAATCGCTTTGTAATTAAACAGAAAATATTCCTTTGTTTTAATAATGCTAAATTGTCTCTCTTAAGATAAACAACATCATCTTTTGATCTATTAAGCTCTAACTCCAGCTTCTCTATCCATATTCTCCTCTCTTCACTTTTATTTGTTATCCTGCTGATTTGATCACTTAGGTTAGAATCGCTTAGACGAGTTCTATTTAAACTATCGCTAAAATTAGAGAAAGTATAATTCAAATCATCTAATTCAGATTCGTAACGTGAGACAGGAATATTAAGAGATTGGACTATGGATTTTACCTTACTGATGACCTTCTCGCATTCACTCACCTGTTTTTCAAAAACAGGTCTCGCAGCAAAAAATTTGTCATAGGGCTCTCCACCATCAGTTGCGTATCTCCTCTATTTCGAGACTCCGCTTTGAACCATCAGACATCTATCTTCATACTCAGGTACTCCGGACTTCGCTACAAAACATCCACCATGAGAGGGCTTCCGAACCTCATCATCTTCGGAATCAATGGACCAAACTTCGACACTCCCAAATTCATCACCACCTTCCTGCACAATCAAAGCAGGCTTCGCATTCCCAGCATTCTTTTTCTTCTGTAACTACCCAAATTTTCAAAATAAATTTTTCATTTTTAAATAGTGAATAAATTTCCAATAAAAAATAAATCTCAAGAACAATTGTTTTCAAATTCATAACATCAAGAATTTTTATTTCAAAAATCAGAGTGTCCCATCAAATCAAATGTCGGAGAGGGCATGTCGCGTCATCAATCCTTGCCCTTGCCCTTAGGCTCAGAAGTACCTGAAATAAATCAACAAATTGTAAGTTAATGCTTAGTGAGTTCCCAAGAGCATACCCCACACAATCCACGTAATCACACAATCCATATTAGTTATAAAACCTACATAAACCATATAAGCCATGCATACAACATATATGGATGTTGTGGGCTCCCCCCAGGATCCTACTCCAGGAAGCCATGGGCTCCCCACATGGTCTTACACCTAAGCACCATGGGCTCCCACCATCGTCTGTAATAGGAAAGTCATGGGCTCTCCACATGGTCTTACATCCAAGTGTCATGGGCTCTCCCATGGTCTTTAATAGGAAACCATGGGCTCTCCACATGGTCTTACATCCAGGTGTCATGGGCTCTCCCATGCTCTTACATACAAGCAAACCACATATACAACTAGCATACCTCCTAGCACATAACCATCTAAAATACCACATAACACTACTTCAACTAGTGTACCACATATCATAGAATGGGCCAGCCTTGGTGCCTTCGACCCATTGGTATGGTGAGGAGACTCACCTCTCAAGAATGTTGAACTGATAACATAGGATCAGATAAATCCCAACGTGCAACTCCAACTCAACTGCCTATAGCCATCATGTGATTAACTTGTCAAAATCCCGAAATGCCATAAATACCCTAAAAGTCAAAATTAGTCAACCCCAGTCAAATTCCAAGTCAACAGTCAAGGTCAACAATCCATGCTGACCCCAACTCGTCGAGTTCCTTCAGAGTCCAGAAAACCGGGACAAACCCTAGCCAACTCGCCGAGTTGTCTCATAAACTCGACGAGTTCATTTAATATCTAGTAGATGAGGAAACACGATCCAACTCGTCGAGTTGTCAGGGCAACTCGTCGAGTTTTCCCCCTTGTTTGCTTATTCTGATGATATGTTGATTGCAGGGACTCTAGGCCTTAGATCTGAAACCTAAAGGTGCCTAGAAGGATAAAGTTTCCAAAATTATCCTCTAGAAGAGGTTCTATTCCTCAAAACGTTCCAAAGATGGAGGCTTTATGGACATGCATGTCCAATGCATGTCTTGAAGTCAAAATAGCCAAAGAGGGAAAGTATACCCTAAAATCCATGCATGGCATCCATGTTTGGCCAAAAGCTAGATCTAGCCCTCCATGTCCAACATGCATGCCCGATGCATATCCTCAAGTGTTTGGATCGTCCTCTCACTCTGGCCGTCTGGCTGGGGGTGGTATGATGTGTTGAAACGTAACTGAGTGCCCAGTTCCTCGTGGAACTTCTTTCCAGAATCTAGATGTAAATCGGACATCCTGGTCAGAGACTACTAACACTGGCACCCCGTGTCTAGGCACCACCTCTCGCACATAAATATCCGCTAATTTCTCGACAGAGATGCTCTCGGAGATCGGAATAAAATGGGTTGTCTTCGCCAGCCTATCCACAATAACCCATATCGCGTCCACGCCCATCGCTGTCCTCGGTAACTTCGAGATGAAGTCCATGGTGATCTCTTTCCACTTCCACATAGGAATGGGTAGCAGCTGAACCTTTCCATGCCGCCGTTGATGTTCGGCCTTGACCTTCCTGCAGGTCAAGCACCGCTCCACGAACCAAGCGATCTCCCGTTTCATGCAGGGCCACCAATAGCTCAGTCTCAAATCTCTATACATTTTTGTATCTCCCAGATGTATAGAGAACTTGGACTTGTGTGCCACCTCTAATATCTGATGGGTTTTGAGCATTACGTCAATCCTATGGTGCACATGCAAACCCTAAAGCTTTGGATCTAGTTTATCTAGTTGTACATGCAATAATCGTCCAAAGCTCATAAACCCTAGATCTAGCATACTATAATCAAAATTAACATGTAATTAGGGTTTAGATCTTACCTTGATTGTTATGCAGCAATAACAATCACAAACCTTCTTGATCTTGACTCTTGAAAGCTTAGTGCCCTAAGTGTTGCACCTCTAATGGAGTCACAAACACCATAAGCAACAAGATGACTTAGGAGAGGGGGAGGAGGCACAAAATTCGTCCAAGGCACTCTTGAGGAGCATAGGGCCGAATTTTGGGAGCCTTAGGGTTCCTTTTATAGGTGAGCTGCTAGGGTTTCAGTCAAAACCCTAATTGGATTGCTTAGCCACCAAGCAGCCCTTTAGATCTTTCCAGAATCAAGGCCTGGACGATTTCTAAGTGGGCTTCCACCTTGAATTCGTCCCCCTTATTCCTAAGGGATCTACAGCCCAAAACCAATTATCTTATAATTGCAATTCCAGTCCCCTAAGTTTAATTAATCTCTTTTGATCACAAAATTAATTCTAAATTAATTCTTGATCAATATTAATTAAACAATATGATTTCTCTTTTAATATATTATTCATATAATATATTAATAAATCGTAATTAATCCTCTTTCTTCTTAATTCATCCTATCAGTTGCTATGGTGAAGGCAACCCAAAAGGACCATGCTCATAATCGGGTCAAGTACATACCAAAATAGTTATGGGCTTAGCACCTAATCCAACAACATCATCTGTCTCACTCCCTTGGTCACCGGTACCCACACCCGGCCACATTGTGTCAAGACTACAATTGAACACATCAACTTAGTCCCGGCTTGGCCAAGCGCTTAGGGTGTCATCACTAAATCATCGAGGGGCCCACATATATCGCTTTTATCCCACTTTGGGTAAAAGGAACGGATAAACTTCAACTCAAATGCTCGCTTGTACCTACTCATCAAATCACACACAACAATATGTTTCATAACACCAAGTTATTGGTGCATTTACATATTATCAATGTGCAACCGACTTGTAAATTACAACTCACATGTCTCCGTTTCAAGAATATAAGATATTATCGTCTCACTAATCACTTGTGATAAAAACCATGAAGTGATTCAAGTGAGCGTGGGTTTAATCCAATACTCAAATCTTATTTCAGGAGTACTCATGAACACTACAACAGACTTTTGCTATGTCTAATGAACATTAGACAATCTATAAGCCAATTCATGACAGTCTTCTTTCATACCTACTTCCAAAGTATGAGCGACTGTGGATGGTTTGAATAATCTTATTATTCGGGAAGTCAAAACACGCAAAGTGAAACACAAGAGTAATACTAATCCTATATGGCCCTAAAATTTTGAGTATAAATAAAACACCTTTATTTAATCACCATATTGATTACTCATTATTCATTGTATAATGTTTCAGATAATCAACTTATTACTTGAATTATAACAACAGTTGTCCCATGCTCCAAGCATGCACACTCTGTTTTCCTATGGTCCTTACTTTGTGAAATAGATCAAATGAACACATTTCCAATGATTCTCATTTCAGAATTCCCAATCCTTATCATAAGTGTAAGAATATCAAATTCTTGCCACTATTAGAATGTGTTAGATTCAAACATTTTACGCAATGATCCTTTTGTAATGTCAAAGCACCAAAGTCACCAAGACTTTGCCAATGAAATTACAAAGTACCCTATGAAGTCTCACATTTAAAGTACATTCCTTTGAACATCCTTCTTGCATAAAAGTTTCTAATCTACATAGATTCTTAATATCCAACTCCTATTATGGAAACATTTCCATATTTGTCATATGACAACTCATTCTAAATAGAATCCTATTCATAATAATGTCGATATGGTCCATCCATTACAATACTTCCAACTGCCCACAAGTGACCAATCCTTGGAGAACCTTAGATTGTCCTTGACAGTTGTTTAATTAATTTTAGTCATGTCCGGTTCTGTCCTTTTTCCCTCTTAATGCCCTAGGCATTCGGAAAATCAGAACGGACGAATATTACAGCATATGCAATCGATCATATACCCGAAGCGTGTGGGATACGATACATAATGTCTTACATAAAGACATGATACTTTACCACTCTTTCGCTATAATATTTCCATATATAGAATTTCCTTATGTTGAATCTTTTCAACATACCATTCATATATGTTTTTTGACTAAATTTGATTAAAATTTCTCGATCTAAGCTTTTAGATTTGAAATGAAGTATAAGTTGGTCTCCCTTAATTATAGCAAACCAACTTTTCAACCTCTGCAACTTTGCGAATTGAACCTTTTGTTTCTCTATGATTAATATTGCTAACTTGCAACATAATAATCATGCTCCCACTAACATGATAATTATTTCCTTACCAGCATAACACTTATGCTCCCACTAGCTTTGACATGTATTTAGAAATTAGTTGGACTTCTAGAAATCAATACTTATTGACTTTCTTGCCAAAGTTCATATTGCTAATACGAGAGGCTTCGATAAACCTTTATCCAAGCTTCTCAAACTCACACACCTTCCCTTATATAGCTCATATGTGTGTCTAAACCATTTTAGAACAGATAGTAATAAGTCTTAAATGATCAAACTAATTGCCAAATCTCACAATTTGAACTATAAAGATGGATGTCGTAATCATAATCGAATTTGAGAACGCAAATATCACAATTGCTATCTCTTTAAAATCTCTCTTAGTGAAAGTGTTTCCTCACAATCATTTTCATTAAGGAGAGAAACCTTATGACACTTAGATTTTATTGTGTTTGTGTTCATATCCATGTGAATTTGTCATAACCATAATCATAAGACAAGGTTTGTGACAAATCCAAACTCATATGGAGTGAACTTTTTCAATCTTTATTTCTTGCCTCATGGCAGCACGAGCGCCCACCATTGCTTCCAAGTTGTTAAGCAACTCACCTATACAGATCAATGAACTTTCATTAATCAAGGTGCTTTGCCTTTATGCATTGAAATGAGAACTCACAGAACTCACATGCATAGTTAACTTAACTGGAATGGCATAGAAAACAAGAATATGTCAACTAGAGATTAATCAATTCTTGAAGCTTTTCAAGATCATTAAGACTCCCACTGACCTCTTGACATATAAGATTCCCTTGTCAAAAAACATTTATTGACAAACAAATACTCAAGAGTTAGTGCGGATTCTTATCAAGACAACACTTCATACAATTGGTCTTACTCGGTCTTTGTCTTATCCAAGACATCACAACTTACCAGTTTCAAATGTGCAGGAATAAGAAAACCTTTCCTAATCCACACTTGATGAGTGTTTTAAACTTACTGAAGACGTGTCACTCAATATCACAATCTTGGAGTACGATTCTAAGACTTGATTTTGGAACGAAGTATGATTCACCTTTTGATTTTACTACTTCAACAATTCCTGATTCCTCTTCTCAGCCATACTAGTGCACTAAGATTTACTTAGAGGATCAATTGTGATATGGTTTCATAATCAATGAGACGATCATAAAACATGATACTAAAGTACTCTCCCATCTTTTCAGATTGGAGAAACTTTTATCTTTCTGTCCAATTGATTCTTCTTATTCGTTCTGTCATTCATTGAAACTTTTCAGTGATTCAAAATTACACTTAATCTTGTAAGCATAACCACATTTACTAGACTTTTAGTAAATAATGAAGAATAATCTTATTGTTATATGTGGTGGACTTGACCAGTGCACAACATTGCGTACCAGGTCTCCTAGTCTTTCACTTGACTCACATACTTATGTGAACAAGGAATTAGTCTTAATTTCCTAAGTACAAAGATTTCCATACATCACATGACTCAAATCATATGATTCCAAGCTTCTGTCCAATTGAAACTTGGGCGATGGGAATCTTTCCTTACTTAGAAAATTACGACAGTACCATAAATAACATAACTAAGAATCACATCCAGTTAATATTGCTTATAATAGAAACACACACGCATCAGTTTTCACAAATGACATTGCAAGGAGATAAATAAGACAAAACTCAAAATTTATTTTATTTATAAAAAGGTGTGGAAAACTTGTCCTTACAATGTAAATTCAAATGAAAACTCTGGTATTACATATTCCTAAGCAATCTATTGTTGGATAAGGTGTCTAAGTCCATAACTTTATTTGGTATATACTTGACCCGACCCGGCATGGTCCATTTGGGTTGCACTTCACCCGAACTATTTGTATGGATAATCTTTTGAGAATTGTATGTTTATGGTTTGTTAATATATTATAAGTTATAATATATTAATATGAAATCATATTATCTAATTAGTATTGATCATAAATTAATTTAGAATAAATTTGGTGATCAAAAAATGTGACTAATTAAATATGGGCTCTTGTATTTTATATAGTGTGGGCTAATACTCATTTGGAATGGGCTAGGCTTGCATGGGAGTCCATGGATAGTCCATGGAGCTTTTAACCCATGGATCATTGGAAAGGAAGAGTCATGGGTATTAGGGTTTACATGGATGTAACCCTAATCCTCCACACTATATAAAGGAGTCTTTGGCACTTGATTTGGCACTAGTAGTGTGTGAGAAAGGTGGTGGCCGAATTCTAGAGTGTGCACATACATTCTCATAGTTTTCCAACGTTTGTGGTGATTTGTGACTTCCATTTGAGGCATCCATATTATTGGTGCTAGGCTCTCAAACTCCAAGGAATCAATCACTACTAAAAGGTATGTAATTCTTCTAGCATTTTATGATTCAAGTTCCCCATGCCATGCTAGTTAGGATGTAAACCTTGGAAAATTATTATTTGCATGTATCTTATAAAAAAACATAGATCCAAGGTTTCTAGGGTTGTATTTACACCTTAGGAGTGTTAGAATGCTCGAAACCCATCATCTATCATAATTCTAAGCAGCAGCTCAAAAATCCGATCATCGAATCATGCGATCGAAATCCATTTCTTCGCGATCAGACTCAGCTCACTTCTTCATTTAAGCTTCCTTTTCTTTTCTTCGATCCTACAACACATCAAAATGCAATCTTATCACATCATGTGTTAAGAATCTAAAACATAAAACTTAATAGATTTAGATAGTGGATTTTACTTGAAGCAGAGTCATACATCTTGACTCTCCCATCTTCGCGGTCTCTTAGGTAAATCTGGCAGCTTCGCATCCAATGCCCCTTCTCTTGGCAATAGAAACAAATGGACTCTTTTGGAATGGTACACGGGACAATCTCAGACTTAGCCTTTCTCTTTCCTAGAGAAAACCTTTCTGGACTTCCAATGTTGCCATTGTCAATGTTCATGGAAGTTTGGGACATTGATTTACCAGACAGATTTGCTTGACAAGTGAGCCATATTTTTTCTGATTCGGCAGCAATAAGCAAATAAGTCAAATCAATGAGGGTCATGTCGTGGTCCATCATATAGTACTCTCTAATGAACTCGCTATATGAGTCAGGAAATGATTGAAGAACCGAGTCAACAGCCAACTTCCTTGAGACTACGACACCTAACTTTCCTACTTTGTCAAAATGCAATGTAACATCCCAAAATTCAAGCCTAAAAATTTCATTTTTGATTAATTAATTCATAAAACATTTATTAGAAAATATTGTATAAACACGTCATCTCAAAAAACCAAGTATCATGTTTGAAACCCACAACATAAACAAATGTCATATCAGAGTACAATCCCAGAGAACACCATGCGGAAAATCATGTGTGTGTGTGATGCCATGCTACGCCGCCGGCTCCTTCCCCTTAGACGAAGAGGTACCTGAAACCAAAACTGAAACCGTAAGCACAAAGCTTAGTGAGTTCCCCCATCATACCACATACCATACAATATCATCGGTATCTTTCAACCGGTAACCATTCATCGGTATCTTTCAACCGGTAATCATTCATCGGTATCTTTCAACCGGTAACCATTCATCGGTATCTTTCAACCGGTAACTGGGGACTATTCCACCCCCTACCACTAACATACAATACAAGATATAAGCATACAGTCAGGCATATCCGGGTACTGATCTACCCCTCGGTCCTAAGGACCACTATCAGGGAAACTATCCTTATCATGCACGTAACATATCATACAGATATAACTCATAACCAAACCAAGATAATTATCACAAAGACAATCATCTTCTAAATACTCCTCATTGGTGGGCCGGCATTGTGGCCGTAGACCCACCCCTACTGGAAGGTAACTCACCTCGTACAAGTGGCTGCTGATAATCTGTGCGGGAAACCTCCGTCCGCTGCTGCTCCGGAAATCCTCCGGCTACAAACCCCATAAACACTCAGTTAGAAACTAATCTCTATACTTAGGGTAAAATGACCATTTACCCCCAACCAAGTCCAGTCAAAGTCAAAGTCAACTTCCAGTTGACCCGACTCGCCGAGTTGGGCCGTCAACTCGCCGAGTCCCTCACTCTCTACTCGTCCTCATCCGTGAGCCTACTCGTCGAGTTGGGCCGTCAACTCGACGAGTTCTTCTCTCATTCGAACGCCCCATGAAAACTCATCCGACTCGCCGAGTTGATGAACAACTCGTCGAGTTGGCCTTTATCTGATGAACCAGATCTGTCCTCAACTCGCCGAGTTGATGAACAACTTCCTGAGTTCTAAGGAGATTGCCTTGGACTCGCTGAGTCCGTTCATGCACTCGCCGAGTCCCATGAACTTCCAGCACAATGGCTTAGTCCAGAACGTTGGATCACTCCCTGGGACCCCCTTAAAACCTTTCCACACTCAACTGGGTTCTTTTGACCCTCAACAGAAAGGGCAAAACCCTTAGACTCGCCGAGTCCAAGAATGGACTCGTCGAGTCGGTCTCATCCCCTCACTAAAACTTCGATTTCAGATGAACAACACTTGACCAAATGATAGATCCCAACCCCTGGACTCGATCTAGCATGTAAAGTTACAAACTTTACGTGCATGCATGGGACATTAGAGCTTAAAAGGCTCTAAAATGGTTCTTTTGTTGCATGGGGCCTTCCTTGGGTGCAAAAGCAACCTAGATCTGACTTGTGACTCATAAAACGACATGATACAGAAGCCCAAACCCCCAACCATGTTTGCAAACTTGGTTGGCCACCAAAAATTGCTTATAAAAGCCCTAAATCACCTCAAAGAGGGATCTAACAAATGAATGAGCAAGGTTCAGACTTTATACCTTCCAAAGACTGCAAATGATGAACCAAACTCGAATCCTTCAGTCCCCTCTTGATCCTTCTATGCTCTTCCTTCTTCCTTGAGGTCAAAACTCACAAGAATCACTCAAAAAGTCTTAGAGCTTCTCAAAAACGCCTAGGGTTTGATATGAGGGGTTTCTGGAAGCATAAAGGGGCGATGGGGGCTGCATAAGGTTGTTTAAATAGGGTGCAAACCCTCAGATTAGGGTTTTTGTCCAGACAGAGGCCACTCGCCGAGTCCGGGACCCGACTCGGCGAGTCCGCGACTTAAACCTCGTGCCCCTTCCCGCTCCTACTCGGCGAGTCGAGCCTTTGACTCGCCGAGTCCAAGGCCAAACATGCGAAATACTCAAAGATTTAAATAAAAGAATACGTACCAAGAACCAGGTGCTACAAATCTCCCCCACTTATTTTAGACTTCGTCCTCGAAGTCTGCTGCTTGCTCCTAAAACAGCTCGGGGTAATGCATCATCATCTCATCCATCGGCTCCCAAGTCCACTCCGACCCCTTCCGGTGCTGCCATTGCACCTTCACGAGTTCCACTCTCTTGTTCCTCAGATCCTTCGACTTCCGGTCGAGGATCGCTACAGGCCGCTCGATGTAATTTAGGCTGTCATCAACCTGAATGTCCTCCAAAGGCACCACTGCAGTGTCGTCCACCAGGCACTTCTGCAGCTGCGAAACATGGAAAGTGTTGTGTATCTGTCTGAGCTCGGCCGGCAAATCCAACCTATACGACACCTTGCCCACCCGGGCTAATACCCTGAACGGACCAATGTACCTGGGGCCTAACTTGCCCCGCTTCCTGAATCTGATGACACCTTTCCAAGGCGACACCTTCAGGAGAACCATATCCCCGACCTGGAACTCCAGGTCTGATCGACGCTTGTCGGCATAACTTTTCTGCCGACTCTGAGCAGTCTGAAGCCTGCTCCGAGCCTGCTGAATCCTCTCGGTCGTCTCGAGCACCACTTCGGTGCTCCCCATCACTCTCTGTCCAACCTCGCCCCAACATATCGGGGTCCTGCACTTCCTCCCATACAACATCTCGAAGGGAGGACGGTCGATACTCGCATGATAGCTATTATTATACGAGAATTCCGCCAACGGAAGGTAGGTATCCCAGCTACCTCCAAAGTCTAAAACACACGCCCGCAGCATGTCCTCCAGAGTCTGAATGGTCCGCTCGCTCTGGCCATCCGTCTGCGGGTGAAAGGCGGTGCTAAAATGCAGATGAGTACCCAGCTCGTCATGAAACTTCTTCCAGAACCTGGAAGTGAATCGCACATCCCTATCCGAAATCACCGAAACTGGCACTCCGTGCCGCGCCACCACCTCTCTGATGTAGATATCGGCCAATTTCTCGACCGAGATGCCCTCCTGGATCAGGATAAAGTGGGCGCTCTTTGTCAATCGATCGACGATGACCCAAATCGAATCCACTCCCCGCGCGGTCCTGGGAAGCTTGGTGATGAAATCCATCGTGATGGCTTCCCATTTCCACAGCGGGATATCCAACGGCTGCATCTTGCCGTGCGGTCTCTGGTGCTCGGCCTTGACCTTCCTGCAGGTTAAGCACCGCTCCACATACCATGCCACGTCCCGCTTCATGCAGGGCCACCAGTAATCGGGACGAAGATCCCTATACATCTTCGTCGCTCCGGGATGGATGGAAAATCGGGATTTGTGCGCCTCCTCCATCAGGACCTGGCGCACGCCTCCATGATAAGGGATCCACACCCTACGGTGAAGGGTCAATAACCCTCGGCTATCATAATCGAAGGAGGAAACCTGACCCACTATACGCTCACTCTTCCGATGTTCCTCCTTCATGGCCTCCTGTTGGGCCTCCCGAATCCGCTCCAAAAGCGGAGTCACCACTGTCATCCGCATGCAGATACCTCTGATCGGCGCCGCCTTGCGGCTAAGCGCGTCAGCCACCACGTTGGCCTTCCCCGGATGGTAAAGGATCTCGCAGTCATAATCCTTTACCACGTCCAACCACCGACGCTGCCTCATGTTCAGATTCGGCTGATCCATGAGGTACCTCAAGCTCTTGTGGTCCGTGTAAATCGTACAACGAACCCCATAGAGGTAATGTCGCCAAATCTTGAGGGCGAACACAACAGCCCCCAACTCCAAATCATGTGTCGGGTAGTTCGCCTCGTGACGCTTCAGATGCCTCGACGCGTAGGCGATGACGTGCCCTCTCTGCATCAATACCGTACCCAAACCTGAAATGGACGCGTCACAGTATACTACAAAATCCTCCATGCCCTCTGGCAGGGCTAAGATTGGCGCTTCGCACAATCTCTGTCTCAAAGCCTCAAACGCTGCCTGCTGCTCAGGCCCCCAACGAAAGACCACATCCTTCCTCGTTAGCCTGGTCAGGGGTAATGCTATCTTGGAGAAATCCTGGATGAATCTCCGATAGTAGCCAGCTAATCCCAGGAAACTCCGAATCTCAGATGGAGACTTCGGAACCTCCCATCTCATCACGGCCTCCACCTTGGCCGGATCCACCGAAATCCCGTTCTGGTTGACAAGGTGCCCAAGAAACTGCACCTCGCGCAACCAGAACTCACACTTGGAGAACTTGGCATACAAGTTCTCCCTCGTCAAGGTCTCTAGAACCTCTCGCAGATGCTCCTCATGCTGCTCTCGCGTCTTCGAGTAAACCAAGATATCATCAATAAATACTATCACCGATCGGTCTAACATCGGTCTACACACGTGGTTCATTAGGTCCATGAACGCGGCAGGAGCATTGGTGAGCCCGAATGGCATCACCACAAACTCATAATGGCCATAACGCGTCCGAAACGCAGTCCTCTGCATATCCTCCTCTCTGACCCTCATCTGATGATACCCCGAACGCAAATCAATCTTGGAGAACCAAGATGCTCCCTGTAGCTGGTCAAAGAGGTCATCAATCCTCGGGAGTGGGTAGCGGTTCTTCACCGTTACCTTATTCAGCTCCCGATAATCTATACACATCCGATGCGACCCGTCCTTCTTCTTCACAAACAGAATCGGGGCTCCCCAGGGTGAACTGCTCGGTCGAATGAAACCCTTTTCTAACAGCTCCTGAAGCTGTGTAGACAACTCCTGCATCTCAGGAGGAGCCAACCGATACGGTGCCTTGGCTATCGGAGCCGCACCAGGGACTAGGTCGATCCTGAACTCCACCTGTCGCTCCGGAGGTATCCCAGGCAACTCCTCGGGGAATACGTCCGCAAACTCTCGTACCACGGGCACATCGTCCACCGTAATCCTACCCGCCTCCCGGGTATCCATAACGTAGGCGACATAACCTACGCAACCCTGCTGAAGGTAACGCCTAGCTCTCGCTGCTGAACTTAAAGCTGGTCCTCGCTGTGGCCTCTCGCCCTGAATCACCAGCTCTCCCCCACTTGGGGTCCTGATCCGTACCAACTGTTGCGCGCAGTCGATCACTGCCCCATTGGGGCTCAACCAATCCATGCCAATAATGACCTTGTTCCCCCGCAAAGGTATGGGAACCAGGTCCACCAGGTAGCGCTCCTCGAATAATCTAAGCACACAATCTTGGAACACCGTCGATGCTCGCACCGAACGGTCGTCTGCAATATTTACCTCTAGAGGGCAATCCAACATACCCGAAGACTCGGAAAACCTCTTGCTGAGCGCAAGAGAAACAAACGATCGGGTAGCGCCCGAATCAAACAACACCTGAACTGGGATGCCGCTCACATGGAACGATCCTAAACAGAGCACATATCAATAACATAAACATCATAAAAATAAATCAGAGGGAAAGAATCATACCCGTCACCACATCGGGTGCAGCGCGTGCCTCCTCGGCTGTCAGCTGAAACGCTCGGCTCCGCACCACTGGAGCCTCTGCCTTGACCTTCCGGCCATCTGCAACCCGCGGCGTCCCTGAGACCGGCGCCGCTGCTGGCGCTGCTGCCAATCTCGGGCAGTTGGCCCTTTTGTGGCCTCTCTGATTGCAGTGGAAGCAAATCAGGTCTGTCGTCTGTACTGTGGGGGGGGGTGCCGCGGCGTCCCTGAGACCGGCGCCGCTGCTGGCGCTGCTGCCAATCTCTGGCAGTTGGCCCTTTTGTGGCCTCTCCACCATCAGTTGCGTATCTCCTCTATTTCGAGACTCCGCTTTGAACCATTAGACATCTATCTTCATACTCAGGTACTTCGGACTTCGCTACAAAACATCCACCATGAGAGGGCTTCCGAACCTCATCATCTTCGGAATCAATGGACCAAACTTCGACACTCCCAAATTCATCACCACCTTCCTGCACAATCAAAGCAGGCTTCGCATTCCCAGCATTCTTTTTCTTCTGTAACTACCCAAATTTTCAAAATAAATTTTTCATTTTTAAATAGTGAATAAATTTCCAATAAAAAATAAATCTCAAGAACAATTGTTTTCAAATTCATAACATCAACAATTTTTATTTCAAAAATCAGAGTGTCCCATCAAATCAAATGTCGGAGAGGGCATGTCGCGTCATCAAGCTTTGCCCTTGCCCTTAGGCTCAGAAGTACCTGAAATAAATCAACAAACTGTAAGTTAATGCTTAGTGAGTTCCCAAGAGCATACCCCACACAATCCACGTAATCACACAATCCATATTAGTTATAAAACCTACATAAACCATATAAGCCATGCATACAACATATAGGGATGTTGTGGGCTCCCCCCAGGATCCTACTCCAGGAAGCCATGGGCTCCCCACATGGTCTTACACCTAAGCACCATGGGCTCCCACCATCGTCTGTAATAGGAAAGTCATGGGCTCTCCACATGGTCTTACATCCAAGTGTCATGGGCTCTCCCATGGTCTTTAATAGGAAACCATGGGCTCTCCACATGGTCTTACATCCAGGTGTCATGGGCTCTCCCATGCTCTTACATACAAGCAAACCACATATACAACTAGCATACCTCCTAGCACATAACCATCTAAAATGCCACATAACACTACTTCAACTAGTGTACCACATATCATAGAATGGGCCAGCCTTGGTGCCTTCGACCCATTGGTATGGTGAGGAGACTCACCTCTCAAGAATGTTGAACTGATAACATAGGATCAGATAAGTCCCAACGCGCAACTCCAACTCAACTGCCTATAGCCATCATGTGATTAACTTGTCAAAATCCCGAAATGCCATAAATACCCTAAAAGTCAAAATTAGTCAACCCCAGTCAAATTCCAAGTCAACAGTCAAGGTCAACAATCCATGCTGACCCCAACTCGTCGAGTGCATCTAGCAACTCGTCGAGTTCCTTCAGAGTCCAGAAAACTGGGACAAACCCTAGCCAACTCGCCGAGTTGTCTCATCAACTCGACGAGTTCATTTAATATCTAGTAGATGAGGAAACACGATCCAACTCGTCGAGTTGTCAGGGCAACTCGTCGAGTTTTCCCCCTTGTTTGCTTATTCTGATGATATGTTGATTGCAGGGACTCTAGGCCTTAGATCTGAAACCTAAAGGTGCCTAGAAGGATAAAGTTTCCAAAATTATCCTCTAGAACCACCCCGAATGCTCTAAAGCCCTTAACAAAAGTTGGAAAGCTCAAAAGCTTAGCCATATGGTTCAAGACTCTAGGGATCTGGAATCCCTCTTTTCCAGAAGAGGTTCTATTCCTCAAAACGTTCCAAAGATGGAGGCTTTATGGACATGCATGTCCAATGCATGTCTTGAAGTCAAAATAGCCAAAGAGGGAAAGTATACCCTAAAATCCATGCATGGCATCCATGTTTGGCCAAAAGCTAGATCTAGCCCTCCATGTCCAACATGCATGCCCGATGCATATCCTCAAGTGTTTGGATCGTCCTCTCACTCTGGCCGTCTGGCTGGGGGTGGTATGATGTGTTGAAACGTAACTGAGTGCCCAGTTCCTCGTGGAACTTCTTTCCAGAATCTAGATGTAAATCGGACATCCTGGTCAGAGACTACTAACACTGGCACCCCGTGTCTAGGCACCACCTCTCGCACATAAATATCCGCTAATTTCTCGACAGAGATGCTCTCGGAGATCGGAATAAAATGGGTTGTCTTCGTCAGCCTATCCACAATAACCCATATGGCGTCCACGACCATCGCTGTCCTCGGTAACTTCGAGATGAAGTCCATGGTGATCTCTTTCCACTTCCACATAGGAATGGGTAGCAGCTGAACCTTTCCATGCCGCCGTTGATGTTCGGCCTTGACCTTCCTGCAGGTCAAGCACCGCTCCACGAACCAAGCGATCTCCCGTTTCATGCAGGGCCACCAATAGCTCAGTCTCAAATCTCTATACATTTTTGTATCTCCCAGATGTATAGAGAACTTGGACTTGTGTGCCTCCTCTAATATCTGATGGGTTTTGAGCATTACGTCAATCCTATGGTGCACATGCAAACCCTAAAGCTTTGGATCTAGTTTATCTAGTTGTACATGCAATAATCATCCAAAGCTCATAAACCCTAGATCTAGCATACTATAATCGAAATTAACATGTAATTAGGGTTTAGATCTTACCTTGATTGTTATGCAGCAATAACAATCACAAACCTTCTTGATCTTGACTCTTGAAAGCTTAGTGCCCTAAGTGTTGCACCTCTAATGGAGTCACAAACACCATAAGCAACAAGATGACTTAGGAGAGGGGGGAGGAGGCACAAAATTCGTCCAAGGCACTCTTGAGGAGCATAAGGCTGAATTTTGGGAGCCTTAGGGTTCCTTTTATAGGTGAGCTGCTAGGGTTTCAGTCAAAACCCTAATTGGATTGCTTAGCCACCAAGCAGCCCTTTAGATCTTTCCAGAATCAAGGCCTGGACGATTTCTAAGTGGGCTTCCACCTTGAATTCGTCCCCCTTATTCCTAAGGGATCTACAGCCCAAAACCAATTATCTTATAATTGCAATTCCAGTCCCCTAAGTTTAATTAATCTCTTTTGATCACAAAATTAATTCTAAATTAATTCTTGATCAATATTAATTAAACAATATGATTTCACTTTTAATATATTATTCATATAATATATTAATAAATCGTAATTAATCCTCTTTCTTCTTAATTTATCCTATCAGTTGCTATGGTGAAGGCAACCCAAAAGGACCATGCTCATAATCGGGTCAAGTACATACCAAAATAGTTATGGGCTTAGCACCTAATCCAACAACATCATCTGTCTCACTCCCTTGGTCAACGGTACCCACACCCGGCCACATTGTGTCAAGACTACAATTGAACACATCAACTTAGTCCCGGCTTGGCCAAGCGCTTAGGGTGTCATCACTAAATCATCGAGGGGCCCACATATATCGCTTTTATCCCACTTTGGGTAAAAGGAACGGATAAACTTCAACTCAAATGCTCGCTTGTACCTACTCATCAAATCACACACAACAATATGTTTCATAACACCAAGTTATTGGTGCATTTACATATTATCAATGTGCAACCGACTTGTAAATTACAACTCACATGTCTCCGTTTCAAGAATATAAGATATTATCGTCTCACTAATCACTCGTGATAAAAACCATGAAGTGATTCAAGTGAGCGTGGGTTAAATCCAATACTCAAATCTTATTTCAGGAGTACTCATGAACACTACAACTGACTTTTGCTATGTCTAATGAACATTAGACAATCTATAAGCCAATTCATGACAGTCTTCTTTCATACCTACTTCCAAAGTATGAGCGACTGTGGATGGTTTGAATAATCTTATTATTCGGGAAGTCAAAACACGCAAAGTGAAACACAAGAATAATACTAATCCTATATGGCCCCAAAATTTTGAGTATAAATAAAACACCTTTATTTAATCACCATATTGATTACTCATTATTCATTGTATAATGTTTCAGATAATCAACTTATTACTTGAATTATAACAACAGTTGTCCCATGCTCCAAGCATGCACACTCTGTTTTCCTATGGTCCTTACTTTGTGAAATAGATCAAATGAACACATTTCCAATGATTCTCATTTCAGAATTCCCAATCCTTATCATAAGTGTAAGAATATCAAATTCTTGCCACTATTAGAATGTGTTAGATTCAAACATTTTACGCAATGATCCTTTTGTAATGTCAAAGCACCAAAGTCACCAAGACTTTGCCAATGAAATTACAAAGTACCCTATGAAGTCTCACATTTAAAGTACATTCCTTTGAACATCCTTCTTGCATAAAAGTTTCTAATCTACATAGATTCTTAATATCCAACTCCCATTATGGAAACATTTCCATATTTGTCATATGACAACTCATTCTAAATAGAATCCTATTCATAATAATGTCGATATGGTCCATCCATTACAATACTTCCAACTGCCCACAAGTGACCAATCCTTGGAGAACCTTAGATTGTCCTTGACAGTTGTTTAATTAATTTTAGTCATGTCCGGTTCTGTCCTTTTTCCCTCTTAATGCCCTAGGCATTCGGAAAATCAGAACGGACGAATATTACAGCATATGCAATCGATCATATACCTGAAGCGTGTGGGATACGATACAAAATGTCTTACATAAAGACATGATACTTTACCACTCTTTCGCTATAATATTTCCATATATAGAATTTCCTTATGTTGAATCTTTTCAACATACCATTCATATATGTTTTTTGACTAAATTTGATTAAAATTTCTCGATCTAAGCTTTTAGATTTGAAATGAAGTATAAGTTGGTCTCCCTTAATTATAGCAAACCAACTTTTCAACCTCTGCAACTTTGCGAATTGAACCTTTTGTTTCTCTATGATTAATATTGCTAACTTGCAACATAATAATCATGCTCCCACTAACATGATAATTATTTCCTTACCAGCATAACACTTATGCTCCCACTAGCTTTGACATGTATTTAGAAATTAGTTGGACTTCTAGAAATCAATACTTATTGACTTTCTTGCCAAAGTTCATATTGCTAATACGAGAGGCTTCGATAAACCTTTATCCAAGCTTCTCAAACTCACACACCTTCCCTTATATAGCTCATATGTGTGTCTAAACCATTTTAGAACAGATAGTAATAAGTCTTAAATGATCAAACTAATTGCCAAATCTCATAATTTGAACTATAAAGATGGATGTCGTAATCATAATCGAATTTGAGAACGCAAATATCACAATTGCTATCTCTTTAAAATCTCTCTTAGTGAAAGTGTTTCCTCACAATCATTTTCATTAAGGAGAGAAACCTTATGACACTTAGATTTTATTGTGTTTGTGTTCATATCCATGTGAATTTGTCATAACCATAATCATAAGACAAGGTTTGTGACAAATCCAAACTCATATGGAGTGAACTTTTTCAATCTTTATTTCTTGCCTCATGGCAGCACGAGCGCCCACCATTGCTTCCAAGTTGTTAAGCAACTCACCTATACAGATCAATGAACTTTCATTAATCAAGGTGCTTTGCCTTTATGCATTGAAATGAGAACTCACAGAACTCACATGCATAGTTAACTTAACTGGAATGGCATAGAAAACAAGAATATGTCAACTAGAGATTAATCAATTCTTGAAGCATTTCAAGATCATTAAGACTCCCACTGACCTCTTGACATATAAGATTCCCTTGTCAAAAAACATTTATTGACAAACAAATACTCAAGAGTTAGTGCGGATTCTTATCAAGACAACACTTCATACAATTGGTCTTACTCGGTCTTTGTCTTATCCAAGACATCACAACTTACCAGTTTCAAATGTGCAGGAATAAGAAAACCTTTCCTAATCCACACTTGATGAGTGTTTTAAACTTACTGAAGACGTGTCACTCAATATCACAATCTTGGAGTACGATTCTAAGACTTGATTTTGGAACGAAGTATGATTCACCTTTTGATTTTACTACTTCAACAATTCCTGATTCCTCTTCTCAGCCATACTAGTGCACTAAGATTTACTTAGAGGATCAATTGTGATATGGTTTCATAATCAATGAGACGATCATAAAACATGATACTAAAGTACTCTCCCATCTTTTCAGATTGGAGAAACTTTTATCTTTCTGTCCAATTGATTCTTCTTATTCGTTCTGTCATTCATTGAAACTTTTCAGTGATTCAAAATTACACTTAATCTTGTAAGCATAACCACATTTACTAGACTTTTAGTAAATAATGAAGAATAATCTTATTGTTATATGTGGTGGACTTGACCAGTGCACAACATTGCGTACCAGGTCTCCTAGTCTTTCACTTGACTCACATACTTATGTGAACAAGGAATTAGTCTTAATTTCCTAAGTACAAAGATTTCCATACATCACATGACTCAAATCATATGATTCCAAGCTTCTGTCCAATTGAAACTTGGGCGATGGGAATCTTTCCTTACTTAGAAAATTACGACAGTACCATAAATAACATAACTAAGAATCACATCCAGTTAATATTGCTTATAATAGAAACACACACGCATCAGTTTTCACAAATGACATTGCAAGGAGATAAATAAGACAAAACTCAAAATTTATTTTATTTATAAAAAGGTGTGGAAAACTTGTCCTTACAATGCAAATTCAAATGAAAACTCTGGTATTACATATTCCTAAGCAATCTATTGTTGGATAAGGTGTCTAAGTCCATAACTTTATTTGGTATATACTTGACCCGACCCGGCATGGTCCATTTGGGTTGCACTTCACCCGAACTATTTGTATGGATAATCTTTTGAGAATTGTATGTTTATGGTTTGTTAATATATTATAAGTTATAATATATTAATATGAAATCATATTATTTAATTAGTATTGATCATAAATTAATTTAGAATAAATTTGGTGATCAAAAAATGTGACTAATTAAATATGGGCTCTTGTATTTTATATAGTGTGGGCTAATACTCATTTGGAATGGGCTAGGCTTGCATGGGAGTCCATGGATAGTCCATGGAGCTTTTAACCCATGGATCATTGGAAAGGAAGAGTCATGGGTATTAGGGTTTACATGGATGTAACCCTAATCCTCCACACTATATAAAGGAGTCTTTGGCACTTGATTTGGCACTAGTAGTGTGTGAGAAAGGTGGTGGCCGAATTCTAGAGTGTGCACATACATTCTCATAGTTTTCCAACGTTTGTGGTGATTTGTGACTTCCATTTGAGGCATCCATATTATTGGTGCTAGGCTCTCAAACTCCAAGGAATCAATCACTACTAAAAGGTATGTAATTCTTCTAGCATTTTATGATTCAAGTTCCCCATGCCATGCTAGTTAGGATGTAAACCTTGGAAAATTATTATTTGCATGTATCTTATAGAAAACATAGATCCAAGGTTTCTAGGGTTGCATTTACACCTTAGGAGTGTTAGAATGCTCGAAACCCATCATCTATCATAATTCTAAGCAGCAGCTCAAAAATCCGATCATCGAATCATGCGATCGAAATCCATTTCTTCGCGATCAGACTCAGCTCACTTCTTCCTTTAAGCTTCCTTTTCTTTTCTTCGATCCTACAACACATCAAAATGCAATCTTATCACATCATGTGTTAAGAATCTAAAACATAAAACTTAATAGATTTAGATAGTGGATTTTACTTGAAGCAGAGTCATACATCTTGACTCTCCCATCTTCGCGGTCTCTTAGGTAAATCTAGCAGTTTCGCATCCAATGCCCCTTCTCTTGGCAATAGAAACAAATGGACTCTTTTGGAATGGTACACGGGACAATCTCAGACTTAGCCTTTCTCTTTCCTAGAGAAAACCTTTCTGGACTTCCAATGTTGCCATTGTCAATATCCATGGAAGTTTGGGACATTGATTTACCAGACAGATTTGCTTGACCAGTGAGCCATATTTTTTCTGATTCGGCAGCAATAAGCTAATAAGTCAAATCAATGAGGGTCATGTCGTCATCATATAGTACTCTCTAATGAACTCACTATATGAGTCAGGAAATGATTGAAGAACCGAGTCAACAGCCAACTTCCTTGAGACTACGACACCTAACTTTCCTAATTTGTCAAAATGCAATGTAACATCCCAAAATTCAAGCCCAAAAATTTCATTTTTGATTAATTAATTCATAAAACATTTATTACAAAATATTGTATAAACACGTCATCTCAAAAAACCAAGTATCATGTTTGAAACCCACAACATAAACAAATGTCATATCAGAGTACAATCCCAGAGAACACCATGCGGAAAATCATGTGTGTGTGATGCCATGCTACGCCGCCGGCTCCTTCCCCTTAGATGAAGAGGTACCTGAAACCAAAACTGAAACCATAAGCACAAAGCTTAGTGAGTTCCCCCATCATACCACATACCATACAATATCATCGGTATCTTTCAACCGGTAACCATTCATCGGTATCTTTCAACCGGTAATCATTCATCGGTATCTTTCAACCGGTAACCATTCATCGGTATCTTTCAACCGGTAACCGGGGACTATTCCACCCCCTATCACTAACATACAATACAAGATATAAGCATACACTCAGGCATATCCGGGTACTGACCTACCCCTCGGTCCTAAGGACCACTATCAGGGAAACTATCCTTATCATGCACGTAACATATCATACAGATATAACTCATAACCAAACCAAGATAATTATCACAAAGACAATCATCTTCTAAATACTCCTCATTGGTGGGCCGGCATTGTGGTCGTAGACCCACCCCTACTGGAAGGTAACTCACCTCGTACAAGTGGCTGCTGATAATCTGTGCGCGAAACCTCCGTCCGCTGCTGCTCCGGAAATCCTCTGGCTACAAACCCCATAAACACTCAGTTAGAAACTGATCTCTATACTTAGGGTAAAATGACCATTTACCCCCAACCAAGTCAAGTCAAAGTCAAAGTCAACTTCCAGTTGACCCGACTCGCCGAGTTGGGCCGTCAACTCGCCGAGTCCCTCACTCTCTACTCGTCCTCATCCGTGACCCTACTCGTCGAGTTGGGCCGTTAACTCGACGAGTTCTTCTCTCATTCGAACGCCCCATGAAAACTCATCCGACTCGCCGAGTTGATGAACAACTCGTCGAGTTGGCCTTTATCTGATGAACCAGATCTGTCCTCAACTCGCCGAGTTGATGAACAACTCGCCGAGTTCTAAGGAGATTGCCTTGGACTCGCCGAGTCCGTTCATGCACTCGCCGAGTCCCATGAACTTCCAGCACAATGGCTTAGTCCAGAACGTTGGGTCACTCCCTGGGACCCCCTTAAAACCTTTCCACACTCAACTGGGTTCTTTTGACCCTCAACAGAAAGGGCAAAACCCTTAGACTCGCCGAGTCCAAGAATGGACTCGTCGAGTCGGTCTCATCCCCTCACTAAAACTTCGATTTCAGATGAACAACACTTGACCAAATGATAGATCCCAACCCTTGGACTCGATCTAGCACGTAAATTTACAAACTTTACGTGCATGCATGGGACATTAGAGCTTAAAAGGCTCTAAAATGGTTCTTTTGTTGCATGGGGCCTTCCTTGGGTGCAAAAGCAACCTAGATCTGACTTGTGACTCATAAAACGACATGATACATAAGCCCAAACCCCCAACCATGTTTGCAAACATGGTTGGCCACCAAAAATGGCTTATAAAAGCCCTAAATCACCTCAAAGAGGGATCTAACAAATGAATGAGCAAGGTTCAGACTTTATAACTTCCAAAGACTGCAAATGATGAACCAAACTCGAATCCTTCAGTCCCCTCTTGATCCTTCTATGCTCTTCCTTCTTCCTTGAGGTCAAAACTCACAAGAATCACTCAAAAAGTCTTAGATCTTCTCAAAAACGGCTAGGGTTTGATATGAGGGGTTTCTGGAAGCATAAAGGGGCGATGGGGGCTGCATAAGGTTGTTTAAATAGGGTGCAAACCCTCAGATTAGGGTTTTTGTCCAGACAGAGGCTACTCGCCGAGTCCGGGACCCGACTCGGCGAGTCCGCGACTTAAACCCCGTGCCCCTTCCCGCTCCTACTCGGCGACTCGAGCCTTTGACTCGCCGAGTCCAAGGCCAAACATGCGAAATACTCAAAGATTTAAATAAAAGAATACGTACCAAGAACCAGGTGTTATATGCAACCTCATGTCCAAGACGTGAGCACATACATACTTTCCATTTTCATGTCTTTTTGCCAATAGGGCTTGAGTGATCTTGAACTTTTCAAGTCTTCGAACTTGTGGGTCAGGGAGAATAATTGGAGGAGGTGGAGGAAGTGAAGCATGATTTCCATTTCCACAATCCACTCGTGGAACATCATCTTCATGTGGAAAACCTTTTCCAAGGGATTTTGGAAGACCATAGTTGTCATAACTAGACATCTACAAGGGGAGAAAATTCAAGTTAGTTGATTGAGTCCTTAATAAAACACCCAAATGAGATATTAAGGCTAGGACCCAACACAATATTCTACAACTTGGAAGAGGGATGCCGTAATCCAGTTGCAGAACATTTGAATGTAGGTAAATGACGATTTACCAATTTCCGCCATGAAAAACGAAAAAGAATTTAGGTTTTAGATGAATTGAAACTCCTAGATCTTTTGAGATTCATTGAACTTTTCAATGGCATGTTTAATATCGATTATTCCCTTCAAGTTTGTGACTGGGATGCCGAGGATCACAAACAAGGTGTGGATAACCATGCAAATTAGCGTGGCACCCTCGAAGATGTCTATCACCTAATCAATGTGCCGGTTAACCACACACGCTCCATTGATCTATGATAATCTACGAGCTACCCATTGCCATCCTTCATTGGTCCCATATTAGTGTGTCGGTTAACCACACATGCTCCACTAACGACCAATAAGGTGCAATGTGCAATTTCATGGATTAGCACCAACTCCACATTTTTCCTAAAGTAACTAAGATTTGGGAATTTATAAAAGTGTTTAGTTACTTCATATTTCAGTATACTTATAATGGAAGGTTGTGTCCTATCCTACCCATTCGGCTAACGACCCTCCACTAGTCAAGAGTGCGGTGGGTGAGAGTGGATACCCATTCAATCCCCATTTTATAGGCAATTTCCTTAAAAACCCCTTATAGACCAGATTCGTGAATGAGGCCTACTAACGGTAAGACTGACCATTTACTCATACATATATAATATGTTAAACTTTTAAATGTTATATAGTATAAGGTGTATTTTATACTTTTAAAATACTAAGTTGTTTAAACTATTAATAAATTAGACCTTTAATTTGATTAATCTTAAACCATATAATTATGATTTATTAATTATCTCTTTTAATTAAACTCTTAATTAAATTAATAAAACATAAGGGTGTAAATTGAACTTTTCAAAACTCTAGAGTTTTAGAATTTAATATTTCAAAATTAATACCTTGTAATTAAATTTTAAATTCCAAAACTTGAGGACAAGTTTTGAAACTTTTCAAAACATTCTAGATCAAATTACAAATAATTCAATTAATCAAATAATAAGTGATTATCTAAATTTGACCTAATTCAATTTCCTTACAAGATAATTCAAATCAAAACTACAAATAATTAATCTTTATCTTATAAAACAAGTAATGATCTTAATTTTGACAATTATCTACTATTTGGATTAGGATAATCAATACCACAATGAAAAAAATCGGATTTTATCTGTTAAAAACGTTTTTCGTAATTATCCCAAGCCAAAATAGGTCAAAATCCCGAAAAATCTGCCATCTGACCCGACACCACCTCGTGGTGATTTTACCACCTCGTGATGGGCCACCACCTCGTGGTGAACAGGCAGAAAGCGAAAAACGAAAAATTTTCATCTTTGAACAATTCACATTAGCATCAAATACATTAGATAAACAGCCTAGGCTCTGATACCACTAATGGGTTTTGAGCATTACATCAATCCTATGGTGCACATGCAAACCCTAAAGCTTTGGATCTAGTTTATCTAGTTGTACATGCAATAATCATCCAAAGCTCATAAACCCTAGATCTAGCATACTATAATTGAAATTAACATGTAATTAGGGTTTAGATCTTACCTTGATTGTTATGTAGCAATAACAATCACAAACCTTCTTGATCTTGACTCTTGAAAGCTTAGTGCCCCAAGTGTTGCACCTCTAATGGAGTTACAAACACTATAAGCAACAAGATGACTTAGGAGAGGGAGGAGGAGGCACAAAATTCGTTCAAGGCACTCTTGAGGAGCATAGGGCCGAATATTGGGAACCTTAGGGTTCCTTTTATAGGTGAGCTGCTAGGGTTTCAGTCAAAACCCTAATTGGATTGCTTAGCCACCAAGCAGCCCTTTAGATCCTTCCAGAATCAAGGCCTGAATGATTTCTAAGTGGGCTTCCACCTTGAATTCGTCCACCTTATTCCTGGACGATTTCTAAGTGGGCTTCCTCCCCCTCCCTGAAACCTCGGACAATCGGCTTGTTTGTGGTTGGTCTGGTTGCAATGAAAACAAATCAAGCCCTTCTTGGGGCAATCCCTGATCACGTAGCCCGACTGGCCACATGCGTAACTTACTGAGCCTGCCATCCGACAAGCCCCACTGTGCAGTTTACCACACTTGGCACACCGACCACGTCCCTGCTGGCCCCTACTAGAAGAATATAAGGTCTTAGGCTTTTTAGCCTGACCTACTGCTGTCTGTGCCTGCTCGGGTTTCCGCTTGGTGCGGAAGTCCAACTCTATTTCCCGCTCACGGGCCTTCTCCACAATCTCATTCAGGGATTTGCACCCTGTAAAGCTCACAAACTCTCGGATATCATCCCTCAGCATGGAATGATACCTCGTCCTCCTCATATCCTCGTTTGTAGCATATTGTGGGATAAACAGTGCTCGTTCCCGAAACTTGGCGGTGATCTCGTCCATAGTCTCGTTGGTCTGCTGGAGCTCATGAAACTCCCTCACTAGCCATTTCACCTCGACAGGTGGTGCAAACTCCAAATCAAATCGCTTGACAAACTCTGCCCATGTCATCTCAGCCACACCGGCTGCACCCACCTGGATAGTCACCTCTCCCCACCAATCTCGGGCTCAATCTCTCAGCATACATGAAGCAAAACCCACCTTTGTCGCACCAAGGCAAGAACTCGTGCGCTGGGCGTTCTCTATGTCCGCCACCCAGCGTCGGCTAACTATAGGATCCCTGACCACAAAGAACTCTGGCGCCCCGCACGCCTGGAACTCCCGGAACGAGGGAGTTTGGGCCCCGACCTCGACCGCAACAATCTCTATCATCCCTTCCTTGACCGTCCCAAAAATCTCTGGGGTAGCGCCAAGGAAGTCCATCGTAACCTCGCCTGCAATGATCTCGCGCAGCCTCTCATCAATGGGCTCGATACCATCGCCTGACCCAGATCTGGATCCTGATCCTGATCCCCCTGCTCCAAATCGTGTCACCTGTTGGATTAGTGTCTAAGTCCAGAACTATATTTGGTATGTACTTGACCCGGTTGTAGCATGGTCCTTTTGGGTTGCCTTCACCAAAGCAACTGGACGTGATCATTTATGGAGAGAGAGAGAGAGAGAGAGAGGATATTATGGTTTATTAATATATTATAAGAATAATATATTAAAAGAGAAATCGTATTTTTTAATTAATATTGATCAAGAATTAATTAAGAATTAATTATGTGGCTAAAAGAGATTAATTAAATAAAGGGGACTGGAATTGCAATTATAAGATAATGGGTTTTGGGCTGTGAATCCTTATGGACATAAGGGGGACGAAATTAGGGTGGAAGCCCACCTTGAAATCGTTGAAGCCTTATTCCAAAAGGTTCCTTGGACTTCTTAAGGCCTAGGCTATCCAATTAGGGTTTTGGCTAAAACCCTAGCAGCTCTAGTATCTAAGGACCCCTAGGGATTCAGTTTTCGGCTACCACAAGTAACCCTAGAGTTCTTAGAGCCGCTTTTGTGCCTCCATTCCCTCTCTTGTATATCATATTCTTGCCTTGGCGTTTGTAAGCCATTATAGGTATTACAATTGTGATACTAAGCTCTTGAAGTTAAAGATTGTTGAAGACACTTGCTACTATCAAAAGGTAATCATCTAAATTTGTATTAGTTGTAGATTTTGAATTTTATAGTATGCTAGTTTAGGGTTTACAAGCTTTGCATAAATTGCATGTACAATAGAGAAACCTAGATCCAAAGCTTTAGGGTTTTGCATGTGCACATAGGACTGTTCTCTTGCTCAAAACCCATCATCACCACCATATTGAACAGCAATATCATAAACCATAATGATCAGGATGTCCAAAAAGGGGATCCTCCTACACCGATCCTCCTTGGAGCTTCCAGGTCTAGCATTAGTTTGGGTACAGGTCCTCTGCTTTCAATAGTACGGGCCCAATACCACCTTCCACACCTACCTGTACCTTCCCCAAGGCTCTACCTGATAATCCCAATTCGTCCCAGAACAAAACATATCTCGCAGGCTACCGCATAGCTCAAATTCTAGGCTATCCTAAGATTTGCCTCATCCATAACAAACCATAACTCAATCATAACAGGTTGCCTTTATGCATGCAATTTATACACAGAAAAGGATCAAATAGACTTTCGAATAATAAATTCTACCCTAGGACCACAACCAAACAAGGAACAGGAAATAATGTCAAATCAATCATTCTAAGGCTATAAGCTCGTAACCGTATACAATTTTAAAAGCATACACATAGCAAAATCCATCCGACTACCGTAAGTCAAATATCAGTATAACATGGCTAAAATATTAGGGAACTACTTACTTGGCTAGGCCGATCACACGCATTGCACTCTCCTGTTTTCCATTTTAAGAAGTTTTTAACTTTTAGTTTTGAAAACAATTTTATCATTTCCTTAGTTTGACTCCTGACACACCCGAGAGTGTGCCCGAATCCCTCAAACCAAGGATTTGATACCAACTTGTAACGACCCAAATTATCAAAAGAAAATTTTTTCTTTTTTAAATAGTCAATACATTTCCAATAAACCATAAATCTCAAGAACAATTATTTTCAAATTCATAACATCAACAATTTTTATTTCAAATATCAGAGTGTCCCATTAAATCAAATGCGAGAGAGTGAATTTCGTGCCATCAAGCTTTGCCCTTGCCCTTAGGCTCAGAAGTACCTTAAACAAATCAACAAACTGTAAGCTAATGCTTAGTGAGTTCCCCAGAGCATACCCCACACAATCCACGCAATCACACAATCCATATTAGCTATAAAAGCTACATAAACCATATAAGCCATGCATACAACATATAGGGATGTCGTAGGCTCCCCCCAGGGTCTTACTCCAGGATGTCATGGGCCCCCCACATGGTCTTACACTTAAGTGCCATGGGCTCCCCCCATGGTCTTTAATAGGAAAGCCATGAGCTCTCTATATGGTCTTACATCCAAGTGTCATGGGCTCTCCCATGGTCTTTAATAGGAAAGCCATGGGCTCTCGACATGGTCTTACATCCAAGTGTCATGGGCTCTCCCATGGTCTTCCATATAAGCATACCACATATACAACTAGCATACCTCCTAGCACATAACCAGCTAACATGCCACATAACACTACTTCAGTTAGTGCACCAAATATCATAAAATGGGCCGGCCTTGATGCCTTCGACCCATTGGTATGGTTAGGAGACTCACCTCTCAAGAATGATGAACTGATAAGATAGGATCAGATAAGTCCCAACGCGCAGCTCCAACTCAACTACCTATAAACATCATGTGATTAACTTTTCAAAATCCCAAAATGCCATAAATACCCTCAAAGTCAAAATTAGTCAACTCTGGTCAATGTCCAAGACAACAGTCAAGGTCAACAGTCCAAGTTGACCCTAACTCGTCGAGTGCATCTAGCAACTCGTCGAGTTCCTTCAGAGTCCAGAAAATTGGGACAAACCCTAGCCAACTCACCGAGTTGTCTCATCAACTCGACGATTTCACTCAATATCCAGTAGACGAGGAAACCCGATCCAACTCGTCAATTTGTCAGAGCAACTCGTCGAGTTTTCCCCCTGTTTGCTTATTTCGATGATACGTTGATTGCAAGGACTCTAGGGCTTAGATCTGAAACCTAAAGGTGCCTAGAAGGATAAAGTTTCCAACTTTATCCTCTAGAACCACTCTGAATGCTCTAAAGCCCTTAACAAAGGTTAGAAAGCTCAAAAGTGTAGCAATGTGGTTCAAGACTCTAGGGATCTGGAATCCCTCCTTTCCAGAAGAGATTCTATTCCTCAAAACGTTCCAAAGATGGAGGCTTTATGGACATGCATGTCCAATGCATGTCTTGAAGTCAAAATGACCAAAGAGGGAAAGTATACATTAAAATTCATGCATGGCATCCATGCTTGACCAAAAGCTAGATCTAGCCCACCATGGGACCATTTTTCCCTAGAGATTCATAAAGTTGTAAACTTTATGAACCCCATTCATGCAATCAACAAGAAAGATAGGAAATGAAGAGTAAACTCAATATCTAGCCATATTCTAAGATAAAATTGAATCTTGAAGACTTATAATAGTCCACAAGATGGTCAAGCTCAATAGTGAGGGCTTTATTTGCTGGATATTCTCCTTCTTCTCACTATCTTTTTCTTCTTATGCTCTAAAAGCCACTCTAGCTCACAATATGAGAGGAAATGGAAATTAGGGTTTAGCACTGACATTCTTAGGGTTTGGAGGCTGATGGAAGGTCAGCCTCAAGGTTTTAAGGAGATTATATAGGGTGCAAACACTAAAATTAGGGCTTTTCCTTTACAACGCCTACTCTTCCAACTCGTTGAGTAGGTCCTAGATCTCGCGTCCCACAAATGAACTCTACTCGACGAGTTGGAGCTCCCCAACTCATCGAATTCCAGTCTAAAACCCTAAAATTCTGAAAAGAAGTTGATACCTGAAACGAGCGTTACATCTTCAAATCCTCTATCTTCTGAAGATAGTAGGCTTCATCTTCTCATCCTCCTTATTCTCATTCAACCTTCTTAACATACACTCCTTTGCAAAATGATTCTTGTCATGGTAGTAATTGCAATCATAGCAAGAATCTCCCAACAACTTCTTCTCTTGTTTTTCTTCTTCCTTCTAAGAGTTCTTGAAGCTCTCTTCCCTTGACCTTTCTGAGTTGAAGTTTCCCTGCTTGTTTCTGTTCTTAAACCAGCCAAAGTTCTTTTTGATGAACTTTCTGGGATTAGCTACCATAAGAGCATGTTCTTCTTTGGTAAGTTCACTATCCGAAAAATCAGATTCGGAGTCTTCTTCAACAATCTTTTTCCCTTTAGCAACTAAGGCCAATGAACCCATGTTGGATACAGTCTTCACATCATTTTTCACCTCATCTTTATGAGATCTTAAAATCCCCACAAGCATCGCCAAGGTGTTGCTCTTGAACTGTTCTTGAGCTTTAACTGTGGATACAACTGCTTTCCATTCAGGCCTTAATCCATTAATAAAAGTAACCTTTTGCTCAGTCTTTTCATGCTTAAGATTATGTTTAAGCATCCTGCTCAAAAGATGGTTAAAATAATTGAAGGTCTGATCAAGCTTTTCATCAGAATTCTAAACAAAAGCGCCAAATTCCGAAAGAAGTAATGTTTGAACTGAGTGTTCCAGATCAGCATCGCTTCAGTAAAGCTCTTTCAACCTATCCCATATCTTCTTCGCTGTATCACAAGCACTTACCAGACGAAACGTGTCTGGAGGAAGAGCAAACCTGATTATTCTCATCGCCTTGATGTTGCTTATCATCTTGTCTTTTTCATCTTGAGGAACATCTTTAACGTCAACAAGAAGAGCATTGTATTCGGATTGAGTCTTAATTATTGTGGCAGTGTGAGTGAACGTCAGCTGGGTCATGGCTACCCATATTAACTTGCCATGATCTTCAAAGCCAAGAACGTAATCTTCGAAATGCAGCGCCCAGACCTCATAATCCTGCGGAAAAATGATTGGGATTCTGGTAGTGGATCTGATGCTGCTGGACAGATTAAAGGAAGGAGTATGAGGATCTTCTGGTTGCATGATGTTGATTCACATAAACCTGTTTAGAATCAGATGTGTAAAACTATAATCGAGTCTAGGGCAAAATAAGGACCCAGATCCAACGTCTACAATCGATGAAAACGATGAAGACGACAAGAACAGATCCATCAAAAACGTAAAACCCTAATAACACTTGACAAAAGAATTGTGTATGAGTTACACAATCTCCTTCTCTGATACCAATTGATGAAACAATAATTGTTAGATTGATAGATTCAGTAACAGTAAAGTGAATCAAAACAATAAGAACAATGATACAATGTGTGTCGGATGCATTATAATCAATGCCTTAGAAGAGTTCAATGAGAACTTTTCTGTAAAGACAATGTATGGCAATATTAAACGATTAACCCTAGAACGATACATGCATGCACTATTTATAGTCTAACCCTAGCATCATAATGACGAATGGACATGCTCAATCCCTTAATAATAAAGACCAATTACATACATAGTAAATTTGACACAACACATTAAATGACCCAACAGTGTTTATATAAAAATGTGTTTTCTAAATGGAAAAAAAATGTATTTATAAGGTTTAAAATGTAATAAAAAATATTTACATTAAATACCATATTTTTTATTAAATATGCAACTTTAAAATGACTTTGGAGGTTTGGAGATGTGTAGCCGATCAAAACCTAGACATCAGGTTTGCAACCCATTAAATTTTTACATACATATGATATTAATAATATTATTAGGAACATTTTGAATCTCATGGTGTGATTCCCATTAAATAAAAATATACCTAATAGAATTATTCAGTTATAAATAAAACTGTGTAAATCTACAACAAAAAATAAAATAAATAATATTTCATAAGCAATAATTGATTAACTTTTGTTATTCTTATCCGAAACTTATATGGTTAGTTTGTTTCTCATAATATAACTAATGCATATTTATATATAACATTATGCGTTGGATGTAAAACAACATTGTATTTATATAAAAGTGTGGTTTTTAAATGAAAAATATATATATTTATATGGTTTAAATTGTAATAAAAAAACATTTATACGATTCCAAATGAAAATGGTCAACATTGAACAAGAGTGGAAAAAAATGATGCTAGATTTGGAACAAAAAAATAGTATGCCAAAATTAAAAATAATAATAATAATAAACTTAGTATCAAAATCGAAAAAAGTAAAAACTTTTGCTTTTTGTGGAAAAAAAATTAATTTTGACACATTCGCATGTGATGTTATCATGTCACATTAGCAGGTAACCCAGGTTGACCGGTCAAGTGGTCAAAATTAACACAATGTCAAATTTATCAAAAAATAAAAAAAATAAACAGTGTCAAATTATAATATTGGTGTAAACTTAGTGTTTTTTTTTGTTATTTACCGAAAAAATTAATGTTTATAATTATTGAAATATATAAAGTAGGATGGCTGCAACATCCCTAAAAATTTATTATATTGTCATTGTTTGTACATTGATATTAGTTAGAATCAGATTAAACGAACGTAATGACCATTATTTTGTCTTTACAACACATACATGACTGGTGGTATACTTGATAATCAGGTATCGATCAATATACAAAAATCCAAATGAACAATAAAATATCCAACAGTCAACTAGAGATGCAAAAAACTATCAACAGTGGATGCAATCGGGTATTATATTTGTTATCCATAAATCCATTGAAAACCATTTCTACGAAATAAAATTTTCACTTGAAAAAAGTTTATCTACTTTTTTTGAGATGATAAAATCTAAGAATGGTCAAAGAACAAAATCCAAGATCTTGGAAGCAAGAAGCTACCATAAATTATGGGCATTTGAATTGGTAGAGCGATTTAAGTAATTAGTAGCACTAATTATGGGTAAAGGTAAGGAAAAGTGTTTTTTTATGTCCCCTTAAAAGATTTGCAGTTTGGAAACGATTGCTTTTCCAACTTCTAGCATTGGATAAATTAGCTCATTTTTTATTTTAATTTATTTATTTATTTTTGAAACGATAAATCTAATATAATCTTAAATTATTCCTAAGTTTACTTATATTTTAGACGAGACTTAATCTTCAACGTCAAAGAGAGACGACAACATCTGATAGAATCCCTTCAGTAGCTCATTTCTGTATAGAAGATAGATCCGTCTCTCAAATCATATTGCGAGTTACACGTATATAACTAGACGAAGATTAAAAATATATTTTTAAAATATTGAAAAATATATGTTTAAAATGGTTATGTAATTAACATTAACTTTGATATAATATTTTTACACTAATTATATATATATATATATATATATATATATATATATATATATATATATATATATATATATATAATCTCAATTATTTTGAACAATAATATTCATTGACATCAACCCACATTCCTCATTAATAGAATTAAATATAATTATCTATTTAGTGTTATTTTTAACAATTATTATTATTAATTAATTATATTTTTACTTATGTGATCATTTTCTAATTTCAATAATGATGTTCATTTAAAATACAATTTATTTATAGCTAAATGTAATTTATAATTTGATGTTATTATCATTTACAATTGTTATTCATTAATTTTAAACCACTTATTATTAATAATAAGTTAAAGAAGACTTTTAAGAAACACTTAATATTATTATTAAAATGTGAAACATACACTAAATAATAAAGAGATAAGATAGACAATTTGCATTTCAAAAGAGACTTGCATTGATAATATAACATATCCATGTAATTTGATTTTATTATTTATAATTACTGCTTATTAATTTTAAAACCACTTGTTATTATTAATAAGTGAAAGAAACTTTTAAAAAGCACTTATTATTATAATTAAAATGTTAAACATATACTAAATATAAAGTGATAAGATTGACAATTTGCATTTTAAAAAAGGCTTACATGGATAATATGGATAATATGACATATCCATGATTTTTAATTAATTATTGTTTTGAAGCAACATGAACATACAAACATGTATACAATAGTAAATTAAATATTATATATATCACCTTCCATAACATATGATTGATAACATGAATCTAATCTAATTTACATTAAAATTTCAACCACTACATACAATGATTTTCTTAAAAGAATACTTAAATCAAGAAAATACAAAAAAGAATTAGTATATAACAAACTTACAAATTAAAAACTTCAACATAATAACATGGCTCAAAAAATTGTTCAAAGCCCTCAAACCAACACAAAAAACTTTAAACTTGTTTTCTTTGTAAATTTTATATGTGATTTGTATTTGTGTGTCTACTCAAAAAGATTGATCTTTTTATAGTAGAGTATCCATTAAATGTTTATTAAATATATTATAGAAGTTATAAAACCTTTGAATTGTTAATCATTATGAAGAGACTTTTGAGTGGTATTCATTAAAATAGGAGGTTTCAAATGCATGAGGTGTTTGCAAATTTTTATGGGGATTTCAAATGCATGAGATTCAAGGAAAAATGCTAGCTTTATAAGTATGTATGATAAGTACATATTCTTATTCTTTTTTATTAAAAAAGGAGCTTAATCAAGCTTTACGGTTTTATGATATGTGTTTATAATCAAATAAAAAATGTAGTGATCAGATAAGTTTTTTTTTTTGAACGGAGGTATATTATTAGGATACTACAAATGTGCGAGTAAAAATAGAAAAAGAAAATTAAAACGACATATCACTAACAAGATCAAGTCCGCACCATCTACCAATTAATCTACTTTAGAGCCACAACCAAACAATGAACAGAAAATAAAGCCTAGATCAAGAGTTCTCAGGCCTCGTACATGACTACATACAATCTTTAGGGCACTCCACTAGATGACAACCAACAAGTACAAGTAGACATACAGTTCTACAGATCACTACCTCAAAACAACATTCTATATACCAGGATACAAATCTAATAGACCACTACGACACAGTAACATTCTCAAACCAGGATGTAAATCTAACGCATCACTACAATATAGCAACATAATAAATGTTTGAAAGGTCTAGTATGCTCAAGAGTCATATTAAAGTGATATTGCTAATTAAAATATGATATTAATGGGTCACACTAACAACTTGAAATAATTGATTATTTATTACAAATTGATTTTAATAAATATTCAATAAAACTCTTATAATTAAATTGGAAATTATTTATTTCATGGAAATAATAATTTTCATTAGCAAGTAACATAATATATATCATATGGTATGATTTATAAGTCATATACATTATTTTGGACTAGTAAGAGTTTTGTCTTTTAGCCAAAAAACAAACTTTATAACTTATAAAAGGCTTATGAGTTTTTTTATAAAAGTTTGACTTCTTTTATATATAAAATCTGAAACATGCTTCTAGGAAGCATGTTATGGTCTTTTGATTATTTTAAAGGAAGGCATGGCATGTATTAAAAGCATGGGGAGACAAGTTTGCTTTTGGGGACATATGTGCTTAAAGTGTTAAGACCTAATGGTTAATACTTTCACTTTATGCATATAAATAAGGGGCTTGCATTTTGGCTAATGATTCATTCCTTCCATTAATGCCAAATCCGAAACTTGCATCCCGTCTCCCACTCTCTCTAGTTTTGGTTAGAAAAATTGAAGAACACTGTCATCTTTAGCTCTCTTTGTGTTCTTATTTTGATAAGAACATAAAGCTTAAGAGTTAAGAGTTTTGGACTAGCATCTAAATCAAGTTGAGTCATTGTTGGTGTCTCAAAGATTCCACATTCTTCATCAACTTCCAAACCACCGAAGAGGATCCAAAGAATTACAAATATTGTATTTCTTCATCATTTCTATGGTTGATGTTTAATCTTTCTATAACATGCAAGGATATCTTTGGTGGGTATAACATGTTATGTTATGTTCAAAATTTTAAGTCTTCCGTTGCCATATTTTTCTAGTTTATGAAACTATTTTTAAATTAAAACTCAACGATTGGTATCAGAGCCACCTTGTAAGTTTGGTTAGATTTTTTTTAATTTTCGGAAATCTTAGTTTTTGGAGAATATGGATAACTTGTTTTTGTATAAAAAAAATAAGTTCATACATATTTTCTATGACAACTTTTTTTTTGTTATTTTATGCGACAAAAGTTTCATACATCTTTTGTCCTTTAAAGTTGTCTTAGAAAAATAAAGGTTGTTTTATGTGTATGTTGATGTATATTATGTGCATAAACTAGCCAATGACCATTATGATTGTTGTGTTTGTTGTTTTTGTTATAAAATGGTTGTAATAATTTATTTATTCATATGGTATGTAATAACTATTTAGATTAGTTTTCTTGTTTATTTTTGTAAAGTAATAGATTAGTTTTTAGAAATAATTTATTTGTACAAAGATGTAACAAGAAATGAAGTTGGAGCCATTTTTTGAAGACATAAGGCAATTTTCGAGTTCATACATGTGCTGGGCAGAAAGATGACACTTTCTGAAAAGTGTCATGAATGCTACACATGTGCTAAGCAGAAAGATGACATTTTCTGAAAAGTGTCATGAAAGCTGCCGTTTTTCCTTTAAAGAAGCCTTTCAAATCTTTTGCAAGCAATGGTTGTTTACTCAAGTGGGAGCTTCTTCAACAACATTACAAGAAGATATTTGGTCCCCTTAAATGTCTCTTTAGGAATGGACTTGGCATCTTTTGTGTTGGCTCACAAAATGTCATTAGTTGGTTATGTTTATGCATATATCTTTTTATGTATGTTTGTGTTGTTTATTTTATGCAATTATCATATCTGGTTGATAAATTAGTTTTTCACATGCTTAAATAATTTTGGACAAAATAAACATCACATGAAGTTTTAGTTTCAAAATTGGACATAAGATGTAACAAGTTATTATTTTAAAATAAAACGCGGTTTTATAAAATTGTTAATCACGTCAAATTTTGAAATACTCCATTATAAGTTTTAAAATGGTGATTTTTGTAACTTATACAAACTCCAAATATATAAGTAATAAAATTAAGTTTTATTAAAGATATATAGGGTTCAAATGCACTCAAACTTAATACGGGTTATTAAAATTGAGTTGCGTCAAATTATATAAAAAAAACTAGTTTTTTATATAAAACCTTTAAAAGTGATTTTCTTTTGAAAATTGATACCATGGCTTATTATATGCATGTAATAACCATGATATCATATGCTTTTAAACTAGAATTATAAAACATATAAAGACCATTATTTTACAAACCTCAAATCTATGCAATCTTTTTGAAAAACACCCGCACATCTCTTGTATGCAATAGTGGGATAAAGGATACCTAACCGCTTAGTGTTGTCTTTTGATGGTCGGGGTGTCTACGTGATTTCTATAACCAAGTTATAGGCTGATTACACAAAATTTTCAAGTTGGATGATTTGATCAGAAATATTTTGTGATAAAGGATACCTAAGCAAGAGAGTTCCGAGGCATACATGGGATCAAAAATGTCTAATTAAATTTGTTATTAGAGATCCCATAAATCTAGGAATTATATAGCAAGATATAATTGATATTCGATATCTACCGGGTTGAATTCAAATGCATGGGATAAATGATACCTAACCATTTATTTGTTTTGCCACTTGGATCCTAGACTTTGATAATTATGGTTTTTGGAAACTAAAAGGGTATTAATTATTGAAGATTAAATATTGAAAATACTAAATGAATTTTGTTAAAATTTGTAGCTAAATAATCCATTCTCATTATCATGAATTGTAATTTTCGTTAATGACTTAATGAAACAATAATATTTAATAGATACAACTTCAATGAATGAGTTCATGTCTTAAGAGACAATCTCTTGAGAGATATGGTCCTAGTCCTAAACTATTTGCTTTGATTAATAAACCTGAAAATGATACCTAGTAAATCCATCACTGTGATGCTAAAGATGCATCTAACATCAATCTAGGAATAGTTATTCATGACTTCTAGGAAGTCTTGGGAAATTTAAACATATATATGATGATATAACAGGTCAAGCAATATTCCAATAAATACAATGATATTTTATATAACGCTAGTTTAAACATTGGAATAATGCAATGCTAAAAAGAATCACCTTGTGTGATCCAGGAGGTCCATGTTTTATGGACTGAACACCTTTAAGCCCAAGAAATCTAGTAAAGCCCACATAGATGGATCTTGTTTCTTTTGTGAAGAAACTGGACATTGGAAGAAGATTTACTCCTCTTATTTGGAAAGAAAGTCTGGAAGAGACTAATACTCATTGTATCTACTAGATAGAACTCATACTTTTCATATAACACTTAGGTACTTGGTACTTAAATGTTAATCTAATATCTATAAATGGTTTGCAGATATTTATTGAAAAGTAACCAGCTGAGCACAACCAAGTTGGAACTACACTCTCAAAGTTTAGTTTATTATTTATGCTTAGAACATAAATCACTTGTAATGTAAAACAATATTTGTTTTGGAACAATGTATGTTTTAATTTAGCTTGTCTAAATTTATGTCTCAGTTATTTTATTCAAATGTTTGATCATTTACTTAATCATTTTTCATATTGATAATATTCATATTCTGAAATGATTAACTTCTATTTATGAGACTAGATCTCTTAATAGAATTATAAAGTAAAAATCAACATTTTTATAAATAAAATTAAGTTCTATATGCAAATAGTTTTCACTTAAACTTGTTTTAAATTAAACTAATCTTTGACATTGTTATCTTTATTATATAAATGACATTCACATATTCCAACTTCAAGAAAGGGATCTTTGAAGGAAAATAATGTAGTTTATTTGACATATGTGAACCTTATTTATATGTAAATGATTCCTAATGATATTTTCACTAAAGTCTAGAGAAAATAATTAAAGAACTATACAGTTTGGTGTATGACTTCTTTTCTAATGAATGTCTGAGATTAAGCATAATATACCAAATAAACTTTATTAACAACTATAGTAGTTTTAATTATATTTTACATGGTAAAGCATAATTGTGAAATCTTTGTTGAACGTTTCAAAAGTTGAGATGCAAACCGGTAAGAACTATCTAAGGCCTTCATGATAATAAAGGATAAATTAAATCTTACTTGGTATGATTTACTTTCTAATCGGTAGAAATATACCCCTTTAATCTTTTTGGGATAATACTTCAATCACTGTTATTTGTAAGTTGAATACAAATACCAACTAATAAGTAGATTAAACACTTTATAAGATTTAGCATGAAAAGGCTCCATCGTCATCTTACTAAATGTTTTATGGATTTGAAGTCAATGTTGGACTAAAGCTTCTAAACCCAAAATCTACTAAATACATATTCGTATAATACTCTAAATGTGGCTTAGATTATTATATGCAAACCCGCCAAGAATAAGTGCTCTTATTCTTGTGAAAGCTAAGTTAGTAGAAAGAAAGCTTCTAATAACAAAGTAAGTGGGAGGTACATAGAACTTGAAGCAGCTCAAGAACCATAATCTTATGTATTAATAGTTGACACTAGTTTTAACAAGGATTGTTAAACTTGAATAATAGCTATTCACAAACACAAATTGTTTGCATAATTGGTAGAAATCATCTATGACTTGGTCAAAGTCAAAGTTAAAAGATTTAGTATGCCCAAGAGTCATTATAGAATGATATTGCTAATAATATATGATCATATAGGGTCACACCATATAGCAAGTTACAGTCAATTGATTATTTATTAGTATAATTTGATTATTAATAAATAAATCAACACTTGTATTTAATTGGAAAATTATTATTTGATGGAAATAATATTTTACTAATTGGAAATTTATTATTTGTGGAAATAATATTTATTGGAGAAATAACAACTTATGAAATATATCATAAAGTATGATTATTTATAAGTTATATTTATATCTTAATAAACTAGTTCAATTTATATAAAAGATAGTTTTATATAAAATAAAATATTTATATATTCATATTTATATCTTAATAAGCTAGTTACAATTTATATAAAAGATAGTTTTATATAAAATAAGATAATTATATATGACTAGTTATATATATATATATATATATATATATATATATATATATATATATATATATATATATGTTGGGAATTATTTATAAAAATGCTTGATTTTTATAAAGATAACATGTATGTGTATAAAAAAATAGCCATGAGACAACTTTTGTCTTCTTTTGGACATGCCTTTTTCGAAAATTGTAAGGAGACCAAGCATGGTCTTCTTTTGCCATGCTTGGGACAAAGTTGTCCCTCTTTTACTTTATGGTCTCCCTTTGCTTTTTTGCCCTCTATATAAGGGAGGGCATGGAAGGTTAGAGAGGATGCTTGAAAGCCTTCATTCTTCCTCTTCTTTGGCTAGCAAAACCGAGAGCAAAAGTGCTCCCAAGAGGCTGCCAAATTTCGAAGTTAAAGCATCCTTCTTCTCCTCCATTCTCTTGCATTTGATGTTAAAAGAATGTCCCTTTTGTTGCTTCACCTTTGAACATATATTTGGTATATATTTCAAAGACTTATGAACAACAAATTACAAGTGAATACTTGCATGTTTTGATGGTTCTACTCTTGCTTGGTGGATACTTGTAGAGAACTCTTGCTTTAGAGTTTCATGCCACACTTCATCGACTTCCAACCTCCCATGAGGATCAAAGTCTTCAAAGGTTGTTATGCTTTCCCTTCTATGGTTGTTTTAATCTTTCTAACTCTCGCAAAATGATCCTTGGTGGGTAAAATAGTTTTAGTTTTATTCAACATTTTTAAAGCTTCCGTTGTCAATTTTACCGGTTGTGACACCGGGTTTTTGAATAAAAACCAACAATTGGTATCAGAGCCATTTTTGCAAGATTAGTTAGATTATTTGTTTAGTTGATGAAATCTTTGTTTTTGGAAAACATGGATGGTTTTCTCTTTGCAAGAAAAATTCATACATATTTTCTATGACAACTTTAAAATGTTTATAATTGTTATTTTTTGACCAAAAGTTTACATGCATCTTTTTGGTCATAAAAGTTGTCTCAGAAAAACAAAGAGTTGTTTTATATATTTTTGAGTATATAAATATGTATCATGTGCATAAACTAGCCATGGACCTTTGTGTTTTTGCATGTGTTGATTTATTTAAAATGGTTGTAAATATTTATTTATTCATATGGTATGTAATAATTAAATAGATAGTTTTTATTTGTTAATTTTTGTAAGTAATAGATTAGTTTTAGTAATAGTTTGTTTTTATAAAAATGTAACAAGAATGAAGATGGTGGCCATTTTGAAAATCAAAAGTTTATAAACTTGATTTTATTAAAGTTTCTCAAACTTTATAAAATTATTTTTATAAACTTGCCACAATGTGTTGAAGCAAGTGGGGGCACATGAAGACTTTACAAGATAAAGGTCTCTTATGTCCCTTTAGAAATGGACTTGATAATTTTATGATGACTCACAAAATTATTACTAGTTAATGGCTTGGTTTATGCACATATATTATAATTGTTATGCATGCTTGTGATGTTTTATGTTTATGTTATTATTATTATGTTATGGTTGATAAATTAGTTTTTAAAATGCAAAATAATATTTGAACATAAATAAACATCACACAGAGTTTGGTTTTAATGAAATTTATCTTTTAACATGATATGCTAAAATAGTTTTACAATAAAAGAAGCTTTATCGTTAAAACTAGTAACCGGTAAAATTTTGGGATTAAAATTGTATAAGTTTAAAATATAGATTTGTAAACTTATCAAACTCCAAACCTTATTTGATAAAATGAAGTTTTATTAAAAGGTTTCCAAATGTTCTAAAGCGCTCAAACGATATAACTTAATACTAGTTATTAATTTAAAACTTTGATCACGTCAATAATATAAAACCGAGTTTTATATGTAGAACGTTGATAAAAATGAGATTTTACATGAAATAAGATTTTTTGAAGTATACCATGGTTTATTGAATGCATGTAATAACCATGATATAACATGTTTTTTAAACTAGAATTATAAAAACATCAAAGACCCCTTACAAATCTCAAATATATGCAATCCTTTTTTTAAAGAACACTCGCACGTCTCTTGTATGCACTAGTGGGATAAAGGATACCTAACCACTTAGTGTTATCTTTTGATGGCCGAGGTGTCTTCGCGATTTCTATAACCAAGTTATAGGACGATTACACAAGTTTTTCAAATTGGATGATTTGATCGGAAATCTCTTTTGATAAAGGATACCTAAGCAAGAGAGTTCTGAGGTATAGATGGGATCAAACATGTCTAATTAAATTTGTTATTAGCGATCCCATAAATCTAGGAATTATATGGTATGATATAATTGATAATCGACATCTACCGGGTTGAATTCGGATGGACGGGATAAAGGATACCTAACCATTTATTTGTTTTGCAACTTGGATCCTAGACTTTGATAATTAATGTTTTTAGAAACTAAAAGGGTATTAATTATTAAAGATTAAATATTGAAAATACTAAATGAATTTTGTTAAAAAAATTTTAGATATATAATCCACTCTCATAACCATGAAATGTCATTTCTCTTTAAATGACTTAGTGAAACAATAACATTCAGTAGATACAACTTCAATGAATGGGTTCATGTCTTCAGAGACAATCTCGTGAGAGATATGAAATTGTATACACTTGAAGGTCCTAATCCTAAACAAATTACTTTGAGTAATAGACCTAAATATGTTACCTAGTAAAGGCATCACTGTGATGCTCAAGATGCTTCTAACATCAAGTTAGGAATAGTTATTTATGACTTCTAGGAAGTCTTGGATAATTTAAGCATATATCTGATGATATAACAGGTCAAACAATGTTCCAATAAATACAGTGATATTTTATTTAAAGCTAGTTTAAACAATGGAATAATGCAAGACTAAAAGGGTCACCTTGTGTGATCTAAAAGGCCCATGTTTTATGGACGAAACACATTTAAGCCTAAGAAATTCAATAAGGCCCACATAGATGGATTTTGTTTCTTTTGTGAAGAAACTGGACACTGGTAGAGGAACCGATCCTCTTATCTAGAAAGAAAGTCTGGAAGAGACTAGTACTTCATGTATCTGCGGGATAGAACTTATACTTTTTATGTAACACTCAAGTACTTGGTACTTAAATGGTAATCTAATATTTGTAACTTGATTGCAAATATTTACAGAAGAGTAACTAGCTGAGCACAAGCAAGTTGGAACTACACTCTCTAAGTTTAGTTTATAATTTATGCTTAGAACATAAATTGCTTGCAATATAAAACAATATTTGTTTTGGAACAATGTATGTTTTAAATTTAGCATGTCTAAATATTTATGTCTTAGTTATTTATTTAAATTATTGATTATTTACTAGATCGTTTTTCATGACGATAATACTCATATTCTGAAATGATTGAATTCTGTTTCTGAGACCAGATCTCTTAATAGAATTACAAAGTAAATATCAACATTATGTAAATAAAATTAAGTTCTATATGCAAGCACTTTTGACTTAAACTTGTTTTAAATCAAACTTATCCATGACATTGTTATCTTTATTGTATAAATGAAATCCACATATTCCAACTTCAAGAAACGGATCTTTGAAGGCAAATAATGTAGATTATTTGACATATGTGAATCTTATTTATATATAAAAGATTCCTAATAATATTTGATTAAGGAACTATACACTTTGGTGTATGATTTCCTTTCTAATGAATGCCTATGATTAAGCACAAGATACAACCCACTAGTACCATCTAAAGCCTTCATGATGATAAAGGGTAAATTAAACTTTACTTGATATAGTTTAATTTCTAATCAGTAGAAATGTCCTCCTTTTAACTTTTTTGGGATTATACTTCAATCACTATTAAGTGTATCTAGAATACAAACTCCAACTAATTACATAATTGTAGAATATTCTAAAAGGGCATTTAGATTATTATATACAAACCCACCAAGAATAAGTTCCTTTATTCCTCTGAAAGGTGAGTTAGCAGAAAGCAAGCTTCTAATGACAAAGCAAGTGGGAGGCACATGGAAGTTGAAGTAGTTCAAGAACCATAGCCTAATGTAACAATTGTTGGGACTAGAAAATGTTAAACATTAATAATAACTATTCATAAACACAAATTGTTCACAATAATGGTAGAAATCATCTATGACTTGAGAATTGTGGAATCTCTCATTGATGAGTTCTTGATGGGTTCTAGTTAAACCATCAACTACCAAAATATTATATCAGATCTTGAATCTGACAAATGACTTCGAGTCATGAACATTGAGATGTAATCCACGTTTAATAATCAAGTATGGGCTTGATTAATCTTCCGCTCTATAGCAAGGCTAGAAGGAGTAAGAGATTCTTCTAGAAGGAATATATACATGGATGTATATACACATTCAGTAATACTTGTTATATAAGGATTTTCTCATACTCATGTCATTGACTATGGTCCTTATCATACTCATGACATTGACTATGATCAAACCATTTCACAAGTAGTTATGATTAGATCTACAAGGATATTATTTACTATAACTTCATATTCTTAATATGAGATATAGCAAATAGATTTCAAGAAAATCCGCTTTTCTTAATAGACATCTACTATAAGATATCTATATAGCTTAGTCTGGAGCTTTTCTTAATCCATGTTATCCTAATCAAATGTGTAAGGCTTGAGATCCACCTATGGATATAAAGTAAACATCTCAAGATTGGAATAGTCATTTTAATATAAAGATACAAGGTATGCTTTTATATCAAAATGAAAAAGAACATGTGTGTTTACTAAGAACTAGTGGGAGGATAGTGATATTCCTAATCTTGTATGAAAGATACATATTTAATCATTTGAAATAATATTCCGACTATGCAAGGTGGTTTTCACCTTGACTCGGAAAGTATTTCTAAAATGAAAGACTTAGGAATGACAAGATACATTCTTGGAATGTAAAATTTATAAGAGATAGATAAAGATGAATGTTAAAGGTTTTAAAATTCTTTTGCATGAAATGACAATATCTTGAAAGAGGTCAAGATACAAGATTCCTTTGGAAGATTCTTGACATTGTCACATGACCCCATTTTGAGTTTGTCTCAAATTGATCTAGCACATAGGTTGAGCTAGATGAAATTATTTGTATTCTATTTTCTTGGAAAATGAATACATCATGTCATATCATGAGATACAAATTGAATAAATGGTTGAGTCACTAGATGACTGTGATAACATTCTAAGAGTACTTAAGAATAGCTAAGAGAATGTATATGAGATAATTAGTTTAGAATAAAATCTTAATGTAAAGAGCTACATATGATTTTAATTTCTAAATAAATATTGATAATTACGAATTATAATTGGATTATGACTTCATTATGGAATGAAGAGTAAGTTTAGTTGGAATGAGATCCAAGCAAAAACAAAATAGCTCTATCTACTAAAGAATACACTACTTTTCAGAAGTTGAAATCAAATATAATTGGATGAACTAGATCATTGAAAAACTAGGTTGAATCCTTCCATTTAGGGATAACCTAGAAATCTTTTGTGAGTAATTGAGTGTACTTAATCAAGCTAAGAAACTCTATGTCACATAAGAGCACCAATTATATTCTCCAAAATATTTTACTATACTTAGAGTAATGTCAAATATGGAGATGATTGTATTCGCAGAATTCAAACAAATTAAATTTAGTCGAACCCATTGATAAAGTCTTTCCTTTTAAGCTAAGTATGAGTGGTCACACTTCAGCCATAAGACTTTTATTATTCTAGTAATGGGATTTTGATTTGAATTTAGTATTTGGATATTGGAACATTGTAACAACTATTAAATAATGTTTTGATATACTGGGATATGATCATTACATTAATACTTGTTGTGTTCTATATTAACATGTTTAATCCATGAATAATGCTATTATTCTATAGGTCCATAGTCGGTCATGATTGTGGGAGCAATTATGAAGTAAGACTAATATGAAACGGATTGGTTGACTCTCACTAGATGAAAGTAGGCATGTGGTTGTAACCAAGTTTCATAGGTACTTGTCAGAGAACTAGTACTAAACGGACCCGCATCAAGATCATCTCATAGATCGTAGTTATGAGTGATACTTGATTAAAACGTACTATCTTTGTATCCTTAACACCTGAGATACATAGTGGGACTTGAGTATAGGGAGTATTGTGCTTTGATATGACAAAATGTTGTTCCTTAACCGGGCAGTTATAAAAGTCATATTTGGGTATGGTGTGAACTATACAAGAGGCTTATGTAGTCAAGATGGGATTTTTTCCTCTTATTCGTTGAGAGTTAGACATCTAACGCGCGTTACCCAAAGTTGAATTACAAATGAGATTGATTGCGATCCAAGACTCATGTTTCAACAGGATGTCTGTAACAAAGGAATAATTGAAAAACTTACCTTAATACATCAATTGAAGCTTAGAGCTTTTGGGAAATGGATGTTGATGAATGACATTCTTTGTCATATGTTATTGGGGACAGTGAAATGTTGCTAGACGTTCACCACTGTCTATATCAATCTATGATGAGTCTTGTGCAAGTGGGAGATTGAAAGATCTAGTATGCCCAAGAGTCATTATAGAATGATATTGCTAATAATATATGATCCTATAGGGTCCCACCATATAGCAAGTTACCGTCAATTGATTATTTATTAGTATAATTTGATTATTAATAAATAAATCAACACTTGTATTTAATTGGAAAATTATTTTTTGATGGAAATAATATTTTACTAATTGGAAATTTATTATTTGTGGAAATAATATTTATTGGAGAAATAACAACTTATGAAATATATCATAAAGTATGATTATTTATAGGTTATATTTATATCTTAATAAACTAGTTCAATTTATATAAAAGATAGTTTTATATAAAATAAGATATTTATATATTCATATTTATATCTTAATAAGCTAGTTACAATTTATATAAAAGATAGTTTTATATAAAATAAGATATTTATATATGACTAGTTATATATATATATATATATATATATATATATATATATATATATATATATATATGTTGGGAACTCTTTATAAAAATACTTGATTTTTATAAAGATAACATGTATGTGTATAAAAAACTAGCCATGAGACAACTTTTGTCTTCTTTTGGACATGCCTTTTTCGAAAATTGTAAGGAGACCAAGCATGGTCTTCTTTTGCCATGCTTGGGACAAAGTTGTCCCTCTTTTACTTTATGGTCTCCCTTTGCTTTTTTGGCCTCTATATAAGGGAGGGCATGGAAGGTTAGAGAGGATGCTTGAAAGCCTTCATTCTTCCTCTTCTTTGGCTAGCAAAACCGAGAGCAAAAGTGCTCCCACGAGGCTGCCAAATTTCGAAGTTAAAGCATCCTTCTTCTCCTCCATTCTCTTGCATTTGATGTTAAAAGAATGTCCCTTTTGTTGCTTCACCTTTGAACATATATTTGGTATATATTTCAAAGACTTATGAACAACAAATTACAAGTGAATACTTGCATGTTTTGATGGTTCTACTCTTGCTTGGTGGATACTTGTAGAGAACTCTTGCTTTAGAGTTTCATGCCACACTTCATCGACTTCCAACCTCCCATGAGGATCAAAGTCTTCAAAGGTTGTTATGCTTTCCCTTCTATGGTTGTTTTAATCTTTCTAACTCTCGCAAAATGATCCTTGGTGGGTAAAATAGTTTTAGTTTTATTCAACATTTTTAAAGCTTCCGTTGTCAATTTTACCGGTTGTGACACCGGATTTTTGAATAAAAACCAACAATTGGTATCAGAGCCATTTTTGCAAGATTAGTTAGATTATTTGTTTAGTTGATGAAATCTTTGTTTTTGGAAAACATGGATGGTTTTCTCTTTGCAAGAAAAATTCATACATATTTTCTATGACAACTTTAAAATGTTTATAATTATTATTTTTTGACCAAAAGTTTACATGCATCTTTTTGGTCATAAAAGTTGTCTTAGAAAAACAAAGAGTTGTTTTATATATTTTTGAGTATATAAATATGTATGATGTGCATAAACTAGCCATGGACCTTTGTGTTTTTACATGTGTTGATTTATTTAAAATGGTTGTAAATATTTATTTATTCATATGGTATGTAATAATTAAATAGATAGTTTTCATTTGTTAATTTTTGTAAGTAATAGATTAGTTTTAGAAATAGTTTGTTTTTATAAAAATGTAACAAGAATGAAGATGGTGGCCATTTTGAAGATCAAAAGTTTATAAACTTGATTTTATTAAAGTTTCTCAAACTTAATAAAATTATTTTTATAAACTTGCCACAATGTGTTGAAGCAAGTGGGGGCACATGAAGACTTTACAAGATAAAGGTCTCTTATGTCCCTTTAGAAATGGACTTGATAATTTTGTAATGACTCACAAAATTATTACTAGTTAATGGCTTGGTTTATGCACATATATTATAATTGTTATGCATGCTTGTGATGTTTTATGTTTATGTTATTATTATTATGTTATGGTTGATAAATTAGTTTTTAAAATGCAAAATAATATTTGAACATAAATAAACATCACACAGAGTTTGGTTTTAATGAAATTTATCTTTTAACATGATATGCTAAAATAGTTTTACAATAAAAGAAGCTTTATCGTTAAAACTAGTAACCGGTAAAATTTTGGGATTAAAATTGTATAAGTTTAAAATATAGATTTGTAAACTTATCAAACTCCAAACCTTATTTTATAAAATGAAGTTTTATTAAAAGGTTTCCAAATGTTCTAAAGCGCTCAAACGATATAACTTAATACTAGTTATTAATTTAAAACTTTGATCACGTCAATAATATAAAATCGAGTTTTATATGTAGAACGTTGATAAAAATGAGATTTTACATGAAATAAGATTTTTTGAAGTATACCATGGTTTATTGAATGCATGTAATAACCATGATATAACATGTTTTTTAAACTAGAATTATAAAAACATCAAAGACCCCTTACAAATCTCAAATATATGCAATCCTTTTTTTAAAGAACACTCGCACGTCTCTTGTATGCACTAGTGGGATAAAGGATACCTAACCACTTAGTGTTATCTTTTGATGGCCGAGGTGTCTTCACGATTTCTATAACCAAATTATAGGCCGATTACACAAGTTTTTCAAATTGGATGATTTGATCGGAAATCTCTTTTGATAAAGGATACCTAAGCAAGAGAGTTCTGAGGTATAGATGGGATCAAACATGTCTAATTAAATTTGTTATTAGCGATCCCATAAATCTAGGAATTATATGGTATGATATAATTGATAATCGACATCTACCGGGTTGAATTCGGATGGACGGGATAAAGGATACCTAACCATTTATTTGTTTTGCAACTTGGATCCTAGACTTTGATAATTAATGTTTTTAGAAACTAAAAGGGTATTAATTATTAAAGATTAAATATTGAAAATACTAAATGAATTTTGTTAAAAAAATTTTAGATATATAATCCACTCTCATAACCATGAAATGTCATTTCTCTTTAAATGACTTAGTGAAACAATAACATTCAGTAGATACAACTTCAATGAATGGGTTCATGTCTTAAGAGACAATCTCGTGATAGATATGAAATTGTATACACTTGAAGGTCCTAATCCTAAACAAATTACTTTGAGTAATAGACCTAAATATGTTACCTAGTAAAGGCATCACTGTGATGCTCAAGATGCTTCTAACATCAAGTTAGGAATAGTTATGTATGACTTCTAGGAAGTCTTGGATAATTTAAGCATATATCTGATGATATAACAGGTCAAACAATATTCCAATAAATACAGTGATATTTTATTTAAAGCTAGTTTAAACAATGGAATAATGCAAGACTAAAAGGGTCACCTTGTGTGATCTAAAAGGCCCATGTTTTATGGACTAAACCCATTTCAGCCTAAGAAATTCAATAAGGCCCACATAGATGGATTTTGTTTCTTTTGTGAAGAAACTGGACACTGATAGAGGAACTGATCCTCTTATCTAGAAAGAAAGTCTGGAAGAGACTAGTACTTCATGTATCTGCGGGATAGAACTTATACTTTTTATGTAACACTCAAGTACTTGGTACTTAAATGGTAATCTAATATTTGTAACTTGATTGCAAATATTTACAGAAGAGTAACTAGCTGAGCACAAGCAAGTTGGAACTACACTCTCTAAGTTTAGTTTATAATTTATGCTTAGAACATAAATTGCTTGCAATATATAACAATATTTGTTTTGGAACAATGTATATTTTAAATTTAGCATGTCTAAATATTTATGTCTTAGTTATTTATTTAAATTATTGATTATTTACTAGATCGTTTTTCATGACGATAATACTCATATTCTGAAATGATTGAATTCTGTTTCTGAGACCAGATCTCTTAATAGAATTACAAAGTAAATATCAACATTATGTAAATAAAATTAAGTTCTATATGCAAGCACTTTTGACTTAAACTTGTTTTAAATCAAACTTATCCATGACATTGTTATCTTTATTGTATAAATGAAATCCACATATTCCAACTTCAAGAAACGGATCTTTGAAGGCAAATAATGTAGATTATTTGACATATGTGAATCTTATTTATATATAAAAGATTCCTAATAATGTTTTCACTAAAGTGTAGAGAAAATAATTATTAAGGAACTATACACTTTGGTGTATGATTTCCTTTCTAATGAATGCCTATGATTAAGCACAAGATACAACCCACTAGTACCATCTAAAGCCTTCATGATGATAAAGGGTAAATTAAACTTTACTTGATATAGTTTAATTTCTAATCAGTAGAAATGTCCTCCTTTTAAATTTTTTGGGATTACACTTCAATCACTATTAAGTGTATCTAGAATACAAACTCCAACTAATTACATAATTGTAGAATATTCTAAAAGGGCATTTAGATTATTATATACAAACCCACCAAGAATAAGTTCCTTTATTCCTCTGAAAGGTGAGTTAGCAGAAAGCAAGCTTCTAATGACAAAGCAAGTGGGAGGCACATGGAAGTTGAAGTAGTTCAAGAACCATAGCCTAATGTAACAATTGTTGGGACTAGAAAATGTTAAACATTAATAATAACTATTCATAAACACAAATTGTTCACAATAATGGTAGAAATCATCTATGACTTGAGAATTGTGGAATCTCTCATTGATGAGTTCTTGATGGGTTCTAGTTAAACCATCAACTACCAAAATATTATATCAGATCTTGAATCTGACAAATGACTTCGAGTCATGAACATTGAGATGTAATCCACGTTTAATAATCAAGTATGGGCTTGATTAATCTTCCGCTCTATAGCAAGGCTAGAAGGAGTAAGAGATTCTTCTAGAAGGAATATATACATGGATGTATATACACATTCAGTAATACTTGTTATATAAGGATTTTCTCATACTCATGTCATTGACTATGGTCCTTATCATACTCATGACATTGACTATGATCAAACCATTTCACAAGTAGTTATGATTAGATCTACAAGGATATTATTTACTATAACTTCATATTCTTAATATGAGATATAGCAAATAGATTTCAAGAAAACCTGCTTTTCTTAATAGACATCTACTATAAGATATCTATATAGCTTAGTCTGGAGCTTTTCTTAATCCATGTTATCCTAATCAAATGTGTAAGGCTTGAGATCCACCTATGGATATAAAGTAAACATCTCAAGATTGGAATAGTCATTTTAATATAAAGATACAAGGTATGCTTTTATATCAAAATGAAAAAGAACATGTGTGTTTACTAAGAACTAGTGGGAGGATAGTGATATTCCTAATCTTGTATGAAAGATACATATTTAATCATTTGAAATAATATTCCGACTATGCAAGGTGGTTTTCACCTTGACTCGGAAAGTATTTCTAAAATGAAAGACTTAGGAATGACAAGATACATTCTTGGAATGTAAAATCTATAAGAGATAGATAAAGATGAATGTTAAAGGTTTTAAAATTCTTTTGCATGAAATGACAATATCTTGAAAGAGGTCAAGATACAAGATTCCTTTGGAAGATTCTTGACATTGTCACATGACCCCATTTTGAGTTTGTCTCAAATTGACCTAGCACATAGGTTGAGCTAGATGAAATTATTTGTATTCTATTTTCTTGGAAAATGAATACATCATGTCATATCATGAGATACAAATTGAATAAATGGTTGAGTCACTAGATGACTGTGATAACATTCTAAGAGTACTTAAGAATAGCTAAGAGAATGTATATGAGATAATTAGTTTAGAATAAAATCTTAATGTAAAGAGCTACATATGATTTTAATTTCTAAATAAATATTGATAATTACGAATTATAATTGGATTATGACTTCATTATGGAATGAAGAGTAAGTTTAGTTGGAATGAGATCCAAGCAAAAACAAAATAGCTCTATCTACTAAAGAATACACTACTTTTCAGAAGTTGAAATCAAATATATATGGATGAACTAGATCATTGAAAAACTAGGTTGAATCCTTCCATTCAGGGATACCCTAGAAATCTTTTGTGAGTAATAGAGTGTACTTAATCAAGCTAAGAAACTCTATGTCACATAAGAGCACCAATTATATTCTCCAAAATATTTTACTATACTTAGAGTAATGTCAAATATGGAGATGATTGTATTCGCAGAATTCAAACAAATTAAATTTAGTCGAACCCATTGATAAAGTCTTTCCTTTTAAGCTAAGTATGAGTGGTCACACTTCAGCCATAAGACTTTTATTATTCTAGTAATGGGATTTTGATTTGAATTTAGTATTTGGATATTGGAAGATTGTAACAACTATTAAATAATGTTTTGATATACTGGGATATGATCATTACATTAATACTTGTTGTGTTCTATATTAACATGTTTAATCCATGAATAATGCTATTATTCTAAAGGTCCATAGTCGGTCATGATTGTGGGAGCAATTATGAAGTAAGACTAATATAAAATGGATTGGTTGACTCTCACTAGATGAAAGTAGGCAAGTGGTTGTAACCAAGTTTCATAGATACTTGTCAGAGAACTAGTACTAAACGGACCCGCATCAAGATCATCTCATAGATCGTAGTTATGAGTGATACTTGATTAAAAGGTACTATCTTTGTATCCTTAACACCTGAGATACATAGTGGGACTTGAGTATAGGGAGTATTGTGCTTTGATATGACAAAATGTTGTTCCTTAACCGGGCAGTTATAAAAGTCATATTTGGGTATGGTGTGAACTATACAAGAGGCTTATGTAGTCAAGATGGGATTTTTTCCTCTTATTCGTTGAGAGTTAGACATCTAACGCGCGTTACCCAAAGTTGAATTACAAATGAGATTGATTGCGATCCAAGACTCATGTTTCAACAGGATGTCTGTAACAAAGGAATAATTGAAAAACTTACCTTAATACATCAATTGAAGCTTAGAGCTTTTGGGAAATGGATGTTGATGAATGACATTCTTTGTCATATGTTATTGGGGACAGTGAAATGTTGCTAGACGTTCACCACTGTCTATATCAATCTATGATGAGTCTTGTGCAAGTGGGAGATTGAAAGATCTAGTATGCCCAAGAGTCATTATAGAATGATATTGCTAATAATATATGATCCTATAGGGTCCCACCATATAGCAAGTTACCGTCAATTGATTATTTATTAGTATAATTTGATTATTAATAAATAAATCAACACTTGTATTTAATTGGAAAATTATTTTTTGATGGAAATAATATTTTACTAATTGGGAATTTATTATTTGTGGAAATAATATTTATTGGAGAAATAACAACTTATGAAATATATCATAAAATATGATTATTTATAGGTTATATTTATATCTTAATAAACTAGTTCAATTTATATAAAAGATAGTTTTATATAAAATAAGATATTTATATATTCATATTTATATCTTAATAAGCTAGTTACAATTTATATAAAAGATAGTTTTATATAAAATAAGATATTTATATATGACTAGTTATATATATATATATATATATATATATATATATATATATATATGTTGGGAACTCTTTATAAAAATACTTGATTTTTATAAAGATAACATGTATGTGTATAAAAAACTAGCCATGAGACAACTTTTGTCTTCTTTTGGACATGCCTTTTTCGAAAATTGTAAGGAGACCAAGCATGGTCTTCTTTTGCCATGCTTGGGACAAAGTTGTCCCTCTTTTACTTTATGGTCTCCCTTTGCTTTTTTGGCCTCTATATAAGGGAGGGCATGGAAGGTTAGAGAGGATGCTTGAAAGCCTTCATTCTTCCTCTTCTTTGGCTAGCAAAACCGAGAGCAAAAGTGCTCCCAAGAGGCTGCCAAATTTCGAAGTTAAAGCATCCTTCTTCTCATGCATTCTCTTGCATTTGATGTTAAAAGAATGTCCATTTTGTTGCTTCACCTTTGAACATATATTTGGTATATATTTCAAAGACTTATGAACAACAAATTACAAGTGAATACTTGCATGTTTTGATGGTTCTACTCTTGCTTGGTGGATACTTGTAGAGAACTCTTGCTTTAGAGTTTCATGCCACACTTCATCAACTTCCAACCTCCCATGAGGATCAAAGTCTTCAAAGGTTGTTATGCTTTCCCTTCTATGGTTGTTTTAATCTTTCTAACTCTCGCAAAATGATCCTTGGTGGGTAAAATAGTTTTAGTTTTATTCAACATTTTTAAAGCTTCTGTTGTCAATTTTACCGGTTGTGAAACCGGATTTTTGAATAAAAACCAAACAAAAGTCACAGTCAACACCCTGGTCAAAGTCAGCCTTCTGGTCAAAGTCAACATCATGAGTTGACTCAACTCGCCGAGTTGGTCCATCAACTCGTCGAGTTCCATGAATCATAAACCATGAAATCGCGATCCAACTCGTCGAGTTCTTTCACAACTCGTCGATTTCCTCCTATCTACAGAATCGAGACTTCCCCAGTTGACTCGTCGAGTCATGCTTGAACTCGTCGAGTTTTGCCCTTTACAGAGTCGCGGCACTTCGACCCAACTCGTCGAGTTCCTGTATGGACTTGATGAGTTCTTCAGTCTGTTAAGCCATCTTAAGGGATTAAGTCCTTATCCCTCAGATCTAAGTTCCACACTTCCAATGCATACTGAACATGTCCTTTTAAGGGTAAAGGTTCCACCTTTACCCGTTAGTACTCTTCCTTAAGATATATAGCTCAAACCCTAACTCTTAACGACCTAGATCTTGGTCCACAAGCCTTCAATACTTTAAGATAGGGTGCACAAATAGAGATCTGGACCTGAGAGACTAAATGAAAACGCAAAGTCTCCACATTTCTCTCCATGCATGGCCTTTTGGAGCTTAAAAGGCCAAAATGACATCCTATAGCTTGCATGGGGCTTCAATGGCCATAAAGTTTGCACCTTTATGTCATGATAGCCCTCCATGGTTCCAGATCGGATGACATACTCACTTGGGACGTCCATTTCCCAAAGGTCATGCTTCTTGAACCAAAAATCCCAAAAAAGTGAAGATAAAGAGATCTAAGCATATTATAGACAAGATAGGAGCTTTATACCTCCAATGAACCAGAAATGAAGCTAGACTTCTGGATCTACTCTTCTCTAATCCTTCCTTGCTCCTTCAAGTGTCTTCTTCTTCAAGAATCACCACGAATGCACAAAATAGCTCAAATAGGGTTTGGGATGATGGAAGCTGTAAATGAGGCCAACCTTTGGAGGTTAAGATGTTTAAATAGGGTGCTAAACCCTGGAAATTTGCACCTTTATGTCATGATAGCCCTCCATGGTTCCAGATCTGATGACATACTCACTTGGGACGTCCATTTCCCAAAGGTCATGCTTCTTGAACCAAAAATCCCATAAAAGTGAAGATAACGAGATCTAAGCATATTATAGACAAGATAGGAGCTTTATACCTCCAATGAACCAGAAATAAAGCTAGACTTCTGGATCTACTCTTCTCCAATCCTTCCTTGCTCCTTCTTCAAGTGTCTTCTTCTTCAAGAATCACCAAGAATGCACAAAATGGCTCAAAAACTCTCACAAGTGGATTAGTGTTTCGTGGCTAGGGTTTGGGATGATGGAGGCTGTAAATGAGGCCAACCTTTGGAGGTTAAGGTGTTTAAATAGGGTGCTAAACCTTGAAAATTAGGGTTTCACTTTGGCAGCCCTACTCGTCGACTTGAGGCTCTCAACTCATCGAGTAGGCTTTAAATCCTGCATCCGAATTTCATCCCTACTCGACGAGTTTGGGGCCTCCAACTCGTCGAGTCCCTGTACAAAAATGAGTAAATTGATTTAAAATACATACTAGGAACCGGACGTTACACACACACACACAAAGAGAGAGAGAGAGAGAGAGATATGTTGGAAAGTAGAGGGTGGGGTTATGACTTTTTATTTTATTTTTCATTTAAAAAAATAAATCAAATAAATAATAATAACAATAATAATAAATACAGTTAAAAAGTGCAAAACAGTCATTCGAACTTCTTTAAATTCCTTTAGGGACCAAAAACTACAATAACAATTGCATTTTTGACTTTTGGTTTAACCTAAAAACCTTTTGAATCAAACATCTAATTTTTGATACGCTACACAGACCAAACTTTCAACTTTGTGTTAAATTATTTTTTAGGATAAACACACTGCAACAAACCCAGTAGGAGCAATTAATTTATTAAATTTAAGCGTTATAAATTAAAAGTATATTAGATATTTGGTTGTACATACAACTTCCATTCTTGTAGGCCATATCAACTTTTTTAGAAACATTAGTTATATATGAAAGAATGGCACCTCTACCTGTCTACCATAGATATTTTATTACTATCTTTCTAAAATAACAAAAAATAATTTCTAATTACGGAAAAAAAAACCCCATTTAATAGTATATTTACTGAAATTATCTTAACAGAATGCGACGATAAAAAGTTTCATTTTTTCAATATGATTTCATGCTTTTAAGTTAACTAATTAAGATATTGCCTGATTTAAAATGAACGAAAAGATAAAAGGGGAAATTGCTAATCTAACCAAATTCATTAATCAATTATCACTTTTTAGCCAAAATTTAGGACTTATTACAAAATAGCCATCGAAACCGTAGGTGGTTAAAATGGCATACTGTTTCGCCAATTTACCTACTGTTTTGATTTTAGTATATATAGATTTTTTATTTTTTTTCATTTTACATTATGAAACCGTAGACGAAAAAATGATTTACTGTTTCCTTTGAGAAGTCTACTGTTTCCCAAAAAGTAGGTTAAAAATGGTCTACTATTTTGTCCAAAACCTACCGGTTTTTTTTTTTTTTTTTTTTTTTTTTTTTTTTTTTTTTTAAGATGAAAAAAAACACTAACTTTTACTTTAAAATAGATTTGTCTTTTAATATATACTAGGTACGATATAGTAGTAAAATACATGAATTAGTAGTCAAAATACCAAAAAAAAAACCCAAAACCGTAGGTTTTTAGACGGAACAGTACATCGTTTTTAATCTACTCTTTGGAAAACAGTAGACTTTTCAGATAAAACAGTAGACCATTTTTTAGTCTACGGTTTCGTAATGAAAAATGAAAAAAAAATCTTTATATACTAAAATCAAAACAGTAGGTAATTTGGGCGAAACAGTAGACCATTTTAACCACCTAACGGTTTCGATGTCTATTTTATAATAAGTCCTAAATTTTGGCTAAAAAGTGATAAGTCATTAATGAATTTGGTTAGATTAGTAATTTCCTAAAAATAAAAATACAAAACTCAAATTGATTTTATAAAGGGAAAATGACACATACGCACTATGAACTTTCTAGGGTTTACCTTTTTAGTCACTTAACTTTTTAAGTGGCTTTATGAGGGAATAAATTATGAAGCGACCTGTCTTTTTGATCATCTTAACCTGAAATAACCGATTCTATCTACCAAATAAGCAATTGAAGATGACCTGGCTTGTAAAGTTCACAATGTCAGCTACCATAGTCAAAGTTAAGGAATTGTTGAATGGAACACATAAACACACAAACACACACCATATCCTCTGTTTCACTCGTTTACAAGAAAAAACTTTTTCCCTAAACAATTCATCAAACACACCACCGCTAAGAACTTCTGAAGAAAACGTTAACCCTGCAATTTGTTTGACTTCGATGAGTAAATGTCAACTAGAGTTGCTGATTAAAATTCAACGTACGAATTTCTGGAAAAAAATCATGAAATCTACATAAGAATCAACTCAAAATAACTTCAATGAATCGAATTCATTTTCCAATTCCATTAATCGTGCTACAATAGTGAAAGTCTATAGAGAGAGAGAGAGATAGAGAGATTTACCAATCTTTCTAGTGTTAGTGTTGGTGAAGGTATACATAAGAAGATGAACAATACGCATATTGCTGAAACTTTGATTGTACGAAGACAATGCCCTCTACAATTCATTATCATAAATTACTCCACTTCCGTCCTAATCGGCGACCTGGATACACGCCATCAAGTTCAGATCTGTTCCTGGAGGAAACGTTGATGACAGAAGATCGCAAACGGGCTGTCGTATCCACCCTGTGCCTGTGGGTATCCACCGTTGGGTTGAGGAGCACTGTAGGGGGAGACCGAGGGTTTGTTGGGAAGAAGGAAGAGGGAAATCTTTTCAGTGCCAAAGATTTGGCTTAGAGGGAAGAAGGGGAAGCCTAATTCAACGGTGGCTGCCACTATTGGGACGTCGTCAAAAGGGGTTTTCTCATTCTGTTGTATCGTACACTCGAATGACATCAAGGCAAACAACTGGGCTAATTCTGAATTGGATATTGAAAGGTGACCGGATAACTTGGAGATGAGGATGAACTCACAGAGGAGGCAAGGCGGTTTTGCATAGTAGCTTGCGAGAACATGTTGTTTAACCTCTTCACCAAATTGCTTCTGCAACAGGTTTTCTTTTGGTGATTTGGGGCGAACGAAAACAAATCCATAGCTCTCACCAAAGAATTAGTGGATAAATCGATTTCTTATGTTGATTTGGGGATATATAGAGAAGACAACCCAAAAGAAGGATCCGTGTCACTGTGTGTTTGTGTGTGAGAGAGAGAGGGAGAGGTGTCATTTTCTATATAATAAACAAATAAATAATTACATCAATTAAGTGAGTTGGCATAGGGGTAACGGGGTTACCCCTTCGTTTTGTCAAAAATGACCTATTCGACCCGACAAAACTAAATTTGTTCCCTCATAAAGCCACTTAAAAAGTTAAGTGGCTAAAAAAGTAAACCCTAAAAAGTTCATAGGGCGTATATGTCATTTTCCCTTTTATAAAATTAAACCTATATAATATAAAAGTCTATAATTTGTAAGTACAAACGGTATATATATAATTCCAAACGGTATACATATATAACTCCCACAAGGGTATTATAAACCCCAGGGAATCAATCAGATTATTAATTAACCGAAATACAGGATTATTTCATGCAATTAGAAAAAGTCGATTCAAATCAAATCATTAAACTTTCGATAATTGCAGCTTCGGGGCTGCCGGCGTCAATCGTGGACAATAGCTGCGACAATCGGTCGCTAAGATCGTCAACTTCCCTATGCAAACTTCTCACATAGTTGCAAGTCTCTTGTAGCACCTTCGAAGCCGACGCCTGTATTTTTAAATACCATATATATTTACTGAAAATACACACACTACACACACCCACACACTTTTGAACTTTGGTTAGAAGAGTACGTGAATGTACTGTGGTATAGTCATATCCTGTAGATCATGTGACTCGAGAAAAGACTTCTGATTAGGATCGACTTTCACATGCACCGTAGTATAAATTAAAATAATAGGAACAGTCAAAGATACAGTATCCACAGTCGTTTCCAGCTGTTTTTGTAACATAAAATGACAATAGGAGAAAGCCTAAACTTAATTTATAGACAAACAGTTTTCTAATCGGCCATTGGCGTTATGAACAACCAAGTCATCAATTAAGTGAGAACCCTCACCTTGTTGGAACGCCGATTTGTTATCTCGGGAAGAAGTTGCTGCAACTTTGAGAGAAGTTGCATGATCTGATCATCGGTGATCTTGGAAGCTCCGGTTGACGATTGCCTTGCCCTTCTGCTCGACATTACGATAAAATTTGTATGTGAAAGACAAGTAGGTGAGAAAGAAAAGAGGGGTTTTGAGAGAGGTGGCAATGATGTATAAATACAATGTTTAGGCAAAATAGTAACAGTTTCACGTCAATAACGCAGTATTTTTCGACAGAAGAAGGTCAGTGATGCAACAATTTACACTAAGAAAGAGAAAGAGTACGATATGATGTGTGTGAAGCATGCCCAACGATGTTGAATATGAAGAAGACAATTGCTTTCGAAAAAGTAAGCTGTCCATTATTTAAATGGTCCCTTCTTCATATAAACTTATTAATTAATTCATTATTTAAATAACTAGTTGTCTATATATTTGTCGAGCCGTCTGTTTACATTACAACTAGTGGGAGCCCAGATGTGTTCCTCATCTCATATATCGATACCACATTGTTATAATTGAATGCTGATTTGATTTGTGGAGATTGATATTCCTTTTACCCTCGTTTCTAGTAATGAAAGTTAGCTATGACACTCGGCATAATATCAATTATGCTCAATGCGCCAATATATGTTGTGTTCGATCTGCAAGTCTGCGGTGCTCCATGAGCATGTCTAAGTTTTGGGACTTGTGGAACTACTAATGATGTTTTGGGTTTGACGCACAAGTAATTTTTAATTCAACTTGTCATTGTACCTCTTTAGCCCTAACTAGAAAGTATGTGTGAGTATTATGCTTATTAAAAACAATCTCTCTCTACTTCCTATATGGATTAGTCGATCACTTTGATCCTCTTTTTTTTGAAAACGGTAGATAGCATTAAAAAAAAAGGCACTCGAAAGCAAGAAGCTATACGAGGCTGAGTAACAGTACAAGGCAGAAAGAAAAAAACATAAGAAAGTTAAAACAGGGAAAAAAACAAAAAACTAAGAGGAAAAGTGATTAAAAGGCGAAATACACCAGTCTGCCCATGCACCGCAACCGAGATTACTTCTGTATTTAAGCCATATATATGACAAGGAGATGATGATATCAGCAGTTTTTGTTGGAGGTGCACTGATCTTCATGAACGTCTTTTCATTTCTGGCCAACCATATATTCCAAACGAAGCAATAGATCACCATAACTAGGATAGATTTCTTTTTTGGGCAATTCCCCCAAGTAGCCGCAAAGTCAATGAGTTCTCTTACAGATGTAAATCTTATATTAGTAATCCCACACCATTTGAAAATCCAATCCTATAACACCTGAGAATATTCGCATGTAATGAGAATATGATCAACAGTTTCAATCTCTTTATTGCATAGTGAACATGTCGTATTTGTTACATTAACTCCCCTTCTAGCCAGATCATCCGCCACTGGAATCCTACCCATTGAAGCTCTCCAGACAAAGCATCTAACTTTCAGAGGAATTATAGTGGACCAACAGATAGATTGCCCCTTGGATAGAATGAGTTTTGATTCTATTAATCTCCTCATAGCGTTAACAGTGTAATCCCCTTTAGAGTTCAAGCAAAAGCTAAAACCATATGTGGAGGTGCACTCTGTATTCATCAAACCGATCTCTTTATAAATTTGAAGAAGTTCATTAAGTTCTGCTGCGCCTGTTGGTTCATATCTCCACATCCAAGAAAAGTCATTGCTTGAGAGACGATCCTCCAAAAGACAACATTTTACCGTTTCAAGTGAGTACAAATGAGGGAATTTTGTTTGAAATGGCTCGTTACCGCACCAAGCATCTTTCCAAAATAATATTTTGACTCCAAATCCTGGAATAAGGTTTAAAATCTCCTTAATATCTATCTTTAGCTTAGAAATGGAGTTCACTTTGATCCTCTAAACCATGATAATTCCTTAAGTTCTTAATTTTTATTTTGCCTTTTTTGTAACATCTAAGATTTATCAAATTTGCTTTTGAACCCTTGAGTTTGTTTTGGTTGCTCACTAGGCCCCTGAAGTTAAAATCTTGAAATTTTGGTATGAGTTGTGTACGCGGGGTGTACACCCTTGTACGCTTAGCGTAATGGCCTCCGTGTGAGTACGTTGCGCGTACTACTGTATGCAGGGTGTACGTAGCTCAGACAGAATAGGGTTTGTGCACTATTTAAACCTCATTATGGCCCAAGACCCTCCCTTACCTCAGCCTTCATTCCCTTTCTCGACCCTCTTAGCAAACCCTAGTGCATTTTGAGATTTTTGGAGCTTTTTGAATGATAGTGTGTGCTTTTGGTTGTGAAGAAGGTTGCCCAAGAAGGAAGTTTTTCCCTCAAGAGTTTGGATCTAGCATCTCCTTTTCATTTTGCACCACTAGAAGGTATAAAGCTCCAGCTTTGGTTGTGTTTCTTTAAGTTCCATTTTGACTCATGTTTCCTCCTTTTTGTCCCTAAAGTTTAATCTTGGTGAGTATGTGCTACTCCTAAGCCTCCAAGTTGTATTTTCTGATGTTTCTAGTCGTTTTATATCATAAAGGTGCAAGGTTGAACCTTGTTGAGTCCCCATTCATGTGCTAGAGTGTAGGTTTGGGTGTGATAAGCTAGGTTTTAGAGTTTGCGCTCTTTGTATCAACCCACAGGCATAAAGTTTGCAACTTTATGGCCTTAATGGTCATAAAGGTTCCAGATATGAGTTTTAGTCGTTTGGTCTTAAGTGATTAAGTCACTTTTTTCATGTCTTGCATGTGGGCTGCGTACGCCGTGCGTACTTCCTATACGTCGCACGTACTGCCACAGTTAGTCGCGATTCCCGCTTCAACCTTGTACGTTGCGCATACGGCCCAAATCAGTTGGATTTTTGCATTGGGCCAAATCGATGGGCTTGTTTGATGGGTTTGGGCCTTGAATGTTTTTCCGATGGGCCACTCCAGCTGTTGGACTCATTGTGGGCCTTATTTGATCCTTGGTTGGGGCCTAGGATTTTATTGGGCTTTAGTTCTAGTTTGGCCCATCTGACTTTGGATATTAGTCTTACGTTGTAAGTCTTAGTCTGGATTTTGAGCCAATTGTTTTGGGACCTTATTGTTTAGTTAGCACGAGAGTTTATCCAACATAGCAGCCTGAGTGTTGGTTTGGGATTTTAGCAGTTGAGGTGAGTCTTCGCACCAGGTTCATGGGTCGAAGGCATCAATGTCGGCCCATTTCTTATTTTGTAGAATGTTGTTGACTTTTATGATAATGGTATGGAAGACCATGGAGGTAGCCCATGGCACTTGAGTGTAAGGCCGTGATTTGGACCTCGGCATCGCAAGGAAAGACCATGGAGGTAGTGCATGACACTCATATATAAGACCGAGATTTGGCCCCCGACATTGTGTGGAAAATACCATGGGGGTACCCATGGCACTTACATGTGTTCTTTTAGTATGTGATATGATTGGGCAACTCACTAAGCTTTTGTTTACATTTTATATTTGTGGTTTCAGGTACTTCCGGTACTAAGGGGAAAGGCCCGGATTGATGGTGCATCATTCACCCCTCATTACTTTTTCGTGTTATGACATTATACTCTGATGATTTGACAATAATTATTATTGAATGGTTTTAGAACAATGTGACAATTATAACTTTTGTGTTTGATTAAAAATGAAAATTTTGATCCTGGTTTTTGGGTTGTTACATGTTGGTATCAGAGACTTGGTTTGAGGGATTTGGGCATACCTCCGGGTGTGTCAGAACACAAACTGAGGAAATTATAATCTTTTCATAATAAAAGAACTGAAAACCTTGAAAAATATTCTTTAAAGAAAGAGGGGAGTGTGATGTGTGCAATCGGCCGAGCTCAAGTAACTGTTTCCCAAATTAACGATACCTATGTGTTATGATTAGTATGCCTAATATGTGAATTGCATGCTAGACTAGGGTTGAGGATATCTTCAGGAATCATCTGATAGAATTGCAGGAATGGGTGATGCCTAGTAGATCGATAGAATTGATGTTGTATATTACTTGGAATTGATATCGGCTTTGTTGTTTGCTATGTGTATGCTTTCAAAGTTGTATATGCTTAGGACTACATAGCCCTAGAATGATTGCTTTTGCATCATTTTCTATTTCATGTTTGGTTATGGATATAGGGTAGAATCCTCATTCGACAGTCTATGTGATTCTATATTGTGTACAACTTTCATGCATAGGGCAACCAGTGGTGTTGATTTAGGTACTTAGTACTGCAAGTGTAGAAGTTGAGGGTTATCTATAAGAGTCTATAATGTGTATGTTGTGTAGCATAGGTTATTATGGTTGTATTGTGGTAACTTACAGGAATTAGATTGGCCTTGGGGATGGTACAGGTATATGTGGAAGGTAGTATTGGGCCCATACTATTGGAAACATAGGACCTGTACCTGAGGAGAGGGCTGGTCTGGAATCTCTAAGGAGGCTGGTGTCAAAGAGTCCCCTCAAATCTTTTGATTGATTGTTTTTATGTTGTATTTTCAGGTTGAGGATGGTGATGACTACTCGCGAAGGTTCAGGTTCAGGCACTGAACCGATTGATGAAAGACTGTGTGTGCTTATCGCAACCGAGGTTACTTGTGGCATCCTTGATGCTAGCCCGGTGATTTTCGATACCGTCAACGAGGGGATTATGGAGATCATGGAGCAGCGGCTCAGGTCATTTTGAGCTGAGATTGTCGCGAGTCAGTTCAAGGATCGAGCTCCCTCTTTTCGGGAGTTCAAGGCATGCGGAGTGCCTGATTTCATTAGGGTTAAGGACCCCATACCTAGTCGACGTTGGATCGCTGACATGGAGAATGCTCAGCAAACAAGGTTTTGCCCTAAGGGGAAAAGGTAGGATTCACATCCTGCTTGTTGAGGGACAGGGCGCGGGACTGCTGGGAGGAGGCTACCTGAGCCGTGGGGAGAGCAGGAGTGGTAGAGATGACATAGGAGGACTTTTTTCAGAGATTCCAGAGGAAGTTTGCACTAGCCATAGAGGTGCAACAACTGTCGACGGAGTTTCAGGACCTTCGCCAGACTTCGGAGACTGTGGCGGAGATCACCGCCAAATTTAGGGAGAGGTCGCTATTGGTTCCGAGTATGTTGCGGATGAGGAGATGAGGAAGACGAGATATCATGCTATGTTGAGGGATGATATTAGGGAGTTCATGAGTTTCTTGGGGTGTAAAACCCTAATTGACATGATCGAGAAGGCTCGCGAGCGGGAGATTGAGTTGGAGCTTCGGGAGAAGCGGTAGCTAGAGCAGGTTCAGTTCGCTGTAGGTCCGACCAAGAGGACCAAAACCTCTGATACCCACATCGGAGGCCAGTAGGTTCGGGGCCATTATGCCAAGTGTGGCAAGCCGCACACTGGAGCTTTTCGAGCAGCAGGCTCGATATGTTACAGTTGTTTCCAGTCGGGCCACATGAGCAGAGATTTCCCCATGAAGGGTCTGAGTTGTTTCCATTGCAATCAGACCGGCCATAAAAAGGCCAATTCCCCAAGATGCTTTGAAGGATCAGTGGTGGCGCCCGTGCCAGCCACTTTGATGATTACCGACGGCCGGCAGGGCAAGGCGGAGGGCCCTGTGGTGAAGAGTAGGGCTTTCCACTTGACCACCGATGAGGCGCATGCAGCGCCGGATGTTGTGACTGGTATGTGTTCTAGAATTATCTTTTATTATTTCCTTTATTTATGCTTATTTCAGTTATGATCTTGTATAGGGACCTTTTTGGTCAATGGTTTGTCTACTCATATCTTGTTTGATTTGGGGGCTACCCGATCCTTCGAGTCTCTTGCGCTCAACAAGAAGTTTCGACACGCTCTGGGAACTCTGGGTTCCCATCTAGAGGTGGAGATTGCGGATAACCATACCATGAATGCTTCGAGGGGCTTCCGAGGGTGTGTCCTGAACATGTTTGGTGAGAGATTTTCTATCAATTCGGTATCGATTCCTTTGATGGAATTGAAGGTGATCATTGGGATGGATTGGTTGGGGCCCAATGGGGTTGTGATTGATTGTGAGCAGCAGTTAGTGAGAGTTCAAACCCCAAGTTGGGGGAGAACTGGTTATATCTAGTGAGAGAGTTTTACATGGACCAACTCTTTGTTCAACTGTGAGGGCTAGGAGGTTTTTGTAGTAGTGATGTTATGGGTTTCTGGCTTATGTTTCATATACATGGGTTGAGGCTACGTCAGAGTTGAGCAGGGTACCCATTATGCGGGATTTTCCCAATGTTTTTCCTACAGAGTTGTCGGGAGTGCCTCCTGAGAGGCAGGTTGAGTTTCGGATTGATTTGATGCCTGGTTCGGCTTCGATAGCCATGGAACCATATCGCCTAGCACCGCCTGAGATGTAGGAGTTTTCTATGTAGCTGTAGGAGCTGCTAGACAAGGGTTTTATCCATCTGAGTAGTTCTCCACGGGGAACACCGATCCTGTTTGTGAAAAAGAAGGATGGGTCGCACAGGATGTGTATCGATTATTGGGAACTGAACAAGCTAGCAGTAAAAAACCGTTACACACTTCCGAGGATCGACAATCTATTTAACCAAATTCAGGGTGCATCTTGGTTTTCCAAGATTGATCTTTGGTTAGGATAACATCAGATGAGAGTCAGCGATGAGGATGCTCAGAAGACAACCTTTAGAACTCGTTATGGTCATTACGAGTTTATGGTGATGCCTTTCAGGCTCACCAATACCCCAACGGCATTCATGGATCTCATGAATCGGGTCTGCAATCTGATGTTGGATTAGTCGGTAATTGTTTTTATTGATGATATTTTGGTCTACTCCAAGACCAAGGAGCAGCACGAGCAACATTTGCGAGAGGTCTTGGAGACTTTGATGAGGGAGAGACTTTATGCCAAATTTTCCAAATGCAAGTTTTGGTTGCATGAGGTGCAGTTTTGGGGCTTATCATTATCCAGAAGGGAATCTTGGTGGACCCGGCCAAGATAAAGGCGGTGATGCGTTAGGAAGTCCTGAAAAACACATCAAAGATTTAGAGTTTCTTGGGTCTTGCGGGGTATTATCAGAGACTTATTCAGGATTTCTCCTAAATTGTGGTGCCTCTGACCGATCTGACCAAGAAGAATGTGACCTTTTGGTGGGGATCGGATCAACAGTTGACCTTCGTGACGCTGAGGCAGAGGTTTTGCAAGTTCCCGATTCTCGCGCTACCTGAGGGTTTGGATGATTTTGTGGTTTACTACGATGCTTCTATTTCGGGTTTGGGAGTTGTTCTTATATAGATAGGTCATGTGATTACTTACTCCTCGAGGCAGTTGAAGCCTCATGAGGAGAATTACCCCACGTATGATTCAGAATTGGGGGTTGTGGTGTTTACCCTCAAGATCTGGAGGAACTATTTGTACGGAGTCCGGTGTACTATCTCCAATGATCACAAGAGTTTGAAGTATTTGATGGATCAGCGAAATTTGAGTATGCAGCTACAGAGGTGGTTGGACGTGGTAAAAGACTCTGATTGCGAGATTATGTACCACCTCGAGAAGGTGAATGTGGTAGTCGATGCATTAAGCCATAAGGAGGTATGCTCATCGATTCGAGACATTTGTTTGAGAATAACTGTCACTTCGCCTATGATGGATGTAATCAAGGAGGCTCAGGTGGAGGGATTGAATAAGGGAAATTGGAAGATCAAGCATATTAGAGGGCATATTTCTTTGTTTGTTGGAGACAATTGTGTTGGATTAATGTCTAAGTCCATAACTATAATTGGTAAGACTTGACCCGACCCGGAATGGTCCATTTGGGTTGCATGGCATCATGCATTTGTATAGACTATAATGAGAGAAATAACACTTAAGGTTGGTTAATATATTATAAGTTCTAATATATTAATAAGGTTATTTAATTAGTATTGATCAAGAATTAATTTGGAATTAATTAAGCGATCAAAAGGAGACTAATTAAATATATGGGTTGATTGTGTAAATCATTCATTCTTATATATGTAGGCTTGTGATCCAAGATTCCTTATGTTGAACTAAGTCCATGGGGTGACCCATGGATACTCCATGGAGGTTAAAATCCATGGAGCATAAGGAATGGGTAAAGTTATGAGTTACATGGTGTAACCCTAATAGCCACCATATAAAAGAATCCCATGGCTCAAGAAATCGTGCACTAATGTGTGAGTGTGAGGGCTAGATGATTTCAAGGAGTGTTCAAGTTTCTCTCAAGTTATTCCAAGTGTATTTGGTGTTGTGTGAACCATTTGAGGTGTCACACTTGGGGCACTAGGCACTCAAGCTTAATGAAGACATTCTACATCAAAGAGGTATGTATTCTATCTTGTTATATTTATTATTTTGTATGTTAGATTAGGATAATACCTTGGATGTTCATAATTGTATGTATAATAGAGAAAACATAGATCCAAGGTATTTAGGGTTGCATGTACACTTAGGAGTGTTAGAATGCTCATAACCCAACAGTGGTATCAGAGCCTAGGCTTGTTTTCTTGTTATACTTGCAAAAGTAGCTGAAAAATCGAGTTGGATGCATATATTCGATTGTTTTGGCTGGAATTGGACTAGGAACATTACCCTAAGATGTTTTTGGACTTATAAACTTGTTTTTGATGTGGTAATGTTCATGCTAATCCAATTTCTAAGATAATTGTCATAATTTCAAGATTTGTATTAGTTTGTATGTTCATGCTAATTTCTTGAAGATTGATGATTTGAATTATCTTGTTCTTATGAGGTTCTTAGATTAATAAAAAAAGTTGTGTGAAATAGTTGTTTTCAATCCATTTTAATCTAAGAGTTGATTCCAAAGTGTGTTTTTGTAACTTGTCCTCAAGTTATATGAAAAGTCACATTTAAGAATCATAAAAGTCATAAAAGTTGGCAAAGGTTACAAAATGAAGAGTCTAGTTCTAATTAAATGGTTTTATGACTCCATAACTTGTCCTCAAGTTATGGAGGTTCAAGAGTCTCTTCATTAAATTAAAAAAAAAGTGTAACCTTAATTAGTTCCATAAGTTACAATAAAAAAAAGTTATTCTTTTTTATTAATTAGTTTAAAGTCTTCCATAACTTGTCCTCAAGTTATGGAACTTGAAGAGTTTTTTTTAATTAAAACTACTTTAAACTCATAAGTTATGGAATTAATTAGTTTTGAATAGTTTCAAAACTTGCCCTCAAGTTTTGGAATTTGAAAAAGTTTTCACTTATGAATACTTTAATTCCAAGTTAGCCCTTAGAATTTTAAAAGTTAAAATTCAACCCTTATACTTTATAATATTATAAGTTAATAATATTTATATATATGTATAAGAGTAAAGTCAGTCTTACCGTTAGTAGGCCTCATTCACGAAGCCGGTCTATAAGGGGGGTATAAGGTTACTGCCTATAAAATGGCAGTTTAATGGGTGTCCACTCTCACCCACCGCTTCCTTGACTGGTGGAGGGTCGTTAGCCGAACGGGTAGGACAAGGACTATAATTCTCCTTTCATTAAAAGTATTAATGATAAATACTAAGTAACTAAACTCTTATTAATACCCAATCTTAGTTACTTAGGAAAATGTGAATTTGGTGCTAACCCATGAAATTACACTTTGCACTTTGCTTAAGTCGTTAGTGGAGCGTGTGTGGTTAACCGGCACACTAACCTAGACTTAACAAGGTAGGCAAAGGATAACTTAATATTTATCATAGTATCGGTGGAGCGTGTGTGGTTAACCGGCACACTGATTAAGGGGTAAATATTAAGGGTACCAAGTATATTTGCATGGTTATTCACACCTTGTTTTGTGATCCTCGGCAACCCAGTCACAAAACCTGAAGGGCACACTCGAGATTGAAACATGCCTTTGAACAGTTCAATGAATCTCAAAGATCTAGGACTTTCAAATCCAATTAAAACCTAATAAATTATTTCGTTTTTCATGGTGGAAATTGGTGAATCGTCATTCACCTACCTTCAAATATTTTATAGCTTGGATTACGGCATCCCTCTTCTAAGTTATAAAATAGTTTGTTGGGTCCTAGCCTTAATATTTCATATTGGGTGTCATATTAAGGACTTTAAATCAACTATCTTGAATATCTCCCAAAAAGATGTCTGGTCTAGACATTTATGATCTTTCCAAATCTCTTGAAACAAGCTTTCCTAAATGAAGATGATGTCCCATGGATATCATACTTCTTTCACCTCCTCCAATTATTCTCCCTAACCCACAAGTTCCTAAAAAGTTTAAGGTCACTCAAGCCCTATTGGCAAGGCAAGGTCTAGGTGTGATCACATCTTGGAGATGTAGTCACATATTGACAAGCCGGGAGAGTTGGGTGTCAAAGTCTTGAGAAAGTTGATGGCTCAACTACTTTCTAAGTCACATAGTGAGTTCTTTTGGGAATCCTATGAAACAGACTAAGACAAGATCCTTAATTATCTTATCTATTTGCTAAGATCAACTTCCTAAAACGCTATGGACATTGACAATGATGACATTGGATATCCAGTAAAGCTCTCTCTTCCCAATGGAAAGGGATGGGCCATAGTCAACTCGGTTGACCCAATGGTAAAGAGAGAGGCGAAGTCTGAGATAGTCCCATTATCAAGGGTCCATAGGTAACTATTGCCAAAGGAAGGGGCATTGGTTACGAAGCTGCCAAATCTAGTATCAGAAATCTGAACTTTGGTAAGAAAGTCAATAAAAGTATTGATTTCTAGAAGTCCAGCTGATTTCTGATTACATGTCAAAGCTAGTGGGAGCATGAGTGTTATGCTAATAATCATCATGTTAGTGGGAGCAAGATAATTATGATAAAGATTGCAAGTTAGCAATGTTAATTATAGAAAACAAAAGTTTCAATTCGTGAGGCTGCAGGGGTTGAAAAAGTTGTTTTGCTATAATTAAGGGAGAGAAAATTATACTTCATTTCAATTCTAAAAGCTTAGATTGAGGTTTTAAGTCGTATTTAGTCAAGGATATATATATGAATTTCATGTTGGAATGACTCAACATAAGGAAATTCTATATATGGGTCCATTATTTGCGTTCTAAAATTCGATTATGATTACGGCATCCCTTTTCATAATCTGAATTATGAGAACTTGGCAAATAGAGGTGCAACAACTGTCGACGGAGTTTCATTGGTTGCGAAGCTGCCAAATTTACCTAAGGATATTAAAGTCAATAAGTTTGACTCTACTTCGGGTAAAGTCCACTATCTAACTCTGCTAAGTTTCTATTCTGAGATTCTTGATACATGATGTGACTGGGTCACATGTTGATGTTTTAAGAATCAAAGAAAAAGTGAAGAAACTTAAAGAAAGAATATGCTGAATCTGATGGCATAGATGGATTTCTATCGCATAGTTTGAAGATCGGATTCTTGAGCTACTTCTTAAGAGTTATGATATATTGCTTAGGAATAAATAACAACAAAGTTTTCATGTGCTTTTGCATTGTAAGGATAGTTTTTCCGCAAAGTTTTAAAATAAAAGAAATTTTTTTTTTGATTTTATTTATTTTAAAATATCCTTACAATGGCATTTATGAAAACTTTTGTTGCTTATAAGATTCCATTAAGAGCAAGAGTGGAAATATGAATTTGATTCTTTCATTTGTGGTAGTGTCTAAATTTACCAAATAAGGAAAGATTCTCATCACCTAAGTTTCAGTTGGATAGAAACTTGGAATCATGCAAGTTGTATAGCATGATGAATAAGAACTTTCAAGCATTGGAAAAATTAAGACTAACTACTTGTTCACATGGATGTGTGAGTCAAGTAAAGGATCGAGTACACATTCTTGTGCACTGATCAAGCCCACCACAAATAATCGTTAAGACTATTCGTCATTATTTACTAAAATTCAGTAAATATGGTTATACTTACAAGCTTAAGTGTAATTCTGAGACATTGGAAATGGTTTCAATGTATGGCAGAGCGAATAAGAAGAATCAACTTAGGCAGAAAGATAAAAGTTTCTCAAATCTGAAAAGATGGGAGAGTACTTTAGTATCATGTTATATAATCATCTTAGTGATTAAGAGACCTTATCACAATTCATCCTCTAAGTGCATTCTGGTAGCTAAGAAGAGGAGCTATGAATTGTTGAAGTGGTTAAATCAAGAAGATGATTTATACTTCGTTCCAAAAACAATTCTTAGAGTTATACTCTAAGATTGTAACTTGAGTGACATGTCTTAAAGAAGGTTTAAAACACTTGTCAAATGTAAGAGTAAAAGTTTTCTACTCTTGTACATTTGAAATTGGTAAGTTGTGATGTTTTGGATAAAACAAAGACCAACTAAGGCCAATTGTGTGAAGTGTTTGTCTTGATTAGAATCCACACTATCTCTTGAATATCTGACAAGAAAGTCTTATATGTCAAGAGGACAGTGGGAGTCTTAAAGGTCTTGAAAGTCTCAAGAACTAATCAAGAATAAAACCTGAAGTTCTCCACTAGCACACGACTTGAGGTTTATAACCTATCGTGTCGACATGTCTGTGCCTATTCAAGTTGGCTTTGCATAGGAGTTCTGAGAGTTCTCAATTGGTTGCACAGCTACTTGGAAGCAATGGCAGGCCCTTGAGCTGCCAAATGGCAAGAATTTAAGATTGCACAAGTTTAATCCATATAAGTGTGGATTTGTCAGTAACCTTGTCTTGTGATTATGGTTTTGACAAAATTCATATGGATAGGAACTCATACACCATAAAATCTAAGTGTCATAAGGTTTCTCTCCGATTCATGAAAATGATGGTGAGGAAACACTTTCACTAAGTAGATTTTAGCTAGATAGCAATTGTAATATTTGCATTCTCAAAGTCGTTAGTGGAGCGCGTGTGGTTAACCGGCACACTAACATGGACTTGTGAGAAGTGGTAAAGGTCTAAACAATCGAGACTATGATTACGGCATCCCTTTTCATAGTTCTAAAATTGTTTAGACACACATGTGAGCTATCTAAGAGAGGTGTATGATTTTGATAAAGTTTTAACAAAACAATCTAGTATCAGAAATCTGAACTTTGGTAAGAAAGTCAGCTGATTTCTGAGTACATGTCAAAGCTAGTGGGAGCATAAGTGTTATGCTAATAATCATCATGTTAGTGGGAGCATGATAATTATGACAAAGGTTGCAAGTTAGTAATGTTAATTATAGAAAACAAAAGTTTCAATTCGTGAGGTTGCAGGGGTTGAAAAAGTTGTTTTGCTATAATTAAGGGAGAGGAAATTATACTTCATTTCAATTCTAAAAGCTTAGATTGAGATTTTAATCGTATTTAATCAAGGATATATATATGAATTTCATGTTGGAATGACTCAACATAAGGAAATTCTATATATGGGTCCATTATTTGCGTTCTAAAATTCGATTATGATTACGACATCCCTTTTCATAATCTGAATTTTGAGAACTTGGCAAATTGAAATAGAAATATTATAGCAAAAGACTGGTTTAGTCTTTATGTGAGACATCATGAATCGTGTCCCATATGCTTCGGATATAGGATCGATTACATGTGCTATATTCATCATTTCTAAAATTTTCCAAATGTCTGGGGCATTATGAAGGGAAAAGGTCTAGAATTGGATATGACTAAAATGATTAAGCAATTGTCGAGGACAATCTAAGGTTTACCAAAGATTGGTTGCTCAAGGACAGTTGGAAGTATAATGTTAATTCTGGAAGGACCATATTGACATAATCTGTAAGGAGGCAACTCTTGTTCAGAAGTGATAGTCAAAATGGAATATGGAAATGTTTCAAAGTTAGAAATTATTCAATCTGTGTAAGATTAGGAAACTTAATGAAAGAAGGATGTTTCCAAGGAGCTGATCTCCTTTGGAATGCTTTGTAATGATTGTTGCCAAGTCTTTCTGACTTCGTGCATAATCATTAAGAGGATCAATGCATATAAGTTTAGAATCTAACAGATTTCAGTAAATGGCATGAATTTGGAATTCTTGCATTTGCAGTAAGGATTTGGGACTGTGAAAAAAGGATCATTGGAGTGATGTTCAATTGATCTATTTTACAAAGTAAAGATTATAGACAAACATAGTATGCATACTTGGTGTATGGCATGACTAGTGTTTAGAAAACATAGTGTACATGCTTGGAGCATGGGACAACTATTGTTTTAAATTCAAGTATAAAGTTGATAAAACTGAAACAATGAATAATGAGTAATCAGTATGGTGATAAATAAAAGTGTTTATTTATATTCATAGGGTTTGATACCATATTTGATTCATTTATTCTTGTGTTTCACTTTGCATGTTTTAACTTTCAGAATAACTAAGTCGCTCTTCCTGAATGATTAAGTTATTTAAACCATCCACAGTCGGTCATATGTTGGAAGTAGATATGAATCAAGACTGTCATGGGTTGGTTTGTAGAGGTCCAAGTTGGTGGACAAAGTGGTGCTACAACACTCATGAGTGCTCATAAGTTCTGAGTATTGGATTCAACCCGCGCTCATTTGAATCACTTCATGGATTTTATCACGAGTGATCATGAGACGATAATATCTTATATTCTTCAAACCTAGAGATATGAGTTGTTACTATGAGTTGGTTATACATTGATTGCACGAAAACGCATTGGTAACTCGATGTTATAAAACGTGCCTTTGTGTATGATTCAACAAGTAGTAGAACAAGTCATATGAGTCGAAGTTTATCCATTCCTTTTATATATCTAGAATGGAGGAATATATGATTCTTTATCTAATGGACAAGTCATTGACAAAGGTCAGAGTTCATCGACAAGGTCAGAGTTCGACAGAAGCTTTTGAGAGCTACGATTGCTGATCGGTTCCTGAAGTCATACGCAATAATAGTTTTAGACTTATCCAAGTGGGAGACTGGTGGATTAATGTCTAAGTCCATAACTATAATTGGTAAGACTTGACCCGACCCGACATGGTCCATTTGGGTTGCATGGCATCATGCATTTGGATAGACTATAATGAGAGAAATAACACTTAAGGTTGGTTAATATATTATAAGTTCTAATATATTAATAAGGTTATTTAATTAGTATTGATCAAGAATTAATTTGGAATTAATTAAGCGATCAAAAGGAGACTAATTAAATATATGGGTTGATTGTGTAAATCATTCATTCTTATATATGTGGGCTTGTGATCCAAGATTCCTTATGTTGGACTAAGTCCATGGGGTGACCCATGGATACTCAATGGAGGTTAAAATCCATGGAGCATAAGGAATGGGTAAAGTTATGAGTTACATGGTGTAACCCTAATAGCCACCATATAAAAGAATCCCATGGCTCAAGAAATCGTGCACTAATGTGTGAGTGTGAGGGCTAGACGATTTCAAGGAGTGTTCAAGTTTCTCTCAAGTTATTCCAAGTGTATTTGGTGTTGTGTGAACCATTTGAGGTGTCACACTTGGGGCACTAGGCACTCAAGCTTAATGAAGACATTCTACATCAAAGAGGTATGTATTCTATCTTGTTATATTTATTATTTTGTATGCTAGATTAGGATAATACCTTGGATGTTCATAATTGTATGTATAATAGAGAAAACATAGATCCAAGGTATTTAGGGTTGCATGTACACTTAGGAGTGTTAGAATGCTCATAACCCAACAGTGGTATCAGAGCCTAGGCTTGTTTTCTTGTTATACTTGCAAAAGTAGCTGAAAAATCGAGTTGGATGCATATATTCGATTGTTTTGGCTGGAATTGGACTAGGAACATTACCCTAAGATGTTTTTGGACTTATAAACTTGTTTTTGATGTGGTAATGTTCATGCTAATCTAATTTCTAAGATAATTGTCATAATTTCAAGATTTGTATTAGTTTGTATGTTCATGCTAATTTCTTGAAGATTGATGATTTGAATTATCTTGTTCTTATGAGGTTCTTAGATTAATAAAAAAGTTGTGTGAAATAGTTGTTTTCAATCCATTTTAATCTAAGAGTTGATTCCAAAGTGTGTTTTTGTAACTTGTCCTCAAGTTATATGAAAAGTCACATTTAAGAATCATAAAAGTCATAAAAGTTGGCAAAGGTTACAAAATGAAGAGTCTAGTTCTAATTAAATGGTTTTATGACTCCATAACTTGTCCTCAAGTTATGGAGGTTCAAGAGTCTCTTCATTAAATTAAAAAAAAAAGTGTAACCTTAATTAGTTCCATAAGTTACAATAAAAAAAAAGTTATTCTTTTTTATTAATTAGTTTAAAGTCTTCCATAACTTGTCCTCAAGTTATGGAACTTGAAGAGTTTTTTTTAATTAAAACTACTTTAAGCTCATAAGTTATGGAATTAATTAGTTTTGAATAGTTTCAAAACTTGCCCTCACGTTTTGGAATTTGAAAAAGTTTTCACTTATGAATACTTTAATTCCAAGTTAGCCCTTAGAATTTTAAAAGTTAAAATTCAACCCTTATACTTTATAATATTATAAGTTAATAATATTTATATATATGTATAAGAGTAAAGTCAGTCTTACCGTTAGTAGGCCTCATTCACGAAGCCGGTCTATAAGGGGGGTATAAGGTTACTGCCTATAAAATGGCAGTTTAATGGGTGTCCACTCTCACCCACCGCTTCCTTGACTGGTGGAGGGTCGTTAGCCGAACGGGTAGGACAAGGACTATAATTCTCCTTTCATTAAAAGTATTAATGATAAATACTAAGTAACTAAACTCTTATTAATACCCAATCTTAGTTACTTAGTAAAATGTGAATTTGGTGCTAACCCATGAAATTACACTTTGCACTTTGCTTAAGTCGTTAGTGGAGCGTGTGTGGTTAACCGGCACACTAACCTGGACTTAACAAGGTAGGCAAAGGGTAACTTAATATTTATCATAGTATCGGTGGAGCGTGTGTGGTTAACCGGCATACTGATTAAGGGGTAAATATTAAGGGTACCAAGTATATTTGCATGGTTATTCACACCTTGTTTTGTGATCCTCGGCATCCCAGTCACAAAACCTGAAGGGCACACTTGAGATTGAAACATGCCTTTGAACAGTTCAATGAATCTCAAAGATCTAGGACTTTCAAATCCAATTAAAACCTAATAAATTATTTCGTTTTTCATGGTGGAAATTGGTGAATCGTCATTCACCTACCTTCAAATATTTTATAGCTTGGATTACGGCATCCCTCTTCTAAGTTATAAAATAGTTTGTTGGGTCCTAGCCTTAATATTTCATATTGGGTGTCATATTAAGGACTTTAAATCAACTATCTTGAATATCTCCCAAAAAGATGTCTGGTTTAGACATTTATGATCTTCCCAAATCTCTTGAAACAAGCTTTCCTAAATGAAGATGATGTCCCATGGATATCATACTTCTTTCACCTCCTCCAATTATTCTCCCTAACCCACAAGTTCCTAAAAAGTTTAAGGTCACTCAAGCCCTATTGGCAAGGCAAGGTCTAGGTGTGATCACATCTTGGAGATGTAGTCACATATTGACAAGCCGGGAGAGTTGGGTGTCAAAGTCTTGAGAAAGTTGATGGCTCAACTACTTTCTAAGTCACATAGTGAGTTCTTTTGGGAATACTATGAAACAGACTAAGACAAGACCCTTAATGATCTTATCTATTTGCTAAGATCAACTTCCTAAAACGCTATGGACATTGACAATGATGACATTGGATATCCAGTAAAGCTCTCTCTTCCCAATGGAAAGGGATGGGCCATAGTCAACTCGGTTGACCCAATGGTAAAGAGAGAGGCGAAGTCTGAGATAGTCCCATTATCAAGGGTCCATAGGTAACTATTGCCAAAGGAAGGGGCATTGGTTACGAAGTTGCCCTCTATTTGCCAAGTTCTCATAATTCAGATTATGAAAAGGGATGCCGTAATCATAATCGAATTTTAGAACACAAATAATGGACCCATATATAGAATTTCCTTATGTTGAGTCATTCCAACATGAAATTCATATATATATCCTTGACTAAATACGACTTAAAACCTCAATCTAAGCTTTTAGAATTGAAATGAAGTATAATTTTCTCTCCCTTAATTATAGCAAAACAACTTTTTCAACCCCTGCAGCCTCACGAATTGAAACTTTTGTTTTCTATAATTAACATTGCTAACTTGCAATCTTTATCATAATTATCTTGCTCCCACTAACATGATGATTATTAGCATAACACTCATGCTCCCACTAGCTTTGACATGTAATCAGAAATCAGCTGGACTTCTAGAAATCAATACTTTTATTGACTTTCTTACCAAAGTTCAGATTTCTGATACTAGATTTGGCAGCTTCGTAACCAATGCCCCTTCCTTTGGCAATAGTTACCTATGGACCCTTGATAATGGGACTATCTCAGACTTCGCCTCTCTCTTTACCATTGGGTCAACCGAGTTGACTATGGCCGATCCCTTTCCATTGGGAAGAGAGAGCTTTACTGGATATCCAATGTCATCATTGTCAATGTCCATAAAGTTTTAGGAAGTTGATCTTAGCAAATAGATAAGATCATTAAGGGTCTTGTCATAGTCTGTTTCATAGGAGTCCCAAAGGAACTCACTATGTGACTTAGAAAGTAGTTGAGCCATCAACTTTCTCAAGACTTTGACACCCAACTCTCCCGGCTTGTCAATATGTGACTACATCTCCAAGATGTGATCACACATAGACCTTTGCTTGCCAATAGGGCTTGAGTGACCTTAAACTTTTCAGGAACTTGTGGGTTAGGGAGAATAATTGGAGGAGGTGAAAGAAGTATGATTTCCATGGGACATCATCTTCATTTAGGAAAGCTTGTTTCAAGAGATTTGGGAAGATCATCTTTTGGGAGATATTCAAGAGAGTTGATTTAAAGTCCTTAATATAACACCCAATATGAAATATTAAGACTAGGACCCAACAACCTATTTATAACTGGAAGAGGGATGCCGTAATCCAAGTTATAAAATAGTTGAAGGTAGGTAAATGACGATTTACCAATTTCCACCATGAAAAACGAAATATAATTAAGTTTTAATTGGATTTGAAACTCCTAGATCTTTTGAGATACATTGAACTTTCAATGGCATGTTTGAATCTCGATTGTGCCCTCTCAAGTTTGTGACTGGGATGCCGAGGATCACAAACAAGGTGTGAATAACCATGCAAATTGACTTGGTACCCTTAACTTTATCACCTAATCGATGTGCCGGTTAACCACACACGCTCCACCGATCTATAATAGAGTCAAGTTACCCTTTGCCACTCTTACTATTCCTTATTAGTGTGTCGGTTAACCACACACGCTCCACTAATGACTTGGTAAGGTACAAAGTGTAATTTCATGGGTTAGCATATTTTCACATTTTCCTAAGTAACTAAGATTGGGAATGTACAAGTGTTTAGCTACTTAGTATTTATCATTAATACTTTTAATGAAGGGAGAATTATAGTCCTTTCCTACCCGTTCGGCTAACGACCCTCCACCAGTCAAGGAAGCGGTGGGTGAGAGTGGACACCCATTAAACTGCCATTTTATAGGCAGTAACCTTATACCCCCCTTATAGACCGGCTTCGTGAATGAGGCCTACTAACGGTAAGATTGACTTTATTTTATACATATCTATATAATTAAAATTATAATAATAGTATAAGGGTTTGAATTTTAACTTTTAAAATTCTAAGGGCTAACTTGGAATTAAAGTATTCATAAGAGAAAACTTTTCAAATTCCAAAACTTGAGGGCAAGTTTTGAAACTATTCAAAACTAATTAATTCCATAACTTATGTGTTTAAAGTAGTTTTAATTAAAAAACTCTTCAAGTTCCATAACTTGAGGACAAGTTATGGAAGACTTTAAACTAATAAAAGAATGTTACTTTTCTTTATTTTGTAATTTATGGAATTAATTAAGGTTACACATTTTATTACTTAATGAAGTGACTCTTGAACCTCCATAACTTGAGGACAAGACTCTTCATTTTTGTAACCATTACCAACTTTTATGAGTTTTATGAAACTTAAATGTGACTTTTCATATAACTTGAGGACAAGTTACAAAAACAAATTTTAGAATCAACTCTTAGATTAAAATGGATTGAAAACACATAATCAATTAACTTTTCTATTAATCTAAGCAACTCATAAGAACAAGATAATTTAATCAAACTTTTTCATGTAATTAGCCTAATCACTAAACTAATACAAAACATGCATCTATTGACAATTATCTTTGAAATTGGATTAGTATGAACATTACCACATCAAAAACAGGATTATAGGTTCAAAAACAGCTTATGGTAATGTTCCTAGTCCATTTCTAGCCAAAAAACTAGAAGATATGCTGTCAGGGGCTCCTACTCATCGAGTGTATCAACCTACTCGTCGAGTAGGATGATTTTCTTCATGGACTCGGCGAGTTCATCAGTGGACTCGGCGAGTCCAGTGCCCAGAATGCCCGAAATTCGACTTTTCAGCATTTTTCAGCAATTTGCATCAAGTATAATTGAAAACAAGCCTAGGCTCTGATACCACTGATGGGTTTTGAGCATTCTAACACTCCTAAGTGTACATGCAACCCTAAATACCTTGGATCTATGTTTTCTCTATTATACATGCAAATATGATTATCCAAGGTATTATCCTAACTAGCATACCAAAACATTGATACTAGGATACTAAAATAGATAGAATACATACCTTGTTGTTGTTGCTTGACTCCATGAAGCTTGAGAGCCTAGTGCCCCAAGTGTGACACCTCAAATGGTTCACACAACATCATGAACTCTTGGAATAACCATGAGAAGAAGACATACATGTTCAAATCGGCTAGCCCTCAAAATATGTATCACTAGTGCCAATTTCTTGAACTAAAGGGGTTCTTATATAGTGTGGCTATTAGGGTTACACCATGTAACTCATGACTTTACCCATTCCTTATGCTCCATAGGTTTTAACCTCCATGGAGTATCCATGGATCACCACATGGGTTAAACCCAACATAAAGGAATCTTGGATCATAAGCCCACATATATAAGAATGAATGATTTACACAATCAATCCCCATATATTTAATTAGTCTCTTTTTGATCACTAAATTAAGTCCAAATTAATTCTTGATCAATACTAATTAAATAACATGATTTCATATTAATATATTAGAACTTATAATATATTAATATGTCACAAAATGTCTTTTCCTCATAAACGGTCTATCCAAATGTTCCGATGCCATGCAACCCAAATGGACCATGCCGAGTCGGGTCAAGTACATACCAATTATAGTTATAGACTCAGACATTAATCCAACAGCTCCATGGGAGTTACAAACCCATGGGTCATGGAAATGAAGAGTCATGCCACATTAGGGTTTACATGGTGTAACCCTAGATGTGACACACTATATAAGCAACATGTTCTCCACCAAAATCGGCAACACTAAGAAACAAGAGGGCTAGAGCCGATTTTGCAAGTGTAAGATTCTCTCAAAGTTTACTCCTTTGCATTTGGTGTTGTGTGAAGCATTTGAGGCATCACACTTGGGGTGCTAGGCTCACAAGGTTTCAAGGAAGATAATCAACAACAAGGTAAGTTATTCTATCTTTCATTCAAGTTAAAAATGTTCCCCATGTATGCTAGATAGGAATATAACCGTGGAATTCAACTTTGCATGATAATTAGACAAACATAGATCCAAGGTTATTAGGGTTGCATGTACACTTAGGAAGTGTTGGAATGCTCAAAACCCATCAGTGGTATCAGAGCCTAGGTTTGTTTGTTGTTTTTTTTTGTGCAAGTTACTCGTCGAGTCTGTTCTTGCACTCGACGAGTAGAGGCTGCAGTTTTCAGAATTTCGACATTTGTTGCTGGAAATGGACTAGAAACATTACCCTAAATTGTTTTGGTGTTTTAAAACTTGTTTTAGATGGTGTAATGTTTATGCTAATCCATTTACAATGGCAATTATCAAAATTACAAGTTTTTTAAGTGTAATTTTTGATTCTTGAAAGTGTTCATATTCATGTTCTTGAACTTATGAAGACTAGATGATCATAGGAATTGTTTGTAACCTTCATGGTAGTTTAATTCATGATCATAATGTGTTTTAATGAAGTCCATAACTTGTCCTCAAGTTATGGAAAACCAAAAGTCTCACTTTTATTAAAGTCATTAAAAGAACACAAGATTTATAAAAATGAAGAGTCTTCATTTTTATTACTCAATTAATTCATAAGTTATAAGATATGAAAAGTTTTGGAAGTTTACAAAACTTGCCCTCAAGTTTTGGAACAAGTAAAGTCTTGATTAAAACTTTAGTTCCAACCCTTAGAATTTTAATAGTTAAAATTCAACCCTTATACTTTATAATATTATAAGTTACTAATATATATATGTATAAGATCAAGTCGTCTTACCACTAGTACGCCTCATTCACGAAGCCGGTCTATAAGGGGGGTATAAGGTTGTTGCCTATAAAATGGCAACTTAATGGGTGTCCACTCTCACCTACCGCTTCCTTGATCGGTGGAGGGTCGTTAGCCGAATGGGTAGGACAAGGACTTATAAATTCTCATTAAAAGTATGATGAATATTATAAAGTAACTAAATGCTTTTATTAAATTCCCAATCTTAGTTACTTTAGGAAAATGTGAATAAGGTGCTAATCCATGAAATTACACTTTAAACTTTGTTTAAGTCGTTAGTGGAGCTCGTGTGGTTAACCGGCACACTAACTTGGACTTAACAAGGAAGGTAAAGGGTGACTTAAAGTTTATTATAGGTCGGTGGAGCTCGTGTGGTTAACCGGCACATCGATTGAGTAATAAACATTAAGTGTACCAAGTGAATTGCATGGTTACTTCACACCTCGTTTTGTGATTCTCGGTATCCTAGTCACAAAACTTGGAGGGCACACTCGAGATTGAAACATGCCTTTGAAAAGTTCATTGAATCTCAAAAGAATCTAGGAATTTCTAAGAACCAATTAAAAACCTAATATCTATATTTCATTTTTCATGGTGGAAATTGGTGAATCGTCATTCACCTACCTTTCAAATATGTTATAGCTTGGATTACGACAAACCTCTTCTAAGTTATAATATATTGTGATTGGATCCTAGCCTTAATATTACATTTGGGTGTTTTATTAAGGACACTCTTAATATCTAAACTAATCTTGTTCTCTTCTTTCAGATGTCTTCAAACAATGCTGCTTCTAGCTCTAATCCTAATAGCTCCTTTACCCTTATGAACTTGTGTGGGAAAGTCATTTTTGATGGATCCAACTTCAATGAATGGATCAGAAACATCAGGATGATTACCCGCTACGAGGACAAAGAATATGTCCTTGACAAGGAGCTTAAGGAGATTGATGAGACCACTGCAACTCCCCAGGAGATCGCTGACTTTCGGGCACATGAAAGGGATGCTACAAAAGTGGCATGCATCATGTTGGCCACCATGACAGCGGAACTCCAAAAGTCCTATGAGGACTTCTACCCTTTTGAAATGCACCAAGATCTGATGGAAAGATACCATCAAAGTGCACGACAAGAGAGGTATGAAATCATATGCTCTATCATAAAAAACCATGATGAAGGACGGGGAATCCGTCACGAGCCACATGCAGAAAATGCAAAGGTATGTGGATCGGTTGCTAAAGCTTAATGTGAACCTCCCTGAGGAGCTTGCAATAGATATCATTTTGCACTCCTTACCATCGTGCTATGATCAATTCCGCATGACATATCACATGAATAAGGAAGAGGTCACACTCAGAAAACTTCAGGGACTCCTCAAGACCGCAGAAACAGGTCTTAAGGTTAAGTCGGTTGTTAACACTCCTACTCCAAACTCCGCCCCGGTTTTGGCAATCGGGAAAGGTCGAGGGAAGAAGAGGAAGAGCTCTTCGAAGGGTACCAAGGCTAGGACCCTTGATGGCTCTTCTTCAAGTGGAACCAAGAAAGCTTTCGTCACTCCTTCTTCTGACCCTAAAGAGGCTGAATGCTTCTATTGCCATGAAAAGTCACATTGGAAGCGGAACTGCCCAAAGTACCAGCAAGATGTGAAGGATGGGAAAGTTAAACCCAACCATGCAAGTATTTACACTATCTTATCTAATAACTCACCCCATTCTAATTCTTGGGTCCTTGATACCGGTTGTGGTATTCATATATGTTCTGATTTGTAGGGACTAAGAAGAAGTGAGAATGTGGAGTATGGAAGAATAAACTTAATCATGGGGAATAGGAAAGCTTTACCTGTCACCAAGATTGGAGTTTATACTTTATCGCTAAGTAGTGGGTTTAGTTTAGATTTGAATAAATGTTGTTATTCGCCAGAAATGGCAAGAAATATTATTTCCTTTCATGCATTGTATAAACAAGGTTTCGCCTTTTCATTTGATAATGAAGTTGGTTCGATTAATGCTTTCTTTAATAATGTTCTTTATTTTAAAGCATTACCTTGTGATGGTGTGTATGAAACTGTATCTGTGGTTGATAACCTAGGAAATAATGTATTGTGTATTGATTCTGTTAATGATAATAACTTGGATAAAGCATCATTATGGCATTGTCGTCTTGGACATATAAGCAAGAAACGCATAGGCCAACTCCAAAAGGATGGAGTATTGGAGTCATTTGACCTAAAGTCAGATGATAGTTGCGAATCATGCTTACTTGGAAAAATGACAAAGTCACCCTTCATAGGTTCTTGTGAGAGGGGTGAAGGTTTGTTGGATCTTATACACACGGATGTGTGTGGGCCCTTCAAACGTGACACAAGGGATGCTAATCGTTATTATTTGACTGTTACTGATGATTACAGTAGATATGGATATGTCTACTTAATCAAGCATAAGTCAGAGACTTTTGAGAGGTTTAAAGAGTTTAAACAGGAAGTCGAGAATCAATTAGGCAGGAACATTAAGATGCTTCGATCCGATCGAGGTGGTGAGAATCTTAGTTCAGAGTTCCTCGACTATCTTAGGGAATGTGGGATTGTCTCACAATTGACACCTCCCAGGACACCGCAGTTGAATGGTGTAGCTGAGAGGCGTAATCGAACCTTGTTGGATATGGTTCGTTCCATGATGAGTCGAGCTTCGCTACCAATCTCATTTTGGGGGTATGCCTTAGAGACTGCCGCTCATATCCTTAATCTAGTTCCCACAAAGAAAGTTGCCAAAACTCCTCATGAGATGTGGACTGGTAAAGTACCCAAACTAGACCACATTAAGATTTGGGGTTGCGAGGCTTTCGTGAGACGCGAGACTCATGATAAGCTCGAACCTCGAAGGGAGAGATGTATTTTCATCGGCTACCCACATAAATCCTTTGGTTACCTCTTCTACAGACCTAGTGAGAATGTGGTATTTGTAGCTAGGAGGGCTTTCTTTCGAGAGAGAGAGTTCATAAGCCAAGGAGACAGTGGGAGGCAAGTTGACCTTGAAGAAATTCAAGAGTCAAGTGGTGAAGGAACTTCAAACCCTAGCACTCAACTTGAGGAGGAAACTCCTGTTGAGCCAATTGACAAGTGTGTACCTCTGAGGCGTTCCACAAGGGTTAGGAATGCACGTGAGCATTACTATGGATTCCATATTACTGCGGAAGGTGATACACTTATCAGTGATGAGACACTGATAGGTCTGGATGATCCTAACAGTTACGCGGAAGCCATGGCAGGCCCTGAGTCAGCCAAGTGGAAAGAGGCAATGGACAGCGAGATACAGTCCATGTATGACAATCAAGTTTGGAACTTGGTTGAGAATGTACCAGGTCGTAAGACTGTAGGGTGCAAATGGATCTTCAAGAAGAAGACCGACATGGATGGTAATGTACACACTTATAAGGCACGACTGGTTGCAAAGGGTTTCTCACAAACTCCGGGAGTTGATTATGATGAGACCTTTTCTCCAGTGGCCAAGATTAAGTCTATTAGGGTTCTGTTAGCCATAGCTGCATTTCATGACTATGAAATATGGCAAATGGATGTCAAAACCGCTTTCCTTAGTGGAAAGTTGGCTGAGGATGTTTACATGAGTCAGCCAGAGGGTTTTGTCAATACAGAGTACCCTAATAAAGTGTGTAAGACTGAGAAATCCATTTATGGGTTAAAGTAAGCACCTCGCAGATGGAATCTTTGCTTTGATGAGAAAGTCAAGGAATTTGGCTTTTCTAGGAGTGAAAATGAATCTTGTGTATATGTCAAGGCTAGTGGGAGTATAGTTAGCTTTTTGGTATTATATGTGGATGACATACTACTCATAGGAAATGACATCCCAACTCTACAGGAAGTTAAGTCTTGGCTTGGGAAGTGTTTCTCTATGAAGGACCTAAGAGAAGCTGCCTATATTCTAGGGATAAGGATCTTGAGAGACCGGAGTAAAAGACTAATTGGACTTAGTCAGAGTACTTACTTGGATAAGGTGTTGAAGAGATTCGGCATGCAGGACTCCAAGAAAGGAGAGTTACCCATCCAGAGTAACGCCAGATTGAGTAAGACACAAAGCCCTAGTACTGAGGCTGAGATAGCATAAATGAGTCGAATACCTTATGCTTCGGCTGTAGGATCGATCATGTATGCTATGACGTGTACTCGAACTGATGTAGCCTTTGCTTTGAGCATGATTAGCAGGTATCAGGGGAACCCTGGCAAGGCACACTGGACTGCGGTAAAGAATATCCTCAAGTACCTACGGAGGACTAAGGATTGGGTCCTTACCCTCGGTGGGAGTGAAGACTTGAGAGTTGTAGGGTATAGTGATGCTAGCTTTCAGACTGATAGGGATAATTTCCGCTCTCAGTCAGGCTGGGTCTTTACCTTAAATGGAGGAGCAATTTCTTGGAAGAGTTCCAAGCAAGAGACAGTGGCTGATTCAACTTGCGAATCAGAGTATATAGCAGCTAGCGAGGCAGCAAAGGAGGCGATATGGCTGAAGAACTTCATTGGAGACCTTGGAGTTGTACCAGCTATTAAAGAGCCAATGGAAATTTTCTGTGATAGTGAAAGTGCAGTTGCCTTAGCCAAGGAATCAAGGGATCACGGGAGATCCAGACACATCGACAGAAAATACCATTTCATCAGACATCGAATAGAAGAAGGACTCCTCGTGGCAAAGAGGGTATCATCGGATGAGAATCCAACAGATCCCCTCACGAAGGGACTGACTCGGGTTAAGCATCTCCAGCATGCTCGGAGCATAGGGCTGAAGGATGATATTAGATTTAGTAGTTAGATAACCTTGAAATTTGTAAAGTGTAATTGACATTAGATGATGAATAAAAGGTGTTTTATTTATGAGTAAAGTGTTGCTCTCTCTTGTCGATCGTTTACTATATTTCTTTTGCATGTTTTGACTTCCAGAATAATTATGTTTGGTATATCATATTATTCGAACCTCCACAGTCGGTCATATGTCGGAAGTAGGTATGAATCAAGACTGTCATGATTGGTTGCAGAGGTCTAAGTTGTTGGACATGGCTACAACACTCATGAGTGCTCATAAGTTCTGAGCATTGGACTCAACCCACGCTCACTGGAATCACTTCATGGAATTTATCTCGAGTGATCGTGAGACGGTAATATCATATAAGTCTTCAAACCTAGATATATGATTTGTTACTTATGAGTTGGTTATGCATTGATTGTACGAAAACGCATTGGTAACTCGATGTTATAAAACGTGCTCTTGTGTATAATTCAATGAGTAGTAGAACAAACATATGAGTCGAAGTTTATCTGTTCCTTCTTGGATTAGAAGCTTATATCTGGGCCCCTCGATGATTTTGTTTTGACCTATGTACCGGGCCCGGTCAGAACTAAGTTGATGTGTTCAATTGAGTTCTATGTCAAACAAATCGAAAATCGGGAAACAAACTGCTGGACACAAATTAAGACACTGTTCCATGTATTTGTCCGGCTGATATCTAGAACAGAGGATTATATGATCACTTATCTGAAATGGCGTATCATAATCTTCTCAGTTCCGAGAAACCTTGAAAAGAGCTACGATTGCTGATCGGTTCCTGAAGTCATACTTGCAGTTATAGTTATTAGACTTATCCAAGTGGGAGACTGTTGGATAAGGTGTCTAAGTCCATAACTATTTCTGGTATGTACTTGACCCGACCCGACATGGTCCATTTGGGTTGCATGGCATCATGCATTTGGATAGACTAAATGAGAGAAATAACACTTGTGGTTTATTAATATATTATAAGTTCTAATATATTAATAGTATTATTTAATTAGTATTAATCAAAAATTAATCTAGGATTAATTAAGTGATCAAAAGATGACTAATTAAATATATGGGTTGATCATGTAAATCATCCATAACTTGTATAGTGGGCTAAAAGGCTCCATGGATAATCAAGTTGGGTTAAACCCATTGAATGCTCCATGGAGGCTCCATGGGAGTTACAAACCCATGGGTCATGGAAATGAAGATTCATGCCACATTAGGGTTTACATGGTGTAACCCTAGATGTGACACTATATAAGCAACATGTTCTCCACCAAAATCGGCAACACTAAGAAACAAGAGGGCTATAGCCGATTTTGCAAGTGTAAGATTCTCTCAAAGTTTACTCCTTTGCATTTGGTGTTGTGTGAAGCATTTGAGGCATCACACTTGGGGTGCTAGGCTCACAAGGTTTCAAGGATCATAATCAACAACAAGGTAAGTTATTCTATCTTTCATTCAAGTTAAAAATGTTCCCCATGTATGCTAGATAGGAATATAACCTTGGAATTCAACTTTGCATGATAACTAGACAAACATAGATCCAAGGTTATTAGGGTTGCATGTACACTTAGGAAGTGTTAGAATGCTCAAAACCCATCAGTATGTTGTGCGTACAACCAACAGATCAGTTGGATTTGTGCTTTGGGCCAAATCGATGGGCTTGTTTGATGGGCTTGGGCCTTAAACGTTTTTCCGATGGGCCACTCCACCTGTTGGACTCATTGTGGGCCTTAGTTGATCATTGGTTGGGGCCTAGGATAGTATTGGGCTTTAGGTCTAGTTTGGCCCATCTCTCCTTGGACATTAGTCTTATGTTGTAAGTCTTAGTCCGGATTTTGACCGAATTGTTTTGGGACCTTATTGTTTAGTTAGCACGAGAGTTTATCTAGCTTGGCAGCCCGAGTGTTAGTTTGGAATTTCAGCAGTTAAGGTGAGTCTTCTCACCAGGTTCATAGGTCGATGGCTCCAATTCCGACCCATTTCTTATTTAGTAGAATGTTGTTGAATTTTGTGATAATGGTATGGAAGACCATGGGGCAACCCATGGCACTTGAGTGTAAGACCGGCAGTTGACCCTCAGGATAGCAAGAAAAGACTGGGATTCAGCCCCATACATGGTGTGGAAAACACCATGGGAGTAGCCCATGGCACTTACATGTGTTCGTCTAGTATGTGATATGATTGGGAAACTCACTAAGCTTTTGCCTCCTGTTTACATTTGTGGTTTCAGTTACTTACAGTACTAAAGAGAAGGACACGACTTGATGGCGCAACATTCACCCCTCACTACTTTTTCGTATTCTGACATTTTACCCATATGATTTGACAATTATTATTGAATGGTTTTGGAACAATGTGATGATTGTAAATTTTGTGTTTGATTAAAAAGGAAATATTTGATCCTGGTTTTTGGGATGTTACATTTTTATTGTCTGTTGTTGTCCATTTATCGATTCTTGATCCTAACAAGCCAATGTTATTTCAGCATTCAAGACGTCAAGTCTTTACTTGTAAAATGATTTAGAATGAATGATTAAGGAGAAGCAACATATCCTAGGAATGAAGATGTGTAGAGATAGATGATGGGTTTTGAGCATAACAAAAAAAATTATCTGTTCATGTAACCCTAATTTTCCCGGTCTACGTTTTCTCTAATTGAACATACAACATTTGAACATCAATTGGGAAACCCTAGGAGATCTATGTTATTTTCGAAATTCAGATCTAGGGTTAGAAAAACATACCTTTGATTGTTATATAGCAATAACAATGAAATCCTTGTGTTGTTGAAGCTTAGAGAGCAAGCACCACAAATGTCGTGCCTCTAATGGTTTGACACCCAACACTAGTAAGAGGAAAACTCTGGAGAGAGGGGGGCAAGATTTTGTCCAAGGCTCTTAGAGGGAAGGCATGGATAAATTATGTGCTAGGGAGGCCTTTATATAACTGAGGTAGCTTGGTGCCAAAGCTAGGGTTTAAGGAGGAAACCCTAATCCCTTTGCTTGGTGACCAAGCAGCTCATTCCCTTCCTTATGCAATGGCTTGGATGAAATTCCTTGGGCTTGACCAAGTGATTTTCATCCACCTCATCCAATGAGGTCCATGGGCACCTTTCCTCAACTTTCAATAAATTTCCAAATAGCCCCTGCATTTTTAATTAATTCAATAATCCCAAAATTAATTCCAATTAATTTCTGATTAATTATTAATTAAATAGTATGTTTTCTAATTAATATATTATTTTCATAATACATTATTAAATCAATTATCTAAATTTATTAATCAAATAATGAATTCAACCTCTCTCTCCAAAAGTCATCATGTCCGGTTGCTAGTTTTAAGGGCAACCCAAAAGGAATGTGATACTATCAATTTAAGTATATACTAATTATAGTTATGGGCTTAGACACCTAATCCAGCAATAGATATGGGTGGTTCATTGGTATCAGTCAAGAAAACAATGACACTGTTTTGTTGTGAAGTGTAGAGAGCATAGGAGTTGTGGTAAAATTGTTCAACAAGGCATTCGTGAACATTGTGCCATTATCACTTCTAATGCTTCGGACTAGAAGTTTCATCCTTACTTCATTTCTTTTGATGAAGTTGATCAACTCTTGAGGGGATTCTGATTTTTGACGAAGAAAGAATACACATGTGAAGTGAGTGTGATCGTTTACACATACTAAGATGTACATCCTCTAGGACATAATCTTAATGAGATCAATGTGCAACAACTGTAGTGGTTCTTTGATGGAAGTTTCAATAATCAGATGATCTCTTTCTTGCTAATCTTTCCACAGTCACACACGACATAAAGAGTGTTGCTATCAAACATTAGGAGAGACATTCCTCATACCAGTTCATCGATGACCAGGTTGTTGATGCACTTAAAGTTATAATGAGCGGGATGTCTATGTGACAACCTACGTACATCAGAGACGGCCTTGGCTAGAAACCATAATTGAGGTTTTCCAATCATGAGATCTAAGTCTAGAGGGTACATATTTCCAGTTCTCCTTGAGGCAATGAAACATTTTGAACGATCTTGTGAGAGAAAATAATTATGCTTGTTATCAAAATCTACTCGAAATTGTGCGTCGGACAACATAGCTACACTGATGAGATTATGCTTGAGTCCAATTACGTAAGAAACCATCTGAATGGTGAACATGCCATTTGTTCCTAGGCCATAACCTTTAATCACACTGTTTGATTCATTCACATACGTAACATACTCTGCAAATATTCTAATATGCATCTCATATGTAAAGAACAAGTGTTGTCAATAAACCAATTTTTATCTCACTTTTCCTGACACAATTCATGTAAAGAGTAAAACCGTTAGTTTCGGCACCCATTTTTTGTGACATGAGGTTTTCTTTAAGATAGAGTTATTGAGGGAAGCAATGATTTCATGATAGATTTAGCAACATATTACTTTTTTTATTCTAACTTCGGCTCTGTAATTTGTTTCTTGTACAACCTCTGCCTTTACTTTTGCTTTGGGTAGTAAAATGCCAGAATAGTTCAACGGGAATTCCTTTTTGGAGCAAGTTCCGGAGGTGTCTTAATTTCAGAACGACTGATTTTACTCTTATTTACAAAGTTATCGCCCACTTCCGATATTAGTACAAAACCGACTTTTGACGATGGTTTCTGAAAGTAGGGTGGTGTCGGTTTTATATTTCTCGACGGTAAATGTAATAAACTGATTTCCACGATTGTTTGCATGACAGTTTTACTCAAAACGAGTTACCATTGTAAATCAGAGTTCACACATTAACGTCGGTTTTACATAAGAATAGTGACAAGTAGTGCCATGGTCGAATACCCATCGTCAAATGTCATCTTATATAACGAATTTTTTATTTGATATGTACATTTATATTGTGTCAGTTATTAAATGAGAGATAAAGACATATAAGGTGATAAAGTGTAATTTTCACTAATTCAATCATATATTGAAATTTATCACATGAAAAAAGTTGTGACAATAGTGTTAGGTCGAAATGGTGGCAAAATGTCATGTTTTGTAATGTGTTTTTTATTTGATATGTACCTTTACCTTATATAGGTTATTAAGTGATACATAAAGATTAAATTGTATACTGAAATTTATCACATGACAAGTAGTTCCACGGTCGAAAATGGTAGCCAAAAGTCATATTTTATAACTTGTTATTTATTTGAGATGTACCTTTACCTTGTGAATCTTCTATTGAAATTGGTCACATGAAAAAACCTTTGACAAAGTAAACAATAGTTCTTCCCATGCTCCTCGTGTTGTGAAATATTAGACTTACTATAAATAATTTTTGGTCAATCAAATTATTCATCACATTCTATTTATATTGTTCTTCTCATGCACCTCATGTTATAAAAAATATGATCAATTTCACACTCGTAAGAAGGAAAAGAAAGGGTTGTACTAAGAAGAATTAGCCAAGCTAATATTTCAACACAAGTAAATCTTAATCAAAAAAGAAAAAATATCGAACTTATTAATAGTGTCATCATGTTTTGTCATCCAGCTATTGTATCTTCAAAACTTTTGTTTTGCCTCAAGTATTTTTTTTACCCTTATAGTCTGACCGAAAAGCAATCATTGCAGTTTTCAGAAACCAAATCAAGTTTATCTACATGTAGCATTATATAATTATATTTGTACGGTAGAACTATTGTATTGTATTCCTCATCATCGCCTTCATATCCCTCTCTATAACTTTTTGCAGGTGTCATGATCACAATTGACTTTTTATCATGCTCTTGGTCTCTCAAATATAATACATGTCGTGCGTGTGAGGCAAATATGAACAAATCATCCTTATACCTTAATATATCAATAACTACCAAGGCGTAGCCAAGATGATTTTGTTTAACCCATTTTATATTATGAACCCACTTACACTTGAACTTAGGAATTGTTCTTGTATGATAATCTAGAACCTACATATCTTCTTCTTTTCTAGATATGTGCATGTTAGTCACCTCTACTCAAACCCCAATATTTTGGTTAACTATAACATCAGAGGATTTTGTACGAAATAGTTAGTCATTGATGTGATATACAACATATTTCATAATGATGTGTCATTGTCCATGAAAAACCCACCTTAAGTCCTCTGAAATATTATGATTTTTGATCGCCAGCTCTCACTCTACCTAAATATCATTAAAATGATACGCATCAGGTTGAAAGGAAAATTTAATAACAAATTATCCAAAATAGTCCTTACGAAAAAATCACCAAATGTCAACACAACACATAAAGGGGTTGATTGATCAGTGATTGTTTTATTCAAGGAAACGATGAATGACAGGGAGCACAACTTGCAATTTTCTCAAAACAAAATTTAACTTGGATCATTATTTTACTGTAACATCCCAAAATTCATAATAAAAAATTTCATTTTCAAAACCGTTTAATAACCCAAAAGTCATACAAAAAATTGATTCCAAAAAGCCATAAACATAAATTAGAGTATCCTAAAATCATCTATCAATGAAATATCCAAGGATGATGTGCAAAATCACGCCTTCACCCTGCCCTGATCATCTGGTGTACCTAAAACCATGAAATCAAACTGTAAGTCAAATCTTAGTGAGTTTCCCCAAAATACCACACACAACCAAACAGGTAACAACATACATATACGATCTGTAACAACCGGTTATTTTGGGTAATTAAAAGTCAAACCAGTCAAACAAAAAGTCAAATAGTTACGATTTAGAGCATAATTTACGCCTTGCTTTTGGAGATTTAGGCTTTAGGAATCAAAATCCATGGTATTTCGGTTATTAATGGCCTAAATCTCATGCCTAGGACGAAATCTCTCCATGGCCGAAATCATGTTTGATCCAAATCATGCCTAGGACCAAAATCACATGTGATTTCGGTGGCCTAAGGGTGATTTCGGTGGTAAAGTGGCCGAAATCTCAATTTGGATAAGGCAGTCCTCTTCCCAATGTGATATAATCCACAAACCAATGCACATGTCACTTCACCTTTACCTCATTTCTATATACAGGACCGAAATCTCATCCTATTCTCTCATTTACACTTCAAGATTTCCTTCACTTTTCTTTCAAAACTCATACATACAATCTTCAAATCGTCAAGTCTTCATACCATTCCCAGTAACAACATCAAGAACAAACCCCAGGAACATCATCAACTTTTCCCAGAAAGCTATTTTATATAGCTTGATTCTTAGGAACCTGTGTAAGTATTCTTATATAATCTAGTGTTTTAAATGACACTTTCATATTAGTACTATTAATTTATACATGTTATTATGTGTTAAAGACTATTAGGATACGACTATCTTCGCGTGTTCTAACTTTAAGATTATCACTTTCGCTTCGTTGTCCAGCTAAGAACACACCCAAGGTGAGTTCATATCCCTATATTTTCCACGATTTTTCTATGTTTTACGGGGGGGGGGGGGGGGGGGGGGGTTACAAGTAAAACACAAGAAAAACTTGTGTTAAAAACACAATATGATATCACATATTTGTACTACTGTTTGTGCAAGAATGCTAAAATACATGAAATAGATTTATTTCCAAACTCGTGAACATATACATGCTAAGTTTTACAAAAATTACAAAGCTATGAAGTTTTCGTACAAACACACTATGTTTTTCTTACAAATTATATATATATATATATATATATATATATATATATATATATATATATATATATATATATACACACACACACACGAAACATACAATTGGATTTCAATAAATAAACTATATTTAAAATAGTTTATAAGACTTGTTGAGCAAAAAGGGTATAATTATATAAAAATACATATATAATTATTACATTCATTTTATTATCATCGTAAAAATGATAATGTTCATACAAAGAATTCTCCAGTACAATGGAACATTTTTATAAACTATAATAGGTATAGTTTATGAGACATACATACTATTTTACGATTTCGAGATACAATATAAAAATAATTATTTAAATACATAATTATTTTGAACTAAGTAACTATTATGGGATGATAATACTTCCACTTTACAAAATGGCTTTTCATTATACTAAACATAAACAGTCAATACAATATTTGTGAGACACGCCTTCAAGTACTTACCTAAGTACCAACAGAAGTCATGTATTATAAGCAGAATCTCCCGTAAGAGAGCGTGATATTTGTGTATAGATCTGTACGGGATTGATAATCCTGCACCTTGACTGTTAGCTACAGTTTGACCGACAGGTTACGGGTGACAAATGTCGTACCAATTCCAACGCCTAAAGCATGTCGTACAGGCCATCTAGGTCATTAGCATGGTTATAATAACTTACAATTGGGTATTAACAATACGTTTGGTTTACGTATACGTACATATCTTCAACTGGTTTTATTTAACGATAAAACTACATTACACGATTTTCAAATACAATACAGTTTACGTAGCACTTGTTAGTCAGTTAGAGAGTGTTGTATAACTACGGGGAGTCGTAGCCTTCAATAGTCAGAGCATGACGCAGAGGAATTCTTAGGCTTGGGTAGCCTTACCAATTGAGTCTTTGGGAACTAGAGGCTGGACCAGGGGCGAGACTGGGGTCTCCGTGATGTCGGGAATCGTTATATACTGATTGGAGAAGTGGTGTACTCATAGATTTGTGGATCATGGGGCGTGTGTTGAGTCTCAGATTGGAGATGAGTGGTTCCAATTTTTCCTGTTGAATCAGACTTCCGAGTTTGAGTTTGGCCATAATCATGTAATGTGTAGGCGGGATGAGGTTCCGAATTTCCGGATGGGTTCCTTTTGAGAGGTAATGGTTTCCATCTGATGTTTTATACCATGTGGTTCTCGTCTCATGACACCATACGATACATACCAATGTTGTTTCACCCTGACAGTTATTGCTTTATAACAACAATAATACTCACAAATATTGTAACACTTCCCTTTAGATTTACATCGTCTAAAGATTCACCAATAATTACCAATGAATCTACACCATCCAAAGGTTTACTAATAATCACCAAATATATTTCTATACAATATTCACAATATAGTTTATATACATTTTTCCACCGTATACATGTATCATCATGTCGTATAATTATTTCCACAATAATTACAAATTATCAATATCACAATATGGTTCACAAATTGTGCAACAACACACCACATATAAACATTCAGTGTTAGAGTAAAGTTGCTCACCCGACTCGTTAGTAAAAACTAACTTCTAGTTCGGTCTTTAGCTTCCACTATCTCCTTGCTGGTCACTTTGCCAAGACCTATTCAAATAAATAACAAGTTCCTTTGAACCTTTCTCATCTCACTAGTAGCTAAACTCAATGACCATTTTCCACTAAACTTATTAAACTCCACAATACAATTGCTAAAAGACTTAACTCTATAAGTCGTTAAACTCCACACTGAATTTCTCAATGGAATTCATCCATTAAGTTTACCGTCGTGTTCATATTAGCACCATACAATGAAATCTAGCAATCATCTCGGGTCCAAACAACCCTTCGTAATTACGCTATAAAAACATGATCAAAATTTCTAAGAACTAACCTCTCTATCTCTTTTCTGAAGCTTTTTTCCAAAATCTTCGAAATGTCCAACACAATTTAATATATATGCATGAAATTACTAAATGGATGCGTCGTGCTTCTTGTTGGATGCGTTGCATGTATGTATATTATCTATACTAGCCAGACACGTCAATATTTGCCACGTGTCCTCTCCTTCAGCCATGTGTTTTGCCCTTGCTACACGTGTCGAACATCACGACACCTCGACGCATCGAAATATCAAAATACATGTGTCACATTCTTGATGTCAAGGTTGTAGAACTCGTTACTCGGTAACTGTTCGACCGACTACCGAGTAACGAGTACTTGGGAGTACTCGGGGAGTACTTAGATTTGGTAATTCATGTAGAAATATTTTTATGGAAATTATATATTTTAAAACCATAAGTTAAAACCATAAGTTGATTGAAATATATAACAAAATTAGATAAATGTGAATACACCAAAACTGAAAAACACATAATGGTCTCACTTCTTGAGTAATTACTGAAAATTTAAGATATATATGTAGTAATAATGATATGTGTGTGTGTTAAATAATAAATCATTAACTAAGTTATAGATATTAATCACCAAGTTGACCGAGTTTTTCAACATTGCTCAGTTCAGTAATGGGCCGATCTGGAAGTACTCGGGATTCTGCAACTCGCCTCGGTAAGGGGTCGAGTAGCGAGTACTCGGAGGAGTAATCGGTCAACTCGGCGAGTTTTACAACACTGCTTGATGTTGACTTCCTTTGACTAGTTATCCTTGACCATATGCATTGCACTCCTTATATAAACGTTTCGCGTCTTTCAATCATAGGAATCTTCTTACAAATGTATCACGTTTTTATTCTACCTCACTATGATATCCCAACACACCTTTCTTACATATATTCAAGAAAAAAATCATGATTTATTTCTCTTACTGGTTATATAAACAAGTTACACCCTTCAAATGATACTTGTTAGGAAAAAAAGGGGTTACAAACATAGAATCCAATGTGTTGGGACCGACTTTGCTTATAAAGAAGCTTGAAATATTTTTAAGGATTTTCTGTATTTGCAATTTTTGTCTTCTTCTTTTGGTTATTTGTGGTATGTAATAAGAAGTAATGATAATTATTATTTTATAGAAATCAAAATCCGAACAAAAATATTTTTAATTAAACGTTAATTATTCGATTACATTGGGGTTAAAACGACCATCATTGGGGTTTGTATTTCTCGTTTAGAAGGAGGCGATAGAGGATGCACAACTATTTTTTGGTATGCAACTCGATATTCGTTAAACCTCCAATACCACTGAACCATATGCTAAATGTCTATGTATGTTAAATAGTGTGTTGCCATCAAAACATGACTGCACATTATACCATACTCCACTTCCTACAAGCACATGTCTAGAGTTGTAGATCTACAACACAAGTGTTCCTAAAATTTTTACTTGAAACATATCGGAAGGCATTTCAGGCAACATTTTCTTGCATGCCATTGAATAGAATTGTGCATCCTCCTTTGAAGCATCATCTCTACATAAAGGGTGAGTATACAAGTGAACCCGTTGAAATAGAAACATTATGATTTTTTTTCATTTTATAACTACATAATATTTCATTATTTATATAGTAGTTTGCCTCCCTAGTTAATTCATCGAATAAACATAGATTAAGTGAACGCATGAACAACCGTAATTAGCATTGTTATCGTTAAATTTCCTTCATAAACCAATCACATCGGGATGGATTATAGAATATCAATGTTTGTTATATTCCAAAAGATGTTAGAAAAAAGGACTTGCCCATTTCACATGGTCGACATTTCCAAGCCACTCACATGCAATCCCTGCCATATGTTGTAGTCGGCTGAAGTTTTCTTCAAAAGCAGATATGGTGTGAAGCCCAAAACGAAATGACAAGTGCAGAATTAGAATAAAAATCATGAATCAATCACCATAAAGTTGAAACTAATCTTTAAAGCTTTTGTATGTTATTGATTTAGAAATGGAACATAAAAAGAAACTTTTTGAGGAAAAGCTTGCCTAACAAGCTAAGTTATAAGCTATATATATGGGATAAAATAAAACATTTGCTAAATAACTAAACACGCTATCAAGACTAAAAAGTCTTCAATTATTAACAGAAATGCCAAATCAGTTTCTATATCTCCAATACTCAATAATCTCCCCCTAGATGTTGAAACTGATGAAGATCACGATTTCCAATCTTCTTGGCATATCTCCCCCTAAATTGTGAGACTCATCAGAACTTGGGATCTTTCATATTAGTACTATTAATTTATACATGTTATTATGTGTTAAAGACTATTAGGATACGACTATCTTCGCGTGTTCTAACTTTAAGATTATCACTTTCGCTTCGTTGTCCAGCTAAGAACACACCCAAGGTGAGTTCATATCCCTATATTTTCCACGATTTTTCTATGTTTTACGGGGGGGGGGGGGGGGGGGGGGGGATACAAGTAAAACACAAGAAAAACTTGTGTTAAAAACACAATATGATATCACATATTTGTACTACTGTTTGTGCAAGAATGCTAAAATACATGAAATAGATTTATTTCCAAACTTGTGAACATATACATGCTAAGTTTTACAAAAATTACAAAGCTATGAAGTTTTCGTACAAACACACTATGTTTTTCTTACAAATTATATATATATATATATATATATATATATATATATATATATATATATATATATGTATATATATATACACACACACACACGAAACATACAATTGGATTTCAATAAATAAACTATATTTAAAATAGTTTATAAGACTTGTTGAGCAAAAAGGGTATAATTATATAAAAATACATATATAATTATTACATTCATTTTATTATCATCGTAAAAATGATAATGTTCATACAAAGAATTCTCCAGTACAATGGAACATTTTTATAAACTATAATAGGTATAGTTTATGAGACATACATACTATTTTACGATTTCGAGATACAATATAAAAATAATTATTTAAATACATAATTATTTTGAACTAAGTAACTATTATGGGATGATAATACTTCCACTTTACAAAATGGCTTTTCATTATACTAAACATAAACAGTCAATACAATATTTGTGAGACACGCCTTCAAGTACTTACCTAAGTACCAACAGAAGTCATGTATTATAAGCAGAATCTCCCGTAAGAGAGCGTGATATTTGTGTATAGATCTGTACGGGATTGATAATCCTGCACCTTGACTGTTAGCTACAGTTTGACCGACAGGTTACGGGTGACAAATGTCGTACCAATTCCAACGCCTAAAGCATGTCGTACAGGCCATCTAGGTCATTAGCATGGTTATAATAACTTACAATTGGGTATTAACAATACGTTTGGTTTACGTATACGTACATATCTTCAACTGGTTTTATTTAACGATAAAACTACATTACACGATTTTCAAATACAATACAGTTTACGTAGCACTTGTTAGTCAGTTAGAGAGTGTTGTATAACTACGGGGAGTCGTAGCCTTCAATAGTCAGAGCATGACGCAGAGGAATTCTTAGGCTTGGGTAGCCTTACCAATTGAGTCTTTGGGAACTAGAGGCTGGACCAGGGGCGAGACTGGGGTCTCCGTGATGTCGGGAATCGTTATATACTGATTGGAGAAGTGGTGTACTCATAGATTTGTGGATCATGGGGCGTGTGTTGAGTCTCAGATTGGAGATGAGTGGTTCCAATTTTTCCTGTTGAATCAGACTTCCGAGTTTGAGTTTGGCCATAATCATGTAATGTGTAGGCGGGATGAGGTTCCGAATTTCCGGATGGGTTCCTTTTGAGAGGTAATGGTTTCCATCTGATGTTTTATACCATGTGGTTCTCGTCTCATGACACCATACGATACATACCAATGTTGTTTCACCCTGACAGTTATTGCTTTATAACAACAATAATACTCACAAATATTGTAACACTTCCCTTTAGATTTACATCGTCTAAAGATTCACCAATAATTACCAATGAATCTACACCATCCAAAGGTTTACTAATAATCACCAAATATATTTCTATACAATATTCACAATATAGTTTATATACATTTTTCCACCGTATACATGTATCATCATGTCGTATAATTATTTCCACAATAATTACAAATTATCAATATCACAATATGGTTCACAAATTGTGCAACAACACACCACATATAAACATTCAGTGTTAGAGTAAAGTTGCTCACCCGACTCGTTAGTAAAAACTAACTTCTAGTTCGGTCTTTAGCTTCCACTATCTCCTTGCTGGTCACTTTGCCAAGACCTATTCAAATAAATAACAAGTTCCTTTGAACCTTTCTCATCTCACTAGTAGCTAAACTCAATGACCATTTTCCACTAAACTTATTAAACTCCACAATACAATTGCTAAAAGACTTAGCTCTATAAGTCGTTAAACTCCACACTGAATTTCTCAATGGAATTCATCCATTAAGTTTACCGTCGTGTTCATATTAGCACCATACAATGAAATCTAGCAATCATCTCGGGTCCAAACAACCCTTCGTAATTACGCTATAAAAACATGATCAAAATTTCTAAGAACTAACCTCTCTATCTCTTTTCTGAAGCTTTTTTCCAAAATCTTCGAAATGTCCAACACAATTTAATATATATGCATGAAATTACTAAATGGATGCGTCGTGCTTCTTGTTGGATGCGTTGCATGTATGTATATTATCTATACTAGCCAGACACGTCAATATTTGCCACGTGTCCTCTCCTTCAGCCATGTGTTTTGCCCTTGCTACACGTGTCGAACATCACGACACCTCGACGCATCGAAATATCAAAATACATGTGTCACATTCTTGATGTCAAGGTTGTAGAACTCGTTACTCGGTAACTGTTCGGCCGACTACCGAGTAACGAGTACTTGGGAGTACTCGGGGAGTACTTAGATTTGGTAATTCATGTAGAAATATTTTTATGGAAATTATATATTTTAAAACCATAAGTTAAAACCATAAGTTGATTGAAATATATAACAAAATTAGATAAATATGAATACACCAAAACTGAAAAACACATAATGGTCTCACTTCTTGAGTAATTACTGAAAATTTAAGATATATATGTAGTAATAATGATATGTGTGTGTGTTAAATAATAAATCATTAACTAAGTTATAGATATTAATCACCAAGTTGACCGAGTTTTTCAACATTGCTCAGTTCAGTAATGGGCCGATCTGGAAGTACTCGGGATTCTGCAACTCGCCTCGGTAAGGGGTCGAGTAGCGAGTACTCGGAGGAGTAATCGGTCAACTCGGCGAGTTTTACAACACTGCTTGATGTTGACTTCCTTTGACTAGTTATCCTTGACCATATGCAGTGCACTCCTTATATAAACGTTTCGCGTCTTTCAATCATAGGAATCTTCTTACAAATGTATCACGTTTTTATTCTACCTCACTATGATATCCCAACACACCTTTCTTACATATATTCAAGAAAAAAATCATGATTTATTTCTCTTACTGGTTATATAAACAAGTTACACCCTTCAAATGATACTTGTTAGGAAAAAAAGGGGTTACAAACATAGAATCCAATGTGTTGGGACCGACTTTGCTTATAAAGAAGCTTGAAATATTTTTAAGGATTTTCTGTATTTGCAATTTTTGTCTTCTTCTTTTGGTTATTTGTGGTATGTAATAAGAAGTAATGATAATTATTATTTTATAGAAATCAAAATCCGAACAAAAATATTTTTAATTAAACGTTAATTATTCGATTACATTGGGGTTAAAACGACCATCATTGGGGTTTGTATTTCTCGTTTAGAAGGAGGCGATAGAGGATGCACAACTATTTTTTGGTATGCAACTCGATATTCGTTAAACCTCCAATACCACTGAACCATATGCTAAATGTCTATGTATGTTAAATAGTGTGTTGCCATCAAAACATGACTGCACATTATACCATACTCCACTTCCTACAAGCACATGTCTAGAGTTGTAGATCTACAACACAAGTGTTCCTAAAATTTTTACTTGAAACATATCAGAAGGCATTTCAGGCAACATTTTCTTGCATGCCATTGAATAGAATTGTGCATCCTCCTTTGAAGCATCATCTCTACATAAAGGGTGAGTATACAAGTGAACCCGTTGAAATAGAAACATTATGATTTTTTTTCATTTTATAACTACATAATATTTCATTATTTATATAGTAGTTTGCCTCCCTAGTTAATTCATCGAATAAACATAGATTAAGTGAACGCATGAACAACCGTAATTAGCATTGTTATCGTTAAATTTCCTTCATAAACCAATCACATCGGGATGGATTATAGAATATCAATGTTTGTTATATTCCAAAAGATGTTAGAAAAAAGGACTTGCCCATTTCACATGGTCGACATTTCCAAGCCACTCACATGCAATCCCTGCCATATGTTGTAGTCGGCTGAAGTTTTCTTCAAAAGCAGATATGGTGTGAAGCCCAAAACGAAATGACAAGTGCATAATTAGAATAAAAATCATGAATCAATCACCATAAAGTTGAAACTAATCTTTAAAGCTTTTGTATGTTATTGATTTAGAAATGGAACATAAAAAGAAACTTTTTGAGGAAAAGCTTGCCTAACAAGCTAAGTTATAAGCTATATATATGGGATAAAATAAAACATTTGCTAAATAACTAAACACGCTATCAAGACTAAAAAGTCTTCAATTATTAACAGAAATGCCAAATCAGTTTCTATATCTCCAATACTCAATAATCTCCCCCTAGATACGGGGAATCTGTTTTGAGGATGCCTTGGGAAGAATTTGTGGAGTCGTTGAAAATGTAGTACTGCTCAGAAGTATATCTAATAGACGTGAACAACGAGTTTTGGAACCTAAAGAAAGGGAAGATGAGTGTTGATGACTATGCCACTACATTCACCTAGAGGATGAATTTATTACCCTACTTGGTGCCTACCGAACTCGCCAAGATAGAGAAGTTTTCTAATGGATAGCCATCAAACTTTGGCCCAACAGTCAAAATAGCAAACACTTTGAAGGCAGCCGTTAGAGAATCTAAGAATGTTGAGACCCAGTTAAGTGAAAAGGGTTTGGAAAGAGTTGAGGTAGGAGAGAAAAGGAAGTTTGATGGATCTTTAAGGTCCAACAATAAGAGCAAGTTCTCAAAGTCTGGTTCGAAGAAGTTCGGAGGAGGAGGAGGTGAAGCAAGATGGTGCGATAAGTGCAAAAAGAAGCACTTTGGAAAATGTGGCGAGGAGGTAACCTGTTTCAAGTATGGAAAGTCTGGGCATTACGCCAATGTGTGCACACTCAACAATAACGCGTGTTTTGGATAAAAAGAAGAAGGGCATATTTCTAGGGATTGCCCAAAGAAGGAGGCACCAAGGCCTAATGTTCCACGAAGGCCAAAGGCAAGAGCATTCCAAATGACCCTTGAAGCAACAAACGATGCATCAGATGTCGCTTCGAGTACCTTTCTCGTAAATGGATTTCCTGCCAGTATATTGTTTGATTCGAGAGAAAATTTCTCCTTTGTATCACACAAATTTGGTGGAAGACTAGCATTACTTGTAGATAAACTTGATAATGCTCTAGTTGTAGAAGTTGCTAGTGGCAAATTCATAACTGTTGGTGATTACATTAAAAATATCATCATCGACTTGAATGGGAATAAATTCCACGAGGAGTTGTTGCCTATTGAGTTGAATGCTTTCAACATCGTACTGGGAATGGATTCTCTTAATGCAAATGATGCCAATATACTATGCAGAAAGAAGATGGTAAGAGTAAACCCACCTGGTAAAGAGTCATTTGTGGTGTACGGGGACAAATGTAGAGTGAATTCTGGAATCATTTCCCTGATGAATGCCAAAAAATGTTTCTGTAAAGGATACACATCATACTTGACATTTGTAATCGATGCAAAGAAGGAAAAGAAGGAGATACAAAGAATACCAGTGATGTGTGACTATCCGGAAGTCTTTCCCGAAGATCTTCTTAGATTGTCCCCTGATAGACAAATGGAATTTCGAATAGACTTGTTGCCAGAAGACACCAATAGTGAAAGCACCATGTCGATTAGCACCAACTGAAATGAAGGAGCTTATGATGAAAGTTCAGAAGTTGTTAGACAACGGTTTCATTAGACCTAGTTCATCACCCTAGGGATCTCCGGTGTTATTCGTGAAGAAGAAGGATGGAAGCATGAGGATGTGCATTGACTACAGAGAGCTAAACAAGGCCACGATAAAGAACAAGTATCTGTTGCCAACGATTGATGACCTATTCGATCAGCTGCAAGGTTCGAGCTATTTCACAAATATCGCTCTCGGGTCAAGATATCATCAGTCGAAGGTGAGAGAACAAGATATTGAGAAGACCTTATTCAGAACGAGATACGGACACTACGAGTTCTTGGTTATGTCATTTGGACTAACCAATGCTCCAACAACATTTATGGATTTGATGAACATGGTTTGTAAACCATTCCTCGATAAATCCGTGATAGTATTCATAGATGACTTTCTGATTTACTCAAAGAGCCAGCAGGAGCATGGCATGCACCTACGGGAAGTATTAGAAGTTCTAAAGAAATAGAAGCTATATGCAACGTTCTCTAAATGTGATTTTTGGATTCAAGAAGTACAATTCGTGGATCATGTGGTTAACTAAAAAGGAATAATGGTTGACCCAGCAAAGATTGAAGCTGTGATCAAATGGTAACGACCAAAAAGTCCCACAGAGATTCGAAGCTTTCTAGGATTAGCTGAATATTACCGAAGATTTATCCAAGGCTTTTCTTCGATAGTTTCTCTATTAACAGCTTTGACCCATAAGGAGCTACCTATACATGGAGTGAAAAACATGAAGAAGCATTCGAGAAATTAAAGAAGTTGTGTGAAGCACCGATTCTTTCCTTACCTAGACAGAGTTAAAGACTTCGTAGTCTATTGCAATGCATCTGGAGTTGGGTTAGGTTGTTTTCTGGCCCAAAGAGATAAGGTGATAGCATATGCCTCTCGACAATTGAAAGAGCACGAGAAGAACTACCCCACTCATGACCTGGAGTTGGCAGCGATAATATTTGTATTAAAGATATGGAGGCATTATCTTTATGGCACAAAGTGCAAGCTCTTCACTAATCATAAATTTCTCCAGTATCTCTTTGATAAAAAAACGAAGTGAATATGAGGCAACGACGTTGGCTAGAGTTGCTCAAGGATTACAGCTATGAGACACTTTACCACCCTGGTAAAGCAAATGTCGTAGATGATGATCTAAGTTGAAAAGTAAACTTGGAAAGAAAAAGGCCAAGAGCGTTATGAATAAAACTTGTCTCAACTATTGTTGAAAGCATCAAGAAAGCTCAGGAAGAAGCTATGGAGAAAAATGACCGAAAGGAAGAACGTTTAGGCAAAAAGTTGGTAATCGGTACAAATAGTAAAGGATTGAAGGTATTCCAAGATAGTATTTGGGTACCTAAGATGGGAGGAATGAGAGATCTTTTGATGGAAGAAGCTCACAAGAACATGTACTCAATTCATCCCGGAAGCACTAAGATGTATAGGGATCTGAAACCTTACTACTGGTGGCCGACGACGAAGCTCGATGTTGCAAAGTATGTGGCAGATTGTGTAACATGTGCGAGAGTTAAAGCAGAACATCAGAAACCATATGGGAGTTTAGAACCTTTACCTGTACCCATGGGTAAATGGAAAGACATCACCATGGATTTTGTGACTAAACTACCCCGGACAAAGAACGGTCACGACATGATTTGGGTAGTCGTGGATCGGTTCACTAAGAGTGCACACTTCATAGCAGCCAATGAGAGATGGTCTATGGATAAGCTTGCAAATGCTTATGTGAAGGAGGTAGTAAGACTTCATGGTGTTCCTTTAATGATTGTATCATATCGTGATAACCGTTTCACATCAAGGTTTAGGAGGAGTCTTCAGGAGGAAATGGGTACGAAGTTGTGTTTAAGTACAACCTACCATCCGTAGACTGATGGTCAGAGCGAAAGAACAATTCAGACACTAGAATATATCTTAAGAGCATGTACCCTAGAATTCCAAGGTAACTGGGATGACAATTTACCCCTGGTAGAGTTTTCCTACAACAATAGTTACCATTCAAGCATTAAGATGGCACCTTATCAAGCCTTGTACGGACAGAAGTGTCGTACGCCGTCTTCTTGGCTTGAGGCCGATGAAAAGCAGTTAATGGGCCCCGACATATTCCATCGGACTACAGAAAAGCTAAAACTGATTAGAGAAGGTATGTTGGCTGCTCAAGATCGCCAAAAGAGCTATGCTGACAAGAAGTAACGGTCGATGACATTCGAAGTTGGAGATCCGGTGTTGCTCCAAGTCTTACCGTGGAAGGGACTTATACGATTTAGAAAGAGAGGAAAGTTGAGTCCAAGATTTATTGGACCATTCAAGGTTCTTCATAGGATTGGGAACCAAGCTTACAAGCTGGAATTGCCAGAAGAACTATATGGTATTCATAACACTTTCCATGTGTGTTATTTAAGGAAGTTCACGGGAGAAGTTCCCGATATAATTCCACTTTCGGAGTTAAGGATGGATGAAAATAAGAGGCTAATCGAATAGCATGAGGCAATTGTTGACTATAAGACAAAGAACTTACGACGTAAGATGGTCGACTTGGTGCCTGTGCAATGGAAACATACGAATGGGCCTCACCTCACCTCAGAAACAGTGAGTGATATGATGAGTCGCTATCCATATCTGTTTGCTGATGCATGGTTCCAGGACGAAATCATCCTAAGGGGAGAAAATTGTAACTCCCGTGTTTCTGGCTAAGCATGATTATGATGATGTAATAGTTAGGGTCAACAATTGTAACCTACTTTGAAGTAATGAAGAGGAATTATGTGAATCATGTGATTTTATGTGCATTAATTGCTATTAACGATTGCTGAGAGAAAAACTTTTGAAGAACACTTGAACAAACGTTAGTACAAGATAATAAGTTGTGAATAAGTTAATCTCAAGGATCAAGTTAGATCAACAATAATAAGTTAGAAGAGTTAGATAGTTAGTTGCGGAAATATAAAGGAAACATAAATGAAAATAAGTTAATATCAAGTAGACACCAAGTTGATTCGTAACAAGGTTTTCAGTCAAACACAAGTTAGTGAATATGAACAGCTTAAGGTGAAGAGGAACTCGGTTTATCAGAAGATAATAGATAGAAATGAAAGATCTTTTAATTGCAATGATAGTTTAGAAAGATCGTGAAGGTGTGTTAATTACATGAAGTTGGATACTCTATTTATAGAGTCCCAAAAAGTTACATATTGAAATAAACAACTATTAAACTACTGACTTCAGTAACTAGAAAATGTTCAATGGATAATACAAAGTGTGTACAATAAGTCAGTAATAAAACAAAACAGATCTTCATGCAATCTTCATTTCTGCGGTAGCGGTTCACTGTGGTTGTATTTCAACAAATCTTCTTCAATTGCGGTAGACAACTTCTAATACGGTATCAACTCCTACTGCGTTATCAACTACAATCCAGATTGTGGTTCCTTAGCTAAAGAGGGTCACCTTTTGTATCAACAATTTCCCCCAAAGTGACCTCTTCAACTTTATTCTTTAGTTGTTAAGTTCCATGAGTTTGATTATGATCCACCAGAATTTTCTTACTTAACTCAGCCAAAGGATTCTTCTAGTTATCTCAAATTTGACTTCTTCTGTTGTATTCTTAGATCTTTGAACCGAAGCCAAGGTGGTATCTAGTTGCTTCTTGGTCAACCGATGCATTGCGGTTGTCGGCATGAAGTACTTGAGACCATCATGAGCTTTCTTGTATACCACTCCTAACTCTGGATAATTTGTTGCTCCGAGTGACATATCTTGAAACCCTTCAGTAAAGCTTGGTGCAGGCTCAAATTCCGGAAATTTGAATTTCTTGGCAAGGACTGGGTGAATTTCAGCATCAATCTTCCCGAAGTCGCATACCAATGCCTTAAGAAATTCACAAGCTTTTCCACATGCAATCTTCATCTTTGGATGTTTTTCAGCTTTGACTTAAAATACCCTTGCAATCAAAAATATTTCCTCGGGGTTCATGCAGAGGAAATCAGCCTAAGTTCTGATGTAGTTGTCTCCTCTTCTGGACAGGGTATACTGAACAAAATCAGTTTTCATGAACTTTCTCACTTTGTAATTCTTTACCCCTTCTGGTCTATCACTAGACCATATCTTTTCAAAATCAGAACCGTGCTTGGCATGAAAAAGGCTCAAGCGTTCAAATTTCGTTGGAAGTCTTTGAGCATCAGGAAGATTAAGATCAAGGGGTTCAAAGACAGGAAAGTATTTTGAGTTGGAAGAGATGGGAATGTCCCAATAGCCATCCGAAGCCGATTGAGCATAAGTAAGATAAGGAATGTAGTCTGCATCCAGAAGCCTGCGGGTTGGGTTCACCAAGGAATTTATCATTGTTTCATCAAAGGAGGTGTCGAACCCTTGCTCTTTCCATATTTCATCAGCAAACTTTGCTGCTCTCCAGTATTTCTTCCTTTGAGTTGTTGTTGGGGAGTCATCTGAATGATCAGACGAAATAAGTTCTTCTTCTTCAATGAGTTTGGAGTGATGAGAAGATGATTTTGTTGGAGATTGGTGTGGAGATTGATGAGATTGACGAGGAGACTTTTGTGGTGATTTTGGGGGTGAAGACCGAGGAGTAGGTGGTTTGTCGTGCTCTTCGGTGGAGGAGGTTGGATTCTTGGCGGTGTTTAATGTTGATGAACCTAAGGTGTCTTTGAGTGTGAAGGAACTTGTTCTTGATGAAATCTTGGAGTGTTTTCACTTCCCCCTTTTGAAGAAGCATCCTCCTGCTGCTCCTCAAACCATTGCTTGAGCCCATCTATCTTTTGAAAAGTTTCAATGAACTGGGACTTCATTTGTTCACAAATTTGTTGGTTGTTGGGGATCTCCTTGTTGAAGAGTAGTTGGTCAATCTCCTTTGTGATGCGGATAATTTCATCAACACTCGAGTTGGCAATGAGTGATGGACGTAAACCATTGATGGTGTTTCTAGAGCCGCAAGGCCAGATTCGTAAGAAGTGTGGGTCTCCTCTACAAGTTGTTTGGAGTGAGTCACTTGTTTGTCAAGGGTTTGATTGAGTTCATTTTCAGTTCAGTGACTAATTCCTTTGGAAACCAAAAAACTATTCAAGAGTTGATTAGTGAATTCAGTTCCGTTGTCACTTCTTATCCTTCTGACTGGTAGCTTGATTTGGAGCTCTATTTCTTTTACGAAGTTGATCATGATCTGTGGTATATCAGAATTGAGTCTTAAGAAAAAGACCCAAGTAAAGCGAGTAAAGTCATCAACTATAACCATAATATATTTCTTGTAATGAAGACTGGATACGATAGATGGACCGCAAAGATCAATGTGAAGTAGCTTTAGAGGTTCAACGATTGAAGAATCGACAATCAGAGGATGGATTCCCTTGGTTTGTTTTCCACACTCAAAGGTTGGGTACAACGTATCGTTACTGTACTTTAAGATTAGGAGACCACATACTAGTTCTTCGGTGACCAGGTTGTTGATTGGCATGCTCCTTGCACATGACTAGTTCTTCTGTAATGGTGGACACGTCACATTTGGAAACAATGTAAATGGAATCATCAAGGGTTATGGTGTACTGACCATAGGATGTTTATCAATTCAAAGAGTTGCTTACGTAGAAGGTCTTAAGCATAACTTGATCAGTGTGGGCGAACTATGCAAAGTTGGTCATCAGATTGAATTTGATAGTGAATATCGCTACATAATGACAAATGATAGAAACAACTACTTGATCAAGTCCAAAGCCGATGGGACAATGTATCCTTTGCATGTCTCATTGATCATTAGCAAACCGCGGTTGTGTTTTCTGTCAAAAGCAGTATCTGAAGTAAGTTGGTTATGGCACCGCAAACTTGCTCATCTCAACTTCAGATACATCAACAACCTGGTCACCGAAGAACTAGTCTGCGGTCTCCCAATCTTAAAGTACAGTAACGACACGATGTGCCCAACCTGTGAGCGTGGAAAACAAACCAAGGGAAAACATGAGTATGATATATATATATATATATATATATATATATATATATATATATATATATATATATATATATATATATATATATATATATATTGTAACACCCACAAAATTCGAGCCAATTTAAAACTTTTTAAATCATTTGAAACCATTCAATTATTACAATTTGTTTTCAAAATAGTTTATACACCAGAGTTCCCAGAAATCATAATCATCAATCGAGGAAGTGTACGGTCACGCCTTCGCCTACCCGTGGCCATCCGCTGAACCTGAAACAATAAACTGAAACTATAAGCCCGAAAGCTTAGTGAGTTACCCCCAAAATACCAACCTCATATAACCATAATCATATCATATCAACAAATACAGAACAACCATGCATCTCGAGTCTACAGTGTGACTGGTCCGCCCGCACCGGGCCTTCAGTCCACCTGGTCCACTCTCTGAGTCTACAGTATGACTGGACCGCCCGCATCGGCCCTTCAGTCTATCTGGCCCACTCTCCGAGCCTCGGCACATCTGGACCGCCCTCTCGGGGCCTTCAGCCTATCTGGACCGCTCGTCGGGCCTTCGGCCTGACTACGTTCCCTCCCGGGTCTGCACTCTATCCGGTCCGCCCTGGGTATGTTGGCCTACAGCACGAAGCAGGACCTGCCTCACCCCAACCCCCAATCAACAACCATGTACACATATAACAGATAATCACATAACAATCTATAGACAAACAAACCGATCTAACAGATCATATAGCATAGCGACATCCTATATCCAGGATACCGACCTAACCGGTCACTAACATAGCATCATCCTATATACCAGGATACCGACCTAAACCAGGTCACTGGACATGATACCGTCCTAATTACCAAGACGCAGATCTAACATATCAGTAAACATATCATGCAAATACCCGGATACAAATCCGATAAAGGGCCGACCTTGGTGCCGTAGACCCTGTTGATATAGTGAGGATAACTCACCTTGTAATGCCGGACTGAACAACGAAATCATGATCCCGAAACACTGCTCCAAACTCCAACACCTATAACCATCAATGATCCAATTCATAAATACCCGCTTACCAATTATCCTCAAAAGTCAAAACGGTCAACCCTTGGTCAAAGTCAAAGTCAACTATCAAGGTCAACAGTCCATGTTGACCTCAACTCGTCGAGTACCCTCAGCTACTCGCCGAGTTCCTTGCATAACTTGCCAACTCGCTGAGTCAGCATGCCACTCGCCGAGCCCAAGTCAATCTTCATCGGACTCGCCGAGTCATTTATCCGACTCGCCGAGCCCACGACCATCTTCATCAGACTCGCCGAGACGAATATGCCACTCGCCGAGTCCCTTCAGACCTTCTTCCATACAGATTCTTTTTAAGCCATGCAAAGGCTCCATATTGTAGATCCAACTTTCCCAGGCATGTTTATCATGTAAAGTTGCAAACTTTACGTGCATGCAAAACTTTAGAGCCTTAAAATGACAAAACTAAGATTGAAATGAAGTATAACACTTGAGGGAGGTCCATACTTGTCAAAGATAGCAACTTTATGGCCTTAGAGACCGAGAGAGTCCAGATCTGAAGTTGCAAACTTCAGATCTTAGCTCAATCACAAGAATAGCTTCCTAAAAACCATCCAAAAGAGGTCTAGGAAGAAATGAGCCATAGAACAGCTTGATACCTTCAAATGAGTACCCACTGAAGTAGTTCTCTGATTCCCCACGAGTCCCTTGCTTCAATCTACTTGTTTTCCTCAAGTTCTTCTCCCCAAAATCCTTCTTCAAGCTTAAATACACACCAATGTAGCATACACAGACGAATTAGGGTTTTGGATCGTCAAGAGGTTGTAAAGGGGAGGCTGGGGAGGCCAATGATCCTTTAAATAGGGTGCAAAACCCCTGAATTAGGGTTTTTCCTCCACCAGCTGTTACTCGTCGAGTCCCTTCTTGGACTCAGTGAGTAGGTCACTTAAGTGCGTGGCCAACCCGCTGCTACTCGGCGAGTCAGGCAACCAAGTCGTCGAGTAGACCTCGAAATCATGAGAATTTATAACCTTAAATTGATACTCGGGAAATCGGGGTGTTACAATTCTCCCCCACTTGAACTAGACTTCGTCCTCGAAGTCTGTTGCGGTGAACATCCTTGGATAGTGCTCCCGCATCTCTGCCTCTGGCTCCCACGTCCACTCAGACCCTCTATGGTGCTCACACTTTACTTGTACCAAAGGTACCTCCTTGCTTCGCATAATCCTTCACCCTTCTTTCCAGTATGGCCACATGCCTCTCAACAGAATCCAGGCGCTCGCCGACCTGAATGTCATCCAACGACACTATCGCCTCCTGATCCATGATACACTTTCGCAACTGTGAACTATGAAAGGTGATGTAAATCCCAAACGAACCTTTCCATAAGCTCTATCCTTCCTGCCATTTTGCCATCTTGACAATATCCTGATGATCCAAAGTATCAGAAACCCATCCTTCCCTCTTCCTGGGCGAACCCTTTGTGCTGACAGAACATTAGTCCCACAATATCATACAAAATCAATCCACTAAAACATATATACTCAGGCCTGGCCCAATTAGCATCGGGCTGGAATACCAGGCATTCCTACGACGGCCCAATCATCCCTAGGATAGAATACCCCCGCATCCTACACACGAATCCCAAGTCTCACACCGACTTTAACTCTTCCTGCTACAATATGGTGTTTCCCAGATGAAGTCGAAACCTCTTCGGTCCTAACTTGTCTGCCCACTACCCGAAACATTGGACACCTCACCGATGGCTAAACCAAAAGACACACACCAACAGCAGTCCTACGCGTCTCCTGAAATGAAACCGACTGGCTGGACTTGCTTCCACGTCCTGCCATCAACTTCTGCCTTCATAATGAACGTTACATGACCCCAGTCAGCCCAACATCCTTCCTGGTCTTCAGTGACCCATCTTCTTCTTACTTCAGACACACTATGGCTCTTTCACAGATGAGACCAACCCAAGACACATCACAATAACTCAAACCCTCATATACCTACCACTACTGGCCCCACTAGAACGACACTCATATCTAAACCCATATCACCCCCTTCTGGTTGGAATACCAATCATACCTAATCAATTCCATTATCGCTGAAATTTTCAGGGTTTGTTGGCCTACCGCCTCAACCCTACCGCTCTCTTTGAGCCTTCGCGCCTACGACTTTTAGTCGGCCCGCACCGGGTATCTTGGCCTACCGATAGAGCAGGACCGCCTCAACCCCATCCCAATGCCATAAACGATCAAGAAAAAATCTAAACCGGTTCCCAGAACCTAAATGACAAAACATTCTAATCCCCAATATTCCCAAATCTGACGAATACCCATCGGATCTACTTCCCAGTCCGCAACTGGAGTATTACCCAATCCGAGAAGATTAATCCTTTGAGGCACTCCGAACTAATGAGATCACCAAGATTCTTTGTACTCCATCCGATCTCTAATAACAACTTCCGGTCAAACCCAAAAATACACCGGAGTCCTCAGCCTACTCCAACAACATGCTCAATACCTAGGGACAGACTTGCTGCTTGCTATAGCATAACAGCATACTCAATACTCGTGCATAGATCCACAAACACATACAAAGTCTTCAATATGATTGGACCGCCTCACCAGGCCTTCAGTCTATCTGGACCACTCTCAGAACCTTCAGCATGTCTGGACCGCCTCTCTGGGCCTTCAGCATGTCTGGACCGTTCTCTGAGCCTTCAGTCTGACTGGTACGCTTCACCTACCTTCAGTCTATCCGGACCGCTCTAAACTGTTGAGCATCACCCCGGGGCCACCCCCTCCTGGTGCTCTCTGTCATATGCAACCTGTTCTCACCCACTTGGGGCTTCGAACTCCTGATCCATTTTGCGGACTATAACCACGGCCTAACCCTAGGCCTCATGTCGATCGTCCACCCTTTCGGAAAACCGTGGTCTGTTCGCTGACCCGCGTATCTACCACACACTCTAAATAACCTGCATACTCATGCTGAATGTACTTCCGAGCCCTGGCAGCTAACAAATCCCTCAACGACTGATGCTCCATATGAAAATTCGTAATTCTCCCCCACTTGGGATACTAACCACTACCAACTAGCGGCAAAAACAAAACACTACTTAGTCGTCCTAACCAAGCATTTCCACACTTCACCATAGAACAATGAACCCGGGAATGAATAATCTCCGCAACACCACCCTCCTGGCATGGAGAAACTGAACTTCAGAAGAAACTCGCATCCTTGTGACACTTCTGCATCTCCAGTTCACAGTTTCTGGCCCTGGAATGGTGATCCTATATCCTAACTTCTGATCAGTAACACCCCTGGATACTAACCGTCTAAAATCCTTGTTACAAAATTCCTCAAACTCTCCTACGTCGTATGCAGAAAAGGATGGAAAGTTCACAATATAATTATAAACAATAAGATATAGATAGAAACATACCAGCAGCTGCATCTGGCACTGTCCTGGCCTCCTCTGCTGTAAGTTGGAAGGCACGTCCCTGATCCCTCGGGGGCTATGCTCTACCCTGACCCCTGCCAGTAATCCTCAATGTAGCCGACGCTGGAGCCTGCACCGGTCTAGCAACCAGCTGTGGACAGTTGGTCTTCATGTGACCAACCTGATGGCAGTGATAACAAATCCTCATGTCCTGAACCGGGGCCAACTGACGACAATCCCTCGCATAATGCCCCTCCTTTCCGCACTTGCGGCACGCACCACCGGACTTACAAACTCCTGAGTGACCCTTCCCGCACTTCTCACACATGCGGCCGCTCTGGCCTCCAAACCTAGAATCAGCGGTCTTGGACCGCTTTGGCACCGGCTGCGACTGCACCAGGGCCTGCCTCTGTTCTCGCAACTGTAACTCAATCTCCGGCTCACGCCGCCTAGCGGCCTCCTGTAAGTCCAGCAACGTATCACATCTCTGGGTAGCAACAAACTGTCTAATGTCAGTCTTGAGCATGCTCAGATAACGCGTCATCTGAGCCTGCTCGGAAGCAAACTCTGGGCAGAACATCGCCCTCTCAGTGAACATACGGGTGATCTTTGTCACCTACTCTGCACCCTGTCTCAACTCCAAGAACTCCTGAGCTAGCCGCTCACGCTCGACTCGCGGAATGTAACGGGAGCAGAACATCTCCCTAAACCGATCCCAAGAAACTGCAACTCTCTGCTCATCTGAATAAGACCCGGTCATCAACCTCCACCAGTCCTTCGCCCCGGACCTCAACATGTTCAGGGCACACCTGACCTTCTGGTCAGCCGGGCAGGAACATGTGAAAAACCATCCTTCGATGTCCGATAGCCACCTCGTGGCTATGATAGGGTCCTGAATCCTATTGAAAGTCGGGGGCTTCGTATTATCGAAGTCCCGATACTGAAAAGCCCGACTGGCTCCTACACCTGCCGCTGTTACAACTGCAGTAGGTGCCGCGGCAGCCGCCTCCGCAAGGGCTGCATAGCGCTCGTCAAAGTACCCGACCATGGCGGGCTTGATAGACCCAAACATCTCCGGAAACTGAGCCCGGAACATAGCAGCAACCTCATCATGCAGGATCTCCCGGATCCTGTCATCCATCTCGTCTGGCCTCATCTGGCCGATAGTCTCGGGCACTGCCGGCGCCTCCTGTCCGTCCTCTCCTGATCCTGACCCGGATCCAGTCATGAATCTCCGTGTAACCACCATACTGAAAACATACCAAAAGGATATTAGATACTCCTCATAACAACCCGGGAACCAACTCCCAACCAAAAACCCTAGGGGTCGTGACTTACTTGATACGCGTATGGGTCCTATGCTTTCAGTAGTACGGGCCCATACTACCTTCCATACCTACCCATATTTGTCCCAAGTATCATCACAACGCCCTAACAATACACACAAATATAGCAAGCGCTCAATCCTCACTCCTAGAGGAAATACTAAATATCTCATAACTGGCCTACTGGCCTCGCACAACCCACCCATCCATGAAGCTTCCACCAACCCTAAAGCACTAGTGTATGCTAGCCATAGATAATGCTAGACCCCATAGACTTTCAAATATCCAATCCTACCCTAAGCTCCCAATTAGACAAGAACAGAACATAAGGCCAAATCAAACATTCTCAAGCTATAAGATCTTAATTATGTATAACTGTGATGCATACACTAAGCAACTACAGTAATGATGTCAATTTCATATAAAGGAAACCCTAGGCTAGCAGGCATCATGTAATCAGGTTCTATCATGCAATTCCTGAAGATCCCTAGCCTAGTACTAGCATGTTGTTCTAACATATCACATAATCAAATAACTGTATGGTCTTTTGGGGTTCACTTACTGGCTCCGGCTGATCGTACACTCTGCATCCTCCTTTACTTATTATGAAAACCATTTAAAAATCATTTTGAAAATATTTCCTTGATTTGAGACTGGATTCACACGAGTGTTCCTCCAATTCACTCAAACCAAGGCTCTGATACCAACTTGTAACACCCACAAAATTCGAGCCAATTTAAAACTTATTAAATCAACCATTCAATTATTACAATTTCTTTTCAAAATAGTTTATACATCAGAGTTCCTAGAAATCATAATCATCAATCGAGGAAGTGTACGGTCACGCCTTCGCCTATCCGCGGCCATCCGCTGAACCTAAAACAATAAATTGAAACTGTAATCCCGAAAGCTTAGTGAGTTACCCCCAAAATACCAACTTCATAAAACTATAATCATATCATATCAACAAATACAGAATAGCCATACATCTCGAGTCTACAGTGTGACTGGTCTGCCAGCACCGGGCCTTCAGTCCACCTGGTCCACTCTCTGAGTCTATAGTATGACTGGACCGCCCGCATCGGCCCTTCAGTCTATCTGGCCCACTCTCTGATCCTCGGCACGTCTGGACCGCCCTCTTGGGGCCTTCAGCCTATCCGGACCGCTTGTCGGGCCTTCGGCCTGACTATGTGCCCTCCCGGGTCTGCAGTCTATCCGATCCGCCCTGGGTATGTTAGCCTACAACACGAAGAAGGACCCGCCTCAACCCAACCCCCAATCAACAACCATGTGCACATATAACAGATAATCACATAACAGTCTATAGACAAACCAACCGATCTAACATATCATATAGCATAGCAACATCCTATAACCAGGATAACGACCTAACCGGTTACTAACATAGCATCATCCTATATACCCGGCTACCGACCTAAACCAGGTCACTGGACATAATACTGTCCTAACTACCAGGACGCAGATCTAACATATCAGTAAACATATCATGCAAATACCCGGATACAAATCCGATAAAGGGCCGGCCTTGGTGTCGTAGACCCTGTTGATATAGTGAGGATAACTCACCTTGCAATGCCGGACTGAACCACGAAATCATGCTCCCGAAACACTGCCCCAAACTCCAACACCTATAACCATTAATGATCCAATTCATAAATACCTGCTTACCAATTATCCTCAAAAGTCAAAACGGTCAACCCTTGGCCAAAGTCAAAGTCAACTATCAAGGTCAACAGTCCATGTTGACCTCAACTCGTCGAGTACCCTCAGCTACTCGCCGAGTTCCTTGCATAACTTGCCAACTCGCCGAGTCACCATGCCACTCGCCGAGTCTAAGGCAATCTTCATTGGATTCGCCGAGTCATTTATCCGACTCGCCGAGCCCACGACCATCTTCATCGGACTTGCCGAGTCGACTATGCTCCTCGCCGAGTCCCTTCAGACCTTCTTCCATACATATGCTTTTTAAGCCATGCAAAGGCTCCATATTGTAGATCCAACTTTCCCAGGCATGCTTATCACGTAAAGTTGCAAACTTTACGTGCATGCAAAACTTTAGAGCCTTAAAATGACAAAACTAAGATTGAAATGAAGTCTAACACCTGAGGGGAGGTCCATACTTGTCAAAGCTGGCAACTTTATGGCCTTAGAGACCGAGAGAGTCCAGATCTGAAGTTGCAAACTTCAGATCTTAGCTCAATCACAAGAATAGCTTCCTAAAAACCATCCAAAAGAGATCTAGGAAGAAATGACCCATAGAACAGCTTGATACCTTCAAATGAGTGCCCACTGAAGTAGTTCTCTGATTCCCCACGAGTCCCTTGCTTCAATATACTTGTTTTCCTCAAGCTCTTCTCCCCAAAATCCTTCTTCAAGCTTAAATACACACCAATGTAGCATACACACACGAATTAGGGTTTTCGATCGTCAAGAGGCTGTAAAGGGGAGGCTGGGGAGGCCAATGATCCTTTAAATAGGGTGCAAAACCCCGGACCTATGGTTTTTCCTCCACCATCTCCTACTCGTCGAGTCCCTTCTTGGACTCGGCGAGTAGGTCACTTAAACGTGTGGCCGACCCGCTGCTACTCGGCGAGTCAGGCAACCAAATCGTCGAGTAGACCTCGAAATCATGAGAATTTATAACCTTAAATTGATACTCGGGAAATCAGGGTGTTACATATCTATATATATATATATATATATATATATATATATATATATATATATATATATATATATATATATATATATATTAAGAATATGTGCATAGATTTCGTGAAAAATTGTTTTTCTTAATGGACAGCTACTTAAGGATGTTTATATAACTTATCTTGGAGGTTTTTGTTAATCCAAGTTATCCTAACATAATGTGTATGTTAGGTAAAATATGAAAGGTTGAAAACATGTGGCTATGCATGTGAAATAAAAGAATCAATTTTTGGACGGCTAATGTGAATGGAAGGAAATTCAACGTCAACATTTGCGGCTTTCACATTTGAGTACTATTGTCACGACGACTCAACATTTGCGGCTTTCACATTTGAGTACTATTGTTACGACGACTCAATTTCATGTGCAAATTGCGGCTCTCTCACCTATATATATGCATGTATGTTTTGCATATTTTGTGTGCAAAAACTTGAGAGAACATCAAGTGTAGAGTGTCAAACCAATTGTAATCTTGTGAGTTTTAATAAAATTCTCTAGTTGCAGCCCGTGGATGTAGGATTTGCACCGAATCCGAACCACGTAAAATCCTTGTGTTCTTCTTGCTTTATTTTCGTGAGTTTGTGTGTGTGTGATAGTGTGTTTCCGCTGCGTGTACCCGGTCCGGTTCCTAACAACTGGTATCAGAGCCAGATTAGCGATGTTTGGAGGGTACAATCATTTTTTTTATCACGCACGAGTGTACCTGATTTGTATCTTGTTTGTCGTAATGGCTGAAGACAAGGTTGTAATCGAAAAGTTCAACGGTTCTGATTTTAGCTGGTGGAAAATGCAACTAGAAGCATTGCTATGTCAGAAAGACTTGGACGTGGTACTCGGAGACAAACCGGAGAAAATGGAAAAAGCTGTTGAAGATGCGTGGAACTCAAAGGACAAGAAAGCCAAGGCGGTTATTACATTGTCGTTGACGAAGAGCGTTGCTTTCAACATCATGAATGAAACCACGGCACGTGGTATGATGGAGGCTCTGTCAAATATGTATGAGAAACCATCGGCGGCTAACAAGGTGTTCTTGATGAAGGAGCTGTTCACTACAAGGATGAATGAGGAAGGCTCAGTTACGGTTCACATTAACAATCTAAATTCAATTCTGTCCAGATTATCATCTGTGGGAATTAAATTTGATAACGAGACTCAAGCATCACTGCTACTAGCTTCTCTACCTGATAGCTGGTCCGGAACAGTTACTGCTGTTACGAGTTCCGTGGGGACCAGTGGTATGACTTTTGAAGGGGTTAGAGATTTGGTTCTAGGCGAGGATATCAGACGCAAGAATCAAGGTGGATCTTCCTCTTCTGATTTATTAAATGTCGGAAGAGGTAGAGGGAATAGCAGGAATAGTGGAAGCAGTGGGAGTCGGGGAAGAAGTTCATCTAGAACTAAGAAGAATGTGATAGTGCTGGAACTGCCAGGAGGTGGGACATGTTAAGAGTCAATGTCCAAAGAAAGAATTGAACATTGCCAGTGCTGAGAGTGTGTCTGAGGATGATGCATTGATACTCAGTATGGAAAGTTTTGTAGACTCTTGGGTCATGGATTCAGGGGCTTCGTTTCACGCCATGGACAACGGGGAAACGATGGTGAATCTAAAAGAAGGAGATTTTGGAAAGGTACGTTTGGCAAATGACGAGATGCTTCAGGTAACGGGCATGGGAGATATTGATTTGGTTACTTCATTGGGAACTACATGGAGCCTGAAGGATGTCAGGGTGATTCCGGAGCTGAAGAAGAAATTGATTTCTGTTGGTCAGCTGGATAAACAAGGACTGGAAGTAAGGTTTGGTGGTGGTAAATGGAGGGTGATCAATGATAATCTAGTGATTGCTCATGGTATGAAGTGTGGGTCATTGTATATGGTTGAGGTATCTGCTGAGGGAAGTATGACCGTCCCTGTTAAGCAAGACAAAATCTGGTTCGCTAAATCTACGGCTAAGAGAGTTCATTTTGCAAACATGAATTCTGGAGCCAAGGGGATGTTAGCTGAACGAGTCAGAAATTCTAAACCATTCAGGAGATTCTGTGACAGTGGGAGCACGGGGTGTGTTTCGGGTACAGTTACAAAGAGCCGTTGGGTTTTTTGAAGACTAAGACTGAAAAAGTCTCTCCTGTTGAAAGTTTGCAAAGTTGGGAGAGTGTTAGTGGTCCTCAGTGTATCTCTGGATCTGGTGGAGTGTCCAAACCGGTTGAGACAGAGGATGAGTCGGTGGTGGGATTAGCCACGACTGAGTTGGAGCTAGTGGGAGCTTCAACTGTCCCTTCTAGTACTTGAAGATGAGGGGCGGCTGCAATTAGAGAAATGGGACTAAGTTTAGCTTGTTCTTAGGAACTGGAGGCTTGGAAGACTTGGTTGTTTTAAGATTACTGGAGTTGGATGACAGAGACGGACCATGTTGTTCAAACTTTCAAGTGGGAGATTGTTAGGTAAAATATGAAAGGTTGAAAACATGTGGCTATGCATGTGAAATAAAAGAATCAATTGTTGGACGGCTAATGTGAATGGAAGGAAATTCAACGTCAACATTTGCGGCTTTCACATTTGAGTACTATTGTCACGACGACTCAACATTTGCGGCTTTCACATTTGAGTACTATTGTTACGACGACTCAATTTCATGTGCAAATTGCGGCTCTCTCACCTATATATATGCATGTATGTTTTGCATATTTTGTGTGCAAAAACTTGAGAGAACATCAAGTGTAGAGTGTCAAGCCAATTGTAATCTTGTGAGTTTTAATAAAATTCTCTAGTTGCAGCCCGTGGATGTAGGATTTGCACCGAATCCGAACCACGTAAAATCCTTGTGTTCTTCTTGCTTTATTTTCGTGAGTTTGTGTGTGTGTGATAGTGTGTTTCCGCTGCGTGTACCCGGTCCGGTTCCTAACAGTGTAAGCCTTTAGATCCATTTGTGGATATAAAGAAAACATCTCAAGGTTGGAATCTTCATTTTAATATGAAATCATAATGTATGCTTTTATATCAAAATGATGATGATATATGTGTTTACTAAGAACTTGTGAGAGTAACAGTGATATTCCTAATCTTGTATGAACAAGACATACTTAATCATGAGAAACTGCATTCTGACTATGTAAGGCTCGTGTCACCTTGACTCGAATAGTATTTCAAAGATGAAAGACTTAGGAAGGATAATATACATTTTTGGAATGTAAAATCTATAGATATAGATAAAGATGAATGTTAAAATTTTAAATTCTTATGCATATGCTGATAATATATTGAAAGAGATCAAGATACAGGATTCTTTGGAGGACTCTTGACATTTCCACATGGCAACATTCTGAGTTTGTCTTAATAGGATCTAGGACATAGGTTTAAGCTAGATAAAATGATTTATATTCGGTTATCTTGGAAAATGAATCCATTCTTTAGGCCATATTATGCACAAGATTAGGTATATGATTATGTTATGAACATATCATAATATACCAATTGGAAACTAGACGATTATAAGAACATTCTAAGTGTACCTAGGAAGAACTAAGAGAATGTATGTGAGATAATAAGTTTAGAAGAAGATCTTTCTGTAAAGAGCTACACAAGATGCTAACTTCAAAAACAGATTGAGATAATACTATGGAATGAAGGGTAAGTTTTGTTGGAATGAGGTCCAAGTAAAACAAAATTGCACAATCTACAAAATAAGAATATACTACTACTTCAGAAGTTCAAATCAAATATGATTGGATAAAAAAGATCATTGAAAAACTATGTTGAGTCCTTCCATTCAAGGATAACGTAGAACTCTTGTGTGATTTGTAGAGTGTAGTTAGTCAAGCTATAAGACTATATGTCACATCAGAGCACCAATCATATTCTACAAGATATTTAACTATACTTAGAGTAATGTCAAATATGGAGATGATAGTATTCGCAGAATTCACACAAATTAAATTTAGTCAGATGCTTTAATAAAGTCCTTCTTTTTAAGCTAAGTAAGAATGGTCACACTTTAGCTATAGGACTTCATTATTATATAAATAGGATTTTGATTTGAATGTAGTATTTGGATATTGGAACTTTAAGACAACAACTATTATATTGTTTTGATATATTGGGATATGATCATCACATCAATACTTTTTCTCTTCTATATTAACATGTTTAATCCATAAATAATCTTATTATTTTAAAAGTTCATAGTCAGTTATAATTGTGTGAGTAATTATGAAATATGACTAATATGAATTGGATTAATTGAGTCTCACCAGATGAAAGTACACAAGTATTTGTAACCAATATTCGTAAGTACTTGTCAGAGAACGAGTATTAAATAGACCTACATCAAGACCACCTCATAAATCATTGGTATGAGTGATACTTGATTAAAATATACTATCTTTGTCCCCTTAACACTTAAGATACATTGTAGGACTTAAGTGTAGGGAGTGTTGTGCTTTTATATGGTCAAATGATGTTTCGTAAATGAACAGTAATAAAATCCATTTTCAGGTATGGTGCGTACTATGACAGAGGCTTATGTAGTCAAAATGGGATTTGTTCCTCTTATATGTTGAGATCTAGACATCTAACATGCATTACCTAAAGTTGAACTCCAAATGATATTGATTTCGATCCAAGTCTCATGTTTGACATGATGTATATAACAAAGGGATAGCTGATAAACTTACCTTATACATCAATTAAAGCTTTCAGCTTTTGGTAATTGGATGTTGATAGAATGACACTAAGTCATATATTACTAGGGGAAGTGAAATGTTGGCAGTCGTTCGCCACTATTTGTATAAATCTATTATAAGTCTTGTGCAAGTTTGAGATTGAAAGATCTTTATGTCGAAGAGTTATTATAGAATGATATTGTCAGATAATATATGATCTTAAAGGGTCACACTAACAACAACTTGATGCAAATATATTCTTTATAGTATTTGATAACTGATAAATAAATATAACTCTTGTAACTAGTTGAGAATATTTGTTTCATGCAAATATTAATTTTCAATATTAATTATCAAAATAAATCATAATGAATGATTTATATAAGTTATGTATACTACTTTATATATAAGGATTTTGATTTATATATATATATATATATATATATATATATATATATATATATATATATATATATATATATATATGTGTGTGGCTTATTAATGGAAAAAGAAAAAAAAGCATTTTCTAATTTCTTTTTGCTAGTTAAAAATGTGTATGTATATGTACTACATCTTTTTTGTCCTTAATACTTTTAATATTCTAAGTTTCATGCCTTGGAAGTTTGTTTGTCTTATAATATTCAATCATGGACAAAGAAATACAAAAGTATGTATATTATATGTATTTTATAAAAGGTATAAGAGACTTATAATTATAATATTCATGGTTGTCATTTCATTCTTCTTCTTACTTAAAAGTGACTTAGATAAGGAGGCATGGGTCAAAGGACCAGCTAGTCTCTGTTTTTTCCATAAGCAATGCTCTTATTTTATAACCTTTTAAGTATTAGAAGCATTTGATTGAAAGTAAAAGACTTATGGACAAATAGTTATCTTGAAAGTGTTTTAAAAGAGATTTTGTTCTCATTTCTTTTGCCACTGAAGCACTAATTCTCCTTCATTTCCTCTCCTTCTTGAAAGCTTTTAGTAGTTAGGACAAATGCATGAAAAATATTATACTTACTTGAACTCTTCTTTAGAACAAAAGTTGTGTTTTGTTCTTCAAGGCTTAGAGAGTATTTTTATTACAAGAAAAAGACTAATATCTTATCAAATTGAAGAATTATTGGTGGATATTTTTTATTTTGGACCTTGTTGTCATCTTCATTAACTTTCTAATTGTCAAAAAGAACCAAAGACTTCAAAGGTTATAATCTTTTCTTTTCTATGGGTGTTTAATCTTTAAATCTTGCAAAATGATAAGTGGTGGGTAAAATGGTTTTAGTGTATTCAAATTTGTAAAATGTTTTCGTTGCAAAGTACATCGAATTTGTCACTATAATTAGAGTATTTTGGAATGAAAACCCAATATCAATAAGGCCACCTTAATGTCTATTAATTTCTTGTACTTAATCTCTATTATTATAAGTATCTAATAATTGTCAAATATTGATATTTCATTTTTAGGTTTTTTTATCTAGACACTTAAGTTTGTAACCAAACGAACATGGATCCTGTATTTTGTGTTTATATGTTAATTTTTTTTTGAAACGACAAATTTAATCTATTCCTAAAATACACCTTATATCCACATATGTCCGTGACAGGACTTGAACCTTCAACCTCAAGGAAGGAGAACAACACCGGATACTTAAGTTAATCATATGTGTTTGGGGCCAAACAAAGCCAAATTAGTGTATCGTAATCTATCGACTTCATTATGTTTTAAAATGAAAACATTAACATGGGACAGTCTATCGTGATATGGTAGTATTTCGTTCGGTATAACAAAATTTTTTGTTTTCAACTTTTATGTGTCATTGTTAGCATAAAACAATCAAAGGGGGCCTTTCTTATAGAATCAAGGTCCTCGAACTAGTATTGTTAAATGTAGAAGCTCATATGTAGGGATTATCATGGAGAGACCAATTTGATGCATTGTCCTCGTGGGACCCTATAAAATGATACACGAACTAAAGCTTTAATCGACTTAAGGTGTTGGAAAATACGCAGCTAAGAAACAGAAAAATAATATTATAAAAATCCCTAACATTAAAAATATTTGTGAAGATTAAAAGTTGTAACTCGTGAAACTTTTTGAATAGAATATTGAGTTTTTACTTTGGTTAGGTAAAATTATTTAAGTTGCCTTAATGGCGATTGATTTAATGTTTTGTTAGGGCATCTCCAACCCACCCCCAAACTCCATATTTTTCCCCATTTTTTCCCATTCTTCTCCGACTCTACTTTATTTTTGGAGATATGAATAGTATTCCCCCATATTTAGGGTTATACTATTCATATCTCCAAAAATTGAGTTGAAGTTTCGGTTGCTAATTTTAGTCCCTCTCATTTTTGTTTTAAATATTTTTAGTTTATTTTTGTCTACTAATTATAATTTAAATAAAATATTTAATATTTGTAATATCATGTTATATACTAATTTATATTAATTAATCGTAAATAAAGATTTTAATATTTATTTATCGAATTCATATAAAAAAATTAAATATATACTAAAGATTTCAAACACGGTAACATAATTTATAAAATATAGTAATTATGATCGTGATCTTGATATATTTATTATAAATATAATTTTATTTATTTAATAATTATTTATAATAAAGTAATAATTAATTTAAATTTATTATATATAAACATTTTATTTATGATAATATAATTTGTAATATTTTTGTAATGAAAAAACATAACATATATTTGTTAAAATCTAATTAGTAGAAGGGTGTATCTGATAATATATATAAGTTATAAAAATAGAATATTCTAAGAATATACTTTTTGGAGTAAAAAATGAAGAATAAAAGAGAGTAGGATTGGAGATGAAACATTATTTACCCTATTTTTTTATTCTATTTATAGAGGAAAAAATGGGGATGGGTTGGAGATAGTCTTAGACATGGAAATTTCACCCGGCCCGATGGGAAACCCGGTTGACCCGCCGCAATTGGGGACGGGTATTCCCAGTGGCGGACGCAGACTGTTTTAGTAGGGGTGACCCTCGTACTTCAAGCGGGTGCACCTAATAGAAAAAACCAAAAAAAAAATACACTGCGAGCCGGTAATTGAGCAGTGGCCCGGGACCCCAAATGTCCCACTAAAGTCCGCCACTGGGTATTCCCCGCAAAAACGGGTACCGTGGATGGGGTCGGGGATCCCCATAATGCTAAATCTGGGGATGGGGTCGGGGCCGGATATACTAATCCTCAACACGCCCCGCCCCCGCATTGATGACATTATATATATATATATATATATATATATATATATATATATATATATATATATATATATATATATATATATATAATTTGTTGATTATGAAATAAATCCACCAAGAATGAATTGAGTTATATTGAACTGAGAGTTCATATACCAAATTATGTTTCTAATTCCAAAAGTTCTTAAATCCTCATTTTGGGATATACTAATCCTCAACCCGCCCCGCCCCCGCATTGATGACATTATATATATATATATATATATATATATATATATATATATATATATATATATATATATATATATATAATTTGTTGATTATGAAATAAATCCACCAAGAATGAATTGATTTATATTGAACTGAGAGTCCATATACCAAATTATGTTTCTAATTCCAAAAGTTCTTAAATCCTCATTTTGTTCGACACTCTGTATACCAAAGTGACACTTCTTGTTTTGATGCATGTTAGACTTTATGAATGATGTAAACATAATTTGATTATGACCTAAGTTTTTTTTATCACTTATTAAACTTGATTTTTTTTTTTTTTTTGCATAAGTTTAGCTTATTATTTTGATAGATCGGGGATGGGCCGGGATGGGCCGGGAAAGCCCAAAATTTAAAGGGGAGGGGATTCGATTCACTACATCCGTCAGGGATGGGGATGGGGATAGAGACAATGTTAGGTGCTTGGAGATGGGGAGAGAGATGGTCAACCCCACCCCATACCTGCCTCATTTCCATCCCTATGTTTTGTCAGTTTAGTCATGTATTGGGGCATTATGAAGTAAAATATTTTATAAGAATTAAGATATTTAAATAGAAAAGAGATGGACATGTTTTCTTCCGTTTCGGAACTTCTTAAATTTTTATAGAGATAGGGGGAAGAGTAAGAAAAACGAAAACATACAAAAAGGACTTGTGTTTTGAATAAGTAATTTTATGTAGATCTAGGTAAATGTAACATCTTATAATTATAAATAGACCTTTACCTAAAGAAATAAGCTATGGAAAAGTCATCTTGTTAGCAGTGGATCTCCTACCAAACGGCATTAGGCATGTTGGAAATGAGTGAATCTGTTAAGTCTTAACTGAAATATCATTAGTTCAAGTCTTTGCCTCTTTGGTATTTAGAACTTTATAATAATAATAATAATAATAATAATAATAAACACAACAACGACGACGACAACAGATCTCCCATAATAATTAATTTCTAATTTTTAACATATATGTATTTAATATATGACGGATTTTGGTTTTTGGTTAAAAATGTTGTAAAGTTTTTACCTATGAAAAATGTTATGAAAAATGAGTGTCACATAAGCGCCACATATTTAATTTACATATGAGTGACATATGGTGAAATTTTACTTACCAACTTTTTTCTCTTTTTTTTTTAAAATTCAAAAATATAAAAATTACATAAAACAAAAAATAAATATTAATTAAGATAACATAACATTTCATTAAAAATTAAAAACATTACCTTTACTTTAATAAACATAAAACAAAATTTAAATTAACTAACTTAATAACGTAGTGTCGTTAATCCAAACAACATAAAATCTTTCAGTTCCAATATTCGCCGGTATCATTGTTAGTTGGCTCATTTAAATCAATTTCATTAACTCGATATATATGCTCCGCCATATCGTTGCAAAGCTCGTGTTGTTTTTCATTGTCATGTATCGCCCTTCTTCTTGCACGACATACATGGAAACCAGTCAGAATTAGAGCACTTGATGATGCATTTTCGTTTTCTTTATACTGGCAAAATATTTTGCACTCGTCTTTTAAAATCATATTATGTAAAACGATACACACATACATAATACGAGCAAGCTTTTCCACTATTCAAGGACCTGTCAGACGTTGTATGCGCCAACGCTTCTTGAGGACTCCAAATGCTCGTTCGACATCCTTCCTAGCCTTTTCTTGAAATGTTCTATACTTTATGTGTTTTGGATCACCCGAACATGTTACCATCAGTAAGATAATACCCATAATAGTACGTCGTTCCATTTACTTGAAATGGACAGCTAGGTGCAGACCCATCACAAAACCCATTGAATATGGGTGACATGTCTAAAACATTAATATCGTTGTTTGAACCAGAAGCACCATAAAAAGCATGTCAAATCCAAAGATCTTGTGATGTAACAGCTTCAAGTAGTCATGTGGGTGACGTTTATCACCCCGTGTAAATTGCACTTGTCATGCATTAGGACCCATCACAAAGGTTAATTTATTTAAAATACGGACGGTCTGGGTAACAATCAGTTTAACTTTGCTTCAAGTCAAGCTCGGGGACATTGATGTGGTTTATTGTCTATTTGGGATCCTAACGTGTTTGTTAAAAGAATAATTCATTATACATATCACTTGGTGATTGTTGAAGGGAAGTGGATTAATTTTGATTTTCCATTTTTTATGGTCAATGTATATGCTCCTCAAGGTGTTTAAGCTAAACAGGATCTTTGGTCTTTTATTGTTGCGTTTATGAGTCATAATACGTGTGAGTACATTATCACGTGAGATTTTAATGCGGTTTGTTATGACGTTTAGTCAACTTACGGCAGATCAATTTAACAGTTTTATTATCGATAATAATCTTTTTGATATTCCTATGGATGGTTTCAAGTTTACGTGTTGTACCAAAAGTGGTGATAAGATGAGTAAATTGGATCGATTCTTGGTCACTAAAAGGGTTGTAGAGTTGTTTCCGGATATCATGGCTCTTGCGTTGGAAAAATTGATCTCTGATCACAGACCAATTATTTTAAAAAGTGAAAATGTTGATTACGACCATCGTCGTTCAAAATCTTTTACTTGTGGTTCAATATGAAAGATTTTGATGAAGTTGTTTGTCAATCTTGGGCTAACTTCAAGGAGATAAACGTGCTAATGCATTTATTTACTTTAAAGATAAACTCAAGCATTTAAAAGTGAAAATTAAAGAATGGCATTGGGCATACGACTTGGCTGATAAAACCTAGAAAAAAAACATTTATTCTAGGTTGGGTGAAATTGAGAAACTAATGGACCAAGGTTTTGGTGATCAACATCCAGCAGTTGAGAGGAAAAATCTCATGTCTTGACGTTATGACATGGAGAAAGCGGAGGTTAGTGATTTGGTTCAAAAGGCTAAAGTTAAACAGTCCATGGTGGGCGCAAAAAGTCTAAATTTTACCACAACATTTTGAGAAAGAAACATCACAAAAAAACATAAAAGGTATTCGGGTAGAGTATGATTGGGTCACCAATCCTATAAGGGTCAAGGATGAATTTGTTCAATTTTATAAAGGCAAATTCGCAAACTTTCATGGTATTGATATTTCAAATTGTATTTTTCGGTATCAGACTATTAATTCCGATCAGGTCTCTATTCTTGATTCGATTTCGTTGATTGATGAGGTACGTCACACGATTTGGGCTTCTGGGAGTGATAAAACCCCCGGTCCAGATGGCTTTACATTTTCTTTTGTGAAGAGATATTGGGACATCTTGTAATATGATATTTACGGGTTTGTCCATCAGTTTTTCCGTTTGAATTGCATCCCTTCTAGATGCAATTCGTCTTTTATTACTTTAATCCCAAAGATTTCTAACCCGTTGTATATTAAAGATTATAGACCCATTATGCTAATTGGTCTTCAGTATAAGGTGATTGTTAAACTTTTGGCTCTTCGGTTGGCGAAAGTGGTTGACTCGGTGGTTAATGAAGGTTTGTATTGATCTGATACATTTCAAGTATAAAGACAAAAGTAAACTAGTTAAAGAAAAACAAAGAACATAAAGTAAATAACATATTGAGTTCTCCAAATTGTTCTTTCACCAAGAAAGGGTTTTGTCTTTACCAAGAAGACGGGATGTCGAAAAAGACGATTGAAACAAAGCCGAACTCTCTCTCTCTCTACATTAGGGTTTACCCTAATGTAGATTATATATTAATCTATACATATCAATCCCATGATTAAAGGGATTGTATCTTATCCATACTAAGAACCGATCTTAATAACAAAGATATCGGATCTGCTATCTATTCTATACTTATCTATGTCATTACCTAATATACAAAATCTTACATAAAATAACTATACTAAGCACTGACGCTGATAAGTTTTATACGCTGGCGCTGGTAGTAGAGTAGGCATTGATACTGACGGATGTGTAGAGTGTTTGAATCATCAGATCATAAGGTGTGACCTTACAATCTCCCCTATCTGATGATGTCAAAAATAATCTTCTTCAGATTCATCAGAAGAAACATTGTAAAACTTATCAGCTTCTTTCAAGATCTTAGGCTTGACCCATCTGAATTGATCAATTTTAAGTTCATCCAGTCTTTTACTAAGCTCCAGAGATATCACCATGTGATATCCTCTTTCTAGTTCAAAATGACCAAGTCCTTCTAAGCGAAGATGAAACAAATTTTCAACAGGAGCAAAAGGAAGATCATCAGTGCGTTGAAAGCACATTTGATTCTAACTATCAATATAAAATATCCCATGCACTGGTTCTGGATTGAACATATATTGGACTAGTTCAACACCCACTAGCAGTTTACTGTTTATATACCAAGTACCATAAGGAATAAGGAACTTGGTATTCTTGGACTGTCTGGGAGTGCCTGTTCTTGTGAAGGATGATGGTTTAGATGCACTAGCTGATGGCACAAGGTTAGCTTCTTGACTTTGTTGAGTAGCTGCTGAATTGCCAACTTCACTTATTGAGCATGAATGCGTTTGTGTTTATCGATAATTTCTTGAATTTGCATCCACTCGTTGTAGCCAAATTTTACTAGCTCATGAGGAAATACAACCTTAGTGTATTCATATTCTATTTTCTTTCTAACCAAGTGAAGCTTTAGTGACTCATTCCTTGGTTTGGTGCATCTCACTTTGTTAATGGGATCAGGCTTTGTTCTGCGAGTAAGAACATCTCCAAACTTCTTTCTATCAATCCGGTCATTCAGGTCTGAAAAAATGTGTTGCTTCTTCATATTATTTTTGAATATTTTCTTGACCTGATTTTCAGTGCTTTGAACTTTAGTAGTCTCATCAACAGAAGCAAGAGCTTAAGCAAGTTTGGTAGACAGACGTTCTTTTTTTCTTCCTTCTTTCTTTTAACGAATAACAACATTACATTTTAGCATGATTTCTCTAAATTCCATAATGGGTAACCTCCATGTTTCTGCTAATTCATTTAGATCAAAGATGGGCTTGCTTTTCTTTTTAGGAGGAGATGTTGAAGGATCACCACCAGCAGCAGCAGCAGCATCAAAAGAACTTCCAACTTCAGTGTCATAAGCTCCCCCTGAGAAGGAAGCCTTCCTCTTTCGAGGATTGAGTTGGTCATTGTCAGATTCAATGTCACTATCAGTTCCTTGAGGAACCTGTTGAGGAATCTCCCCTCAAAGTAAGAAACAGGGTAGACAACATTTAAGGTAATAGCAGGAACATCAGCTTGTTGCATGAAACTGTGATCAAGAAACCCTTCATATTCATCGGTCTCTGATTGGTCACTAGTGTCTGGAATGGGTTGATCAGCTTTAGCATCAACGCTTGGAATATCAACAACAACAATCTACTTTTGAGGATCAAGTTCAACTTCAACCCTTCCAGTCAACTCAGGCTGAGATGGAGTTGGTACAAACATCACCTGAATTTGTATTGACCGAGGACCCCCTGATTATTCTTGTTGGGTTTTGAGCATTCTAACACTCCTATGGTGTACATGCAACCCTATAAACCTTGGATCTATGTTTTCTCTATTATACATGCAAATATTAACTATTCCAAGGTTTCATCCTAACTAGCATATTATGAAGCACCTATACTACAAAGTTCTAGTTAGATGACATACCTTTTGATGTAGCTTGATGTCTTCAAGCTTTAAGAGCTTAGCCCCAATTGTGTGGAAGCCTCAAATGGAATCACAAATCACCAAAACACCTTGGAAGAACTTGAGAGAATATGTATGCACACTAAAATCGACCCACTCTTATTTTCACACACTTGTGCCAATTTTGTGAGCCAAGGACCCCTTTATATATTATGGAGGATTAGGGTTACATCCATGTAAACCTTAATACCCATGACCTTTTATTTACATAGGATCCATGGGTTAAAAGCTCCATGGACCATCCATGAAAGCTTAGCCCAACCTAAATGAACTTGGTGATGGGTTCTGAGCATTCTAACACTTCCTAAGTGTACATGCAACCCTAATAACCTTGGATCTATGTTTGTCTAATAATCATGCAAAGTTGAATTCCAAGGTTATATTCCTATCTAGCATACATGGGGAACATTTTTAACTTGAATGAAAGATAGAATAACTTACCTTGTTGTTGATTATGATCCTTGAAACCTTGTGAGCCTAGCACCCCAAGTGTGATGTCTCAAATGCTTCACACAACACCAAATGCAAAGGAGTAAACTTTGAGAGAATCTTACACTTGCAAAATCTGCTCTAGCCCTCTTGTTTCTTATGTGTCTCGATTTTGGTGGAGAATGGGTTTCTTATATAGTGTTGACACATCTAGGGTTACACCATGTAAACCCTAATGTGTCATGACTCTTCATTTCCATGACCCATGGGTTTGTAACTCCCATGGAGCATCCATGGAGCATCCTATGGGTGGAACCCAACTTGATAATCCATGGAGCCTCTTAGCCCACTATATAAGATATGGAAGATTTACATAATCTACCCATATATTTAATTAGTTATCTTTTGATCACTTAATTAATTCTAAATTAATTCTTGATCAAACTAATTAAATAATATTATTAATATATTAGAACTTATAATATATTAATAAACCATAAGTGTTATTTCTCTCATTTTAGTTTATCCAATTGCATGGTGCCATGCAACCCAAATGGACCATGCCGGGTCGGGTCAAGTACATACCAGAAATAGTTATGGACTTATACACCTTATCCAACAGTCTCCCACTTGGATAAGTCTAATAACTATAACTGCAATACTTCAGGAACCGATCGGCAATCGTAGCTCTTTCAAGGTCTCTCGGAACTGAGAAGATGATGATACGCCATTTAAGATAAGTGATCATATAATCCTTTGTTCTAGATATCAGCCGGACAAATACATGGAACAATGTCTTACTTATTGTCCAGCAGTTTGTTTCCCGATTTCCGATTTGTTTGACAAAGAACTTAATTGAACACATCAACTTAGTTCTGACCGGGCCCGGTACATAGGTCAAAACAAAATCATCGAGGGGCCCAGATATCAGCTTCTAATCCAAGAAGGAACAGATAAACTTCGACTCATATGTTTGTTCTACCACTCATTGAATTATACACAAAAGCACGTTTTATAACATCGAGTTACCAATGCGTTAACGTACAATCAATGCATAACCAACTCATAAGTAACAAATCATATCTCTAGGTTTGAAGACTTATATGATATTACCGTCTCACGATCACTCGAGATAAATTCCATGAAGTGATTCCAGTGAGCGTGGGTTGAGTCCAATGCTCAGAACTTATGAGCACTCATGAGTGTTGTAGCCATGTCCAACAACTTAGACCTCTGCAACCAATGATGACAGTCTTGATTCATACCTACTTCCGACATATGACCGACTGTGGAGGTTCAAATAATACGATATACCAAACATAATTATTCTGGAAGTCAAAACATGCAAAAGAAATATAGTAAAGGATCAACAAGAGACAGCAACACTTTACTCATAAATAAAACACCTTTTATTCATCATCTAATGTCAATTACACTTTACAAATTTCAAGGTTATCTAACTACTAAATCTAATATCATCCTTCAGCCCTATGCTCCGAGCATGCTGGAGATGCTTAACCCGAGTCAGTCCCTTCGTGAGGGGATCTGCTGGATTCTCATCCGATGATACCCTCTTTGCCACGAGGAGTCATTCTTCTATTCGATGTCTGATGAAATGGTATTTTCTGTCGATGTGTCTGGATCTCCCGTGATCCCTTGGTTCCTTGGCTAAGGCAACTGCACTTTCACTATCACATAAAATTTCCATTGGCTCTTTAATAGCTGGTACAACTCCAAGGTCTCCAATGAAGTTCTTCAGCCATATAGCCTCCTTTGTTGCCTCGCTAGCTGCTATATACTCTGATTCGCAAGTTGAATCAGCCACTGTCTCTTGCTTGGAACTCTTCCAAGAAATTGCTCCTCCATTTAAGGTAAAGACCCAGCCTGACTGAGAGAGGAAATTATCCCTATCAGTCTGAAAGCTAGCATCACTATACCCTACAACTCTCAAGTCTTCACTCCCACCGAGGGTAAGGACCCAGTCCTTAGTCCTCCGTAGGTACTTGAGGATATTTTTTACCGCAGTCCTGTGTGCCTTGGCAGGGTTCCCCTGATACCTACTAACCATGCTCAAAGCAAAGGCTACATCAGGTCGAGTACACCACATAGCATACTTGATCGATCCTACAGCCGAAGCATAAGGTATTCGACTCATTTATGCTATCTCAGCCTCAGTACTAGGGCTTTGTGTCTTACTCAATCTGGCATTACTCTGGATGGGTAACTCTCCTTTCTTGGAGTCCTGCATGCCGAATCTCTTCAACACCTTATCCAAGTAAGTACTCTGACTAAGTCCAATTAGTCTTTTACTCCGATCTCTCAAGATCCTTATCCCTAGAATATAGGCAGCTTCTCCTAGGTCCTTCATAGAGAAACACTTCCCAAGCCAGGACTTAACTTCCTGCAGAGTTGGGATGTCATTTCCTATGAGTAGTATGTCATCCACATACAATACCAAAAAGCTAACTATACTCCCACTAGCCTTGACATATACACAAGATTCATCTTCACTCCTAGAAAAGCCAAATTCCTTGACTTTCTCATCAAAGCAAAGATTCCATCTGCGAGGTGCTTGCTTTAACCCATAAATGGATTTCTCACACTCTATTAGGGTACTCTGTGTTGACAAAACCCTCTGGCTGACTCATGTAAACATCCTCAGCCAACTTTCCATTAAGGAAAGCGGTTTTGACATCCATTTGCCATATTTCATAGTCATGAAATGCGGCTATGGCTAACAGAACCCTAATAGACTTAATCTTGGCCACTGGAGAAAAGGTCTCATCATAATCAACTCCCGGAGTTTGTGAGAAACCCTTTGCAACCAGTCGTGCCTTATAAGTGTGTACATTACCATCCATGTCGGTCTTCTTCTTGAAGATCCATTTGCACCCTATAGTCTTACGACCTGGTACATTCTCAACCAAGTTCCAAACTTGATTGTCATACATGGACTGTATCTCGTTGTCCATTGCCTCTTTCCACTTGGCTGACTCAGGGCCTGCCATGGCTTCCGCGTAACTGTTAGGTTCATCCAGACCTATCAGTGTCTCATCACTGATAAGTGTATCACCTTCCGCAGTAATATGGAATCCATAGTAATGCTCAGGTGCATTCCTAACCCTTGTGGAACGTCTCAGAGGTACAGACTTGTCAATTGGCTCAACAGGAGTTTCCTCCTCAAGTTGAGTGCTAGGGTTTGAAGTTCCTTCACCACTTGACTCTTGAATTTCTTCAAGGTCAACTTGCCTCCCACTGTCTCCTTGGCTTATGAACTCTCTCTCTCGAAAGAAAGCCCTCCTAGCTACAAAGACCACATTCTCACTAGGTCTGTAGAAGAGGTAACCAAAGAATTTCTGTGGGTAGCCGATGAAAATACACCTCTCACTTCGAGGTTCGAGCTTATCATGAGTCTCGCGTCTCACGAAAGCCTCGCAACCCCAAATCTTAATGTGGTCTAGTTTGGGTACTTTACCAGTCCACATCTCATGAGGAGTTTTGGCAACTTTCTTTGTGGAAACTAGATTAAGGATATGGGCGGCAGTCTCTAAGGCATACCCCCAAAATGAGATTGGTAGCGAAGCTCGACTCATCATGGAACGAACCATATCCAACAAGGTTCGATTACGCCTCTCAGCTACACCATTCAACTGCGGTGTCCTGGGAGGTGTCAATTGTGAGACAATCCCACATTCCCTAAGATAGTCGAGGAACTCTGAACTAAGATACTCACCACCTCGATCGGATCGAAGCATCTTAATGTTCCTGCCCAATTGATTCTCGACTTCCTGTTTAAACTCTTTAAACCTCTCAAAAGTCTCTGACTTATGCTTGATTAAGTAGACATATCCATATCTACTGTAATCATCAGTAAAAGTCAAATAATAACGATTAGCATCCCTTGTGGCATGTTTGAAGGGCCCACACACATCCGTGTGTATAAGATCCAACAAACCTTCACCCCTCTCACAAGAACCTGTGAAGGGTGACTTTGTCATTTTTCCAAGTAAGCATGATTCGCAACTATCATCTGACTTTAGGTCAAATGACTCCAATACTCCATCCTTTTGGAGTTGGCCTATGCGTTTCTTGCTTATATGTCCAAGACGACAATGCCATAATGATGCTTTATCCAAGTTATTATCATTAACAGAATCAATACACAATACATTATTTCCTAAGTTATCAACCACAGATACAGTTTCATACACACCATCACAAGGTAATGCTTTAAAATAAAGAACATTATTAAAGAAAGCATTAATCGAACCAACTTCATTATCAAATGAAAAGGTGAAACCTTGTTTATACAATGCATGAAAGGATATAATATTTCTTGCCATTTCTGGCGAATAACAACATTTATTCAAATCTAAACTAAACCCACTACTTAGCGATAAAGTATAAACTACAATCTTAGTGACAGGTAAAGCTTTCCTATTCCCCATGATTAAGTTTATTCTTCCATGCTCCACATTCTCACTTCTTCTCAGTCCCTACAAATCAGAACAGATATGAATACCACAACCGGTATCAAGGACCCAAGAGTTAGAATGGGGTGAGTTATTAGATAAGATAGTGTAAATACCTGCATGGTTGGGTTTAACTTTCCCATCCTTCACATCTTGCTGGTACTTTGGGCAGTTCCACTTCCAATGTGACTTTTCATGGCAATAGAAGCATTCAGCCTCTTTTGGGTCAGAAGAAGGAGTGACGAAACCTTTCTTGGTTCCACTTGAAGAAGAGCCATCAAGGGTCCTAGCCTTGGAACCCTTCGAAGAGCTCTTCCTCTTCTTCCCTCGACCTTTCCCGATTGCCAAAACCGGGGCGGAGTTTGGAGTAGGAGTGTTAACAACTGACTTACCCTTAAGACCTGTTTCTGTGGTCTTGAGGAGTCCCTGAAGTTTGATGAGTGTGACCTCTTCCTTATTCATGTGATATGTCATGCGGAATTGATCATAGCACGATGGTAAGGAGTGCAAAATGATATCTATTGCAAGCTCCTCAGGGAAGTTCACATTAAGCTTCAGCAACCGATCCACATACCTTTGCATTTTCTGCATGTGGCTCGTGACGGATTCCCCGTCCTTCATCATGGTTGTTATGATAGAGCATATGATTTCATACCTCTCTTGTCGTGCACTTTGATGGTATCTTTCCATCAGATCTTGGTGCATTTCAAAAGGGTAGAAGTCCTCATAGGACTTTTGGAGTTCCGCTGTCATGGTGGCCAACATGATGCATGCCACTTTTGTAGCATCCCTTTCATGTGCCCGGAAGTCAGCGATCTCCTGGGGAGTTGCAGTGGTCTCATCAATCTCCTTAAGCTCCTTGTCAAGGACATATTCTTTGTCCTCGTAGCGGGTAATCATCCTGATGTTTCTGATCCATTCATTGAAGTTGGATCCATCAAAAGTGACTTTCCCACACAAGTTCATAAGGGTAAAGGAGCCATTAGGATTAGAGCCAGAAGCAGCATTGTTTGAAGACATCTGAAAGAAGATAACAAGATTAGTTTAGATATTAAGAGAGTCCTTAATAAAACACCCAAATGTAATATTAAGGCTAGGATCCAATCACAATATATTATAACTTAGAATAGGTATGCCGTAATCCAAGCTATAACATATTTGAAAGGTAGGTGAATGACGATTCACCAATTTCCACCATGAAAAACGAAATATAAATATTAGGTTTTTAATTGGTTCTTAGAAATTCCTAGATTCTTTTTAGATTCAATGAACTTTTCAAAGGCATGTTTCAATCTCGAGTGTGCCCTCCAAGTTTTGTGACTAGGATACCGAGGATCACAAAACGAGGTGTGAAGTAACCATGCAAATCACTTGGTACACTCAATGTTTATTACTCAATCGATGTGCCGGTTAACCACACGAGCTCCACCGACCTATAATAAACTTTAAGTCACCCTTTACCTACCTTGTTAAGTCCAAGTTAGGGTGCCGGTTAACCACACGAGCTCCACTAACGACTTAAACAAAGTGTAAAGTGTAATTTCATGGATTAGCACCTTATTCACATTTTCCTAAAGTAACTAAGATTGGGAATTTAATAAAAGCATTTAGTTAGTTTATAATATTCATCATACTTTTAATGAGAATTTATAAGTCCTTGTCCTACCCGTTCGGCTAACGACCCTCCACCGATCAAGGAAGCGGTGGGTGAGAGTGGACACCCATTAAGTTGCCATTTTATAGGCAACAACCTTATACCCCCTTTATATACCGGCTTCGTGAATGAGGCGTACTAGCGGTAAGACGACTTGACGTTATACATATATATATTAGTAACTTATAATATTATAAAGTATAAGGGTTGAATTTTAACTTTTAAAATTCTAAGGGTTGGAACTAAAGTTTTAATCAAGACTTTACATGTTCCAAAACTTGAGGGCAAGTTTTGTAAACTTCCAAAACTTTTCATTTCTTATAACTTATGAATTAATTGAGTAATAAAAATGAAGACTCTTCATTTTTATAACTCTTGTGTTCTTTTAATGGCTTTAATAAAAGTGAGACTTTTGGTTTTCCATAACTTGAGGACAAGTTATGGACTCCATTAAAACACATTATGATCATGAATTAAACTACCATGAAGGTTACAAACAATTCCTATGATCATCTAATCTTCATAAGTTCAAGAACATGAATATGAACACTTTCAAGAATCAAAAAATTACACTTAAAAAAAACTTGTAATTTTAATAATTGCCATTGTAAATGGATTAGCATAAACATTACACCATCTAAAACAAGCTTTAAAACATCAAAACAGTTTAGGGTAATGTTTCTAGTCCATTTCCAGCAACAAATGTGCAAACTTTCATACGAACAGAAAACAGAAAAACGGTTTTTTTTTCAAGCTGTTTGCACACAAAAAAAAACAACAAACAAACCTAGGCTCTGATACCACTGATGGGTTTTGAGCATTCTAACACTTCCTAAGTGTACATGCAACCCTAATAACCTTGGATCTATGTTTGTCAAATAATCATGCAAAGTTGAATTCCAAGGTTATATTCCTATCTAGCATACATGGGGAACATTTTTAACTTGAATGAAAGATAGAATAACTTACCTTGTTGTTGATTATGATCCTTGAAACCTTGTGAGCCTAGCACCCCAAGTGTGATGTCTCAAATGCTTCACACAACACCAAATGCAAAGGAGTAAACTTTGAGAGAATCTTACACTTGCAAAATCTGCTCTAGCCCTCTTGTTTCTTATGTGTCCCGATTTTGGTGGAGAATGGGTTTCTTATATAGTGTTGACACATCTAGGGTTACACCATGTAAACCCTAATGTGTCATGACTCTTCATTTCCATGACCCATGGGTTTGTAACTCCCATGGAGCATCCATGGAGCATCCTATGGGTGGAACCCAACTTGATAATCCATGGAGCCTCTTAGCCCACTATATAAGATATGGAAGATTTACATAATCTACCCATATATTTAATTAGTTATCTTTTGATCACTTAATTAATTCTAAATTAATTCTTGATCAAACTAATTAAATAATATTATTAATATATTAGAACTTATAATATATTAATAAACCATAAGTGTTATTTCTCTCATTTTAGTTTATCCAATTGCATGGTGCCATGCAACCCAAATGGACCATGCCGGGTCGGGTCAAGTACATACCAGAAATAGTTATGGACTTATACACCTTATCCAACACTTGGCCCATTCCATATATATATAAGTGTCCATATTTAATTAGTTCTTTTTTATCACTTAATTAATTCTAAATTAATTCTTGATCAATACTAATTAAATAATATGATTCCATATTAATATATTAGAACTTATAATATATTAATATAAATCATAAATATACTATTCTCAAAAGACTATCCATATAAATTGTGCCGGTGAAGTGCAACCCAAATGGACCATGCCGGGTCGGGTCAAGTACATACCAAATATAGTTATGGACTTAGACATTAATCCAACAGTCTCCCACTTGGATAAGTCTAAAACTATTATTGAGTATGACTTCAAAACCTAACTGGCAATCGTAGCTCTTAAAGCCGCTGTCGAACTCTGACCTTGTCAATGACTTGTCCATTAGATAAGGGATCATATATTCCTCCATTCTAGATATCATATGGACTGAGACATGGATTATAATCATTCTCTCTGTCCATTTGTTGTTTCCCGATTTTCGATTTATGATGACTGACTGATTGAACAAATCAAATCAGTCCTGGCTTGGCCAAGCACTCACATGTGTCATCGCTAAATCATCGAGGGGCCCACAGATATCGCTTTTATCCCGAAGGTAAAAGGAATGGATAGACTTCGACTCATATGGCTTGTTCTACTACTTGTTGAATCATACACAAAGGCATGTTTTATAACATCGAGTTACCAATGCGTTTTCGTGCAATCAATGTATAACCAACTCATAGTAACAACTCATATCTCTAGGTTTTAAGAATATAAGATATTATCGTCTCATGATCACTCGTGATAAAATCCATAAAGTGATTCAAATGAGCATGGGTTGAATCCAGTACTCAGAACTTATGAGCACTCATGAGTGTTGTAGTACAACTTTGTACACCAACTTGGACCTCTACAAGCCAACCCATGACAGTCTTGATTCATATCTACTTCCAACATATGACCGACTGTGGATGGTTTGAATAACTTAGTCATTCCGGAAGAATAACCTAGTTATTATGGAAGTCAAAACATGCAAAGTGAAACACAAGAATAAATGAATCAAATATGGTATCAAACCCTATGAATATAAATAGACCACTTTTATTTATCACCATACTGATTACTCATTATTCATTGTTTCGGTTTTATCAACTTTATACCTGAATTAAAAACACTAGTTGTCCCATGCTCCAAGCATGTACACTATGTTTTTCTAAACAATAGCTTTGCCATACACCAAGTATGCACTCTATGTTTATCTATGATCCTTACTTTGTGAACTAGATCGATTGAACATAATTTCAATGATTCTCTTTTCACACTTCCAAATCCTTGTCGTAAATGTAAGAATTCCTAACATTTATCGAAATCTGTTTAGATTTTAAACTTATATGCATTGTTCCTCTTGTAATGATTATGTACAAAGTCACAAAGACTTGTCAACAGTCATTATAAGGTATTCCAATGGAGATCAACTCCATGGAAACTAAGTCTCATATTCAAAGTACATTTCTTTTGACATGCTTCTTGCATTAAGTTTTCTAATCTTACACAGATAACTTCCACCTATGGAGACAACTCCATATTCTCATTTTGATTATCACTTCTGAATAAGAGATGCCTCTTTTCAGAATATGTCAATATGGTCCTTCCAAAATTAGCACTATACTTCCAACTGTCACTGAGCAACCAATCTTTGGTAAACCTCAGATTGTCCTCGACAATTGCTTAATCATTTTAGTCATATCCAATTCTAGACCTTTTCCCTTCTTAATGCCTCTGGGCATTTGGAAAAATTTAGAAATGACAAATATTATAGTACATGCAATCGATCATGTACGCAAAGCAAATGGTACACGATTCATGATGTTTCACATAAAGACATGATTCTAGACCAGTCTTTTGCTACAATATTTTTATTTGCCATGTTTTCAAAATTTGACTATGAAGAGGGATGCCGTAATCATAATCGAATTTTGAGAACGCAATATATAGAATTTCCTTAAGTTGAACCAATCCAACATGAAATTCATATATATATTCTTGACTAAAGATGATTAAGGTCTCAATCTAAGCCTTTAGAACTGAAATGAAGTATATCCTCTCCCTTAATTATAGCAAAACAACTTTTTCAATCCCTGCAGCCTCACGAATTGAAACTTTTGTTTTCTATAATTAACATTGCTAACTTGCAACACTAACAATAATTATCATGCTCCCACTAACATGATGATTATTAGCATAACACTTATGCTCCCACTAGCTTTGACATGTACTCAGAAATCAGCTGGACTTCTAGAAATCAATACTTTATTGACTTTCTTACCAAAGTTCAGATTTCTGATACGAGATGCTTTGATAAAACTTTATCAAAATCATACACCTTTCCTTAGATAGCATGCATGTGTGTCTAAACAATTTCAGAACTATGAAAAGGGATGGCGTAATCATAGTCTCAATTGTTTAGACCTTTTGCCATCTGCTTCAAATCTACTTGGTGGAAGTGTTTCCTCACCATCATTTTCATGAATCGGAGAGAAACCTTATGACCCTTAGATTTTATGGTGTATGTGTTCTTATCCATGTGAATCGTCAAAACCATAGTCACAAGACAAGGATAATGACAAATCCAAACTCATATGGACTGAACTTATGCAATCTTAACTTCTTGCCACCTGGCAGTACAGGGCCTGCCATTGCTTCCAAGTTGTTATGCAACCAATTGAGAACTTTCAGAAATCCTATGCAAAGCCAACTTTAACTGGAATGGGCACAGAATATGTCAACACGATAGGTTATAAACCTCAAGTCGTGTGCTAGTGAAGAACCTCAGGTTTTATTCTTGATTAGTTCTTGAAATTCTTTTTAGGATCTTTAAGACTCCCACTATCCTCTTGATATATAAGACTATCTTGCCAAATATTCAAGAGATAGTGCGGATTCTTTATCAAGACAAACACTTCACACAATTGGCCTTAGTTGGTCTTTGTTTTATCCAAAACATCACAACTTACCAATTTCAAATGTACAAGAGTAGGACACTTTTACTCTTACATTTGACAAGTGTTTTAAACCTTTCTTTAAGATATGTCACTCAAGTTACAATCTTGGAGTATGACTCTAAGAATTGTTTTGGAACGAAGTATGACTCATCTTCCTGATCTAACCATTTCAACAATTCATGACTCCTCTTCTTAGTCATAAGAATGCACTAAGATGACCTTTAGAGGACTAATTGTGATATGATTTCTAAATCATTAAGATGATCACAAACATGATACTAAAGTACTCTCCCATCTTTTCAGATTTGAGAAACTTTTATCTTTCTGCCTAATTTGATTCTTCCCATTCGTTCTGCCATACATTGAGACTTTTCCAATGTTTCAGAATTATACTTAAAGTTGTAAGTATAACCATATTTACTAAACTTTAGTAAATCAAATAGTCTTAACGAGCTTTGTGGTGGACATGACCAGTGCACAAGAATGTGTACTCGATCCCTTTAGTCCTTCACTTGACTCACACATCCATGTGAACAAGTAATTAGTCTTGATTTTCCAATGCTTGAAAGTTCTCATTCATCATACTATTCAACTTGCATGATTCCAAGTTTCGGTCCAATTGAAACTTGGGTGATGAGGAACTTTCCTGATTTGGTAAATTTAGACACTACCACAAATGAAAGAATCAAATCCATTTTCCAATATTGTTGTCAGTGGAATCATATAAGCAACAATTTTCCACAAATGCCATTGTAAGGATACTTCAAATAAATAAAATTAAACAATTTTCTTTTATTTTAAAACTTTGCGGAAAAACTTATCCTTACAATCCACATGGAAAATTGTTGTTATCTATTCCTTAGCAATATATCATAACTTCTTAAGCAACTGCTCAAAATTCTGATGCGATCGAAATCCACCTTCGCGATCAGAATCAGCATATACTTCCTTTAAGATTTATCTCTATTCTTTGATTCTTAAAACATCAACATGTGACCCAGTCACATCATGTAATGAGGATCTCAGAATAGAACTTAACAGAGTTAGATAATGGGCTCTACCTGATGTAGAGTCAAACTTATTGACTTTAACATCCTTAGGTAAATTTGGCAGCTTTGCAATCAACGCCCCTTCCTTTGGCAAAATAAACATATGGACCCTTTGGTGATGGGACTATCTCAGACTTAGCCTTTCTCTTTACCATTTGGTCAACCGGGTTGACTATGGCCAATCCCTTTTCATTGGGAAGAGAATGCTTTTTCTGGATTTCCAGTGTCACCATTGTCACTGTCCATAAAGTTTTTGGGAAGTTGATCTTCTAATCAAATTTGCTTTACTATCGTTCCAAATCATTGCTGATTCAGCAGCACCAAGCAAATAGATATGATCATTAAGGTTCATGTCATAGTCTGTTTCATAGTAGTCCCAAAGGAACTCACTATGTGACTTAGAAAGTGATTGAACATCCAACTTTCTCAAGACTTTGACACCCAACTCTCCCGGCTTGTCAATATGTGACTTCATCTCTAAGATGTGATCACACATAGACCTTGCTTGCCATTAGGGCTTGAGTGACCTTGAACTTGTGGGTTAGGGAGAATAATTGGAGGAGGTGGAGGAAGAGAAGTATGACTTCCATGAGCCAAACTCGGGAAGTCATATTCATTAGGAAAGCTTGGTTTGGGAAGATCATTGTTGTCTAAACCAGACATCAACAATGGGAGAAATTCACGTAAAGTTGATTTAAGTCCTTAATATAACACCCAATATGATATATTAAGGCTAGGATCCAACAAACTATTTTATAACTTGGAAGAGGGATGCCGTAATCCAAGCTATAAAATATTTGAAGGTAGGTGAATGACGATTCACCAATTTCCACCAAGATAAACGAAATGTATTATTAGGTTTTAATTGGTTTTGAAACTCCTAGATTCTTTTGAGATTCATTGAACTTTTCAATGGCATGTTTCAATCTCGAGTGTGCCCTTCAGGTTTTGTGACTGGGATGCCGAGGATCACAAAACAAGGCGTGAAGTAACCATGCAAATATACTTGGTACCCTTAATATTTACCCCTCAATCGATGTGCCGGTTAACCACACACGCTCCAACGATACTATGATAAACATTAAGTTACCATTTGCCTACCTTGTTAAGTCCAAGTTAGTGTGCCGGTTAACCACACACGCTCCACTAACAACTTAAACAAAGTGCAAAGTGTAATTTCATGGATTAGCACCTTATTCACATTTTCCTAAGTAACTAAGATTGAGAATTTATAAGTGTTTAGTTACTTAGTATTTATCATTATACTTATAATGAAGGGAGAATTATAGTCCTTGTCCTACCTGTTCGGCTAACAACCCTCCACCAGTTAAGGAAGCGGTGGGTGAGAGTGGACACCCATTAAACTGCCATTTTATAGGCAGTAACCTTATACCCCCCTTATAGACCGGCTTCGTGAATGAGGCCTACTAATGGTAAGACGACTTGCTCTTATACATATAATATTTTAAACTTTTAATATTATAATAGTATAAGGGTGTATTTTAGACATTTAAAATACTTGGTGGTTTAATCTATTAATTAAACTATACTCTTAATTTAATTAAATTTAAACCATGTCATTATGGAATTATTAATTCTCTTTTAATTAAACACTTTAATTATCTATTAATAAAGTCCATAAGAGTTAATTGAATTATTCAATAAAAACATCATAATTCTAATTATTAAATTCAAAATTAAAACCATTTAATTAATTGTTTAAGTTATGAACCCAAGAGTTTTAGAATTCAATTCTTTTTTTTTAATCATAAAAAAAACTTTTTCCAAATTCCAAAACTTGAGGGCAAGTTTTGTAACTCTTGAAAACTTTTGGATTCCATAACTTATGGAGTTAAATACTTGTTTTATGATGAAACTTTTCATATTCCATAACTTAAGAACAAGTTATGGAATTCTTTAAAACATTAAGACCAAGTTTTGTAACTCCATAAAAAACTTTGAATCAATTTTTTTAAAAACCTTTTCATATCCATAACTTATGGAGGTTTCAAAAAACTCTTTAGATCAAACTTTTAAAACTAATAAAATAATCATATCATTTTATCTTTTACTAAATTTGACCTAATTCAACTCATATAGCAAATGATTCAAATTTTCCAAATAATTAGTTTTTCACAAAAACAAGTAATTATCTTAAACTTTGACAAATGTCATGTTTTTTTTTCCTTTTTTTTCCAACTTGAAAATAAAACATTTGCATCAATATAACAGAAAACAACTCATGGCTCTGATACCACTGTTGGGTTTTGAGCATTCTAACACTCCTATGGTGTACATGCAACCCTATAAACCTTGGATCTATGTTTTCTCTATTATACATGCAAATATTAACTATTCCAAGGTTTCATCCTAACTAGCATATTATGAAGCACCTATACTACAAAGTTCTAGTTAGATGACATACCTTTTGATGTAGCTTGATGTCTTCAAGCTTTAAGAGCTTAGCCCCAATAGTGTGGAAGCCTCAAATGGAATCACAAATCACCAAAACACCTTGGAAGAACTTGAGAGAATATGTATGCACACTAAAATCGGCCCACTCTTATTTTCACACACTTGTGCCAATTTTGTGAGCCAAGGACCCCTTTATATATTATGGAGGATTAGGGTTACATCCATGTAAACCCTAATACCCATGACCTTTCATTTACATATGATCCATGGGTTAAAAGCTCCATGGACCATCCATGAAAGCTTAGCCCAACCTAAATGAACTTGGCCCATTCCATATATATATATATATATATATATATATATATATATATATATATATAAGAGTCCATATTTAATTAGTTCTTTTTGATCACTTAATTAATTCTAAATTAATTCTTGATCAATACTAATTAAATAATATGATTCCATATTAATATATTAGAACTTATAATATATTAATATAAATCATAAATATACTATTCTCAAAAGACTATCCATATAAATTATGCCGGTGAAGTGCAACCCAAATGGACCATGTCGGGTCGGGTCAAGTACATACCAAATATAGTTATGGACTTAGACATTAATCCAACAATTCTCCCTCTTTTTGGCAGCATCAGATTGGGGAGGAGAGTTAGGAGGTGGTGGAGGAGTTTTAGGAGGAGTATTAGATGGTGGAGGAGGTGGTGGAGGAAGATTTTCTTGATGGAGGTGGAGGTGGAGGAAGGTTATCACCTAGAGAGTTTGGTGGAGTGTCATCAACAATCATATCATCATTATCATCATCATCATCACCCAAGTCCATAAGTCTCTTCATTTTAGCCACATCTCTTTCAACATTACTCAAACTTTTTATCTAATGATTGAATAAACAACACAATTAGAAAAAGTTAGGAAAGCACATCAGTCTGAAAGTCAGAGTTGGATTCTTCCTGATTATCCTAATGAAATGCATCAGTCATGATAGGAGTTGGCATAGGAGGAACAGTCTCAGCATGAGGAGGAGGAGGAGATGCTGACTTCTCTTGGATCATAGGTTCAATAGTTTTGACAAAAGGAGGGGTTGATCCACGTTATGTAGTATCATCTGCAGAGGGAGTGGGTGAAGGAGTAGATGGGAATCGAATATGCTTGTTCATCCTTGGAGGAGAATTCTTTCCCTGAGCAAAGTCTTCTCCCTTATCAACGGTTGATTCTTCTTCATCTTTATCAGTGTCTTCTTCCTCATCAGCCCCTTCTTTGTTACCACCTTCTTCATCTTCATCGTCATTATCATTCTCATCATCATCTTCAGAGTCTGAGGATTCAACCGCATAGGGTTTTTCAATCCATTTTTGCATCTTCACAGTAATAGGAAAATATCCTTTAGATGGTGCGGAATTAATGATTTTGGAGGAAGGAGCAGGAATTGGAATGATGATCCTATGAATTTCAACATAGCCTTCCTTACGAGATAAGATCAGTCCAAGACAACGAGGATAAGGAACATGTAATGGCTTCTTGTTTCCAGTAATGCAGTCAATCATTTGATCAAGAAATAGTTGAGCAAAATCTAGTTTTTTGTTGTAAACAATAGAGTATAAGATCCTTTGCTCAAAGAGATTTAATTAATCCAAACATCCAATCTTGTATCCAACACATATTAAGTACTTCCATCCTACATTAAAACACTGAAGAAGAGTGTTCTTCTATAGATAACGGTTGACGCCCTGATGTTTGAAATTATACCCTAATTTTTCACAAACAAAATTACAACTTTCTTCAGAAGGAGTTTCAAAGTAGCTTTCAAAACGAGGAAGACAAAGAGTAGTTCGAAAGAATTCCACATCAATAATAACCCTATATGGACCATATCTAATGGTTCCAGTCATGGTTTGATCATCTGGGTTAACAACACATGAATAATAGAACTCATATACTTGTTTAGGGTAGAATGGATCCGAGAAGTCGCATAATGCATATCGAAGAGGACATCTCTTGACATAGTTGACGAAATCTTTGATTCCTCACCTTACGAGCTGCTTTGGGATTTCATCCGAGAACACCACATTGGTCGATTGAATGATGATGGGAAGGTCAGGAGCATGAGGACCTTTGATAACATTGGCGTTGGGGGCAAAATCGTATAGAGGTTTTAACATGGTGAAAGGTTTTGAGTAAGATGACGATATGGAGTCTTTTTGAGAGAGAGAGAGAGAGACAGAGATACAGAGAGAGCTTAATTGCTTGAATTACTTGTAAAAGTGACCTAGGATGAAGATTTCCTAATATATACCCAAAACGTTTCTTTAATTTTATGTAACCATGAATAAAGATATATTCTTCGTAAAAATCACATACCCCAATATAATGATGGTCCTTTTAGTCATTATCAAAAAAGTTACCATTAAGATAAGAAAGATACATCAGTGAGATACGTCATCATCGATAATGAACATCAGTGTAAGCGATCAGTGAGTGCCTTGAAACCTTAAGTTTGAGATGTCTCCTGATAGTGTGGGTTTGAGCTACCAATCATTAACATAGTATTGTGAGTACTCATCAGCGTGTGGTTTTATATGCTAATTCATAGATCACTTTTATTATAAGAAAAGGGCAAGAGTGGTATGATGCATGTGATAAGCTATGGTGTTTTAGCTTAACCATTGGCAAAGATTTCTCAAGCTCTCGTTAGCATATGGTACATTACGCTGGATCATAAAGCTTTAAAGAAGAATATAAGTGGAAATATGGATTGGTGCGTGTCATAACCTACGGTACATAGACTAACCATCGGCATAGAGTTTCAAACTTTTATCAATGTGTGGTATAACACAGTGAATTATTAACTTTTATTAAGAATATAAATTAAAGAATGGTTTGTTTCAGCCACGCTGAGGTGAAATCAACATGAATCATAAACAGTTTAACTCATCAAGAAGAAGTGGTTTAGACTTCCGTATCATAGAGTAAGGATGATTATGTGTTAAAAGTTTCATAATAGGCTTAGAGTTGCCACCGTCATATTCCATTTAAGAATGGTACAAAATAATAAACAACATAATAATACAAACAAATGAGTTAGTCCAAAAAAGAAAATAGTTTAAACCACGAAATATGTGCAGCTTTTTTAGAATGGTGATAAAGACTGGTTCCATCAAATCTTTGGAACTAAATGATCATAAATATACTTCCATTTTCCGAGATATCTACCACTTGAAATTTTAGCTTTAATTGTTGAAATTATGCAAATTGATTCCAAGCTTCATGTTCACCAAGAACAAAAGAAGAACATGAACCCATATTTGTAACCAACGACTTAGAAGGATCCAATCTTTGTAATCTTCGAGTTATGAGAGTCACCAAGACAATACTCGAAGGTTCCATTCCTTGAGATCCATGAAGGAAGAGAAAGTGGGATCACTGTCTTGTTGAGGACGCCTCTGGATCTTTGAGGTGATGGAGTTACAATGATAGTGTCTCTAGAAATTAGGCCTAACATGTCACGGAACTCCACTTCATCTCACTACAACCGAAATAGGTTGTTCAAGACATATGAGATATGTGTCTAGAAGAACATCTGGTGGCGTAGTTATCCCCCATTTGGTCTCATCAGCGTGAGAATCAGTGTTAGTGAGAGAGCAGTTGGTGCTAAAGAAAAGAAGAAGAGTTAGCGTCAACTGACCCTTTCAAGGAGAGTGATGCATTCAAGGAATGACACGCTGATCATAATCATTTAAGATCAATATTGAGATGGAGACAAAAGGTCCTGACACATATAGAGGAAAGAGAAGAACGAACATTGGCAATGTTAGTAGCAAAATATGTATGTACAATGTATACTCCTTTGGTAAAATAATAAAAGTTAAAGAAAATCTTTTAGTGAACAAAATAAAAATAAGCTAAGAATGTTGAAACTTTTGTTCAAAAATCTAAGAGTATCAAATCCTGAAGCAAAAACAGAATAAAGTATCAATGTCTAAACCAATACAATCAAACCATATAAATGTTGTTGTCCCTTAGTGCAGAAAGCAAGATTTTGTTTCCAGTTTAAACACTTTTACCTCATGTCGATTAAAAAGAACTTTATAACCAGTGTCAAAGAGTTGACTGATGGAGATGAAGTTGCCTTTTAGACTCTCGACATAAAACACGTCCACCAACTTAATCGTCCTGCATTCAAAAGTTCCAACACCTGTAACAGATCTTCCACTATAATCACCAAATGTTACCATTGGACCATCCTTTTCTATAAAATCAAATAAGAGGGACTTGTAACCGGTCATGTGTCTAGATCTTCCACTATTTAGGTACCAAGTTTTTCCTAGATTAGGACTTGATCCTTTGACAGCGTGAGAACCATCGGCGTCACATATGTCGTCAGGGGAATCATCGATATGTGCCATAAGACCCTTAAAATTTAGCCCCTCATCTTTAAATGTCTCCTCTTCTTCTACCCATTCTTCACAGTCCTCTTGTTTTGCAATGAAAGCTTTTGGTAGAGAGATGTTTTCCTTCTTCATATAGGGCACAAGATTTTTGTACAAAACTTCATAATTATCCAGACTTTGAGCTTCTTTCTTCTCCTTGCAATCCCTGGAAAAATGATCAAGGCTTCCATAATTAAAGCAATTACCTGAGTTTTTCTTCTCTGAATTAGATCCCCTTGTTGAACTGTTTCCTTTTAACTGAGCTCTTCAAACCCCATTTGATTTTCTTTCTTCATAGCGTTTGAAAATAAGAGCAGAACTGGCAACAAGTTCATCAGTGAGATCTTCATCAGTTTCCTCACGCTGATCTGAATTCTCTGATCTGTTGATGTGCTTCATTGCTTCCTTTTGAGATAATAGAGCAACAAACTTTTCCTTGCTTGATTCCTTCATGATTTCTTTACAAAGAGCTTTGGTCTCTTCATAATTTTGCAAACTACCAAAAAAAGGAATTAAAATCCATGGTATCGATCTTCTTACCATTCTTAAGAACATTACTGTGATGTTCCTAGATTTTCCCAAGAGAATCGAGAAACTTCAGAACCAACTGATATGAGTGCTTGATGATTCCCTGCCTACGTATATCATTGACCAAGTAGTTAAGCCTATTGAAGGTTTGGGTAAGTGACTCACCTTGTTGAACAAAGAAATGCTCATATTTTCGATTAAGGTTGTTGATGGTTGTGGCCTGGACTTCCACGGTGCCTTCATAAGCCATCATCAGCGTATCCATCATCTCTTGAGATGATTCACAATTCTGTATGAGATGATATGCATGGTAGGGAAGAGAGTTTCCAATGGCAGCCCTGGCTTTTACATCAAGACTAAACAGTCTCTTGTCATCTTCATCATAACTCGTCTCCGGCTTTTGCTTTAGGGGCCAACGGGAGCATTGTTGGCCATAGGCTGGTACTTGGTACATAGGAACATGGGGACCTTTTTCAACAATATTTCTCATCTCATAGTTAATGGTTTCAAGAACAACAATGGCCTTTGTCTTCCACATAGTGAAATTGCGTTCATCAAATGGAGGAATTTTGTTGAGACCAAAGGATTTAGGATTCGACATGATTACTCGAGTGTATCGCAAACCTGCTCTAATACCAATTGAAAGTTTCTATCGATTGGATACACTTCAAGTATAAAGACGAAAGTAGACTAACTAAAGAAAAAAAAAACAAAGAATAGAAAGTAGATAACACAGTAGTTCTCCAAATTGTTCTTTCACCAAGAAAGGGTTTTGTCTTTACCAATAATACGGGTTGTCTCAAAGACGATTGACACAAAGCCGAACTCTCTCTCTCTCTCTCTCTCTCTCTCTCTCCCTGTACATTAGGGTTTACCCTAATGTAGATTATATATTAATCTATACATATCAATCCCATTATTTAAGGGATTGTATCTTATCTATACTAAGAACTGATCTTAATAACAAAGATACCAGATATGCTATCTATTCTATACTTATCTAGATCATTACCTAATATACAAAACATTACATAGAATAACTAGACTAAGCGTTGACACTAATAAGCTTGATACAATGGCGCTGGTAGTAGAGTAGGAGCTAACGCTGACGGATGTGTAGAGTGTTTGAGTTGTAGATCATAAGGTGTGACCTTATTGTTAACTCGATTCAGTCCGCTTTTTTCAAATGTAGATAAATTTTGGACGGTCCCCTTATAGTGAACGAAGTGGTCAATTGGTGTAAGACAGAGAAAAAAACTGATGATTTTTAAAGTTGATTTCGTGAAAGCTTATGATTTGCTTTCTTGGAATTTTCTTTTTATTTTTTCTGATTTTTGGATTGGTTTAATTCGTGTGTGTTTGGGTAATAGTCGGTCCCCAATTCTAATTAATGGAAGTCTGACAGACGAATTTAACTTAAAAAGAGGTTTGAAACAAGGAGACCCTATCTCTTTTTTTTTCATTTTAGCGATGGAAAGTTTACACGTTGCTATTGAAGACGCGGTTGATGCAGGTTTCTTTCATGGTATTCAAGTTGATGAAGCGACTATTCTTATGTCACATTTATTCTATGTTGACGATGCAATTTTCTTTGGAGAGTAGTCTAGAGATAATATTATTAATTTGGTGGCTATCCTTCATTGCTTTTATATGGTTTCTAGGCTTCATATTAATCTTCATAAATCCAACTTGTTCGGAGTTTTTGTTTCTCATTTGGATGTCAATCAATTTGTTGGGATTACGGGATGTAAGAGTGCGAAGTTTCCCTTCACTTATCTAGGCCTTCCGGTTGGTGAAATTATGTCTAGATGCTCGAGTTGGAAGGTTATCATTGACAAGTTCAAAAAGCAACTTGCTTCATGGAAACTTCATTTACTTTCTAGTGGTGATCGTTCTATGTTTTTTAATTCAGTTTTAGGATCCTAGGGTATTTTTTATATGTCCTTGTTTTGCATCCCTAGAGTCATGAACAATTTTTCGGAGAAGGTTAGAGCGGAGTTTTTTTGGGTTGTTGAGGAAGGAGACCGAAAGTTGCATTAGGTAAAGTGGGACATAATCTTGCCTAGTAAACAAAAAAGAGGCTTAGATATTGGTTCTTTGGATGGGTTTAACAAAGCCCTGATTCTTAAGTGGAAGTAAAGGTTCTTGACTGATAATGGAGCTCTATGGGTTAATGCGTTGAAAACGACTCAAGGTAAAGATGGTGGTCTTGGATGGAGTAATGGCTCAGGTTTACAAAGAGGGGTTTGGAATAAAATAGTTGGTACTATAAATCGGTTGCATGACTCGGGAGTAATTCAGAGGAATTCTTTTAAAAAGAGAGTTGGGGATGGGACTTTTACTGTATTTTGGAAGGATCATTGGATTGGTGAATTTCCATTGATGATCCGATTTCCTAGACTATTTTTGTTGGAGACGAATAAAGATTGCAACATTTCTGAGAGGTGGAATGGACAAAATAGGATTTGGAATTGGATCAGGCGTATTAAAGGGGGTACGAGTTTCACTCACATGCAACAGTTATAGTCTACAATTCTTGAGTACTCTTTCTTGGGTTTGGGAGATAGGTAGATTTGGGACTCGGTTGACATTGTTGTTTTCACAGTTGTTGAAGCACATAAAGTTATTGATGACACTACTATCCCTGATGGAGTGTAGAGTACAAGGTGAAATAAGTATATCCCTCCTAAAGTTAACATCTTCTATAACCGATGTCGGTTAAATAGCCTTCCAACTCGTGTAAATTTGGTCACCAAAGGGTTGGATGTCCCCTCGGTGATTTGTTCCATCTGTAATGTTGATATGGAAGACAACAACCACTTGTTTATGAACTGTAACGTGACAGTTGATCTTTGGAAGTTTCTTGGTAAATGGTGCGACATTTTTTTCCTGTCGTTTCTGGAGATTGAAGACATTGTCGCTTGGACTGATTCTCTTAACATTTCTTTGATCAAGAGACGTGGTTTGGAAGCTATAGTCATGACTATGTGGTGACTTTTATGGAACTTCAGGAATGATGTTATTTTTAGCGGTCAAAATGTGAGACGGAATTTGTTAATCGATAGTTTAGTTGATTATTCCTACAATTGGTTTGTTTTTGGTAGTGGAAAATTAGTATCAGAAGTGTTTCTTGGATGTTAAATCCTATTTTGTCTATTCCGATGTAATTTTTTGTTATCGTTTTGCTAACTTTCTAATAAAATTCAGCTGCAAGAAAAAAAAAGTGAGTTTACACAAATACCTTGGACCGTAAATATAGCAACAATGCATTTGCAAAGCTCATCTAAAATGTCCCTAGGTACCTGCTCAGACATTTGAAAATATTTGTCCCATGAATCAGAAACGGAATTGTAAGCTAAATAATGAACCACAACTATGCATTTTTGTATTTCCGAAAACTCATCTGCACCTCGTGCATCTCGACGTTGTCTGATATATGCAGAAAAGTTAATAACGTCACCTACTATACGCAGAAATAAATGTTTCACCATTCAAAATCGACGTCGGAACAAGTATTCCATGTAAACAGAATTTCCGTTGAAGTAGTGTGCCATTAGACAGGTGTTTGCATCCCAACGATCTCTGAGAGGCATCTTCCGCTTCTTCTTCTTCTTCTTCCCATGATTTTATCACAACAGTTTTCCTAACGATTAGCAACAACTTGCAAGTTTGCAATGGATTTGCCATTTTTTTGGAATATTTTTATATAAAAAGATATGAAAGAAATATAAAGATTGATATTGATTTATAAAAGTGAATAGGTTTTGATTTGTAGGTTTGTATTTATAGTGGTAATGAAAAGTGAAAAATAAATAAATAAACAAATTGACATCAACGGTCACATGGGCTCCAATGTTCGAAAAAAAATTGAAGATTCACCGTCGGTGGAAACCTACCAGCAGTAAAATACAGCCAGTGAAAAAGAAGAAGCGGCGCGGTGTTCACCGCCAACAAAAGGTGCTACATGTATTCATCATCGGTAAAATACCCTCCACACCGTACAGCCTTAGCCTAATACATTGTAAAATTTTACAACGTTGGGCACCGATTGTCATTGGAATTTAACTTAATTTTTATGGTTCAGTCCTTATTTCATTAATAAAATAATGTCTTTGTAAAACATTAAATCCTTCGCCAATTAACCTTACCAAATCTACTTTGAAAGTTAGCGAATCATTAACGACTTAATTTAAAATAATAAGTAGAATATAATAGTTCTTTTATCTCTGTAATATGTAACTAATGAATGTTTTAGTTTTTGCTTGGTTTATTTTCCTATCCATGTGTGTTTGAATTTACCATTCATACACATAGAATCTATATATTTGTTATATTGTTTGTCTAACTAGCAATTCGTTTGTTGTATTTCATGTGGGGTGCGTTATATTCGGTTAATTAGATTTAAGTGTTTTGATCTTGCTCTTTATAAGAAAAAGTCTAATTAAACATCAATTTAATTACCTTTAATATGTACGCTAAAGGTTACACAACAAAAATGATACCCAACACAGTGGGAGTTTTTCGAATGTTTACCTATTCACAGATACAAAATTACAAATACTTAGAGTTTTATATTGAAAGGTGGAGTTTCGATTGTAAACACACGTATGTGTGTCGACATTGTATAAGTTGGTAAAAATTCATGCTCTGTGAATGAGTCACTTGGCGTGTACTTATCAATATAATTTCATCACTAATACGCACTGTAAAATATATTTTCTTCGTGTATTAATGAATGCTTTAGATGAATGTACTAGACAACTAAAATTTCTAGCAATATTGAGACCAGTACGTTAAGTTGCATCTTACAAATGGAACTATGAAAATGGTTATAAGTTCCACATGTGAACCCATGGTTGATGGAGAAATATTTAATAACTACGGGGTATGCAAACGAGTGATGACTTAAACGAGGTAGAGTCTGACTATTATAGCTTGTAGGACAAGGTACTACAAGTTTTTTATCATGGTGTAGTCGTGTAGAGTGTTGCATCAGTGTATTGTTCAAATATACTTGGTTTAATACTGTCCACGGTGTAAGAGTTGACAAATCCTCGTTGATGTAAAACCCAAGTACGGCTTCAAAATGATGACTCGTTGCCATCATAAGAAAAATATGTGTATTATGCATCATATCCTGCCATGACAAAGGATTTAAATATAGGTGGGTTATTGACAAATGATAAGAGAAAACCAAAAGGATATATAAAGTCTTTTTTTTTATTCTAATAAATAAATAAAATTTTTGACAAGTGTCGTAATAGTAAAATTCTCATTAATATTATATGTCATCTATTATGACACATGTCAACCTATTAATTATCTAATTTTAATTTTTAATTTTTAATTTTTCACTATAATTATATTAAATTAATAACTGATTTTTCATTTCAATTTTTAAATTTTAAATTTCACACTCTAATTACATTAAATTAATAACATTAAAATAAAAAATAAAATAAAATTAATATATATTATAAGGTGATATAATTTCATGTATTTATTTAAATCAACGATTACAATTATATATAACTAATATATATATATATATATATATATATATATATATATATATATATATATATATATATATATTAATAATTTTTTAAAATAATTTATTTGAACAATTGATTAATAATTTTAAGTTTTTAGTATAAAAATTTAATTAATTTTATAACCATTCTCACGGGTTATAAGATAGTTTATAATAGTTTGCTATTAAAGAAAAGTCGTTAAATAAATAATTTTAAAAAAACAATGGATATGTTGTATTAATAATTATACGTGAAATTCGGGGCTACAAGCTAAATAGCATTACAAATGCATATACAATTATTATTTATTATTAAATAAACAAGTAAATAATGAAAATAACTTAGTTTTTAAAAAAGGAGTAAATAGATGATTAGAGAATATAAGTTAAGACGGTCAAAGCCCTAAGACTACTTCCATTCATAACTAAAATCAATACAACCATTTATTAAAATATATATTCTCTTTCATCTATATACTCGACCAACTAAAACAATTTTTATCAACTCCATTAACAACTCAAATCAACCCAACATTTTAATATTATAAAATAATTAAAATTATACAAAAACATATAAATATTGGTCTTTATTTAGAGAAAAAAAATTGTAAATATGGGTATATTTTTTATTTTTATTTTTAAAAGCATAAAACCTAATTTAATATTTATAAGATTTATTTAACCAAAGAAAAAGCAAAAAGCAGGAGAGCAAAGAAATCCAAATGAGTTGTCGTAGTTTAAACATAAGGGGTATTGGCGAGGTACACAAGATCTCATGGGTAAGGCATCTAAAAAACCAAAACCATCTCTCCTTTATCGGATTACAAGAAACACAACTATCATATTCAGATAACATTAATGTGGAAGCTTGTTGGGGGCTCCATGGACTATGGTTTATTTACCATTCACACTACCGGCAGGTCTGGCGGACTTGTAAGCATGTGGATAACCATATTTACAAAGTGGAAGATATAATCAAAACCATGCATTTCTTAATCACATTGGAACCTGGATGATAATTCAGGAGAGGATAATAAGCGCTAATGTCTATGTCCACAATCATCAGTTGAGAAACGTAAACTCTGGGAAGACATGCTACAAATAAAAAGAGAAACACTGGGAACCTGGATAGTGATGTGGGACTTCAACACATTACGAAGGCACGATAAGAGATTAAATTCGCAGTTGAGCCCTTCCACTGCGTATGCATTCAATCGATTCATTGGTAAAGCAGAACTATGTGACCTTCGTATGGGTGGACACATGTACACTTACTTCTGTCAAATGGATTTAAAGATGAGCAAGCTAGATCATTTCCTTACGAGCCCTAAATTCGTAGATCAATTCCCCTCTGCCTTTGTGATGGTCCTACCCCGGGAGCTCTCAGACCACTACCTAATCCTTCTCCAGAATTCGACTCAAGATTTTGGGAGACCTCCTTTTAGATTCTTCAACTCATGGTTGAATCGGGAAGGATTTGATAAAGTTGTTACTGAAACCTAGGCTACTTTTGTTGGGTATGGGACCCCTAACATGTTTCTACTGGCAAAACTAAAATATCTAAAAATGCAATTAAGAAATGGAGAATCACTGAGTTCCCAAAGGAGAAGATGGAGCTAAAATAATCCATGAACTTGACGTAGCTGTGGAGAATCGAACCTTAAGTAATGATGAGATATAGGAGAGAAGTGTGGGCTTTCAGAAAATCATTGATTTGGAGAGGATGGTCATTCTTGATCTCAAACAAAAATAAAAAATAAAGTGGGCAGTGGACTGCGATGAAAACACTCGTTTTTTTTTTCATGGGTACGTTAATAATAAGAAGAAGAAAAATCAAATCCATGGTCTAATCATCAATGGTGAATGGAATACGGATACAAAAGAAATAAAGAAAGAGGTATTTAACTTCTACAACATCAAATTCCATGAGAAATGGCCATCAAGACCAAAGTGTCTCAATCATAGATTTCGTTCATTAAGTACATATGTTAGTAACATGCTTGAGGTCCCTTTCAGTATTGAAGAAATTAAATCTACAGTCTGGGCGTGTGGGAATGAGAAGGCCCCAAGACCTGATGGATTCAGTTTCAAATTCATCAAAAAAACTCTAGGATTTACTAAAGGCAGATATATTCTCATGTGTAAAACATTTTGAGATGCACGAGCAGGTCAATATGGGATGTAACTCATCCTTTATAACACTGGCTCTAAAAGTAAAAGACCCACTCAAGCCAGGTGATTACCGACCAATCAACCTCATTGGTTGTATTTGTAAGCTTATTGCGAAGACACTTGCAAATCGATTGAAATGAGTCATTGGGAACAACATCGATGAAGTCGGCATTTGTAGAAGGAAGAAACATACATGATGGACCACTTATAGTCAATGAACCATATTCATGGGCAAAAAAGGTGAAAAGAAATCCTTCATTTCAAAGTCGACTTCGACAAGGCATTTGACTCAGTAAACTGGGAGTACCTCTATTCCCTCTAAAACCAAATGGGATATGGTGAGAAATGGCGTAAATGGGTTAAAGGTTGCCTTGTATCTGCTAGAGCTTCCGTCCTTGTGAACGGTTCTCCCATAGTGGAGTTTTCCATGGAAAAGGGGGTTAGGCAAGGTGACCCCCTTATCCCCCTTTCTATTGAGTATCGTCATGGAAGGTCTAAACATTGCTATGAAAGTGGTGTGTGAAAAAAGGAATCTTCAAAGGTATCACAATCCCACATGGTGAGGCGACAATATCACATTTGTTTTACGCAGATGATGCCCTTCTTGTGATTGAATGGAGTAGAAGTAACATAAGGAACCTTGCCTGAATCCTAAGACGTTTTCATGTGACTTCCGGATTAAAAGTGGACTTCTAGAAATCAAAGGTATTTGGTATTGGTGCAAGTACACAAGAGGTGGCTAGATGGGCGACTCCATTGAGATGTGAACCAGCAACATTCCCCTTCACTTACTTGGGAGTTCCTATAGGAGCAAACATGAAATTAAAAAAATATTGTAATCTAGTGATTGAGAAGTTCCATGCTAAACTCTCCACATGGAAGGCGAAGACACTTTCCTTTGGGGGTCGGATGACCCTAATCAAGTCAGTTTTGGGGAACCTCCCAACATTTTATCTTTCTTTGTTTACTGCTCCTATCGGGGTAGTAAACACGCTTGAATCTATTAGAAGAAGGTTCCTTTAGGGAGGTCATGAGGAAAAGAAGAAAGTACATTGGGTATCTTGGGAAAAGGTCAAACCTCCAAAAGAAATGGGTGGATTGGGAATTGGATCACTGAGAGCTCTAAATCTTTCCTTGATCATGAAATGGTGGTGGAGGCTTAAGATGGATCCCTCACAATTATGGGCTCGAGTGATTAAAGGAATTCATAAATTACGGAATAAACCATCGAATGCAATCTCAAGAAAAGCCATTCCAGGGGTATTGAGGAATGTAGATGGAATCAAAGATGATCTCAAAGAACTGGGGATTGATATGGATGTAGTACTATTGAAGCAGATGGGTAAAGGAGATAACACTTTATTCTGGTCTGACTAATGGATAGGGACACAACCCTTAAAACTAGTATTCTAGACTCTATACCAACTAGAGAGGTACAAAACGTGTAGAGTTGCAGATCGAATTCAGGTTGGTCGACACACCTAGAGGTGGAAATCAGCCCCTTCCTCGGCTGACCAGGTAAACGAATTGCAGTCATTATCCTCACTGTTAGAAACTTTTCAACCCTTGACGACGAAGGATATATGGCGATGTGGGATATCATCGGATGACATGTATCATGTTGATGTACTTAGGCAATTGATTGGCAGACCAACAACAATGGTCTCAACAAAAAACATTGACTGGATTGGAGAGATACCTATTAAAGTTTAATGTTTCATATGGCCTGTGTATTAGGGGAGAATTCTAACGTTAAGGGAACTAATGAAGATGGGATTAATCAAAGTTTCCTCGTCATATACCTATTGTAGCTAATAAGAGGAAGATACGAGCCATGTCCTCATTAAGTGCCCTTTTGCAACAATTGTGTGGGAATGGGTCATATGAAGGTGTGACATTCCGACACCATCCCAATTCTCATATGTTCTTGATATCATTGAATTTGCTAGGGGGTAGGAGAACATTCAAAGGAAGAGGAATACGATGATCAATATATGTTATGGAACATTATGGTGGATTTGGAAGGCAAAGTATGACAGGGATTTCAAGAACCTTCATGTTAACCAGACAAAAGTGGTAGATAACATCAAATCACAGGTCTTCACGTGGATCTAATATCGAAAGGCGAAGTGCAGTTACAATTGGTGTGATTGGTCTAGTTGCACATTTTATTGCCAGTAATATGTAATTGTTTCTTTTTCACTCCTGTCAGGTACTCTGTTCTCTCTTACTGCCCAGTTTAGTTACTTCCTGGATGGGTGTCATTTTTTCATATAATATATTTTCCGGTTCCAAAAAAAACTTGGTGGATATATATATATATATATATATATATATATATATATATATATATATATATATATATATATATATATATATATATATATATATATATATTACTATATTATTATACAAACCTTACTATTTCTAAAAATAGATTTAACACGTTCAAAAGTTTAAGCTGATAGTACAAGTTTCAAATGCATTTGTTAAGAAAACTTGATGTAAATCGTGAATTGTGGATATATAGCTTTGACTCAATCAAGTAAGAGTCAATTTCCAAACTCAGTCCACAAAATCAGATGTAACCTAGAGTCTCCCTTCACGCTTGAGACTAAGTCATCAACCCAAATCCCCCAATTTCGATCACCTTTCCCTCTATCTCGGGATCATCCCCACATATCCCAACGTCCAATCTTCACAGCCACCTCTCTCTCCCAACGATCGTCTTTACTATTCTATCGTCTTCGTCCTATCTTAGCCAGATCCCAAAACCAGTAACCTTCACCACTACCACCTCCATCCCTCTTTCTTTATCCAAAAAGCCTAATGTAGGAATAAACGTATAATGTGTTTTCGTCATTTAATTTTCTAGGTTTGATTTTATTTTCCACTTTGTTGCCTGTGTTTATCATTGCACAATGGATTTTGGATGACTGTTGTTCAACATATTCTAATTTTGTGAAAAGTTGGTTTAATAACCATTCTAGAAGGGTTAGTGATTTTTAGTTTATGTTTTTGCATCTCAGTTTATCATATGTGGGTTGTCCATGGCTTGATAAGTTCGTTTTTGAAATACTTTTAGTATCTATTGTTCTTAACATCCCCTCTTATTGGGTTAACTTAACAGTAGAAGCTGTCGAGATAAACTGGCCCACCTAAGCGTTATGGTTGATATGGACCTTTAAAGTGCAAGTGGACCTTCTAGGTAGTTAAGTCTTGAGTTGTACTAAGCAAAATAGGTTCCACAGTAGTATATTGTAACATTCTGTTTATTTAATAAATAGATAGATAAAATTTGATGAATGAATAGTCGCAATAAATTCATATTATTTAGTGGGGTGTTGGTTTTGGGAAGCCAAATGTTATAAATCGGATCATTCGGGGGTTAAAAAGTGATTTTGGAATTTATTTTGAAAATATTTTGGAGGATAAAGGGCTATTTGGTAAGTATTAGACTTAATTTGTAAAGGATTTCAGGAGGTTGGGTTAAAAAGGTAAATTTTGGACTTAAAATGAAAAGAATTGGGGGAGCAGGGATATAAAGAGTAAATTTTGGGCCTTTGATGCAAAAGTCTTATGGGGAGGGACCAGTTCTGCCATTATGGCAAACCTTTAATATGGAGCGGGTATTTAAGGGTTCTAAACCCTAACCCTACGAGAAGAAAGCAGTCACTACCTCCCACCTTGTATCTCCTGTTTGCGACCGCAAACCTCACGACACCCCGTTACCGGTCATCGCTTCTTTGCCTGTCAAAGCCGGAAGACCACCGAGATGCTGCCAGGAATCTGCTGCTGCCGCTATCTCTGGTTATACGCCACCTCAAGTCGCTGTCGGACGAGCCGAGGCAACTGAAGTTCAATGTCGAGCAGATGTTGCTGGCGTTCCCAGCCACCAACGGTGTCACTTGCTTGAGCCGTCAGCCGCTAGCGTCCCCGTCGCCATCTCTCTCTCTCCTTCCCGTCGTTACTCTCGGTGTTGGACGTTGTGATCGTCATGGCCGTTGTCGGAGGCCATTGTGCTGTTGTGGTTATCATTTTCGGGGTGGATTGCCATCGTTCTTCCACCGTAAACGCCCCTCCATTCCCGTTCACGGCTGGACTGGTTCACGGCCAGAAGTGAGTGTGGTGGTTATGTTCGATCGTGGTGTAAGTATGAGGCTACTGGATTGACGCTTGGCCGGAAACCCGAATGAAAGACCCCACTGCCACCACTCGCCACTGCTGCCCACCACCAGGTGGTTATATGTGTGTTTGTGTCATTTTGGGACTAAAGCCTTGTAAAATGTAATAGAAAATGTAATAATGAAAGAAAGGAACCCTAACCACCACCGTGAGGTGGTGCCTGACGCCACCGGCCGCCGTGTCAGGTGGCAGTGTGCTTGCATGATTGTGTTTGATTCGTTTTGATACTGAAACCCTAATGGGCTTAAGGATTTGGCTTTGGGCCTATTGGGCTAAGATGGGTTGGAAACCCTAATTAGGGTTTGGAAAACCCTAATGTCATGAAACCCTAATTTGGGACTTATCGGGACCGCATCGAGATTATTTAATGAATTTACAATATTAATTAATAATCATTGGTAAATGAACTTAAGGCAATAATGGACTTAATGGATTAAGTCCTTAATGGGTTAAGTAGCAACACTTAACCCTAATCGATATGTTATGTGAGAAACGCTAAATTGGATTTGGGTTCTTATTGGGCCAATTGGGAACATGTTATGGACTAAAGAAATCATTGGGCCTTAGGATAGGACCCATTAGAAAGGCTTGGGCCCAATTTGGAAAGTTGGGCCATCAGTGGGCCATAATTGGGCCTTGAGGACTATTAGCTATTGGACCATCGGAATGCCAATCATTTGGACTGGAATAAGTTGTTGGGCCTTAAGATAAGCCTATATAGAGGTTTGGGCCCAATTTGGAAAATTAGTCCCTGTGTTGGGCTTTGGTCCATGGTTTAGCTTTTGGGATTTGAATTGGGCCTTTAATTGAATAAAGCTGAGTTAGGGTAAAGTAGTCTTTTACCCCAAGTATAGATTTGTGGTTATGTGTTGGAACCCAATTATTAATTGGGTATTGTTTGATGTTGACAGTTCGAGAATCTGTCAACCAGCAAGGGGAGTTTTATCTACGAGGCTTCAGTAGTGCCAGGTGAGTCTTCTCAGCATACCAATGGGTCTAAGGCACCAAGGCCGGCCCATTTTATGTTATGTAGTACGATAGTTAGCTTTATGCTAGGTGGTATGCTAGTAATTATATGATATGTGGTATGCTAGTTGTCTTTGTGATACTTGCATGGAAAGACCATGTGGGGTAGCCCATGGCACAATGGTATAAGACCCTGGGGGGGAGCCCACGACATCCTTACAGGTTTATGTACGTGTTATGTATAGATATTTTTGTGGCACATGTTATGCTATTTGATTTTATATGATATTGGCATGGAAGACCCCAGGGGGAGCCCGTGGCATTAGATGTAAGACCATGTGGGGTAGCCCATGGCATTCCTAGGTAAATACCATGTGGGGGAGCCCATGACATTGGATTTAAGACCATGTGGGGTAGCCCATGGCATTCCTAGGTAAAGACCATGTGGGGTAGCCCATGGCATTCTTACATATTTTATGTATGTATGGCTGATGTGGTATATGTAGCATTTATAGCTAATATGATATGTGTTATGTGGATTGTGTGTGGGGTATGCTCTGGGGAACTCAATGAGTTTCGTGCTTACAGTTTTCAGTTTTGTTTCAGGTACTTCGTTTTCACAGGAAAGGAGCCGGCTCGATCGCAGCGCATCACACCATGTTTTCCGCACACGAGATCTTTGGGATTACACTCTGATATGGTTTTATGATACTATGTTTTGAATCATTGACACTTTGGTTTTGGCATGAGATATTATTATGACTGTTTTTATACTGATGGTTTTATGTAATAACTTAATTAAAACGAAATTTTTACCCTTGATTTTTGGGTCGTTACAAATTGGTATCAGAGCCTTGGTTTGAGGGATTCGTACATATTTTCGGGTATGTATGAACTCAAACTGAGGATCTGTAAAGTTTTTAATGGAAAAATGTTTTAAGTAAAGTATTTATAAGACAAGAAAGGGTGTGGTGCATGCAATCAGCCGAGCTCAAGTAAGTTTCCCCAGAATACCCATATGTGATATATGTTGTGACTTGGTTGATGAATATGTGAATCGCATGCTAGTTAGGGCTAAGGGAGATGCATGTATATGTTATATGAGCTGGTAGACTTGAATGCTAGTGCTGAGTAGTTAGCAATAGATTGGCCTGATATGTGGTGCTTATAGCCTTGGGAATATTCGATGTCATGCTGAAATGAGAATGACTATTGGTATTAGTAATTGCTATGTGTATGCTTTTAAAATTGTATACGGTTAGGATCTTATAGCCTTAGAATAATTGATTTGGCCTTATTTCCTGTTCCTTGTCTGGTTGTGGTCCTAGGGTAGAGTCGATTATTCAACAGTCTATTAGATCCTGTTATGTGTATAATTTGAATGCATAAGGCAGCCGACAATGAGGATGGATGGATGTGGATAGCACGAGTTGCGATATGTGGGCTGACTGTTTTATGACAGTTCTTTGGGTCGGAGTGCAACTGCACGAATGCTGCTTGCTTTGTGCTTTGTGGAACTCTTAAGTGATGGGAGTCAGCTACTAAGCGGATGTGACGATATCAAGGAGGTAGAGGACTGGCATCGTGGGGAGTTCTTCAGCAGTTGATGGCACGGCGAGGTTGGGAACCTAGGAAAGCCTAGGATATGCTCCAGTGAGTTACTGGGGAGGTTCGGTGAAGTTGGGAGCCTAGGGGAAGCATATGAGGTGCTTCGGTGGATATTGTGTTGCGGTTTAGCGGATATTCGGTGCATCAATGGGGTAGGTGACTTAGAGGATTCGGGAGGATTGCTGAGGAAAGTATGGATAGGTGTGGAAGGTAGTATGGGCCCGTACTACTGAAAGCACAAGATCCATACTCGAATCAGTGAGAGTCTTGGAGAATCTAAGAAGCTGATGGGAAGGGAATTCTTGGTTATGATTGGACCGTTGGAATAGCTGCTGTGCCGAATGCGGATAAGTACATAAGGAGAAGGACCAGGGTTTGGTCTCGGCTCCGGTGGTAAGCCAGATAGTGGAAGGACTGCCATGATTTTGTGTTCGCCTTAGATCTCTTGTATCAGGCGGCAATGATAGATTATGCGATCTATTGCACTTTCGGGATTGAAGACTGTGTCTTGGGGATAGTTGTAGCTCGGTGTAAAGCAGAGGTTGCTTCAGCTACTGCAGTTCAACCGTTGACGATCGATCTGGTGAGGGGGGTCAGGGTGTGAGACCCTGAATGATGTGATTTTTGGAGCCAGAGAGCAGGGATTGGTTTGAACACGTTGGGAAGAGGGGAACATATCGGGTGCCTATATTGGAGGGTCTCGGGAAGAGACCCAAGAGTTCGGGTCAGCTATTGAGAGGCCAGCAGTGTAAGATTTAATGTGGTACCCGCAGGAAACTGCACGAGGGAGTTTTCGTTTCGAGGGTTTTAGTAAGTGTATATCTGGGTGTGTTGCCCTCTTTGTGTTTGGACTATACATTCAAACATTTGTCATATGCCATTTGCATACCGTGAGTTACGGGGTGGCTAGTGAAAGGTTGTATCACTCCTTGCTGGATTGGAGCGTTCAATGTTATCTGGGTCTAGGGCCGAGATCGGTTCAGGGACATGATGCGGAAGGTCTACGGACAGGATTGGTGACTCAGGGGAAGTGGGTTACTGTTGAGGTTTGGGTTTGGGCATCAGTTATTTGGACTTCAAGATATGAGCGGGGCATCATTTCAAGGCGTATGAGATTATTAGTTTCGCTAGGATTCGAGAGGGGTTTGCCTGATCTTCAGGGATTGTGTAGACATTGGGGGTTTGGGCCCGTAATAGAACACTCACACGGACAAGAAGCAGGTTGTCAGCAATTGGTTATTAAAGAGTAAGAAGGATCGGGAATCCTTCAAATCCCATGTATTACGAAGACTTAGTTGAATCTAAGTGGGGGAGAACCACGCAGGTATTCAGGACAACGACACGTATGAGACCGAAATGGACTTCTCGAGGAAAAAGTCGGCCCAAGTGGCTATTTGGTTTGAGGGTTTTGCGAGTTTGGAGTCCGGTAAGACTCCCCGTCATGTGATTCGCGTCTTCTTGGGGGCTTGATAACAGAATTTGGGGAGACAGGCTGGGGCTCCAGTCATGAATGAAATTCAGTTCGGGTGTTCGGTAGAGTGCGTGCTCGACGTTGTATGCCTTTCGAATCAATAGGTCAGGGGTAAGGTATTGGGCTACGGTTGTGTTAGGAAGAAAGTGTTGTAAGACTAGGGGGAGCCGTAGCATTCACTGATGGTCATTTGGTATGGAAGTGTTGTAAGACTATGGGGGAGCCGTAGCATTCAATGATGGTCAGTTGGTATGGAAGTGTTGTAAGACTACGGGGGAGCCGTAGCATTCACTCATGGTCAGTAGGGTGAAAGTGTTGTAAGACTACGGGGGAGCCGTAGCATTCACTAGTAGTCAGATAGTGTGGAAAGTGTTGTAAGACTACGGGGTAGCCGTAGCATTCACTAGCGATCAGGTAGTGTGGGAAGTGTTGTAAGTCTGCGGGTGTAGCCATAGCATTCACATGGGTTGGCAGTTAGTGCGAGAGTGTTGTAAGTCTGCGGGTGTAGCCGTAGCATTCACTAGGTTGGTAGATAGCATGAGCACGTTGTTAGGTCACAGAAGGAACAAGAGTATCCACCAATTCGGGTGCAACAGTGAGGATATGGAAGTCCACGGATTAGATTTCGGAATTACCCAGATGGATTAGATCTGGTTGAGACAGCGATAAGTCTGTAGGATAGCCCTTACAGTTGATGAGATCATGGAAGCAATGGACTGCGTAAGGTCATTCGGGATATTAGACTACCATTGGTCGGGTAGCAATCACTTTTAGCCTTGGATTTGACGACATCAGGATTCGACACACGGACCATTTCGGTTGGATCGGGAGGTTGTTAGAGCCACAGTGGCATGATAACTAGTGGCAACTAGTTCCAAGGAAGGATTTCGTTTGGAGTCGTGTGAGGCAACTATGTGGGATCCCTTTGGTTCCGCAATCGGGCCGAGACCCGATATTTCAGATGATTGGGGAACGAATTGAGACCAGGCAGGTCTCGTTAGATTTTGGACAGCGGTCATGTAGCAATATACTGCTTCAGTCAGTTTAGTGTTCGGGCAGTTTCAGGATTTGAGCAGTGTTAGTATTTGGGTTCTAGGTTGCAAGTACGAACGAGATAGCTGGTTGACTGGGGAGTGACAAGTCACTCACAGTGGGAGTATCTGAGCCTTGGCCAAGCATGAGGGATCTGCAAGGATGATTGGGTCTGTGACCCTGTTTTATAGTGAGAACCTCGAGTTATCAGAAGTTGAGTTGACAGTTGAGGGGTAAACGGACAAGATTCAATGATAATGATTCAGTATGAGTGGTCTGTCAGGGAATCAGACTATCTCAAGACAACAAATTTCAGATGGAGTAGATGTGATCTTGTTGTAGGGAATTCGTTCATCTTAAGCTTTTAGAATCCTGCTAGAGTGGGTTATGGTTGCCTTGAAAAGGCTGGTCGCGGTTACCCTGGGAAGGCTAGGGTGTGCCCAAGATTGTAACCATGTCGCCCAAGTTGTCGGGCGTGTAAGGGATGGTAATGGATGATTTCGAGGACGAAATCTAATTTAAGTGGGGGAGAGTTGTAACATTCTGTATTATTTAATAAATAGATAGATAAAATTTGATGAACGAATAGTCGCAATAAATTCATATTATTTAGTGGGGTGTTGGTTTTGGGAAGCCAAATGTTATAAATCGGATCATTCGGGGGTTAAAAAGTAATTTTGGAATTTATTTTGAAAAGATTTTGGAGGCTAAAGGGCTATTTGGTAAGTATTAGACTTAATTTGTAAAGGATTTCAGGAGGCTGGGTTAAAAAGGTAAATTTTGGACTTAAAATGAAAAGAATTGGGGGAGCAGGGGTATAAAGAGTAATTTTTGGGCCTTTGATGCAAAAGTATTATGGGGAGGGACCAGTTCTGCCATTATGGCAAACCTTTAATATGGAGCGGGTATTTAAGGGTTCTAAACCCTAACCCTAAGAGTAGAAAATAGCCCCTACCTCCCACCTTGTATCTCCTGTTTGCGACCGCAAACCTCACGACACCCCGTTACCAGTCATCACTTCTTTGCCTGTCGAAGCCGGAAAACCACCGAGATGCCGCCACGAATCTGCTGCTGCCGCTATCTCCGGTTATACGCCACCTCAAGTCGCCGTCGGAGGAGCCGAGGCAACTGAAGTTCGATGTCGGGCAGGTGTTGTTGGGGTTCCCAGCCGCCAACGGTGTCACTTGCTTGAGTCGTCAACCGCCAGCGTCCCCGTCGCCATCTCTCTCTTTCTTTCCCGTCGTTACTCTTGGTGTTGGACGTTATGAACGTCATGGCCACTGCCGGAGGCCATTGTGCTTTTGTGGTTATCATTTTCAGGGTGGATTGCCACCGTTCTCCCACCGTAAACGCCCCTCCGTTCCCGTTCACGGCCGGACTCGATCACGGCTAGAAGTGAGTGTGGTGGTTATGTTCGATCGTGGTGTAAGTATGAGGCTGCTGGATTGACGCTTGGCCGGAAAACCGAATGAAAGACCCCACTGCCACCACCGTGAGGTGGTGGCTGCCACCTCTCGCCACCGCCGGCCACCACCAGGTGGTTATATGTGTGTGTGTGTCATTTTGGGACTAAAGCCTTGTAAAATGTAATAGAAAATGGAATAATGAAAGAAAGGAACCCTAACCACCACCGTGAGGTGGTGGCTGCCGCCTCCTACCGCCGCCGGCCGCCGTGTCGGGTGGCGGTGTGCTTGCATGATTGTGTTTGATTCGTTTCGATGCTGAAACCCTAATGGGCTTAAGGATTTGGCTTTGGGCCTATTGGGCTAAGATGGGTTGGAAACCCTAATTAGGGTTTGGAAAACCCTAATGTCATGAAACCCTAATTTGGGACTTATCGGGACCGCATCGAGATTATTTAATGAATTTGAAATATTAATTAATAATCATTGGCAAATGAACTTAAGGCAATAATGTACTTAATGGATTAAGTCCTTAATGGGTTAAGTAGGAACACTTAACCCTAATCGAGATTTTATGTGAGAAACCCTAAATTGGATTTGGGTTCTTATTGGGCCAATTGGGAACATGTTATAGACTATAGAAATCATTGGGACTTAGGATAGGACCCATTAGAGTGGGTTGGTCCTAATTTGGAAAGTTGGGCCATAATTGGGCCTTGAGGACTATTAGCTATTGGACCATCAGAATGCCAATCATTTGGACTAGAATAAGTGGTTGGGCGTTAAGATAAGCCTATATAGAGGTTTGGGCCCAATTTGGAAAATTGGGCCATGTGTTGCGCTTTGGTCCATGGTTTAGCTTTTGGGCTTTGAATTGGGCCTTGAATTGAATAAAGTTGAGTTAGGGTAAAGTAGTCTTTTACCCCAAGTATAGATTTGTGGTTATGTGTTGGAACTCAATTATTAATTGGGTAGTGTTTGATGTTGAAAGTTCGAGAATCTGTCAACCAGCAAGGGGAGTTTTATCTGTGGGGCTTCAGCAGTGCCATGTGAGTCTTCTCACCATACCAATGGGTCTAAGGCACCACGGCCGACCCATTTTATGTTATGTAGTACGATAGTTAGCTTTATGCTAGGTGGTATGCTAGTAATTATATGATATGTGGTATGCTAGTTGTCTTTGTGATACTTGCATGGAAAGACCATGTGGGGTAGCCCATGGCACAATAGTATAAGACCTGGGGGGGAGCCCACGACATCTTTACAGGTTTATGTACGTGTTATGTATAGATATTTATGTGGCACATGTTATGCTATTTGATTTTATATGATATTGGCAGGGAAGACCCCGGGAGGGAGCTCGTTGCACTGGATGTAAGACCATGTGGGGTAGCCCATGGCATTCCTATATAAATACCATGTGGGGGAGCCCATGGCATTGGATGTAAGACCTTGTGGGGTAGCCCATAGCATTCCTAGGTAAAGACCATGTGGGGTAGCCCATGGCATTCTTACAGATTTTATGTATGTATGGCTGATGTGGTATATGTAGCTTCTATAGCTAATATGATATGTGTTATGTGGATTGTGTGTGGGGTATGCTCTGGGGAACTCACTAAGCTTCGTGCTTACAGTTTTCAGTTTTGTTTCAAGTACTTCGTTTTCAAAGGAAAGGAGTCTGCTCGATCGCAGCGCATCACACCATGTTTTTCACACTCGAGATCTTTGGGATTACACTCTGATATGGTTTTATGATACTATGTTTTGAATCATTGACACTTTGGTTTTGATATGAGTTATTATTATGAATGTTTTTACACTGATGGTTTTATGTAATAACTTAATTAAAACTAAATTTTTACCCTTTATCTTTGGATCGTTACATGTATGGTCACATTCTAGCCTATTCCATGCGTGTGTTTAAGTTTATGCTTTTCTTATAAGCTTTGTGACTATTTAAAGTATTTGCATTTTAAGTTTTTTCCTTTTTTTTCTTTGTCTCCAGTTGGGTTACAAAATCAGATTGTGGGTTCTTAGCTTTTTTAATCAGAATTTTGTGATGAATCTTTGAGTGGGTTTTTGTTTTGAAAGAAAGAAACCTTAGTCTTTAAATATTGACCTTGAATCTATGTTATTAAGGCAAAGATTGATGTATGTGGTACGAATACGATTAACAACTTGGATAATAATTATATATTGAATTTGGTTTCAATGACAATACATCTTATTACCTTCTTATTAACAAAAAAAAATTGGTAGGATCGACCACTTATAGATGATGAATCTTGGAATCTCCATATAGGTAGAGGATTTCAAGAATGGAAAGGGTGATGTAGTGCCTTTGGTCAATTTATTGATCTTTTTATAATAATTATATCATTAATAGTTTATCTACAAATTAAATATCAATGTAGTGTGCTCAATATATTTTTGTAGGTGGATACATCTTGCTTATATAGAGTAGGTACACTGCTTACTTGATTCTCAAGGAGCTTGAGGATATTTTTGGGTTTATACTGTATGATCTTAAGGCTAAGACTTCTTTGACTCACTTGTAAGTCCTTGCATGTATATCTATTGAAAACTTAAATATGGATGGTGAAAATGATTTATTTCTTCCGATGGTTTGCTTCAAAGCGTAAATTCTGATTTTGAATTCCAAATCTGAACGATATGTGTGTGTGTGTGTGTATATATATATATATATATATATATATATATATATATATATATAGGGTTAGGTTATTGTGTTCTCACTATCTATTGTGTGCAAGTATGATTGATTCTGAACCTAACTCTCTCTCTCTCTCTCTCTCCATACATATATATATATATATATATATATATATATATATATATATATATATATATTTGGATTTGTATATTTGTTACTTTAATGTAAACACAACAAAGTTATGCATGTTTGTTGTTGGATTTGGTGGGATGGTTTTCAATATTTTCTATTCAGATGACGTTAAAAGTGGTTTTTTCTGTATGGTAAAAACTTAAAATTAAGTATCAATATAATTTATTGATAAAAAATAAGTATCTTTTAAAATGGGTATTATTATTACTTCATATTTCTTTTTATTTTTTTGTCAACTATATCGTTTACTGATATTTCCTTTTAATTTTTATCAACTATTTTGTTGACCGATGTTTGTTTTTAACCTCCTTACTAATAATATGTTTGTTTGTTGCCTTTGCATGACTATGAACTAGATATAGCTAAATGGTTTAATTTTAATAGACTATTTCAAACCTTTTTATCCAGTCAAGACCAATTTAAGCCTGTGAATTGAATAGACAATATGAATTTGATTATAATAATTCTTTTTTAGCTATAGTGCAACATCAATCAATTTATTCGACAACTTTATGCACGTTATTCTACATTTTATATTTTATCAAAATTTACTATTTATTTTTTCAGTTAAACTACACATGTTTTCATTTGATTATATTTTAGAAAAGATAGTTTATAACTAGATATATTAGAGTTTTGGCATCATGCTATAACTAAGGCTAAATCGTTTGTTGGCTATTTTATCTTATTAAACATATGGGTTAAGCAAGTAGTCTTTGACATTTTCCTTGAAATGTAATGTTTATTGTGATATAAATATAAAATATTGACGGACAAAGATATTTTATAATTGTAAGTAATATTTTTTGTGTAGAAACTAGAAGGGATGAGGTGTGATGGAGATCAGATCGAAGATCAAATACTTGGTGGTGTATTGCTTATTATTATTCAATTCAAATATAAAAGTAAACATCTTCCACTGTTCTTAGGCTAAATATTCATACAAATGGGACTATTGTCACTAATGTTTAAGCATTATTTTTATTCGTATTTTACTTTATCTAATATATGGTTCTGAAAACTTGTGCATGTGTTCTGGAATTTATATGAGGCAGTTGGTTTGGGACGGGTTTATGCAATTACCAAGTATGATCATGTAAGTCATCTCACAAAATCATAATCGACTTACTTTTTTTATCAATGTACCCTAGATGTTGATCTTAAAACACATTACCGACATGTGGCAAATGTTTGTCCACTAGACTCATACATATGTGATTGGTTTTTCTTCCAAGGTTCAACATTGTTGTTTTAAGGTTGACCACCTTTGGAAGCTAGAAAATTGTCATATTTATTAATAATCAAAATACTTGCAAATCTACATAAAATTATAGGTGGCGGTATTTACAATGAAAAGTACCGAGATATCATATTTACGGATTTACCTTTCGGCTTATAACATTAAATTTTGTACATTTTGGATAATTGAGACACTTTCACCTGAATGTGGCTACATGTATATGTGTGTGATTGTGTCTATATGTGATTATGCTTTAATTTAACTTTGGGGATTATGCTTTTGATTTTAGTTGTCATGATGTTTAACAATAATGTAAGATATGTTCATTGATTTTGGATGTAAAAACACATGCATCGCATATGTTGTTTTAATTTCATATAAAAAACTAATAAGTGAGAATAAAAACTCAAAAAAGGGTGTTTATCAACTCCTATTCGATTTTTTATACTTTAGGTTTTTGATTTCATTTGGTACTCTAGATTTGATATTTTTAATAATTAAGTTTTGTTATGTAATTTGAATTTTTTATTTTATTTAATTAGGTTTACGTTTTGTTTTTTTTTCTAGCCATTGATAGTTAACAAGCAGAAATCAAGTGTGCGCCTTTGGCGCTGTCTTGCATTTAAATAATGATAAATATTTATGTGGAAATTGTCAATGGATAGTTTGATGTTATGTGGATTGGAGGGTCGTGGGTTAACTGTTTATGTGAGGTACGTTGCTTTGTAATATAATATTTATTTATATACCCATATGGAAGGTATTTCACATCATAAGACCTGGACAAACTTTCATTGGAGTAAGGATAGAAATGAACGCAACATAAACGTAAAGTAAATAGACATAGGGAAACATAAAGACAACGCCATCGTTTAGTCATCAGTTGTATCTTTGATTGTGCGTTTGTATTTTCCAATTCGTTTATGAATTGATCCGAGCATGAAGGAGATGTTGTCTTCCATGAACAGGTCCTCTTCTTTGGCATCTTGCAGGATTGTTTTTAGGATTCTGGAGATGGGGTTGTCAGTGTCTGTCAAGAGACTGGTGTGAGAGGTTTCATCCATGGTGAAGCCTTCTAGTAATTTCGTCTGAGCTGCTTCAATAAGATCTGCTACTTCCCGAATGTAAGCAATGAGTGAGAGGAGCACGTTGTGGAGTTGTTGGTTGTTCATCTTTTAATATGGCTATTGTACGTGTTTCAGATGTTGGGTTTTTATAGAACTTATGAAAGGAGCAGAGGGGGGGGGGGGGGAGGGGGGTGTTATGGGTGTGGTTAATCAATGACGTGTGTGTATCTAAATTTCTCTGGGTGGCATTGTTGTTATAGTAGGTTAGATAAGTCATTGCATGCAATTGTATTTAGGGTGTGAGGTGGCCTTTTGGTGGTATTAGTAATGTAGGCTATATTTGCATAGGTGTGTATATGATTAAAATATTTGTTATTAACACTATTGGGGTTGAAGTGGGTTTTTTTTATAGTAATGTATATATAATGTTAGTAGGTAGTTGTTTGGGTAGTATCGAATGTTGTTCTTATTTTTTTTAATAGTAACTACTTTGGGACCAGCATGTCGATATCTTAGATTATAAAAAGCTTACTTTTTTTAATGGCCGCTGTTTTTTAGTACAAGTAAGGAAGGTAGTCATTACTTTTTAAACAATGACTAATGTTGGTATGTTACAATGGATATTTTTTTTGTACTGATATATGCATGGTAATTTTGTAAGGGAATAGTACATGTGCAATGTTGTAATTTGTTTTATGAGTAATATAAATGTTGTTGTGATTTTTTTTAATAATCTAATATTTTGTAGGACTCAGTAAACACTGCTAGTAAACACTGCTGATATATTCATGGTAATTTTGTAAGGTAATATTACATATGCAAAATATGATATGGTTTTTAAGTTAGTAGGAATAGCAGTAAAAGGAAGGGTTGGTATTACAGAGGTAATAGGAAGTGGAGATAAACAAAGGGTTAGCAGTATAGAGCTGGTACACAAAGCCATTGTTTTTATTGCTACCGGCGTGGTCGTTTCGGGCCTGCATCAGATTTTTCCATACCTGTGATTTAATGTTAACAGGCAGTTGTTTTTTTTGGGTATACTTGTTTAATGTGTAGTGAGTATTACCTGGATTTTCAAAATTTAATGCCCTCTTGACTTTGGGTTGATTTTGTGCGGATGAAGACGTAGGTGTTTTATGAGGAACATTGGAGGAGGATGTGTTTTTTGAAGGTGGGGTTGTTATTGATGATGATTGAGAAGAGTTGTCTTCGATATCAGTTATTATGAAACAGATGTTCCTTTCTGTTGACGTGTTTGTGATCCATAATTTCATCTTTTTCGTGATACCTTCGGTCTCTTTTATAATGGTGGGCAATTTTTTCCTGTGGTTTGGGTCGTCCTCTAGTATGAGTTTATCTGTTGTTGTTCCAAATATTTTTTGGGCAGCGTTGTTAGATAAGGTAACCGTCATTGAGGAAGTTGGGTCCGTAATTGTTGCCATAAGTTTGTACCTGTGTGCATGAATGATATGAGTTCATAGAAATTGTTTTTATATTTCAATTTTGGTTTTGAGGGTGTTGTCACTTACATGGGAGTTGGAGAGGTAACATTTCCGTGTGATGGACAGAACCAGTCCTTTCCTTGTTTCAGTGTTGATATCTTACACTATGGACAGAAAAGTTGGTACCAATAATCTGAAAAAAGGTACTCTATTATGGATGCCTCTGCTGTCAAAGTTTTTTCCTGTTAAAGAATGACAAATCTATAATATATCTAATAATCTTGATAAAGGGAAGGTGGATATAACTTTGACAGAGTATGAGTGTACCAAGAGATCTGAATGTTTTTTCTCATTTATCTGTGTAAGTGGCATTGGAAGTCCAAACAGAGGTGTTGAAGCAGCATTTGTCTTGTAGCTGTGATTTTTAGAGACTGTTAGTATAGACATAAACATGATTATAATATATTGTTTTTAGGATGGTACCTATCCAGAAGTGTATCTGTTTCTTTGATAGGTGGATTTACGTATATGTGGGTTGCACTACTAGTTCCTAACCTTAATGAACCTTGAAATGAAGTATTTGTAATTATTTTAGATTCTTTTATTGGTAGTTGCATCAGCAATAATACACATTGGTTTTTCATCAAACATACCACCATAATCCATGATTCGGATGTTTGTGACAGCAATGACAGTGGGAGCAGGTGCATTCTCAATTGTGTTCCGATTAAATTTTGAAGGTGCGTCAGTGCATTCTTTCCACAAGCTTATCGCAATATCTTCACCACTGTTGTTTGCATGTTTTAAGTATGGTAATTAGTATATATGTATATTTTCAGAAGGTGCAACACTTACAATTCATTCCTTAGAATGAGGAGCAGGTAAGGTTCATCGTTTTTCTTAGTGCAGGCCACTAGTTTAACGAAAACTCCTAAGAAATCTGCACAATGAATGACATGTAATATGTTTACATACGTTTTGTTTAAGAGGTATGTACAACACAATAATATTGAAAGTAGTTTGTAAAAGAGCATGTATTGTTATGTCAATGTTTTGTGGTCCATTTATGTAATCTAATACCTGGGTATTGGTTGATATAATCTGGTATTTGGCTTTTTGGTATGAAGTTAAACCAGTGTGTTGGAATAGTAACTGTATCTGGGATAGAGCTAATAGAGGGTGTGGTGCCAAAAACGATGTATACCGGATTGTGTAACCATTTCTGGTATGCGTCTGGTTCTCCACATCCATATTTAGTTAGTGTGTAGCATTTAGAAAGAGCAAGAGCAGACTGTACAAATCTTTGATCCTTTCTTTGACCAAGAATTTGGATTGCATCACCCTGATATATTAGTAGGAAGCATGTGGAAGTCAATATATGCATGGAATGGATGAATATTAATAAGATGGTTCAGAAACTTACATATCCGTCGACCGCTAAAAACCAGGTTTCATGACCTCGGACTTGTGGCGTCCATGTACGGAGAATGCGTACCTGCAGTGCTGTTCCTGGGGATGCATACCCCAGCTTTGAGATTGCAGTGAATATTTCAGACATGTGGTTGACACAAGGTTTGAGAAAAAAAATGGAAATTAGATGTTTTATGCAAGGAAAATTATGTATGTTTAGAGATGTAGTATGATATGATCAGTCAATAAAGATGTGATGTATTATAATATATGTTTGTAGAAGGTCAATATGACACAAGACTCGGAAGACAGGCAGGGATTGCAATTTGTTCTATAAGAAAATATATTCATATTTTACTGGTTATTGCAATACAGAAAGGCAGTAAGAGTCTGGTGTAAGATGTTTTATGTTTACAAAAGATGGATATGCATTTGACCTCATAAATTGTAATTGTGGGCAAGAAATCTTTAAAGACAACATTTATTGTTTTGCTATGTGCACCACCAACATTAGATTGTATCAGTACTTTAATAGATTGTGGAGACGTAGCACGAGAGAGGGCAACATAAAGTTGTCCATGTGTGAAAACTGGTTCCGGCAAAAAAACTCCGATTTTAGATAGTGATTGACCGTGACTTTTTTTGATTGTCATGGCATAACAAACCTTGATTGGGAATTGCTTTCTAATAAAGGTAAAAGGGATTTCAGGGCTTTTATGTATAAATTTTATCTGGGGCAGGCACACTTGTTTTCCGATGGATGTGCCAGTAATTATTGTTGCCTGTATCACGTTTGGCAATAACTGTGAAACAATTAACCATGTACCGTTGCATAAACCTTCTCTTTGGTTGATATTTCTTATTAGCATAATAGGAGTGTTAATTTTCAGCGATAGTTTGTGGGGTCGGATAGCAGGAAAGGTGAGCCCGTTCAGGTATTCGACCGGATAGAAAGTGTTAAATTCTGAAGATTAGTTTCCATTAGATTCTATTGTGTCAACACTTGTATAAGATGTTGTCTCGTTAGGGTTAAGTTCTAGGATGAGCTCGTTTATTATGTGCGTCGTATCGTTCTTTGGACATACAATCGCCCTACCTGCCAATACAGATGGAGAAGGATTGAGAAGAATCCCGTCACCATATACAAAATTTATAAGATTTTTCAACGCATTTTCTCCTGGTAATATAGTGAGGGAAGAGGGTATTTCAATCCATTTTGTGTCTTTTTTATCAATAGGATCTGATTCTCCTAAAACACTATCCCCAACGTTTAGTAACCACGCTGCAAATTCTGATACAGATAGCTCTGATTCTGAATAGGTGCTCGTACTCATTAGACGCATATTATGGTTTAACTTATAAATTGTAAAACATGGCCATAGGTATGATTTGGGTAAAGTCAAACTAATGATATGTGAGACTGTACTTTTTAGGGAAATAGGTAATGTTTGACGAAAATCCCCTCCTAACAGTACGGACATTCCACCAAACACCTTCGTATCACAATCTAGAATATCTCTTAGGGAACGGTCTAGGCATTCGAAACAACGCCTATCATTCATTCGGGCCTCATCCCAGATAATGATAGACGTAGGTTTCAATAACTCTGCAAGTAGGGTTTTCTTTGAAATGTTGCATGCGGCTTTTTGTGAAAGGTCAATCGGTATACTAAATCTGGAATGAGCAGTTCTACCCGATGGTAGCAACAATGATGCTATGCCCGAGGCAGCCACATCAAGTGCGATCTTCCCAATAGAGCGGAAGTATGCAAGTAATGTAGTCCAAAGAAATGTCTTGCCTGTTCCGCCATGTCCGTAAATGAACAGGACAACCTGTTGTCCGTCTTTTTCAGACGAAACAACTAACTTATAAATGTGGAGCTGTTCACTATTTAATTGTGATAGCATGCGTTGGTGGTCTAGTTTGAGTGTGTCCGTGTCATATGATGTCTCTTCTAGAAGAAGTCGATTTTGCAGCAGTCTAATTGTCTCTTCCGTTGGTTTCGGCAAATGGAAGTCAATGACCGATTTGGAAGGAGTCGAGGACTGAAGTATTCCTTCCAGCTCAAACAGAACCAATTATTGTAAATGAGCATCACCTATATGTAAATTCGATCCGAAATTCTGTGAATTGATATTATACAGCAAGTCGTCACTCATTTTTCTCCATCTAATTTCCCACAGGGACATAGGATCGCTGACATCACAGTGAAGAAGCAAGCGACAGAAAAGTGATCTTAGTTGGAATGAATTTGCCCACTCAGATGCTTCAGTAAATGCGGTCATCCATTCTTTGTCTTCTCCAATCAGGCCCAATGCATCACACGCAACACGAAAATTTGGATAGACCTTGTTGCAAACGGTACATACATCCTCATAAGATGTGCAACCAACCTGATGACAAAGCAACATTCGTAAATAGAACAATTCCCCTGCAGAAGGTGCACAAATATAAGTCTACCTATCGCACTGCTTGTCATACGTTTTCTTCGTTTCCATGTTTTTGCTTCCTTATCCCACCAATACTTTGTGGGAAACGCAACATACGTGAGATCTGTTCCTGACAATTCCCACTTATTATTTTCAAACCATTCTAATAGTAGAGTGTAACCGAAAGCTGGATGTTGAACAACGTCATGGATGCGAGTGTCTTCTTTGAAGTAAACTGTCTGCTTATTTGGTAGATGAACTGGGAGTATTGTGACTGACGGTTCCCGCTCATGAATGGGAAAATCAAAAATACTCCAGGCAGCCTCGTGAGGGCAAAGGTAACGACCGTCAACAAAATTCCGTATTTCGTCGACAACAACGTGTTGTGAAGAGGTGGTACATTGACCAACCGACACATTTTTCTGAGCAACAAACCTCACCCGCTCCATTCCTTTGGAAACATATTTGAACAAATATTTTATCATCATATTCCAACTACAGTACTCCACATTAATATGCGCGTCAAAACGACTGCATAAGCTTTTGTTGTATGGGACAACATATCTGTTATCTACCTGGATCCCGTTCTGTAGTGTATGGCGTGCCATACAATCTCTCTTATAATGTGCATAAACCTCTTTGTCAAAGATTGTACAGTGTTGGAATGGTTTTGGATATTTTTTTTACATTTGTCATCTTTCATACATGGAGCATTTACATTTAGCAAACCACATGGACCATGGATCATACACGTTGTAACAGTGTGGTACAACAATGGTTCTGATGATGGATCTGGCAGCTCAGCAGTAACTAATGCATTAATGTCAAAAGGGTCTTGTATTTTATGTGATGCAACGACCCACAACAGCGTATGACAATGAGGTAAGCCCCACTTCTGGAATTCAATTGTGTACAGGTCTACAAAAAAGAAGTCGATTGAAATTATTGTGAAGTAACGCAGAAATGAAAGAGAGAAAAATAATGTATATATATTTAACTAAGAATGAATATATACGAGTTACGTGCTACGACAGGTCCAAATTTTCTGTCTTCTTTAAGAAATCTTATAAAAGCCTTTACTTTCATATGGAAAACACGTGAAATGATATCGGCTCTACTATGTACATCGTTTTGATTATGGAGCAACATGTATCGTCTAATTTCTGGCCACTTCACATTGCATGTAAAGGTGATAAAATATTGTGGGTTCCCATGTTCTCTACAAATGGAGAGGGCATCTTGATAGTGGCTGTACATGTATCGGGGGCCACCGACAAAAGTTTTGGATTAATGTCTAAGTCCATAACTATAATTGGTAAGACTTGACCCGACCCGGCATGGTCCATTTGGGTTGCATGACATCGGTACAATTGGATAGACAAGATGTGGAAAAAGGATACTAGTGATTTATATTAATATATTATAAGTTCTAATATATTAATATATAATCATATTATTTAATTAGTATTGATCAAGAATTAATTTATAATTAATTAAGTGATCAAAAGGAACTAATTAAATATGGACTCTAAGATATACGTGTGTGATGGGCCAAGTTCATTTAGGTTGGGCTAAGCTTTCATGGATAGTCCATGGAGTGTTTAACCCATGGATCATATGAAATGAAAGGTCATGGGTATTAGGGTTTAACCCTAATCTCCACACTATATAAAGATGTCCTTGGTTGGTGAAATGGGTACTAGTGTGTCTACACAAAAGGGCAAGGCCGATTTCACTAGAGAGAACCAAAGTATCCTTATTCTCAAGGTTATTCCAAGTGTTCATGGTGTTGTGTGAACCATTTGAGGTGTCATACTTGGGGCACTAGGCACTCAAGCTTCATGAAGACAAGTTACATAAAAAAAAGGTATGTATTCTATCTATTTTATTACCCAAGTATATGATATTTATATGCTAGTATAGGGTAATATCTTGGAAACTTCATATTTGCATGTATAATAGAGAAAACATAGATCCAAGGTATTTAGGATTGTATGTGCACCATAGGATGTTGTAGTATACTAAAACCCAACAGTGGTATAAGAGCCATGGGTTGTTTTCTGTTATATTCATGAAATGTTTGATTTTCAAAGTTGAAAAAAAAAACAAAAAAAACATGAAGTTTGTCAAATTTTAAGATAATTACTTGTTTTGTGAAAAACAAATTATTTGTAAAATTTGAATCATTTGCTATATGAGTTGAATTAGGTCAAATTTAGTAAAAGATAAAATGATATGATTATTTTATTAGTTTTAAAAGTTTGATCTAAATGTTTTAAGGAGTTACAAATTTTGTCATAAAATTTTGGAGCTCAAAAAGTTTTTTTTAAAGTTGTGATCTTATGTGTTTTGAAACCTCCATAAGTTATGGATATGAAAAGGTTTTAAAAAAAAATTGTTTTTATGGAATTACAAAATTTGGTGTTAATGTTTTAAAGAATTTCATAACTTATTCTTAAGTTATGGAACATGAAAAGTTTCATCATAAAACAAGCATTTAACTCCATAAGTTATGGATTACCAAAAGTTCTATGTTTCCTTGATTTATGAGTTAGTTTAGATTAACGAAAAAAAAATTTGTGTTTTAGTTGTTTTCAATCCTAATTAATCTAAAAGTTGTTCATAAAATGTGTTTTTTTTGTAACTTGTCCTCAAGTTATATGAAAAGTCACATTTATAAATCTTAAAAAACTCATAAATATGCCTTAGGTTATAAAAAAAAATGAAGAGTCTTTTCTTATAAATAGTTTTTATGGCTCCATAACTTGTCCTCAAGTTATGGATGTCCAAGAGTCTCTTCATTAAAAGTTTTAAAGCTTTACTTAAAACTCATAAGTTATGAAAATCCAAGAGTTTTGAATAGTTTCAAAACTTGCCCTCAGGTTTTGGAATCGAAAAGTTTTCTCTAATGAATACTTTAATTCCAAGTTAAGCCCTTAGAATTTTAAAAGTTAAAATTCAACCCTTATACTTTATAATATTATAAGTTCATAATATATATATATATATATATATATATATATATATATATATATATATATATATATATATATATATATATATATATATATATGTGTATAAGAGCAAGTCAGTCTTACTATTAGTAGGCCTCATTCACGAAGTCGGTCTATAAGGGGGGTATAAGGTTGTTGCCTATAAAATGGCAGCTTAATGGGTGTCCACTCTCACCCACCGCTTCCTTGACTGGTGGAGGGTCGTTAGCCGAACAGGTAGGACAAGGACTATAATTCTCCCTTCATTAAAAGTATTAATGATAAATACTAAGTAACTAAACCTTTTATTAATTCCCAATCTTAGTTACTTAGGAAAATGTGAATAAGGTGCTAATCCATGAAATTACACTTTGCACTTTGTTTAAACCGTTAGTGGAGCGTGTGTGGTTAACCGGCACACAAACCTGGATTTAACAAAGTAGGCAAAGGGTAACTTAATATTTATCATAGTATCGGTGGAGCTCGTGTGGTTAACCGACACATTGATTGAGGGGTAAATATTAAGGGTACCAAGTATATTTGCATGGTTACTTCACACCTTATTTTGTGATCCTCGGCATCCCAGTCACAAAACCTGAAGGGCACACTCGAGATTGAAACATGCCATTGAAAAGTTCAATGAATCTCAAAAGATCTAGGAGTTTCAAATCCAAGTAAAAACCTAATTAAATTATTTCGTTTTTCATGGTGGAAATTGGTAAATCGTCATTTACCTACCTTCAACTATTTTATAACTCGGATTACGGCATCCCTCTTCCAGTTATAAATAGGTTGTTGGATCCTAGCCTTAATATTTCATATTGGGTGTTATATTAAGGACTTTAGATCAACTATCTTGAATATCTCCCAAAATATGTCTAGTTCAGACATCTATGATCTTCCCAAATCTCTTGGAACTTTACTTCCTCCACCTCCTCCAATTATTCTCCCTAACCCACAAGTTCAAGGTCACTCAAGCCCTAATGGCAAACAAGGTCTATGTGTGATCACATCTTAGAGATGAAGTCACATATTGACAAGCCGGGAGAGTTGGGTGTCAAAGTCTTGAGAAAGTTGGATGTCCAATCACTTTCTAAGTCACATAGTGAGTTCCTTTGGAACTACTATGAAACAGACTATGACATGAACCTTAATGATCATATCTATTTGCTTGGTGCTGCTGAATCAGCAATGATTTGGAACGATAGTAAAGCAAATTTAATTAGAAGATCAACTTCCCAAAAACTTTATGGACAGTGACAATGGTGACACTGGAAATCCAGAAAAAGCATTCTCTTCCCAATGGAAAGGGATTGGCCATAGCCAACCCGGTTGACCAAATGGTAAAGAGAAAGGCTAAGTCTGAGATAGTCCCATTACCAAAGGGTCCATATGTTTATTTTGCCAAAGGAAGGGGCGTTGATTGCAAAGCTGCCAAATTTACCTAAGGATGTTAAAGTCAATAAGTTTGACTCTACATCAGGTAGAGCCCATTATCTAACTCTGTTAAGTTCTATTCTGAGATCCTCATTACATGATGTGACTGGGTCACATGTTGATGTTTTAAGAATCAAAGAATAGAGAGAAATCTTAAAGGAAGTATATGCTGATTCTGATCGCGAAGGTGAATTTCGATCGCATCAGAATTTTGAGCAGTTGCTTAAGAAGTTATGATATATTGCTAAGGAATAGATAACAACAATTTTCCATGTGGATTGTAAGGATAAGTTTTTCCGCAAAGTTTTAAAATAAAAGAAAATTGTTTAATTTTATTTATTTGAAGTATCCTTACAATGGCATTTGTGGAAAATTGTTGCTTATATGATTCCACTGACAGCAATATTGGAAAATGGATTTGATTCTTTCATTTGTGGTAGTGTCTAAATTTACCAAATCAGGAAAGTTCCTCATCGCCCAAGTTTCAATTGGACCGAAACTTGGAATCATGCAAGTTGAATAGTATGATGAATGAGAACTTTCAAGCATTGGAAAATCAAGACTAATTACTTGTTCACATGGATGTGTGAGTCAAGTGAAGGACTAAAGGGATCGAGTACACATTCTTATGCACTGGTCATGTCCACCACAAAGCTCGTTAAGACTATTTGATTTACTAAAGCTTAGTAAATATGGTTATACTTACAAGTTTAAGTATAATTCTGAAACATTGGAAAAGTCTCAATGTATGGCAGAACGAATGGGAAGAATCAAATTAGGCAGAAAGATAAAATTTTCTCAAATCTGAAAAGATGGGAGAGTAATTTAGTATCAGGTTTGTGATCATCTTAATGATTTAGAAAGCATATCATAATTAGTCCTCTAAAGGTCATCTTAGTGCATTCTTATGACTAAGAAGAGGAGTCATGAATTGTTGAAATGTTTAGATCAGGAAGATGAGTCATACTTCGTTCCAAAACAATTCTTAGAGTCATACTCCAAGATTGTAACTTGAGTGATATATCTTAAAGAAAGGTTTAAAACACTTGTCAAATGTAAGAGTAAAAGTGTCCTTCTCTTGTACATTTGAAATTGGTAAGTTGTGATGTTTTGGATAAAACAAAGACCAACTAAGGCCAATTGTGTGAAGTGTTTGTCTTAATAAAGAATCCGCACTATCTCTTGAATATTTGGCAAGATAGTCTTATATGTCAAGAGGACAGTGGAAGTCTTAAAGATCCTAAAAAGAATTTCAAGAACTAATCAAGAATAAAACCTGAGGTTCTTCACTAGCACACGACTTGAGGTTTGTAACCTATCGTGTTGACATATTCTGTGCCCATTCCAGTTAAAGTTGGCTTTGCATCGGAGTTCTGAAAGTTCTCAATTGGTTGCACAACAACTTGGAAGCAATGGCAGGCCCTGTACTGCCAGGTGGCAAGAAGTTAAGATTGCATAAGTTCAGTCCCTATGAGTTTGGATTTGTCATTATCCTTGTCTTGTGACTATGGTTTTGACGATTCACATGGATAAGAACACATACACCATAAAATCTAAGGGTCATAAGGTTTATCTCCGATTCATGAAAATGATGGTGAGGAAACACTTCCACCAAGTAGATTTGAAGCAGATGGCAAAAGGTCTAAACAATTGAGACTATGATTACGACATCCCTTTTCATAGTTCTGAAATTGTTTAGACACACATGCATGCTATCTAAGGCAAGGTGTATGATTTTGATAAAGTTTTATCAAAGCATCTCGTATCAGAAATCTGAACTTTGGTAAGAAAGTCAATAAAGTATTGATTTCTAGAAGTCCAGCTGATTTCTGAGTACATGTCAAAGCTAGTGGGAGCATAAGTGTTATGCTAATAATCATCATGTTAGTGGGAGCATGATAATTATTGTTAGTGTTGCAAGTTAGCAATGTTAATTGTAGAAAACAAAAGTTTCAATTCGTGAGGCTGTAGAGATTGAAAAAGTTGTTTTGCTATAATTAAGGGAGATGATATACTTCATTTCAGTTCTAAAGGCTTAGATTGAGACCTTAATCATCTTTAGTCAAGAATATATATATATATATATATATATATATATATATATATATATATATATATATATATATATATATATATGAATTTCATGTTGGATTGGTTCAACTTAAGGAAATTCTATATATTGCATTCTCAAAATTCGATTATGATTACGGCATCCCTCTTCATAGTCAAATTTTGAAAACATGGCAAATAAAAATATTGTAGCAAAAGACTGGTCTAGAATCATGTCTTTATGTGAGACATCATGAATCGTGTACCATTTGCTTTGGGTACAGGATCGATTGCATGTGCTATAATATTTGTCATTTCTAAATTTTTCCAAATGCCCAGAGGCATTAAGAAGGGAAAAGGTCTAGAATTGGATATGACTAAAATGATTAAGCAATTGTCGAGGACAATCTGAGGTTTACCAAAGATTGGTTGCTCAGTGACAGTTGGAAGTATAGTGCTAATTTTGGAAGGACCATATTGACATATTCTGAAAAGAGGCATCTCTTGTTCAGAAGTGATAGTCAAAATGAGAATATGGAGTTGTCTCCATAGGTGGAAGTTATCTGTGTAAGATTAGAAAACTTAATGCAAGAAGCATGTCCAAAGCAATGTACTTTGAATATGAGACTTAGTTTCCATGGAGTTGATCTCCATTGGAATACCTTATAATGACTGTTGACAACTCTTTGTGACTTTGTACATATTCATTACAGGAGGGCCAGTGCATATAAGTTTAAAATCTAAACAGATTTCGATAAATGATAGGAATTTGAAATTCTCACATTTTTCGATAAGGATTTGGGAGTGTGAAATTAGAATCATTGAAATTATGTTCAATTGGTTTATTTCACAAAATAAGTATCATAGACAAACATAGAGTGCATACTTGGTGTATGGCAAAGCTATTGTTTAGAAAAACATAGTGTACATGCTTGGAGCATGGGACAACTAGTGTTTTTAATTCAGGTATAAAGTTGATAAAACCGAAACAATGAAATAATGAGTAATCAGTATGGTGATAAATAAAAGTGGTCAATTTATATTCATAGGGTTTGATACCATATTTGATTCATTTATTCTTGTGTTTCATTTTGCATGTTTTGACTTCCAGCATAAACTAGGTCATTCTTCCTGAATGACTAAGTTATTCAAACTATCCACAGTCGGTCATATGTTGGAAGTAGATATGAATCAAGACTGTCATGGGTTAGCTTGTAGAGGTCTAAGATGTTGGACAAAGCGGTGCTACAACACTCATGAGTGCTCATAAGTTCTGAGTATTGGATTCAACCCACGCTCATTTGAATCACTTCATGGATTTTATCACGAGTGATCATGAGACGATAATATCTTATATTCTTAAAACCTAGGGATATGAGTTGTTACTATGAGTTGGTTATACATTGATTGCACGAAAACGCATTGGTAACTCGATGTTATAAAACGTGTCTTTGTGTATGATTCAACAAGTAGTAGAACAAGCCATATGAGTCGAAGTTTATCCATTCCTTTTACCTTCGGGATAAAAGCGATATCTGTGGGCCCCTCGATGATTTAGCGATGACACACGTGAGTGCTTGGCCAAGCCAGGACTGATTTGATTTGTTCAATCAGTCAGTCATCATAAATCGTAAATCAGGAAACAACAAATGGACAGAGAGAATGATTGATAATCCATATCTCAGTCCATATGATATCTAGAATGGAGGAATATATGATCCCTTATCTAATAGACAAGTCATTGACAAAGGTCGGAGTTCATCGGCAAGGTCAGAGTTCGACAGAAGCTTTTGAGAGCTACGATTGCTAGTCGGGGTTTGAAGTCATACTCAATAATAGTTTTAGACTTATCCAAGTGGGAGACTGTTGGATTAATGTCTAAGTCCATAACTATAATTGGTAAGACTTGACCCGACCCGACATGGTCCATTTGGGTTGCATGGCATCGGGACAATTGGATAGACAATATGAGGAAAAAGGATACTAGTGATTTATATTAATATATTATAAGTTCTAATATATTAATATATAATCATATTATTTAATTAGTATTGATCAAGAATTAATTTATAATTAATTAAGTGATCAAAAGGAACTAATTAAATATGGACTCTAAGATATACGTGTGTGATGGGCCAAGTTCATTTAGGTTGGGCTAAGCTTTCATGGATAGTCCATGGAGTGTTTAACCCATGGATCATATGAAATGAAAGGTCATGGGTATTAGGGTTTAACCCTAATCTCCACACTATATAAAGATGTCCTTGGTTGGTGAAATGGGCACTAGTGTGTCTACACAAAAGGGCAAGGCCGATTTCACTAGAGAGAACCAAAGTATCCTTATTCTCAAGGTTATTCCAAGTGTTCATGGTGTTGTGTGAACCATTTGAGGTGTCACACTTGGGGTACTAGGCACTCAAGCTTCATGAAGACAAGTTACATCAAAAAAAAGGTATGTATTCTATCTATTTTATTACCCAAGTATATGATATTTGTATGCTAGTATAGGGTAATATCTTGGAAACTTCATATTTGCATGTATAATAGAGAAAACATAGATCCAAGGTATTTAGGATTGTATGTGCACCATAGGATGTTGTAGTATACTAAAACCCAACAAAAAGACGGGGGTAAAAGCACGCGTCTACCAACAGAACGACTTTCATTATCTCCGTTGCAAAGTGCATCATAGATCCTACTGATTAAGTCAGATCTAAGATGTTCCTGATTATTTTGATAGAATTCAAGACGAGATTGTTCGATACATGTATAAGCATCAACTAAAAACTGTTCAAACAATCTACATGAATTAAGTATAAGAGAGTGTATATTACAACGTGCATGTATCTGATAACTATAGTACATGTTCACTGTTAAGTTTCTAGCTTTGGAACCCGATTCATTGAAAAGTTTCAGCCGAGGTGACCACCCGTCCTCACCATACGGGAAAACCAGAGGGTATTCCAGTGGCATGTAACTTGGGTGGAGCTTACTAACCCACTGTGCCTGACCACCCTTTGAATGTATAAGTATATTGTATCTACTACTGACACAGTCGTCACCAAAAACAATGCATCCCAAAGTACCAGGCGCGGGAGGAGCGTAGCTTCTATCCGGAACATCATTGAAAAGACAAACCACATATTCATCTAAATTTCTTTCTTTAGCAATTTGTTTGGCTATTTTAAAGGTAGGTACATATTCGTTATGTAGTGTAAGTATATCCATCAACAACTCAACAATTCCTGGATCCAAAGGTTGCTTCGTAGGGTCCTGGAAAGCTGCCATCCTATTAGACAAATCGTGTTGCGTGTCTACCATATATAACTGCAAAAGCCTCGGAAGCTTACCATCATTAGGACAAAAAGAACCTATAGAACGTGAGAGCTGACCAGATACCTTAAACACATAAGGGCCTCCACCTCTGTTAATATCGTCATCAACCACAGCTCCAAAAGATGTCATAGAAAACATGCTATTGTAAGCTCTGACATTCTGCCTAAAAGAAGCACAACTATACAAAGAAGATAACTATGGAGGAGGCAGAAGAGGGTAAGGCAATATAACAGCACTAGACCTGCAGCATCGCGTATAACAGGCACAATCCTTTTCTGATAAATACAAAACCCTTTCAGCATACCAGAAAAAGGCGGAACAAAATTGACAGACGAAACTTGAATCACCCAAGTCATCATAAACAGGCAAAGATGAGGGCAAATTAACCGGAGGAAACATAGCCAGGCGAGGAGAATGTCCCCGTTTAGAAGCAGGTAAAGCCGACGACGAATCCCCATGTCGGAATTCCGAACGGGAAGTGGAAGGAAGAGCCATGACGCAAAGAGGAAACGAAAAACGCACAATACACAAGGAAGAACAGAAATAAAAAAACAGCCGACGAGAAGCGAAGGCAAAAAAAACGGAGGAAACAAACCTGAAGAAGTGATCGACAGAAGAAGGAAGAAGAGTTGAGAAGCAGAAGGAAGGTTTTACGAATGGTTTGACCTATGTGGGAAAAACAAATAAAGAAGGGAAGGTAAAGGCGGTGGCTAAATATATATATATATATATATATATATATATATATATATATATATATATATATATATATATATATATATATATATATATATATATATAGGGTTAGGTTCATGTGAGACCACTAGATTTTGTGAGACGGGGAGACCAAATCTTGACCACTTATCTTGAATAATTAAAGACTGATATTAATTTAGATTAAACCATAAAATAGGCGGTGGCATTTTTGTAAATTAATGGAACTTTGGAATTAGATCAAGACATGGAGGGGTAGGAATGAAATTTTGCATTCTTTTTAGTTCAGCACACAAAAATACCCGATATTCTTCCTAAAAACCCTAGATACGAACACTAAAACCCATTTGATACAAATCTCGATCATCGACATCTTCTGCTTCCTTCACAAATTTGTTTCGGATTAATCATAAAATCGGATCAAGTTCTCGAGCATCAAAATTCCTGAATCAAACGAAATCGAAGCTTGGTTTTACAATAAATGGGTCATTCGAAACCGGATTCAGATTTTGCATCTAGAGTTAATCCAGGTGACGTATAATACTATAATTTCTTCTTGATTTTATATATGTGAGTGATTTTGAGTTAAAATATTCTAATTTCTTCTCGTTAAAACCCTAAAAATCGATTATGATTCACTATCATTTTGATTTTCAATGTTCTGATTCATATTCTGATGTTGAATCGTGATTACATTTTGCTTTCATCGATTCAAAGTTCGTTCATGATTAAACTTTGTTTCCAATCTCTCAATAAAAACACAAAGAAATTGATTTTGATTCTTATCCTAAAAACTACAATTTCATTCAACCAAATCAAATCTCGGGTACACCAATTTGAAGATCTTTTTTCTAATAGATCATTAATCGTGGCTCATTTTGCTAACATTAATTCTAATTCTAGCTCTGGTTTGTGTGATGATCCGTCAGAAGTAGTAGATTCTCAACCAAAGGCTTCAGATCTAAGGTTTCATACAAAAAACTTCCCCTTATGACTTAAAAGATCCAGAACATGAGGCAATTACATCTATTGCAGGTATTTTAGGTTTCAATAATTGGTAAATTAGGTTTTATCTCCTTGTAATGTCTTAATAATATTGGATTTGCTTATTTGATGAATTATAAATTTGATTTTAGAAGTAGATTTATTGATTAATGACATGACCTGGTACTAAATCTGTATAATATGGGTTGATATGTTAGTATTCCAAATGTTCTTATATGATTCTGATTTGTATATGATTTTGATTTATATTAATAAATGGATTATCACTTTAATTTTTTGATTTGGTATTTAATTGAATCTCTTGTATGTTGTAAAGCTTTAGAATGTTACTAATATTTGATGTTTGTAGATAATTTAAGTTAGTTAGTTTCATATTCATCACAACAAAACTCTAAAATGATCACAAAAATGGCTCATTCTACACAATCATATTCTGATTATATACATGATGAATCTCCACTTTGCAAAACATGAACTTTTATAATTCCACTAAAGTCTATATATTCTGGAATGTTTTTATGTGATATTCTAATTCTTATATGAAGTATAATGTATGTTTTAGTTGAATACTATGTATATTTTGGATTGATATTTATTTTATATATTCTTGATTGTTATTATGCTAAATTTTAACTATTCTAATTATTATAATGTATGTTCTAGTAAAATATTCTAGATATTCTGAAATGTTATTACATGGTATCTTGTTAGTCTATGAATTGAAATGTGTGTTTTAATATAAAATTATATATATTATGCTTGCTATTATGTGTTTTTGTAAAAATTCAAAACCCTAGAAAACATAATCGTCAAGCTCAATTTTCATCTATTTCTGAATCAACACGTTTTTTTTTTATAATTTGTTTCAGATTTCATCAAGATAAACACTAAACCGGTCATAGAAATGCTTCATTCTATCGATTCATATCCGGATTATACACCTGATCATTCTCCAATTCACAAAACATGTATTGATTTTTTCTATATTTCGACTATAACTTGGTAATAAAATTATTCCGATTTACGTAGTTAGGGTTTATGATATAGTTATTTTGATTTATAAATCAACAACAATTCAAGCATTTGTATTCTACATGCTCTTGAGTTATCCTTGATTTTGATTCTGATTATTCAACGATTATGATTTATGAAGCATTTTTTATGAAATTTTGTACACTAGCTACATTTAACAATTAATTTATAACATCATATAATTTTTTTTCTAGATTTTTTACAGGTGTTTGGACTATAATTTAATATGATATGTTATTGTTATTTTGTTTATTAGTTTATATTCTATAAAAAGTTTAATAAGTTGATGTTTCATAAGTTGATATTCTCGGTATTCTGATATGATTTCATATGTCAGTTCATAACTTTATTTTATTATATGATATAGTGTTTTATAACATTGAAGTCTAATTGTTTACGATTTCTTTAGAGTTTATGATATAGGTTAGTTGTATATAGGTTTTGCTATGAATTTTAGAATTTTCTAAGATGTTATAGGTGTCTGAACTATAATATAATTTTAGATGTTATTGCTATTTTGCTGCTTATTTGGATATTGAAGAAAAGTTTAATAATCTGATGTTTCACAAGTTTTTATTCTAGCTATTCTAATATGATGACATATGTTACTTCATAACTTTATTTCATTAGATGATATAGTGTTTTATAACATTGAAGTCTAACTATTTTTGAATTCTTTTACATTTATGATGTAGTTTTATTGTCGACAGGCTTAGCTATGAATTTCAGATTTTCAAAAAATTCAATACCAAAAAGTTAAGGATAAAGGATTTAAAGAAAGTTCTCAAACAAAGTAACATTATGATTTCAGTGAGGACCATATGTGAGTTATTTCAGGTATTATGTTAATTATTTATCTTCTAGTATATATTTAGTAAAAAAGTTTTTTCAATTTTGATATTCTACGTATTCTTATTAGTATAATCTAAGTTCAAATGTTATTGTATTATTTAATTGGAAGATGTAGTACAAATAGAGTGATATGGGTTTTGCTATCTAAATATTCTGATTTTGTCTAAACTGCTTGATTTGAACGTTTTCGTGAACTAATGTGTGATATTCAGAGATCATTTGATATACTATGCAGTTATGTGAAATATTTTAAAATTATATGTCATATTCTAATTTCAGACATTTTGATTTTTGTTGGAAACAACTTTCTTTCAAACTTTCTGTTAAGTAACATGTAATATATTATTTTAGACATCTTAATTTTGTTGAAATAACTTGTTTTGAACATTTTTGTTAAGTAATGTGTAATATATGATTTTAAACAAAATGCATTTAGTTGGAAACAACATGTTTAGAACATTTTTAAAAATTTATTGTTTATATCCTACTTTATTGTTTTAACAAAAATATGGTTTATTTTTTTGATGCAGATAAGATAACGAAATTACCAAATCAAGGGAAAATAAGTTTTTGATCCTAAAAAAAAAGAATGTACGACAACGTCTATAAAAATCTGTAGTTTATGGTGCCTCGTCAGATAGCTCATCAAGTGATCAAATAATAGTTATGGTTTGAATGTTTGAAGATTGGTGAATATTTAATAAAACAATATTGTGGTTGAACAATAGTTATGTTTTAAATGATAATGCATGTAATTTTGTAGTTTATGTCGTGTAATGGTAGTAATATCTTTCACATATTAGACGAGTTTAAAATTAAAGTCTCTATGTAAAATATTCCATCAGAATAATATTGTATGCTTTATGTTATAATAAGTATATGTATAATATTCTAATAGAATAATTTTATGTGTTGTTTGTTATCGTCAATTGATGTTTATGTCTTTTTTAGAATTTAAGTCACTATTCAAGGTAAATTTTATTAGTAGAGTGTATGATGTTTAAAATCATTAGAATGTTGTCGTTTATGATGTATGATGTTTATAGTCTAATAAAATAAAGTTATAGGTTTTTATAATCTATATGTAGAATATTTTAATAGAATAATATTCTGTGACATTCTAAGTTATATGCAAGATATTTTAATACAACAATGTATAATTAAATTTTGGCTTTTTAATACTCAATGATATGATATTAATCTAATTATTCAAAATATTCAATATTTTTATAATGTGTTTTTAATATGTAATATTATAAAGTTATTTGTAATATTATGAAATTTAAGCGTACTATTCTAAAATTATGTTGTAATGTGTACAATTAACTAACATTATGTAAGATTCTAATATTATATGAAATATTATGTAATACTCTGAATTTACAATTTATAGTGTTATAGGAATATATAGAATAGTCTATATAAAAAATTGATTTATAGAAAAGAAAAGTTTATAATGTTAATGTATAATAATCTGAAAGATTGTAACATGATGTAATATTATATTATAATATGAAATATTCTAATTCAAACCATCATTCCCTTCGAGTGTGTAGGAAACCAAATAATATGTAGGAACCTAGACTAATAAACTTTTTAAACGAATGAGAAACATGTAAGTTTATAAAATGAAATGAATACTTTTAGGATAAATATCAAACTTTTCTTTGGAAGTTGAAACGTATTCTAAAAACCTCATAGATTAAAAACCAAATTTCAAGTTTGTATTATAAAAAATATATCACAAGGTTACAGTATTTACAATATGTTGTTAACTGATACGTAATATTATGAAATTGTATGGAATATTCTAATATTAAAGTGTAATATTCTAAATTGTATTATAACATATAAAATGAACTTATATTACATAAGATTCTAATGTTATATTTAATATTTTGATTATATATATATATATATATATATATATCATTCTAACAGAATTATTTAATTAGGTTGTCTATATTCAAGTCACAACTTAATATTCTTATAGAATAATGCTATAGGATGTTTGTACATGTAGAACATTCTAAATAGAATATAACACTAAATGATTATATGAACATCAAATATCAAACTAGAATATAACAATATATATGTAAGAAAATTAAAATAATGCACAGTTTATTTGTAAATACCAATGTAAAAGTAAAAACTTAGAATATAGTGTTATCGTTTTATTCAATTACCTCAAATACATCACTTGAAACCAAACAAAAAAAATATAAGCAAATTTATAACGTCCCACTACATTAAATGAGACACTCCAGGAAATTATTATTGAGCCACATTCTCTACAGTTCCATTCAAGACTTACCTAAAAAGTTGTAATGATAAAAAAAACATGAAAGTTTTATCTAATTTCATAACTGTATGTACCACTTTACACTGTGAAAGGGGTGAAATGGGTTTGATGGGTATTAGGATACATATCTGCTGCAATAACAATGTTTAAAGTTGCACAAATGTAGAGAACAATTTCATCAAGAAAGAAATAAAGAGAGTGCAGGGAGTAAATTAAACAAACATCCTCATTACAGATTTCGATTCTAAAGATGAACCAAGTCCTCATCATCCATCAGCTTCTTAGCCACTTTAACTCTTTATGGACCAAGCACCATTGAAACCAACATGTCAATATGCTTCTTGAAGTTCTCATCATTAATTAATGGTGGCAAGATATGGATGATATGCTTCTTCCAACATATGCACTGAACATTTGCATTGATGACAATTGTATGTCCTTCAATCACTGACAAAAAGAAGTACACCAGTCATCACTAAGTTAAGAAAAATTAGCTTGGAATTTGGGGTCAATATCATTAAATAGTAACAAAGTTTAAGGGTGGGAAGGAAGGAGTGATATATCAGACTCTACATCACACTCTTTATTCATTCAGGACTTTCATCAAACAGGTAGAGTGCGTGTATAATGTAAGATAATTGGCTCAAGAACAATAATAGTTATGTACATATCTCATTGATTTTATAGAATGAGCACAAAATAACACGAAGATACGTTAATTTTGCTTGCTTATATTCATTTAATATGTGCTCGAATGCAGAGAAAAAACCAAAAGCTTGAAATTGATAATCGATGGCTGAAATCAAATACTTGAAATGATAATAGATTTAAGATGAAGTTAAATTGATAAAACACCTGATTTGATAGTAAACTCGAACCATCAATATGATGGAAATCGATATCAGTTGATGATTGATTACCAATGTTGATGAATGGCTAAAAATCATTGATCTGAAAGCGATGAAAACTCAGGGGAATAAAACTCAAACTTGATCAATTGATGAAATCATGATGTAGAGTAAAAAGCACAGCTTGAAAGATCGTTAGCAATTGTTGAAGATGAAGATTAGCAGAAATCGACCGAACACTTGAACTTCTACCTTGGATGAAATCGATGATCACAAAGCTAAAATCGATAAAAATATTGTAATGAATTGTTGATGTCGATAGATGAACATAAACCTCAATCACCCAAATCAAAGCAAATAAAAGATTGATTAGCGTGAATCGAAGTTGAAGGAATGTTGATCGATTGTTGTGAATCGGTAGAAAGAATCCAAGCAGCTGGGTTTTGTGATAACGTGAAGATAACAGATCTGATGATCTAAAATTTAACCTTGTGACTAATCTACCCCTAATTAACTAATATTTTTGATTAATTAGTATTAATCACGTTTTCTTATGAGCCACAAGATCAGTTTTGATCAAAGGCTCAGATTTGATCCCCATGTCTCACAAAATATAGGTGGTCTCAAATGAACTTCTACCTATATATATATATATATATATATATATATATGAACTTTTGCCACCAGGTTACTTTTCGCATTTTTGCCATCAAATTAATTTGGAATAATATATATATATATATATATATATATATATATATATATATATATATATATTATTCCAAATTAATTTGATGGCAAAAATGCGAAAAGTAACCTGGTGGCAAAAGTTGTTTGTGAATCAATAATCTGGTGCCAAAAATGCGAATGTAGAAACTTTTAATAATCTGGTGGCAAAAATGCGAAATATACAAACTTTACTGTTCACCGAAGATATATATATATATATATATATATATATATATATATATATATATATATATATTTCATAGCTCAAGCTTTTGTTTCTAACATAATTATTGCAAATTATATTATTAATTTGTTGTAAATATCTAATAGCATATGTATAATATTTACGTCAAATAAACTAATATAATGTTATCATTTCTTGATTTTTAGATAATATGTAATTCATATTATAAAAAATTTCGATGTACATATTATACTCAAACATTTTCTCTATTTAGGAGTTAAAAAGAGAAAGAAAAAAGATCCCTAAATCGTCTAAGAGTAACTAATATTTGCTGATATAATATGTCTTCTTTTATTTATATTAAATTTTCTATACACATTTCATTATCCTTTCAAACTTTTTAGTCATTTAAACATTTTACCCTCTCTAAGAGTTAAAAGGGAGCATAACTATGCATTCTAACCACACCCTTAATACATATGCAATAATGAAAGACATAACATTTCCACAATTTATATCCATCTAAGCCTAAACTATATGTGGTTATTTCAACATTATTCATCGTAAATGAAATATCAAAGGGATGGCAACATTATGTGACTTATTTGTGTCAGTTCCACTTTTTGCCCCCTATTGAGTTTGGTATAAATTCCACTTGCTTATTACAACTCATTGCAAGGGTTATTTCAACACATTTTTCTTCGGTTCCAAATAATGGTTACTATGACTTCTATTAATAGCAGAAAAAAAAACTATTTTCCGAAAACAAAAAAACCACAAATAGAAACATACAACGATAAATGATTTTTCCGATGTATTTTAAGTTCTTTGTAATATGAAATTCTTTTGAAATAAACGATTCACCAAAAGAAAACTTGTGGTTGAAAAAAACATATGGATTGTCCCGAAAGGAAACACATCACCAAAAGGAAACTATTTGTCGATCAAACCGGTCAAAATTCCAGAATAAGTGAAGAAGTTACGGTTATTTGGAGTTAACATTACAAGTAATTAATTGAAATTTGTAAAGAAGCGGCAGTCACAAAAGGATTTATCAGCGTTTGAGGATTATATATATATATATATATATATATATATATATATATATATATATATATATATATATACTCCCTAATCTAAATCATACTATACTTATAAATGAGACATTTTTCCAATCACCCCATGCATTTGAAATCCCCACACATATTTCTAAACACCTCATGCATTTGAAACCCCGACACCTTTTCACCTTCAAAGTAATTAATCACACATCATGCACTATATATAACTGAAATTCCGAAGCTGCAAATGGAACTATGGGTGGTGAATTTAGAACATGGCACGAAGGAACAATCGATTTTGCTCTTACATACTTATAAATATTTTCCCACTTCTGATGAAAATTTGGCAACAATGATGAAACAAAACCTGCTCGTGCACGGTAGTTAAATACTTTTATATCATTCATTTCATACATTCCGCTCCTTTAGTTTGCTCCTGCTGTATGGTAATTAAATCCCTTTATATCATTCAGTTCATAACTTCCACTCCTTTAGTTTGTACAATTTCAAATACTCTAAACGGATTATGAATATGTAGCAGGTGTGATAGGATAATATGGACCGGGGATGAAATAACGTTGATACTATACCCTAGAAATGAATCCAAGTTGTCTGATCATCGGCCTGTGAAGGCGATATTTTCTACCGAATTTAAAGTCTCAAGATAGAATATCAAAAACTTTGCATTTTAGATAGGTTTCCAAAACTATATTCGTTCCAATCTTACTAAAGAATGCAAGAACAGGAGGTCTACCCACAATTCTTCAAGAATCTGAAACTCCAGGAATGAAAGAAGATTTAAAAACTTTAGAAATGAATGAGAAACTCGAGCATAAAGATTAAATGGCGGAAATATAGAAGTTATAGAAAAGCTACCATGAAAAAATGCGAAAATTAGATGTCTTGAATTCTTTCCACCATGTAGTTTTTATAAGATTCAATATTATAAAGATTCAGAAAAGCATCTTTAAGAATCATATTGGATACTAATATGGAATACAATCGATAAACATTACATTTATAATTTTAAAAGAATAATCATTTTGCATTACTTATCAGCATAAACTATTTGTAAATAAAAAAAACATACATACTAGTTAAGCATATACAACCTTTATGTACAGCCTATTCACAATAGATTGAAACATATCAATTATAATGTAATAACTTTGTTAATTGTATTAGGTTAGTATCTCATTTGAAAATCATGACTTCTTAATTAAACATTACATTTACAATATTAACGAAATAATCATTTTGCATTATTTATTAGTATACACTATCCTATTAACTATTTATTTTACCGTAATACATATAACTATATTAAACAACATAATTAGCCCACTACGCAACGCACGGGCATTTGCCTAGTATAATTATAAAGGAGACATTTTTCCAATCATCTCATGCATTTGAAACCCCCACATAAATTTTCAAACACCTCATGCATTTGAAACCCCCACACCTTTTCCCCTTCAAAGTAATTAATCACACGTCATACACTTTATATATTTGAAATTTTGTAGTTACGAATGGAACTATGGATGGTGAATTTAGAGTATGGCATGAAGGAACAATTGATTTTGCTCCTACGTACATTAACAAAACAATCATTTTGCATTATTTATAAGTACAAATTATCATATCTATCTATATCTTTATCTATATCTATATATCTATATCTATATCTATATCTATATATACTTATAAAGAAATCATTTTTCCTTTGACCATATTCATTTGAAACTCCCATGAGACATTTTTACTCAATCCATATTCATTTGAAACCTCCTATTTGAATGAATACCACTTAAAAGTCTCTTAATAATGATTAACCATTAAAATGTTTTATAACTTATATAATACGTTTAATAAGCAATTAATGGATAGTCTACTATAAAATGCCAATCTCTTTGAGTAGACACATAAATACCAATCACATAAAAAATTCACAAAGAAAACAAGTTTAAAGGTTTTTGTGTTGGTTTGAGGGCTTTGGACCATTTTTTGAGCCATGTTATTATGTTAAAGTTTTTAATTTGTAAGTTTGTACTATATAATTCTTTTTTTTCTTGGTTTAAGTATTCTTTTAAGACGATCATTGTATGTTGTGGTTGAAATTTTAATGTAACTTAGATTATATTCATGTTATCGATCATATGTTATGGAATTTGATATAGATAATATTTAATTAAATATTGTATATATGTTTGCATGTTTGTGTTGCATCAAAGCAATAATTAATTAAAAATCATGGATGTCATATTATTCATATTATCCATGTAAGTCTCTTTTAAAATGCAAATTGTCTATCTTATCACTTTATATTTTAGTATATGTTCAACATTTTAAGTATAGTAATACGTGTTTGGGTTAATGTCAAAAAAACCCTCAAGGTTTCAGGGTTTTGTCAGTTTTGCCCAAAGTTGAATTTTATGTACGTTTTTACCCTAACATTTTCGAAAAAAATATTCGATTTTACCCTTTTACCGGTGATAACAGGTTTTCCAGGTTAACATTATATTAAATTCGCAAAAAACCTTTAAGTTTACCGTTTTTTGCATTTTTACCCTTAAGTTTATAATTTTTTTTACACTTTTACCCTAAATAATTTTTTTCATAATATACGTATTCATGCAGAAAAATCTTATTTATATACGAAAAAATGTTTAATTAAATATTGTATTTATATATTTTTTTAATGTTATATATATATATATATATATATATATATATATATATATATATATATATATATTTGTTTGTTGGTGTGTGTGTGTTTTTGCAAGGTTATACCTTTAAAAATATAAATAATATTTTTAGAATTATGAATACGTGTTTTATAGATATAGTTTTTAGAAGTATATATACATATTTTTACATTTTTATATATTAATATGTATCTATACTTCTAAAAATATATTTATACTTTAAAAAAAACATATATCAAAATACATATTTACACTTCTAAAAATATATGTATATACTTATATAAACATGTTTATGATTGAACAAGTTTTTTTATTGATATGTATATTTTTAAATACATAAAAATACGTATTTGTAGTTCTAAAAAAATATTAATTTGTGTTTTTTTACATCTTAAACGGTTTATCCAAGAAAAAAAACCCATACACACACACACACACACACACACACATATATATATATATATATATATATATATATATATATATATATATATATATATATATATATATATATATATATAAAGAAATAACATTAAAAAATGTAAATACAATATTTAATTAAAACTTTTTTGTATATATATATGATTTTTCTGCATGAATACGTATAATATGAAAAAAAATACATAGGGTAAAAGTGTAAAAAAAATTATAAACTTAAGGGTAAAAACGTAAAAAAAACTGTAAACTGAAGGGTTTTTGCGAAGTTAATATAATGGTAACCTGTTATCACCAGTAAAAGGGTAAAACCGAACATTTTTTTGGAAAATGTTAGGGTAAAAACGGACATAAAATTCAACTTTGGACAAAACCGACAAAACCCTAATAACTTAAGGGTTTTTATGACATTAGCCCTACGTGTTTTTTAAAAGTTTTCTTTCACTTATTAATAATAACAAGAGGTTGTAAAATTAACGAACAATAGTTATAAATAATAAAATCAAATTATAAAAATCATGAATATGTCAGATTATCCATGCAAGTCTATTTTGAAATGCAAATTGTCAATGTTATCACTTTATTATTTAGTATATGTTTTATATTTTAATAATAATAATATTAAGTGTTTTTCAAAAGTCTTTTTTAACTTATTACTAATAATAAGTGGTTTATATTACTGAGCAATAATTTTAAATGATAATAACATCAAATTATAAATAACATAACGTTAGCTAGAAATAAATTGTATTTTAAATGAACATCGTTAATGAAATTAGAAAATAATTGCATAAGTAAAAATTTAAATTAATCAATCATAATAATTGTTAAAAATAATACTAAACAGATAATTATATTTAATTCTATCAATGAGGAAAGTGAGTTGATGACAATGAATATTATTGTTCAAAATAGTTGAGATGATATATATATATATATATATATATATATATATATATATATATATATATATATATATATTAGTGTAAAAATATTATGTTAAAGTTAATGTCAATAACATAACCACTATAAATATATATTTTTCAATATTCTAACAATATATTTTTAACATGCGTCACGCAATGCGCGAGAATTCGTCTACTATACTTATAAATGAGACATTTTTACTTACAGCACATGCATTTTAAACCTCCACGACTTTTCATTTTCTTTCTAATAATTATTATAAATTGGTTAATAATGTTAAATTAATAAAAAAAATTCTAATAATAAATTAACTAAAATACAAAATTTCATATTTTACTTCTACTAATAAAATTATGGTTTTAACTTTTTCACATATTATAGTTAACTTATTAGTTTAAATATGTTGTCATATGTGAGAAATTGTCATTTTAAGTCACAACTTTTGTATAATTTATGATTTTATGTCAAATAGCTAAATTATTAGTTTCAATATAATGTTAAACGGTTAACTTAAATCAGAATTTCAATTAAACTTGAAAAAAATCGAGAGACTATTTTATAAATAGTTAAAAGTTATACACCACAGTGTTAAACCTAAATTGTAATCCTAAATTAACAAAAAAAGCATGAAAGTATTTTTTATAATCACTAAGACTTTTCAAATAAGTAGCTTATAAATAACTTACTATAAGAGTAGTTAAAAGTAATATTATATAAAAAATTATAATGTTATCTTTAAAATAAAAATAATGTTTGTTGTTTTAAATAATTACAATCAAAGAAACTAAAAATATTCATCAAATAAATTTTAAAAAACTTACACTTCTGAAACCAATTTAAAATAATTAAGAGTTTGTAAATACATTATTTTAAATAACTTACAAAAACAATAGTGAAAAGTAACATTATATACAAACATTATATTTTTACCTTTAAAAACAAAAACAATGTTTGATGTTTTAAATAATTACAATGATAGAAATTAAAATCATAAGAAAATAAACTTTTTAAAATTAATTAATCATAACAATTATAAATATCATTAAATCACATATTATATTTAATTTTATTCATGAATAGCCTACAGGTAGAGGTAATAAATGTAATAATAAATATATATTTAAATCATTAATGCAACTTTCCTTATAACTTTTAAATTTCTAAAGTGAATCCAATTATTTTAGTTGTTTATTTATTTAAATTATTATTTTAAATTTATAAGATAAATAAGCACTTCAATTTTAATAATTAATTATAACGTCCAAAAATATAAGACCAAAAATTTTGTTTTTCTAATAACAAAACCATCATCTACAACGTTTCATAAAAACCGTAATGAAATCAGAGTATCTCAATAAGTCAAATAAAATGCGAAACAATGTGGTGTGTGTGATGCGATCATCCTGAACTCTTCCCCTTCAATCCGGAAGTACCTGAAACATAAAATGAAAACCGTAAGCACGAAGCTTAGCGAGTTCCCCAAAATCTCTCATACCATACATATCAAACATACAATGGGCTATGCCCAACAACCATCGGGTTCGCCCGACATCGAGCCCTGCTCGGAGCAGATCTGTCAATAATATGAGATGGGCCCCACCTCATCACATTCATCAGGCCTCGCCTGGCATCGGGTCCCGCCCGATATACATATAGACACATAAACACATGCAATAATCACTAAGACAAATAGCATACAATACACTCATCAGGCCCCGCCTGGCATCGGGCCCCGCGCGATATACATATCACATACATCGCATGCAATACTTACACAAACAACTAGCATCCTAACCATAATAAATCATGGGATGACATTGGTGCCTTCGAATCGCAAAACGCTAAGAGGAGACTCACCTTAAACTACTAGAAATAATATAATTGCTTGGACTGCTGATCTCGAAAGTCCACACACTAAATAATCACTAAAACTCCAATTAACAATTGGGCATTAAACTATAACTTATGAATCCCCCTTATTTGTCCAACTCCCAAGGTAAAATACCATTTTACCCTTTCCTCACTTTTCTCGGCAACCAAAGCCCAACCTATTGACTCCAAAAGCCAAATATGTCCCAAATTCCTACATTAGGCCCAAAAACCATTATGCACCTAAATCCAATAAGGCCCAAAGCCTAATAATGCCCCAAGGTCAAAAGGCTATTGGACTAACAAGACCCAAACCCTAAAAGTCCACATATGGCCCAAAACATGAATGTCAACAAAAAAAGTCAAGCTGCTGAGTACGCCCAACATACTCAGACATACACCCAACGTACTCCCTCCGGGGCCAATACGGGCAACGTACGAGCTGGGCATGCGTACGAAGAGCGTACTCCACAGACAACCAACCCTACCATTAAGCACTTAATCGTTTAAGCCACTAAGCCAAACTCTCATATCTGATCCTAAATGTTGTCTTAACATGTAAAGTTAGCAACTTTACACTCTTTTATGACTTAATGGGGCCAGAACTCAAAAAGAACCATAAGAGTAAGTCTAACGCATGCGCGGGCCAAGATAACACATCAAGATTGCATTCTTATGAACAATAAACCTCAAAAATGCCAAGATCTACCATCCCTAGCTTCTGGAGTAGCTCATACTCTCACCCATGGCTTAAAGGACCATACAAATCATAAAAACAAGCCCTAACTAGATCTAACCAAATGATTCATCAAGATAAGAGCTTTATACGTCAAATAGCTTACAAAGTGGATGAATATTCTGGATCTTCAAGCTCCAAGTCCACCAAGGCTTCAACACAAAGCTTCACTTCCTTCAAAGGGTCCAAAAACACCAAAAATTCACAACAAAGGCTCACAAACACTCAAATGAGGGCTAGGGTTTCATTCTTAGGGTTTTAGGAGATGAAGGTTGGTCATAAGAAACCCCAAAAGCAACTTAAGGTGTTTAAATAAGGCACAAACCCTAAACATTAGGGTTTGTCCCAGCCAAGCGTATACCCCACATACTCATATGCACCCCCAGCGTACGTGGGTGCCTCTGCGACCATCTTGAGAGCCAGTATGCCCAGCGTAATCATAGAGTACGCACAACGTGCTCGGCTAGGGACCAATCATGCAAATATTTTTATATAATAAGGGCTTAAAGGGAAAACCTGGAAATGTAGTGTTACAATTCTCCCCTAATCGAATCAGACTTCGTCCTCGAAGTCCGCTGCCAAAAATAACTCTCGGTAATGCTCCCTCATCTCGTCCTCAGGCTCCCACGTCCATTATGAACCCTTGCGGTACTGCCACTGTACTTTCACCAACTCAACAACCTTGTTCCTCCAGGTTTTCATCTTCCGGTCAAGGATCGCTACCCGTCTCTCGATATAATTCAGGCGGTCATCCACCTGAATATCCTCCAATGGAACCACTGGGGAATCATCAACCAAACATTTCCGCAACTGACAGATGTGAAACGTGCTACGGATCTGGATAAGCTCATCAGGAAGATCCAAGTGCTAAACAACTCGGCCCACCCGAGCCAAAACTCTGAAATGACCGATGTACCTGGGGCCCAACTTGCCCCTCTTCCTGAATTAGATAACACCTTTTGAAGGCGACACCTTCAGGAGAACCATATCTCTGACCTGGAACTGTAGGTTGATCGACGCTTGTCGGCATAGCTCTTTTGTTGACTCTGTGCTATCTGGAGTCTACCTCGAACCTGCTGAATCAACTCGGTAGTATTGGGTACCACTTCAGTACTCCCTATGACTCGCTGACTGACCTCAACCCAACATATCGAGGTCCTGCACTTCCTACCATAGAGAATCTCAAATGCAGTTCGATCGATGCTGGTGTGATAACTATTGTTATACGAAAACTCCGCCAAAGGGAGATACGTATCCCAACTCCCACCAAAATCCAATACACATGCCCGCAACATATCCTACAGGGTCCGGATAGTCTGCTCACTCTGTCCATCAGTATGTAGATGGATAGTCGTGCTGAGATAAAGACGAATACCCAACTCCTGGTGAAAGCTCTTCCAAAACATGTAAGTAAAACGGACATCCCTGTCTGATACCACTGAAATCGACACCCCATGTCGTGCCACAACCTCCCTGATTTATATGCCGGTTAACTTCTCCATATAGATACTCTCCTGAATCGGAAAAAAATGCACGCTCTTGGTCAATCGATCCACGATGACCCAAATCGAATCCACTCTGTGCGCTTTCCAAGGCAACTTCATGATGAAATCCATGGTAATCTCTTCCCATTTTCAAACGGGAATGTCTAATGTTTGCATCTTGTTGTGAGGCTACTAATGCTCGGCCTTGAATTTAGTGCAAGTCAAGCACCTCTCTACATACCAAGCTACATCATGCTTCATACATGGCCACCAATAATCGGGACAGAGATATCTATACACCTTTGTCGCTCCGGGATGAATAGAGAACCTCGACATGTGTGCCTCTTCTATCAAAACCTGTCGTGAACCACCCCAGCACAGAACCCACACCCTCCGATGAAGGGTCAGTAACCCCCGACTATCATAATCGAAGGAATCCACCTGACCCACAATGCACTCACTCTTTCAGTTCTCTTCCTTCACAACCTCAATATGAGCCTCTTGGATCTGTTCTAAGAGTGGAGTAATCACTGTCATCCTCAAGGACACATCCCTGATGATATAGGATCTCGTAATCATAATCCTTCACCATATCCTACCACCTACGCTACCTAATGTACAGATTCGGTTGATCCACCAAATACATCAGGCTTTTGTGATCTGTATAGATAGTATAATGGACCCCATAGAGGTAATGCCGCCAAATCTTGAGGGCGAACACCGCAACCCCCAACTCCAAATCATGTGTAGGGTAGTTCACGTCATGAGGCTTCAGCTGCCTCGAAGCGTAAGCAATAATACGACCCCTCCGCATCAGAACTACACCTAGACTTGTGATTGATGCATCAAAATAAACTACAAAATCCTCAACACCCTTAGGCAGGGTCAAAATCAGCGCCTCACACAATTTATGCCTCAAGGTCTCAAAATATTCCTGCTACTCAGGCCCCTAACGAAACGCGACAGTCTTATTCGTCAACCGAGTCAAATGAACCGCTATACCTCTCTCATATGCTCAGTTTGAGTTCAAACACACCCGAGAGTATGCTTGAATCCCTCAAACCAAGGATCTGATACCAACTTGTAATGTTTCATAAAATTTGTTTCATAAACGTTTCATAAAAACCATAATGTGGTGTGTGCGATACGATCATCCTGAGCTCTTCCCCTTCGATCCTAAACACATAAACAGAAAACCGTAAGCATGAAGCTTAGTGAGTTTCCCAAAATACCTTATAATATACATATCAAACATATAATGTGCCATGCCTAACAACCACCGGGCCCCGCCCGACATCGAACCCCACTTAGTACAGATCTGTCAATAATATGAGATGGTCCCCGCCTCATCACATTCATCAGGCCCCACCCGGTATACATATAGACACATAAACACATGAAATAATCACTAAGACAAATAACATACAATACACTTATTAGGCCCTGACCGGTATACATATCACATAGAGTGCATGCAACAGTCACACAAACAAATAGCATCCTAACCATAATAAATCATGGGTCGGCATTGGTGCCTTCGACCCACTAAACTCTGAGAGAAGACTCACCTCAAAATGTTGGAAATTAGATAATTGTTCGGACTGCTGATCCGGAAAGTCGCCGCACTAAATAATCAATAATACTCCAATTAACAATTGGGACCTAAAGTATAACTTATGAATCCCGCTCATTTGTCCAAATCCCAGGGTAAAAGACCATTTTACCTTTTCCTCACTTGTCCTAACAACTAGGGTCCAACCTAATGGCTCCAAAAGCCTAATATAGCCCAAATTCCTACATGAGGCACAAAACCCATTATAGGCCTAAATCCAAGAAGGCCCAAAGCCTAATAATGCCCCAAGGTCAAAAGGTTATTTTCCCAATAAGGCCAAAACCCTAAAAGTCCAAATATGGCCCGAAACACGAAAGTCAAAAAAAAGTCAAGCTGCTGAGTACACCCGACATACTTAGACTTACGCTCAACGTACTCCCTCCGGGGCCAGTATGCACAACGTACGAGCTGGGTATACCAAACGTACTCCAAAGACAACCAACCCTTACATTAAGCACTTAATCGGTTAAGCCATTATGCCAAACTTTCAGATCTAATCCTAAATGGTGTCTTAACACGTAAAGTTGGCAACTTTACACTCTTTCATGAATTAATGGGGTCCAAAACTCAAAAAGAACCATAAGAGTAACTCTAACTCATGCATGGGCCAATATGAATCATCAAGATTGAATTTTTATGCACAAGGGACCTCAAAAATGCCAAGATCTACCATCCCTAGCTTTTGGAGTAGCTAGATCTAACCAAATGATTCATCAAGATAAGAGCTTTATATCTCAAATAGCTTGCAATGTGGATGAAGATTCTAGATCTTCAAGCTCCAAGTCCACCAAGGCTTTAACACCAAGCTTCACTTCCTTCAAAGGGTCCAAAAACACCTCAAAATCACAACAAAGGCTCACAAACACTCAAATGAGTGCTAGGGTTTCGTTCTTAGGGATTTCAAAGATAGAGGCTGGTAAAAGGAAACCCCAAATGCAACTTAAGGTGCTTAAATAGGGCATAAACCCTAAAAATTAGGGTTTATGCGAGCCAAGCATACGCCCCGCATACTTGATGGGTTTTATGTAAAACAAATAAACTAGAAAACAATTCCTAAGTTCACATGCAACCTACTTCGGATCTATGTTTTAACTATTGAACATATTGTTGGATATAGTGTCTAAGTCCATAACTTTATTTGGTATGTACTTGACCCGACCCGGCATGGTCCATTTGGGTTGCATGGCATTGCAATACTTGGATAGACTAAATGAGAGAATAAGGCACTTATCATTATTAATATATTATAAGTTCTAATATATTAATAATAGTATTATTTAATTAGTATTGATCAAGTATTAATCTAGTATTAATTTGGTGATCAAAGTGAGACTAATTAAATATATAGGGTTGATTATGACAATCATCAATTCTTTTATGGTGGATTAATGATCCATGGTTTATGGGTTATGGATGTAACCATATGGAGCTCCATGGATAGTCCATGGGAGTTACAAATCCATGGGTCATGGGAAATCAAGAGTCATGACAATTAAGGGCATTCATGTGTAAACCCTAATTGTGACAACACTATAAAAGGAACCCTATGGCTAGCAAAATGAGCACCTAGTGGGGCTAGTGGACATAGTGTTACTAGAGAGGGCATAACCAATTTTGAGTGCTAGAAGTATTCTCTCAAGTTATTCCAAGTCTTGTGGTGTTGTGTGAAGCATTTGAGGCACAACATTTGGGGTGCTAGGCTCACAAAGTCTTGAAGGAATCCAAGCAACAACAAGGTATGTATTTCTACTAGTTTTTATGTTTTATGTAATCCCCATGCCATGCTAGTTAGGAAATAACCTTGAAAAATAAATTTGCATGTATATAGAGAAAACATAGATTCAAGGTTATTAGGGTTGCATGTACACTTAGGAAGTGTTAGAATGCTCAAAACCCATCAGTGGTATCAGAGCCTAGGATTGTTTTCTGTATACTTGATGCAAAACTGCTTAAAAATCAAAAATTCTGCACTCTGACGACTGTACTCGCCGAGTCCATGGGGAGGACTCGCCGAGTCCATGAACAAATTCATTCTACTCGTCGAGTAGAATAGTGCACTCGGCGAGTAGGAGCGTGATGGGCAGTTTTTTCGATTTTTGTTGCTGGAAATGGATTAAGATCATTATCCCAATCTGTTTTGGACTTGTAAAATCTGTTTTTCAAAATGATAATGATTATGTTAACCCATTTTACATGACTTTTATCAATTTTCAAGTATTGTATATGTTTATATGATTTCTTGAAATTGCTTGACATGAATTTGTGTTCTTATGAGTTTTTAGAAGATCATAGGAATTATGTGTAACCACCATGTGTGTTTAATTCATGATCTTAATGGCTATGATGGTGTCCATAACTTGTCCTCAAGTTATGGATAACCAAAAGTCACTTCCTTTAATTGTGATTAAAGAACTAAAGAGGTTTCATAAAATGAAGAGTCTTCATTTTATGAACCATTAAAACTCATAAGTTACAAATTGAAGAGACTTGGAATAGTTTCAAATCTTGCCCTCAAGTTTTGGAATTTGAAAAGTCTTACACTTTAATACTTTAATTCCAAATTAAACCTTAGATTTTTAAAAAGTTTAAAAATCAACACTTATACTATTATTATAATTTTATTATATAGATATGTATAAGAATATGTCATTCTTACCGTTAGTAGGCCTCATTCACGAAGCCGGTCTATAAGGGGGGTATAAGGTTGTTGCCTATAAAATGATGACTTAATGGGTGTCCACTCTCACCCACCGCTTCCTTGATCGGTGGAGGGTCGTTAGCCGAACGGGTAGGATACGACTTTAAATACTTGTTAAAAGTATAATGAATTATAAAGTAACTATACATTATAAATTCCCAATCTTAGTTACTTTAGGAAAATGTGAAATTGGTGCTAGCCCATAAAATTACACTTTGTACCTTACCAAGTCGTTAGTGGAGCGTGTGTGGTTAACCGGCACACTAACATGGACTAGTAAGAGTGGCAAAGGGTAACTTGACTTTATTATAGATCGGTGGAGCGTGTGTGGTTAACCGGCACATCGATTAGGTAATATTGTTGAGGGTACCAAGTCAATTTGTATGGTTATTCACACCTTGTTTGTGATCCTCGGCATCCCAGTCACAAACTTGAGAGGGCACAATCAAGATTCAAACATGCCATTGAAAAGTTCAATGTATCTCAAAAGATCTAGGAGTTTCAAAACCAATAAAACTTAATAATAAAATATTTCGTTCTTATGGTGGAAATTGGTAAATCGTCATTTACCTACCTTCAAATATTTTATAGTATGGATTACGGCATCCCTCTTCCAACTATAAATAGTTTGTTGGATCCTAGCCTTAATATTTCATTTGGGTGAATTATTAAGGATTCCTAATCTAATGAAACTTGTCTTTCTTTACTTTCAGATGTCTTCCAACAATGCTTCTGGCTCAAACCCAACAGGCTCCTTTTCCCTTATGAACTTGTGTGGTAAAGTCATCTTTGATGGATCCAATTTCAATGAGTGGATCAGAAACATCAAAATGATTACCCGCTATGAGGACAAAGAATATGTCCTCGATAGGGAGCTTAAGGTTGTGAATGAAGCCACTGCTACTCCTGAAGAGTTTGCGGAGTTTGTTGCACATGAAAAGGATGCTACTAAAGTAGCATGCATCATGATGGCCACCATGACTCCTGAACTTCAAAAATCCTATGAAGATTTCTACCCCTATGAGATGCACCTGGATCTGATGGAAAGGTACCATCAGAGTGCTCGTCAGGAGAGGTATGAAATCATCTCCTCCATGATAACCGCAAGGATGAAGGATGGTGAACCCATCACCGGTCACTTGCAGAAGATGCAAAGGTTCGTTGACCGGTTGCTGAAGCTAAATGTTGACTTTCCTGAGGAAATGGTGATTGACATCATTCTCCATTCCTTACCTCCAAGTTATGATCAGTTTCGTATGACTTATCATATGAACAAGGAGGAAGTCACACTTAGCAAACTTCAAGGACTCTTAAGGACAGCTGAAAATGGCCTTAAGGGTAAAGCGGTTGCTACTTCTACTCCTTCAACAGCCCCTGTTCTGGCTATTGGGCAGGGAAAGGGTAAGAAGAGGAAAAGCCCTTCGAAGGGTACCAAGGGTAAGACTCTTGATAGCTCCTCTTCAAGTGGGATAAAGAAAGGTCCCATTACTCCATCTTCAAACCCAAAGGAAGCACAGTGCTTCTATTGCCAGGATAAGGGACACTTCAAGCGAAGCTGCCCCAAATATCTGCAAGATCTAAAGGATGGGAAGGTTAAACCCACCCATGCAGGTATTTACACAATATTGTCTAACAACTCATCTAATGCTAATTCTTGGGTGCTTGATACAGGGTGTGGTATTCACATTTGTACTGATTTGCAGGCACTAAGAAGAAGTGAGCAAGTGGAGCACGGGAAGATAAACTTAGTCATGGGCAACAGGAAAGCATCACCTGTTACCAAGATAGGAGTTTATTCTTTATTGCTTAATAATGGGTTAATGTTAGATTTGAATAAGTGTTGTTACTCGCCCGAAATGGCGAGAAATATTATTTCCTTTCATGGCTTGTACAAACAAGGTTTTACATTTTCATTTGATAATAAAAATGGTGCTATTAATGTTTATTACAATGATGTATTTTACTTTAAAGCATTACCTTGTGATGGTGTATATGAATCCGTGAATGTTGTAGACAATCTAGGAAATAATGTGTTGTATATTGATTCTTCAGATAGCTTGGATAAAGCATCCTTGTGGCATTGTCGTCTTGGACATGTTAACAAGAAGCGCATAGGCCAACTCCAAAAGGCTGGAGTCTTGGAATCATTTGACCTCAAATCAGATGATAGTTGCGAGTCTTGTTTACTTGGAAAAATGACAAAGTCACCCTTCACAGGTACTTGTGATAGGGGTGAAGGTTTGTTGGACCTTATACACACGGATGTGTGTGGACCCTTCAGAGTTGCTACAAGGGATACTAATCGCTATTATGTGACTTTTACTGATGATTACAGTAGATATGGATATATTTACTTAATCAAGCATAAGTCAGAAACCTTTGAAAAGTTCAAAGAGTTTAAGCAGGAAGTGGAGAATCAATTGGGCAGGAACATCAAGATGCTCCGATCCGATCGGGGAGGAGAGTATCTTAGCATTGAGTTCCTTGACTATCTTAAGGAATGTGGGATTGTCTCACAATTGACACCTCCCAGAACACCACAGTAGAATGGTGTAGCTGAGAGGCGCAATCGAACCTTGTTGGATATGGTTCGTTCCATGATGAGTCGAGCTTCGTTACCAATATCTTTCTGGGGGTATGCCTTAGAGACTGCCGCCCATATCCTTAATCTAGTCCCTACTAAAAAGGTTGCCAAAACACCTCACGAGATGTGGACTGGGAAAGTTCCCAATTTGGACCACATCAAGATTTGGGGTTGTGAAGCTTTCGTGAGGCGTGAGACTCATGATAAGCTTGAACCTCGAAGTGAGAGGTGTATTTTCATCGGCTACCCACAGAGATCCTTTGGTTACCTCTTCTACAGACCCAGTGATAATGTGGTTTTTGTAGCAAGAAGAGGAGTCTTTCGTGAGAGAGAATTCATAAGCCAAGGGGACAGTGGGAGGCAAATTGACCTTGAAGAGCTTCGAGAGTCAAGTGGTGAAGGAACCTCAAATGCTATCAACCAACCTGAGGATGAAACTCCTATTGATCCGATAGATGAGTCTGTACCTCCAAGACGTTCCACTAGGGTGAGGAACACACCTGATTTTTATTATGGTTATCACATCACCACTGAAGGTGATACATTTATTAGTGACAGTACACTAATAGATTTGGATGAACCTAATAATTACAGGGAAGCCATGGCAGGCCCTGAGTTTGCTAAATGGAAGGAGGCTATGGACAGCGAGATTCAGCCCATGTATGACAATCAAGTTTGGAACTTGGTTGACAATGTACCAGGTCGTAAGACAATTGGGTGCAAATGGATCTTCAAGAAGAAGACCGACATGGATGGGAAGGTACATACTTACAAAGCGCGACTGGTTGCGAAGGGCTTTACTCAAACTCCGGGAGTTGACTATGATGAGACCTTCTCACCAGTAGCTAAGATTAAGTCTATTAGAGTATTGTTGGCCATAGCTGCATTTCATGATTATGAAATATGGCAAATGGATGTCAAAACCGCTTTCCTTAATGGAAAGTTGGCTGAGGATGTTTACATGGCTCAACCAGAGGGTTTTGTCGATATAAGATACCCTAATAGAGTGTGTAAGCTTGATAAGTCTATTTATGGATTGAAACAAGCATCTCGCAGATGGAATCTTTGCTTTGATGAGAAAGTCAAAGAGTTTGGCTTTTCTAGGAGTGAGGATGAGTCTTGTGTGTATGTCAGGGATAGTGGGAGCATAGTTAGCTTCTTGGTGTTGTATGTGGATGACATACTTCTCATAGGAAACGACGTCCCAACCTTGCAGGAGGTTAAGTCCTGGCTTGGGAAGTGTTTCGCTATGAAGGACCTTGGGGAAGATGCCTATATCCTAGGGATAAGGATATTGAGAGATAGGAGTAAGAGACTAATTGGACTTAGTCAAAGTACTTATGTGGATAAGGTACTGAAGAGGTTCAGTATGCAAGATTCCAAGAAAGGAGAATTACCAATCCAGAGTAATGCCAAGCTGAGTAAGACTCAGAGTCCGAGTACAGAGGCTGAGATAGCTGAAATGAGTCATATACCATATGCTTCCGCTGTGGGCTCGATCGTATATGCTATGACTTGTACTCGCCCTGATGTGGCCTTTGCTTTGAGCATGGTCAGTAGATATCAAGGGAACCCTGGCAAGGCACACTGGACAGCGGTAAAGAACATTCTCAAGTATCTGCGGAGGACTAAGGATTGGGTCCTTACCCTCGGAGGCAGTGATGACTTGAGAGTGGAAGGATATAGCGATGCTAGCTTCCAGACTGATAGGGATAATTTCCGCTCTCAGTCAGGCTGGGTCTTTATCCTAAATGGAGGGGCAATTACTTGGAAAAGTTCCAAGCAGGAGACAGTAGCTGATTCTACTTGTGAATCAGAGTACATAGCAGCAAGTGAAGCAGCTAAGGAGGCGATATGGCTAAAGAACTTCATCGGAGACCTTGGAGTTGTACCAGCTATAAAGGAGCCAATGGAAATTTTCTGTGACAATGAAAGTGTGGTTGCTTTGGCTAAGGAACCGAGAGATCACGGGAGATCTAGGCACATTGACAGAAAATACCATTTCATCAGACATCGAATAGAAGAAGGACTCCTCGTGGCTAAGAGGGTATCATCAGATGAGAACCCGACAGATCCCCTCACGAAGGGACTGAGCAGGGTTAAGCATCTACAGCATGCGAGGCGCATTGGGCTGAAGGATGATATTAGTTTCAATAATTAGATTCCTGAAACTTGTAAAATGTAATTGACATTTGATGATAAATAAAAGTTGTTATTTATTTATGAGTAAGGTGTTACTATCTTGTGTTGATTGTTTACTATGTTTCAATTTTGCATGTTTTTACTTCTAGAATAATTATGTTATTATTCAAACCATCCACAGTTAGTCAAACTTTGGAAGTAAGTATTGATTTAAGACTGTCATGAATTTGGCTTGTATGATTTGTCTAAAAGTGCTTTGGACAATGCAATGGTTGCTACAACATTCATGAGTACTCATAAGGGCTGAGTATTGGATCCAACCCACGCTCACTTGCATCACTTCATGGAATTTATCTCGAGTGATCGTGAGACGGTAATATCATATGAATCTTCAAACCTAGAGATATGAGTTGTTGACTATGAGTTGGTTATTCATTGATTGTACGAAAACGCATTGGTAACTCGATGTTATAAAACGTGCCTTTGTGTGTAATTCAACAAGTAGTTAGTACAAGCATATCAGTCGAAGTTTATCTGTTCCTTCTAGAAATAGAAGCGATATCTGGGCCCCTCGATGATTTGGTTTTGACCTATGTACCGGGCCCGGTCAGAACCTAATTGATGTGTTCAATTTAGTTCTATGTCGAAACAAATCAGAGATCAAGAAACAAATGTTGGACAATAAGTAAGACCATGTTCCATGTGTTTGTCCGGCTGATATCATGAGAACAGAGGATTATATGATCACTTATCTTAAATGGCGTATCATCATCATCTCAGTTCCGAGAGACTTTGAAAGAGCTACGATTGCTAGTCGGATTTTGAAGTCATATTTGCAAATATAGTTATTAGACTTATCCAAGTGGGAGACTGTTGGATATAGTGTCTAAGTCCATAACTTTATTTGGTATGTACTTGACCCGACCCGGCATGGTCCATTTGGGTTGCATGGCATTGCAATACTTGGATAGACTAAATGAGAGAATAAGGCACTTATCATTATTAATATATTATAAGTTCTAATATATTAATAATAGTATTATTTAATTAGTATTGATCAAGTATTAATCTAGTATTAATTTGGTGATCAAAGTGAGACTAATTAAATATATAGGGTTGATTATGACAATCATCAATTCTTTTATGGTGGATTAATGATCCATGGTTTATGGGTTATGGATGTAACCATATGGAGCTCCATGGATAGTCCATGGGAGTTACAAATCCATGGGTCATGGGAAATCAAGAGTCATGACAATTAAGGGCATTCATGTGTAAACCCTAATTGTGACAACACTATAAAAGGAACCCTATGGCTAGCAAAATGAGCACCTAGTGGGGCTAGTGGACATAGTGTTACTAGAGAGGGCATAACCAATTTTGAGTGCTAGAAGTATTCTCTCAAGTTATTCCAAGTCTTGTGGTGTTGTGTGAAGCATTTGAGGCACAACATTTGGGGTGCTAGGCTCACAAAGTTTTGAAGGAATCCAAGCAACAACAAGGTATGTATTTCTACTAGTTTTTATGTTTTATGTAATCCCCATGCCATGCTAGTTAGGAAATAACCTTGAAAAAGAAATTTGCATGTATATAGAGAAAACATAGATTCAAGGTTATTAGGGTTGCATGTACACTTAGGAAGTGTTAGAATGCTCAAAACCCATCACATATAACTTTGAATTGCAAAACAAGAACCCTAAAGGAGAGAGGCTAATTTCGAAATTAACAAACTAGGGTTTAGGAGTTACATACCTTTCAATTGTTATAGCAAACAATTGATAATCCTCTTTTTCTTGATCTTGATCTTCTTGGAAGCTTAGCACCACAAATGTAATGCCTCTAATGGAATCACACCCAAGAACTAGCAAGAAGGAAACTTGGAGGAGAGAGGATGGAGAGAGTATGCAATTTCGGCCTTAGGGTTTCTTCCAAAGAAATCAGTGACCTCAAATGTGAGCCAGGAGGCTCCTTAAATAGTTGAGGGATCTAGGGTTTAGGAAAACCCTAGTTATGCTTTGCTTAGGGCCTAAGCAAGATCCAAAGGCCTTATTTGGACCCCTTGGACGAAATCTCTAGGGTTTCCCCTAAGAATTTCGTCCACCTCCTTCCAAGGGGTTTCTAGATCCTTCCACTCAACTATTAGTTAATTGCAAACTAGTCCCTGCACTTTATAATTAATTCTTTTAACCCCAAAATTAATTCTGATTAATTTCTGGCTAACTATTAATTAAACATAATGATTTCTAATTAATATATTAATCTTTTAACATATTAATAAATCATTTATATATATTAATTTATTAATCTTATAAATTAATATCTCTCCTTTCATAATTTCCTTGTCCAGTTGCTAGGTTGAGGGCAACCCAAAAGGACTGTGCTGCTATCAATTCAAGTACATACCAATTATAGTTATGGGCTTAGACACCTAATCCAACAGTCTCCCACTTGGATAAGTCTGTAACTATAATTGCTAGTATGCCTTCTAAATTTGACCAGCAAATTGTAGCTTCCAAAAGTTGCTGCCGAACTCTGACCCAGTCAGTTACGTGTCCTAAGATAAGTGATCATATAATCCTTCGTTCTGCTAGATATCCCTAGACAAAAGACATGGAATGTAATCAATCTCTTTGTCCAGAATCTATGTTTCCCGATTCCTGATTTGTGATGATGTAGGACTTCGAATTGAACACATCAATTTAGTCCTGGCTGGGCCCAGCACATAAGTCAACACCAAATCACCGAGGGGCCCACAGATATCGCTTTTCCTATTAGGGCAAAAGGAACGAATAAACGTTGACTCATATGCTTGTATCTTTTACTCATCAAATTATACATGACAATACGTTTTATAACACCAAGTTACTGATGCGTTTTCGTATCACCAATGCATGACCGACTTGTAAATTGCAACTCATATATCTTCGTTTCAAGATTATAAGATATTATCGTCTCAGTATTACTCGTGATGGATTCCATGAAGTGATACTCTGAGCGAGGGTTTATCCAGTACTCAAATATCAATTTCTTAGTACTCATGAACGTTGCAGTAATTCTATTGCCATGTCTATCCTTAGACAATCTACAATCCAGTTCATGACAGTCTTAATTCACTACTTACTTCCAAAAGTATGAGTGACTGTGGAGTTTGAATAATCTTATTATTCGGGAAGTAAAACATGCAAAAATGAAACACAATAATAAACAATTGACAAAAGGCAGAAACCAAACTTATAAACAATACTTTATTATTTAATCACCAAAAGTCAATTACATTTACTTTGTTACAAGTTTCAGAATAAAACTAATCTAACTACTAAAACTAATATCATCTTTTAGTCCTATGCTCCGAGCATGCTGAATATGCTTAGCCCTACTCAGACCCTTTGTGAGGGGATCTGCTGGGTTATCTTCAGATGACACCCTCTTTACTATAAGATGGCCTTCTTCAACTCTATGTCTGATGAAATGGTACTTTCTGTCGATATGTCTGGTCTTACCATGATCTCTCGGTTCCTTTGTCAAGGCAACCGCTCCTTCATTATCGCAGAACAGTTCCATAGGCTCCTGGATGGTTGGAACAACTCCGAGATCCCCGATGAAGTTCCTCAACCAAGCTGCTTCTTTCGACGCTTCACTTGATGCTATGTACTCTTATTCACAAGTAGAATCAGCCACCGTATTTTGCTTGGAACTCTTCCAAGTAACTGCTCCTCCATTCAGTAAAACACCCAGCCCGACTGAGAACGAAAGTTATCTCTATCCGTCTGAAAGCTGGCATTACTGTAACCATCTACTCTCAAAGTATCACTGCCACCAAGCACAAGGACCCAGTCCTTTGTCCTTCGCAAATACTTGAGTATATTCTTAACTGCTATCCAATGAGCTCTACCTGGGTTTCCCTGATAGCGACTGACCATGCTCAAAGCAAATGCCACATCAGGGCGAGTACATGTCATAGCGTACATGATCGATCCGACAGCGGAAGCATAAGGTACACGACTCATGTCATCTATTTCAACATCTGTACTCGGGCATTGAGTCTTACTCAATTTGGTATTGCTCTAGATAGGTAGCTCTCCCTTCTTGTAATTTTCCATACTAAACCTCTTTAGTACCTTATCCAAGTATGTGCTCTGACTAAGTCCAATTAGTCTTTTCTTTCTATCTCTCAATATTCTAATCCCAAGAATATAGGCAGCTTCTCCAAGGTCTTTCATGGCAAAACACTTTCCAAGCCAAGACTTAACTTCTTTCAAGGTTGGAACGTCGTTACCAATGAGTAATATGTCATCGACATACAACACCAGAAAAGTTACTATACTCCCACTAGCCTTGATATACACACATAACTCATCTTCACTTCTAGAGAAACCAAACTCTTTGACTTTCTCATGGAAAAAAAGATTCCAACTGCGAGATGCTTGTTTCAATCCATAAATGGATTTCTCAAGCTTGCACACTCTATTGGGGAACTTTGCATCAACAAAACCCTCTGGCTGACTCATGTAAACATCTTCAGCCAACTTCCCATTAAGGAAAGCAGTTTTGACATCCATCTGCCAGATTTCATAATCATGAAAGGCAGCTATGGCGAGCAATATCCTAATAGATTTAATCTTAGCCACTGGCGAGAAGGTCTCATCATAGTCAACCCCTGGGGTTTGAGTGAAACCTTTTGCAACCAGTCGAGCCTTGAATGTGTGCACATTTCCATCCATGTCTGTCTTCTTCTTGAAGATCCATTTGCACCCAACTGTCTTACGACCTGGTGCACTATCAACCAAATTCCAAACTTGGTTGTCATACATGGACTTAATCTCGCTGTCTATTGCCTCTTTCCACTTGGAAGCCTCTGGGCCTGCCATTGCTTCCTTATAAGTGACTGGTTCATCTAAGTTTACCAGTGTTCTGTCACTTATGAATGTGTCACCATCTGAAGTAATATGAAAACCATACAACTCAGGTGGCACACTCACCCTAGTGGATCTTCTAAGAGGTAATGAGTTATCGATTGGTTCAACAGGAACTGTTTCCTCTGGTTGAGTGCTAGTGTCATCTAAGGTTCCTTCATTGGCTGACTCTTGAATTTCTTCAAGGTCAATAGTGCTCCCACTGTCCTCTTTGAATATGAGCTCTCTTTCAAGAAAGACTCCTCTTCGTGCTACAAAGACCACGTTCTCACTAGGCCTGTAGAACAAATATCCAAAAGACTGCTTTGGGTAACCAATGAAAACACATTTCTCACTTCTAGCTGCTAGCTTGTCATGAGTCTCTCGTCTTACGAAAGCTTCACAACCCCAGACTTTAATATGTGCTAACGAGGTAACTTTCCCTGTCCACATTTCGTGAGGTGTTTTGGCAACCTTCTTTGTAGGGACAAGATTGAGGATGTGGGCGGCTGTCTCTAAGGCATACCCCCAGAAGTGAATGGGAAGCGAAGCCCAACTCATCATAGAACGAACCATGTCTAACAAGGTTCGATTACGCCTCTCAGCTACACCATTTAACTGTGGTGTCCTAGGAGGAGTCAATTGTGAGAGTATCCCACATTCTTTTAGATAGTCGTTAAACTCGATACTAAGATACTCCCCGCCTCTATCGGATCTAAGTATCTTTATCTTTCTGCCCAATTGATTTTCGACTTCATGCTTAAACTCTTTGAACTTTTCATAAGTTTCTGACTTATGCTTGATCAAGTAGATATATCCATATCTGCTATAATCGTCAGTGAAAGTCACATAGAATCGATTAGCATCTCTTGTAGTTGATCTGAATGGGCCACACACATCTGTGTGTATGAGATCCAACAGACCTTCACCTCTTTCACAAGACCCTGTGAATGGTGATTTTGTCATCTTTCCCAAAAGACAAGATTCACACATATCATCTGATTTTAGGTCAAATGATTCCAACACTCCATCCTTTTGGAGTTGGGCTATGCGTTTCTTGTTAATGTGTCCAAGACGACAATGCCACAAGCATGCCTTGTCTACACTATTAGACAAGTCAATATTAAGTACACTATTTCCTAAGCTATCAACACAAGTCACTGTTTCATACACACCATCACAAGGTAAAGCTTCAAACATAAAAACACCATTCTTATAAATAGAAATTGAACCATTCAAATCATTAAAAGAATATTTGAAACCTTGTCTCAACAATGCATGAAATGAAATAATGTTTCTCGTCATCTCAGACGAATAGCAACAATTTATTAAATCTAATCTAACATCATTGCTAAGCATAAGCTGATAAACTCCGATCTTGGTCACTGGTGAAGACTTTCTGTTTCCCATGATCAAGTTTATCCTTCCTCGCTCTATCTCCTCACTTTCCTTTAGTCCCTGCAAATCAGAACATATGTGAAAACCACATCCTGTATCAAGGACCCATGAACGAGAAGATAATGAGTTATTAGCAGAAATAGTGTAAATACCTGCCGAAGATGGCTTCACTTTGCCATCCTTGATATCTTGCAGATATTGTGGGCAAGATCTCTTCCAATGCCCTTTTTGATTGTAGTAAAAGCAAACGGCCTCTTTTGGATCAGAAACATGGGGAGTGGAACCATTGGGCTTAGCCTTTGGGCCATTACTAGACGACCCAGCTTGAGCCTTGCTCTTCCAGTTTTGCTTGGGAGGACCTTTCCTCTTTTTCCCCTTTCCCTGTCCAATAGCCAACACAGGGGCACTTGTAGGCGTGGATGGTATACTTTTACCCTTCATTCCTGCCTCAGCTGTCTGCAACAAGTTGTGCAATTGGGCCAAGGTCTGCTCAGTATTGTTCAAATGGTAAGTTAGAATAAACTGACCATAACAATCAAGTAGTGAGTTCAAGACCATGTCAATGGCCAATTCCTCATCAAAGTGAATGTTGAGCTTGACCAAACGCAATATGTAGCGTTGCATTCTTTGCACATGTGACACAACCGACTCCCCCTCTTTCATCTTGCAAGCCATGAGTGACTTGACTACTTTAAACTTTTCTTGACGAGCTCGCTTATGGTACTTTTCCATAAGGTCCTTGTTCATCTCGAAAGGCCAGTAGGCCTCATAGTACCTCTGCAGTTCTGGGGACATGGTTGCCACCATGATGCATGCCACTTTGGTAGCATCATCGTAATGTTTCTTGTAGGCAGCTAGATCTTCAGGAGTAGCTTCAGACTCATCAAGCTCTTTGAGCTCTTTTTCAAGAACATATTCTTTGTTCTCAAAACGAAGAGCCATATTGATGTTGCGTATCCAATCGTTATAGTTAGAGCCATCCATAACGACTTTGGAGCAGATATTGAGCAAAGAAAAGTTTTGGTTGGAGGAGGATGAAGCAGAAGTGTTTCCAGGAGTAGACATCTGAAAAGAAAGAAAGTTTTAAGTTAGATTTCAAGATACCTCAATATAATAACCCAAAGATAAAATATCAAGGTTAGGATCCAACTATGAAGATTCACAACTTAGAAATGGGATGCCGAGATCCAAGTGTAAATTTCATAAAGGTAGGTGAATGACGATTCACCAATTCCACCATTAGACGAAACAAACGAAGTGAAATTCCTAATTCTTTTGAGATACATTGAAACTATTCAATGGCATGTTTTAATCTCAGATTATGCTCTTCTATTTATGACTGGGATGCCGAGGATCACAAACAAGATGTGAATAACCATGCAAATGTGCTTGGTAACCTCATTGTCTTTATCATTAACTATTGATGTGCTGGTAAACCACACACGCTCCATCAAAATGACAATTATGAGATACCCATTACTACTCTTTATTAGTGCCCTTTAGTGTGCTGGTTAACCGCACACGCTCCACACACGCTCCACTAACGACCAATAAACCACACACGCTCCATCAAAATGACAATTTCGATTAGGGTTCTTTGGAGGCTAGGGTTTTCGAAAAAACCCTTTTATCCAAAACCCTAGAAATCGAAAATTTGGCCTTTAGGGTTTAATAGCTATAAACCCTAATTTGCAATTCAACAATTATAGCAATTCAATTTAAAACAAACAATGGCTCTGATACCACTGATGGGTTTTATGTAAAACAAATAAACTAGAAAACAATTCCTAAGTTCACATGCAACCTACTTTGGATCTATGTTTTAACTATTGAACATATAACTTTGAATTGCAAAATAAGAACCCTAGAGGAGATAGGCTAATTTCGAAATTAACAAACTAGGGTTTAGGAGTTACATACCTTTCAATTGTTATAGCAAACAATTGATAATCCTCTTGATCTTGATCTTGATCTTCTTGGAAGCTTAGCACCACAAATGTAATGCCTCTAATGGAATCACACCCAAGAACTAGCAAGAAGGAAACTTGGAGGAGAGAGGATGGAGAGAGTATGTAATTTTGGCCTTAGGGTTTCTTCCAAAGAAATCAGTGACCTCAAATGTGAGCCAGGAGGCTCCTTAAATAGCTGAGGGATCTAGGGTTTAGGAAAACCCTAGTTATCCTTTGCTTAGGGCCTAAGCAAGATCCAAAGGCCTTATTTGGACCCCTTGGACGAAATCTCTAGGGTTTCCCCTAAGAATTTCGTCGACCTCCTTCCAAGGGGTTTCTGGATCCTTCCACTCAACTATTAGTTAATTGCAAACTAGTCCCTACACTTTATAATTAATTCTTTTAACCCCAAAATTAATTCTGATTAATTTCTGGCTAACTATTAATTAAACATAATGATTTCTAATTAATATATTAATCTTTTAACATATTAATAAATCATTTATATATATTAATTTATTAATCTTATAAATTAATATCTCTCCTTTCATAATTTCCTTGTCTAGTTGCTAGGTTGAGGGTAACCCAAAAGGACTGTGCTGCTATCAATTCAAGTACATACCAATTATAGTTATGGGCTTAGACACCTAATCCAACAATACTCCCACGTACGCCCATCATACGTGGGCGCCTCTGTGGCCATCTTGAGAGCCAATACGCCCAACGTACTCATAGAGTACGCCTAACATACTCGTCTAGGGACCAATTTTGCAAATATTTTTATATAATAACGGCTTAAAGGGAAAACCAGAAAATACAGTGTAACATTAATATTTTACTTTTTTTTTTCTTATAAATTTAATTTTCTGAATTGTTAGATCTTCATTTTTGTTTATTTTTCTAAATAAACTCATGTAATACATGGGTCTATTTTTTATTTTTATTTTTAAAAACATAAAGCCTAATTTAATATTTATAAGATTTATTTAAGCAAAGAAAAAGCAAAAAGCAGGAGAGAAAAGAAATCCAAATGAGTTGTCTTAGTTTAAACATAAGGGGTATTGGCGAGGTACACAAGATCTCCTGGGTAAGACATTTAAAAAACCAAAATCATCTCTCCTTTATCGGATTACAAGAAACGCAACTATCAGATTCAGATAACATTAATGTGTTGGGGCTCCATGGACCATGGTTTCTTTACAATTCACGCTACAGGCAGGTCTGGAGGACATGTAAGCACGTGGATAACCGTATTTACAAAGTGGAAGATATAATCAAAACCATGCATTTCTAAATCACCATTGGAACCTAGATGATAATTCAGGAGAGGATGATAATGGCTAATGTCTATGGTACACAATGATCAGCCCTTCAACTGCGTATGCATTCAATCGATTCATTGGTGAAGCAGAACTATTCGACCTTCGTATGGGTGGACACATGTACACTTACTTCTGTCAAATGGATTTAAAGATGAGCAAGCTAGAATGTTTCCTTACGAGCCCTAAATTCATGGATCAATTAGCCTCTGCCTTTGTGATGGTCCTACCCCGGGAGCTCTCAGACCACTACCCAATCCTTCTCCATACTTCGACTCAAGATTTTGGGAGACCTCCTTTTAGATTCTTCAACTCATGGATGAATCGGGAAGGATTTGATAAAGTTGTTACTGAAACCTGGGCTACTTTTGTTGGGTATGGGATCCCTAACATGTTTCTACTAGCAAAACTAAAATATCTAAAAATGAAATTAAGAAATAGAGAATAACTGAGTTCCCAAAGGAGAAGATAGAGCTAAAAAAATCTAAAACAAACAATCCACGAACTTGACATAGTTGTGGAGAATCGAAACTTAAGTAATGATGAGATATAGGAGAGAAGTGTGGGCTTTCAGAAAATCGTTGATTTGGAGAGGATGGTCATTCTTGATCTTAAACAAAAATCAAATATAAAGTGGGCAGTTGACTGGGATGAAAACACTCGTTTTTTTCATGGGTACTTTAATAATAAGAAGAATAAAAATCAAATCCATGGTCTAATAATCAATGGTGAATGGAATACAGATACAAAAGAAATCAAGAAAGATGTATTTTACTTCTACAGCAACAAATTCCATGAGAAATGGCCATCAAGACCAAAGCGTCTCAATCATAGATTTCGTTCATTAAGTACATATGTTAGTAACATGCTTGAGGCCCCTTTCAGTATTGAAGAAATTGAATCTACAGTCTGGGCGTGTGGGAATGAGAAGGCCCTAAGACCTGATGGATTTAGTTTCAAATTCATCAAAAAACTCTGGGATTTACTAAAGGCAGATATATTCTCATGCGTAAAACATTTTGAGATACACGGGCAGGTCAATATGGGATGTAACTCATCCTTTATAACACTGGCTCCAAAAGTAAAAGACCCACTCAAGCCAGGTGATTACCGACCAATCAACCTCATTGGTTGTATTTAAGATTATATCGAAGACACTTCCAAATCGATTGAAATGAGTCATTGGGCACAACATCGATGAAGTATAGTCGGCATTTGTAGAGGGAAGAAACATACTTGATGAACCACTTATAGTCAATGAACCATATTCATGGGCAAAAAAGGTGAAAAAAATCCTTCATTTCAAAGTCGACTTCGATAAGGCATTTGACTCTGTAAACTGGGAGTACCTCGATTCCCTCCAAAACCAAATGGGATATGGTGAGAAATGGAGTAAATGGGTTAAAGGTTGCCTTGTATCTGCTAGAGCTTCCGTCCTTGTGAACGGTTCTCCCATAATGGAGTTTTCCATGGAAAAGGGGGTTAGGCAAGGTGACCCCCTTATCCCCCTTTCTATTCATTATCGTCATGGAAGACCTAAACATTGATATGAAATCGGTGTGTGAAAAAAGGAATCTTCAAAGGTATCACAATCCCATATGGTGAGGCGAAAATATCACATCTGTTTTACGCAGATGATGCCCTTCTTGTGGGTGAATGGAGTAGAAGTAACAGAAGGAACCTTGCCCGAATCCTAAGATGTTTTCATGTGACTTCCGGATTAAAAGTGAACTTCTAAAAATCAAAGGTATTTGGTATTGGTGCAAGTACACAAGAGGTGGCTAGATGGGCGACTTCATTGAGATGTGAACCACAACATTCCCCTTCACTTACTTGGGAGTTCTTATAGGAGCAAACATGAAATTAAAAAAATATTGTAAGCTAGTGATTGAGAAGTTCCATGCTAAACTCTACACATGGAAGGCCAAGACACTTTCCTTTGGGGGTCGGATGACCCTGATCAAGTCAGTTTTGGGGAACCTCCCAACATTTTATCTTTCTTTGTTTACTGCTCCTATCGAGGTGTTAAACATGCTTGAATCTATTAGAAGAAGGTTCCTTTATGGAGCTCATGAGGAAAAGATGAAAGTACATTGGGTATCTTGGGAAAAGGTCAAACCTCCAAAAGAAATGGGTGGATTGGGAATTGGATCGCTGAGAGCTCTAAACCTTGCCTTGATCATGAAATGGTGGTGGAGGCTTAAGACGGGTCCCTCACAATTATGCGATCGAGTGATTAAAGGAATTCATAAATTACAGAATAAACCATCGAATGTCATCTCAAGAAAAGCCATTCGAGGGGTACGGAGGAATGTAGCTGGAATCAAAGATGATCTCAAAGAACTGGGGATTGATATGGATGTAGTACTAGTTAAGCAGATGGGTAAAGGAGATAACACTTTATTCTTGTCTGACTAATGGATAGGGACATAACCCCTAAAACTAGTATTCTCGACTGTGTACCAACTGGAGAGGTACAAAACGTGTAGAGTTGCATATCGAATTCAGGTTGGTCGACACACCTGGAGGTGGAAAGCAGCCCCTTCCTCGGCTGACCAGGTAAACGAATTGCAGTCATTATCCTCACTGTTAGGAACTTTTCAACCCTTGACAGCGGTGGATAGATGGCGATGTGGGATATCATTGGATGGCATGTATCATGTTGATGTACTTAGGCAATTGATTGAAAGACCAACAACAATGGTCTCAACAAAAAACATTGACTGGATTGGAGAGATACCTATTAAAGTTCAATGTTTCATATGACCTATGTATTAGGGGAGAATTCTAACGTTAAGGGAACTAATGAAGATGGGATTAATCAAAGTTTCCTCATCATATACCTATTGTAGCTCATAAGATGAAGATGCGAGCCATGTCCTCATTAAGTGCCCTTTTGCAACAATTGTGTGGAAATGCGTCCTATGATGGTGTGACATTCCGACACCATCCCAATTCTCATCTGTTCTTGATATCATTGAATTTGCTAAGGGGTGGGAGAACATTCAAAGGAAGAGAAATACGATGATCAATATATGTTATGGAACGTTATGGTGGATTTGGAAGGCAAGGTGTGACAAGAACCTTCATGTTAACCAGACAAAAGTGGTGGATAACATCAAATCGCAGGTCTTCACGTGGATCTAATATCGAAAGGCGAAGTCCAGTTACAATTGGTGTGATTGGTCTAGTTGGCCATTTTATTGCATGTAATATGTAATTGTTTCTTTTTCACTCATGTTATGTACTCTATTCTCTCTTACTGCTCGGTTTAGTTACTTCTTGGACGGGAGTAAGTTTTTCATATAATATATTTTCCGTTTCCAAAAAAAAAACTTGGTTGATATATATATATATATATATATATATATATATATATGTATATGTATATGTATATATATATATATATCTTACTATATTATTATACAAACTTACTATTTCTAAAAATAGATTTAAGACGTTCAAAATTTTAAGCTGATAGTACAAGTTTCAAATGCATTTGTTAGGAAAACTTGGTGTAAAACGTGAATTGTGGATATATAGCTTTGACTTAATCAAGTAAGATTCAATTTCCAAACTCAGTCCACAAAAACGGATGTAACCTAGAGTCTCCCTTCACGCTTGAGACCAAGTCATCAACACAAATCCCCCGATTTCGATCACTTTTCCCTCTATCTCGGGCTCATCCCCATATATCCCAACGTCCAATCTTCACAGCCACCTCTCTCTCCCAAGGATCGTCTTTACTGTTCTATCGTCTTCGTCCTATCTTAGCCAGATCCCGAAACCAGTAACCTTCACCACTACCACCTCCATCCCTCTTTCTCTATCCAAAAAGTATAAGGTAGGAACAAACGTATAATGTGTTTTCGTCATTTGATTTTCCAGGTTCGATTTTATTTTCCACTTTGTTGCCTGTATTTATCATTGCATAATGGATTTTGGATGACTGTTGTTCAACATATTCTAATTTTGTGAAAAGTTGGTTTAATAGCCATTCTAGAACGGTTAATGATTTTTAGTTTATATTTTTGCATCTCAGTTTATCATATGTGGGTTGTCCATGGCTTGATAAGTGCGTTTTTGAAATACTTTTAGTATCTATTGTTCTTAACATCCCCTCTTATTGGGTTAACTTAATAGTAGAAGCTGTAGAGATAAAGTGCCCCACCTTAGCGTTATGGTTGATATAGACCTTCAAAGTGCCTTTGGACCTCTTAGGTAATTAGTTTTTGAGTTGTACTAAGAAAAATAGGTTCCACAATAGTATATGGTCACATTGTAGCCTATTCCATGCGTGTGTTTAACTGCCTTTGTGTTTTTGGATCTGTTGGATTTAGAGATATGAGTTTGAGTTTATGCTTTTCTTATAAGCTTTGTGACTATTGAAAGTATTTGCATTTTGAGTTTTTTCCTTTTTTTTTCTTTGTCTCCAGTTGGGTTACAAAATCAGATTGTGGCTTCTTAGCTTTTTTAATCAGAATTTTGTGATGAATCTTTGAGTGGGTTTTTGTTTTGAAAGGAAGAAACCTTAGTCTTTAAATATTGACCTTGAATCTATGTTATTAAGGCAAAGATTGATGTATGTGGTACGAATACGATTAACAACTTGGATAATAATTATATATTGACTTTGGTTTTAATGGCAATACATCTTATTACCTTCTTATTAATAAAATTTTTTTGTTAGAATCGGCCACTTAGAGCTGATGAATCTTGGAATCTCTAGAGGATTTCAAGAATGGAAAGGGTGATGTAGTCTCCTTTGGTCAATTTATTGATCTTTTTATAATCGTTATATCATTAATAGTTTATCTAAAAATTAAATATCAATGTAGTGTGCTCAATATGTTTTTATAGGTGGATACAACTTGCTTATATAGAGTAGGTACACTGCTCACTTGATTCTCAAGGAGCTTGAGGATACATTTGGGTTTATACTGTATGATCTTAAGGCTAAGACTTCTTTGAGTCACTTGTAAGTCCTTGCACGTATATCTATTGAAAACTTAAATATGGATGGTGAAAATGGTTTATTTCTTCCGATGGTTTGCTTCAAAGTGTAAATTCTGATTTTGAATTCCAAATTTGAACAATATATATATATATATATATATATATATATATATATATATATATATATATATATATAGGGTTAGGTTATTGTGTTCTAACTATCTATTGTGTGCATGTATGATTGATTCTGAACCTAACTCTCTCTCTCTCTCTCTCTATATATATATATATATATATATATATATATATATATATATATATATATATATATATATATATTTGGATTTGTATATTTGTTATTTTAATGTAAACACAACAATGTTATGCATGTTTGTTGTTTGATTTAGTGGAATGGTTTTCAATATTTTCTATTCAGATGAGGTTAAAAGTGGTTTTTTCTGTATGGTGAAAACTTAAAATTAAGTATCAATATAATTTATTGTTAAAAAATAAGTATCTTTTAAAGTGGGTATTATTATTACTTCATATTTCTTTTAATTTTTTTGTCAACTATATCGTTTACTGATATTTCCTTTTAATTTTTATCAACTATTTTGTTGACCGATGTTTGTTTTTAACCTCCTTACTAATAATATGGACGGTCGAAGTTTCGTGACAGAACCGGCACGACACTGCGTGATGTAAATAGTGAATTTACGATAGAGGACTTTTTAGCCCTAACAAACTGAACGAAAGTCATAGTGTTCGTTAAACCGAGAGCGTGCAAAAAAAGAACGCCCAAATCTGACTTTGTATGAGGAAGTTATGATTTTTCTAAGTTTCGGATCAGCAGTGCATTGCCCGAAGTTCGAATTGTAGATCGAACGATTTTTAGCCGACACAACCTAAACGAGAATCGAAGATCTCGTCAACAGGAGCTCAACGATAAAAAGAATGACGAAAACGGAGTCCGTATGAAGAAGTTATGAGTTTTACACGGTCGTTTAACAGTGTAATCTTCTTATACTATTAAATTTAAAAATTGGTCGAGAATTAGCCGACAAAGTCTAAACTAAAGTCGTAGAGTACGGTCCCGTCTACGCGTGGATATAAAGTACGTCGAAAACGGAGCTCGTATGCTAAAGATACGAATTTTAGAAGTCGAGTGTGCAAATTGCGAGTCTGGTCTGAAGGGTACGCCCAACGTAACCGAAGGGACGCCCTGCGTACAAAGAAGGTGTAACGACCCAATTTTACAAAGAAAAATTTCATTATATTTTTTTTTTCCTTTTAAAACCAAAGCCAATCCCCTAAACCATAAAATCCCAAAACATTTATTTTCAAATCAACATTCATTACTTCATTGTTTTCCTTTTTAAAACATTAGAGGGTCCCAAACACATCAAAAGAGAGATAGAGTGCACGCCACGTCATCACGCCTTGCCCTTGCCCTTAGGCTCAGAAGTACCTGAAACAAATCAACAACCTGTAAGCGAAATGCTTAGTGAGTTTCCCAGAGCATACCACACAGATTCGCATACATATATCCTGATAGCTAAAAAAATAAGCTATAAACATGCCACAGAAGCTATGTAATACGATTCAACAAGAGTGCCATGGGCTACCCCACATGGTCTTTACCTAGGACCGCCATGGGCTACCCCACATGGTCTTTACCTAGGACTGCTATGGGCTACCCCACATGGTCTTATATCCAATGCCACGGGCTCCCCCCGGGGTCTTCCATACCAACATAATATCACACAACATATTAATTCATAAATGAATAACACACACATAACATGATCACATAATGGGCCGGCCTTGGTGCCGTAGACCCATAGTTATGGTGAGAAGACTCACCTCCATCCAATGAATACAATTACTGACCTCCCAATAATCCGCAACCTACCAAGCTGAATAATAACAATAATATATAATCAATGATAAGACCTTAAATTACCCAAGGAAAGGCCCAACCTTCAAACTCTACCCCCAAGGCCCAATTACCCCTTTCTTCCAAATTGGACCCCAAAATCCAAGTCCAATATCCTTAATGGGCCCCTTGGCCCAATAAGGCCCAACCAATAAGTCCTTGGCCCAAACAGATGAAAAGGCCTCAAGCTTATAGAGTCCAAACAAGCTCATCAGCTAAATGAGGCCCAAAGGCCCAAAGGCCCAAAACAGATTAGGGCCCATCTGAGCTGCGTACGCCCAGCGTACCTCCCTGGTACGCGCAGCGTACTGAGGGTCTAGTGACTACGCGCTGCGTACAGACAGTTACACCCAGCGTACAAACGTATTAAGCACTTTTCCCATTAAGTGCTTAATGCTCGAATCTCTCACGTCCAAAAGCTAGATCTAAGATTGAAAAGATGTCCCAAGGCATAAAGTTGGCAACTTTATGCCCTTGCATGTCTCATACACTCCCAACCACCCCATTAAGACCTTTTCAAGGTCTTTTACCCAACCATGAGGTCACAACTCTCATCAAGCTTCCATTTGTATACTTCTAAATGACCAGGGGACCTCAGATCTGACTTTCATATCAAAAGGGAAGGCTTAACTCAACAAAAGAGGTCCAAAGTTCATAAAAGGGACAAACCACCAAAACCCTAGCTAGATCTAAAGATTAGAAAGGAAAGATGCAAGCTTTTTACCTCCAGAAGCTTTACAAGATGCTTTTGGTGAAGGATCTTGAAGCACCCTCTTGATCCAAGATTGCTTGACCACCCCTTCTTCTTGAAATACACACAAAAAGGCCACAAATGCACTCTTTAAGGCCTAAGAATGATCTCACAAGGTTTCCAGGAGTATATGGACGTTCTAGGGCTGTGGAGGCTCTCTAGGGTTTAGTCCAAGGGACTTAAAGTTGTTTAAATTGGCCTCAAGTCCGGAAAAATTAGGGTTTGCGTCCCTGGCGCGTACGCCCCACGTAACTCAAGGTACGCCCGGCGTACCCTGAATTCCCCGCGACCATTTTTATGCGGTACGCTAAGAGTACACTTAAGTACGCCCAATGTACTTAAGGGACCAATTATGCAAACTTATCATTTCTTAGGGTTTCAGGACATACCAGAATTTTGGATGTTACAGAAGGTACGCCCCACGGTTTGACCTTTTGTGCGGTTCCGAAGCGAATACGTAGCCCCAGCAGAAGACCGACGCGTGCCCCCTTACGCCCCGCGTAGGTCCGAGGTACGCCGAGCGTACCGAGGCCTCGCACGGCTATAAAAGGGCTGCGAAGGCAGCTCGTTTTCACCCATTCTTTCAACCTTCTTTCTTACTCTACTCTCTCTAGACTATCCTAACTCCCCCCGAAGCCTAGGAAACCTTTCTAGCTCCAGAAGGAAGCCCCGGGAGCCCGAAGGCTCCAAGAAGCGAAGTGCTGTCCGAATCACTCTGTATCAGGTGAGTGTATAGTCACTTTCATCTTACACATAGATATGAAGTATTTTTTATAAATTATGTGCTATATGTATATATATGTTATCTGTTTACCTGAGATGTTTGCTGGATGAAAGATCCATACTTCTTTCCTTCATATCTACACTTTCTCATCTCACATCTAAACTGTGTACTTTGATATCTATGTTGGATGAAAGATCTGAACTTCTTTCCTTTAGATCTGAACTTTTTCTTCAGATCTAGACGTATATGTATTTTATGCTTTGAAAGTTATGTTGGATGAAAGATGTAAACATTATTTTTTCAGATCTAGACCGTATATGTATTTTATGCTTTGAAAGTTATGCTGGATGAAAGATGTAAGCTTTGTTTTACAGATCTGGACCATGTATGTATTTTATATCTACAAATATGTTGGGTAGAACATGGGTAGATGAAATAGATGATGTGTGATAAAATGAGAGAGGCCTCGATGTTTAGGATGATCCAGTCGTCTAGCGGAGTATAGATGACGACCATGGACTTTTCTAGGCAGTCCAGTGGAACGCTAGCAGGCTCGCAACCTGTAGGTGTTTTTGAAGATGTACTCCATCCCCCCCATGGTTGCCTTACGGACACATAGGGCTGAGGAATCCCCTTAGCAGTAGTGCCCATCCCGATGAAATTACTTAGAATAGGTCCCTTATAATAGATGCTTTAGGGACGTAAAGTGAGGATAACGGGAAGGGGTAATCGGGTTAGTGATTTGATGAAAATAAATAATGAACTTATTATTGTGGGTTGAAAACCCTATATGCTCACCAGGCTCCCCAGCCTGACCCACTCAGTTTTTGTATTACAGGTAGTGGCAAAAGCATAGTTGGATGACTTGACGAGAGATTATAGATTTTATGCCAGTAGAAAATAAACGGAATGTTGTAAGGCCTATATTGTTTTAAGGCCAATTTTGTTTTATGGCCTATGATGTTATGTTTCTGCTTTTGATATGTATTAACGATGACATCCTAGGTTTTGTAATGTAATGAAAATACATTTTCTTTAAGAAATGTTTTGATAAATTTTTATCATATTTTGTTTTGGGAACAAATTCCGCAACACTTTTCTTAAGAACTTACTCTGATTTTTATTAAAAAGCATAAACGAAATTGGACTTTTCTGGCCGTAAAAATGGGGATGTCACTGTTGGTATCAGATCATTAGTTTAAGCGAACTAGGAATTTGTAGGATTTGTAGACTTAAACTTAGAATGCTAAGCGATGATCGTGAGATGAGTGTCTTCCATATTTTAGACATGAGCACTAGTTTATTTTAGGAAAGATGCCTAAAATGCTTTTATGTGCTAAATGCTTTATGCTTTCCTTATGTGCTATTATTTGTTCGGATCTATGGTCTGTTGCCGACCGGATCCGGAAACCTTATGTGTTTAGGATTCTAAGCGTTTGAATACGATATTAGAACTAGCATGTAACGTTTCGGAGTGATAAGGGGAATTTAAAAGTCTATCGTGAATAAAGATCTAAATTCACCTACTTTGGTGTATAGATCGAAATGGAAAGAACCCGAAGTGGAGCTGGAAACGCAAATGGAAACAGGAATCAGCAGCCTCAACCCCAAGGGATTGAGAAAATGCCAATCGTAGAAACTGCACCCGAGCCAGTCACTATGGCCGGAGTACAAGCCATGATTCGGGCAATGATGGCTGAACAAAAGGGAAGAGATGAGACAATTGTTGCTGAATAACAGAAATGAACCTTCGATGCCTGTTGAGCAACCAGAACTGAATGAAGAAGAGTCTGCAGAAGGGAATAACAGCCGTACTGTCAGTCAGGTGGAACCCCCGGTGATCAGGAGGGACAACCATGATGAAGGAGTTAAGAGGAATGAATGCAAGTATAAGGACTTCACAACTTGGAAGCCATCAACCTTCACGGGGAAGGAGGATCCAATTGGAGTCATGGACTGGATATCGGAGATGGAATTGGCTTTCATAACATGTGGTTGCAAAGGCAAGCTACAGACCACATTTGCAGTGCGTCAGTTCAGAGGTGGCGCTGTTCGCTGGTGGAACACTCTGGGGAAGAACCTAAGCCCCAATGAGCCACTGCAGCTGACTTGGGCAGAATTTTTGGTACACTTCAAGCGCAAGTATTGCTCAACCCAAAATCTGCTCGAGCTAGAGAACCAATTCCTGACATTGAATAAGGGAAACATGTCCGTTGATGAATACACCAATGCCTTCACTGACAAAATGGAATTTTCTTTGCGCACCGTTCCAGACGAGCTGACGAAAGTTGATAAGGATACAAAGTGACTTCCATGGGAGTACGCTGTCCCAGTTCGCCAGGCACCTACTCTGGAGGCAGCTATCTGGGCTGCCAAGTCTGTTGAGGAAATGATCAAGGGAATAGCCGCCAGCAAGGTTGAGGTTGGCGAAGAGAGGAAGTTTGATGGGTCGTCAAAATCTAACAAGAAGAACAAGTCTGGTTCAAAGAAATCTGGAGGAGGAGGAAACGAAGCAAAGTGGTGCGAAATGTGTAAAAGGAAACACTCGGGGAAATGTAGCGAGGAGGTGACTTGCTACAAATGTGGAAGGACAGGGCATTACGCCAACGAGTGCACATCCACCAAGAGGGTGTGCTATGGATTGCCCGAAGAAGAAGGAGGCGGCAAGGCCCAATGTCCCACCGAAGCCAAAAGCGAGAGCTTTCCAAATGACCCTGGAAGCCGTGAAGGAAGCAACAGACGTCGCTTCAGGTACCTTTCTTGTAAATCGATTGTCTTCCAATATATTGTTTGATTCTGGATAAAATTACTCCTTTATATCACATAAATTTGGTGGAAGACTAGTATTGCCTATAGAAAAACTTGATGATGCTCTAGTTGTAGAAGTTGCCAGTGGAAAATTCATAACTGTTAGCGATTGCATTAGGAATATCGTCATCGAATTGAACGGAAATGAATTCCACGAGGAGTTGTTGCCTATTGAGCTAAATGGTTTCGATATCGTACTGGGAATGGATTGGCTTAGCGCCAATGATGTCGAGATACTGTGCAAGAAGAAGATAGTAAGAGTAAACCCGCCTGGAAAAGAGTCATTTGTGGTCTACGGGGACAAACGTAGAATGAATTCTAGAATCATTTCCCTAATGAAAGCCAGAAAATGTTTGTCCAAAGGATGCACATCATACTTGGCATTTGTGATTGATGCTAATAAAGAGAATAAGGAGATGCAAAATATACCAGTGGTGTGTGACTATCCGGAAGTCTTTCCCGAAGATCTTCCTGGATTGCCGCCACATAGACAAGTGGATTTCCGAATAGACTTGTTACCGAGAACAACACCAATAGCAAAAGCACCATACCGATTAGCACTAACGGAGATGAAGGAGCTTATGACGCAACTTCAGCAGTTGTTGGACAACGGTTTCATTAGACCTAGTTCATTGCCCTGGGGAGCTCCGGTGTTATTCGTGAAGAAGAAAGATGGAAGCATGAGGATGTGCATAGATTACAGAGAGATGAACAAGGCAACGGTGAAGAACAAGTACCCATTTCCGCGGATTGATGACCTTTTCGATCAGCTGCAAGGTTTGAGTTATTTCTCCAAGATCGATCTTAGGTCAGGTTATCATCAACTGATGGTGAGAGAGCAGGATATTGATAAAACCGCATTCAGAACGAAGTACGGACACAATGAGTTCTTGGTTATGTCGTTTCGACTAACCAATCCTCCAGCAGCATTCATGGATTTGATGAACAGGGTTTGTAAACCGTTCCTCGATAAATCCGTAATAGTTTTCATAGATGACATTCTGGTTTACTCAAAAAGCGAACAGGAGCATGGAAAGCACCTGCGAGAAGTGCTAGAAGTTTTGTAGAAGGAGAAGCTGTACGCAAAGTTCTCCAAGTGTAATTTTTGGATTCGAGAAGTCCAATTCTTGGGTCACGTGGTTAACCAAGAAGGGATCATGGTTGACCCAGCAAATATTGAAGCTGTAATGAAGTGGGAACGACCAAAAAGTCCCACACAGATCCGAAGCTTTCTAGGATTAGCTAGATATTACCGAAGGTTTATCCAAGGCTTTTCTTCGATAGCTGCTCCATTGACAGCTTTGACTCATAAAGGAGCCATTTATACTTGGAATGAGAAACACGAGGAAGCATTTGAGAAGCTAAAGAAGAAGTTATGTGAAGCACCGATTCTTTCTCTGCCCGAGGGAGTTAAAGACTTCGCAGTCTATAGCGATGCATCTGGAGTTAGGTTAGGTTGCGTTCTGACCCAAAGGGATAAGGTGATAGCATATGCATCGAGACAATTGAAAGAACACGAAAAGAACTACCCTACTCATGATCTGGAGTTGGCAGCGGTGGTATTTGCACTAAAGATATGGAGGCATTATCTTTACGACACGAAGTGCAAGCTTTTCACTGATCATAAGAGTCTTCAATATCTCTTTGATCAAAAAGAGTTGAATATGAGGCAACGACGCTGGCCAGAGTTTCTTAAGGATTACGATTGCAAGATACTTTACCACCCTGGTAAAGCAAATGTCGTAGCCGATGCTTTAAGCCGAAAAATGAGCCTTGAAAGGAAAAGGCCAAGAGCATTGAGAATATAAGTTGTCTCGACTATTGTGGAAAGTATCAAGAAAGCACAGGAAGAAGCTTCAGAGAAAAATGATCAAAAGGAAGAGCGTTTGGGCAAAACGCTGGTGTTTGGTACGAATAATCAAGGGTTAAAGGTATTCCAAGATAGGATTTGGGTACCTAAGACGGGAGGAATAAGAGATCTTCTAATAGAAGAAGCTCACAAGACCGTGTACTCGATTCATCCCGGCAAGACAAAAATGTATAGGGATCTGAAACCCTACTACTGGTGGCCGACGATGAAGCTCGATGTTGCGAAGTATGTGGCAGAGTGTGTAACATGTGCAAGAGTTAAGGCGCAGCATCAAAAACCACATGGGAGTTTAGAACCTTTACATGTACCCATGGTTAAATGGGAAGACATCACCATGGATTTTGTCACTAAACTGCCCAAAACGAAGGACGGTCACGACATGATTTGGGTGGTCGTTGATCGGTTCACTAAGAGTGCACACTTCCTAACAGCCAATGAAAGATGGTCTATAGATAAGCTCACCAATGCTTATGTAAAGGAGGTGGTAAGACTTCACGGTGTTCCTTTAACGATTGTATAAGATCGTGATAGTCGTTTCACGTCAAGGTTTTGGAGAAGTCTACAAGAGGACTTGGGTACGAAGTTGTGTTTGAGTCTAGCTTATCATCTGCAAACCGATGGTTAGAGCGAAAGAACGATTCAAACGTTGGAGGATATGCTAAGAGCGTGTACCCTAGAGTTCCAAGGTAATTGGGATGAACACTTACCTCTGGTAGAGTTTTCCTACAACAATAGTTACCATGCGAGCATTAAGATGGCACCTTATCAATCTTTGTATGGACAAAAGTGTCGCACGCCGTCTTGTTGGCTTGAAGCTGGAGAAAGTAGTTTATGGGCCCCAAAATAGTCCATCAGACTGCTGAGAAGTTAAAGGTGATCAGGGAAAGGATGTTAGCAGCTCAGGATCGCCAGAAGAGCTACGCTGATAAGAAGAGACGACCGATGACGTTCGAAGTTGGGGATTCAGTTTTGCTCAAAGTCTCACCGTGGAAGGGACTTATAAGATTTGGGAAAAGAGGAAAGTTAAGTCCAAGGTTCATTGGACCGTTCAAAGTTCTTCAAAGGATTGGGAACCAAGCTTACAAGCTCGAATTACCCAAAGAACTAGATGGTATTCATAACACATTCCATGTGTGTTATTTGAGGAAGTTCACAGGAGAAGTTCCCGACATAATTCCAATTTCAGAGTTCAGGATGGATGAGAATAAGAGACTAATCGAAGAGCCCGAGGCGATTGTTGAATGTAAGAAAAAAAAGTTGCAACGCAAGATGGTCGACTTAGTGTTTGTATGATGGAAACATTCGAATGGGCCAAATCTCACCTGGGAAACGGAGAGTGACATGATGAGTCGCTATCCGCATCTGTTTGCTGATGCATGATTCCGGGACGGAATCATCCTAAGTGGGAGAGAATTGTAACGCCCGTGTTTTGAGGCTAAGCATTGATGCGATGATGTAATAGTCTAGGTCAACCATTGTAACCCATTTTAAAGTAATAAAGATGAATTACTTGAATATTATGTGAATTATGTGCTTTTGTGTGCTTATTACTTGTTTATAATAATATAATAAATAAAGGATAAAAATAAGCGTCAAAAATAAAATGTTAGATAAGCCCGATATCGATAAAGAAAGTTGTAGTGGTCGTGACAAGGATTCCGGACATATAAATAACGCCGAAATCAGAGTTATAACGAAGAAGTTATGGCCTGTCGAAGTTTCGCGACAGAACCGGCACGAAACTGCGTGACGTAAATAGTGAATTTACGTTAGAGTACTTTTTAGCCCTAACAAACTGAACGAAATACATAGTGTTCGTTAAACTGAGAGCGTGCATAAAAAGAACGCCCAAATCTGACTTCGTATGAGGAAGTTATGATTTTTCTATGTTTCGGATCAACAGTGCACAGCCCGAAGTTCGAATTGTAAATCGAACGATTTTTAGCCGACAAAACCTAAACGAGAATCGAAGATCTTGTCAATAGGAGCTCCACGATAAAAAGACAGACGAAAACGGAGTCCGTATGAAGAAGTTATGAGTTTTACACGGTCGTTTAACAGTGTAATCTTCTCATACTATTAAATTTAAAAATCGGTCGAGAATTAGCCAACAAAGTCTAAACGAAAGTCGTAGAGTACGGTCCCGCCTATACGTGGATATATAGAAAGTAGAAAATGGAGCTCGTATGTGAAAGATACGAATTTTAGAATTCGAGTGTGCAAATTGCGAGTCTGGTCCGAAGGGTACGCCCAACGTAACGGAAGGGACGCCCTGCGTATCGAAGTACGCCCCGTGTACGAAGAAGGTACACCCCGCGGTTTGACCTTTTGTGCGGTTCCGAAGCGAACACGTAGCCCCAGTAAAAGACCGACACGTGACCCTTACGCCCTGCGTAGGTCCGAGGTAAGCCCAGCGTACCGAGGCCTCGCACGGCTATAAAAGGGCTGCGAAGGCAGCTCGTTTTCACCCATTCTTTCAACCTTATTTCTTACTCTACTCTCTCTCTAGACTATCCTAACTCCCCCGAAGCCAAGGAAACCTTTCTAGCTCCAGAAGGAAGCCCCGGAGAGCCCGAAGGCTCCAAGAAAAAGAGTTTTTCGGTTTGAAACTCTGCCCGTGCAGAGCCTGGTTTTCAAGCAAACTTCCCGGTTTCATCGAAGAAGATTATTTTAAGAAGCAAAGTGCTATCCGAATCACTCCGTATCAGGTGAGTGTATAGTCACTTTCATCTTACACATAGATATGAAGTGTTTTGTATAAATTATGTGCTATGTGTATATATATGCTATCTGTTTACCTGAGATGTTTGCTGGATGAAAGATCCATACTTCTTTCTTTCAGATCTGAAACTTTTTCCTTCAGATCTACACTTTCTCATCTCATATCTAAACTTTTTCTTCAGATCTAAACTGTATACTTTGAGATCTATGTTGGATGAAAGATATGAACTTCTTTCCTTTAGATCTGAACTTTTTCTTCAGATATAGACCGTATATGTATTTTATGCTTTGAAAGTTATGCTTCACGAAAGATGTAAACATTATTTTTTCAGATCTAGACCGTATATGTATTTTATGCTTTGAAAGTTATGCTGGATGAAAGATGTAAGCTTTGTTTTACAGATCTGGACCATGTATGTATTTTATATCTACAATGTTGAGTAGAACATGGGTAGATGAAATAGATGATGTGTGATAAAATGATGAGAGGCCTCAATGTTTACGATGTTTAAGATGATCCAATTGTCTAGCGGAGTATAGATGACGACCACAGACTTTTCTAGGCAGTCCTGTGGAACGCTAGCAGGCTCGCAACCTGTAGGTGTTTTTGAAGATGTACTCCACCCCCCCCCCCATGGTTGCCTTACGGACACATATGGCTGAGGAATCCCCTTAGCAGTAGTGCCCATCCCGATTAAATTCCTTAGGATAGGTCCCTTATAATAGATGCTTTAGGGACGTAAAGTGAGGATAACCGGAACGGGTAATCGGGTTAGTGATTTGATGAAAATAAATAATGAACTTATTATTGTGGGTTGAAAACCCTAAACAAGGTAAAGACAATAAATGAATAAGAAGAATGTTAGATATGAAATGAAATAGAAAGTGAACTAAACAAGAATAATGCTATCTTAGGATGAACAATCCGTCAAGTACTTTGTCATTATATTCTCCTATAGATAGGAAGACTGATTACATCGTTCTGACCATAACACATACATAGAACTGGATAATAGAGTTACTCCTAACACTCTGATTATCTAAGTTTTGACAAAAGAGATTAAGTCCTATAACATGTTACATCAAACAAAATGACAAATACAATTAATACACATGAGTAAAATAGCTTCGGACATATCATTATTCTAGACACAATCTTCATTCCGGAATGTCTTCACTACGTTCGAAATATCTTCTTATGAACTTCTCCTCCGGACGCAAGCTATACTTCAAAACACAAATTGACTCCGAAACATTTTCACTCTGGAACTGAAACTGACTTAGGAACTTATTGGGTGATTGCTAGAGGTTCACTTTCAGGTTCCAACAACTTCGGAGTTGCTTGACTCTTCAATTATATAACATTTCACACTTTTTATCAAGGAGATAATATCATCAGCTGCATCATTCTTGTTATGTAGAAACATTACCCAAGTGAATCTGTAGTGCTCATTAATAATAACCAATGAGTATCTTTTACCAGAACAAGATTCAACAGGAACAGGACCAAACAAATCCATATTCAAGATATGGAACATAGCAGTGATAAAAGAACATTGCTTAGATTTGAACAAAGACTTAGTTTGCCTTCCTTTTTCACATGTTGGACATAACTTATCATTTAAAAATCTCATTTTAGGCAAACCTCTCACAAGCTGATCATTTGAAATCTTAGATATAGCTTTGAAGTTTAGATGAGAGAGCCTCCTGTTCCACAATAGTTTAGGTGAGATTATGAATGAGAGAAGAAGTGGCGCCTAAGAGAGTCATCAGCAGAAAACATGTCCAAGATATAGATATAAATGTGACGATTTGTAGTGATAACAGTATCATTGCTTGAATCAATCACACTTCCTTCCTTTTTGTAGGAATATACTTCATAATCAACATCACAACTGACTAATAACAATGAGATTGTGCATGAGACCCTTTACATAAGAAACATTTAAGATCTGCATTGATGTGCTTCAATACTGTCATATACCGAGAGCATCTACTGTCAAGATACAAGATATGCTCTTGATCCTTCAACACTTATAAAAAGTTAGAGCACTTTATGAACCCATTTTACAATGGCTTTGACAATTGAAGAATTGGCAGAATTAAAAATAAAATTGCACTCAACAGGAAGATAGTTTAATGAAATTTCCCCTTTTATCCATTTATTGTTATGAATTAGAATATTGTTAACTCTTTTATGTTTTCCTTGAATGTACATTTTCCCACTTTGTGAGAGGGATCACCACATCTATAGTACTTTCTTATCCTCAAATTATTTTTCTTTTGAAAACATGATTTATGTTTTTTCATAAACTTTTTATTTCTAGGGAGTTGAAACACATTCATTTAATTTGAAAACTATTTCTTTTGCTCTTGAAACACGTGATTGGTCAGTGCTAAAAGATGAAAATTCAATGATATGACACCCTGATGAAGAACATTTTTAGTCATCAGTGTCTGAAGACGCTGCACTTGAGTCGGTGTCATAATCACTAGTTGTTCATTCAAGAAATTCAAACAACACATCTTTGACAGCATGAATTTCACCATTGGAGATGGGAAATTTGATTAAGGTAGCAGTGTTATGACTCACATACTCATCGTCACGGGGGGTTTAGAGAAGAGTCTATAGCAGTTAGAGGAGTAACACATGTGGTAAGTCCATCAAGGTTTGTGACATAATGTTTGTCTATGAGGTATTGACGATTAATAAAAACACTGCCAAAAAATTTTGTTTTGAATTCATCAAGAAGCTCAGTTGGTGTTGGAAATTTTGTTTAAGTTTCTGTTTGTTTAAAAATTTCAACAACTTCTTCAATGTTTCCTCCGGTTATATTTTCACACTGATTAGGAATTTGATCATTAATTATTTTAAATATTCTTAAGTGAGAATGAGTCCAATTCTTAATTATACTTTTTCATTTCTAGCAAAACATTGAGCAGAATCGTTTTCAGTGATGAGATCATGATTTGTGAGAGACACATCTCGAAATTTAGAGCTCATCAGGTAATGAAACTGCTCGCTCATTGAAAGTTCATTTGTTAAATATTTTACTTTAATTTTAAGATTTTGGATTTTCTTATTTGATTTTTATAGGTTAAGACACAAATACTCAAACATGGTAGTCTTTTCATTATTAGAGTACATCACAAAAGTTTTAAGCTGATACAAAGAGGAGGAGTTCCAATTCTGAGCCTTGGAGTCAATGGCATCTTTTAAAAGATTTTCATCAAATGTGCTCAAACTATTGCTTGCTTCAGGAGTGAAAGACTCATTAGCACATGTCATCAGACAAATATCCTGTGACAACCCGAAATTTCTATCTTGTAAAGCCATTCAATTCAATCAAAAGTCAGATTTGTTTCTGCTATCTTTTAGCATTGTTAAGGGTCTATTTGAGTATTATACGCCTAGTACATTCAAGGATTGGGTGTTAGGAGGTATCTACTAAATTTCATTGTGTTGCATTTAAGCCGGAAACTCCATCACAAGGAGTTTACGGCCGCAAACTAGAGTTTACGGCCGTAAACTCTTGTTTAGCCGTGAACTCTCCTCCTTAAGTATGATTTTCCTTCATTTTCTTAACTTCTCACATATTCAAGTCAAGAACACTCATTTCTCTCTCAAGTATCATCAAGAACACTTCCATTTCTCGTCAAAGTTGTAAGTGATTCTTTTATTATTAGTTGTTATCCTTCTTGATATAGTAAAACCATATGATTTCATCCGTGAATTCATCTCTTTTTGGGGTTAGATCTTCAAATCATCAAGAACACCAAGAACACACACTAGTTCTTTGGACCGTAATCACCCCCTTCAAGCTTCCAAATCGTAAGTATCCTTTCTATATACTTGTTATCCATTAGAAGCACATGATTAGCATCCAAGAATCAACATTTTTAGCATGAAAATCAAGAGTTTATGGCCGTAAACTCTTTATATGGCCGTAAACCCTTCATGTCATGGCCGTGAACACCCCTTGGCCGTAAACACACCCTTGTGTGGCCGTGAACACCCTTTATACAATCATATGTGATTGTAACACTTCATTCCAAGTGTTTCCTAGTCCCTAAGGTTGTTCCCTAACATGATTAGTTGTTATATACACTAATTATATACATATATGTATCATTATATGCTTAATAGGACCCGTTTGTGCTCGAGACTTCACTTGACACTTAGCATCCTATATCGATCTTACATTCGAATCACTCACTACAGGTGAGTTCATACCCCTAAACTTATCTTTTAAATGATTTTAAATGCTTTTATGGGGGGGGGGAATACAAGTAGAAAACATTATAGTTATGGTATCAATCACATGTGATTTATAACTATCAAACAAGAGGATTTCGTATACTTCAAAACTGTGTTATCAAACAAACTATTTCAAAACATTTTATAAACTGACATCAAGTCATCAATAACCATTCAAATGGTTAAAACTCTTTTATATGCTAAACTCTTTATCAAACTCTTTTAAACTTATATATTGTCAAAATCATATCTATATAGATATAGTTATATAAATAAGGTTGAAAGGGCTTAGGACTGATAACTCACTTTATTCCTTTTCCTTGTTTGGTTGAGGACTTAGGGCATCGGTTGTTTGTCAGAGTGTCATTTGAATCGTAGTTATATATTATGTGTAACATCCCGAACTTCGTCGATATATTTCGAATCCCTTCTCTTTATTTATTTGACATTGTAGTCCTTGGAGTTGTCTGAATTGGGCCATGAGAAGTATGAATACTAATGTTGCAACTTTGGATCAGGAAGAGTACGTTGAGCGTACATAAGGGTATGCTGAGCGTACTAGGCGCGCCCCACTACGCTGGGCGTACTCATGTCAGGAGAGAATCCTAATATTTAGGGTTTGGGGACTATATAAACACCCTTATGGATCATTTCCTCTGATTATCCTCAGCCTCCACAACCTACTTTCGTCCTCCCCAAACCCTAGCTCTTCCTTGTGGGTGTAAGCTTATTTGGTGTGTGTTTTGGAGTGTTTCAAGAGAAGAGCATTGCATCCAAGTGTTGGAGAAGAAGATCAAGTTCATAGATCTGAAGTTAGTTTGTGCTCAAGAAGCTCCTAAAGGTATAAAGTTCCAAACTTTATGCATATATGCTTAGATCTCACCATTTTACTTTATTAGAAGCATCTCTTCTCCTAAAAGCCATAAAGTGGTATATTTTATGTTATAGACGTAAAGAGCTGTCCTTCCAGGCTCTTGAAGGGACTTTGAGTAATAAAAATAAGGTCCCATTGACTGTAAGTGTCCCATGCAAGAGAAATAAGGTCTTAATGGATTAAGACCAAGCATTTAGAACTTTATGGACGTCCAAAGTGATAAAGTTCGTGACTTTATGGACCCTGGACATGTTAGGCCTTTGGATATGAGATTAGGACTTAAGTGCTTAAGCTATTAAGAACTTAATAAGGTTTTGTCAAGAGATGGAGTACGCCCAGCGTAAATCCAGTACGGTCAGCGTGCTGGGTCAACCACCCCGATGGTGGTCAACATCTGGTCGCGTACGCCCCGCGTACCAGAGGAGTACGCCCCGCGTACGTCCTCTGTTAGGCTATTGACATTTGGGCTTCAGGTTTTGGGTTGTTTATGGGCTAAAGGGATTTGGACCTTTGCTAGACTTAATAAATGAGATGTTATGGGCCAATTGGTGGTAGCAGAACATGGGTTTAGGCCCAATACGGAGATTGGGCCCAATTTAGTAAATTGGGCCAATAGTGGACTTATGTATATGGGCCTCCAAGATAAGGACTTGATGTGGGGCTTTGGCCTAATAAAAGGAATGGGTTTAATGAGTACTAAAGACACTTGGTCAAAGGGTAATGCTGGGTATTAATCTGGTATTTTATTATGTGACAGTTCGGGGTTTTTGGTGAGATCGTAGTCGGAGACTTGCAGTATTTCAACACTATTACGAGGTGAGTTATCCTCACTATACTAAGGGGTCTAAGGCACCAAGGCCGGCCCATTGGATATGATATCTTAGTAGCTAGTATTATGTTGATTTTGAGTTAGTTATGCATGCTAGTTTGATATGCTTGATGGTAGGTCTGTAGAACTACCTGTGATATTGTCTGTTTATCTGTCTGTGAACTTATCTGTTATATGTCGACATATTATGTGGGATGGGTTGAGGTGATCCTACTCCGTGCAGTAACCAACAAACCCGAGAGCATTCCAGATACGAGTTGAGGGCCAGGTGGGGCATTCCAGACTCGTACTGTGGGCTCAGGAGCATTCGAGATACGAGCTGATGGAGTCTCGTACTGTGGGCTCGATAGCAATCCAGATGTGAGCTGTGGGCCCGGAAGGCAATCCAGACTCACACTGTGGGCCCAGGGGTAATCCAGTCTGTAAAGATGTGGACCCAGTATATGTTGTTATTTGTGTATGTGGTATGTGCAGTGTATCGGTATTTTGGGGAACTCACTAAGCCTCGTGCTTACAGTTTCAGTTTATTGTTTCAGGTACATCAGGGGATCGCGGCAAGGAGAAGGCATCATCGTACAGCTCCTCATGTTTTATTTACCTTTCTGGGATGAACTCTAATGTTAGACTATTTTGAAAACAGATTTGTAATAACTACTGGTTTAAATGTCTTGAAAAGTTTTAAATTGGCTTAAATTTTTATGGGTGTTACAAGTTGGTATCAGAGCCTTGGTTTGAGTGAATTGAAGGAACATTCGTGTGAAGCCAGTCTCAAATCAAGGAAAGGATTTTAAAATGATTTTTTTAAAAAAATAGTTTTCAAAATAAGTAAAGGAGGATGCAGGATGTACGATCAGCCGGAGCCAATAAGTAAACCCCAAAATACCATACAGTTATTTATTATTATGTGATATGTTAGAACAACATGCTAGTGTTAGGCTAGGGATCTTCAGGAATTGCATGTTAGAATTGTCTGATTACATGATGCCTACTAGCCTAGGGTATCCTTTATATGAGATTGACATCATTATTGTAGTTGCTTAGTGTATGCATCACGGTTATACATAATTAAGATCTTATAGCCTGAGAATGTTTGATTTGGCCTTATGTTCTGTTCTTTTTTGATTGGGAGCTTAGGGTAGGATTGGGTATTCGAAAGTCTATAGGGTCCAACATTATGTATGGCTAGCATACACTAGTGCTGCAGGGTTGGTGGAAGTTTCATTGGTGGGTGATTAATGAGAGGCCGGGAGGCTAGTTATGAGATATTTAGCATTCTTCAAGGAGTGAGGATTTAGCACTCGCTATGTTATGTATATTGTTAGGGTGTTGTGGTGATACTTGAGACAAATATGGGTAGGTGTGGAAGGTAGTATGGGCCCATACTACTGAAAGCACAGGACCCATATGCGTATCAAGGAAGTCACAACCCCTAGGATTTAGTCGGGAGTTGGTTCCCAGTTCTTTATATGGATTATCTGATATCTTTTGGTATGTTTCAGAATGGTGATGACGAGGCGCTTTGTGACCGGATCCAGTTCGGGATCAGGATCAGGAGACGGAGGCCCGGAGGGGCCAACAACACCTGAGCCCGTGGTGCAGATGAGTACAGAGGAGTTGGATGCCAGGATTCGAGAGATCCTGCATGATGAGGTTGCTGCTATGTTCCGGGCGCAGCTACCGGAGATGTTTGGGTCTATTAAGACCACTATGGTCGAGTACTTTGGCGACCGTTACGCAGCCCTTGCAGAGACGGCTGCCACTGCAGCTGCAGCGGCTGTAATAGTGGCAGGAGGAGGTGGAGTCAGTCGGGGCTTCCAGTACCGGGACTTCGATAACACGAAGCCCCCTACATTCGATGGTACCCAGGATCCGATTAGATCTATGAGGTGGTTATCTAACGTGGAGAGCTGTTTCTTCACGTGTTCATGTCCTACTGACCAGAAGGTCAGATGTGCCTTGAACATGCTGAGGCTTGGGGCCAAGGACTGGTGGAGATTGACGACAGGGTCATACACGGATGATCAGAGAGCTGCTGTTACTTGGGAGCAGTTCAGGGATATGTTCCGCGCCCGATACATCCCTCGGGTTGAGCGGGAACGATTGGCTCAGGAGTTTTTGAGTTTGAGACAGGAGGGAGAGTCGGTGACGAAGATCACCCGGATGTTCACTGAGAGGGCGATGTTCTGTCCGAATTTTGCCTCGGAGCAGGCCCAGATGACACGTTATCTGAGCATGCTCAAGACTGACATTCGTCAGTTTGTTGTCACACAGCGATGTGATACTCTGCTGGAGTTGCAGGAGGCCGCCAGGCGGCGTGAGTTGGAGATTGAGCTGCAGATGAGGGAGCAGCGGCAGGCCCCGACACAGTCTCAGCTGGCGCCAAAGCGGTCTAAGACCGCTGATTCTAGGGTTGGCAGCCAGCCGAGTTGCACTTGTGGAAAATGTAGCAACGGTCATGCGGGGGTTTGTCGAGTGGGTAGTGGGTGCCACAGGTGTGGCAAGGAGGGGCACTATGAGAAGGATTGTCGCCAGCCCGTCGCGATTCCGGGTATGAAGTTGTGTTATCACTGTGATCAGGTTGGCCACATGAAGGCCAATTGTCCATTACTTGTCGGTAAGCCGGCACAGGCTCCCGCCCCAGCTACATTGAGGATTACGGACGGGAGGTCAGGTAGGGCAGAGTCCCCGAAGGCTCAAGGGCGCGCCTTTCAGCTCACCGCAGAGGAGGCCAGGGGCGCACGGGATGTGGTTACTGGTATGTTTCTGTTCCTTATCTTATTGATCTTATATGTTTTATGCTTATCTCCATATATACTTGTGTTTAGGTACGTTTTTAGTGAAATCCTTTCCTGCAATGGTTTTATTTGACTCGGGGGCGAGTCGGTCGTTTGTTTCTCAGACTTTTAGTAGGGAGTTCGGGATGCCGGTGGGAGAGTTAGAGTGTTCGTTACGAGTCTCCATCGCCAACGAACACGGGATTTCTGCTTCTTCGGTCTATCGGGGTTGCATATTAGAGATTTTCGGAGTATCTTTTCTGATAGACCTGATTTCGATTCCCATTGGGGATGTATGTGTGATCGCGGGTATGGATTGGCTTAGTCGATTTGGTGCCATGATAGACTACGAAGGTCGGCGAGTTGTAGTTCGAAACCTAAGTGGGGGAGAACTAGTTGTATATGGCGAGGGTACCAGAGTGGGATCAGGGTTTTGTTCAACTGCTAGGGCTCGACGGTACATTCAGCACGGGTGTGCGGGCTATTTGGTGTATGTGGTGGATATGCGGGTCAGGGACCAGGCTCCAGTTTCAGAGGTCCCGGTGGTTAGGGAGTTTACTGATGTATTCCCGGAGGAGTTGCCAGGGATACCTCCGGAGAGGCAGGTCGAGTTCCGAATCGACCTGGTGCCAGGTGCGGCTCCTATTGCCAAGGCGCCGTACCGATTGGCACCACCCGAGATGCAGGAGCTGTCATCACACCTGCAGGAACTGTTGGGCAAGCAGTTCTCCATGGGGAGCACCGATCATCTTCGTCAGGAAGAAGGACGGCTCGCACCGGATGTGCATCGATTATAGGGAGTTGAACAAGTTCACGGTGAAGAACCGTTATCCACTTCCGAGGATAGATGATCTTTTTGATCAGTTGCAGGGGGGCTCTTGGTTCTCCAAGATAGATTTAAGATCGGGGTATCATCAGGTCCGGGTCAGAGAGGAGGACGTGGAGAAGACCGCGTTTCGGACTCGTTATGGTCATTACGAGTTCGTGGTGATGCCGTTTGGGCTCACCAACACACCGGCAGTATTTATGGACCTGATGAATCGAGTCTGCAGGCCGATGCTGGATCGCTCGGTCATCGTGTTTATAGATGATATCTTGGTGTATTCCAAGACTCGAGAGCAACATGAGGAGCATCTCAGGGAGTTGTTGGGAGTTCTGAGACGGGAACGACTATATGCCAAGTTCTCGAAGTGCGAGTTTTGGTTACGAGAGGTCCAGTTCCTTGGACACCTCGTTAACCAAGAAGGGATTTTGGTCGACCCGGCTAAAATCGAGGCAGTCATACAGTATGAGGTTCCAAAATCTCCTTTAGATATCAGGAGTTTTTTGGGATTGGAAGGGTACTACCGGAGGTTCATACGAGATTTCTCCAAGATTGCAATACCCCTCACTCGTCTGACGAGGAAGGGGGTGGATTTCCGGTGGGGCCCCGAGCAACAGAGAGCGTTTGAGACCCTCCACCAGCGTTTGTGTGAGGTTCCAGTGTTGACATGTGACATCCCCAATTTCACGGCCCGAAAAGACCGATTTGTTTATGCTTTGTTTTATAAAATCAGAGTAATCCTTTGATTAAAAGAGTTGCAGAATTTGTTCCCAAAACAAAATATAATAAGAATTTATCAAAGCATTTCTTTAAAGAAATGTATTTTCATTAAATAAAAAAATCTCGGGATGTCATGTTCCGATACAGACCAAAAGCATAAACAGTATAAAATAGACCTTACAACAGTTATTTATAACTACTGATCTATAATCCAAAATCTCTCGTCATGCCAACCAACTTATGCTCTTGTGCCACTACCTGTGATACAAAGAAAACTGAGTGGGTCAGGCTTGGGAGCCTGGTGAGCATATAGGGTTTTCAACCCACAATAATATAATTATTATATTTAATCATCAAACAATCAACCCAATTACCCATCCCCATTATCTTCTTTATTTCTTAAGGTTTTACCTAAGAATCAACTATCCTTCCTTCATTCATTCCGAAGGATTGACCTAAGGAATTGGCACAAAGTCCATTGCTGCCCGAGGTTCCTATAATAAACACTAACTCCATAGCTGCCAAGGTTCGTCTATACAGTACTAAATCCATAGCTACCAAGGTTCATCTATACAGTACTAAATCCATAGCTACCAAGGTTCATCTATACTGTACTAAATCCATAGCTACCATCGTATTATTATAAGGCACTAAATCTATAGCTGCCAGGGTTTTTAGAGTACACCGGTGAACATCAAGTCCACAACACCTACAAGTTGCGAGCTTGCTAGTGTTCCACAGGACTGTCTAGAATAGTCCGTGGTTGTCATCCCTACTGTGCTAAATGACGGGGGCCATCGTTTGGGTAAAGGTTTCACTCATTTTTCACCTGTCACCCTCATCTCATGATCTATATCATCTTTCGTCTCATCCTCAAACTAATCTTTCATCACACACCAACTATTTCATCTACCCATGTTCTACCCAAAATATTTGTAGATATAAATTACATATATAGTTTAAATCATATACAAACCTGTATAAAACATTTATCCAACATCCATCTCAAATAAACAAACAATATATAAACACATAACACGTATTTCATAGCAAATACTTCATATATATGTGTTAGAAGAAAGTAACTACACACTCACTTGTTAAGACGATTGTCGGACAGCACTATGGCTCTCCAAGTAGTAACTCTTCGGTGAAACCAGGATATCTTCACACACCGGGCTTCTCGTAGGCAGAGCTTCGGCTTTGAAACTCTTTTCTCCTTGGGATCTTCGGGGCTTCAGGACTCGCTTCGGGTGTCGGGATGATACCGGGGCTTCGGGGGTACTTTAAGAGGGCTAGAGAGGGTATCAGGAGTGAGAGAGGTTGAGAAATTAGCAACCAAAACCGGTTGCCTTCGATTTCTATTTATAGGGCTGATTTTTTGATTTTCACGTCGTGAACCCTTATTTCACGTCGTGGGCTTGGTCAGGCATAGGTCATTGCGTTCGTCATCAGTCCACTTGCTCCGTCAGGCTCAAGAAGGCTCCAGAATTCAGTTCACGTCGTGAATACTATTTTCACGTCGTGGTCTCTGACGCAACTTTGGGGTTCGCGCCCCGAACTTCAGAAATTCATATCTTTCGCATACGAGCTCCGTTTTTGACGTTCTTTATATCGACGCGTAGGTGCGATTATGCTATACAACTCTCATTTAGACTCCGTCGGCTAATTTTGACTTTAATGTTTTTTATATTTATTTTTAGTAGGCCGGGACAGGAAAACTCCGTTATAAACTCATAACTTCTTCATCTGACGTCCGTTTTCGTCTGTCTTTTTATCGTTGAACTACTATCGACGATATCTTCGATTCTCGTTTAGATTCTTCCGGCTAAAAAATCATTTCATCGTAAATTCACTATTTACGTCGCGCTGTGTCGTGTCGGTTTTGTCGCGAAACTTCGACAAGTCATAACTTCTTCGTTATAACTCGGATTTCAGCGTTCTTTATATGTACGGAACCCTTGTAACATATACTACAATTTAGTTAAGATTACTCCTTCTAAATAATATTCCATCAAAAAGTCACTTTTGATGCTTATCGTGTCTAAATTGACTAGCCCGGATCTACGGGCGTTACATGACACTCCCGGAAGGAGTTGAGGATTTTGTAGTGTTCTGTGATGCATCCATCACAGGTTTAGGGGCGGTTCTCATGCAGAGAGGACGAGTGATAGCCTACGCATCGCGGCAGCTGAAACCGCATGAGACGAGATACCCTACGCATGATTTAGAGTTGGGAGCGGTGGTGTTCGCTCTCAAGATATGGAGACATTATCTATATGGGGTTCGTTGTACCATATACATGAATCACAAGAGCTTAAGACATATCATGGACCAGCCGAACCTGAACATGAGGCAGCGTAGGTGGCTGGATGTAGTCAAGTACTACGATTGCGAGATCCTTTACCACCCGGGTAAAGCGAATGTGGTGGTGGACGCTCTGAGCCGCAAGTCAGCTGGGACTTCCACCCCAACGCTATGTATGAGGATAGCAGTGGATTATCCGCTTGTGAGTTTGATCAGAGACGCTCAGGCGGAGGGCATGCAGCCAGAGAACTGGAACTTGGAGAGGATCAGGGGCGAAAACGCTCGGTTTGTACAGGATAGTCGGGGGTTGGTGACCCGATGCGGTCGGGTATGGGTTAGGATGTCTGGTGGGGTCAGGCAGACAGTCATGGAGGAGGCTCATAAGTCTCACTTTTCTATCCATCCGGGAGCCACCAAGATGTACCGGGACTTGAGTTTGAGTTATTGGTGGTCATGCATGAAGCGAGAGATCGCTTGGTACGTCGAGAGGTGCTTGACATGTAGAATGGTCAAGGCCGAGCATCAGAGGCCGCATGGCAAGTTGCAGCCCCTGGAGGTTCCCATGTGGAAATGGGAACAAATCATGATGGACTTTATTACCAAGTTGTCGAGGACGGCGAAGGGGTTTGATGCTATATGGGTCATTGTGTATCGATTGACCAAGAGTGCCCATTTCTTGGCTATACGGGAGAGTTCATCGGCCGAGAAGTTGGCCGACGTGTACGTTCGTGAGATCGTGGCTCGCCATGGGGTTCCGGTCTCCATTGTCTCCGACCGGGATGTTAGGTTTACCTCCCGTTTTTGGCAGAAATTTCACGAGGAACTCGACACGCGGCTGCACTTTAGTACAACATTCCCTCCTCAGACCGACGGTCAGAGCGAGCGGACCATTCAGACCCTCGAGGACATGTTGAGGGCTTGTTTTATTGACTTCGGTGGGAGCTGGGATTCCCACCTACCCCTTGCAGAGTTCGCCTACAACAACAACTACCATTCCAGCATTGGCGCCCCACCTTTTGAGCTGTTGTACGGGCGGAGATGCCGCACCCCTGTATGTTGGGGAGAGGTTGGCCACAGAGTGATGGGGCGGACGGAGGTAGTTTTGCAAATTACAGAGAAGATTCAGCAGATTAGACAGCGATTTCAGACCGCACAGAGTCGGCAGAAGAGTTACGCCGACAGACGCCAATCTGAGTTGGAGTTCCAGGTAGGTGACATGGTGCTACTGAAGGTTTCGCCCTGGAAGGGTGTGATTCGCTTCAGGAAGAGGAGAAAGTTAGGTCCCCGATACATCGGACCATTTCGGGTTATCGCCAGGGTTGGCAAGGTTGCATACAGACTGGATCTTCCGGAGGAACTCCGTCGGATACACAGCACTTTCCACGTTTCGCAGTTGCGGAAATGCATCATGGATCAGGGGGCAATAGTATCGCTGGATGATATTCAGGTTGATGAGCGCCTGAATTATGTAGAGAGGCCCGTGGCCATTTTGGAGAGGAAAATGAAGATTCTGCGACACATGGAGATACCTTTTGTAAAGGTATAGTGGGAGCATCAGAGAGGATCCGAGTGGACTTGGGAGCCCGAATCCGAGATGCGGCAGCATTACCCGGATCTATTCGCTGCAGCAGACTTCGGGGACGAAGTCTAAGTCAAGTGGGAGAGAATCGTAACATCCCGAACTTCGACGGTATATTTCGAATCCCTTCTCTTTATTTAATTGACATTGTAGTCCTTGGAGTTGTTTGAATTGGGCCATGAGAAGTATGAATACTAAAGTTGCAACTTTGGGTCAGGAAGAATATGCGGAGCATACATAAGGGTACGCTGAGCGTACTAGATGCGCCCTAGTACGCTGTGCGTACACTCATGTACGCTGGGTGTACTGATGTCAGGAGAAAACCCTAATATTTAGGGTTTGGGGACTATATAAACACCCTTATGGATCATTTCCTCTTATTATCCTCAGCCTCCACAGCCTACTTTCGTCCTCCCCAAACCCTAGCTCTTCCTTGTGGGTGTAAGCTTATTTGGTGTGTGTTTTGGAGTGTTTCAAGAGAAGAGCATTGCATCCAAGTGTTGGAGAAGAAGATCAAGTTCATAGATCTGAAGTTAGTTTGTGCTCAAGAAGCTCCTAAAGGTATAAAGTTCCAAACTTTATGCATATATGCTTAGATCTCACCATTTTACTTTATTATAAGCATCTCTTGTCCCAAAAGCCATAAAGTGGTGTATTTTGTGTTATGGACGTAAAGAGTTGTCCTTCCAGGCTCTTGAAGGGACTTTGAGTAATAAAAATAAGGTCCCATTGTAGAACCTAGTTCCTGGTATGTATTTTATTTAAGTACTTTTGCATTTTTGGCCTTGGACTCGGCGAGTTGAAGGACCAACTCGCCGAGTAGAAGTGGAATGAGACACGGGATTTAAGTGATGGACTCGTCGAGTCGGGTCCCGTACTCGACGAGTAGGCTCTGTATGGACAAAACCCTAATCTGAGGGTTGCACCCTATTTAAACAACCTTATACAGCCTCCATCGCCCCTTTATGCTCCCAAAAACCCTCTATAGAAAACCCTAGCCGTTGTTGAAGCAATCTAAGCCATTTTGGTGGAAACAAGAGGAGACCAGAAGGGTTCGAGTTTGTGCTTCATCTTCAGCCATCAGAAGGTATAAAGTTGCTAACTTGCTTGTTCATTTGCTAGAACCCTTTTTGGGGAGATTTAGGGCTTTTATAAGCCATTTTTGGTAACCAACCATGGTTGCAAACATGGTTGGGGGTTGAGGCTTTGGAATCAGGTCTCTAAAGGGGTCACAAGGCAGGTTTGGGTTGCTTTTGCACCCAAGGAAGGCCCCATGCAACACTAGAGCCATTTGAGAGCCTTTTTGGCTCAAAAGTCCCATGCATGCACGTAAAGTTTGTAACTTTACGTGCTAGAACGATTCTAGGAGCCCAGATCTACCTTTTGGTCAAGTGTTGTACCTCAGAAATCGAGGATTTAGTGTGTGGATGTCATCGACTCGACGAGTCCGTTCTTGGGACTCGACGAGTCCAAGGCTTTGAGTCCCATATCTGTTGAGGGTCAAAAGGACTCACTTGGGTGTTAGAAGGGTTGTAACAAGACAGAAAGAGTGACCCAACGCATTGGACTTAATTTTAGACTTGGAGTTCATGGGACTCGACGAGTGCTAGAACAGACTCGGCGAGTCCAAGGCAATCTTCTTAAGTTTGAAGATGAACTCGACGAGTTGTTCATATAACTCGGCGAGTCAAGGTCAGGACTTGTTCATCAGTTGAAGGTGAACTCGGCGAGTGTTCATCCGACTCAGCGAGTCGGATGAAGGTTCATGTATGTTCGTAAGGAAGGGGAACTCGTCGAGTCGTTGCCAAACTCGATGAGTCGAGTCGGGGATAAGGACGAGTAAAGGGAAGGACTCGACAAGTTGACGGTCCAACTCGGCGAGTCGGGTCAACTGGAAGTTGACTTTGACTTGGACTTGGTTGAGGGTAAATGGTCATTTTACCCTAAGAGTAGATATCAGTTTCTAACTGAGTGTTTTTGTGGGGATTGTAGCCGGAGGATTTCCGGAGCAGCAGCGGACGGAGGTTTCCCGCACAGATTATCAGCAGCTACTCGTACGAGGTGAGTTACCTTCCAGTAGGGGTGGGTCTAAGGCTACAATGTCGGCCCACCAAAGAGGAGTATTCGAAAGATGATTGTCTTTGTGATAATTATCTTGGTTTGGTTATGTGCTTTGGTCACGAGTATTATCTGCATGATATGTTACGTGTATTGTAGGGATTGGGTTCCCTGACAGCGGCCCTTAGGGCCGTAGGGTAGGTCAGTACCCAGATATGCCTGACTGTGTGTTTGTACCTTGCTGTTGTATGCTAGTGGTAGGGGGTGGAATAGTCCCCAGTTACCGGTTGAAAGATACCGACGATGGTTACCGGTTGAAAGATACCGATGATGACTACCGGTTGAAAGATACCGATGACGGTTACCGGTTGAAATATACCGATGATGGTTACCGGTTGAAAGATATCGATCATGGTTACCGGTTGAAAGATACCGACGATGGTTACCAGTTGAAAGATACCGATGATGATTACCGGTTGAAAGATACCGATGATATTGTATGGTAGGTGGTATGATGGGGGAACTCACTAAGCTTTGTGCTTACAGTTTCAGTTTTGGTTTCAGGTACCTCTTCGTCTAAGGGGAAGGAGCCGGCGGCGTAGCATCGCATCACACACACACATGATTTCCGCATGGAGTTTTCTGGGATTGTACTCTGATATGTTATTACTTTATGACTTGGGTTTTCAGACATGATTCATTATTTATGAGATGATGTGTTTTCACAGTATTTCTTATGAATGTTTTTATTAGTCGGTTAATTAAAAAGAAATTTTTGGACTCGAAAATTGGGATGTTACACCCATTGACTGTTAGTGTCCCATGTAAGAGAAATAAGGTCTTTATGGATTAAGACCAAGCATTTAGAACTTTATGGACGTCCAAAGTGATAAAGTTCGTGACTTTATGAACCCTAGACATGTTAGGCCTTTGGATCTGAGATTAGGACTTAAGTGCTTAAGCCATTAAGCACTTAATAAGGTTTTGTCAAGAGATGGAGTACGCCCAGCGTAAATCCAGTACGCCCAGCGTACTGGGTCAACCACACCGATGGTGGTCAACATCTGGTCGCGTACGCCCCGCGTACCAGAGGAGTACGCCCCGCGTACGTCCTCTGTTAGGCTATTGACATTTGGGCTTCGGGTTTTTGGCTGTTAATGGGCTAAAGGGATTTGGGCCTTTGCTAGACTTAATAAATGAGATGTTATGGGCCAATTAGTGGTAGCGGATCATGGGTTTAGGCCCAATAAGGAGATTGGGCCCAATTTAGTAAATTGGGCCAATAGTGAACTTATGTATATGGGCCTCCAAGATAAGGAATTGATGTGGGGATTTGGCCCAATAAAAGGAATGGGTTTAATGAGTACTAAAGACACTTGGTCAAGGGGGTAATACTGGGTATTAATCTGGTATTTTATTATGTGACAGTTCGGGGTTTCTGGTGAGATCGTACTCGGAGACTTGCAGTATTTCAACACTATTACGAGGTCAGTTATCTCACTATACTAAGGGGTCTAAGGCACCAAGGCCGGCCCATTAGATATGATATCTTGGTAGCTAGTATTATGTTGAGTATGAGTTAGTTATGCATGCTAGTTTGATATGCTAGAGGGTAGGTCTGTAGGACTACCTGTGATATTGTCCGTTTATCTGTCTGTGTACTTATCTGTTATATGTCGACATATTATGTGGGATGGGTTGAGGTGATCCTGCTCCATGCGGTAACCAACAAACCCGAGAGCATTCCAGATACGAGCTGAGGGCCAAGTGGGGCATTCCTGACTCGTACTGTGGGCTCAGGAGCAGTCCAGACACGAGCTGAGGGAGTCTCGTACTGTGGGCTCGATGGCAATCCAGATGTGAGCTGTGGGCCCGGAAGGCAATCCAGACTCACACTGTGGGCCCAGGGGTAATCCAGTCTGTAAAGCTGTGGACCCAGTATATGCTGTTATTTGTATATGTGTTATGTGCAGTGTATCAGTATTTTGGGGAACTCACTAAGCCTCATGCTTACAGTTTCAGTTTATTGTTTTAAGTACATCAGGGGATCGCGGCAAGGCGAAGGCATGATCGTACAGCTCCTCATGTTTTATTTACGTTTCTGGGATGAACTCTGATGTTAGACTATTTTGAAAACACATTTGTAATAAGTATTGGTTTAAATGTCTTGAAAAGTTTTAAATTGGCTTAAATTTTTATGGGTGTTACATTATATATATGTATGTAGATATAAAAGTTCTTCCAGCCAGTTCAATACCTTTGGGTAGCAAAGGTGTACAAACATGATCAGTCATTCAAACAACAATACTAGTAAACTATAATAGGTATAGTTTAGAGGATTACTACTCACTGTTTCTAGAACAATGAAACATACAAGAGTCAGTTCATACATGAGTTAGATCAAACATACTATAACGAGAAATAGAAAGAACATACTATAATGACAAATAGAGAGAACATCCTATAACGAGAAACAGAGAGAACATACTATACACTAGAACAGAGAGAACATACTATACAAATACAAGAACAATATAACATTAATGTGAGCCACTATTTCATGGCATGGCAATATACTGCTGTGTGACGTTTTGTAACCAGAGTCTCCTGGAGGGAGAGCGTGAATTTATGTATAGATCTATACGGGATTGACTATCCTACACCTTGCTGCTAGCTACAGTGGGACCTGCAGGTCTACGAGTGACGAATTTCATACCATTTCGACGTCTTTGATCGTCGTGTTTTACTAGTCAATCAAGTATGGTTATAATGTCATCACATTTTAGCTTAATTAAACAATTGGTTTAAGGTAGTTAGTACATCTGTAGTTACTATATACAATACTACTGTACATTGCCATTTTTTTCCCATTACATTCATATTGTGATCTTCTCACATAAAAGATAATGTAAACTATTTTCTGGTAATGATAGTCATACTTGGGAAAAACACTCACTTTTACAAAAAGAACAAACATACAGAACAGTCGGGTCTTGGTAGAAGACTACATTTCTTTATAAGTAGAAAATATAGGATTTTCTAGGAGATACAACATTTACATCAAACACTTACAAACATTTACATCAAACACTTACAAACACTTTCATCAAACTTATACAAACATTGACACTAAAATACTTATGAACTCGCCAGCTTTAATGCTGATCTACTCTTTCAAAATTACTTGTATTCTCAGGTCACCAGTAGACAGGTACACCAGACCAGGTTTTGAGAAGACGGAGCACATTTGAGACTCGTATTTTATTTTTATTCATATTTTGGTGTCTTTCAAACTATACATAGAACACACTTGTGCTAAATTATACTATTAATGTAATGGATGATGTTGTTGTTTGTTTACTATTGTGCATTGTTATGATATTGTACATGACGTCCTCCGCCCCCGAACGTTTCCGCCGTTCTGGTTTGGGGGTGTGAAATATCCTTCTTTACTTCTTCATTTGAGGACTCCTCTTCTTCAACCCTTTCTTCTCCCTCGGCGATCAAGACTTTGGATTCCAAGTTTTACCTCTTTAGGTAAGCAACCAGTATCTTGTACTTTGTCTCATATGATTGTTCCTAAGGGTTATTCTTTTTAACCTTACAGTCCCGATCAAAGTAACTAGCACCTCCACAGTTGAAGCATTTTCCTTCATCTTTCATTTTATTAACAAATTCTTAGAGCATCCAGCATGAAATTTTCTAGACATTGATTGACTGATTTTGGACTGAGATTTCCTTTGTCCATTGAAATTCTTCTCATCAAACTTTCCAAAATGCTTCATAATTATAAGAGCACTCGAAGCCAGCCCAACATAATACTCTTCGTCAGAAACAACATTATAAGACTTGTCATTGTCAGTGTCCGGGGTAAAGGCAGACGTCCTTCAAAACAAGACAGAGGACATGTCTTTGAAATTTTCCTTCATGGTCTCTTTACGCAATATTTTTTCTCTTTAAAATTACCTAGATTCCCATATAGGATCTGAAGATCCATAGTTTTGAGTTAAGGATTCGTTCATGCATGCGAAGAAGTGTCCATACTTCCTATTAAGGTTGTTCTTCCTGGTGGCCTTTACTTCATCAGTTCCTTCATAAGCCATTGTCAGCGTGCCAATCATCTCTTTTGCTGAAACACAACTTGAACAAGATGATATATGTCATAAGGATGCGAGTTTCCAATGGCAGCACATGCACAGACATCAAAATTTATTAGCTTCTTATCATCTTCAATGAAAGAATGAGTTGGAGTCCTTTTTGTTATAGTAGGAACACCTTCTTTTGTCTCTCAAAAGGTTAGAACATGTGGACTTTTTGTGATGATGTCCATCATGTTGTAATCCATGGTTTCAAGTACAACCATTTCCTTGTTATTCTACATAGTGAAATTCTTTTCATCGAAAAGAAGAATTTTATTAGCAGATGACTGGTAGTAGGTTTAGAGGCTCTAGTGGAGGTCGACACTGCTTGATAAAATTAGAACCTACTCTGATACCAATTGAAGGATTGTAACGAACACATATTAGGCAATAAAGAACACAAAGTAATCAAAGAAATTTCCTTGTTATTCTCATACCCATTAGGTTTTCTAAAAACAAATTTCGAGGTTTTATTAACAAGAATCAAAGGTTTTGATACCACTGCTGAATCATAAGGTGTTCTTGTTTATAACAAAACAAATAATCAAATAGAAAACAATTGAAGCATTCAAAACAAGACCACTTGTGATTAAACCTAGATCATGATTCTTTCCATTAATAGTAACCCTAATCCTAGAAGAAGGTTTAATAATTACCTTTGATAGTTCTTAGGAAGATCAAGGACCCAATCTAGAGTCCCTCTGGCAACGTCGCACCCCTTGTTCGCTAAGCAAGCAATAACCCTAGTTGTTGAGGCTGGAGGTTTTTGACCAAAAGAAACCAGGAGGTTTCTCTGGTTAGTTGAACTCAAGATGAGGGGATGAGAGGATGACTAAGGGCCGAATTTTAGGGTTCTGATGGAGCATCAATTCCTTAAGTCTCCTCCATTTATATAAATGTGGAAATCATTATCTTTTCGGATTTAAATCAATAACAATATTATTTTAATATTTGGTAATTATATTTTTAGAATTATCCATTAATTATTCCAAATAATTATTGTAATTCTCTTAGGCATAATTAATTAATTCCTACAAATTAAATTCTAATTATTTATTAACACTTTAATAAATAATAAATTATTCTAATTAATTTCTAATAATCTTAAATAAATAATAAATTATTCTAATTAATTTCTAATAATCTTATTGATATTCAATAAATAAAAAGTTAATTTCTTTTTTTTGTTTGTTTTTGTTTTTAGCTTAGGTCATGTGTGTAACCCATATAGGTCCATGCAAATACCTTCCATATATTGAGCCTTTAAATAAAGAAGGCATCCATCACAACACATGTAAACTTGTGATGAATATTAAGTCATTCGTTTGGCCAAAAACCACATGGTTGGTAGAGGTTTAGTTGTTGTTTCAAGTCATCATAGATTCACCTTTATCCAAATGTATTTTCCTCGCCATGTCACTCCCGTTCTTCTTCCCTTCATTACGATATGTTGTTTCTCCCAAAACAACATTGGCATAACTTTTGTGACCTTCATGAGCACGTAATTAAAGGTTTATATGGCATTTCATTAATATGATTTCTTTTCATGATATTAATTGTTCTCGCCCATTCTTTTGTACCCATCATTTGGGCAATTGACCTTGAATAAGTTATCACCCATATCTGAAGCCATAATCATAATGACAAATGTGATCTCGCTATAATCTAATAGCATGCCCCAAAAAAACCGACGCAAAAACTCATAATAACGGCTAGTAAGAAAAGTTCATGCGCAAAATTGTGCATTATTATGATACAACTTTTATACATGTCATATGTTATAAATATACTATTAAAATTCGTATAGTAGTATCACTTATTTACATATCAATATTTATAAATCAAATTATCATATTCTAAATGGAATTGTTTAAGCACAATATTATAATTTAACTTGATGATATCAAATTAATTTATTAATATTTACCAACATAACATTAATCAACGAGTTGGAATATAAATGAATATGTCATGCAATTTTATCGAAATGGACCTAATAATTATGTACTTATAACCTATGTCAAGTGTGAAGTGTGAAATGAACTACACTCTCGGTCTCTTCTGTAGCTAAGAAAAAGTTTGTCAAATAAGTCCAAAATGTTTGACCCATTTACTTTTCAAGTCCAATGGATCTAGGCCTCGCAAAACAATTATACAAATATTATTAATTTACTGAAACTGTCATTACATTTTTTATTTTATTTTTGAAAAAATCTTCAATCTTTTAATTTTCTTAGAAAACCCTCAATTTTTTTTCCTAAAAAACCTCATTGAAAAGTTCTTCCAACAAAAACAAAAAAAAAAACCCTATTAAAAGATCAAAATCAAAAAACTAAAAAAAAATTCAATCTCATTGAGGTTTAATCCGAAAAAACATAAATATAAAGTCTTCTGTGATATTAATCATTATAAAAATCAACAAATTTCATACTTTAAGTTAGCACATACAATTACCCGATAAGTTATAACACACTCGTGTGCGAAAGATCCAAGTTTGATTTCTATCTAAAACTAGAAGGAAAACCATGTTATGCATGGGGTAGAAAATGTTGTTTTAAAGAAAGATATCGTTTTGCATTATCCTAAACTATTAAATATATTCTTAGTAGGATGCTATAATGAGGAAGACATCTATAAATAGAACATTTATAAGCATTATGAAATGAAAGTAGTATGCTATAATAATTGAGACATCTACAGATATGATAAAAATATAAAAAACAGACACTCGTCACAAATTTACGAACATGATTAAAATAATGTTAGAGTTCAACTGGCACCTTAGGTAAGTCCAATTGCAGGCAAAGTGAAAGACACACCCGTGGATGAACGGTGCTTTTATATAAAGGATTGATAACACCTGTCAAAATGCTAAAATCAATTCAATTATCCAGATTGCAAATTTACTTCTAGTATAATAGTAAACAGTGAAACATCTAGCAAACAGATGACCATCTTTAGAAGCAAAGTAGAGTTTGATTTTTTTTTATGTTGTGAAACAATTTCCAAAAACTTCAGTAAACTTGGATAAGGATTTACCCCCTTTCCCAAAAGAATTACAGAAATCTACAGTTAAAGAAAACATCAAAAAAGAAGGGAATTAGAGTGATTATGTATTATTGTGAACTTGTGATATAATTCCAAGAAATAACACCTTAAGTTTATTTATCATTGTATTATAGCATTGTACTTTCATTTCTTTGTTTTACAACATTGTACTTTTAAAAGTATAATGGTGTAATAGGAATATTAAATGAAAGCAAGTTGCTATTTTCTGTATTTAACCAAAGGTGAATCCATAAATAGCAACCTCAAACAATCTGTAAAGGTAAAGGGGTGATAGCAATCCAAGTTGAAGTTGTCTTGGTATTCCAGTCGGTGAATTTGTTGATTGCAAGTAATTTATTCCACCATGTCATTAGAAAACGAGATTTACAAATATAGAAAAATTATATATGATCTACACTGAAAATGAGAAGTAGAAAGTGTATATACATGTGATAATTTTGTTACCTATTTACTGACAACACCTGTGACTATTTGCATGCCTTGCGCTAGTCTTGGACCGGAGGGTATGGGTGGGGAGTTTCCCTCACTTTTTGTGGGCCACATCACCATTTCCCTCACTTTTCTTTCCCTCACCTAAACCCAAGGAATGGGTGGAAAGCTTCCCTCACTATTTTTTTATAAATAAAATTAATTGATTTTTATGATTTATAATTTTTAAATTAATAACAACCAAAAAATTTAATTAAAAAGAAAATGCCTTTCATTAATTAAAAATAAAAATTACAATTACAATTTAAAAAAGTAGAAAATTGAAAAAAAAAACACAAACAAAAAATCAAACAAACCAACGACAACCTATGAAAAATATTTTTTCATAATTTTTTCCCTCTTCTTCATCACGAGCTCGAGAGCCGGTCCCGAGAGATGGTCGGTGTTTTCCATCAAGAACTTCATATCCTCCATTTCTTGTCTCTCCGCACGCTCCTTCTTCCATGCTTCTTCTTTTTCTTTGTCAAACGCCAAACGTTCGGAGAAATTAAGATTATATCGATCAAACGATGCTGTTATTTTCCGCATTGCGTCAACGTCCATACTGAAATCCGATGCACCCGAAGAAGTCCCTTTTCCCTTCCTCTTTTTTTTGTCCCTACCCATCGGTCGGACAATTCCTTCTAGCTCGAGTCATCCTCCTGATTTAAATCTAGACTGACCCGAGCATCGGAGGAAGTTGTGTAACCACTAGAGCCCGTTTTCGTTCGCTTTGATTGTTGTACTCCAAAAATAAAATCTCGCTCGTATTTTTTCCACCTAGGACATCTAACCAATAATTTCCAACAATCATGCCACTTGAATGGTTTTCCGACTTCCTCAAGGTAAAATTGCAAAGCTTCTTGAAGTATTTGTTCGTCACCTTGGTCGTTTTTTCTTTGGGTTTTTAGGTTGTTGTACAACCCGTTTATTTTTGAAACCCCCTTTGCTATTTCTCGAAACTTCGAATTCAGTTGGTGTTTCGTACGGTAGTCGTCACCTTTTTCTAGCTCCTCCCGAAACCGTTCTAAAATGCAAAACCAAAAATGCTCTCCCGGTTGTGCATTCCCGTCTTCGAATCCTCAGAAATGTCAACCCAAGCTTTTACCAAAACTAGCTCTTCTTGTGGAAGCCATGTTGTCGGCTTCTGTCTTCCCGGTTGTGCGACACCCTCGCGCGTTTGTTTTTTCCCTTTACGTCGTTGTGGGGGTGGTGTGGGTTGAGTTTCGGGAACCATCTCTTCTTCTTCCGAGTCATCCAACTCATCGACAAGTTGGAATTGTTGTTGGGTTTGGGTTTGGGTTTGGGGTTGAGGTTGATTTGGCGAATGTTGATCGGGAAAAACAACAAAGTTTGAAAACATTTGCGGAGTAACATTTGGAACTTGGACCGGGTAATATTGTTTAACATTTTGGTATTGAAAGTGTAGTGGAGATTGAATGGGAGCATCGAGTTGGGGACGATAAACTCCTTGTGATGATGAATCGATAGCAAAACTGTTTCGAGTAGCGGTGCTTAAACTCGAAACATAAGTTTTTTTCCTTCTATCGGAGGTTGGGGTTTGATTGTCGGGATTCATTTTTTTTTGAAGAAAATAGATGTTGTAGAGGGTTTGTTTGAAGGTTTGATTGAAGGTAAATAAGTATGAGTATTTATAGATGTTTTAAAGGGTAAAAAAAAACAAAAAAAAATTAGATTTAAATGCTTATAGTCGTTGGTAATATATATATATATATATATATATATATATATATATATATATATATATGTTTTTACCGGTTACGTCAAAAAAAAATTTACACCAATCATCGAAGGACAAAGAAAGCGGCAAAGACTCCCCCACCCTTCCGCGCACCACCCTTTCCCGCACCGGCGCTACAGTGTTCGACCGTGCGAGAAGGGTCCTGCGGCCTTCCCCGTTGTACACTCCGTCCGGCCTTACACTCGACGAGGACATGTATTGATAGATATCAGGAAAAAGAAAAATTCATAATACCTTCAAATTAGAGTAAATACAAGAATGGCCAATGTGCTTTACCTAAAATCATGAATTTTGTCCATTTTTTAAAATTCTCCAAACTATACCCAAAAATTTTACTCTTATTTCATTTATCTGACTTTTATTTTTACCCTTATGTGAGTTTTTTTTTTTTTTATTATTTGTGTAAGTTTTTTATTATTATATAATGAAATGGGGAAAAAGGTTTAAAAAAGTCATTTTATGTGAGTTGAGGTTGAATAACAAAAAATCTAAAGTCAAGGACGACTTTCACAAGATTTTAAAAAATGAGCCAAGCTTGCAATTTTTGGTTAGGTACATGGACTATTCTTGTAATTTACTTTAGAACTTGTGATTTTTTTTTGCTTCTACTAGATGGATCCACAAACAGATGGAATTAAATGTGTAATACTAACTTCTTGTTCAATCTTTTTGTAGATCAACGACCAAATATTTTAATAATGAGACATAAAAACTGGAAAACGGAACCAATGCTTTGAAGGATCCTTCATCAGCAATGTTGTAAATACAAAGTTATGTATGTATGGATTTTAATGAGTTAATCACTCGGGTGATTTATAGCATCCTTATGATTTTTCAAATATGAGTTCAAAACCAATCATGAAGAATGGATTAAAACAATGAAGCAAAGTGCAGCTACTAAGGATGTGGACTGATATTAATATTGAAAATCATTAAAGTTTAAATTAAATGAAATTATACCCACGTACTTGAGTATTTTGTTGCTATAATGATGATGAATGTAGTGTCATCTACTACTTCTTTATCTTGATCTTCAAGCTCAACCAGTTAAAAAATATCATATATCACCTTAAGTTACAACAAATTGAACACATTTAAATAGGATAAAGTAGCAAGTCGATAAATAAAGCACAATCAATTAATCAAAAGATATAATCTGAAATATGCAAATACTATAAAATAAAAAAATAATTAAAAAATAATTAAAAAAAAAGAAGATTAAACCTAGAAACATAAAAACAGTTTATGTAAATAATCAAGTAATAAGGGCTTACATCGTGGTCACTGATGTTGTTGTACAAAAGTACTTTTAAGACATGATATCCATTTCTATCAAGAATTAATGAGCATTTTCTATGTAACAACTCACAAAATGTAACCAAATAAAAAGAAATCACAAAAAAAGCAAACGTAGAGCAGGCATTGAGTCATTAAGAAAAGCAAAGTGAAAGATCACATTGTCCTTTGGCTTCTCACCTTTTGTGGTCGATAAATAAGTGAAAGAGGGCTATCTTCATAGCCAAAACCATAACCTAAACAATCAATGTAGAGTGGAAATTATAAAACTCATTCTATTTCTTAGCATATATTCAATCATAACTCCAAAGTTAACAACCAACCAACAAAAACTTTCATAAAACAAAGCAAAATTATGATCATAAAACTTACATGGAAGTTCAGATGGCTCTTATTTTTTCAAATCAATAGTGAGATAATAAGCACATTATTTACAAAACCCTAATTTGAAATGGAAAAGTGGTTATTGATCTTGCTAGAGTTCAACATCTTCCGTCAAAATGCTTCTGATTTAAAAAATAGAAAGGTCCTCTGATTTTCAATATAAAAAGACAACAACAAAAATAGGTTATTAATGATGTGGAATTCTTGAAACGACATCAAACCTAGGGAATATTAAACCATTAAAAAACCAAATACTCTATTGCTTATATTGCTTATGGCTATCATGAGTAGCTTCAGAAGTCCTTCCGCTACATCTTGCTTATGAATCTCGTTTTCAAAAAGGAGGCATTCTTCAACATGCAACGTGACGATTTCAGGGATTAATCCCACCTAGAAGACACTCTTTTGAATACAGGGGGAATACAGAGGGCTATTTTCGAATAAAATGAATAGAGCGAATATGGATACCCGAGAGAGAAGCAGAGACTTTGATGGGTCAGAATTTATGAGGTTCTTGACTTCAATCATAAGTTTGAACTCTCTTTCCTTGTTCACGACATGATTGGCCATCGGTTTAGACAGAATATCAACAGTTGCATAAATCAAACCCTAATTCCATCTTCCTTCAACACATGGAGGAAAATGGTGGTGGCGGTTGTTGTATGCAGATTCGTAAACAAAAAGAGGGGATGTGCGGGTGCATGGATTGATGGTGGTGCATAGAAATAGAAGAAGATGTTGATGAGATGGTAGAAGGAGAGGCAGACGGAAAATCAAGGGTTGAATAAGAAGTATTGAATGGATCAGGAAGTAGAGGAGAGAACACATATCATCTTGCATGGATTCAGGGTTGAAATTGAGAAGGGAGAAGGTGGAAAAAGCATATTGGTAGTGAAAGGAGGCGGATAGATTATTTTGGTCAAAAATTATACAAGTATAATTCAACCAAATTAAATGAGAGGTTGTGATGTTCGAATTGTGCAATAGAAAAAGGTAAAGAGAATGACACGATTGTTTACAAGGAAAGCGGTTGATCCTTGCTAGGATCTCCGACACAAAACCTTGGGAGGTGATAATGATCTAAGAGTAAGGAGTGTGTGTTGTGTGCAAGATACATGTGTCAATTTATAGTCTAAACTAGCTAACAAGATGCCCGATATTCTCGGGATCCTCTATGACCAGCTTTGTGAACGTTGTTGGACGTGGTATTCCGGGTCGTTAGCATAGTTGTGACAACCCGAAATTTCTATCTTGTACAACCATTCAATTCAATCAAAGTCAGACTTGTGTCTGCTACCTATTAGCACTGTTTAGAGTCTGTTAGAGTGTTCTAAGCCTAGTACCTTCAAGAGGAAATTTTAGGAAGTATACTATAGAGTTCATTGTGTAACATTTAAGCCATAAAAACTCCAAGAATTGGAGTTTACGGCCATAAAATAGAGTTTACGGCCGTAAACTCTATAGTATATATATGACACTTAGTCATTTTTTATCACTTTTACCATTTCAAGCCAAAGAACTCATTCTCTCTCAAGTACCATCCGATTTTTCTTATAGATCTTCAAGATTGTAAGTTTTTCTTTCCTTGATTCGTTGATATCCTTCAATATCTAGTGAATATACATGATTTCATCCATGAAATCTCTTCTTTTGGCTAGATCTTCAAGTGTTCTTCATTTCTTCAAGAACACTCTTGTTCTTTGGGCCGAAAATGTGACAACCCGATATTTTGAATCAATGTAATGACCTAAAAAGTCAAGAATTGTAATCTCTTTTGATATAATGAAATTATCGTCAAAAATAAAATGTTCAAAAGTCTCTACTGGATTTCATAAATGATGGATATCGTGTCAAGAGTTTCAGAAATATAAAGAACACTAAAATCTGAGTTATAACGAAGAAGTTATGACCAACCTAAGATTCACAGCAAAACCGTCAACACTGTTAAACGTAAAACGCGAAGTTTCAATACAATAATTTTCAGCCTTAGGTATCTAAATGAAAGTTATAGATTTCATTAAACCGTAAGCATACGTGAAAAGAACGTCCAAATCTGACTTCGTATGAGGAAGTTATGATTTTTCCAAGTTCCGGATATAACAGTAGACAGCTAAAAACTCGAAATAGAGATCGAGAGACTTTTGGCCGAAACAACCTAAATAAGAATCGAAGATCTCAACAATAGTAGTGCAACGGTGAAAAGTCTGGCGAAAACGGACGTCGGATGAAGAAGTTATGGATATATAACGGAGTTTTCGTGTCCCAGCCTGTTAAAAATAATTAATTAAAAATAAAGTTAAAATTAGCCGACGAAATCTAAACGAGAGTTGTAGAGCATATTCTCACCTACACGTGCATATATAGAACGTCGAAAATGGAGCTCGTACGTGGAAGTTACGGATTTTACAAGTTCGAGACACAAAATCCGAGGCTGTCAGGCTGGCCACGACGTGGGATCATGACTGATGGGTTTTCAGGCTTGGCAGCAGACGTCTCGTCCATGGAAGAGGATAGGATCGACTCTACGACATGGGCAACCCTTTTGCCACGACGTGGGACCCAAAAATTGGGCTATAAATAGAGCTCAAAGGGTTCCGGGTTTCATTGCTCAATTCTCTTCTTTCTCGTGCCGAAGCTCTGCGTTTAAACCCTCGAAGCCATCCCAAAAGCCCCGGTCTTCACATCCAAGTTTCCGAAGGAAGGTTTTACATTCCCGAGAATCCCGAGAAATGAACTTTATCAAGTCGAAGTTCTGCTCAGTTTTTGTCTCACCTTCTTCAATCTATCAAGTGAGTTCATACCCCTTAAATCTATCTTTCGAATGATTTTAATGCTTTTATGGGGGGGGGATACAAGTAGAAAACATATTAGTTATATAATCAATCACACGTGACTTATAACTGTGTTTCAAGAAAATGATTTCATATACTCTATAATTGTGTTTCGAACAAAGGATTTCTTTTACTTTACACTGTCTTATCAAACAAACTACTTTTAAATCGTTTTATACATTGACATCAAGTCATCAATATTTATTATTAAACACTTCAAATGTTTTACAAAACTTCCTTTTAAACTTACATATTGTTAAATGCAATGTCTATGTATGTATAGTTATATAAATAATGTTTAAAGGACTTAGGACTGCTAACCCGCTTTAGTTCCTTTTCCTTGTATGGATGTGTACTTAGGGTATCAATTAGTTGTCCGAAGGTTGTCTAAATCTTAGTTAAATATTATGTATACATATGTAGATATAAAAGTACTATTCAATCAGTTCAATACCTTTGGGTAGCAAAGGTATACTTTCATTCATTCAAATTACATAAATTACTAGTAAGCTATTATAGGTATAGTTTAGGAGAAATACTATCATATACAAACACTATAACAGAGAATGCTATAACAGTGAATACTATAACAGAGAATACTATAACAGAGAATACTATAATGGAGAATACTATAATAGAGAATACTATAAATAAAAATGTGTACGCGTAAATCTTTTGGTATACTTTTCATACTGTAGTTTGATTATCATATGAAGTTGTTATCATGGAAAAGCACTTCTTTACCTCTTTGGGTTACAACATGATCTTATAAATAGAAATGTGATTTATTTACAAGTATGCATTGTTCATATCAAGGATAATCTTTTCATACAAAAGGTATTTCATTATATTACTCGTGAACTTGTTGTTAGCAATCATGTGAGACATATGGCTTTGTTTGTACCAAACGAAAGTCCCCATCTTTGACCAGAGTCTCCTGGAGGGAGAGCGCGAATTTGTGTATAGATCTATACGGGGTTGACGACCCCGCACCTAAACTATTAGCTACAGTTAGACCGGCAGGTCTGGGGTGACAAATGTCGACATTAGTACTACGTCTAGTATGGTTATCAGAAACTCACAAACCACGGAAACAACAACTCTTGTACGTAGTAATATATATTTAACTCAATCATGCTCAGGGGGTAATAACTATACAATGAGATATTATTAGCATGTTCATAATTCGGGATAAACACCCTTTTAACCAGTTTTACTTAAACATAAAACTCTACATTCTTCATTCTATGCATGACATATTTGCTTACAGGTTATAGTCTTGGTTATTAAGACTGCTTCTCACTTATAAGAAAATATAGGATTTTCTGGTAGATCATTCAAACTTATTCAATTATCAAGGAAGATACTCTCTTAAACAAAATACTTATGAACTCACCAGCTTAAATGTTGACCTACGCTTCCAAAACAACTTGTATTCTCAGGTCATCGGTAGACAGGTACAGTCGACCAGGTTTTGAGAAGACGGAGCACGTTCAAGACTCGTCTTTTATTTTGATTACTTATTTTGGTGTCATATTACTATGAAAGAACACACATGTATTAAACTATACTATTAATGTGATGGATGATGTTGTTGCTTGTTTACTACTTTACATTGTTATGATACTGTACATGACATCCTCCACCCCCAAACGTTTCCGCCGTTCTGGTTTGGGGGTGTGACAGAAAACTACCCTTTCAAGCTTCTACATTGTAAGTATCCTCTTATATACTTACTACCTTATAAAGACCCTGGAATTACTCCTTGAAATCAAGCTTTTCCCAAGAACATGAGGTGTTTACGGCCAAGAGCATCTCCCTTGGCCGTAAACCCTAGTTAGTGGTGCATTTGAGCCATAAATCCACCCTAAAGGCTTCTAAACTCTTCAGTATCTTCCTATGTGTAGTACTTACTAGTTATGCTACTTGAAATCATCCAAAATCCAAGATCAAAAGGTGTTTACGGTGAAGACAATCTCCCTTGGCCGTAAACCCTAATTAGTGTGGCATAAGGGCCATAACTTCTTCCTAAGGCTTAGACAAGAGACTAGAACACTTCCTTATGATTGTAAGACCTTTAAATCACCTTTTGGACACAAATCATCATGAGTTTACGGCCGTAACTTCTTCCTAAGGCTTTTACATGTTAGATACTTTCTATTAAACTCTTCTAAACTTATATTTTGTCAAATGCATATCTATATAGATATAGTTATATAAGTAGGATTGAAAGGACTTAGGACTGATAGCTCGCCTTACTTCCTGTTCCTTGTTTGGTTGTGGACTTAGGGTGTCGGTTGTTTGTCCGAAGGTCATTTGAATCTTAGTTATATATTATGTGTATGTATATAGATATAAAAGTTCTTCGTCCAGTTCAATACCTTTGGGTAGAAAAGGTGTGCAAACATGTTCATACATACAAACAACATTTCTAGTAAACTATAATAGGTATAGTTTAGGAAGTTACTAATACTATTACTAGAACAACGAAACATACAAAGAGTCAGTTCATACATGAGTCAATACATACTATAACGAGAAACAATACTCACTATAAAGAGAAACAGATAGAGAATACTATAACGAGAAACAATACTGACTATAAAGAGAAACAGATAGAGCATAATATAATGAGAATCAACACATACTACACACTATACACTAGGGAACATACTAGATACTAGACAGAGAGTACATACACTACACTAGTACATACTATACAAATACAAGAATACTATAACATTAATGTGAGATACTACTTCATGGCTCGGCATATACTGTCGTGTCACGTTTTGTACCCAGAGTCTCCTGGAGGGAGAGCATGAATTTGTGTATAGATCTATACGGGACTGACCCTCCTACACCTTGCTGCTAGCTACAGTGGGACCTGCAGGTCTGCGGGTGACGAATGTCATATATTTTCGACGTCTCGAACGTTGTGTTTTACTGGTCAATCGAGTATGGTTACAATCATATCACATTTTACCTTATTTAACTAACAAGTTTAAAGGTAGTTAGTACATTAGTAGTTAACTAGATAAAACTACAGTACATCTTTATTTTTCCCATTTCATTCACATTGTGATCTTCTCACATAAACGATAAGGAGAAACTATATTTTGGTAATGAGAGTCATACTTTGGGAAAACTCATACTTTTACAAAAGAACAAACATAGAGAACAGTTGAGTCTTGGTAGAAGACTATTTTAGTAGAAAATATAGGATTTTCTAGGAAGTTTACAAACATTTGCATCAAACACTTACAAACTTTTACATCAAACATTTACAGATACATTTTTCAAACTTATACAAACAATGACACTAAAATACTTATGAACTCACCAGCTTTAATGCTGATCTACGCTTTCAAAATAACTTGTATTCTCAGGTCGCCAATAGACAGGTACCGATAGCCAGATTTTGAGAAGATGGAGCACATTCAAGACTCATCTTTTATTTTGATTTTTCATTTTGGTGTCTTATAAACTTCAGAACACACTTGTATTAAAATTATTACTATTAATGCAATGGATGATGTTGTTGCTTGTTTAGTATTATGCATTGTTGTGATACTGTACATGACGTCCTCCGCCCCCGAACGTTTCCGCCGTTCCGATTTTGGGGTGTGACAGATTGGTATCAGATCATTGTTTATAGTGAATTGAGTATCAACCCATAAAAGATATACAACTATAAACACATCGGGATTAAAATACTCTGACTAAGAGTTTATACTTTTAAATAATAAAATATTTAACAAAAGTATACATACCTGCATTCGTACTAAAATCAGTGTCACTAGGACATAACAAAAGTATTACGATTGTTGGACAAAGCGAGTAGTCTTGGGGACATATAATCAGATCTGGAAGTGATATAGCCTGATCAACTATATCTTTCCGAGAAGTGATTAGCATGTGTCCAGGATTGTTCGTGATGTTGCAGCAAGTCTAAAAACTTACCAACATTACTACAATGAAAACATTAGAACATAACATATAACTTAAAATACTATAGGAGTATTTTGTGTTACTCTAATTACTTATGTGCAAACTAAAAAGGTCTTTATTAGTATGTCAATAGTTGCGGAGTGGATACGCTAAGGTTACATGTAACTAGGGTGTTATAGACTTAGAATCTGTGACCTTTTCTTTACTTCCTGTTCCTTGTTTGGTTGTGGACTTAGAGTTAGGGTCACTTATTCGAAGGTCTATCCTGTTTTGGTTACGTATGACTGGTATGCACTACACAAATGTTGGAGTAACTAGTAAGGATCATCTTAAAATTATCTTAATTAGATCGTCTATTAATTATTTCTCTTACCCCTTTTCTCGCTTAGATAACATGGCTGGATTCCATCTCCCTGGAGACCCGTACTTTCCCAACCAAGGCAACGGAGGATGGCTCGATGTTGAGCCTGAAGAGGAACTCGCAATTCCACTGGATGATGACCTTGCTGAGAACTTCCCGGAGGATTCTGACTCCGAGCCAGAAGTCAACAACCTACCCCCAGTGGCTCAAATCCCAAATCCTAACCCTCGTCAGCATTTCAAGGTCCCACACCTATGTGGGCAGCAAACTTGAACAGATGGAGCCACGAGCAGGGTCAGCCTTTACCCTACAACGGAGATCGAAGGTTCTACGACTTGAGCGAGGGAGGCTCAGCGGACAGAATCTTGCCTATTCTAGTCCGCATGGTTGCTCGTACTGATGAGCAGGGTAGAGCGGCTATCAACCAAATCATGGAGGTTGATGCTTATGCGGGAGTCAATACCGTACGCATTCGTCATCTGGAGTCTGCTCAGGTGAGAACTCAGAGTCAGAATGCGGCTCTATAGAGAGAACTTACTGAAACCCAAGCCGAAGTCAGGGAACTTCGAGCTCGTCTGGCTATGTCTGAAAGGCGCATGAGGGACATGGAGCGTCGTCTGTCCGAATCAAGAACTCACTCTAGTGGTTCTCGTCGCAGATAGAGCCTACTCAAGTTTCTCTTTTCGATATAAATTAGGACTATGTAAAAGCTCTAGTTTTAGTTTTCCTGTCTATGTTAAGACCTTGAACTTTCGATAGTTAGGTCTTTATTCTGTCAAATTTTCTCATCTTGGTTTGATGTAAGACCTTCTCTTAGGTCATTTTTCCCGAACAAATTGCATCTGTAATACCAGTATTATTGACAGATATCTAATCTATTAGAAATTAAGTATTCAATCATGCTTTTATCTGTGTTGTTGGGCTATGGAGAGTTAGTCCATGAGTAACTCTCATCATTCTCACTATTAAATTCTTATCAACATCTTCATCTTTGTGATCTTATAGATTCAAGATGCCTCCACGTCGATCAGCGAGACGCACTACTCCAATCACTCCAATTCCAACTCCTCCTCCTCAATACAACCCATCAGCCATCCAAGCTGCTGTGAATGCGGCTGTTACTGTAGCTCTAGCATAATTCAATTCAACCGGTAAAGCAGTACGCGGGAAACTTGCCGAAGTGCAACAAATGCAGTTTCCACCATAACGGACCCTACCGTGAAATGCAGTGCTCTAACTGCAACAGGAAGGGGCACACTGCCCGTTTCTGCAGGGCTTCGGAAAAGCCAATTACCCAAGTCCCAGCGCTGGTGTGGACCAGGCTTGCTACGGTTGTGGTGAAGTGGGGCACTACAAGAGGAACTGGCCGAAGGCAGGGAATGCCGGCGAAGTGGGAAGAGTTTTGGCTATAGGCCACGAGGAAGCAGTTGCCGACCCCACAGTGGTCACTGGTACGTTTCTCCTCGATAACTCATATGCATGCATACTGTTTGATAGTGGAGCGGAGAGGAGTTTCGTGAATCAGAAATTTACTCACTTACTTCAACATAAATCGCATGCACTTAAAGAACCATTTACAGTAGAAATGGCTAACGGAAAGACACAGAGTACTAGCCATTCATTTCTAATCGACCTCATGCCGGTCTCAATTAAAAGTTTCGACGTCATAATCGACATGGATTGGTTGAGTTCTCATCGTGCCGACATCATGTGCTACGAAAAGGCTGTTCGCCTTAATCTGCCATCTAGCGAAACCCTAGTAATCTACGGCGACAAACCTGACACCAACCTTCGCCTCATATCGAGCATTCAAGCCCATAAATTCTTGCGAAAGGAATGTCGCGCATTCCTTGCTCATGTTGTCGATATGAGCCACGAAACGAAAGACATTAAGAACATTCTGGTAGTACGTGATTTTACCGACATCTTTCCAGAAGAACTCTCCGGATTACCTCCGCAACGTCAAGTCGAGTTCAGAATCGACTTAATTCCAGGGGCTACCCCAGTAGTCAAATTGCCCTATCGTCTAGCACCAGCTGAGATGCAGGAGCTATCCAGTCAACTTAACGAATTGCTCAGCAAGGGCTTTATCAGACGAAGCTTCTCACCCTGGGGAGCACCGGTCTTGTTCGTCAAGAAGAAAGACGGATCGTTCCGTATGTGCATCGACCACAGAGAACTTAACAAACTAACCGTCAAAAATCGTTACCCTCTGCCTCGCATAGACGATTTGTTCGACCAACTGCAAGGGGCGAACTTCTTTTCAAAAATAGACCTGAGATCTGGGTATCACCAATTACGAGTATTAGGGGAGGATGTTCCGAAGACAGCCTTCCGAACTCGTTATGGACACTACGAGTTTGTAGTGATGCCGTTCGGAATGACCAACGCGCCCGCAGTATTCATGGACTTAATGAATAGGGTGTGCCGTCCTTACTTGGATCAGTTCGTCATTCTCTTCATCGATGACATACTTATCTACTCTCGTAGTAAGGAGGAGCATAGTCAGCATCTTCGACAGGTCTTGGAAACAGTATAGAGAGAATGATTTAAATCCATGTCTCATGTCTATACGATATCTTGTAGAATGGAGGAATATATGATCCCTTATCTAAAGGACACGCGTATCTGATAAGATCAGAGTTGACAGCGGCTTTTGAAAGCTACGATTGTTGATCAGGTTCTGAAGTTATGCAAAATAGTTATTAGACTTATCCAAGTGGGAGACTGTTGGATTAGTGTCTAAGTCCATAACTATTTTGGTATGTACTTGACCCGATTATGAGCATGGTCCTTTTGGGTTGCCTTCACCATAGCAATATGTAGGATAAATTAAGGAGAGAAAGGTTTAATTATGATTAATTAATATATTATAAGAATAATATATTAAAGGAGAAATCATAATGTTTAATTGATATTAGTCAATAATTAATTGAGAATTAATTTTGTGGCTAAAAGAGATTAGTTAAACTTAGGGGACTGGATTTGTAATTATAAGATAATTACAATTGGGCTATGGATCACCTAATAATATATAGGTTGGACGAATTCTATGGGAAACCCATTAGAAATCGTCCAAGGGATATGTTAAAGGAGTCCATGGGCTGCTTAGGGCCTAAGCAGCCAGATTAGGGTTTCCTAGTTGTAAACCCTAATAGCCTACATGTATATAAAGGACCCTTAAGCCCCAAAAACGTGGTGAACACTTCCTTTAGGGTTTCTAGCCTTTTTTGGTGCCTCCTCTCTCCTCCCTCTTCATCCAAGTTGCTTAGTGGTGTTTGTGACTCCATTAGAGGTGCAACACTTGAGGCACTAAGATTTCTGAAGCCAATCAAAGCAAGGAATTGATTGTTATTGCTATATAACAATCAAAGGTAATTACTAAACCCTTATTTCAGTTCTTATTTGATAGATCTAGGGTTTATAGCTTTGGATATTCAATTGCATGTTCATTAGACAAACTAGATCCAAAAGCTATTAGGGTTTGCATGTACACCATAGGAATGATGTATTGCTCGAAACCCATCACGTGGACCCTTCCAAAATTAAAGCCATTGAGAACTGGCCAGCACCGAAGACGCCTACAAAAATTCATCAATTTCTAGGCCTCGCTGGCTACTATCGCAAGTTCATTCAGAATTTCTCATGGATTGCGAAACCGCTTACAACATTGACCCAGAAGGGCGTGGACTTTGACTGGGAAGAGAAGCAAGAGAAAGCGTTCCAAACGCTAAAGCGAGCCTGATGCACCACACCGATACTGTCCCTCCCCGTAGGGATAGAAGACTTCGTGGTCTATTGTGATGCGTCCAATCAAGGGCTCGGCTGTGTTCTGATGCAACGAGGTAAGGTCATCGCCTATGCCTCAAGGCAGCTGAAGACACACGAGGTCAACTACACCACACACGATCTTGAGTTAGGAGCAGTAGTGTTTGCTCTGAAGATCTGGAGACACTACCTGTATGGTACAAAAAGCACTATCTTTACAGACCATAAAAGCCTATAACACATATTCGACCAGAAGGAGCTCAACATGAGACAACGACGGTGGGTCGAGCTACTCAGTGATTACGAATGCGAAATTCGTTATCATCCCGGCAAGGCCAACGTAGTAGCTGACGCCCTAAGTTGGAAAGAATACTCTGGTCGTAGAGTCAAATCATTGACTATGACTATCCATTCTCACTTGTCCACACAGATTAAGGAAGCTCAGCTCGAAGCTTTGAAACCTGAAAATGCGGCGAGTGAATCCCTTAGAGGGATGGATAAGAACTTAGTGATGAAGGGTGGCGGAGCCTTATATCTCGTGCATCGGATCTGGACACCGAAACACGGTGGTTTCAGAGACTTGATCATGACCGAAGCTCACAACACTCGATATTCCGTCCAGCCAGGTTCAGATAAGATGTATCTGGATCTTAAAAAGTTATACTGGTGGCCTAACATGAAAGCAGAGATTGCTACCTTCGTGAGTAAATGTCTTACTTGCGCCAAGGTTAAGGTCGAATACCAGAAACCATCGGGTTTACTTCAGCAACCGGAGATACCTGAATGGAAGTGGGAGCGAATCACAATGGACTTCATAACCAAGTTGCCCAAGACGACGGGTGGTCTCGATACCATTTGGGTGATCGTAGACAGGTTAACCAAGTCCGCACACTTCCTACCTATCAAAGAAACTGACAAGATGGAGAAGCTAACAAGAACATACATCAGAGAGATTGTACGATTGCATGGTGTTCCCATATCCATTATCTCTGATAGGGATAGTAGATTCACTTCGAGGTTCTGGCAGTCGCTAGAAAGTTCACTAGGAACTAGGCTGGACATGAGTACAGCCTACCATCCACAAACCGAGGGACAAAGTGAGAGGACTATTCAAACCTTGGAATATATGTTGCGAGCCTGTTTGATCGACTTTGGTAAGGCATGGGATACTCATTTACCCCTTGTCGAATTCTCCTACAACAATAGTTATCACACGAGCATAAAGGCTGCTCCATTTGAAGCCCTCTATGGCCGTAAGTGCAGATCCCCACTGTGCTGGGCTGAGGTGGGTGACACTCAGTTAGCGAAAGGACGAGTTCCTGACAGCACTCTCATAGGTCCGGAAATCATTCGAGAAACGACAGAGAAGATCGTTCAGATTCGTGAACGATCGAAAGCCTCTAGAGACCGACAGAAAAGCTACGCAGACAAGCGAAGGAAACCGTTGGAATTCCAGGTGGGCGACCGTGTTCTATTGTAAGTCTCACCCTAGAAGGGCTTGATACGCTTCAGAAAGCATGGAAAGCTAAATCCAAGATACGTAGGGCCTTTCGAGATTCTCGCTAGAATCGGCCCTGTAGCTTACAAACTCAAACTACCTCGCGAACTTAGTAACGTACATTCTACTTTCCACGTCTCGAACTTTAAAAAGTGCCTATTCGACGAGTCTCTTGTAATCCCACTCGACGAGATCGAGATCAATGAGAGCCTCAACTTCGTGGAAGAACCTGTAGAGATCATGGACCGGGAGGTCAAGCGGACGAAGCAAAGCCGTATCCTGATAGTGAAGGTTCGCTGGAATGCCAAGCGAGGACCTGAATTCACTTGGGAGCGCGAGGATCAAATGAAACTGAAATATCCTCATCTGTTCGCTTAGTTATTTGTGACTACTTATTTGCTTAAATTCTAATTTTGGGACGAAATTCTCTCTAACGGGGGGACAATGTGACAACCCGAAATTTGTATCTTGTACAACCATTTAATGCAATCAAAGTCAGACTTGTGTCTGCTATCTAGTACCTTCAAGAGGTACTAGATAGTATACTCTAGAGTTCATTGTGTAACATTTAAGCCATAAAAACTCCAATAATTGGAGTTTACGACCATAAAATAGAGTTTACGGCCGCAAACTCTATAGTGTATATATATATATATATATATATATATATATATATATATATATATGACACTTAGTCATTTTTTATAACGTTTACCATTTCAAGCCAAAGAACTCATTCTCTCTCAAGTACCATCCGATTTTTCTTATAGATCTTCAAGATTGTAAGTGTTTCTTTCCTTGATTCGTTGATATCCTTCAATATCTAGTGAATATACATGATTTCATCCATGAAATCTCTTCTTTTGGCTAGATCTTCAAGTGTTCTTCATTTCTTCAAGAACACTCTTGTTCTTTGGGCGAAAAACTACCCTTTCCAGCTTCTACATTGTAAGTATCCTCTTATATACTTACTACCTTGTAAAGACCCTTGAATTACTCCTTGAAATCAAGCTTTTCCCAAGAACATGAGGTGTTTACGACCAAGAGCATCTCCCTTGGCCGTAAACCCTAGTTAGTGGTGCATTTGAGCCATTAATCCACCCTAAAGGCTTCTAAACTCTTGAGTACCTTCCTATGTGTAGTACTTACTAGTTATGCAACTTGAAATCATCCAAAATCCAAGATCAAAAGGTGTTTACGGCCAAGACAATCTCCCTTGGCCGTAAACCCTAATTAGTGTGGCATAAGGGCCATAACTTCTTCCTAAGGCTTAGACAAGAGACTAGAACACTTCCTTATGAGTGTAAGACCTTTAAATCACCTTTTGGACACAAATCATCATGATTTTACGGCCGTAAACTCATGAGGCCATGAACACATGGCCATAAACTCTAGTGGCTGTGAACATATGGCCGTAAACACCATAGTGTGGCCTTAAACTCCTTAGATGCAATCCTTTGTGATTATAACACTTCTATATAAGTGTTTCCTAGTTCCTAAGTTGTTTTCCTTACATGATTAGTTGTTTAAACACTAATTATATTCATATATGTGACATTATATGCTTATTAGGATCCGTGTGTGTGTTCAAGTCTTCACTTGACACCTAGCATCCTATACCACTCTTTCATTCAAACCAGTCACTACAGGTGAGTTCATACCCCTTAACTTATCTTTTAAATGATTTTAAATGCTTTTATGAGGGGGGGGGGGGAATACAAGTTGAACTATTATAGTTATTATATCAATCACATGTGATTAATAACTATCAAACATATGGATTTTATTACATTTCAAACTGTGTTATCAAACAAAGTACTTCAAATCGTTTTATAAACTCTTTTACATGTTAGATACTTTCTATTAAACTCTTTTAAACTTATATTGTGTCAAATGTATATCTATATAGATATAGTTATATAAGTATGATTGAAAGGACTTAGGACTGATAGCTCGCCTTACTTCCTGTTCCTTGTTTGGTTGTGGACGTAGGGTATCGGTTATTTCTCCGAAGGTCGTTTGAATCTTAGTTATATATTATGTGTATGTATATAGATATAAAAGTTCTTCGTCCAGTTCAATACCTTTGGGTAGCAAAGGTGTGCAAACATGTTCATACATACAAACAACATTTCTAGTAAACTATAATAGGTATAGTTTAGGAAGTTACTAATACTATTACCAGAACAACGAAACATACAAAGAGTCAGTTCATACATGAGTCAATACATACTATAACGAGAAACAATACTCACTATAAAGAGAAACAGATAGAGCATAATATAATGAGAATCAACACATACTACACACTATACACTAGGGAACATACTAGATACTAGACAGAGAGTACATACACTACACTAGTACATACTATACAAATACAAGAATTCTATAACATTAATGTGAGATACTACTTCATGGCTTGACATATACTGTCGTGTCACGTTTTGTACCCAGAGTCTCCTGGAGGGAGAGCGTGAATTTGTGTATAGATCTATACGGGACTGACCCTCCTACACCTTGCTGCTAGCTACAGTGGGACCTGCAGGTATGCGGGTGACGAATGTCATATATTTTCGACGTCTCGAACGTCGTGTTTTACTGGTCAATCAAGTATGGTTACAATCATATCACATTTTACCTTATTTAACTAACAAGTTTAAAGGTAGTTAGTACATTAGTAGTTAACTAGATAAAACTGCAGTACATCTTTATTTTTCCCATTTCATTCACATTGTGATCTTCTCACATAAACAGTAATGAGAAACTATATTTTGGTAATGATAGTCATACTTCGATAAAACTCATACTTTTACAAAAGAACAAACATAGAGAACAGTTGAGTCTTGGTAGAAGACTACTTTAGTAGAAAATATAGGATTTTCTAGGAAGTTTACAAACATTTGCATCAAACACTTACAAACTTTACATCAAACATTTACAGATACATTCTTCAAACTTATACAAACAATGACACTAAAATACTTATGAACTCACCAGCTTTAATGCTGATCTACGCTTTCAAAATAACTTGTATTCTCAGGTCGCCAATAGACAGGTACCGATGGCCAGGTTTTGAGAAGATGGAGCACATTCAAGACTCATCTTTTATTTTGATTTTTCATTTTGGTGTCTTATAAACTTCAGAACACACTTGTATTAAAATTATTACTATTAATGAAATGGATGATGTTGTTGCTTGTTTACTATTATGCATTGTTGTGATATTGTACATGACGTCCTCCGCCCCCGAACGTTTCCGCCGTTCTGGTTTTGGGGTGTGACAATAGTTGAGATGACTCTCTGTTAAGAATGAGTCTTCTCTTGACTATATATGCACATGTGTCAATTTAAAATCAAATACAACCATTATAAATTTTAGTATAATAATAACGGTAATAATCGGGATCCTAAGATAGTTGAGGATCCTGAATATTTTATGAGGTTTGGGATCCTGAATGTTTCAAGGATCCTGACCCTAACAATTGTCCCCAAGTTATTCCTAAAAATATAAGAGTTAATTTTGAGAATATTAAAGGAATAACTTAAAAGTAAATAAATGAAGAGAGAGATAATAGTAATTTTTAAACTCTAACCCTTTATGACTAGAATAATTCAAACTCTAACGGATGGATTACTAGCCGTTATCAAGCGGTCAAATTAATTGTGGGTTCAGTATAAATAGTGATGGTTTGTCTCATGATTTTATTTACTCTCCCTTGCTATCTTTTGATTACCGGCGATCTATTAGAATGTAATTATCTCTTTTTCTTCTACATTTTTACTTCTTCTATCTTGGTTAGAAAAATGGATGTTTCTCGCAAAAACATCTTAGCTCTCCCTGAAGACGACTTCATCGACCAAGGGATTTTCTCCTACGAGGAGACGTGTTCCTTCGGCGACGATGATATTGAGTCTTTGAGACTTAATGGAGCCTTTCCCCCTAAATCCGTTTTAGGCCCTTCGACCCTCGCATCCAACCTAACTTTGTTTATCCTACCTAGGTGGGCTTCCCCGAATATCCCTTCTCCCTGGGTTTTAAATACCCTTTCCTTAGGATTCTCTTTGAATTCTTCAGGGTGACTGGGGTCTCATATATTCAGGCCATGCCGATTGTTTGGAGGATCCTATACTAGATTGACCAAATAAATCAGTCAAAAGGCCTTGATATAGGTCTTCCTGAACTGGCCTGCATATATGATCACACAACCTTCGGGAATTCTCGTTTTCTCCTCAAAGTTAAAACCCACAGATCTCCTCTAGTCCTGAAAACCAAACATAATGACGAAGCTTGGAAAGAAAAATACCTTTTTGTGAGACGTGACTCTGTTCCTAGTGGGGATCTCCTGTCGGATGCCTGGTCAAGAAGGGTAGGATTTTTTTTATATTAGAATAAGGATCCTGGAATTCACATCTTTGTTTTGTTTGCTTTTTTGTAGCTTTCAAGTTCGAAGAGCTCATCCCTGTTGCTGAGGAATCTGAAGAGAAGATCGAGAAGTTTTTGGCCCTGTCTGAAGCTGGGAGATTCTTTCGATTTGATCAAGCCACTCTGCAAGAAATCTATTCTGCCACTGACCTCATGTCGACAGGTAGGGACCCTTGATTCCTTTTGCTTGTTATGAAGGTTTTTAATGGTCTTCTGCTATATATTTATATAGGATCCAAAGTCACTCGCTCCAGTGCTCGCTTCACACTCGCTGATCTTGACACATCCATGTCGAAGGATCAGTTGACGGTGAAAAAGGAGAAGAGCTCATATTCTCTTCCTCCCAAAAGATCGACCATTGACTTGAAAGTGAAGACCCTGAGATCCTAGAAAAGGAAAATCGATGAGTCTGCAGGTCTATCTTGGGAGAGCCTTAGGGCTGAGGAAGCGCTCCAGAAATTGGTCTCTTTCTCCCAAGCTATAAGTGTTGGTTTTATTCTCGTTCTATATTTTATTTTACCTTTTTCTGACCCACTATGTCTTTGTTTTAGGTCTCTAATCATGTTTCCACTGATCTTAGGATCCGAGCGGAGAAGAATGAACAAGCCCTTCAGGGAAAAGGGAGGATGTGGAAAGCGTCCAATGAGGACCTGTTGAGGAGAGTGGAGCTGCTCGGAAAGGAGGAGGCTGAAAAGGAGGACGAGCACTTGATCGAGATGGAGGAAGTGATCTCTGATGCGAAGGTCAGTGATGCGGTGACTGTTTGGGAGGACAAGATCGGTCTTGCGGAGGATCTGGAGAATGCAGATTCCTGGGACGTAGACGGTTGGCGCGAGGCACTGGCCAAATTGACTGGCATGCCTGCTACCGCGAATCAGGATCTTGTACTGCGGCTGACCGAAGGAGGGGAGAAGGAGGATGCGCCCAATGATGACCAAGCTAAGGTTTAGGCCTGCAAGAAGTTAGTTTAGGTAGTTTTTGTTTTTATCAGTAATGTAAAACAATTAATATGTTGGTTGGGTTGGTGTGTAACCCCTTTTGAATGTAATGGTTGTGTTTTCTTTTTATATCTCTCTCTTGATTTTTCTGCATGACTGTTACGATACTAGGATCCTTAAATAATTAGGATCCCGGAAAACTTGGTTCCTGCAAACAATCCTGAGACAAAATTCTTTTAGTGAATCATTTTTAGTACACTTGAATTCTGATAGCCAAATGATTTTTGCCTAGGATCCTAGAAAGTTCAGGATCCTTAAACGTTACTTAGAGTTTTTCGAGAATAAGGATAGATGGAACCTGATTGTCTTCAAGTTTTTCCTTAAGCTTCATAAGCTTTTCAACCTTAGAATTTTTTGAGGATAAATCTCAACTTTAGGAAAGAACTTAGGATCGCTATTGTCTTCTGATGATAAAAATCTTACCGATGAGGATCCATAACGATGAGGATCCTTAAGGATGAGGATCCTTAATGATGAGGATTCTTAATGACAAGGATCCTTAATCATGATGATCCATAATCCTGAGGATCTTTAATCATAAGATCATACGGGGGAATTCCCTTCTTTGGATAACCTGTTTAGGTTATAGACTTTGACAAAATTCTTGGGTAACAACATAAGTTCAATTGATAACATGTTAATGTTATATACTGGGGAGGGTCCCAACTTATGACATATTCCATGGGAAAGCTCCCTACTTATGATAGCATGAAAATGTTATGATTCGTGTGTATTTTCTCGGGAAAATCCCAACGTGTAATAACATGAAGATGTTATAAACTTTATGTAATTTCTGGGGTAAGATCCCAATTTTAGATAGCATGAAAATGTTATAAACCTTATGTAATTTCTGGGGCAAGATCCCAATTTTAGATAACATGAAAATGTTGTAAACCTTATGTAATTTCTGGGGTAAGATCCTAATTTCATATAACATGAAAATGTTATAAACCTTATGTAATTTCTGGGGTAAGATCCCAATTTTAGATAACATGATAATGTTATAAATCATAAGGACCTTAACTTATGTTCAAAGATAAGAGGGTTTCCAAGCCACTGCATCGTGAAATGATCCCCTTATTCATATCTCATAGTTAGATATCGTGCATTCAAGCGAGGTGTATAAACCTTAGTTCGTGTGAAAGAGGTAATTGGTTCTTTAAAACTTAGAGGGGATTAAGTACCCTTAAGCGTGGGAGAGATAATCAATCTCTAGCTTGCGTATATGATAGTTTAAAGATTATACAGTTGATATAATGGAATTGTTCAAGTGTTAAGATGCTGAGATCTTCGTGTGTCAAGATCCTTATGTTTCAAGATCTTCAACCTTGAGGATCCTCATGTTTCAGGATCATTGCTTATGGAGATCCTTAGTTGTACGTTGTTCTTCATAGAAAACATTAGCTAGGGGTGGGAGTTAATCTAGCTAACACCCCTCTGATGCTTAAGTTAGTGATGTATTCGAGGAGAAAATAAGTAATGATGAAAAGTTTAAGGTAAAGAACATGTGCACCTTGGTTTTGTTGAAGATCAATCGATCTTGTTTACATATAGTATGCTTTGAGATGTATAGAATTCCAAGATCTTGGCAAAATGTCTCCTTCGAGTGTTGCTAGCCAATATGCTCCTTTGCCTGCCACATCATTTATGAGATATGGTCATTCTCACTTAAGAGCTAATTTATCTACACTAGGATCCTTGGTGTTTTGGAATGTTTTCCTTAGTACCAAGTCTCCTATTTGGAATCTTCTGACTTTTATGTTTTTGTTGTATTGTTAAATGGGATTGGTTAAATACAGTGGGAGTAGTTAATTAATTCAAGCAATTTCTGGAGAAATTATATGTCGGTGATGGTTTCTAGTTTTCATGCAACGGGTCATGGAATCTCTTCAACATTAACGAGTCAGCTTATAAGGAGATATGTGTTGAGTTTTTCTCAACAATCACTTTTCAAGATCATTATGAAGACATGACGAACACCAGGGCATTGCAATTCCAACTAGCGGGTCAAACGAGAGATTATAGTCTAGCGGAGCTTGGAGTTTGTCTTGGGCTATATGATGAGGAATATTTTGAGAGGCCACAATATACTTCATTTTTGGCATCCGGTCTTCACAATTTTCTGGATAATATTTGTCTGTATGATTTTTTGATTACTATTGTGAACGGAGTCTACAAGTCGGGAACTTCATAAGAGAGCAACATTTGGTCGTCGATTCACCATTTTATTCATAGATTGGTTACTTTTGGTGTGAGTCACAATAAGGGTGGTGACAAAATACCTAAGTGGGATTTATTTTATGTTTGGTGCATCCTGACTCCGAACATATTCTTCAATATTCCTTATGCAGTTGCTTCGTTCTATGCTACACGGACTACTAATTCTAGATATGGTAGCCCAATTTATGAGGGACACTTGGTTTCACGGCTTTCTAGTTCGTATGGGTTATTAGAGCCAAAGATTTCAATCACTTTGATGATTATTCTGGGGCAGGAGGCTACGAATAGGAAGTTGGAGACGATGTGCATAGTCCAGAATGTTGGGAGTGGATAAGTTGTTCCTGGAGATGATCCGGTAAGAGTATCGGAGAACTCGCAATTGAAGGGACAATTGAAGCGAAGCTACCTAAAATACTTGAAGGATCTTGAAGATTGTAATGTCAAGTCGTGTGACTCTACTTGAAGTACATCTATTATCTAACTCCATTATTTTAACAAGTTCTAATTCAAAGACTTTTAATATATAATGTGATGATTGCATTTTTATGGTATTGACCGTGGGAAAAGGATTTTTTCGCATGGTTCGATCGCAAAATTTGGAGCTATTACTAAGGAGTTAAGATAACTTTAATACATTGTTGTTACGTTTCAAAGATGTCTATAAACATGGTTTTTCATTCTATGCATTGTAAGGACGAGTTCCAAATTTCGTTTAATCAATAAAAGTGAAGTTTTAGTTTATGTGGTTGCCACATTTTATATTTCTTTGCAATGGCATTAATGAATGTGTTGATTATGTTTCTAATAATTGCAATATTAGTTGAGGAATTGATTCTTATGATATCACGCTTGTGGTACTGACATAATTGACTGAGTGAAAGGAAATCTCATCACCAGTTGGACAGATACTTGGAGTCGTAAAATTCGAATTGTATAATATATGAGAATCTTGTTCAATGGAAAATTATGACTAAATCATTGTTCACATGTTTATGTGAAACAAGTGAAGGATTGATTAATCTAGTGTGTGTGTGTATATATATATATATATATATATATATATATATATATATATATATGTATGTATGTATGTATGTATGTATGTGTGTGTATATATATATATATATATATATATATATATATATATATATATATATATATGTATATATATATATATATGTATGTGTATATATATATATATGTGTATATATATATATATATATATATATATATATATATATATACCAGTTGGACAGATACTTGGAGTCGTAAAATTCGAATTGTATAATATATGAGAATCTTGTTCAATGGAAAATTATGACTAGATCATTGTTCACATGTTTATGTGAAACAAGTGAAGGATTGATTAATCTAGTGTGTGTGTGTATATATATATATATATATATATATATATATATATATATATATGCATATATATATGTATATATATATATGTATGTATGTATGTATGTATGTATGTATGTGTGTGTGTATATATATATATATATATATATATATATATATATATATATATATGTATATATATATATATATGTATATATATATATATATATATATATATATATATATATATATATATATATATATATATATATATATATATATATATGGATGTTTCAGACCCACCACAAGGGATGATAATTTTGTTCGTCATGATTTACTAATGCTTCAGTAAACATGATTATATTTATAGGATTAAGCATAATTCTAATACCTTTGAAAAGTTCAAAGAGTAGCAGAACGAAGAGAAGAATCTATTAGGCAGAAAGATAAAAGATTCTCCAATCAGAAAGGAAAAGAGAATACTTTAGTATCATGTTTTATGATCATCTTAATGATTTTGGAATTGTGTCACAATTAATCCTTAAAGAACATCATGTTGGAATTGTATAACTAAGAAAAGGAATTTAACATTGTTGCAGATGGTTCGATCAAATGATGATTCATGCTTTGTTCCCAATCAAGTTTTAGAGCTATGCTCTAGCGACTATAAATCGTATCTTAAAACTCATTTAAAACTAAGAAGGTTGATAACACCTTGAAATATGTGGAGTAAGAGTGTTTTCCTTACTCTAGCACATTTAAAATTGGATTTGTGATGTTTTTGTTGATTGAGAAACAAAGATAAAATGAGCCCAATTCGATGAAGTGTTTTCTTGTCGAAAATCCGCACAAACTTTTGAATATTTGTTTTAGTTCGTGAAGAAATGGTCCTACATAGAAAACTCTGCCACACCCCCAAACCAGACGGCGGAAACGTCCGGGGGTGGATGACTTCATTTGTAGTATCACAACACATGCATCATAGTAATCAAAGTACAAACAACCGTTGCATTAATATGCATAAGTTTTTACATGTGTTCAATCAATGTATATCGATACCAAAATAGTTATACAAAAGAAGAAGACATGACTCAAAATAGGTTCATCTTCTCAAAAGCTCGGTGAGTACCTGTCTATTGATTCCCTGAGAATACAAGTAATTTGAAAAGAGAGTATCAACATAAAGTTGAGTGAGTGCATAAGTATTTATGTTTGAATGTATGTTTTATGTTTCTTGAATATGTAAACTGTTCTAGAAAATCCTATATTTTCTGCTGTATATGAAACGTAGTTTTAATCACATAAAAGCGTTCTGTTTGTAAACCACTGTTCTGTTTCTGTATCCTTTTTGTATAAACTGTAAAAGTGAGTGTGCATGGCTCCACCAGTTGTTACTGTAAACTGTAATGTACTATTGTAAACTATATGTTTGTAAAACCGGTACTTTGAAAATGTAAACATGTTTTAGTTAATTATACACTAACCGTATTGTTAATATCTTTTTAATGAGTTATTCTAACCATACTGAGACTAGATGGCCTGAAACAACGCTTTGAAGGCGCTAAAAGCTGTTGATAACAACTATCACTCGTATGCGTGTATGTCTGGCTGTAGCTAGCAGTCTGAGTGCGGGGTTGTCAATCCCAATATAGATCTATACACACTTGTTTCGATCCCCCGACTGGAGGTTCTGTTTATAATGTCGGGACTTTAACTATGTTGTTTAATTGAATTAAACAACCTGAATCAAATGACTCATACAAAGCATATAGACATTACGTGTATAATATAAGTGAAAACCCAATCATTCTGAAATAATGATTGATTGTATATTCCTCAATTAGTATACTTAACATGTATTTGAAAGTTGTATACCTTTGACTAGTTTTGAATCAAACCCTTGTTTCTTGTAAAACGGTGTATTCTAGTATACTTGAATCGTGAATTAATGTTCTATGTATCATAAATTATACCTATTATAATTTATATGTACTTTCTGAATTGGTACTAACTGTTCATGAATATAACCCCTTGCTCAACATGTTACAAAGGGTATCTAAACTGCATGGAATAACTTTTATATTTATATACATATACAATTATATATATGTAAAATTTAAACGACATTCAGACAAATAACCGATACTATAAGCCCACATCCAAACAAGGAAAAGGAACCAAAGTGAGTTATCAGTCTAAGCCTTTTAAATCTTATATATATATATATATATATATATATATATGATTTTTGGAAAAAAAAACATTAGTTTATAAAATCATTTAAAGAGTTTAATATTTGGAAATACTTTTGATGACTTGATGTCAATTTAACACAATTTGAAACTATTTGATTTAATGATAATTGAAATCCATTTTTGGTAAGATAGTTGAAATCAATTTATTTGTAACACAAAATCCTTGTGTTAGACTTGTATTCCCCCCCCCCCCCTCCCCCCCTTAAAACACTAAAACTATGAAAATACGGGGGTATGAACTCATCTTTTGGAGGTTGATTCAACTGATGATTTGGTATAGGATGTTTAGTTCCACGAGTGAAATCCCACAACAAAACAAGTCCTATATAATAATTTGTATAACCTATATGCATCCAATTAGCTAAAATAATCATAGGAATGATTGGAAATTGGATTAATTTGTAAGTATTACTTACAAATTGGAGTGTTAGAAGCTAAAAGGGAAGCTGTTAGGTGTTCATGACCAGGAAAGGGGTGTTCACGACCCAAGAGTATGAAGGGTTCACAGTCCCGAAGGTGTTCACGGCCAGAAGTTCTTGAGGAAAGATGAACACTTGATGATCTTAAACAGATTCTAAGAAGATTTAAAGGTTTTCAGGTGCTTGCTCTTCGTGTTCTTCGCCTGTTCTTCGTGTTCTTCGTGAAAAATAGATGAAATTAACGGGTTTCAATCTAATATAAGAAGATTGAAAGATGTTCTTGAAGTGTTAACAAGATCAAGAAATGATACATATTAGATCTTGTGAAGAACTAGTGATTATTTCTTGAATATGATGAGAACGGACGATTATAGCATGTTCTTGAGGAGAGAGGTTGTTCTTCGTGTTCTTGGCTGATGATACTTGAGAGAAAATAGCTTGGAATTGTGTTTGAATGTGTAAAAAGTGAGGAAAAATCAGCTGAAATGAATATATATGCAAGGGTTCACGGTCCGCGGGGTTCACGGCCGTGAACCTCGTGTACGGTCCAAGTTGTTTACGACCGAAGTCGTTTACGGTCCGAGGTCGGTTTACGACCGAGAACGTGCCCCAATGTGATAAGGTTCGATTTCCGAGGCGATAAGATCCGAGGTGTTTGCGGCTGCGAGGGTTCACGGTCCGAGGAGTTCACGGTGGTGAACCTTTTGCGACCCGATGGTTTACGGTCCGAATAGAAGGAATAAGATGTTAAATTTCTCGGTTTTTAAGCCTTTTCCTTCTAAATTCAATTGTAATTATTTTAAGGATTTTTAACAAGTAAAGGTTAGTATTATAACCTAAATAAAAACCCAAACAATAAAAAGGACCTTAGTTGACCCTCGTTTGACTTTGGTTGACTAGGGTTGACTTTACAAACAGAAAATAACGGGATGTTACATTATCCTCCCGTTGGAGAGAATTTCGTCCCGAAATTTGGATTAAAGAGATACAGCAAGATGTGGATACTTCTGTTGCATTTGATCCTCCCGCTCCCAAGTGAATTTCGGTCCCCATTTTGCATTCCAGCGAACCTTCACTATAGGGATACGACTTTGTTTGGTTCTCTTTACTTCCCTGTCTAAGATCTCTACGGGTTCTTCCACGAAGTTGAGATTCTCGTTTACCTTGATCTCATCGAGTGGGATAACAAGAGTCATCGTCGGATAAACACTTTTTCAAGTTAGAGACGTGGAAAGTAGGATGTATGTTACTTAGTTCTTGGGGTAGTCAGAGTTTATAAGTGTCACAACCAGGAAATTCTATGTTTTTCTAAACATTAACAATGGCAACAATTGTAACCATGACTTGAAAACAAGTGTGATGTTTATTCAATGACAACAAACTTCCATCAAAATACAACTGAAAAGCCCAAAAACTCTACACAAACACTTCAAATAGTCAACTACAGATTGGAAACCCTAAAAATCCCGGTTTAAGTCCATTATGGATTAGGATTTTCTTATTGGGCCTAATGGACCAATAAACCTCCAATTTGACTATTTTGGGATTAGAACCCTTGATGGGCTCTAAATGGACCCACGTTCATAAAACTTAGCATTTTGGGCCATGTGGGCCTAAAATGGATTGTTTTACCTACATTGGGCCCAATGGGCCGAAAAGTAATAATTTGGGCTTTGTAATTTCAAACTAAAACAATTAATGGCCCAAACCTATTCAACTCTTTCTTCTAGCCCAAACTCTCGGCCCAACATCACTTAACAAAAAAAAAGAGAAATTTGCATGGGAAAGAGGTTGACACCTCATTTTTACATATGGGATTTCCATACTAATTATACCTCATGTATCTAGATTATGATCCTAATCCATCATGCAATAACTGTCACACCCCCAAACCAGAACGGCGGAAACGTTCGGGGGCGGAGGACGTCATGCTCAGTATCATAACCATAGTGAAGAAAGTAAACACAACCATCATAAATATAATTTAAAAGATTACATCGTTTCAAAAGTATATGTTTCCAAATAAATTACATATGATGTCAAAATATAGCAAAAGAATCTATGCCTTAGCGTCTTGACTTCATAAATCTTGTGGTTACCTGTTTTACTGATTACCTGAGAATACAAGTTATTTTGAAAGAGTATCAGCATAAAGCTGGTGAGTTCATAAGCAAATTTATGAATGAAAAATGAATGATGTTCCTTTTTGTTTGTTACAAGTTTGTTTCCAGAAAATCCAATATTTTCTAATGGGTTGCTATAGTCGTAACTGAACCAAGATTTAATGTAGGTAAGTAAATCGTCATACTTGTGTGTGTGGTTTTATATTTAAATAAAACTCCTTAAATCCCCGTGAACTGTGTGTTTTGTTAATTTCTCATGTGAGATGTTATAACCATACTAAACTCGAAGACCTCGTACTCGACGTTCTTCAGGCGTCGGAATGTTATGACACTTGTAACACCAGACCTGGCGGTCTAGCTGTTGCAAGCAACTTAGGTGCGAGTTTGTCAGACCCAATATAGATCTATACACAACTATCACGCCGTCCCTCCAGGAGATTCTGATTATAACTACAAGACTTTACTGTGGTACTTAAGAGTACCCCGAAGGAGAATGCCTCACAAATTTATTTATTAACAAGTTCACGTAGTATGTAATGAAATACTTATTTTGTAAGTCGATTGAGTTACTGTTTTCTTTGTCAAACGAAGTGCTCAAACTATACCTATTATAGTTTGTCAAAAGTGTTGTGTGTTTGAATGAAACCTTGTTATGCATGTCTTTGTATTTCCATCAAATGACATTTAAAATACTAAGTGTAAATCATACACACCTTGCTCAGCATGTTACAAGGTGTGAATAACTCTTAAACATGTATTTGACAGTTTTACCCTTAACTGTCACTGTTTTAGAATATTTATAGAAAAATCACCGTAAGTCGAAAACTGAATCCGTAAACTCTGAATATTTGGAAAAAGAGTCTACTGTATCCATAAATCTTCCTATAATTTTTGGTGGTCTCAAACCAGGGTGAAAATGTTCATCTTCACAACCTGGTCCGACTTTGATGCTGCAGTGATAGGAAGTTTTGAAAAATCACCATAAATTGTAGAAAAATCGTATGGAGATGTGCAAGTAGTCATTTTAAAGGTATAAACCTGAATTATTTGCATATTAAACAGTTTTGAAAAATATTAAGTTTAAGTTGGGTAAAACAATTCGTGAATAGGTCACAACTTTTCTGTTGTAAGCTGTCAAGTTAAGTTTCGAATATGTTTTGGTGTTTTAACTTCTATCCCCCCCCCCTGAAAACTAAAGAAAACGGGAAAATGTAGGGGTATGAACTCACCTCGAGTGATTTCTAAAAGAGTGGAAGGTTGAAGTCGAGGAGTATCAAGTCAAGAACACTTGATGAACACGTGGAAGCTTGGATGATCCTAAGAACGATTTTTGGTGTTAAGATATGAGTCGATGATCCAAGAGTGTTATGAAATTATGGAATAACACTTGAGTTTAGATGGAATACTTACCAAAAAGTGCAGTAGTAGCTCAAGAACACTTTCACAAAGTGGTGGGAAGTAGAGAGAAAATGAGGCTCTTTTGGTGTTTTGAGAAGTGTAAGTGTTTGAAATGATCAAGTACGCCAAGAAATCCTCCAGTGATTTCTATATATATTGAAGGTTGCTGGAGCAACTTGTAAGTTTGAAGTGATGTTTGCCTTGGTTTGTGTGATCTGGATAAGGTTGGCTAAGGAGAGGATGACACATGGAGGCAAGTGGGCACACTTGACCCACTCTGAGAGGGTCGGTTCTAATAGAAGGGTTCGGCCCTAAGAGGTTCGGTTCCTAAGAAGGGTTTCGACCCTAATTAGCTGTTTTTCGATATAACTCTCCGTTTCAAGCGGTTTTTGGCCAAGTTAAGGGTCGGGATGACTACAAAAAGTTGAGAGAGATTTTGAGAGAGATTTGGGAGAGATTTCACATGCTTGGAGAGATTTGGGAGAGATTTCACATACTTGGAGAGATTTGGGAGAGATTTCACATACTTGGAGAGATTTCACATACTTGGAGAGATTTGGGAGAGATTTCACATACTTGGAGAGATTTGGGAGAGATTTAATCTTAGCCATTATTATCGTATAATCTCGTAATGCAAGGTTCATGAACACCGTTATGCTTCGTTTATGATTGTTTTAAGTCCCCAAAAGGGTCCTTAGTCGTGTTTTGATGCGTTTAACTCCCTTTTTAGGGTTTTTACATTGCTCAACACATAAATTCTTCGAGACACTTGAATTCTTGACATACAACTGCACATTTTTATACATAGAATAACTTTTAGCATACAAATTCTAATTATGTTTGACTGGTTTGACTTGTTGACTTTGACTTGTTGACTTTGACTTTGACTTGAATTTGACGGTTGTCACATTATCCCCCCATTAGAAGGAATTTCGTTCCGAAATTTGCATTTTGAGTGGGACTTCAAGGGTTGGGGAATAGATGTGGGTACTTTTGTTTCATTTGTTCCTCACGTTCCCAAGTAAATTCGGGTCCTCGCTTGGCGTTCCACCGAACCTTTACGATGGGAATGCGGCTTTGTTTCGTCGATTTGACCTCCCGGTCCATGATTTCAACAGGTTCCTCTACGAAGTGGAGGTTCTCATTGATCTCAATTTTTTCCAAAGGAATGACAAGGGTCTCATCAGACAAACATTTCTTCAGGTTTGACACATGAAAGGTAGGATGAACGTGATTGAGTTCCTGTGGTAATCGTAGCTTGTATGCCACCGGGCCAATCCTGGCGAGGATTTCGAATGGTCCGATATACCGTGGATTTAGTTTCCCAGGCTTTCCGAAATGTATTAATCCCTTCCAAGGTTATACCTTTAGAAGTACTCGATCCCCAACTTGGAACTCCAAAGGTTTTCGTCTCTTGTCCACGTAGCTCTTTTGTCGGTCTTGCGAAGCCTTCATTCGTTCTAGAATTTAGACGATCTTTTCAGTTGTTTCCCTTATGATTTCCGGGCCAGTGACTGCGTTGTTAGGGACTTGCCCTTTTGCTAGTTGCGTATCGCCCACCTCAGCCCAGCATAGGGGTGATCTGCACTTACGGCCATAGAGGGCTTCGAACGGAGCAACTTTGATGCTAGTGTGATAACTATTATTGTAGGAAAACTCAATAAGAGGTAAATGAGTATCCCAATCTTTATCAAAGTCTATCACGCAAGCTCTTAGCATGTCCTCTAACGTCTGAATGGTTCTTTCTCTTTGCCCGTCAGTCTGTGGGTGGTAGGTTGTACTCATATCCAACCTAGTTCCCATAGACTTCTGCAGTGACTGCCAGAATCGTGACGTGAACCGACTATCTCTATCGGAGATAATGGATATCAGTTCTCCGTGAAGGCGCACTATTTCTTTAATGTAGATCCTTGTCAGTTTCTCCATTTTGTCTGTCTCTTTTATTGGTAGGAAGTGTGCGGATTTGGTTAATCTGTCGACGATTACCCAAATGGTGTCAAGTCCACCCTTGGTCTTAGGTAACTTGGTAACAACGAACGCCGTCATCCCTGACTTCAAGATTTTTATCCATGCCTCTCAACGCTTCACCTGTCACGTTTTCTGGCTTCAAGGCTTCTTCCTGAGCCTCTTTGATTTGTTCGGACAGGTGGGAATGGATGGTCATGGTTAACGCCTTTACTCGGCGGCCCGAGTATTCTTTTCTGATCAAGGCGTCTGCAACCACGTTGGCTTTTCCGGGGTGATAACGAATCTCACATTCGTAATCGTTTAGTAATTCCGCCCATTGTCTTTGTCTCATGTTGAGTTCTTTTTCATTGAGGATATGCTGAAGGCTTTTGTGGTCGGTGAAGATGGTGCACTTGGTGCCATAAAGGTAATGTCTCCAGATTTTTAGGTCGAAAACTACTGCTCCTAATTCGAGATCGTGCGTCCTGTAGTTTACCTCGTGTGTCTTCAGTTGTATTGAGGCGTAGGTAATGACATTTCCTCGTTGCATTAACACACATCCTAGACCTTGGTTTGACGCATCACAATAGACCACAAATTCTTCGGTTCCATCTGGTAAGGACAAGATCGGAGCACTGCACAGAGTTCGTTTCAGTGTTTGGAACGCAGCCTCTTGCTTATCCCCCCAGACGAAAGTCACTCCTTTTTGAGTTAAGGTGGTGAGTGGTTTTGCGATTTTAGAGAAGTTCTGAATGAGTCTTCGATAGTAACCGGCGAGTCCTAAAAATTATCGGATCTCCGTGGGTGTTCTTGGTGCTGCCCAGCTTTCAATCGCCTTGATCTTTGAAGGGTCCACATGGATTCCTTCCTTGCTGACTACATGTCCGAGGAAATTCACCTCTCGAATCCAGAACTCACACTTTGAGAACTTTGCGTACAATTTCTCTGCCCTCAACGTCTCCAGGACTCGACGTAAATGCTGGCTGTGTTCTTCCTTACTTCGGGAATAGACTAGTATATCATCGATGAAAACAATCACGAATTTGTCTAAGTAAGGCCGACACAACCGATTCATCAGGTCCATAAACGCTGCGGGTGCATTTGTTAAGCTGAAAGGCATCACTACAAATTCGTAGTGACCATAGCGCGTTCTGAAAGCTATCTTGGGAATATCCTCCTCTTGAACTCGTAGTTGATGGTACCCAGATCTAAGGTCAATCTTCGAGAAGAAACTTGCCCCTTGAAGCTGGTCGAAGAGGTCATCGATTCGAGGCAAAGGGTATCGGTTTTTAATGGTCAGTTTGTTTAATTCCCGGTAGTCAATACACATGCGGAACGATCTGTCCTTCTTCTTGACGAACAAAATCGGTGCTCCTCAAGGCGAGAAGCTTGCTCTAATGAAACCTTTTCTCAGCAGTTCGTTCAGTTGACTGGACAGTTCCTGGATTTCGGCCGAGGCTAGGCGATATGGCGACTTGGCTACGGGGGTTGCTCAATGAGTTAAGTCGATTCAGAATTCGACTTGTCGAGGAGGGGGCACTCCTGGAAGTTCTTCCGGGAATACATCGGGGAAATTACAGACCTCCGGAATGTCCTTAATGTCTTTCACTCCTTGTTCCTTGTCTACGACGTGGGCTAGGAAGGCGTGGTACTCCTTGCGGAGATACTTTTGAGCCTTGACACAAGAGATGATCTGAAAGTTTAAACTAGGTTTGTCTCCATAGACAACGAGAGTTTCGATACTCGGCAGATTAAGGCGAACGACCTTTTCGTGACATAGGATTTCAACATGGTGAGGGCATAACCAATCCATGCCAATGATAACATCAAAACTTTTTATGGTGACCGACATAAGGTCGATTTGGAAAGAGTGATTGTTTAAGGTGAGGGTACACCCGGTGTAAATGTCGTTAGTGTTCTCTGTTTTTCCGTTATCCATTTCGACGGTGAATGTGTCTTTTAGTGTTTGTGGTGTTTGATTAAGCAAGCGTTTAAATTGGTGGCTCACGAAGCTTTTCTCCGCGCCATTATCGAAAAGAATGCATGCGTATGTACTGTTGAGGAGGAACGTACCGGTAACCACAGTTGGATCTGCGACGGCTTCCTCATGACCTATCGGCAGAACTCTGCCCACTTCGCCGGGTTTGGGGTTTCTTGCCTTTGGGCAGTTATGCTTGAAGTGTCCTGCTTCTCCGCATCCATAGCAGGTTCGGCTGGCTCCAGCGTTGGCATCTTGTGCGTTCGGTTGGGCTGGAGTTCTACAAAACCAGGCGGTGTGCCCCATTTTGTTACAGTTGGTGCAATGCATTTCACAGCATGCACCGTTGTGGTGATAGCTGCACTTGTTGCACTTGGGTAGGTTCCCGTCGTATTGCCTTATCGGAGTTCGGTTGGTAGTGGTTGTGGCAGCGTGCACAACAACCACTTGTTGTTTCTTGGCAAGGTCTTGAGCAGGTTGACCCTTCTTCTTATCCTAAAACTTCCTTTTGTTGTTTCCCCCTTTTGCTTGCTCGGAGGTGGTCGTCACAGTGCCATGGCTGGCTTTATGGTCGATGAGTTGTTGTGCCAGTTCCTTGGCACTGTCAAAGGTAATTGGCTTTGAGGCCAATACGTTTCCTTGAAGTTGGGAAGATAATCCCCATATGTACCTTTCCACCTTCTTGCTTTCAGTAGGAACCATCCCGGGACACAGCATGGCTAGATCGCTGAACCTTGAGGTGTACGACAGGATGTCAAAGCCTGTCATTTTGAGACCCCAAAATTCTTCTTCCAGCTTCTGTATCTCACCCCTGGGGCAGTACTCCTTCATTAACATGGTTTTCAGATCTTCCCATGTTATCGAATTAGCCACCGGGAGCGTTAGTGCCTTGACGTGGCCCTTCCACCAGGTGAGGGCCCTTTCAGAGAATGTGCATGCAGAAAATTTGACCTTGCTGGCTTCAGGGCATGCACATATTTTGAAAATGGTCTCGGTTTTCTCGAACCATTGCAGCAACGACATGACACCTCCGCTTCCGTTGAAGGTTTTGGGCTTGCCATTAGTAAACTCTTTGTAGGTACACTCTCTCGAGCGTCCCTGGCCGTCCCCGTTATTAGAATTTGAGGCACCACTACCCGCACCTCCTGAATTACTGGGGTTGATTTGGGCTATCGCGGCTGCCACTGCGGCCGTCACGGCTGCTTGGAACATTGTTGGGTCGAACTGAGGGGGCGGTGGAGGTGGTGGTGGCGCTGCAGCTCCTGCGGCGCCGCCGCGTCTAGGATTTCTACGACGTGGCATTTTCTGCCATATCAATAATGAAAAGACAATAAGTCTTTGATAATACTCACAAGTCGAGAGTTAAAACTAAACATTATTAGTTCTTTATATGCATCCTGATTCTGACTTGTAAAGATTTTGTATGAATCCATTCATACTAGAGGTCTATAGATAATGAAATATAGACTTTATAAATGCTGATAGTTTTGATCCACATGGAATGTCTGTAATAGAATCCATACGGGCCCATCCAACGATCGTTTGAGGTATAATATTTATACATAATTGAGATTAAATAAACTTTCGAATTTAATGGGTCTGCCCTGGGCCCACAACCAAACAAGGAACAGGATCCAAGGCGGAACCATCATTTCTAGGTCGACATGGTCTTAATTATATATAACTTTGATTTATACACCAAACTATCATAAACCGGACACCAGTAAAGTTAATCTGAAAATAGCTCATGTTATGAATCTGATGTAGGAAAGCAAATAGTGTGTCAATTTCATTGATATAACTTAGTATACAATATTGGGGAAAATTTGACCCGACTAGGGGTCTATGCTACATCAATGCATGGGAAACGTTTGACCACCTAACTGATCCCGGAAGTGTAAACACTTAAATCGCGAGATCGGACATAAAATACTAGAAAATAGTAGTAATATTTATCCGCAAAACTAGATTAAACTGGAGCGAACAGTGCAAACACTACTCGCGGCGATTGAAGCTTTGAGGATCACGAAGTGTAGACACGAAGTTCCTCATTTCGGTTATGGATTCCGCCCCTTGGCGCTCTGCTTCTGCCAGACGTCCTTCTAAAGTGGCTCGGTGTTCTCGGAGTTCTTTCACTTCAGCTTGGGTTGCAGCCATTTCTCGTCGAAGAAGCTCGGCGCGGTCTCGAGTCCGATCGTGGTCATCGTCCAACCGGCGAATGCGAACGGAGTTGACTTGGCTGGTGGGACCAACTTCCATGAGGTGTCGGGTGTTAATTATTGTTTGCTCTTCGTGGCGTGTGACACGGTGAATTATGACAGGGAGGGCTCGGTCGGCTGATACTCCTCTGCTGAGATCGTAGAAACCTCGTTGCATGCCATAGGGAGGTCGTTGACCTTACTCTCGGCTCCATCGATGTATAGTTTCGGCCCATTGGGGCGTCGGGCCCTGGAAGTGTTGCGGAGGAATAGGGGCATGGTGTGGATTGTAAACTTCGGGTTCGGAGTCGGTTCCATCTGAGTCTTCTTCCTCTTCACCGTCTACGGATTCTTCCTCTTCCACGGGTTCCTCATCCTCCATGGGCTCTTCTTCGGGTTCTTCCTCTGGGTCTTCCACAATCCAACCGGAATTCCCTTGGTTGGGAAAGTAGGGATCACCTGGTAAGTGAATCCTGCCATTGCGCCTGTACGAGAATATGGATAAGAAGGATATCGCGAGAACTTTTGGGAATAAGAAGTTAGTTATCCCAATTTATAATGTGCTTATTACGGGTTTTGAGTTAAAATACTCCTATAGTATTTTTATGTTTGATTCTCGAAGTTTTTGGTAAGTTGAAGACTTGTTGCTCATCATGATCCTTCTTCGGCATACATTGGTCCTACCTTGGCTAAATATAGTTGATCAGGCTATATTCACCCCGAAGCTGAATCATGGTGTTCAACTTGTCTTGATACTTTTATGTTATTGCCATTATGATACTGAATTAGTATGTGCGATTGTACGAATACTTTTATAAAAATATTAATTTTTTTATTTTAAAAGTATTTTTGAAAAGCTACGTCAGAGAATTTTGTTCCGTTGTATTTATAGTTTGTATATCTTACGTGGTTCGATATACTTAGTTCACTATAAACAAAGCTCTGATACCAATCTGTCACACCCCCAAACCAGAACGGCGGAAACGTTCGGGGGCGGAGGCCGTCATGCTTAGTATCATAACCATAGTGAAGAAAGTAAACACAACCATCATAAATATAATTTAAAAGGTTACATCGTTTCAAAAGTATATGTTTTCAAATAAATTACATATGATGTCAAAATATAGCAAAAGAATCTATGCCTTAGCGTCTTGACTTCATAAATCTTGTGGTTACCTGTTTTACTGATTACCTGAGAATACAAGTTGTTTTGAAAGAGTATCAGCATAAAGCTGGTGAGTTCATAAGCAAATTTATGAATGAAAAATGAATGATGTTCCTTTTTGTTTGTTACAAGTTTGTTTCCAGAAAATCCAATATTTTCTAATGGGTTGTTATAGTCTTAACTAAACCATGATTTAGTGTACGTAAGTAAATCGTCATACTTGTGTGTGTGTGTGGTTTTATATTTAAATAAAACTCCTTAAATCCCCGTGAACTGTGTGTTTTGTTAATTTCCCATGTGAGATGTTATAACCATACTAAACTCGAAGACCTCATACTCGACGTTCTTCAGGCGTCGGAATGTTATGACACTTGTCACCCCAGACCTGGCGGTCTAGTTGTTGCAAGCAGCTTAGGGTTTGTCAGACCCAATATAGATCTATACACAACTATCATGCTCTCCCTCCAGGAGATTCTGATTATAACTACAAGACTTTACTGTGGTACTTAAGAGTACCCCGAAGGAGAATGCCTCACAAATTTATTTATTAACAAGTTCACGTAGTATGTAATGAAATACTTATTTTGTAAGTCGATTGAGTTACTGTTTTCTTTGTCAAACGAAGTGCTCAAACTATACCTATTATAGTTTGTCAAAAGTGTTGTGTGTTTGAATGAAACCTTGTTATGCATGTCTTTGTATTTCCATCAAATGACATTTAAAATACTAAGTGTAAATCATACACACCTTGCTCAGCATGTTACAAGGTGTGAATAACTCTTAAACATGTATTTGACAGTTTTACCCTTAACTGTCACTGTTTTAGAATATTTATAGAAAAATCATCGTAAGTCGAAAACTGAATCCGTAAACTCTGAATATTTGGAAAAAGAGTCTACTGTATCCATAAATCTTCCTATAATTTTTGGTGGTATCAAACCAGGGTGAAAATGTTCATCTTCACAACCTGGTCCGACTTTGATGCTGCAGTGATAGGCAGTTTTGAAAAATCACCATAAATTGTAGAAAAATCGTATGGAGATGTGCAAGTAGTCATTTTAAAGGTATAAACCTGAATTATTTGCATATTAAACAGTTTTGAAAAATATTAAGTTTAAGTTGGGTAAAACAGTTCGTGAATAGGTCACAACTTTTCTGTTGTAAGCTGTCAAGTTAAGTTTCGAATATGTTTTGGTGTTTTAACTTGTATCCCCCCCCCCCCTGAAAACTAAAGAAAACGGGAAAATGTAGGGGTATGAACTCACCTCGAGTGATTTCTGAAAGAGTGGAAGGTTGAAGTCGAGGAGTATCAAGTCAAGAACACTTGATGAACACGTGGAAGCTTGGATGATCCTAAGAACGATTTTTTGGTGTTAAGATATGAGTCCATGATCCAAGAGTGTTATGAAATTATGGAATAACACTTGAGTTTAGATGGAATACTTACCAAAAAGTGCAGTAGTAGCTCAAGAACACTTTCACAAAGTGGTGGGAAGTAGAGAGAAAATGAGGCTCTTTTGGTGTTTTGAGAAGTGTAAGTGTTTGAAATGATCAAGTAAGCCAAGAAATCCTCCAGGGATTTCTATATATATATTGAAGGTTGCTGGAGCAACTTGCAAGTTTGAAGTGATGTTTGCCTTGGTTTGTGTGATGTGGATAAGGTTGGCTAATGAGAGGATGACACATGGAGGCAAGTGGGCACACTTGACCCACTTGTGGCGTAGAATAGTTCTCTTATTATAAAATAATGATTTTTAATTAATAAATCCTTGAGAAATAAATAAAATATGAGTTTTGGGGGTTAAAAATGGTAAAAATATGAATTTGGTGAAAAATTCCCGTCAAAAACGGGCTTAGGAAGCGAAAGTAGTCGATAACCGGGCATTATGGACCGAACCTGCGAGGTTCGGCTCTTGGAAGTGCTGATGACCGAAAGTAGAGCAGGAACCGAGATAAGGGAGTAGGGACCGAAGGTGGGGGTCTCGATCCGAAATGTGAGGGAGGCGAAATAAGCCGAGCCCTCGGTCTATTTCGGTTGTAGGAGGCTCAGTCCGAGATGGTGGGTTCGCTTCTGACAACTTCGGCTCTGAGAGGGTTCGGTTCTAATAGAAGGGTTCGACCCTAAGAGGTTCGATTCCTAAGAGGTTCGGTTCCTAAGAAGGGTTTCGACCCTAATTAGCTGTTTTTCGATATAACTCTCCGTTTCAAGCGGTTTTTGGCCAAGTTAAGGGTCGGGATGACTAAAAACAAGTTGAGAGAGATTTTGAGAGAGATTTTGGAGAGATTTCACATGCTTGGAGAGATTTCACATTCTTGGAGAGATTTGGGAGAGATTTCACATACTTGGAGAGATTTCACATACTTGGAGAGATTTGGGAGAAATTTCACATACTTGGAGAGATTTCACATACTTGGAGAGATTTGGGAGAGATTTCACATACTTGGAGAGATTTGGGAGAGATTTCACATACTTGGAGAGATTTGGGAGAGATTTAATCTTAGCCATTATTATCGTATAATCTCGTAATGCAAGGTTCGTGAACCCCATTATGCTTCGTTTATGATTGTTTTAAGTCCCCGAAAGGGTCCTTAGTCGTGTTTTGATGCGTTTAACTCCCTTTTTAGGGTTTTTACATTGCTAAACACATAAATTCTTCGAGACACTTGAATTCTTGACATACAACTGCACATTCTTATACATAGAATAACTTTTAGCATACAAATACTAATTAAGTTTGACCGGTTTGACTTGTTGACTTTGGCTTGTTGACTTTGACTTTGACTTGAATTTGACGGTTGTCACATTATCCCCCCGTTAGAAGGAATTTCGTCCCGAAATTTTCATTTTGAGTGGGACTTCAAGGGTTGGGGAATAAATGTGGGTACTTTTGTTTCATTTGGTCCTCACGTTCCCAAGCAAATTCGGGTCCTCGCTTGGCGTTCCACCGGACCTTTACGATGGGAATGCGGCTTTGTTTCGTCGATTTGACCTCCCGGTCCATGATTTCAACAGGTTCCTCTATGAAGTGGAGGTTCTCATTGATCTCAATTTCTTCCAAAGGAATGACAAGGGTCTCATCAGACAAACATTTCTTTAGGTTTGACACATGAAAGGTAGGATGAACGTGATTGAGTTCCTGTGGTAATCGTAGCTTGTATGCCACCGGACCAATCCTGGCGAGGATTTCGAATGGTCCGATATACCTTGGATTTAGTTTCCCACGCTTTCCGAAACGTATTAATCCCTTCCAAGGTGATACCTTTAGAAGTACTCGATCCCCAACTTGGAACTCCAAAGGTTTTCGTCTCTTGTCCGCGTAACTCTTTTGCCGGTCTTGCGAAGCCTTCATTCGTTCTCCAATTTGGACGATCGTTTCGGTTGTTTACCTTATGATTTCTGGGCCAGTGAGTGCGCTGTTAGGGACTTGCCCTTTTTTTAGTTGTGTATCGCCTATCTCCGCCCAGCACAGGGGTGATCTGCACTTACGACCATAGAGGGCTTCGCTTAGAGTTTCTATGTTCTGAGAGTTTGCAATACTTGACGGAGATGTTTGCCATACTCCTCTTCACTTCTTGAGTAGATAAGGATGTCGTCAATGAAGACTATGACGAATTTGTCCAGGAAGGAACGACAAACTCTGTTCATCAAGTCCATGAACACAGCAGGTGCATTCGTCAATCCGAATGCCATTACTACAAACTCGTAATGACCATAACGAGTTCTAAACGCGGTTTTGGGGATGTCCTCCTCCAAAATCCGTAGTTGATGATACCTGGATCTTAAGTCTATTTTCGAGAAGTAGCTCGCACCTTGAAGTTGGTCGAACAGATCGTCAATGCGAGGCAGTGGATATCGATTCTTGATGGTAAGTTTATTCAGCTCGTGGTAGTCTATGCACATACGGAATGATCCATCTTTCTTTTACACGAATAAAATCGGTGCTCTCCAGGGTGAGAAGCTTGGTCTTATGAAACCTTTGTTAAGGAGTTCGTTCAGCTGGCTCGATAGTTCCTGCATTTCAGAAGGTGCAAGACGATAGGGGGATTTGGCTATAGGGGTAGCCCCAGGGATTAAGTCGATTCTGAATTAGACTTGTCGTTCGGGAGGCACTCCTAGAAGATCGTCGGGAAAGTTGCAGACCTCAGGAATGCTTGTGATGTCTTTCACTTCTTGCTTTTTGTCTACCACATGAGCCAAGAAAGCATAGTACTCCTTGCGAAGGTACTTCTGTTCCTTGATGCAAGAAATAATCTGAAGGTTCGTTCCGAGTTTGTCGTCGTAGATAATAAGAGTTTCGTTAGTTGGCAAGTTCAGGCGAATGGCTCTTTCATAGCATATGATGTCAGCATGGTTAGGGCACAACCAATCCATACCTATTATGACGTCGAAAATTTTGATAGAGACTGGCTTAAGGTCTATTGGGAAGGGAAAGTTATTCAAGGTAAGGGTGCATCTTATATATATATATATATATATATATATATATATATATATATATATATATATATATATATATATATATATATCGTTGGTGTATTCGGATTTCCCATTAGCCATTACTACTGTGAAGGTTTCATTTAGTGGTTGGGAGTTTTGATTTAGCAGGTGGTTGAAATTATGGCTCACGAAGCTCTTCTCAGCACTACAATAAAATAGAATGCATGCATAAGTATTGTTGAGAAGAAACGTACCCGTGACCACCATAGGGTCAGCCACAACTTCTTCGTGACCCATTGCCATAATCCTCCCAACTCCACCGACATTTCCAGCTTTCGGACAATCTCTTTTGAAATGCCCAAGATCCCCGTATCCATAGCATGCTTGACCTACTGCAGCGGCAAGTACTTGGTTAATCGGTTGGGGTGGTGATTTGCAGAATCGGGCAGTATGCCCTTTTCTGTTGCAGTTATGACACTACATTTCCCGGAAATTTCCGTTGTGGTGAAAATTGCACTTGTTTCATTTAGGGAGATTACGAGCATATGGCTTAGCTGGTGCAAGGTTAGCAGGAACAGCAGCAGGTACAGTAGCAGCATGGACCACCACTAATTGTTGCTTCTTTGAGGGTTCCTGAGAAGATTTGCCCTTCTTTTTATTCTAGGCTTTCTTCTTGCTGTTGTTGTTATTATTGCTGCTGTTGTTGTTTCCCTTGGGTTGTTCTGGAGCAATAACCACTGAGTTTTGACATGCTCTGTGGTCGATAAGGGACTGTGCCAGCTCTTTGGCATTCTCAAAGGTAACAGGCCTGGAAGCAATGACACCTCCCTTAATCTGGGGTGACAGCCCCCAGATGTACCTCTCAATCTTTTTTCTCTCCAGAGCAACCATTTCTGGACATAGGATTGCTAATTCGCATAATCGATTTGTCTAGGTTGTTATGTCTGAACCAACCATAGTAAGACCCCAGAGCTCTTGCTCAAGCTTCTGAATTTCCCCTCGCGGACAGTACTCCCACATCAGCATGGTCTTCAAGTTCTCCCAACTTATAGAGTTAGCCACTACCAAGGTCAGTGACTTAACATGGTCGTTCCACCATGTTAGGGCTCTATCAACAAGGGTACAAACAGTTAATTTGACTTTGCTACTCTCCGGGCAGGAGCAGATCTCGAAGACTGCCTCTGTTTTCTCGATCAAATGCCTTAATTCCATCACTCCTCCAGTCCCGTTAAAGGTCCTGGGTTTGGCGTTTGAAAAGTCCTTGTAGGTGCACTCCCGATGGTGCTCGTGACTATCACCCTGTTTGGAGGGGTGTGCGCCACTCCCCGATCCACTAGCGATAGGGGTGGTTATATGTGACATAGCAGCTTCAATGGCTGCTGTGACCGCCCCCTGAAACATGGCAGGATCAAATTGAGGAGGTGGTGGCAGTGGTGGTGGAGGTGGTGTTGGTGCTTCATTAACCGGGTTACGCCTTGGCTTTCTCTGAGGAGGCATCTTTCACCTTAAGAATTATAAGATGAAAAGACAATCACATATCAAGAATGAACATGAATATGATATCTCTGAACTAAAATACTTAGTTCAATATGAATCTTGTAAGGAATTGGAAATAGAAGTCTACTACAAGTACCACTCGTAACAGGATGATATGAATTTGAGTGGTTATTTTTCAAAGGGGTATGAAAATGCATGTCGATTATAATGGTATATTGAGTACATAGAGTTTGGAAAACTTGACCTTATACAGGTCTACAATACACCACAATACTGGGAAAACATCGACATTAAACCGACCTACCGAAAATGAAATTTTCACGGTCGTACTGAAAGACATGAAAAATAACGCTAGAACATATCCGAAGACTTAACTATAACCAAAAGTGTAAGTAGTAAACGAGTAGAGTATAATCTACTTCCTACTAGGTCCGGCCCTGGATTTGGCTAACTGGCGTTCTATTTCATACATACGCCTGTCTTGTGCTATTTTTCGTTCTCGCAGTTCTCTAACTTCGGCTTGGGATTCCGCCAATTCTCTCATCAAGAAATTAGTACGATCCCTTGTCGAATTATGGTTGTCTTCTAAGTTACGAATGCGAACGGTGTTGACTCCTGTAGCAGCATCAACCTGCATGACTCGGTCGATAGTTGCTCTTCCTTGTTCATCGTTACGCGCCACACGACGAACTAACACCAGGTTAGCTCTATCTGCTGAGCCTCCTGTGTCCAAATTGTAGAAGCTTCGGTCTCCTTGGTAAGGATGGTTCTGACCCTGTTCGTTACTCCACCTTTCTAAGTTTATCGCCCACAGAGCCGTCGGGCCTTGGAAGTTTTGACATGGATTGGGATTTTGGGCAACTGGTGGTGGATTATAGGCTTCTGATTCCGAATCAGAATCTTCAAGAAATTTTTTAGCAAAATCATCATCTAAGGGGATTTCAGGATTCTCTTCTGGCTCATCCTCGAGCCATCCTCCATTTCCCTGATTGGGAAAGTACGGGTCTCCGGGTACATGGAATCTAGCCATTGATATCTAAGGGAGAAGAGGGATAAGAGTTATAGAATATAATTAGTAACGATAGATTGTAAATACGAGTTTCTACGAGAGGAACTTACAGTTAACAGATAATGAATTCTGTAAGACTTGTTCTAGGTACTACTATAACTACAAAGTGTATACTAATTATATATAACTTAGGTATAATCCACATTCGACTAAATGATCCTGCTCTAAATCCACAACCAAACAAGGAACAGGAAATGAAGCTAGATCGCATATTCTAAGTCTATGTAACTTTAATTATATATAACTGTAATATACCCTTAATATTTATAGCTCTACTCACAATGGTTCTTTTGTTTTCACATGTTTGTTATTAGTATATAGCGCCTAAAATACTCCTATAGTATTTTAACTTTATGTTCTGTTCTAGAGTTCTTCTGTATATGTATAGTTGGTAAGTTTTAGACATGACGCAACACTACCATCACTCCCAAACACATGTTAGTCATATATCTCAAACCAATATAGTTGATCATGCTATATTAATCCCAGATATGATTACATAACTGCCCAGGTTTGACTGTAGTGTCCAACATCCAAATACTTTTAATTGTTATGACTGTGATACTGTACTTGTAGGTATGAGCGTTAGTATACTTCTTGTAAAATACTTAAATTTTAAAAGTATACTTGTCGTCAGAGCTCTTAGCCCCAATGTATTTATAGTTTGTATATCTTTTATGGATTGATATACTGTGTTCGCTATAAACAATGCTCTAATACTAATCTGTCACACCCCCAAACCAGACGGCGGACACGTCCAGGGGTGGACGACTTCATTTGTAGTATCACAACACATGCATCATAGTAATCAAAGTACAAACAACCATTGCATTAATATGTATAAGTTTTTACATGTGTTCAATCAATGTATATCGACACCAAAATAGTTATACAAAAGAAGAAGACATGACTCAAAATAGCTCCATCTTCTCAAAAGCTCGGGGAGTACCTGTCTGCTGATTCCCTGAGAATACAAGTAATTTGAAAAGAGAGTATCAACATAAAGTTGAGTGAGTGCATAAGTATTTATGTTTGGAAGTATGTTTTCTGTTTCTTGAATACGTAAATTGTTCCAGAAAATCCTATATTTTCTGCTGTATAAGAAAAGTAGTTTTAATCACATAAAACCGTTATGTTTGTAAACTAGTGTTCTGTTTTTGTATCCTTTTTGTATAAACTGTAAAAGTGAGTGTGCCTGGCTCCACCAGTTGTTATTGTAAACTGTAATGTACTATTGTAAACTATATGTTTGTAAAACTGGTACTTTAAAAATGTACACATGTTTTAGTTAATTATACACTAACCGTATTGTTAATATCTTTTTAATGAGTTATTATAACCATAATGAGACTAGATGGCCTGAAACAACGCTTTGAAGGCGTTAAAAGTTATTGATAACACCTATCACTCGTAGGCGTGTATGTCTGGCTGTAGCTAGCAGTCTGAGTGCGGGGTTGTTAATCCCAATATAGATCTATACACACTTGTTTCGATCCCCCGACTGGAGATTCTGTTTATAATTTCGGGACTTTAACTATGTTGTTTAAATAAATTAAACAACCTGAAAAGCCAATCATTCTGAAATAATGATTGACTGTATATTGCTGAATTAGTATTCTTAACATGTATTTGAAAGCTATATACCTTTGACTAATTTTGAATCAAACCCTTGTTTCTTGTAAAACGGTGTATTCTAGTATACTTGAATCGTCAATTAATGTTCTATGTATCATAAATGATACCTATTATAATTTATATGTACTTTCTGAATTGGTACTAACTGTTCATGAATATAACCCCTTGCTCAACATGTTACAAAGGGTATCTAAACTGGATGGAATAACTTTTATATTTATATACATATACTATTATATATAAGTAAAATTTAAACGACATTCGGACAAATAACCGATACTATAAGCCCACGTCCAAACAAGGAAAAGGAACCAAAGTGAGTTATCAGTCCTAAGCCTTTTAAATCTTATTTATATAAGTGTGTGTGTGTATATATATATATATATATATATATATATATATATATATATATATATATATATATATATATATATATATATATATATGATTTTTGGGAAAAAAACATTAGTTTATAAAATCATTCAAAGAGTTTAATATTTGGAAAAACTTTTGATGACTTGATGTCATTTTAACACAATTTGAAACTATTCGATTTAATGATAATTGAAATCCATTTTTGATACGATAATTGAAATCTATTTATTTGTAACACAAAATCCTTGTGTTAGACTTGTATTACCCCCCCCCCCCCCCTTAAAACAGTAAAAACTATGAAAATACGGGGGTATGAACTCATCTTTTGGAGGGTGATTCAACTGATGATTTGTTATAGGATGTTTAGTTCCACGAGTGAAATCCCGCAACAAAACAAGTCCTATATATTAATTTGTATAACATATATGCATCCAATTAGCTAAAATAATCATAGGAATGATTGGAAATTGGATTAATTTGTAAGTATAACTTACAAATTGGAGTGTTAGAAGCTAAAAGGGAAGCTGTTAGGTGTTCATGACCAGGAGAGGGGTGTTCACGGCCCAAGAGTATGAAGGGTTCACGGCCCTGAAGGTGTTCATGGCCAGAAGTTCTTGAGGAAAGATGAACACTTGATGATCTTAAACAAATTCTAAGAAGATTTAAAGGTTTTCAGGTGCTTGTTCTTCGTGTTCTTCGCGTGGTCTTCGTAGTCTTCGTGAAAAATAGATGAAATTAACGGGTTTCAATCTAATATAAGAAGATTGGAAGAAGTTCTTGAAGTGTTAACAAGATCAAGAAATGATACCTATTAGATCTTGTGAAGAACTAGTGATTATTTCTTGAATATCATGAGAAGGGATGATTATAGCATGTTCTTGAGGAGAGAGGTTGTTCTTCGTGTTCTTGGCTGATGATACTTGAGAGAAAATAGCTTGGAATTGTGTTTGAATGTGTAAAAAGTGAGGAAAAATCAGCTGAAATGAATATATATGCAAGGGTTCACGGTCTGCGGGGTTCACGGCCGTGAACCTCGTATACGGTCCAAGTTGTTTACGACCAAAGTCGTTTACGGTCTGAGGTCGGTTTACGACCGAGAACGTGCCCCAAAGTGATAAGGTTCGATTTCCGAGCCGATAAGATCCGAGGTGTTTGCGTCTACGAGGGTTCACGGTCCGAGGAGTTCAAGGTCGTGAACCTTTTGCGGCCCGATGGTTTGCGGTCCGAAGCGAAGGAATAAGATGAGAAATTTCTCGGTTTTTATGCCTTTTCCTTCTAAATTCAATTGTAATTATTTTAAGGATTTTGAACAAGTAAAGGTTAGTATTATAACCTAAATAAAAACCCAAACAATAAAAAGGACCTTAGTTGACCCTCGTTTGACTTTGGTTGACTAGGGTTGACTTTACAAACAGAAAATAACGGGATGTTACAAACTCATATGTCAAGAATTCAGTGGGATTGATAGTGATCTTGAGAATTGCAAGAGTCAACCGAAAATAAACATTTTAGTTATCACTAGCACGCGACCTGAGGTTGAAAACATATTTTGATTTAATTGGTACATTCTTATTTCTGTGTACTTCTTGATAAGTTAGCAATGCTTATGAGCTCTATATTTTTTTTTATTTAACTGCTAAAGTAAAGCACGTTGGTCAGTGAAGGTACATTGATCAATATGGGTGAGCTGCTATTGACACGGAAGCACTTGTAGGCCTTGAGCTGGAAGAAAGCAAGAAAGTAAGAATAGCGAAGTTCGGTCCACAAGGGAAAAGTAAGTCTCATTTTGGTTTGTCCTAAACCCTGTCTTATGAATGTAGGTCTGAAATGAAAGATTCATATGGATTGGAATGTATGCACCTTCAAATCTAAGTGGCAAAGGGTTTCACTCTAATTCATGAAAATGATTATGAGGAAATACTTTCCCTAATAGATTTTAAAAAAATATATGATAAATATCAAAATGGACATTGTTTGTATTAATTGCATTCTCTCATTCACAATATGATTACGACATCGCTCTTCATATTTCGAATTATGAGGATTGGTAAGGAATTGTTTAAACTTTTAAGAGATATGTGTTGGATTAGTGTCTAAGTCCATAACTATAACTGGTATGTACTTGACCCGATTGGCATGGTCTAGTTAGGTTGCATGGCATCAGAACAATTTGGATAGACTTTTGTGAGAAAAGGATAATTATGATTTGTTAATATATTATAAGTTCTAATATATTAATATGAAATCATATTATTTAATTAGTATTGATCAAGAATTAATTTGGAATTAATATTTTGATCAAAACGAGACTAATTAAATAGATGGGGATTGATTGTGTAAATCATTCATTCTTATATATGTGGGCTTATGATCCATAGTTCTTCATGTTGGGCTAAACCCATGGAGTAACCCATGGATACTCCATGGAGGTTTTAACCCATGGAGCATGAAGAATATGGAATGACATGAGTTACATGGTGTAACCCTAATAGCCACCATGTATAAGGACCCCATGGCTCAAGAAATTGGTACTAGTGTGTGTACACATGAGGGCTAGCCAATTTGAGCATAGGAACCTTTTCTCTCAAGTTATTCCAAGATGTTGGTGATGTTGTGTGAACCATTTGAGGTGTCACACTTGAGGCACTAGGCTCTTAAGCTCCATGTAATCAAGCTACAACAAAGAGGTATGTAATTCTACTAGAATTTATATTATATGTTCTTCATATTATGCTAGTTAGAACAATACCTTGGAAAAATTGATATTTGCATGTATAATAGAGAAAACATAGATCCAAGGTATTTAGGGTTGTATGTACACCTTAGGAACTTTTCCAAGAAATTGCTCCTCCGTTTAAGGTAAAGACCCAGCGTGACTGAGAGTGGAAATTATCCCTATCAGTCTGAAAGCTAGCATCACTATACCCCAATACTCTCAAGTCATCACTCCCACCGAGGGTAAGGACCCAGTCCTTAGTCCTCCGCAGGTACTTGAGAATGTTTTTTACCGCAGTCCAGTGTGCCTTGCCAGGATTCCCATGATATCTGCTGACCATGCTCAACGCAAAGGCCACATCAGGACGAGTACAAGTCATAGCATACATGATCGAGCCTACAGCGGAAGCATACGGTACTCGACTCATCTCTGCTATCTCAGCCTCTGTACTCGGACTCTGAGTTTTACTCAGTCTGGCGTTACTCTGGATCGGTAACTCTCCTTTCTTGGAATTCTGCATGCTGAATCTATTCAGCACCTTCTCCAAATAGGTACTCTGACTAAGTCCAATTAGTCTTTTACTCCTGTCTCTCAGAATCCTTATCCCTAGGATATAGGCAGCTTCTCCAAGGTCCTTCATAGCGAAACACTTCCCAAGCCAGGACTTAACTTCCTGCAGAGTTGGGATGTCATTTCCTATGAGTAGTATGTCATCCACATACAGTACCAAAAAGCTGACTATACTCCCACTAGCCTTGACATGTACACAAGATTCATCTTCACTCCTCGAAAAGCCAAACTCTTTGACCTTCTCATCGAAGCAAAGATTCCATCAGTGAGGTGCTTGCTTTCATCCATAGATAGATTTCTCAAGCTTACACAATCTATTAGTGTACTCTGTACTGACAAAACCCTCTGGTTGACTCATGTAAACATCCTCAGCCAACTTTCCATTAAGGAAAGCGGTTTTGACATCCATTTGCCATATTTCATAATCATGAAATGCAGCAATGGCTAACATAACCCTAATAGACTTAATCTTCGTTACTGGTGAAAAGGTCTCATCATAATCAACTCCCAGAGTTTGAGAAAAGCCCTTCGCAACCAGTCGCGCCTTATAAGTGTGTACATTACCATCCATGTCGGTCTTCTTCTTGAAGATCCATTTGCACCCAACTGTCTTACGACCTGGTACACTGTCAACCAAGTTCCAAACTTGATTATCATACATGGATTGTATCTCGCTGTCCATAGCCTCTTTCCATTTAGCAGCCTCAGGGCCTGCCATGGCTTCCGTGTAGCTGTTAGGTTCATCCAGACTTACCAGTGTGCTATCACTGATAAGTGTGTCACCTTTCGCATTAATATGGAAACCATAGTAATGCTCAGGTGCATTCCTAACTCTCGTGGAACGCCTCAGAGGTACAGACTCTTCTGTCGGATCAATAGGAGTTTCCTCCTCAGGTTAATTGCTAGGGTTTGAGGTTCCTTCACCACTTGACTCTTGAATTTATTCAAGGTCAATTTGCCTCCCAGTGTTTCCTTGGCTCATGAACTCTCTCTCGCGAAAGACTCCTCTCCTTGCTACAAAGACCACATTATCACTAGGTCTGTAGAAGAGGTAACCAAAGGATCTCTGTGGGTAGCCGATGAAAATACACCTCTCACTTCGAGGTTCGAGCTTATCGTGAGACTCACGCCTCACAAAAGCCTCGCAACCCCAAATCTTGATGTGGTCCAGATTGGGACCTTTTCCGATCCATATCTCATTTGGTGTTTTGGCAACCTTCTTTGTAGGGACTAGATTAAGAATATGGGCGGCAGACTCTAAGGCATACCCCCAGAATGAGATTGGTAGCAAAGCTCGACTTATCATGGAACGAACCATATCCAACAAGGTTCGATTGCGCCTCTCAGCCACACCATTAAGTTGTGGTGTCCTGGGAGGTGTCAATTGTGAGATAATCCCACATTCCTTAAGATAGTTAAGAAAATCTGTACTAAGATACTCACCACCTCGATCGGATCGTAGCATCTTAATGTTCCTGCCCAACTGATTCTCCACTTCCTGCTTGAACTCTTTGAATCTTTCAAAGGTCTCTGACTTATGCTTGATTAAGTAGACATATCCATATCTACTAAAATCATCAGTAAAAGTCACATAGAAGTGGTTAGCATCTCTTATGGCGGTTCTGAAGGGTCCACACACATCAGTGTGTATGAGGTCCAACAAACCTTCACCCCTAGCACAAGTTCCAGTGAAGGGTGACTTTGTCATTTTCCTAAGCAAACAAGATTCACAACTATCATCTGACTTTAGGTCAAACGACTCCAAGACTCCATCATTTTGGAGTTGGCCTATGCGTTTCTTGCTTACATGTCCAAGACGGCAATGCCATAAGGATGCTTTATCCACGCTAGTGGAAGAATCGATACACAATAAATTATTTCCTAGGTTATCAACAACCGACACAGATTCATATACACCATCACAAGGTAATGCTTTAAAATAAAAAACATTATTAAAGAAAGCATTAATACCACCACTATCATTATCAAATGAAAAGGTAAAACCATGTTTGTACAAACCATGAAAGGAAATAATATTTCTCTCCATTTCAGACGAGTAACAACACTTATTCAAATCTAATACTAATCCACTACTTAGCAATAAAGAATAAACTCCAATCTTGGTGACAGGTGAAACTTTCCTATTCCCCATGATCAAGTTTATCTTCCCATGCTCCACATTCTCACTTCTTCTTAGTCCCTACAAATCAGTACATATGTGAATACCAAAACCTGTATCAAGGACCCAAGAACTAGAATGGGGTGAATTATTAGACAATATAGTGTATGTACCTGCATGGTTGGGTTTAACTTTCCCATCCTTCACATCTTGCTGGTACTTAGGGCAGTTTCGCTTCTAGTGTGATTTTTCATGGCAATAGAAGCATTCAGCCTCTTTAGGGTTAGCAGAAGGAGTGACAAAACCTTTCTTGGTTCCACTTGAAGAGGAGCCATCAAGGGTCTTCCCCATGGTGCCCTTCGAAGGGCTCTTCCTCTTCTTTCCTTTGCCTTGCCCGATTGCCAAGACAGGGGTCGCGGTAGGAGTAGGAGTGGTAACAACCGATTTACCCTTAAGACCAGTTTCTGCGGTCTTCAAGAGTCCTTGAAGTTTGCTGAGTGTAACTTCTCCTTGTTCATGTGTAATGTCATACGGAATTGATCATAACACGATGGTAATGAGTGCAAAATGATATCTATTGCTAACTCCTCGGGGAAGTTCACATTCAGTTTCGAGCAAACGGTCCACATACCTTTGCATTCTCTACATATGGCCCGTGATGGGTTCACCATCCTTCAACCGGGTTGTTATCATGGAGGAGATGATTTCATAGCGCTCTTGACGAGCACTCTGATGGTAGCGGTCCATCAAATCCTGGTGCATATCAAAAGGATAGTGGTCCTCATAGGACTTTTGGAGCTCGGCTGTCATAGTGGCCAACATGATGCATGCCACTTTGGTAGCATCTCTTTCATGTGCCTCATATTCAGCGATCTCCTCAGGAGTAGCAGACGGCTCGGGTACCTTAAGGTCCTTGTCGAGAACATATTCTTTGTTCTCATACCGAGTGACCATCCTGATGTTCCTGATCCAATCCATAAAGTTGGATCCATCAAAGATGACTCTCCCACAAAGGTTCATGAGTGAGAAGGAGCCGGTAGGGTTTGAGCTAGAAGCAACATTGTTGGAAGACATGTGAAAAGAAGAAAGACAAGTTTTGATTAGATATAAAGATAGTCCTTAATAAAACACCCAAATGTAATATTAAGGCTAGAACCCAACACAATATTTTATAACTTAGAAGAGGGATGCCGTAATCTAAGCTATAAAATATTGAAAGGTAGGTGAATGACGATTCACTAATTTCCACCGTGAAAAACGAAATAAATTATTAGGTTTTAATTGGTTTTGAAACTCCTAGATTCTTTGAGATTCATTGAACTTTTCAATGGCATGTTTCAATATCGAGTGTGCCCTTCAGGTTTTGTGTCTGGGATGCCGAGGATCACAAAACAAGGTGTGAAGTAAACAAGGTGTGAAGTAACCATGCAAATTACTTGGACCTTTGGGAATTTATAAGAACATTTAGTTACTTTGTATTCATCATACTTTTAATGAAGATTTAAAGTCCTTGTCTTACCCGTTCGGCTAACGACCCTCCACCGATCAAGGAAGCGGTGGGTGAGAGTGGACACCCATTAAGCTGCCATTTTATAGGAAACAACCTTATACCCCCCTTATAGACCGGCTTTGTGAACAAGGCCTACCAACGGTAAAACGACTTTGTTCTTATACATATATAATTATTATTAAACTTATAATATTATAAAGTATAAGGGTTGAATTTTAACTTTTAAAATTCTAGGGGTTGGAACTAAAGTTTTTTTAAAGTGACTTTACATGTTCCAAAACTTCAGGGCAAGTTTTGTAACTTTCAAAACTTATGAGTTAATGGTTTAATAAAATGAGTGACTTTTCATTTTATGTAACCTATGTGTTTAATAATGGACTTTAAAAGTGTGACTTTTGGTAATCCATAACTTGAGGACAAATTATGGATTCCATTAAAACACATAATGATCAAGAATTAAACTAACAAACAAGTTACAAATAATTCCTATGATCTTCTAAACTCATAAGTTCATGAACATGCATATCAACAATTTCAAGAATCATAAAATTAACCATATAAAACTTGAAATTTTGATAATAGCTATTGAAAATGGATTAGCATAGCCATTACACCATCTAAAACAAGTTTTATAACACCAAAACAGTTTAGGGTAATGTTTCTAGTCCATTTCCAGCAGCAAAACTCGAAAAACTGCATTATGTGGCTCCTACTCGTCGAGTGCAAGAACCTACTCGACGAGTAGAATGAGTTTACTCATGGACTCGTCGAGTTCATGTCGCAGAGTGCAGAAAAACTGAGTTTTTTCACTATTTTGCATCAAGTATCAACCAAACAAGCCTAGTCTCTGATACCACTATAGGGTTTTGAGCATTCTAACACTCCTATGGTGTACATGCAACCCTAGAAACCTTGGATCTATGTTTTATCTATGATACATGCAAAATTGGTTTTCCAAGGTTCATAACCTATCTAGCATACATGGGGAACTATTAATCATAAAAGTTAGTAAGAAATACATACCTTGTAGTAGTTTGGATTCCTTGAAAACCTTGTGAGCCTAGCACCTCTAGTGTGATGCCTCAAATATCTCACACAACACCAAATGCACTTGGAATAACTTAGAGAGAAATAGAACACTTCTAAAATCGGCTAGCCCTCACTTGTTTTCTTAGTGCCCGATTTTGGTGAACAAAGTGATGCTTATATAGTGTGTTACAATTAGGGTTACACCATGTAAACCCTAATTGTCATGACTTTTCATTTCCATGACCCATGGGTTCTATAAACACCATGGAGCATCCATGGATCATCCTATGGGTGTTAGCCCAACTTGATAATCCATGAAGCATTAGCCCACTATATAAGTATGGATGATTTACACAATCAACCCTTATATTTAATTAGTCTTCTTTTGATCACTTAATTAATTCCAAATTAATTCTTGATCAATACTAATTAAATAATACTATTAATATATTAGAACTTATAATATATTAATAAACCTTAAGTGTTACTTCTCTCATTTTAGTCTATCCAAATGCATGATGCCATGCAACCCAAATGGACCATGCTATTCGGGTCAAGTACATTCCAGAAATAGTTATGAACTTAGACACCTAATCCAACACGTGTGTGGTTAACCGGCACACTAACATGGACTTGTGAGAAATGGCAAAGGTCTAAACAATTGAGACTATGATTACGATATCCCTTTTCATAGTTCTGGAAATTGTTTAGACACACATGTGAGCTATCTAAGGAAAGGTGTATGATATTGATAAAGTTTTATCAAAGCATCTCGTATCAGAAAACTGAACATTGGTAAGAAAGTCAATAAAGTATTGATTTCTAGAAGTCCAACTGATTTCTGAATACATGTCAAAGCTAGTGGGAGCATAAGTGTTATGCTAATAATCATCATGTTAGTGGGAGCATGATACTTATGATAAGTGTTGCAAGTTAGCAATGTTAATTATAGAAAACAAAAGTTTCAATTGGGAAAGTTGTTTTGCTATAATTAAGGGAGAGGAAATTATACTTCATTTCAATTCTGAAAGCTTAGATTGAGATTTTAATCAAATTTAGTCAAGTATATATATGAATGTTATGTTGGAATGGTTCAACATAAGGAAATTCTATATATGGGTCCATTATTTGCGTTCTAAAATTCGATTATGATTACGGCATCCCTTTTCATAATCTGAATTATGAGAACATGGCAAATAGAAATAGAAATATCATAGCAAAAGACTGGTCCAGTATCATGTCTTTATGTGAGACATCATGAATCGTGTCCCATATGCTTCGGATATAGGATCGATTACATGTGCTACAATATTCATCCGTTCTAAATTTTTCCAAATGCCTAGAGCATTAAGAGGGAAAAAGTACTAGAACTGGATATGACTAATTTGATTAAGCAATTGTCGAGGACAATCTAAGGTTTACCAAAGATTGGTTGCTCAGGGACAGTTGGAAGTACAATGTTAATTTTGGAAAGGACCATATTGACATATTCTGAAAAGAGGCAACTCATGTTCAGAAGTGATAGTCAAAATGAGAATATGGAAATATTCTCATAGGTGGAAGTTATTCATTAAATTTGTGTAAGATTAGGAAACTTAATGCATGAAGGATGTTCAAAGCAATGTTCTTTGAATTTGAGACTTCGTTTCCATGAAGTGATCTCCATTGGAATACTATGTAATGTCTGTTGACAAGTCTTTGTGACTTTGTGCATAATCATTACAAGAGGATCAATGCATATAAGTTTAGAATCTAACAGATTAAAATGGCAGGAATTTGGAATTCTTGCATTTGCGGTAAGGATTTGGGATTGTGAAATGAGAATCATTGGAATTATGTTCAATCGATCTATTTCACAAAGTAAAGATCATAGACAAACTTAGTGTGCATACTTGGTGTATGGCATAACTAATGTTTAGACAAACATAGTGTGCATACTTGGTGTATGGCATGACTAGTGTTTAGAAAGCATAGTGTACATGCTTGGAGCATGGGAAAACTATTGTTTTAATTCAAGTATAAAGTTGATAGTTTGAAACAGTATGCAATGAATGATGGGTAATCAATATGGTGATAGATAAAAGGTGTTCTATTTATATTCATAAGTTCTGAGACCATATTAGATTCGATTATTCTTGTGTTTCACTTTGCATGTTTTGACTTCCAAAACAAGTAGGTCATTCTTCCTGAATGACTAAGTTATTCATACCATCCACAGTCGGTCATATGTTGGAAGTAGATATGAATCAAGACTGTCATGAAGTTGGTTTGTAGATGTCCAAGGTAGTGGACATAGCAAGAGTTGATGCAACATTCATGAGTGCTCATAAGTTCTGAGTATTGGATTAAACCCACACTCATTTGACTCACTTCATAGATTTTATCACGAGTGATCATGAGACGATAATATCTTATATTCTTTAAACCTAGAGATATGAGTTGTTGCCTATGAGTTTATTATACATTGATTGTACGAAAACGCATTGGTAACTCGATGTTATAAAACGTGCCTTTGTGTATGATTCAACAAGTAGTAGAACAAGCATATGAGTCGAAGTTTATCCCTTCCTTTTACCCTTGAAGGGATAAAAGCGATATCTGTGGGCCCCTCGATGATTTAGTGATGACACCCCGAAGTGTTTGGCCAAGCCAGGATTAATCTGATTTGTTCAATTTGTCGGTCGTCATAAATCGGAAATCGGGAAACAACAAATGGACAGAGAGAATGATTATAATCCATGTCTCAGTCCATATGATATCTAGAATGTAGGAATATATAATCCCTTGTCTAATGGACGCGTCATTGATTTGTTCAGTGTTCGACAGCAGCTTTTGAGAGCTACGATTGCTAGTCGGGTTATGAAGTCATACGCAATAATAATTTTAGACTTATCCAAGTGGGATACTGTTGGATTGGTGTCTAAGTTCATAACTATAATTGGTATGTACTTGACCCGATTGGCATGGTCCATTTGGGTTGCATGGCATCGGAACAATTTGGATAGACTTTTGTGAGAAAAGGATAATTATGATTTGTTAATATATTATAAGTTCTAATATATTAATATGAAATCATATTATTTAATTAGTATTGATCAAGAATTAATTTGGAATTAATATTGTGATCAAAAGGAGACTAATTAAATAGATGGGGATTGATTGTGTAAATCATTCATTCTTATATATGTGGGCTTATGATCCATAGTTCTTCATGTTGGGCTAAACCCATGGAGTAACCCATGGATACTCCATGGAGGTTTTAACCCATGGAGCATGAAGAATATGGAATGACATGAGTTACATGGTGTAACCCTAATATCCACCATATATAAGGACCCCATGGCTCAAGAAGTTGGTACTAGTGTGTGTACACATGAGGGCTAGCCAATTTGAGCATAGGAACCTTTTCTCTCAAGTTATTCCAAGATGTTGGTGATGTTGTGTGAACCATTTGAGGTGTCACACTTGAGGCACTAGGCTCTTAAGCTCCATGGAATCAAGCTACAACAAAGAGGTATGTAATTCTACTAGAATTTATATTATATGTTCTTCATATTATGCTAGTTAGAACAATACCTTGGAAAATTTGATATTTGCATGTATAAGAGAGAAAACATAGATCCAAGGTATTTAGGGTTGCATGTACACCTTAGGAGTGTTAGAATGCTCAAAACCCTTCAATATGCTTATCACATCTTGAAGGGTTTGAACACATACCCTATCCAGCTAAAGTGCATAAGCTTGAGAAGTCTAATTAGAGACTTAATGAAGCATCGTAAAATAGGAATCTACACTTCTTTAAGAAAGTAAAAGGGTATTCTTTTGGGGAAGTCTAGTTGATTTCTAAGTAAATGTCAAAGCTAGTGGGAGCATAAATGTTATGCTAGTATCGCATGATGACAATACTATACGTAGGAAACAACATCTTCAATTTGCAAATTGCAAAGTTCAGGAACTGTTTTGCTATGATAGACTTAAGGGAGAGGGCACTCATACTTCGTTTCGAATCTAAAGGTTTGGATCATATGTTTTGAAAGAAATTAGTGAAAGACATATATGAATATCATGTTGAAATGCTTTAACATAGGAGATTCCATATGCTGAAATAGTATAGTAAGAAATTGAACAAATATTAAATCCTTTTACAAGTAATAATGAGTCGAGTCCTTTATGCCTCGAATATAGGATTGGTCACATATGCTATAATATTTACTTATTCTAATTTTTCAAATGCCTTGATCATTGTGAGAAAAATATTAGAATTTTGTGACTAAAGTTGTTAAACAACTATCAAGAACATTCTAAGGTTTTACCAAAGATTGGTTGCTTGTTCACAGTTAGAAGTATAATATTATTTAGGACAGACTAGAGTGACACGTTCTGGATTGAGATGATTCTTTGTCAGAATTGATGGTCATATGGGAATATGGAAACGTTTCCATAATAGGAGATGTTTGTAAAATCAATGAGTTGGAAACTTTAATGCAAGAGAAGAGTCCAAGGAGTGTACCTTGAATTTGAAACTTCATGACCATGGAATTGTTCTAAGTAACAAGTTTTAGTGGAATATTATGTAATATCGAAGGCTCGGTCTCTCTGACTTTAGAACCTCGACATTTTTAGAAGCTCAATGCACGTAAAGATGTAATTTCACTACATCTTAGATAACGATACAAATTTGGAATTTTGAAATGTACATCATTAGAGTAATGTCCAGTTGATCTGTTCGTAAAGGAAGGACCATAGAGAGTCATAGTATGCATGTTTATAACATGGCATTACTGATGTTATTTAATTCAAGTGGTTAGTTGATTACATGAAACAATCTATAATGAATAAATTCGTAATTATTATGGTGATTAAATAATATGGATTTATTTATATTCAAAGGGTACAATACCATAGTGAATTAATTTATTATTGTTTTTCACTTTGCATGCTTTACTTCCAGAATATTAATTTATTTGAAATTCCACAGTTAGTCATACTTTGGGAGAAGGTATTGATTTGATATTGTCGTGAATCATTTCTAGATTGTCCATAGAGATTAGACATTGCATAGGGATTGCTGCAAATTTCATGAGTAGTTAGAAATATGGATTTTTAGTATTGGTTAAACCCGTGCTTGGAGATTACTTCATGGATTTAATTACGAGTAATTCTAAGACGATATATATTCTATTCTTCAAACATAGATATATAAGTCATATTTTTCAAATCAGTTGTGCGTTGGTTTACTCTAATGCTTCTCGTAACTGGTTGTTATAAAGTGTAATTTCATGCATGATGTGGTTAGTAAAAATGTATGATTATATAGTCGAAGTTTACTCATTACTTTAGCCTTAACAGAAAAACTTATATCTTTGGGCCCCTCTGTAATTTGAGTTGATCTATGAAAACCAGGCGCCTGGTTCAGAATAAATTGATGTCTTCCATTTTGTAGTATAAATTTAATCATTAAAATAGTAGGTCGAGAAAAAAAATAAATGAACATGAGGCTGATCAATTAATCCATGTCTCTATTCATACGATATCACGAAGAACAAAAGGATAGTTGATCACTTATCTTGGGACCAACGTCTAATTAGAGTTTGGTAGTGTGTTTGGAAAACACTCTTTGCTGGTTATTCATAGTTGTACTTGCAATTGTAGTTAGCGACTTATCCAGTTGGGAGACTGTTGGATTAAGGTGTTTAAGGTCCTAACTAAATTAGTATAATGTTGATGAATAAAAAGTAAAGTCTTTTTCGGGTTGCTCTCACAACCACGAAATGGCTTGGATTGATTAAAGGAGAGCGATAAATGATTTGTTAATTTATTATATAATTAATACATTAATTAGAAATAGTTAATAATTATTATGAATTAATTATTGATAGTCAAAATTGATTAATTATTAATCAGAATTAATCTAGAATTAATTCGGGATTAAATGAAATTAATTAAAGGTATAAGGGGTGAATTGTAATTGTTCAATAGTTAAACAAAAGAGGAAATTATAGAACCTTCCATGGCATAGACAGTTTTAGAGGATATTCTAGGGTTTCTATAAGCCTCCTGATAGAAGATAAGGAAATTATTTGAATAGGGATTAAATATATTATTTAGTTATTTAGATCTGGATTCATCTACAAGTTACCTAAACTATAAATAGGACCCTTAGGGCACCAAATTTTGTGGCTAACTTTTTCCAAGAGTGAAATCTGAAAATTTACTCTCTATCCCCTCTCTCCTCTCAATCTTAGGTTTTCTTGTGTTGTGGGTATGAAATATTACAGGCTCGCACACTACTGGACATAGGTTTTCCAAGGAGATAATAAGATTTTGATTAGCTTGTTTGGATCTACAAAAGGTATATATTCTTAACCATGAATATCGATTCATAGGTTTTAGTTTGTGTTCTTCATAAGTATGTTGCTATTAGATGTGAAAAAGACATAGATCCGTTTTAGATTGCATGTACCCATACATGTTAAGAGAATTTCTGTATGTACAATTGTTTTGTAACCTAAAATCCCCAACAAGATTGTAACACCCGTTTTCCAGAATAGATCGGTTGAGGGTTTAGAAGGATTAAAGGTAAGGTTTTTGGGAAAAAGCTTGTGTCACGACGTGATTAATGGAGCATCACGACGTGACATGCCAATTGGATAAACGGGTATCGAGGATGGCTATCACGATGTGACGAAATGAAGGTCACGACGTGACAGCACCTACAACCCAATCCCATGATCTTTTAGAGTTTCTTCCATATTTAAGCCCATAAACTCAAGGTTTAGGGCATCCTCATCAGCCTTCAACCCTTTCAGCGAAACTCTAGCCTCTATTGTTGAGTTCTTGAGCTCTTGGTGATGTTTTTGGTGTCTTTAAGGAGAAGGAAGCATCATCGGTGCATAGATCCAACTTGCAATTCTCATCAACATATTCTAGCAATTACTCTGGACCTTTGTGAGTATTCAAGATCCTAGCTTTATGACTCTATGTTCCTAGATCTAGACTTTTATGCATTATTCTACATGTTTAGACCAATTGGAGTGTTGAGATTCCATAAAGTTGGCAACTTTATGGATCCTTAGAGTCCCCTTGTTGTTAGATGTCCTAGATCTGAAGTTTGGTAGAGTTTTGAACTCATGCATGAGGTTTTATCCTCTTTTTCATCATTTGTGACCTAGCTTGATGTAACATCCCGTTTCGGATGGTCCGTGATTAGGGTTAATGGACTGCAAACCGGGCTTGAGGAGGTCTCGGGGTTACGACGAGTTGCTAGAAGTATAGGGCATCTCGTCACCTTTCCGTGGGTTTGAGGTTCATGGGAATCGGGGTTATATCGAGGGAGCAATGGAAGTTTGAAGTTGTGGCAGGATAAGTCCCTTATGTGAGATTGGTGGCAGCTGAGTACGCTGGGCGTACATATGTGTACGCGTAGCGTACTCGTGTGCGTGATTTTCAAGCGGAGCCACCTAGTACGCTAGGCGTACCAGAGGGTACGCTGGGCGTACTAGGCCCAGAATGAAAACCCTAATTGTTGGTGAGTCCCCTATATAAAGGATATGATGGCCTCATTGCTGGCCACCATTCCCAGACACCAAACCCTCTTAACCCTAAATCATCGTTCTTATAGCTTGTGAGTGCATTTGAGAGCTTGTGAGTGTAAACTTGTGTTCTTAAAGTGGAGAAGAAGCCTTGGTGAAGAAGGAGTGAGAGTCCAGGCTTTTGAATCTGAGCTTAGTTGTGTGGAAAGCTTCACTTAGAGGTATAAAGCTTCAAGCTTTCTCACTCTCTTGATTTGTGCATTTATATTGATTATTTTAGGGTTTTGTCCCAAAAGATGGAGACTTTATGAGATAATGAGCTCCAGAGACCTTGATCAACCCCCTTTAATGTATTTTGTGGAGTAAAGTCATAAAAATCCAATCTTGGACGTTAGAAGCAAGCCATGCATGAGTTATGAGCTTTATAAGGAAAGAGGATCAGTGTTTTGAGTGTTTGTGACCTCTCCAGCCATGCGAAGGCTTAAAGTCACTAAATTTATGGAGTAAGAGCCATTAAGGAGTCCAGATCTGGGATTTGAGTTAATGTCTTAACTGATTAAGACCGAATGAGTAGAAAGAGTGAATCTTGGGAGTGTGCTGAGCGTAATTCCTATACGCCCCGCGTACTACCCCAGTGTCCCCGATGGCCAATCTGGATTGTGAGTACGTTGCGCGTACCAAGGGAGGTACGCCTCGCGTAACCTCACTGTGAACATTTGGGCTTAGTCGCATTTTGGGCCTTGAGTTTTGGGCCTGGAGTTTGGGCTTGTTGCAATAGAGTATTGAACCAGAGGAATATAGGGCTTGCCATTTAGTTTTGAGAGTGGGCCTTTAGAGAGCCCATTTATTATTGGGCCTTGGTGGGCCCAATGGGTTTAGGCTATTAATGGGCTGGTTAGTGGTCTTCCTTTAGACCTAATGAGTGAGAGTCTGGACTTAGTTCCTAATTGGGTTAATTATGGTTTTGGCTCAGAGTTAGAGGCCGGTGAGTAGCAACAACGTTTATAGGGGTTGTTCATCATCTGAGGTGAGTCTTCTCACTACACTTACCATGAGTGGTATCCTTATGTGACTGAGATGTCTTATGTGCTTATTTGTGTATTGTGATATTCTGCATTATGTCTCTGTGATTTATGCTGAGTATTGTTATTATGCATTACTGAGACCGGACCGGAGGGTCCAACGAGCTGTGAGACCGGAGGGTCCTCACTTAGACCGGACCAGAGGGTCCAACGAGCCATGGGACTGGAGGGTCCCACTGAGACACATAGACCGAAGGTTCTTATAGAGTTATGGCCTCGAGTGGCTAATGTGGTGTATGTGGTATTTTGGGGAACTCACAAAGCTTCGTGCTTACCATGTTATGTGTTATGTGTTTCAGGTTTTTCTCAAGATCGCAGGAAGGCACCGGCTCGATTGTACACACCAGAGAAAGAGTTATGTTTGAGGATCCTAGATTACTAATTAAACAATATGGAGATGCGTTTTGTAAATTAACTAAATGAGATTTTGTGAAATGCGTTATGAGAATTTTATGTTTTCAAAAAGAAAAATTTGTTTGGAAATTTACGGTGTTACACTTGAGCTAAATACTTGCATAGGGGATGCAAGTCTATAAAGCAGTGATTTTTATGGCTATTTAGGTATAAGAAAGCCTTCTCGAGGAGATGAGTGTGTGACTTAATGGATTATGGGTCAGTGGTGTGTTGTAGGCCAGTAGTGGGTTAGCTGTATGCTGAGAGAGAGCGGTCCAGGTGAATTGTAGGCTTTGCGAGGCAGGTCAATCAGACTGTAGGCGCATGAGCAGTCCAGGTATGTTGTAGACCTTGTGAGGCGGGCCACACTAACTAAAGGCTCATGTGTGCATGCATTATATGTATATTGTGGTGTGTGGTGTTTTTGGGAACTTACTATTCTTTGGCTTACAGTTGTGGATTAAATGTTTTTCAGGTACCATTCGTGATCGTGGGAAGGCGAAGACGTGAATGTACACATTCAGTAGTAGCCATGGAGATTTCGCGTTTATTATATTACTCTGATTTTTAAACAAATGTATTTTGGAACAAATGGTTTTCTTAACTTGGATTTTATAAATGTAATGTTTTACCCTAATTAAAAATGAAAATTTTTGTTGTGGAAATGGGTCGTTACAAAGATGATCAAGTTGATTGCATGAACTGGTTATCTAGTCGTTTATGAACATTGAATTGTTAGATCTAATTGTTATAATTTGCTGGAGAGCATTATTAATACATAGTGTGTGCTTGATTTACTTGTCCAAATTATAGATAGGTAATTCTTAGATCTTATCATTCATAGTCCAATATATATCTTAAAATCAATTTGGTGTTCTTAAGTTGCTTGACGATTGTAATTAAAGTTCATAAATTGGTATATGCTAGGTATTCGGATCATTATAACTAGTAAATTATAATTTGGAAACAAATGAAATAAATTCATTATCTTGAAATCGATCATAGGAAAAGGGGGAATTCGAAGTTAAACGGAAGTATCTTTTATTCTTGAGTAAAATAGTTTTCTAGTTACTTACTTTTGTTGAAAGTATTATTAGTTAAATATTTAAATTAAGTTTTTCCGAACTTGAAAAATCAGATAAAAACCTCATTCAAAATTATTTCCTTTAGTTTAATTATTAACATTTTTATACTTATAAATTAATTAAAGAAGAAAGTTTTACATAGACGTAGCGGGTAAACGAGCAACAAGCTGTGCTGCAACCCCTTTTTGGAAAATCACCATTAGTTTTTTGTTATAACAAACATTTTTATACTTATAAATTAACATTTAGTTTTTTGTTTAAAAATCACCGTTCCTTATGATCGACCCCTTACTTACTCTACTATAGTACTACACGACTAGATACATTGTCTATTGTGTTTAGTTAGTAAAATTGGTTAGAGTTATAAATTTAAATCTTTTATTGTGTTTAAAACATCAAATATCAACGAATTGACCAAATCCATTAATATTCCAATAATAATTTGAAGTATACATCTAGCAAAATATAGATGAAATCATATTTGTCTCACACATATACAAAAAGGGAAGTGATTCGTACACAACAGTTTTTTGTCATACACAACAATTCATGCATTATATAGTTGTACAATACAACATTTTAAAGCACCAATTGTTGTGTATGGAGAAAAATTGTTGTGTACGGATCAGGTCTCATACAAAAACCAAACAAACGTTAAATCTAACATTGGACAATAGTGCTTTAGCCCTAAAACATTACTAGATCAATGATTACGATAGCAATAAAGGAGTAAACATACCGACATTACATATCCTCTTTAATAAATGAATGTTTTTTTTTTGTCACCTGTGACACTGTTATTTAATTTGTCAAATGTCATTTTGTTGTTATTTTGAATTAATTTTTTTCTTCCACATGTCATTTTATAAGTTTTTCTATTTTATTAAATTCCACACAATATTTTAATTTAATAATTGCAATAAATGTAGCAATAAATGAATATTAATTTCATTAATAAACTTATTTTTTAATTTCAAAATTTCATAAATTAAACCTCATTAGTTTCTTTTCTTTATTTAATTTATATGTTTAAATTTAAAAGATAAAAATTATTTCCATTATAATAATTCAATATTTTTCTTATTTTCTTATAAATTCAAAGTTCTCAAATATTTTGACTTTTATATTTATTTTTTTTTTAAATTAACTCATGTGTTAGTGTAACACATGGGTCTCACAACTAGTACTTATAATAAGTTATCTATTCTAATAAATGAAGATGTCACTTGTCACATTCTCATTTAATTTGTCAAATGTCATTTTATGGTTATTTTGAATTAATTTTTTTTCCACATGTCATTTTATGAGTTTTTCTATTTTATTTAATTCAACATAATATTTTAATGTAATAATTGCAATAAAAAGATATCAATTTCATTAATGAACTTACCTTTTAATTTCAAAATTTCTAAAATTAAAGCTTATTAATTTCTTTTGTTTATTTATTTAAATTATTTGTTTAAATTTAAAAGATAAAAAACATTTTCATTATAATAATTCATTATTTTTCTTATTTTCCTATAAATTCAAATTTCTCAAATATTTTCACTTTTATATTTAACTTTTTTTTTAAATTTAACCCATATAATACATGAGTCTCACGACTTAGGGGTAAGCATTTGGACCGGACCGGACCTTGGACCGGACCGGTTACAGAGAATATTGTGGACCGTGGACCGGACCGGATGAGTCGTGTCTAGGTCTGTGTCCATTTCCGGGTCCAGGTCCGTGTTTTCCGGTTCTTGGACTCGTTTGGACCGGTAACAATTTAACACAAACATACATATATTGTCATCTAAATCTAACATGTTTACCAACTAATATATATATATATATATATATATATATATATATATATCAAGTTTACCAACAAAAGTTAACAATCTTAAGTTCTTAACACAAACATACAATAATAATTACCGTAACACCAAAAATCATAGTTTAAACTTTAAAATTAATCTAACTAGCAAACGTCATAATCTAATCTTTCATTGGCCTCCTCCTCATATCATTATCATCTAAATCTAACATGTTTAAAGCTTGTGCAATCTCTACATAAACACAAAATGAAAATGTTGTTAACATTTAATAAAAAGTAATAATTGTATAAAAAAGAACGAGTATAATTTTTTTACCCAAAACTATATCATCATCCATCAAGATGTCGTCAAGGTTGTCAATTATTGGATTTGTAGACTTTCTCACCCAATCTTGGGTGCATAACAAAGCTTCAACTATCAACGTCAATAAACTAGTCTGATACTCGCTTACAACTCTACCACATGTGCTAAAAGCGGACTCGGATGCCACACTTGAGATTTGTATCGCCAATATATCTAACAACAAAAGAATTAATTTGTAACAACATTAATTTATAAAGAAACTATGTAAAACTAAAAAAAAAAGTAATCACCTTTCGCTATCTGAGCAACTGTCGGGAACCTAATCGCGTTTACTCTCCACCAACCGAGAATTAAAAAAATCTTTTTTATAATTCACTATATTCTCTTTCAGATAGGTTCGTAACTCGTTATCTATTGGATCCGGTACTCTATCAAGATCCCTTTCATATGATTTATCTGTTAAAAGATACATAAAATTTAGAATTACAGTCTAAATAAATTGTTGAGAAGCTTAAATATTTCAGCTTTGATATCTTAACTTTGATTAATTGTAACTTATTGAATATAATATCAAAAACAACAAAATTATAGTCTAAAATCATCTACAAAATCTAAATTATACGTTGAAAAAAACCACATGTCGATCCAATGTCAATCCGAATAAAAACGAATAAGATATGCTTGTTTAAACAATTTTACAGAATACAAAATGTTAATTTAATACTCAAAAAGTTGAAATATTTCAGCTTTGATATCCCAACTTTGATTCATTGTAACTCATTGAATATAACACCAAAAACAACAAAATTATAGTCTAAAATCATCTACAAACTCTAAATTACACGTTGGAAAAAACCGCATATCAATCCGACTTAAAACTAATGAGATATGTTTGTTTAAACAATTTTATAGAATATAAAAATTTAATTTATTGTTGAAGAGCTAAAATATTTCAGCATTGATATCCCAACTTTGATTGATTATAACTCATTGAATATAACACCAAAAACAACAAAATTATAGTCTAAATTACACGTTGGAAAAAACCACATGTCAATCCGAATTAAACCGAATGACATATGCTTGTTTAAACAATTTTACAGAATACAAAAATTTAATTTATTGCGGAAGAGTTAAAATATTTCAGCTTTGATGTCCCAACTTTGATTGATTGTAACTCATTAAATATAACACCAAGAACAACAAAACTATAGTCTAAAATCATCTACAAAATCTAAATTACACGCTGAAAAAAAAATCGCATATCAATCCGACTTAAAACGAATGAGATATGCTTGTTTAAAAATTTAACCATTTTTTTATAAATAAGCCGGTCCAACCGGTTTTTACCCGGAACCGGCCGAACCGGACCGGTAAAAAAACCGGACCGGACCGCCCTCAAATCCTAGAACCGATAACCGGCCCGGGGGTCCAAAAAAAGGTCTGATTCGATTCGGTCCACATGTCCAAATGCTCACCCACACAACTCGTAAATTACTAAACTAGAATAACTAGAGGCCAAAGATTTGCCACCTCCATAAAAATAGAATCTGATCCAAAAAAATATAGAAACCGAATATCCTTAAAAATAACAACGAAATGGATGTATATACACAAGCTTCTGATTGGGTCCAAAAATATCAATCCGACTAAACATCAATAACCAAGCTTTTGATTGGGTCCAAAAATATCAATTTGCATGTTTGTTATAACAAAGCTTGGACTCGATTAATCAATTTCATCTAATTCGGTCCGCAAGATATTTGGCAAGGACCGGGAACAGAAACAATCTTCTTCTTTACTTCACACTGCCTCCTCCATACACCGTGACCGGCGCCACAACAACCTCCATCTCTGCCATCTTCCTTCCCTGCAGCCACCGACGCCGCTCTCCTCGTTACCCGAAGCAACCGCCGACTTCTCCGCAGTGGTTGGATTGGTTCTGAAGATCGTCACCTATCTTATATGGTATCCTACGTATTATAGCAATCTTTGTTATTCCATGGTTGGTTGTTAACAAGTAGTTATTTTATTGTTCATTGATTAATTGTTAGGGTTTGCTGGTTTAAGTTCGGTTGGTTGAAAATCGATCCATTTCCTGTTAATTATTAGTTGATTGGAGCTAATATTTAGGAATGACGAAAATTGAAATTCAATCGTTAAGAACAATTTTATTTTAAGTCGGACATTGTTTTGAAAATAGAGGAAATTGCATTTATATTTTGAGCTATGATTGTATTACTAACCCATCTTGAAGAAACTTGCTCAAATACGATAGTAGATAATGAGAAACAGTTTCTCTTCATGTGAATACTCTAATCCAACTCAAGAAACTTGCTCCAAAACTTTAATACCGAGTGTATTTTTTTAATCAAAATGATTAAAGATGGAAACAATTGACTTTACATGTTGATTAATAGAAGTGTTTGATTGTTATTTAGATGTATAAAATGATCCTTCATCATGACAAACTGGAGGGCATTATTGACAAAAGTTGTGAATTATTTCACTCTTTGTATGAACATCCAAAATCCAAAAATGGAATTGCATTTGTATTTGGAGCTATAATTGTAGTTTAAGTTAATTTGATCAACAATGCTTAACGATAATCCCTAATTTTGAGAACATTTTTTTTCCACAATCTGCACTTGATGATCCTAAATACACTTGCGAGATGTTAAAGTAAGTTTTCATGAGGGTGAACAAATGGTGATTTTTAATTTTTATCTAAAGAATAGTCAACAATGAGGGTAGTTCTAGGATGATTCAAATGAGGGTGAAGTATTGAATTGAAAGTCAAAGTTGGTGTTCCAAATTGCTTTGTAATTTCATTGAAACAAACAATTCATGTTTTTTTTATTATGTTCTGTGTGCGTATGTGTATGTATCATCAAAGTTCGTTGCCTTTTCTGTTAATTATTAGTTGGTTGGATCAAAGGTCATTGTCTTTTCTGGAATTAATTATAAAATTCATTGTTATTTTTGGCGTTATATAAAGTTTTTCATTAAAGAGTAATATGATCATTTTTCAACATTCATCACAATCAGTCAGAGATATAATCCAGCAAAATGGTTTCAATGTCGACTCAGTTAGAATATTAAACGATCCAAAGTGAATTAACAACCAAAACAAATATTAAGTGTCATTTTTCCAATAAATTACTTTATTCCATTTCCAATAGACGGTTAAAAGTAAGAGGCACATAAACTCTATGTTTGGACACAAAGGGTCTCGCCATGTGCCATGATATTTGACCCGGTTTGACACCATAAGCAAGGGTGAGGTATAGTTTAACAATTTTAACCCTTATATTTATATGTACGGTTAATGTGGTCCCTTTGGTTTATTAAAATGCAAAATATACCTCTATGAACATGCTCATAGATTCATAATAACTTTTGCATAATACATGCTTTATGAGTTCTACAGAACCAAAACACAAACCAATTTACCACTATATTAAACATTTTCATTGCAATAAATGATAACTATTATATCGTATATTTTTTATTTGGTGTTGACAAACACCCCAAAAAAAAAAAACGTTCGAAATTTAAACTAGCAAGAAGCTAGCGTTAAAAGAACATTAGAAATTAAATATACTCCTGTTATTTCTTCCTACTGTATATAATAAAAAGCAACTTCTCTATGAATAGTATATTTTTGTAAATTAAACTTTTGTCACAATAATTTTGTATGTTGGTATGTTTCGTCCATATGTAGAAAATAAATTACAAAAGTTGTCCATGTAATAGATTGAAAAGGTCCATGTCCATTTTTTTACATTTGGGAACTCATCTATGAATAGTATAGTTCTTTCATTTAGACTTTTTTCACAACAGTTTTGGTTTTTATACTTTTGCCACAGTAGTTTTGTATGTTGACATGTTTGGTCCTTGTAAAGAAAATAAATTACAAAAGTTGTCCATGTAATAGATTGAAAAGGTCAAGTCTATTTTTTATGTTTGGGTTTTAGAATTTGCCCACAATACTTTCGTATGTTGGTAGGTTTGGTCCCTATGTAGAAAATTAATTACAAAAGTTGTCATTATAATTTACAAAAAGGCCCCTATGTATTTTTTACATAAATAGTCTACATGTTTAAATAGTATACTCTATGGGTTTGAGACATAGGTCACAACTCTTTCATATGTTGATAAGTTTGGTCCTTGTATAGAAAACAAATTATAAAATTATCTTTGTAATTTACAGAAAAGATCCCTATGTAGAATTGTTTTTACATCAAATGGTCCATGTGTTTAAAAAATTTAGAAAAATGGTCAGTGCATAATAGAAAACTTATAGATTACGCCCTTGTAAAGCGAACATAAGTAGACTCCCGGCCTGCGTCCTCTGCGAAGCGGGGAGCGGTCGATTTCGAGTTATAAATAAATAACAACTAAAGACAGGTTGTGTAGCTAACCTACCCGATTCAGTTTATAATTTGTTTCGCCTATTACAAATCCAACATAAATATCGAGAGACAACATCATAAAAAAATGTTTGACTCTTTGATTTCACCGATCCAAAAAGTTGATTATTACGTAAGTTTCGTAATGTCCAAAAAGTAGTAACAATCGATGCTTGAAAACATTTCATTTGCAAAGCCATCAAAGGAATGTTATAAGTCCAGTGAGTAAGACTTGTGACTAGCATGATACAAGGTGTGTCAAGCCCCTACCACTAAGCAATGATAGACCATATACCCTACACTTGATAGCAACCAACAAAAATGTGATCCATCGTCTCTATATCAATCATGCAAGTAGGATATAGTAAATGTCAGTGTATGTATATTGTTCATGTATTATCAATTATGTACCGTGTAACCTATTTGTATATGTGGCCCTATGTTAGCTCATGCATAGATTGTTTTATGTATTACGTTATGTGTGAGTATGAGAAAGACCGGTATTCTATAATATTGTATCAGAGTTATAATACATATACTCTTAAAATATTTCCCCTAATCTCTCATTTCCCTCTTAATATATCTTCGGTTACCACAACCTCTTAACCCTACCAGCAGCCAAATTTCTACACTTCTTCTCCCTTTTATGGCTATTGTTCTACTACCACCACACAAAGTATTTTGTGTTATAAATGTCAAATCATACATAGACCTTGATCAACTCAACTATGACTCATGACGTGGGTTATTTTCTACACATTATGAAGCTTATAATGTGCTCGATCATAATGACTCTATGTATGACAAACCCAATGCTAAGCCTACTAATGTCGATTGGAATAAATTTAATGTTGTGATCAATATGTGGATTTAATCCATCCTCAAAAATTCTCTTCTACAAATGGTGATCCAAAAAGACCTATACGCAACACAAGCTTAGGTTAGTTTGGAACAATTAAACCCGATTTTCTTGAGAATCTTGATGTCTATTCCAAGGTACTTGATAAGAACCTCGTCAAATACACAATTAATAGCTTGTCGTTCCATTTCGAATACCTTGTTACTATAATTTTCAACTCTAAGTCAATGCCCTCATTCCAAGAGACACATTGCATGCTATTACTAAAGGAACAACGTCTTTTAGTATATAGAAATTCTATACTATTCATCTTTTGGTAAATAAAAATCCTCTACTCATTGACGTCTTTTTGTAAATAGAAACCCTCTACACATCAGCGATGTAACACTCGGTTTCGGATTTGCTTCTTTATTCGGGGTTGCAACCCAATCTTCAGAGGTCATGAGGCTTAGGGTCTTGGGAAAGAAAGAATTTGGCCCTTTTAGGGTGTGAGTATTACAGTTTACGTGATCCAAGTGTTTGATGGTGCCTTCGGAGGTCAAAGGTATGAGTGTAATTTAATAACTTGGTCTTTTATGGATTTTGGGTTTTGTTCAGGAAGTTTTAAGGCTTTGGTACGTTTGTAGATGTGTAGGGATTCTCGCCACCTCTCTGTGGATATAAGGTTCATTGGAAACGGACCTAGGATGAGGATGTTATGGCATTTTGAAGATATTGGCAGAATTGGCCCCTAATGGAAATAGTTGGCAAATCGGTCCCATGCATGCAAGGAGGGTATGCATGTGTTTGGCTGAGTACGCCCAACGTAAGCTGGGGTACACCCAACGTAAGATTGGAGAGTGGATGCGGGTGTTTGAGCTGTACGCCCAGTGTACAGACATTACGCCCAACGTAGTGTGTAGGATCCCAAAACCCTAAATTTTAGGGTTCGCTCACTATTTAAACACCTTGCATCCCAGGTGTTAGCCTCTCTTTCATCCTCCATTGTCGTAAACCCTAATCTCGAGTTGTAGCCTCATCCAAGAGTGTTGTGAGCTTTTTATGTGCATCTGTGGTGGGTTTTAGTGTATATTCAAGAGTGGAAGCTTTATGCAAGGTGGTGAATCAAGGGAAGGCTTGTGGATCTTGACTCTTCGCTCCATTTCCAGCTCATAAAAGGTAAAAAGTTCTAACCTTGCTCATTAGAAGTTGAGATCTAAGATTTATGTGGGTTTTGGTCCCATTTTGACCTTATAGGTGAGATCTAGTGGTTGGACACCACTCCAGGAGCTTTGAGTTGCTACTCTTAGCATTTCTGAGGTTATAAGTTCATAAAGTAGCCACCTTTAAGGTTAAAAATCTTCCATGCATGTTCTAGTTGGATTAGAATGGGTCTTAATGGATTAAGTTTGTTGTTGGGTCCCATTGAGTCATGAAAATGCATAAAGGTGCCGACTTTATGCATTAAGAGCTTCATTTCAAGGTTTTCTGAGGTTTGGGTGCTAAGGACTTAAAGGATTAAGTCATAAAGCGAGTTTTGGGAAAAGCCATGTACGCCCCGCGTAAAAATAATTACGCCCCACGTATTGACTTGAGGCCCGCATTCGTATCTTTGAGTACGTTGAGCGTACCTAGGGGGTACGCCACGCGTACGTTCAGTTGTGGACTTTTGGGCTTGTTCTCGTTTGGGCTTCAAACTTGGGTTTGGGTTTTGTGTGTTGGGCTTATTGGTCAGAGGAATCCTAGAGCCTTGGACTCTTGTTTGGGCATGTCTAGTTGGGCCTAGGTTTTGTATTGGCCCTTTATCGGCCCAATGGTTTTGGGCTTTAGTGGGCCCAATGGGCTTGGGCCTTTTGGTCATCTGAGATTTATTATTAGGCAATGAATTGTTGGGCTTTAGGATAAGGCCCATATGGGGTTGGGCCCAACTTGGAAAATTAGGCTGTTAGTGGGCTTTTATGGATCTTGTAGTTTTGGGCCTTTTTGGTTTTGGGCTTGGGCCTCAGTTTTGGTTCATATTGGGTCAGGGGTAAAATGGTCATTTTACCCCAAGTATGGATTATGGACCTTGGTTTGGAACCCAATTGCTAATTGGGTGTTATTTTAGTATTTATAGCCCAGGAAGTCGTCAGAGCAGCATCTAGGGATTTCTTTCAGTGAGCTTCTGCATTTGAAGTGAGTGTCACAATCCGAAAATTTTAGAGCAAGCAAGGTCTAAACCCTAACATAGTATAAGTGAAACCACATTACAATCCTTATTGCATTGTATCATCTATAGCCTTGAAGGCTTGTTTTTAAGCTAATAACTAAATGTAGTTTGAAACCCCTAAGTTGGTTTAAGCTATTATAAGTCAACATAAGACAAAGGCTTAAGGTTAAAACCATAAAGTAATACCCTATATAAGAGTTTTCGGTCCTATGATTCTAGAAACATAGAGTTTTCGGCCAAGGAATCTAATTCAAATGGAGTTTTCGGTTGAAGAATCAAAGAGCAAAGGGTTTTCGGTCATATATGTTCGAAATCACCCCCTTATGAGACCGAAAACACAAGACTAGGTCCATTAAGGACCGAAAACCCAAAGCCAAAGGCCCTTTAAGGCCGAAAGCACATTTCTATATATTTAAGTTTTGCCGCAAACTCAATTCATTTCTCACATTTTAGGCCGCAAACACCTCACTTTTGCTCTCAGGTATCATCCGTAAACCCCATAAATTCATATGATTCTTGCCCACATCTTCTTATTTTCACCAAGAACACCAAGAACAACCTTCATATCTTCAAGTTTTTACCCAAGAACACCCAAGAACACCTTACTAGAACTTTTGTGAGTATTTCTTACATAATTTAGTGTTGTCTAACACTTTAAATTATTATTTAAATTATTTCATTAATTTAAATACGATATCGTGTATAAATATTATTAGGATACGACTACTCACACGGGTTCTAACCCCAGGATTCACCGCTACCACTTCGTATCCAAACGAGAACCCGCATTCAAGGTGAGTTCATACCCCTACGTTTTCACTATTTTTCAATGTTTTTTTTTGGGGGGGGGGGGGGGGGGGGGGATACAAGTAAAACACAAGAAATCTTGTGTTAGTATTCAAATAATTTCAAATGATTAAACCATGCCAAGTTACTTCATCTGATTCAAACTATTTTAAACTATTTCAACTTACTTCAATTATATTATACTTTTGTTTTCCAAAATACATGTTTATATATATGCTTTATATATATATATATATATATATATATATATATATATATATATATATATATATATATATATATATATATATATATGATTATAAAGCTTGTTAGATAAAACTTTAACCCTTTTGTAACATGTCGAGCAAAAGGGTATTTTCACAAATCTTTTAATATCGCTTTATACACACTGTTAAATTGCAAGGGTTTTCAATTCATTACAGAACATACACATAAACTATAATAGGTATAGTTTGGGAAGCACTACACTATTGTACTAAATTCAAGAACACTATACAGAAACAAGTATATAAACTATAATAGGTATAGTTTATGGAGCACTACTCTATCTCACTATTTCAAGGATACACTATTTCGCTAGTTCAATGATACACTACTAAAATATTTATTTAAGTATAATTATTTTGTAATACAAGTACATTACTAAAGGGAATGCATACATTTTTCAAGTACAAAAGAACACTAGTACACTATACGTAAACTAGTTAATACAGGGTTGTGAGGCACTACTTCGTTGAACCATCAGGGTACAAGTTAAAGTCCTATAAATTATAACGAGAGTTTCCTTGAGGGAGAGCATGAATTTTTGTATAGATCTATACAGGATTGACAATCCTGCACCTCAACTGTTAGCTACAGTTAGGCCGTCAGGCTTAGGGTGACAAATGTCATCTCATTCCGACGCCCGAAGAACGTCGTGCAAGCCACTAGTCATTTTAGCATGGTTATAAGAAACTCACAATAGTATCAACTAAGACGTTTAGTTTACAGGAAATACATAGCTTCAAATGGTTTTATTTTAATAATAGAACTAACCTACACTAATTTTCTATCACTATGAACTTACATTTTGGAAAGGACCTTTAATGCTATTTCTATAATCCCTTAGTGAATACATTAGGGTTATATACAAATAGGATCTGATAGGCAGTAAAATGTGTGATTTCCGCTTTACTTCGTGTTCCTTGTTTGGTTGTGGGCTTAGAGTAGATCCACACAGTCTAATATCCATTCGATCTTGGCTATATATGACTTGTATACACTAAGTAATCATAGGGGACACAAGTATGTGTCAAGTAACTATATACAAGAACAGTACACTATTTTCTAACACAGAACATATATTTCTGGGGAAAACATATATCTATATAGTTTTATTAAATAATAAAACTACAAGTATACTATTTCAAAGTACATTAATATGCATACACTTGGGTCTTAAGGTCTAAAGGCTACATCTAATTTTATTAAGAAAATATTGTATTTTCTGAAAGAATACACTCACCTTTCCAAAAAGGACTTTTACTGTTAACTCTGTATTTACCTACTGAATACGTTAGGGTTATATACAATAAAGATCCGACAGGCAGTGGAATGTGTGATTTCCGCCTCATTTCCTATTCCTTGTTTGGTTGTGGGCTTAGGGCAGAACCACACAATTGATTGTTTGTTCGATCGGGATTATATATAATTTGTATGCACTAAGTACTCGTAGAAGGAAATAGTATGGGTCACATTACTTACATTTCATTACATCCAGAAAATATAGGATTTTCTAGGGGAACACAAGGTTTTCAAGGAATAAAGTACATACTTTCTAAATCAAATGCTTATGAAATCACCAACTTAAATGTTGAGACACTTTCAAAAGTCACTTGTATTCTCAGGAAACTAGTAGACAGGTACACGCACAGGTTTCGAGAAGACGGAGGATAGTAGCTTCAAGTCTTTGTTTTGTTATTTACTTTTGGAGTCAATCATATGTGATTCGAATACAATGTAAACACTATATTATTAATACATTGGTTGTTGTTGCTTTGATTACTATTATATAATTGTTGTGATACTGTAAATGACGTCCTCCTCCCCCGAATGTATCCGCCGTCTCGGTTTGGGGGTGTGACAGTGAGTCTCCTCACTGTTCTATGGGTCTAAGGCACCAATGTCGGCCCATTTGGTTTATGTACTGTAGGAAGACCCGGGGTGACCCTTGGCATTTTGTATGAAAGACCAGTAGGGATTTCTTTCAGTGAGCTTCTGCATTCGAGGTGAGTCTCCTCACTGTTCTATGGGTCGAAGGCACCAATGTCGGCCCATTTGGTTTATGTATTGTAGGAAGACCCGGGGGTGACCCTTGGCATTTTGTATGAAAGACCAGTAGGCGGCTCTTGGCAATTTGTATGCAAGACCAGAGTCTGAACTCTAGGAGTTAATTAGTTAATAATGGTAGATTGTATGCTAGTTGTCTTTGTGATGCTTGCATGGAAGACCAGGAGGTGGCTCCTGGCACTTGTCTGTAAGACCCAAGGTTTTGGCCCCCGACCTGGCAAGGAAGACCATGAGGCGGATCGTGGCATAATGGCAAGACTATGGTTGGCACATAGCACTCCTATTGATTATGGTATATGTGTGGCATGTATGGTTCATGATTATGTAGGACATGTATGGTTCGTTCAATAGGTATGGTATGTGGTATTTGGGGAAATCACTAAGCTTTGTGCTTACAGTTTGTGGTTTTGGTTTCAGGCACTTCCGGTTCGAAAGCAAGGGGCCCGATTTGATCACAGCGCATACACCCGTGTTTTCCACAATATGTGATTTTGGGATTAACTGTGATAATTGTTTTTACCTATAAATGTTTTTAAATGTTTGGATCAAGTTACATCTATGTTTTCACTATAATAAAAACAAAATTTGTATCCTTGATTTTTGGGTTGTTACAAGCGACATCCACTGTCTGTAACCAGCAATAACACACCTCAACAAAATCATCTGTAAGGCTAGATGATGCCTCCTACGGTCCAACAATATTGTTTTCTCAACTTAGGCCCAACAATAGTATTAGATGTCATTTTATGCATGTTTTTTATTAGCTTTTAGTAGTGTGTTTTACCATATTTTATACATTTATGTCTGCATTAGTGTAAATAATGGTCAACTAATGTTTTTCACCAAAATCCCCATAGTGTTCAAATTTCTATATCTTTTTCATGTATTTTAAAGTTGAGCGATATTGTAGAAGCTTTTGGAAGCAGCTTTGAGCATCTTTGGAGCTTAAGTGGAGCTGAAACACTTGATGAAGTTAGAGCTGGATAAAGCATAGAAAATCACATTTTTACAAACGCGTCTAGTCCCTTTACACAACGTATGTCAGTGTTACATGATTGCGCTTTCATCCCACAACTTTTTAGATCCTTAAATGAATCCTAGATATCAACAAATAAGTTACACAATCGTGTAAGTCACCTGAGGACCTGAAATAGCAACATAACTCATTAATCTGAATCTTGTAGTATTTTATGAACGACGCGACGGGTCCAAGGTGTACACGCGGCGCATGGAGCCAATGTTTTCCCAAATAACTTTCAGCCGTTTATGGATGTTTTGCGGCGATTTAAGAAGATTTTAAGATTGCGACTATACCAATTACTTTAGTTTATTTATTTTTCCTTTACATTCATTATTTTACTGTTCTGATAGATTTTTTTACTATGCCTGACTAGTTTTCAGTTCTGCAAAGACTACGACTTTATATGTAGTTAATCATTAGATTTGGTTTAATTTTGGTTTCTGTCTAGTGGTTTTAGTTTTGTTGTTCATAAATATTTTATTTTTAATTCTTTTTAGACTGATTACCTAATTATGATTAAATCAATCTAGTTAATTACTTGTTAAAATCTGTAATTATTTTGTTAAACTCGTAATAAGTAACAAATATCAGGTTCTCCGTTGGGATTTAATTTTGATATATATTGAAAATCTCATATTTTACGTTTGCGAGCTTGTGAGAAGTATTGAATATTGCTAGAAATTTTACATAATCTTAATGTTGTTTTTTTGTTTTAATTAAGATTTTGTTTGATTAATTTAGTAAAAATATAGGATTAACTCAAAGAGCATGTTTTGGTTAATTAATATGATAAAAGAGATATTGCTATAACTTATTAGTAGTTTTCATTAACAACTTAGACAGAACACATTTTAAATAATCTTATTTGGGTTAATTGCATAATTAGGAGACTCGTAGCAAAACAAAAAACATTTTTTATTACTGAATTTTTTAAAGTTAATTTCATTGCAATTTTTAGAATTAAATTTTAAACAAAAATAAAACATCCCAAAACTTATAGGACATTGTTTTTCCATTTTTAATAAGATAAAAATCAGTCATTTCATTTCATCAAAATATTGTCATAGTATCAAAAGTAATTTAAACACAAACATCAGAGTATCATAAAACAAAAGTGCGGAATCCCTAGTGGATGTGATGCAATCAAGTCTGGCTGTTTCCCTTGCTGTCAGAAGTACCTGAAACATTTAAACTTAAAACTATAAGCACGAAGCTTAGTGAGTTCCCCAAAATACCACATATCATACATATTCGCATACATAGCAATACGACATATTTCAGCAATCAGGTTTGTTTCAACACATGTGAATATTGTGATCCTCCCACAATCTTATAATCACTTCAGTCTGCCTATAGTCTTTCCTGTTATGGTCATCCCATAGTCTTTTATATAATTTCCATTGTCCTCCTATGGTCTTTCATACAGTTGTCATTGTCATCCCATGGTCTTTCATATCGTTGTTATGGACTTCCTATGATCTTTCATGCAAAAGTCGCAAAGACAATCTAGCATACTATATAATATAGTGAGAAGACTCACCTCACAAATCAAGGTAGACTACAACATTGACCGCAATATCGTAAGACTGGTACTACCCACCTCCTAACGTAAAACTAAAGGTCAAACATTTGTCTACCATCTAAAACTATTAAGTTGACCAAAAGTCAACTTTGTCAAAAGTCAACGGTCAACAGTTAAAGTCAAGCCTGTATACCACCGTGTCATGGCAAGGTCTTGGCCATGCGGTGGTCTACTCCATCAGGACCGTGATGGATTATCCCACCGCTCTATGGTCGGCACCTGACCACGTTGCAGTTATACTGCCAGATCCATCCTAAGTCCTTAATTCGTTAAGTCATCCACCCAAACTTTCTAGAAAGCTTCTTTGCATCGAAATGATTCATAAAAATCCTAACTTTATGGAAATGCATGTCCAGTGCATATCACACACCAACTTAGGTCAAAATGATGAGAAAATGGAGCCAAATTCCATGCATGGCATCTACACTAGCTAAAAGTCCATATCTAAAACATAAGTTGTCCTTGGGACCTCAGGGAAGGATAAAGTTGCAAACTTTATCCGTAACATTCATAAAATTCATGAAAAAATTAAACTTTTAAAACAACCCATAAATCATCATTGTTTACAAATAGTTTTCAAAACAGGTTTAATATCAGAGTTTTCCCAAAATTATAAGACAAAACACGAGGAGGTGCACCATCATGCCTTCACCTTCCTGCGATCTTCTAAGGTACCTGAAACATAATCCAAAATTGTAAGCCCAAAGCTTAGTAAGTTTCCGCCAAAATACTAATTCATAATAAATAACACATATACAATAATAGCATTCAATGGGTCCACAGCTAACAAACTGGATTACCCCTGAGCCCACAGTATAATTCTGGCTTGCCCCACTGGCCCACAACTTACGTTTGGGTTGCTCCCCAGCCTGATCAGTCCTCGGACTGAATATCACTAAGCCCTCAATACTAGTCTGACATGCCCTTCCTGGCCCTCAGCTCGTATCTATAATGCTCATGAGCCCTCAGTATGAGTCTGGCATGCCCTCCCCGACCCTCAGCTCATATCTAGCTTGCTCCAGGGTTTGTTGGCTACAGCACGGAGCAGTACAACCTCAACCCAACCCACACAATATGTCAATCTATAACAGATAATAACAAACACAGATAAACAGACAGTATCACAGGTAGTCCGACCGCTCTACCAGACTATCATATCACAACTAGCAAGTATATTTATTCCCTACTCATCATATCAACGAATATCAGGTTATCAAACCCATAAGTCGGCCTTGGTGCCTTCAACCCGTAAGTACAGTGAGGAAAAATCACCTCACAAGCTGAACAGAACTGATAAGGCCCGACTCCAAATCTCAACTCTTTACTCAATGCCTACATCCACCAAGTGACCAATTCCATCAAAATCCCAAAATACCCTCAAAGTCAAACATGATCAAACGTGGTCAAACTTGGTCAAACTCAAAGTCAACTTGTCAAAACCAATAAACCCACAGAGTCAACCCAGTCGAGTCAACCAAACCGAGTTAACTCAAAATGGGCTGACCCATGCGAGTACACGGGGCGTACTCTGGCGGTACCTTTACTAAAGGTACCTCCTTGTTACGCAAAACCTTTACCTTCTTTTCCAGGATAGCTACTGGCCTCTCAACATAGTTTTGGCGCTCATCAACCTAAATATAATCCAAGGAAACCACCGCATCCTCATCCAACACACACTTCCACAACTGCGAAACATGGAAAGTGTTGTGAATCTGACTGAGCTCCTCAGGAAGATCTGATCTGTAAGCAACCTTGCCAAGCCTAGCGATCACTCGAAACGGACCAATACATTAGGGACCCAATTTTCCCCACTTCCTAAAGAGTATCACACCTTTCCAAGGTGAGACCTTCAGTAACACCATATCGCCGACCTGAAATTCCAACTCGGATCGGCGTCGGTCGGCATAGCTTTTCTATCGACTCAGAACAGTCTGCAATCTTTGCCTGATCTGTTGAATCATCTTTGTGGTCTGAAGGACCACTTCACTCTACCCCATAACCCTATGACCAACCTCGCCCGACGAAACCGGGGTACAACTTCTCCGCCCATACAAGAACTAAAAAGGAGGAGCACCAATGTTGGATTGATAACTGTTGTTGTAGGAGAACTCTACAAGAGGTAGGTAGGAGTCCCAGCTCCCACCAAAATCGATAACACAGGCCCTCAACGTATCCTCAAGGGTCTGTATCGTCTGCTCACTCTAGTCGTCGGTCTGCAGATGATAAGCAGTGTTGAAGTGCAACCTCATGCCCAATTCCTCATGGAACTTCTACCAAAAACGGGAGGCAAACCGAACATCACGGTCTGAAACAATGGAGACCGGAACCCCATGGCGAGCAACAATCTCGCGAATATACACATTGGCTAATTTCTCGACCGAAGAACTCTCCCGAATTGCCAGAAAGTGGGCACTCTTGGTCAATCGATCCACGATGACTCAAATAGAATTAAAACCCTTTGCCTTCCTTGGCAACTTGGTGATGAATTCCATCGAAATCGGCTCCCATTTCCACATGGGAACCTCCAGAGGCTACAGCTTGCCATGCGGCCTCTGATGCTCAGCCTTAACCATCCTGCAAGTCATGTATCTATCCACGTACCAGGCTATCTCCCTCTTCATACACGACCACCAATAGCTCAATCCTAGATCCCGATACATCTTGGTGGCCCCCGGATGGATAGAAAAACGAGACTTATGAGTCTCCTACAATACAATCTGTCTGACCCCGCCAGACATCGGAACCCAGACCCAACCATATCGGTTCAACAACCCACGACCATCTGGAACAAATCTGGCAATCTCAGCCCTGATCCTCTCTTTCTTCTAATTCTCTTCCCGAATACCCTCGGTCTGAGCCTCCCTAATCAATCCCAAAAGCGGGGAATCCACTGATTTCCTCATACACGATACCCCATCTGAAGACTCAGCCAACTTTCAGCTCAAGGCATCCACCACCACATTCGCTTTACCCGGATGGTAAAGGATCTCGCAGTCATAATCCTTGACTACTTCCAGCCACCTGCACTGCCTTATGTTCAGGTTCGGTTGATCCATTATATGTCTCAAACTCTTGTGATCCGTGAAGATAGTACAGCGAACCCCATAAAGATAATTCCTCCAAATCTTTAGGGAAAAAACCATTGCCCTAACTCCAGATCATGCATGGGATATAGCTTATCGTGCGGCTTCAGCTGCCGCGAAGCATAAGCTATCACCTGTCCTCTCTGAATGAGGACCGCCCCAAAACCAATGATGGATGCATCACAGAATACCACAAAATCCTCAATTCCCTCTGGGAGGGTCAAAACCGGGGCTTCACATAATCTCTGTCGAAGGGTCTCTGTGAGAACAAGATCTTACTTATGCGTAGGGACAAGGTTTGAGAATTCGAACCTTGAGTGAATGCTTAAGATCAATGTTTGCTTGCTAATAAATGTTCAAGTCATGTCTGGAAAGACCAGTCAAGTCTTAGATAATGTTTTCAACAAATGATCAAGTCATTTAATAAGCAATGAGAATAACTGATCAAAGTAAAGCTAATAAATGAAGAACAAGAAGAATGTTTAAAGTAAACTCAAAGAGAATAACAAAAGTGAGTGAAAGATCCGTAGTTGACTTGTATTGAATGCTCCTATTTATAGGAGAGAATATTACACCGGATTAACCAAAGAGATTACATAGGACCGGACAAAAGACATGGTTCTAACATTCTGAATGTCCAAATACAACTATAGACTTAGTCATATGAAACGTTACATCAATACAACTACAAATACAATAAATGCATATAAGACAAAATAGCTTCATTCCAGACGTGAGGGTCAGTTCCAGAATGTCTTCAGTCTTCACATCTTCATAGTTGGTCCGGACGGATTCCGAACCACTCTCCTTTTTCGGAATCATACACTTCGGAATCAGTACTTAGGATTGCTAGAGGTTCACTTTCATGTTTCAACAATCTCCCCCTAAGTGAACTTAGCAATCCATCAAGCTTAGTTCATTTCTTCCTTGATGAAGATGTAGGCTCTGAACAACCATTCTCGGACCACAATGTACCATGCCAATTGACTCACAAACTTTGCGTTGCCCTGTTCCAGAGCATCAGACTTGGACACCCGAGATATGAACTTTTTCAAAGATTTGGTCGGAACTAAATGTTTGTCAAGGACTCGGAAGAAGTCCTTTTTGTTTGTCTTTCTGGTGGTGTAGACAAACCCTAGAACCGGTTCTTCAATGGGACCATCTGCAAGAATTCTTCCGTTCCGTAGAGGTGTGCAAGTTCGTAATCACATCGGCAGAACTCAGCAACATAATCTTTTAGAAAGCTCAGAGTTGCGTGATAAGCTCCCATACTGATATCATCCTTTTGATTTTCTCTAAAGTAAGCAACTAGAGTGAGGATGTCATTGGGGTTCATGGAGGGAAAATCAGCATCAGTAACGGTCCGGGGTGTTGGCTTGTTCCGGAGGAGGTGAAAACAGAATAGATGGCAGTTTAGTTCGAATTTCACCAAGATTTTTCTTCCGAAGCCCTGAAATTTGGTAATCCTCTTCCTCGTCCATACTTCCTTGAGAGGTTGAGCATGCTTAGAGTAGAAAGTTTTAAGCCTTTCTCTCTCAGTCCGGATGATTACTTCCGGATCATCTGATGGATGAAGAGGGGCAAACTTGGTATAAAATTTGTTTTAGGGAGAGAGAGAGAGGAAGATCCAGATGATCGGAGTCATTTGTGGGGAGATCGTAGTAGAGGCATGGAATGATTTCTTGAGGCTTGAGAATGCCTTCACGACAAATAGGAGAAATGCCACGCATCGGATCAAGATTGTCTTTTAGAGCTTGGATCCGGATGCTGTCCTCTAATGCCTGATTGATTTCCTCCTGAGACCATCCATGTTTGTGTTTGATGGGAGGTCCGGAGTGAAGAACTTGTTGTTCGACAATCATTGGTTTCTTCCCTTTGTCTCTTTGAAGAGCATTAATGACCATCTTCATATTCTCATCAATTGTAAATTCCGGAGTGGGAGTTGGGAGAGGTTCTTCCGGAATTTCATCAGGGATCCGGAGGGGAGAGCCTTGGTCGATTGGAGCGATTTTTGGTTCCGGAATGGGAGGCTGTACTGAAGGAGTGGCTCGGAAGGCTTGAGCGGTTAAAAGAGATTTTGCCTTAGCCATTTGAACGGCTCTTTGAAAAGCATCTGGCAAGGAGGATGGCCAAGAGACTGCGGACCATATCCTCTTTTCTTCTTCTGTCAGCACCTTTGGAGTTATTTTCTTTGGAGCTTCAAGGCCCAGAACTCCATTTGTGACATATTTGTCTTCGTCATTGTCTTCTTATTCAGTAAAGGAGTTTCCTAGAAGTCCGGACACAACCTGTACTTCATCATCGGAATTTAGATCTTCATCTCGGAGTATGAACTCCAAGGCAGGTTTCCAAGGTTTGATTGGGCCTTCTCCCCCTCTTGCATCGGTGGATTTCGGAACCGGTGCAAGCAACAAATTTTCTTTGAGATCTTCGAATTTGGCGAAGACTTTCTGAAGGCCTGTGGTAAGTTGGATAGTGAGGTTTTCATAGGCTTCGGCCGTAGGGGCTTGATCAGAAAGGTGATTGAACATATTGCTGAGGATAACAATCATCTCATCAAACTTCTGGTTCAGAACATCAACAATATTCCAAGTGGAGCGAAGAAGTTTAATGAGGGCTTGTTGAATTATCATGTTCATTTCATCCTTCTTCCGGATCTCCTTCTCCATCCTTTGAATCTCCTTCTCATGACGAACGTTGGTCTGCTTAATTAGGTCGTTGGTAGCAGACACAATATCATCATGAACCTTGAGCATGGAAGTGATGGTGTTGAGATAATGATCAACCAAAATGTCATATTTGGTGTCGACTTCCTCAATGGTATGCTTGAGCCGGAGGGAGATCAACTGATCCAATTGAGCTTCGCGTTCCGTAACAGATGGTCCGGACTGCTGGGATAGTAACTGGAGAATGGCATCAAGTTTGGAATCAAGTCCGGAGACTTTTTGATCCAATTTCGTGTTAAGCTCTGTTACGGATGATTCCATGGATGACACTTTCTTCATGGTGTCTGAGACGTTGGTTCATATCTCAAGGAGAGCAAAGGGGTCAACATAGTCACCAGCTGAGGATTCCGAATCGGATTCTGAGTGTTGCGGAGGAGATTGGTGTGAGGAAGGATTAGTGGAATGGACCCGGTTTGGTAGCATCATCATCTTCTTGCAATTTGGAGTTTGAACCTCCGTCCGGAGTGGTTGAGGAGGAGGATCCGAAGTCATAGTCAGACTTGGATACAGAAGCCTTTAATTGAAAATGGAATGAAGTCATGAGATTGGTGTCCAGAACGGTCTTTGCTTCATCATCCAGCATAACTTCTTTGGAAACCTCTTCATCCGGATCGGTATGGAAGATGCTTTGGTGAGTTGTAATGGGGGTAGTTCTGTAGTGAACTCATTTTCAGCAGCATCATCAGTACAAAGAACATAAGGCATGTTGCTTTGAATGGCCCTGTTCCTCATGGAGATAAGAGTTGACTCCACTTGAGCTCTGGTGAGATCCGGACGCTTGGATGCGGCCCTCTTGACAAAGTCTTCCCATTGGGGATCATTAACACCTGGTCGTCCTGTACGCCTTCTGGGTATCATACTAGTTGGGGCATCCAGAGGAGGAGGGACTGCTCCAGCTCCGGAATGCTTGGGGTCCGGAACAGTGGTTCCGGAGTGTGTGCGTGTAGAAGAAATAATGGGATCATCAAAAGAGACTCGTAGGTGTGTTTCAGAGTCGAAAGAGACTCGTGGGGCTGCAAGGAACTATGATCAACACCGGCATCACCTTTTTGGGAAGGTGAGGGTGTATTATGTGGAGACTCCCCGTGAGTGTGTGCAGGTGATTTTGAAACATCGAGGGGTACCTCGGATGAGTGGGTAGGAGGGGTGTGCGGATGGCCAGAACCAGCCGGAATCTCATGGGTGCCTTCCTGTTGAGAGGAGGAACTGACTTTGGCTTTCTTTTTGGTCTTTGGCTTTGTGGGAGATGCCTTTCGCTTGGCTGGCTTCTTAATCTTAGGTCCGGACGTGGTAGGTTTGGCCTCTTCCGAAACGGGCTCAACAGAGACAGGGGCAGGTTGTGTTGGGTCGAACACAGCCGAAGTCTCTAAGTGTTGTTTCAAATAAGGGGAATCGGAAGGAATGAGGGCCAACATGTGGTCTGGAAGACGTCTGACCGGACCAAAAGAGGATTGGTCCGGAATCCTATAAGCCTTTACAAGTTTGAATGAGACACATACCTCCGGAGGGATGGTGTTAACCGGAAGTGGTTCGGAAAGCTCCTTGAAGATCTGTTGAAGAGTCAGTGCCCAGAACCTAGGGCTCGAAATTTCATTGTTCTTTCTCTTGGTGGCAAACTTGCAGAAGTCTTTCCATAGGACTTCCGTAAGGTCCGCGACATTGTCGCGTCCGGAATAGATACTGAAGACGACGTTGAGCCAATCCTTGCTTAAGGTATCCGTTCTTCCATGCTTTCCGGACAGCCCTCTAAGGATGAAGTGCATGAGTACAATCCATAGTCCGGACACATCAGACTTCTTGAAATCTTTGGCTCTATAGTCTTGGGAATACCCGATGTAATTTAGGAACGTCTGAAACTCTTCAGTCGTTGGTTCAACGACTTTGAAACCCCTTGGGTTTGCTTTGACACCAATCACCTTGAGAAAGTTCGATTTGTAGATGGGAACGATTTTGTCACTAATAATTGTTGTTTCTAGAGCACCATCGACGAATCTGATACTGGTGAAAGCTCGATGAAGGTGATGAAGTGGTAGTGGAGGTTCAGGGATTTTGGTGAGGGGAATGGAGATGGGGTGATTTGATATGAACTCGATCATCACTCTTATCGATTCATCATAATCAAGTGGGTTTAGGGAAAACAATTGGGTAGTGTCTCTCAGAAATGGTTCTTGATCAGCAGAAGACGAGGAACCTTTTGAACCTTTGGAAGATTTCTTCTGTGTAATGGATTTCTTTGGGATTGGGGCAGTTTGAGTGGGGTTCTGTGGAGACGCCATTGTTGCAGGAGGATGAGAGCTTGAAGAACAGCAAGAACACAGAGATAAATCGAGAGTTTGGAGATATTGGGCGCGTAAAGAGGTAAATGAGGGGTTTGAAAGGTATTTATAGGTAGGGTGTTGGGTCGGGTCGGTGAAAGTAATGATGAAGATCTGAATAAGAAAATGGGTCGCATTTAATGATGGACGAATTTAGGGATGTTGATTTGACATGGGAGGTGAAAGGTAAAGTGATTTATGGTTAAAAATGGAATTTTCAATCGGCGATTCGATGGATATTTTCATGGGGGCGTGCAATCGTGTCACGCAAATCGAGGAGGATAGGATAAGGATCTTCCTAGAAAGTAACCGTTGAGAAAAAAAAAACGTTTCACCTTATTGCCCTTTGGTATTCCGGATGAGTTGTTTCGGACAGAGTATGATCCGGAGGATAAAGAGTTGTATTCCGGAACATACTTGTTTTTAAAAGAGGTCTGGAAAGTGAAGATAATCCGGAGTGAGTTTTGATTCCGGAGCAGAGATTCACTTTATTTGGAAATTCCAGAGCAGAAAGTCAGTTTGTTTTGAAAATTTCCGGAAAGGTGATTTTTAAGAAATTCCGGAGTGAATTTGAAAATGGTTCCGAAACAAGATTGTGAGAGCCTTCCGGAGAGATGGTTAAGGTTTCCGGAGCAAAATTTGTAAAACATTCATGGTTGAAATTGGAGAAACCTTCCGGAGAGAATTTGTGAAAGCATTCCGGAGTGAGATTTTAAATAATTCCGGAGTAAGTTGTGAAAAGCATTCCGGGATGAAATTTTAGAGACCTTCCGGAGTGATTTTTGAAATTCCGGAGCACATTTTGAAAATTCTGGAGTGCATTTTGAAATTCAGGACCGCATTTTGAAAATTTCGGAATGTAATGTCTTTTCCGGAGCAGAATTCTAGGGTGCTATTGACAATGTGGACTTTAAGTGGCAAACAATCAGGGTGAACTGTACAGCTTAAAATACAAAACTCAAGAGATGGTCAGAAATAAAGACAAGTAAAAAAGATCCTATGTATTCAGAGAGAAAGTAGTTCCGAGAAGAAAACATTTAGTTTGGAACTAATTTTCTTTCGAATATGTCTATCAAAGAGAACATGTCTCCTGAAAGAACTGAGGATCTGGTATCATCATACCCATCTTGTTCAGAAACCCATTGAATTTGGTTTCGTCTAATGCCTTGGTAAATACATAAGCAATCTCATCATCAGATGGAAAAAAATGAGTTCAACGTTACCATTCAGTACATGATCTTTTATGAAATGGTACCTTATATCAATGTGCTTAGTCATTGAGTGCTGAATTGGATTGTGTGAAATCGTAATGGCACTTTGAGAGTCACAGTAGATAGGAATGCGTTGAAAACGGTAACCATAATCCAAGAGTTGAGATTTCATCCAGAGAACCTGAGATGTACAGCTGGCAGCAACAATGTATTCGGCTTCGGCTATAGAGAGAGCAATGCAATTCTGTTTCTTGGAAGACCAACTGACCAACCAACCACCTAAGAATTGACAGCCACCTGAAGTGCTTTTTCTATCAAGTTGAAGACCACCATTGTTTGAATCCGAATAGGCTTGAAGTAGGAAGATCTCATTCGCTGGGTACCAGTGACCGAGACTTTTTGTGGCTTTAAGATACCTAAAGATTTGTTTCACAGCCAAGAGATGAGACATCTTTGGGTTGACTTGAAATCTGGCACATAGACATGTAGAAAACATAATATCCAGACGACTTGTTGTGAGATAGAGCAGGGATCCAATCATTCCGCTATTTTCTTTTCATCAACAGGAACACCCGAAGGGTCGGCAAAGATCTTGTGTCCGAAGCCCATTGGTAGCTTTGCGGAGGCAAAGGTGTCCATGGAGTATTTCCTAAGGAGTTCCGAAATGTACTTCTGTTTTTGAATGAAAATTCCTCTGTTAGTCTGTTTGACTTGGAGACCAATAAAGAAGCTTAACTCGCGATTCATGCTCATTTGGAATCGATTGACCATCAGTTTAGCAAAGTCAGCAACCATAGATGAATTTGTAGATCCAAAAATTATGTCGTCCACATGAATTTGTACCAGCATGAGATGCTCTCCATTGGATCTTCGGAATAGAGTGGGATCGAGAATTCCTCTTTGAAAACCGGAGCGTTTGAGAAAATTAGTGAGTGTCTCGTACCATGCCCGAGGAGCTTGCTTGAGTCGGTAGACAGCCTTCCAGAGTTTATAATAGTAGTTCGGAAAAGGAGAGATTAATAAGTACGGGGGGATGTTAAAGGTACACTTCAGTGTCAAGTTCATCGTTAAGAAAGGCACTCTTAACATCCATTTGGTAAACTTTGAAGCCTTTATGAGCAGCATAAGCAAGAAAGATTCTTATGGCTTCAAGACGAGCAACAGGAGCAAAGGTCTCATCGTAGTCGAGCCCTTCGATCTGAGTGAATCCTTTAGCCACCAGCCTTGCTTTATTTCTAATGATCATTCCTACGTCATCCAGTTTGTTGCGAAACACCCATCTCGTACAGACAATGGGATGATTCTGAGGGGGAGGCACGAGAGTCCAAACTTCATTTCGGTCAAATTCTGCCAGTTCGTCTTGCATGGCTGTAATCCAGTCAGCATGCTCCAATGCTTCCTTGATGGATTTGGGCTCAACCATGGATATGAAAGCTGAGAAATGACATTCATTTTGAATATTAGTGGCGGAACAAGTCTGTACACCAGCATTGAGGTTTCCGATTACTTGGTTCGGAGGATGATCATTCGTCCAAACATGTAATCGTGGGAGTTCTTGGGCAGCCGACGAACCGATATCAACAGTGGAATTGATTTGCTCCACCTTAATGGTTTGAATGTTGGGATGATGCTCCCCCTGAACTTCTGAACCAGAGAGGTTGACATCATCATCAGAAGGGAACTCAAAGAAGTTTTCATTTTCATCATTGTTGAGAGGATTGGAATCATCAAAATCAGCAGTTGCATCTTCGAAGCCATCCACATTTGATTCAAGAGAGGGATTAGTATTCTCCCCCTCAACCTGAGAAGGTTGAAATGGAACGGAATCAAATGGATATGGTCTTGATCGAGATTCCGGAGCTTGCGAAGAGGGAATTGGAATGAGATACTGGAGCTTGCGAAGAGGGAATTGGAATGAGATATGGTCTTGATCGAGATTCCGAATCAAGAGCAGTTTCGGAAGGACCAAAGAGAGTTTCAAAGTCAACTTCAAGAATTGTTTGAGGGTTCGGACATCCTGGCGGAGGAGCATCGGACTCCATAATGTGTTTTGTAATATGAGTGTGGCCAGAATTCCGAATGAAGTTGTCATCGAAAGTAACGTCAAAGATTTCTTCCAGAACACGAGTTCTCCGGTTAAGAACTCTGTAAGCTTTCGATATTGAAGAGTACCCAAGGAAAATGGCTTCATCAGCTTTAGGTTGGAACTTGGTAAGCTGATCATGATTGTTCTTGATGAAGCACCTGCATCCGAAAACATGTAAAAACGAGATTGTTGACTTCCGACCATTCATTGCTTTGTACGGTGTCATGTTGAGGCGTCGATTGATGATACTCCGATTTTGAGTGAAGCAAGCAGTAGACACGGCTTCAGCCCAAAGGTAGAGAGGTAGATTTGCGAAGTTCAACATGGATCGAGCAGCTTCAATTCTATTGCGTCTTTATACAAAAACGTTTTGTTGTGGAGTATACAGAGCTGAGAAGTTGTGGTCAATTCCTTTTTCTGTGAGAAATTTCTCAATGGTGGAATTAGTGAATTCCGATCCATTATCACCTCGGATTCTCCTAACAGGGAGTTTTGTAAGAACTTCTATTCCTTTGATGAAATTTATGAGCTCTGAGGCTGTTTCGGATTTCAGCCTTAGGAAGAAGACCCAAGTGAACCTTGTAAAATCATCAACAATCACAAGAATGTATTTCTTATGATGAAGACTTTCTATAGTGGATGGTCCACATAGATCAATGTGTAGAAGCTCCAATGGTTCCGAAATGGACTTTTCGATGATAATAGGATGACCCTTCTTTGACTGCTTACCACACTCATAAGCAACACACAAATGATCATTTTCGAATTTGAGAAGAGGTAAACCTCTCACCATTTCGCCGGATACAAGATCATTCATGTACCGAAAGTTTAGATGAGCGAGCCTTCGGTACCATAACCAACTAACGTCAGGAACAACTTTTGAGAGAAGGCAGAGTTTTGGTTTGCCAATAATCATGTTGATGTCGAGCGGGTACATGTTCTTGTTGCGAAGCGACTTGATTAAACACTCTTTCCGGTCTTCGGTCATTAGATAGCTGTACTTTTTGCAAAATTCCACACGTCGATTTGAATCAGTGAGCTGAGCAACACTTAACAAATTATATTTTAGATCAGCTAGATAAGCCACATGTGAAATAGAGATGTTTCCGTTGGTGAGAGTTCCATAACCACGAATTTGAGAGTTGGAATTGTTGTCATACGTCACGTAACCAGAATTTGGATAAAGCTTTAAATCCCGCAAAAAATCTTTCTGCCCCGTCATGTGCATGGAGCAAGCACTATCAATATATCATATTGTTTCTTGCTCCGAAGCACAAAGTGCCTACAAAATTAGTGAGTAATGGTGTTTTTAGGCTCCGAATTATACTTTGGGAAGTAGACACGAGCTTTGGACTTTGATTGTGACTTAGGAACAACTTTATGTTTCTGGGTGATATTTGTGGAATTCTTTGGAACAGACAGAATGCTAATGTCTTTTCATCTATCCAGTAGTCATATTCAATGACTTGAAGGTTTCGAACTGGCTTCTTCGGACCTTTGACATCCGGAGGGTTGGTAACATTTGTACCCTCTAGAATTGTTGTTTCAGCAATGGGAGTTTTGACTTTGCACACATGATTTTTCTTGGAAGATTTTGAAGATGTTTTCTTTTCATTTGTGGATTTTCTTGATGACACATTGGTTTATGAAAGATTTGGTTTGAAAATTGTGCCATCAGATTTTGCAATAAGGACAGAGGACGCAGTCTGAGATTCTATTGAAGTATTTCGGACGGTTTTGGTAGTTACATGAACTTGAGACTGACTTGAGTTGATGACTTTCTTAGGTTCTACATGACCAAGAGGTTCGGAAGGTCTTTTGAGAATCTTAGTGGGAACAAAGGAGTTTTGACTGTGAGTGGATGCATGAGAGTTCCAGGATGAACTTGGTTTGGAGTTCGCAAGGAACCTGAAATTTTGTCTAGTCTTAACTTCCTTTTTAAGTGCATTTCGAGCTTCTACTTTGGGATCTACCATATCCTTCCTGTTAGAACAATGTTCTATTAGGATCGTTAGATTCTATGCAAGAAAACAGTTAAGAATGTAATCAAGAACACAAGAATGGCTTTGAATGTGTCGTATGATTAATACTTCAACACCTCAAAAGAGCTCGATTAAGAACTTCAACTGTAGAGGCGTTTAGGGTTACAAAACAATGAACGTAATAATCAACACGGTCTAATGCATACATGCATGCATATTTATAGTATAACCCTATCAGATAAACACGGATGGACAGGCCCAATCCAGATACAAAACAAAAAGCCCAAGACGCAACACAATTAGACTCAACAATCTCCCCCTTTGCGCCAATGCAACCGAAAGCTCACTTCGGTTGAGCTGCAGAAGTCTTCTTTATTGTTTTGAACACCTTCAGAATGATAGCCAACAAATGATGACGGAACGTTATGTACCACCGAAGCATGTCAGTAAAATTCTTCTTTTCGGCCTCTGAGTTTTGCTTGCACCGATGTATAATGTTGATGATGTGCTCCAAGCAGTCAGTTGAAAATAAATGTTTATCAACAAGAGCGAACAAAAATTTGTGAGCTTCGCCTTTTGTAAACATCACAGTGAGATGTTTTGAATCTATTTGGCCCATCTTCATCTTATTCACATCTCCTGGTTTTGATGTTGGCTTGATGGTCGGTTTCTTGTTCATTACTTTCGCTATCTCTTGATCCATAGCTGCGACCTCATGGATGTAAGAAGCCAACATCCTCTTCAAGTGCTCCAAAATAGGTTCTTATTCCCTCGGATTTGTAAGCAGAATATTGAACAATAAAATCCAATCATGAGGGTTTAGATTTGGAAGATCTACTAGAGATATAATCGACACCGAGTTTGCAGAACTTCGTGTGATTTTGAAATTGACATTTACAAATCTCCCAGCAGACGTAGGTTTCAGTACCTTGATAGTGATTATTTTCTGTGCGCTCCATGTCATGTACTGAGGTTGTCTATACTTCAGATAGAAATCAATAAGCTCTCGGTCAACCTTTGGATGAGGAAAAGGAACCTCAGCAGTCGAATCAAAGCAGTGGAACGTGAATGCTTTTCGTGTGATTAGCATATCGAACTGCCAGTCCTTAGAATTATCACAGTCAAATGAAGAAACAGGTTCTAACCAATAAATACTTGGAAACTCTATAGCTTGATTGATAAGTGCCTCTTTAGTCCATAAGGGAAACAAGGCCTTACTGCAATTCAAGGCTTCTTCTTCTTCCTTGTTTCTCCTTTCCCTCTCCTCTGCTTCCCTTGCAACCTTCAAGGTTTCATCAAGCTCTTTATCTCTCTTCTTTCGCTTGAGAGCCTTAGCAATAGTTTCATCAGATTCATCATTGCTATCATCATCAATCTCCTTTTGTTTTTCTTGTGGACCAGAACCTGAAGCTACATTATCCTTCAGTTCGGTTGTAACTTTGACCTTCGGTTGAACCGTTTCGGTTTCAGTCTTAACCTTCGGTTGATGAGCACCCTCTCCCCCTTGTTTTGGAGCAATAAATCTCTCCGAAACACCCTTCATCTCGTGTAACAATGCAAGGGCGGGAAGAAGTTTTGTTGTAAGATGATTTCGAATGGTCAAAGTGAGGATAGGATCATGAGCACCAAGAATGTTAGTGAGCATATCCTTCACATCCCCTGCACAGCTACGGAAAACAGCTCTTTCGGTCTTCAATAAAGAAATTTCTTTTTCTGCTTGGGCGAGCTGCACTTTCTGTACTTCAACTACGGATGTTTGTCGAGCTAGTTCTTCTTTTAAAGCACTTTCTTTGGCCAAATCAGCGTGAAGAGATTCAAGTCTAGAATTCACTGAACTGATAAGTGAAGAGTTCTCGGCTTGGATGGAAGAACGCACATCCTCAAACTTTGTTTGTTCTTCTTAAAGAGACTTGGAAAAAGAATCAACAGAAGCATTTACCTTTGTTGCATTTGTATCAGCATGCCCTTTAAGTGACTCAAGAAAAATCTGAGTACTATGTACAATTTCAGTAACATCAGAGGTGGCCTTTTGGCAAGAGGAGGTAGACGCATTAACAACTTTGGTGGATTTGTCAATTGACTCCGTATATTGTTCAAGAGCAGTGTCCAAAAAGGCTTTAAGCACAACACCACTATAGGACTTGCTGTCTTCAATCAACTTATCTAATTTCTCATGAATGCTTTGCAAGTGTTGACGTGTGACAGGAGCATCATCATCCTCATCAGTAGGAAGCCGATAGGGACTGAAGTATGTAGAATCATACTCATCATTAGGACCATCGAGAGTGGCACCGGAGTCGGTTGAAGGTGAGGATGAAAGGGGTGTAGAAGTAACCAGGGGTTCTGTTTCAGTAGTCGCCCCCGTATCAGATACGTTGACTACTACTGTCAGCTTAAGAATAGTGGTGGTAGTGGATTGGGAAAAAATAGGAGTTGGGATTGGAGTTGTAGAAATAGGAATAGACGAAACTGGTGGTAAAGTTGTTGTTTGAGATGTGGTAGATGGGGGAATAGGAGGAACCGAAACTGAAACTGTTTGTTTCGGTGATAGAGGTGGGGTAGGAAGTTTGTTATGAGGAGATTCGGTTGGAGTAGGAGATATGGGAGGAGTGTTACCTCTCGGTGAGTCATGATGACCTTCTTCTTCTTCCTTATCCTCATCGTGTTCAGAACTTGGAGGAGTAGGACTCTTGGATCTTTTCGCCATCTTTTTGATCTTCTTCGGTTTAGAAGAATCTCCTTGCTCAGACTTTCGTTTCTTAGACTTGGCAGTCTTAGACTTAGCATCATCTGTTGGCTCTTTCTTTGTAGTAGTTCGTTTCCCTCGGTTACTCGGCTTGTCCAGAGCATCTAGGGTAGCCTGCTGTTCAGTAGAAAGGACTCTCGGTTCCTTGGGAGGAATCTTTCGATATTGAGCGAAGAGCTTGCTCGCGGTTGTAACACACCTGTACATTGTCTCTGGGATAGAGCCAATGTGAGGGAACTTCTTTGTATCAGAAATTATAATCTTCTTGTTGTGAAAGGTAGCAATAGACGCAACCATGGCATCCTTCATTATCGGAATTTCCAACTGATTAATCGCCCGTCGTGTAATTAGGGTCCAGAATCGTGCACATGAAATTTCAGAATGCCTCGTGGACGTGTTGAGGCTTTGAACCACTTGAGACCAGATAATACTCCCGTAATCAAGATTGAGACCATTGTAAAGACCGTAGAGAAGGGTCAGAAAACCCTTGCTGGTGCCATCAGATCCAGCACTTCGCTCTGCCAAACTCTTGATAAGAAGAGTAAGCATTCCATTCCATGGAGACGGTAGGCACGACTTCTTAACCTTTGCTATCGTGGTAAGCACGTCGGTGTAACCCATCTCATATATCATTGAGAAAAGTTGATTTGTGGTGATGAAGTCAGGGGAAATTACAGATGAATCCACGGTCAGGTGCAAAAGGGAACAAAATCTCCCTTTTGACATAGAAGCTTTATGAGAGTGGATTTGGAAGTACATGCGTTCCTCGTTCTTGTCATAAGAAGCAGTAGAGTAAACCTGCGATAAAAGGGACATCGGAACAGCTTCCACCTGGGTTAGGGCTATAACCAATGGTGAATATTTCAAACATTCAACCACGTGTAGCATATAAGCGTCGTATAGAAATGGATTGAGTTCAATAATCAAGTTCTGATTAGGCTTGATCGAAAGAAATGTAGACGAAGCAGTCTGATCGTGAATTGATGAAGAAGTCGCCATTGTTGATCGTAGGAAGAAGATGAACAGTTTGAACTTCCTTTGTAAGTGAGAGAATTTGGTGCTGGTAAAAGACAAACAAACGTAGAAACCCTTTATATACCGTTGCCAGGAGAGAGAAAAATCATCATGATAATGACGCGGTCACTAAAACGTCGCCTGAAAAAGCGCGATGTGACAGGTTGGTTACTCCCAGGTATACGTCAGCACGCGTGGGTAGCTCGACCGTTCAAATTGACGCGTCCAAATCCTTATCCTCAATCATCGTTTGAAATTCAGTTTCGCTCCAAGATGTAGAATTGCCCCTGTTTTGCCAAAAAAATAAACACAAATCGAACCAACAGCAACCAGAATGTTGGAAAATTAAAATTTTCGTGCAATAGAGTGACAAAAGATAAAGAAATAAAGCAAATGTGTATTGGATGTGAGTGATGTCTATTAGAAGACATAAAGCAGGGGATTCCGGGCAAGAATCGCTTCCTTCAAAATCAAGAGAGACTTGAAGTGCTTGTGTAGGTTCCCGTGAAATAACGATCAAATGTTTGTAGAGAAACATTGAAAGGCTTCCTTTTTTTAAGTCATAGGCTTAAGGTGGCTTATCTTCAACCGAACGTCGACTCTTAACATAAGACCGATCATTGGAAGAAGTACCTGTGAGACCGATGTGGTCTGTTGAACAAGTAGGTAGGATATATTTTATAGTGACTAAAGAAGATATAGAAATCTCAAAAACAAAAAGAAACTGGATCTTTATGGGAAGAAAAAGCCTTGGTGTTAGACAAATTCATAAAAGATCACTCAAAAATAAAAATGAGATTTCATTAGGTAACCAGTAAGATCTTGAATATTAAAATTCACCGTCAATTCGTTGTTGGTGTTGGATTGTGGGTTCCACTCAGTACGTGGTATCCGTATCTAAGATCATGAACACAGATTTTGTGCAACCATAAACCTCAGTGGTAAAGACTGAGAGTCTCAAGGGTTACAGTGCTGAACCGAAAGTTGATGGAGAAAGTAAGGAGGGTGGCTAAAGAACCGAAAGTACCTTCTGCTATATAGACGTGACAAAGCAGAAAAACTCTTAACTCATATGAGAAGAGTAAGGTAGCTCTAGACTGAGTTGATTTTAAGAGCTTGATTGGGAAGAAACGATAGGTAGAGATCGAATCATTAAGGCCCTGCTTGAAGTCGTAGAGGCATTGGTCAACATGCAGCAACATGCTTCTAGGGACCCTTAACTAGTTCTTATTTAAATGATTATACCTTCCTTAGCTCCAAACTCTGTTATACTGGTATACTTGGGACCTATGTAAAAGAACAAGCAAACAAACACACCACAAAACCAAAACAAACAAACAAAAACAAGAAAAATATTTTTAAGGGTTGAGTTTTTCTGAAAAATAATAAACAGAAAAAGAAAATATTTTTGGATTTTTGAAGTTTTCTGAAAAATAATAAAAACAGAAAAAGAAAATATTTTTGGATTTTTGAAGATTTTCTGAAAAATAATAAAAACAGAAAAAGAAAATAAAGTTGCATAAAACACACTTTGAACAAAATTTACAACCGAAACCTTATCTTAAAGGAATGAAGCGAAATAGACCGAGCGGTCGGTTCATTTCGGTTCCTTAAAATTCCAGAGCCGAAATAGACCGAGCGGTCGGTTCATTTCGGTTCTTGAAAATTATGAAGCTGAAATAGACCGAGCGGTCGGTTCATTTCGGTTCCTCAAAATTCCAGAGCCGAAATAGACCAAGCGGTAGGTTCATTTCGGTTCCCGGAAATTATGGAGCCGAAATAGACCGAGCGTTCGCTCCATTTCGCTTGTCTAATTTTTAGGTGTTGAATTAAGGATTCGGTACCGACTCTGCTTCCATCATTCCCAAGCCTTGCAGAATTTTATTGAAACTCGCTTTAGGTAAGGCTTTAGTAAATATGTCATCCAATTGAACAGAAGATCGAACAAAATGCACTTCCACGTTCCCATCTTCTACGTGATCCTTGATGAAATGATATCTAAGTGCAATGTGCTTAGTCTTTGAGTGTTGTACTGGATTGTGACAAATCCTTATTGCACTTTCTGAGTCACAATAGAGAGGAATCTTCTTCATACTTAGCCCGTAATCTCTTAGTTGACTTTGAATCCATATGACTTGAGAAGTACAAGATGCTACAACTATATACTCAGCTTCGGCTGTTGAAAGTGACACACAGGTTTGCTTCTTGGACTGCCAGCTAACCAGTTTTCCGTCAAGAAATTGGCACCCACCTGTAGTGCTCTTTCGGTCCAGACCACATCCTCCAAGATCAGCATCAGAAAAGGCTTGAATGAAGAAACCAGATCTAGCAGGATACCAGAGACCGAGAGATGAGGTTCGCTTTAGGTAACGGAAAATATTTTTCACCGCCACCATGTGAGGTTCTCTTGGATTAGCTTGAAACCTGGCACAATAACAAACAAAAAACATAATGTCCGGTCTACTAGCTGTTAGATACATAAGGGATCCTATCATTTGTCGATAAAGTGTTATATCAACAGCAGGTTTTTCCAGAGAAGGTGTTAACTTGGTGCCAAATGCCATAGGAACCTTCACTTTCGATTCTCCTGTCATGCCAAATTCTGTTAGCAGGGTCTTTGTATACGCCTCCTGGTTAATAAAGATACCTTCTGGTCCCTGTCTAATATTCAAACCAAGGAAAAAATTAATCGGACCCATTGCGCTCATTTCAAATTTAGTCTCCATCAACTTCCTGAATTCAGCTGTTAAGCTACGATTCGTGGAGCCGAAGATAATGTCATCGACATAAATTTGAACTATCATTAGATGTTCGCCTTCTTTCTTTCGGAAGAAGGTTGGGTCGACCGAACCTTGCTTAAATTTCGACATTTTCAGAAAGCGAGTTAAAGTTTCATACCAGGCTCTCGGTGCTTGCTTCAAACCATATACCGCTTTATCCAGCACATAGCAATGATCAGGGAATTTCTCATTCACAAACCCGGGAGGTTGCTCAACATACACTGTTTCTTCTAGTTCCCCATTCAAGAAAGCGCATTTGACATCCATTTGGAAAACTTCGAAGTTTTTATGAGCAGCGTATGCCAGGAAGATTCTCACTGATTCCAACCTAGCTACTGGAGCGAAGGTTTCCTCATAATCTATCCCTTCCTCTTGGCAATAACCTTTCACCACCAACCGAGCCTAGTTGCGAATGACATTCCCTTCTTTATCTAATTTATTTCTAAAGACCCATTTTAATCCTACCACTGAAGCATCCTTTGGGGTAGGAATCAGCCTCCAAACACGGTTACGTTCAAACTCATGGAGCTCATCTTGCATTGCTTGAACCCAGTCAGAATGATCAAGTGCAGCATTAACTGTTTTCGGCTCGACCTTGGATATGAATGAATTAAACATACATAATTCAACTTTAGAGAATAATGTAGTTTATTTCGCTTTCAACTGTGAGCGAGTGAGTAGTTTTTCAGATGATTCTCCAATAATTTGAGCTTTGGGATGGTCCTTGGTCCATTTGACTAACGGATGATAATTTGGGTCATATGCTGGATCCAATTCAGCATTCACTTCCTCTTCAAGTTCTGATTGATCACCCTCGCATTCGTCAGTTGCATTCTCTTTCTCCCCCTCGACTGGGGAAGTGTAACCTGTGGCATCATCAGAATTTACATCCTCTGTGGGAGTAGGATTCTCCCCCTTGATTGGACAATTATGGAGTGGGTTTGGAGCAATATGTTCACCCTGGCTTGGACCTTTAGGAGTTGGGGATAGAATAGGACTCTCCCCCTCGAAAGACATTTCGGTTGTCTTTGGTACTGAAGAACTCTCCTCCTTGAATATTGAGCCGTTGATGGGAGAGTCAGTTGAGGATTGAACACCTATAGTTTTAAGAGGTTCACTTTCCATTCCTTTGGCAGCTTCATCTATGATCTTCTTGAGATTATCAATTTTGTTATCTTCTGCTTTTGCCTCTGAGTGTGCCGCTTTCTCTGGTTCATCAAATAACCGAATGTACTCTTCAAACAGGTTGGATATTGGAACCGAGACCTGTCCAGATTCAGGAAATATTTCACTTATGACATTTGCACTCCTTTGCACTTTCTTCATATAATTATCGTCAAAGGTGACGTAATATGTTTCTTCAATTCGTTTGGAGCGTTTGTTCAACACTCTGTAAGCTTTAGAAGAGAGTGAATATCCTAGAAAAATTCCTTCATCTGCTTTGACGTCAAACTTGTTTCGGTTCTCCTTTGAATTAAAGATGAAGCACCTTGAACCGAACACATGGAAAAATTTGATGTTCGGCTTCCGATTGTTTATTATCTCGTATGGAGTGATCGAGAATCTCTTGTTGAGCAAAGATCGGTTCTGAGTGTAGCACGCGGCTGCAACTGCATCAGCCCAGAAGTATAACGGAAGAGAAGCGAAACTGAGCATGGTTCTGGTTGCTTCACACAAAGAACGGTTTCGTCTTTCAACAATCCCATTCTGTTGTGGTGTATAAGGAGCTGAAAAATTGTGAGTTATCCCCTTGTCAGCCAGAAAGTCCTCAAAATTGTTATTCTTGAATTCCAGACCATTGTCACTTCTGATATTCCTCACCGTCTTTCTCAGCTGCACTTCCACTTGTTTGATAAATGTCTTCAACTTGGGAGTTGCATCTGATTTCTGTTTAAGAAAGAAAACCCAGGTGAAGCGTGAAAAATCATCTACAATCACCAGTATGTACTTACTACCACCGATGCTCTCGATAGCCGAAGGTCCACATAAGTCAATGTGCAATAGTTCAAGAGCTTCAACAATCTTTGTATTAATTCGTGTAGGGTGGCTCTTTCTGCTTTGTTTGCCCATCTCACACGCTGCACACAGATGTTCCTTGTCAAACTTGAGAAGAGGGAGGCCTCGAACGTGATCACCAAGCACCAACTTATTAATGTCTTTGAAGTTCAGGTGCGAGAGTCGTTGATGCCACAACCAGCTTTCATCAGTGTTCGCCTTTGACAGCAGACATATTGATGGTTTTCCTCGTATTGGGTTGAGATTTAAAGGATAGATTTCTCCTTTGCGTTCAGACTTTAGCAGAACCATTTTCATTTTCTTTTCTATTATCTCAGACCCCTCATCATCAAATGATACTTTCAGACCTGTTCCCACAACTAATTGTTACATGCTGATGAGGTTATGCTGCAATCCTTCCACATACGCCACTTTTCGAATCGAGAAATCTCCATTGGTAATCATACCATATCCCTTGATTGTTCCATAGGAGTTATTTCCATACTCTACACACCCACCATCTTTTAGGGACCGAAACTCCCTCAGCTCTTCCTTCCTCCCTGTCATGTGACGCGAGCAGCCACTGTCCAGATACCATTCATCATCGAACTGCTCGTCACTGATTACCTGCAAATTTAAGCAGATTTAGGAACCCAAAGTTTCTTGGGTCCTAGTGAGTCTTTCACAGAAAAAGGAATTACAGTAGAAATATCAACCAAATATGTTCTTTTTACGAGAGTGGTTTGATCTTTTCTTTTAATGGTGTACACCTTGATTTTAGTTTTATCTTGTTTCGGTTTTGGTGTATAAGTTTGTGTGTTGTTAGATGGTTTAGGAATATTCTTTTGAATCCTAGGGTTAGCTGACTTTTTCTTATTATTGAACTCAGAATTAAGCTTTCCCTTGCCTTTGATATCCTTCATTGAAGTTAATTTTCTTTGGGAGTTAGAAGGACCGAAACTAGACTTAGGACCGAGACTCGACTTTCGGTTCTGAGTGCTATTGTTGGGACCAAAAGTAGGCTTTTGGTTGTTAGCCTTGGCGGTTGGACCGAAACTTGTCTTTCGGTTCTGTAAGTCCATGTGGGGACCGAAACTTGTCTTTCGGTTCGTTACGCTAGTTTGGGAGCCGAAAGTAGACTTTCGGTTATGAGATTTGGAATAGTAGGAATTTGGGCTGAAGTTTTCTTTTCCTTTCAGTTTTACCTTTCCTCTATCCGTTGATTCTTTCTTAGGAGGTACGTAGTTGGGATTTTGGGATTCCCAGTGACGTTTTTGCTCATTCATATTTTTTGCGTATCTTTGATTTCTTAAACGTTTCTGTTCAACTAACTCCTTCTGTGATTTGTGGATATTGAAGCTGGCCTTTGGCTTCTCCTTTTGACTTTCGGTTGTATTTGCTGGAACAGTTGGTTCTGTCATCGGTTCTTCAGGGATTTCTTTAGTTCCACTTGTGCTTGGTTTGTTAAAACTTGAGGGTTTGTTGATGGGTTCAACAACATATCTTCCTTTAACCCTCCATGAAGTTTGCTCAGATAAGCCTACGGTTTCGTCTGCGTTGTCGATTGGGGCAGACCAGAAATAATCGTCACATCCTTCAGCATTGTCTTTGTCAACCAACATCTTTAATTCTGCTGTTTGTTTAGCAGTGACCCCTGTAACTGCATCTACCTGCTTCGACACAGTTTGAACCTTTTGATAGACCATAGCTTTTTCCTTGAGTTTCTGTAGCTTTTCTTTCGACAAGCGAGCGAATTCAACCGAATTTTCAGAAATAAGGGGTTTCTCATTCTCGGTTTCACTCTTCATGAACTCAGAGCAATCAACTTCGTCTTCGACTGAGATTTCGCTCATCTCACTTTCCTCATCAAATTCAGACGTATTTTGTAAGTTCATTTTATTTTCTGAAATCAATTTTGCGTTAGACGAGTCAAATGATTTAATAGTTTCGAACTTTATTTTTAACCTATCATTTTCATCTAAAAGATCTTTGAGCATACATTTATGTTCCTTAGAGTCAATGAAGGCTTGAGCATACATTTTCTGTACCTTTTTGATCAACCGATCGCAGTCGTTGATCTTCTCACTCACAGGCTTGGCCGCAAAACACCTGTCCTCAGTCAGGTTCGGTTCCTCACTTGCACTGTCGGTTGATGAACCAGCTGTGACAATTAAACACCTTCCAGCCGAACCTACTTCCTTTGCCACATAAGCCTTTCCATGAGTGGGCTTTCTCACCTCTTCATCTTCATAATCGGTTGACCAAACTTCGACGCCACCGAACTCATATTCACCTGCATTCTCCTGCACAATCAGGGCATTCATAGAGTTGTTAGTTGCCTTATTTTTCTTGATCTCTTCCAACTTGCGCATGTAGTATGTCTCATCATCTTCACCATTTCTTTTCTCAGCCATTTTCCTTAGCATGCAGTCTTTGGCAAAATGGTTCTTGCCGTGACAGTAGTTGCAGTCGAACCCAGAGTCTCCTGCAAGTTTGATCTCCTTCTTGTCTTCATCCTTTTAAGAAGAGACTTTCGCTTCGTCCTTAACCTTCTCAGAACTGTAACTTCCCTGCCAGTTTCGGTTCTTGTTGACAGGAAAATTTCTTCTTGCAAACTTCTTTGGATTGGTGACCATCATAGCATACTTATCGCTTGTAAGGTCACACTCTGACATTTCAGACTCTTCTTCTTCTTCTGCAATGCTTTTTGCTTTTGAAACAAGGGCCAGCGATCCCACACCAGAAACTACTTTCGCTTCTTTGGTTACTACACTTTCATGGGACTTAAGTATTCCCACAAGTTTCGCCAGTGAGTAAGATTTAAACTGTTCATGCGCTTTCACGGTTGAAACCACAACCATCCATTCTGGTCTCAGACCGTTCATGAAGGTCACCTTCTGCTCGATCAACTTTCTTTCTATTCCATGCTTGATCATCTTACTTAGGAGATGATTGAACCGATCGAAAGTTTGTATGAGTTTTTCTTCTGGTTTCTGTTCGAAAACTCCAAATTCTGAAAGCAGCAAGGTTTGAATTGAGTGTTCCAGATCTTCATCAGTTGAATAAAGTTCTTTCAACCTATCCCAGATTTCATTGGCGGTCGTGCATGATCCAACTAATCGAAAAGTGTCAGATTGCAAGGCGAATCTGATCATTCTCATGGCCTTCACGTTACACAGCAACTTGTCTTTCTCGTCCTGTGGTATCTTCTCTACATTCGCCACCAGCTTGTTATATTCCTTTTGGGACTTAACTGTCGTGTTCGTTCCTGAATGAACAAACAGCCCAAGTGTGATAGCTTCCCAGATAAGATAGCCATTATCTTCAGATCCAACCACGTAGTCTTCAAAGTGATGCGCCCATACTTCATAGTCTTGAGTGTAGAGTATGGGTATCCTGGTTGTTGATCCAATGATGTTTGAGATGTTGATGCGATTTGTGTGCGAATCTTCGTGAGACATGGTGAGCTGCTAGAATCAAACCTGTAAACTTGAGATTAGGGTTTTATCTGAAACAGAGTTGCCGTCGATACGAGGAAGACGACTACTATTTATACGATAAAAGCGGAAACCCTAAAGAATTCTGAATACAGAAGGAATGTGTATTGATCACACAGTCTCCTGCTCTGATACCAATTGTTAGAACAATGTTCTATTAGGATCGTTAGATTCTATGCAAGCAAACAGTTAAGAATGTAATCAAGAACACAAGAATGGCTTTGAATGTGTCGTATGATTAATACTTCAACACCTCAGAAGAGCTCGATTAAGAACTTCAACTGTAGAGGCGTTTAGGGTTACAAAACAATGAACGTAATAATCAACACGGTCTAATGCATACATGCATGTATATTTATAGTATAACCCTATCAGATAAACACGGATGGACAGGCCCAATCCAGATACAAAGCAAAAAGCCCAAGACGCAACACAATTAGACTCAACACTTCCTATTCAGCATTGGTTCCTAGGATGAGATGAGGTTTGTCCTACGGATGGATTTTTAAACTCAGGAGTAATGGGAACCAATTTGGTTTTTGAGATGACTAAGGAATCCGATTCGCATGAATCAGAGGACACACAACTTGAGACGTCAACTTTGTCATCTAAGGATGCCCATACAAACTTAGAGGCAATAGATTCAGTTGTCTTTGGAATGATTTCTTCAATTACACAATTGTTCACATGATTACTTTTTGGAACATGATCTATACAATTTGTAAGACTGTGATGAAAATCTGTGGTCCGATTCAGGTCCAGGTTTGTCAGAGGCGGAAGAGGCGTGGAATTAGGACACGTGACAACTATTGGTTTGAACTCAGGAATTTGAGACAAGGGAGAAATAGGGGTGTCCGAATGTTTGATATTCGGAACCTCTCCCATGAATGTCAAATTTTGCAATTCCTTCAAGGGACTAACAATTGGTTTCGGAAACTCGCTTCCGAGACCAGGTGCTTTAGACCATGGATGACGAAAATTATGAGTCATCCGAATGTCCGCTTCAAGCATATCTACAGAATTATGCAAAGCATCTATGTTTGCATTGAGACGTTTGTTATCAGCAATTAAAACATTTCGTTCAGAATAGGTGATTTCACATTTATCTTTCAAAATGATACATTCATTGTTTCACATTACAAGCTCATGCTCTAAAGACTCGATTTTCAATTTCTTATCCTCAAAACGTAACCTAAGACGATTAAGTTCACAGTTCTTCTTCTCACTGGCTTCTATGGCAGACTCATAGGCTTTATAAATGGTGCTCATATCTGTTTGGATTTGGGTCAGATAAGGTTCACAAAGAGATAAATCAAAATTATTATCAGAGATCATAGATTTTACCTGCTGAACGATGCTTCGACCGGGTGGATCATTGGTGGCCATGTAGCAGTGGTGAGGTTCAGCAGCATCATCTTCATCTTCGGACCCAGACGACCAATATCCTTCATCATATTCAACCGTCTGTGTGACATCCCCTAATTTCTCGGCCAGAAAAGACCGATTTAATTTATGTTTTTTAAAATAAAATCAGAGAAATCTTTTCAAAAGATGTTGCGGAAATTGGTCCCTAAACAACATATGATAAAAGTTTATCAAAACCTTTCATTAAGAAGGTATATATTTTTCATATATATCAAAACCTCGGGATGACATGTTCCGATACAGATCAAAAGCATAAACAAGACCTTATAAGCCTTACTACAGTTATTTACAACTACTGGCCTATAATCCAAAAATCCCACGTCATCCACCGACTAAGCTCGGGGTCCACTACCTGTAATCATAAAAAAAACTGAGTGGGTCAGGCGTGGGAGCCTGGTGAGCATATAGGGTTTTCAACCCACATTAATAATAAACTTATTAAGTTCACCAATCAACAATAACCCTGATTACCCATTCCCGTTATCCTCACTTTACGTCCCTAAACACTTTTCACAAGGGACCTAGCCTAAAGAATATCATCGGGATGGACACTACTGCTAACGGGTTTCCTCAGCCATACATGTCCTAAAGGCAACCATTAGGGGGATGGAGTACAGCGAATAAACACCCAAGTTCATTAACACCTACAGGTTGCGGACCTGCTAATGTTTCCCACTGGACTGTCTAGAAAGTCCGTGGTCATCATCCAAACTCCGCTAGATGACTGGATCACAAATCACAACGAGGCCTCTCATCACTTTTATTTTATCACACATCACTATCTACCCATGTTCTACCCAACATATTTGTAGATAAAAATACTTATACAGTTTAAAACTTGTATAAAACATCAACTCAACAGTCACCTCAAATAAACAATTAATATATTTACACATAACACGTATTATAAGGTAAATACTTCATATCTATGTGTAAAATGAAAGTGACTATACACTCACAAGTTTTGATGATAATCGGGCAGCAATTCGTTTCCTAAAACGTTCGTTTCTAATAAAACCGGGAGTTTTATTGAGAAACCGGGCTTTACGGGCTCTTCGTGGCATATTCCGGGGCTTATAATCGATACCGGGGCTTCGGGGGATGTTAATATGAAGAAAATATGAAGAAAGGGGTGAAATATAGCAAATTTCCAAAAGTACCCGAGAAGGCTCGCAGGTCCCCTTCTATTTATAGGGTCCGAAGTCCCGATCCAACTGCTGAGAAGAGGCCACGCACTGCTGATCCGATGGCTCGCAGGAAGGCTCGCACGAGGGTTCGCACATGGCTGCGCATGCGAGGGCTTGCTGGCAGTCTCCTACTGGACCGAGGTCTAGTCCGAAGTAAGGTTGGTTCGTGGCATGCAGGCGAGGGTTCGGACACGCACCAAGGGCACGCGTCGGATTCTTAGTGGACCGCGGTTACTGTTCATGCGAGGGTGACTCAGCAGATTTCGCCACGTGGCTTCGCATGACTCACTGATTTCGGACACGTGTCACATTCTAAGCGAGGGTGACATGGCAAATTGTGACTATGCGAATGTTCTTGGTTTTTGTGCAAAAACTTCTAAAATCCATAACTTTCGCATACGAGCTCCGTTTTTGACGTTCTTTATATGCACGCGTAGGTAAAATTACGCTCTACAACTTCTGTTTAGACTTCGTCGGCTAATTTTGACTTTAATTTTTATATTATTATTTTTAACAGACCGGGACAGGAAATCCGTTAAAAATTCATAACTTCTTTATCTGACGTCCGTTTTCGTCAGACTTTTTACCGTTGTGCTACTAATGACGAGACCTTCGATTCTCGTTTAGGTCGTGTCGGCTAAAAATCACTCGATCTAAAATTCGAGTTTTTAGCTGTCTACTGCTAAGCTGAAACTTCGAAAAATCATAACTTTCTCATACGAAGTCAGATTTGGGCGTTCTTTTTATAGAACTTCTCGGTTTAACGAACACTACGAGTTTCGTTTAGATCACTAAGGCTAAAAAGTAGTTTATCGAAAACTCACTTTTTACGACATTCAGCACCGAGCCGGTTTTGTCGTGAAACTTCGACATGTCATAACTTCATCGTTATAACTCGGATTTCGGCATTCTTTATATATCCGTAATCCTTGTCACGCCCACTACAAGTTTCTTAATAGATATCGTCTTTATCTAAAATTTAATTTTTTTGACGCTCATTTTTATTCTTAATTAATTAAGCCCTAATAAGTAAGCATAAAACACATAATTCACATAATTCCTTTTCATTTCTTCAAAATGAGTTACAAAGGTTAACCTACACTATAATGTCAATATAAATGCCTAGCCTAGAAACACGGGCATTACAATTCTCTCCCCCTTAGGATGATTCCGTCCCCGGAATCACACATCATCAAACAAATGCGGGTAGCGACTCATCATGTCACTCTCCGTTTCCCAAGTGAGATTTGGCCCATTCGTATGTTTCCAACGCACAAGCACTAAATCGACCATCTTGCGTCTCAGCTTCTTAGTCTTACGGTCAACGATTGCCTCAGGTTCTTCGATCAACCTCTTGTTTTCATCCAACCTTAACTCAGAAATGGGAATTATGTCGGGCACATCTCCCGTGAACTTTCTCAAATAGCACACATGAAAGGTATTATGAATACCCTCCAGTTCTTCTGGTAATTCTAGCTTGTAAGCTTGATTCCCGATCCTCTGAAGAACTTTAAATGGTCCAATAAACCTTGGACTCAATTTTCCCCTCTTACATAATCTTATAAGTCCCTTCCACGGCGAGACTTTAAGTAAAACCGAATCTCCAACATCGAAGGATATCGGTTGTCTTTTCTTGTCAGCATAACTCTTTTGTCGATATTGAGCAGCTAACATCCTTTCTCTTATCACTTTCAACTTTTCAGCAGTTTGATGGACTATCTCAGGTCCCATAAACTGCTTTTCCCCAGCTTCCAGCCAGCATGATGGCGTTCGACATTTCTCCCCATACAAAGCGTGATAAGGTGCCATCTTGATGCTCGAGTGGAAACTATTATTATAGGAAAATTCTACTAGAGGTAAGTGTTCATCCCAGTTACCTTGGAATTCTAGGGTACATGCTCTCAGCATATCCTCCAATGTTTGAATCGTTCGCTCGCTCTGACCATCGGTTTGAGGATGGTAAGCTGTACTCAAACACAACTTGGTACCCAATTCCTCTTGTAGACTTCTCCAAAACCTTGAGGTAAAACGGCTGTCACGATCGGATACAATCGTTAACGGAACACCGTGTAGCCTCACAATTTCCTTCACGTAAGAATTCGCAAGTTTATCCATAGACCATTTCTCGTTAGCGGCTATGAAATGCGCACTCTTAGTGAAGCGATCAACAACCACCCAAATCATGTCGTGACCGTTCCTTGTTCTGGGCAGTTTAGTCACAAAATCCATAGTGATATCTTCCCATTTACCCATGGGTACAGGTAAAGGTTCTAAACTCCCATACGGTTTCTGATGTTGTGCCTTAACCCTAGCACATGTTACACACTCGGCCACATACTTAGCAACATCGAGCTTCATCGTCGGCCACCAGTAATAGGGTTTTAGATCCCTATACATTTTCGTACTGCCGGGATGAATCGAGTACATGGTTTTGTGAGCATCTTCCATCAGAAGACCTCTTACTCCTCCCGTCTTAGGTACCCAAATCCTATATCTGAATACCTTCAATCCTTGACCGTTTGTATCAAACACCAACGTTTTTCCCAAACGTTCCTCCTTTCGGTCATTTTTCTCTAAAGCTTCCTCCTGAGCTTTCTTTATACTTTCCATAATTGTCGAGAAGACTTCAATTTTCAACGCTCTTGGCCTTCTCTTTTCAAGATTTACCATCCGACTGAGAGCATCAGCAACAACATTTGCTTTACCAGGGTGGTAAAGTATCTCACAATCGTAGTCCTTGAGTAGTTCCAGCCAGCGCCGCTGTCTCATGTTCAATTCCTTCTGATTAAAGAGATATTGAAGACTCTTATGATCAGTGAAAAGTTTACACTTAGTACCGTAAAGATAATGCCTCCATATCTTTAAGGCGAATACTACCGCTGCCAACTCCAGATCATGAGTGGGGTAGTTCTTTTCATGTTCTTTCAACTGCCTCGATGCATACGCTATCACTTTATCCCTTTGGGTCAGAACACATCCTAACCCAACTCCAGAGGCATCACTATAAACTGCGAAGTCATCAACTCCTTCAGGCAACGAAAGAATCGGTGCTTCACACAGTCTCTTCTTTAACTTTTCAAAGGCCTCCTTATGCTTTTCATTCCAAGCATAAGTAGCTCCTTTGTGGGTCAAAGCTGTTAATTGAGTAGCGATCGAAGAAAAGCCTTGGATAAATCTTCGATAATATCCAGCTAATCCTAAAAAGCTTCTAATCTCCGTAGGACTTTTTGGTTGTTCCCACTACATCACAGCTTCAATCTTTGCTGGGTCAACCATTATTCCTTCTTGGTTAACCACATGACCTAAAAATTGGACTTCTTGAATCCAAAATTCATATTTGGAGAACTTTGCATACAACTTCTCCTTTTTCAAAACTTCTAGCACTTCACGCAGATGCTTGTCATGCTCCTGCTTGCTCTTCGAATAGATCAAGATATCGTCTATGAATACTATCACAGATTTATCAAGGTATGGTTTACAAACCCTATTCATCAAATCCATGAAAGCTGCTGGGGCATTGGTTAATCCGAACGACATAACCAAAAATTCATAGTGTCCATATCTTGTTCTGAACGCAGTCTTTTCGATATCCTGCACCCTCACCTTCAGTTGATGGTATCCTGACCTAAGATCGATCTTCGAAAAGTATCTCGAACCTTGCAACTGGTCGAACAGGTCATCGATCCTCGGCAACGGATACTTGTTCTTTATTGTCGCTTTATTAAACTCTCGGTAATCGATGCACATTCTCATACTCCCGTCTTTCTTCTTTACAAACAACACAGGGGCTCCCCAGGGTGATGAACTGGGTCGAATGAAACCTTTGTCCAATAACTCCTGAAGTTGTGTCATAAGTTCTTTCATTTCGGTTGGCGCTAATCGATACGGTGCTTTGGCTATCGGCGTCGTTCCTGGTAACAAGTCGATACGAAACTCAACTTGTCGATCAGGGGGCAATCCGGGAAGATCTTCGGGAAAGACTTCCGGATAATCACACACCAGCGCAATATCCTGCACCTCCTTCTTTTCCTTCTTAGCATCGATCATGAACGCTAATATGATGTACACCCCTTGGCCAAACACTTTCTGGCTTTCATTAGGGAAATGATTCCAGAGTTTACTCTGCGTTTGTCTCCGTACACCATAAACGACTCTTTCCCTGGCGGGTTTACTTTTACTATTTTCTTCCTACACAATATTTCGGCGTCATTGGCGCTAAGCCAATCCATTCCTAAAACTATGTCGAATCCATTTAACTCGATAGGCAATAATTCCTCATGGAACTTATTCCCATCCAAGTCAATAAGGATATTTTTCATACGATGGCTAACAGGTACAAACTTGCCACTAGCAATCTCGACTAATAAGGCATTAACTAGTCTATCTACAGGCAAAGCTAGTTTTCTACCAAATTCATGCGATATAAAGGAGTAATTGGCTCCAGAATAAAACAAAATTTGGGCAGGCAATTTGTTTACGAGAAAGGTACCTGAAGCGACATCGACTTCTTCTTTTGCAGCTTCAAGGGTCATCTGAAAGGCTCTCGCCTTCTGCTTTGGTGGTAGATTGGGCTTTGCTGCATCCTTCCTCTTTGGGCAGTCTTTAAAAACATGCCCTGCTTCATGGCACTCAAAACATACCCTCTTGTCGGATGGACACACGTTGGCATAATGCCCTGTCTTTCCACATTTGTAGCAAGTCACCTCCTCGCTACATTTCCCAGAGTGCTTTTTCTTGCACTTCTCACACCATTTCACTTCACCTCCTCCTCCTCCAAACTTCTTAGACTTAGAAAATTTTCTTCTCTTGTTGGAACCTGAAGTTCCTTCAAATTTTCTCTTTTCACCAACTTCTGCCCTCTCCAAACCCTTCTCCCTGATCTGAACCTCCACATTCTTAGCAGCCCAGATGGCGGCTTTCAAAGTGGTTGCTTGCTTAACCATCGGACCAAAGTCCGCTGGTAATCCGAGGGCAAACTTGTTGACCTTAGAGAGTTCAGTTGGAACTAGGTAAGGAACAAGCTTCATCTTTTCAGTAAAACTAGCAGCGTATTCAGTAACGCTCATCTTTCCCTTCTTTAAATTCTGGAACTCATTATTAATTTCCAGAAGGTCCTGCTCAGAACAGTATTGCAGTTTCAGTTGTAGCACAAAGTCTTCCCAAGACATCTTACTAGCTTCTCCCTTGGGCATCGAACCAGCTAGTAATTTCCACCAGCTCAACACACCAGACTTTAACAGAGGAATTGCAAGTGCAGTCTTTTGTTTGTTGCTGCACTCACAACTTTCAAACATTGTCTCCATTTCGGAGATCCAGTTCATGACTTCCACCGGTGTCGGACTTCCAGATAGACATGGTGGTTTAGATGCCATGAAATCTTTATATTTGCACCCGCGTCCATCAGCTCCTCCATCCTGGTTGTCTAGTCTAACTATCGGTGGGTTGGCTTGACCAAGAGTCCCACTATAGTTCCCTCCTACTGATTGCCCTTCATTTAATACGGGTTGTTCAACAGGCATCGTAGTCTCTTCCCTATGCTGTTGTAGTAATCGCCTTGTCTCCTCCATCTGGTGATCTAACATCATCTGCATCATTGCTTGTACCCCAACCATCGTCATTGGCTCAGGTGTAGCTCCTACAACAGGTACTTGCTCAACTCCTTGAGGTTGAGGCTGTTGATCCCTGTTTCCATTTGCATTTGCAGCTCCACTACGAGTTCTTGCCATTACAATCTATATACCGAATAAGGCGAATTTAGGTCTTTATCCTTGTTAGACATGTCAATTCCCTTATCACTCCGAAACGTTTACATGTTAGTTCTAATCTCGTAATCATACGCTTAGAATCCTACACAGATAAGGTTTCCAGATCCGGTCGGCAACAGACCATAGATCCGAACAAATAATGGCATATATGGCAACATATAGCATTTAGCACATAAGGGCATTTTAGGCGTTCTTCCTAAAATAAACTAGTGCTCGTGTCTAAAATATGGTAGACACTCATCTCACAATCATCACTTAGCATTCTAAGTTTAAGTCTAGAAATCGTAGGATATTTCTTAGTTCGCTTAAACTAATGCTCTGATACCAACTGTGACATCCCCTAATTTCTCGGCCAGAAAAGACCGATTTAATTTATGCTTTTTAAAATAAAATCAGAGAAATCTTTTCAAAAGATGTTGCGGAAATTGGTCCCTAAACAACATATGATAAAAGTTTATCAAAACCTTTCATTAAGAAGGTATATATTTTTCATATATATCAAAACCTCGGGATGTCATGTTCCGATACAGATCAAAAGCATAAACAAGACCTTATAAGCCTTACTACAGTTATTTACAACTACTGGCCTATAATCCAAAAATCCCACGTCATCCACCGACTAAGCTCGGGATCCATTACCTGTAATCATAAAAAAAAAAACTGAGTGGGTCAGGCTTGGGAGCCTTGGTGAGCATATAGGGTTTTCAACCCACAATAATAATAAACTTATTAAGTTCACCAATCAACAATAACCCTGATTACCCATTCCCGTTATCCTCACTTTACGTCCCTAAACACTTTTCACAAGGGACCTAGCCTAAAGAATATCATCGGGATGGACACTACTGCTAAGGGGTTTCCTCAGCCATACATGTCCTAAAGGCAACCATGAGGGGGATGGAGTACAGCGAATAAACACCCAAGTTCATTAACACCTACAGGTTGCGGACCTGCTAATGTTTCCCACTGGACTGTCTAGAAAGTCCGTGGTCATCATCCAAACTCCGCTAGATGACTGAATCACAAATCACAACGAGGCCTCTCATCACTTTTATTTTATCACACATCACTATCTACCCATGTTCTACCCAACATATTTGTAGATAAAAATACTTATACAGTTTAAAACTTGTATAAAACATCAACTCAACAGTCACCTCAAATAAACAATTAATATATTTACACATACCACGTATTATAAGGTAAATACTTCATATCTATGTGTAAAATGAAAGTGACTATACACTCACAAGTTTTGATGATAATCGGGCAGCAATTCGTTTCCTAAAACGTTCGTTTCTAATAAAACCGGGAGTTTTATTGAGAAACCGGGCTTTACGGGCTCTTCGTGGCGTATTCCGGGGCTTATAATCGATACCGGGGCTTCGGGGGATGTTAATATGAAGAAAATATGAAGAAAGGGGTGAAATATAGCAAATTTCCAAAACTACCCAAGAAGGCTCGCAGGTCCCCTTCTATTTATAGGGTCCGAAGTCCCGATCCAACTGCTGAGAAGAGGCCACACACTGCAGATCCGACGGCTCGCAGGAAGGCTCGCACATGGGTTCGCACATGGCTGCGCATGAGAGGGCTTGCTGGCAGTCTCCTACTGGACCGAGGTCTAGTCCGAAGTAGGATTGGTTCGTGGCATGCAGGCAAGGGTTCGGACACGCACCAAGGGCACGCGTCGGATTCTTAGTGGACCGCGGTTACTGTTCATGCGAGGGTAACTCAGCAGATTTCGCCACGTGGCTTCGCATGACTCATTGATTTCGGACACGTGTCACATTCTAAGCGAGGGTGACGTGGCAAATTGTGACTATGCGAATGTTCTCGGTTTTTGTGCAAAAACTTCTAAAATCCATAACTTTCGCATACGAGCTCCATTTTTGACGTTCTTTATATGCACGCGTAGGTATAATTACGCTCTAGAACTTCTGTTTAGACTTCGTCGGCTAATTTTGACTTTAATTTTTATATTATTATTTTTAACAGACCGAGACAGGAAATCCGTTAAAAATTCATAACTTCTTCATCTGACGTCCGTTTTCGTCAGACTTTTTACCGTTGTGCTACTAATGACGAGACCTTCGATTCTCGTTTAGGTCGTGTCGGCTAAAAATCACTCGATCTAAAATTCGAGTTTTTAGCTATCTTCTACTAAGCTGAAACTTCGAAAAATCATAACTTTCTCATACGAAGTCAGATTTGGGCGTTCTTTTTATAGAACTTCTCGGTTTAACGAACACTACGAGTTTCGTTTAGATCACTAAGGCTAAAAAGTAGTTTATCGAAAACTCACTTTTTACGACATTCAGCACCGAGCCGAGCCGGTTTTGTCGTGAAACTTCGACATGTCATAACTTCTTCGTTATAAATCAGATTTCGACATTCTTTATATATCCGTAATCCTTGTCACGCCCACTACAAGTTTCTTAATAGATATCGTCTTTATCTAAAATTTAATTTTTTTGACGCTCATTTTTATTCTTAATTAACTAAGCCCTAATAATTAAGCATAAAACACATAATTCACATAATTCCTTTTCATTTCTTCAAAATGAGTTACAAAGGTTAACCTAGACTATAATGTCAATATAAATGCCTAGCCTAGAAACACGGGCATTATAGTCTGTCTTGCCATCAGACACATGTTTCTTGCAGTAACCATGTCATCATCATCTCCGGATGACCAATACCCTTCAACATCTCTTGAAACTGTTGTTACAAAGGCTTTTTCGCTTTCAGCCATCTCTTGTGCTTTTCAGACGTAGTAAGCAAAATCCTTGATTTTTGGTTTTTGCTGAGCTTCACCCATGCAATCTTTAGCAAAATGATTTGCATGTCCACACTTATGACACACAATTTTTGGTTTGTCCGATTTGGAACTCTGAGAGTGTTCCGGAGTAGTGTTTGGTTTAGAGATGTTTGTTTTGTATGTTGGAGGATTTTCGGAAGTTGGTTTAGGTTCCGGAGCTGAGTGAGGTTGTGGATTGTTATGGTGAGGAGCATTGAATCGGTTTTGGTATGGTTTGTAAGAGGAATTTAACGGACGTTTATACTTCATTGAGAGTAGGGCGAACTCCTGTTGGAAATGCAGTTCAGAGTTCATTGCTTCGAACTCATCAATAGGATAGTTTTGTGTGGTTAAGGTAGGTGCGGATGTTTGAACCAATGGAACAATCGATGTGAAGGTATCCGAAGCAGATGAGTTCGGAATGGTTGATTCAAAGGAACTGACGAGGGCAAGAGGACCTCCAGAGAGTTCCCTCATGTTCTGAGCAACATTTGACTCATGTACTTGAAGTTCATCAAAAAGTTGATAGAGCTTTAACTTTTTCAAGGAACCATTGGTTTGGAGACAAGATTTCACATTTCCCCATCCTTTGTTGTCACACCCCAACACCGGAACGGCGGAATCGTTCGGGGGTGGAGGACGTCATGTTCAGTATCACAACAATGAATTGTAGTAAACAAGCAACAACATCATCCATTGCATTAATAATATAATTTAATACAAGTGTGTTCTGTCAAGTTAATAGACACCAAAAAGTATGAATCAAAATAAAAGATGAGTCTTGAACGAGCTCCATCTTCTCAAAACTTGGCATCGGTACCTGTCTACTGGTGACCTGAGAATACAAGTTATTTTGAAAGAGAGTATCAGCTTTAAAGCTGGTGAGATCACAAGTATTTTAGTGTCTGTGTTTGTATGAAAGTGTTTGTAAGTATGTGATGTGTAAGGTTGTTAAAGTTTGTGTATGTTTGTAAAATGTTTGAATCTCCTAGAAAACCCTATGTTTTACTACTAAAAGTAGCCTTCTACCAAGGCATCAAGTGTTTGTGTATATGTCTCTTGTAAGAGTATGTATTTTCCAAAATCTGACTATCATTAACCAAAAATATAGTTTTTGCATTACGGTTCATTGTGTGAAGATCACAAAGTGAATGCAATGGGAAATAAAATAGTACTGTAGTATTGTATTAAGTAACTACTGCTGTACTAACTACCTTAAACCATTTGTTATTTAAAGTATCATGTGATCGGCCTGTACCATACTACCGACTAGAAACACGACGATGTAAGACGTCGGAAGGAATGACGTTTGGCACCCGTAGACTTGCAAGTCCCACTGTAGCGAGCAGCAAGGTGTAGGATAGTCAATCTAGTGAACGGTTCTTTAAGTGCTCGTGATTTTTGCTTAAGTAAATGAGCAAAGTTTTGGTTCACGAAACTCCTCTTCGCTCCACTATCAAACAGTATACATGCATAAGAGTTATCAAGGAGAAACGTACCAGTGACCACTTCCTCGTGGCCTATGGCCAGAACCCTTCCCACTCCACCGGCATTCCCTGCCTTCGGGCAGTTCCTCTTGTAGTGGCCCACCTCGCCACAACCATAGCAAGCTTGGCCCACACCAGCGTCGGGGACTTGGGTGATTGGTTTTGCTGGAGCCTTGCAGAAGCGGGCAGTGCGCCCCTTCCTGCTGCAGTTAGAGCACTGCATTTCACGACAGGCTCCAGTGTGGTGGAAGTTGCACTGGTTGCACTTAGGCAAACTTCCAGCATACTGCCTTACCGGAGCAGCAACGGCAGGTGCTATCGCAGCATGTACTGCCACGATCTGCTGGTTTTTGGCAGCCTTTTTCTTCTTTTTGTCCTCCCAGAACTTCCGCTTGGAATCAGCGGTTTTGGCGGGTTCTGAGATGGCCAGGGTTGTTGTTGCGGCCGGGGTACGAACCCCATGGTCAATAATCCGCTGTGTCAATCGCTTGGCACTATCGAATGTAGTGGGGTTTGAAACTAACACATTCCCTTGGAATGGAGGCACCAGGCCCCATATGTATCTCTCTATCTTCTTTCCCTCTGTATGAACCATGTTTGGATAGAGGGCCACCAGTTCACAGAACCTGGTGGTATAGGAGACTATGTCGGAGCCTTTCATGGTTAGGCTCCACAGTTCCTGCTCCAGCTTTTGGATTTCACCCCTCGGGCAGTACTCTTCAATCATCAGCTCTTTCAGAGCTTCCTAGCCCATAGCATTTGCCACTATTAGGGATGGTGACTTGACATGGCTATTCCACCATGCCAGGGCCTTTGTCTCGAAGGTGCATGTAGCAAATTTGACTTTGCTTCCCTCCGGGCATGAGCAGATCTCGAAGATCGACTCTATCTTTTCGAACCATTGCGAGGGCAATGACTCCGCCAGTCCCTTTAAAGGACAGTGGCTTGCAGCTGGTGAAGTCCTTGTAGGAGCACTCTCTCAAGCGCACAGGGATTTCACCATGAGTACATTGAACAGGGGTTCCTCCTCCAGTGGAACCAGAAGAATGATATTGAGCCATGGCTGTTGCCACAGCCGCAGCTACAGCAGCATTCAGAGCTGCCGTATCGATTTGAGGAGCAGGCGGTGTTGCAGTTGATGGAGGATCGCGTCTCGTTGATCGACGTGGAGGCATCTTTCAACTATAAGTTTTACAAAGATAAAGATATCGATAAGAATTTAATAGGGAGAATTTGATGAGAATGCCTCATGGACTAACTCTCCATAGTCCAACAGCACAATAGAACAACACGATTGAATGTAGATCTAGTACTAACAGATGATAGCATTTGGATAATAATTTTCATGAGATTAGATATCTGTCAATAATACTGGTATTATAGATGTAACAAGTTCGGGAAAAATGACCTAGAAGTAGGTCTTACATCAAACCAAAATGGGAAATTTTTGACAGAACTACGACCTAATCAAGACCTAACAGGTCCAGGTTTGAACAAAGATAGGAAATTAGACTAGAGTTTTTACATAAACTAAGTTATATCCAAAAGAGAAGTCGAGGAGACTCTAGCGGCGACGAGAACTATTAGAGTGAGTTCTTGATTCAGGTAGACGTCGCTCTATGTCTCGCATGCGCCTTTCATACATTGACTGCCTAGCCCGAAGTTCCCTAACTTCAGCTTGGGATGCAGTTAGCTGTTGCTGTAGAGTCCCATTGGTTATCCTAGCCCTTTCCATAGCTACCTCGAGTTGGCGAATGTGGACCGTGTTAACGCCAGAGTTGGCGTCAATCTCCAACACTCGGTCGATGGTTGCTCGACCTTGCTCGGTGTTCCGAGAAATCCTACGGACCATGATGGGCAGGACACGATCAGCTGAACCTCCCTCGGTGAGGTTGTAAAAGCTTCTCTCCCCATTGTAGGGAATGGGTTGACCCTGTTCCTGACTCCATCTGTTCAAGTTTGTGGCCCACAGAGGTGTGGGTCCTTGAAATGTTGGATGTGGGTTTGGGTTCGGGCCTTGAGCAGCTGGGGGTAGGTTGTTGACTTCTGGCTCTGAGTCAGAACCATCATAAAAACCCTCAGCATAGTGATCATCCAAAGGGATTGGGTGATCATCTTCTGGCTCTTCTCCAAGCCATCCAGCATTGTCGTGGTTGGTATAATACGGGTCTCCGGGGATATGGAATCCAGCCATAAAATCTACGCAAGAAAAGGGGTATAAGAAATAAGCACATAAGTAATTTATAGTAACACAAAATACTCCTATAGTATTTTAGGTTTATGTTCTGTTCTAAGGTTTTCGTTGTGGTATTGTTGGTAAGTTTTTGGACTTGTTGCAACCTCACAACCACACTAAGGCACATGCTAGTCACACCTCGGATAATATAGTTGATCAGGCTGTATCTTCCCAGATTTGACTATATGTCTCTAAATCTACTTGTACTGCCCAACAATCGTAATACTTTTGTTCTGTCCTAGTGACACTGATTTTTGTATGAATGTAGGCATGTATACTTAGTTAAATATTTTATTATTTAAAAGAATAAACTCTTGGTCTGAGTATTTTAATCCCATTGTATTTATAGTCTGTATATCTTTTATGGGTTGATATACTCAATTCACTATAAACAATTCTCTGATACCAATCTGTCACACCCCAAAACCGGAACGGCGGAATCGTTCAGGGGTAGAGGACGTCATGTTCAGTATCACAACAATGAATAGTAGTAAACAAGCAACAACATCATCCATTGCATTAATAATATAATTTAATACAAGTGTGTTCTGTCAAGTTAATAGACACCAAAAAGTATGAATCAAAATAAAAGATGAGTCTTGAACGAGCTCCATCTTCTCAAAACTTGGCATCGGTACATGTCTACTGGTGACCTGAGAATACAAGTTATTTTGAAAGAGAGTATCAGCTTTAAAGCTGGTGAGATCATAAGTATTTTAGTGTCTGTGTTTGTAAGTATGTGATGTGTAAGTTTGTTAAAGTTTGTGTATGTTTGAATCTCCTAGAAAACCCTATGTTTACTACTAAAAGTAGCCTTCTACCAAGGCATCAAGTGTTTGTGTGTATGTCTCTTGTAAGAGTATGTATTTTCCCAAATCTGACTATCATTAACCAAAAATATAGTTTTTGCATTACGGTTCATTGTGTGAAGATCACAAAGTGAATGCAATGGGAAATAAAATAGTACTATAGTATTGTATTAAGTAACTACTGTTGTACTAGCTACCTTAAATCATTTGTTATTTAAAGTATCATGTGATCGGCCTGTACCATACTACCGACTAGAAACACGACGATGTAAGACATCGGAAGGAATGACGTTTGGCACCCGTAGACTTGCAAGTCCCACTGTAGCGAGCAGCAAGGTGTAGGATAGTCAATCCAGTATAGATCTATACACAAACTCAACACTCTCCACTTAAGGAGATTCTGGATACAAAACGAGCCATCACAGGTGATGCCATGCCCCGTTATGTGGCTCACATAACTGTATTAGTATTCTTGTATATGTATTGTGTGTACTAGCTGTATTGTGTGTTCTCTCTCTGTCTAGTATGTATGTATGTTCTCTCTGTCTTTCATAATAGTATGTTCCCTAGTATAATGTATAGTATGTACTAGCTGTATTGTAATGTATAGTATGTACTAGCTGTATTGTATGTTCTTTCTCTGTCTAGTATGTATGTATGAACTGACTCCTTGTATGTTTCATTGTTCTACTAATAGTATTAGTAACTTCCTAAACTTTGCCTATCATAGTTTACTAGTAATGGTGTTTATATGTATGAACATGTTTGTATACCTTTGCTACCCAAAGGTATTGAATAGAAAAAACGGAACTTTTATATCTATATACATATACATAATATATAACTAGGATTCAAACGACCTTCGGACAAACAACCGATACCCTAAGTCCACAACCAAACGAGGAACAGGAGGTAGGGTGAGCTATCAGTCCTAAGTCCTTTCAATCCTAGTTATATAACTATATCTATATTGATACACAATTAACAGAATATAAGTTTAAAAGAGTTTAATAAAAGTATTTGACATGTAAAAGAGTTTGTAAAAGTATTTGACATGTAAAAGAGTTTGTAAAACAGTTTGAAGTAGTTTGTTTGATAACACAGTTTGAAAAGTAAGAAATCCACTTGTTTGGTAGTTATTAATCACATGTGATTAATATAATAACTAAAATAGTTCAACTTGTATCCCCCCGCCCATAAAAGCATTTAAAATCATTTAAAAGGTTGATTAAGGGGTATGAACTCACCTTTAGTGAGTGGTTTGGATGAACGGATGGTATAGGATGCTAAGTGTCAAGTGAAGACTTGAACACACACAAGGATCCTAGTTAACATATAATAACACGTATATGTATCCAATTAGTCATTAAACAACTAATTAACCAAGTTAAGACACCCTAGGACATGAAAACACTTTGATTCAAGTGCTATAAGTACCAAGGATTGCGTCTAAGGGTTGTAGGGCCTTGCTTTTGAGTTTATGGTCCATGGGTAAACTCTTTTGGAGTTTACGGTTTTGGGACCAACTCCCGTGGAGTTTACGGCTGTAAACTCATGGTAATTCTTATCATTTCGAGTTTTGAGTCTTATAAGTCATAAAGAAGCATCCTAACTTCAAGTCTAAGCCTTAGGAAGTGATTGGGGCACCATTGCACCAACTTATAGAGTTTACGGCCCATGGACCATTTCTCCATGAGTTTACGGCCGTAAACTCTAATGGTTCTTGGTCTTTTTGATGTTTAAGGTCCTAAACACTTCAAGGATGTGATCTAGACTAGTATCCAAGGCTTGGTAAGGGACTAGGGCTCATAATGGCCCTTTCATTAGGGTTTACGGTTCAAGGACATGCCTTGACCGTAAACACCTTTGATCTTGAGTGTCTTTGTGTTTTCTAGTTGAATAAGCAGTGTAACAAGCCTTATAACACACTAGGGTAAGAGTACTTACAATATAGAAGCTTGTAAGGGTGTTAAAAGTCCAAGAACACTAGTGTGTGTTCTTGGTGAAATGAAGAACACTTGAAGATCTACACAAATGGAATGATTTCATGGATGAAATCATGTAAGATCACTAGATGATGAAGGATATCAACTAATTACGGCAAGAAACACTTACAAAGTTGAAGATCAAGAAGGAAAATTGGATGATACTTGAGAGGATTTTGAGTTTCTAGACTTGAAGTTTGTAAAAAAGTGAGTAAAATGACTAAGTGTCATATTTATACTCCTTAGAGTTTACGGCCGTAAACAACATGTTTGGGCCGTAAACTCCAAACTCTTGGAGTTTTGAGACTTTATTGATGCACAATAAACCCTAGAGTATCCTCTCTCCAGATATCTCTTGAAGCACTAAGCTTTAAAACACTCAAACTGACTCCAAAAAGCTTAACAGTTAGCAGAAACAGTTCTGACTTCTATTGAAGTGAATGGTTGTACAAGATAGAAATTTCGGGTTGTCACATTTGCCGAGACTGTTTATAAATTTGAGATTGTACTCCAAAGGAGTTTGGACAATCCCATGAGCAGTCATGTTGTTGAAAACGATTCGATAACGGCTGGAAGCTGAGGCCACAGATTCACCTGGAGTGGTAGTGAAGGTGTCGAAGTCGTTGACAACTGAGGTGAGGCGCTTGTCCTTCATGTTTTCGGAACCTTCAATTAGGTCCGGAAGAGTGTCCCAAATCTCTTTGGCAGATTTGCACAACTTGATGTGCTCAAAGAGTGAAGGAGGAACACCAAACGCCATTTCAGAGAAAGCAATTTGGTCAGCATGAAGCTTTTCGATATCATCTGCAGTCAGAGGAGCAGGGCGAGTTTCATCTTCTCTCATGAGCTGAGCAGCTGCATCTCTTACAGTTGTTATTACAGGAACATGTGGACCTTCAGTGACGGATCTCCATATTTCTTCACCTTTTTCTTTGGCAATTAGAAACCTTTCCATTCTAACTTTCCATTGATCATATTCTTCCACAACTAGTAATGGGGCACGAGTAGGGCCACCCACACTATTTGCGATTTGCATTGAAATCATTTGTTGAGAATTAGAAGCAGCCATTGAAGTTAAGATATCTTCAAGCTAAAGTGGTATATAGAAGAACTTTTATCCTTGACACAGAAATGGTTGAAATACCAAGGTAATTTCAATCCAACTATAATCTGATCTTTATGGATTCAAAGGACAACCACTCAAGCTCTGATACCAATTGTGAGAACAAGATCTTACTTATGCGCAGGGACAAGGTTTGAGAATTCAAACCTTGAGTGAATGCTTAAGATCAATGTCTGCTTGCTAATAAATGTTCAAGTCACGTCTGGAAAGACCAGTCAAGTCTTAGATAATGTTTTCAACAAATGATCAAGTCATTTAATAAGCAACGAGAATAACTGATCAAAGTAAAGCTAATAAATGAAGAACAAGAAGAATGCTTAAAGTAAACTCAAAGAGAATAACAAAAGTGAGTGAAAGATCCGTAGTTGACTTGTATTGAATGCTCCTATTTATAGGAGAGAATATTACACCGAATTAACCAAAGAGATTACATAGGACCGGACAAAAGACATGGTTCTGACATTTTGAATGTCCAAATACAACTATAGACTTAGTCCTATGAAACGTTACATAAATACAAGTACAAATACAATAAATGCATATAAGACAAAATAGCTTCATTCCGGATCAGCATCATTCCGGACGTGAGGGTCAGTTCCGGAATGTCTTCAGTCTTCACATCTTCATAGTTGGTCCGGACGGATTCCAGACCACTCTCCTTTTTCGGAATCATACACTTCGGAATCAGTACTTAGGATTGCTAGAGGTTGACTTTCATGTTTCAACAGCCTCGAATGATGATTACTGCTTAGGGCCCATTGGAAATCCACCCCCTTCCTCATCAGACGAGTGAGGGGTACTGCAATCTTTGAGAAATCCTGAATGAATCTCTGATAGTACCCTGCCAAACCCAAGAAACTCCTGTTATCCGATGGAGATTTTGGAACCTCCCACTGCATCACAGCCTCGATCTTGGTTGGATCGACCAATATCCCATCCTGGTTAACGAGGCATCCAAGGAACTGAACCTCTCGTAACCAAAACTTGCACTTCAAGAACTTAGCATAAAGCCATTCTTGCCTCAAAACCCCCAGAAGCTCATGAAGATGCTCCTCATGCTGCTCTCTGGTCTTGGAATAAACCAAGATATCATCAATGAACACAATAACCGAACGATCGAGCATCAGCCTGCACAGTCGATTCATCAAAGTAACTATATCTAAAATTGCAGAAAATGGTGAGGGGAGAATGCTATGTCATCACGTCGGACCCTTTCCCTTAGTATAGGATGTAGCTAAAACGATAAATATAAACTGTAAGCAAAAGCTTAGTGAGTTTTCCCAAGTACCACCTACCAAACATAAATAAGTTAGTGTTACGGGCCAAACCATAGTCTTACAAGTAATTTCCTTTCGAGGGCCAAATACAGGTCTTCCATACAGTTGCTAGGGGCCAGATCCTGGTCTTTCATACAGATGTCAGGGGCCACATCCTGGTCATTCATACAATTGCCAGGGGCCAAATCCTGGTCTTTCATACACATATCATAAATACAGATAGCATCCTATATCACAAATAATGGGTCGGCCTTGGTTCATTTGACCCATTGATACAGTGACAAAACTCACCTCAGTCCGCTGATAAATAACTAGATGCTCGACTGCAAAACTGGAAGATCCCACACCAACACAAACAAATAACCCTGATTAAAATTAAGTTACAAACCATATCTGTTGAAACGTCCCAAAACATACTAACATACCTCAGGAACCACCCCGATATCGGACGAAAGTATGGAACATACTATCATAACATATTACTAAACATTCCTCGGGATTTCCCCGGCATCAGAACTAAGCCCGGAACATATAACACATAAGAATCACATGCAAGAATCACAAAGACATCAAGCATACAAGAATAAAAGCATTCCTCAGGACTGCCCCGACATTGGATCGAAATCCAGAAAACATATAAACCAACTTCAGGCCCCGCCCGACATCGGACCTTGGTCCGGAACTACTACTATCTAAATAGGCCGGCCTTGGTGCCTTAGACCCATTCTTACAGGAGAAAATTCACCTTGCAAAGTTGTCTGCAAAATCTCACGGTGAGGAATATCTGATAGCTACTCTAACGACTCCCCGACTATCAATATCATAATAATACTTAGTCAAAAATCCGATAATCCTTCTCAGGGTAAAATAACCATTTTACCCTTGGTCAAAGTCAACATCCTAGTCAAATTCAAAATCAAGGTCAACTCCCAGTCAACCCAACTCGTCGAGTTATCTCCCAACTCGGGGAGTTCATGTACTACTCAGACTCGTGGCCAACCGAGTTAACTCGTCGAGTCCCTTCCCAGACTCGTCGAGTTCTTCCTATCATAAAATCGGGACAAAACGACTTAACTCGTCGAGTCCCTCCTTGGACTCGTCGAGTTCTTCAGTTTCCGAGTCCTAATCTTGCCCAACTCACTGAGTCATCTCCTAGACTCAATGGGTTCACTCAAAACCATAAAAGGTTAGGGGACCACGACCCGACTCACTGAGTCACATGAACAACTTGTTGAGTCCCCCAATGTCAAATCCATACAATCAATTCTAATCAATTCGAATACCTCCAACTCACAGATCTGGACTCCTTAGACTAACATTACACGTAAATTTGCTAACTTTACATGCATGCATGGTGTTATGAAGCTAAAACACCCACCACAAGCTAAAAATAGAGGTCTAAGTCATAGAATAGGGCCATGGCTGAATAAAGGTGGCAACTTTGTGCTTCTAAAGCTCAAGAGTGCCCAGATCCGAAGTCCTTACATCACCACGAGTTCAAATCTCGGAAATGACCTTGGAAATGGTCCAAAAGTGACAATATGCAAGCTCAAATGAAGATCTAAGTGAATAGAAGCCAAGGTATAAGCTTTATACCTCTATCAAGACATAAATGAGTCCTAAGCTCTGGATCTTCAGCCTTCCTCCTGCAACTCCAAGTCCTTGCTTCCTTCTTCTAGCTTTAAATCACAAAAATGGAAAGAAAATATCTCAAGATCACTCAAGATTGATGAGGGTTTCGAGATTAGGGTTTGGAGGTGATAGAGGCTGGGGTGGAGGCCAGATATGATGCTTAAATAAGGTGCAAGCCCTAAAGATTAGGGTTTCATCCTTGCTTTCCTACTTGTCGATTAGAGACTCCTGACTCGTCGAGTAGTTCACTTAAAACCCGTGCATACTCTGTCTTCAACTCGACGAGTTAGGGTCACCAACTCGTCGAGTAGCCCTTCCAAAATGAATAAATAAATAAGTTAAATGCATACCAGGAACCATGCATTACAATTCTCCCCCACTTGTCTTAGACTTCGTCCTCGAAGTCTGTTGTGTCTGAATACAACTACGGGTAGTGCTCCCTCATCTCATCCTCAGGCTCCCAAGTCCACTCTGAGCCCTTGCGATGCTGCCATTTCACCTTTACCAAGTCCACCCTCTTGTTCCTCAAATCCTTTGACTTCCTGTCAAGGATAGCTACTGATCGCTCAATGTAGTTCAGGCTGTCATCTACCTGAATATCCTCAAGGGGTACCACTGCTGAATCATCCACTAATCACTTCCGCAACTGAGAAACATGGAAGGTGTTGTGGATCTGGCTGAGATCTGCTGGAAGGTCGAACCGGTAAGCAACCCGACCCACCCGAGCCAAAACCCTAAACGGGCCGATGTACCTGGGGCCTAACTTGCCCCGTTTCCGGAACCGAATGACACCCTTCTAGGGTGACACCGTCAGGAGGACCTTATAGCCCACCTGAAACTCTAAATCTGAACGCCTCTTGTCGGCGTAGCTCTTCTGCCGACTCTCAGCAGTCTGGAGCTTGCTCCGGACTTGTTGGATCCGCTCTATAGTCTTGAGTACTACTTCAGTACTCCCCATGACTCTCTGACCGACCTCACCCCAACAGATTGGGGTCCTACACTTCCTGCCGTAAAGCATCTCGAAGGGAGGTCGGTCTATGCTGGCATGGTAACTGTTGTTATACGAAAATTCCGCTAATGGAAGATACGTATCCCAACTGCCACCGAAATCCAAAACACATACGCGTAGCATGTCCTCGAGAGTCTGTATCATCCTCTCGCTCTGTTCCTCGGTCTGAAACCATCGAGACAGGCACCCCATACCGTGCCACTATCTCACACACATATATCTCAGCCAACTTCTCGGCCGATATGATCTCCTAGATCGGAATAAAATGAGCGCTCTTGGTCAACCGATCCACGATGACCCATATCGAATCTACTCCACGTGCTGTCCTGGGAAGCTTGGTAATGAAATCCATGTGATATCCTCCCATTTCCACACGGGAATGTCTAGCGGCTGCATCTTTCCGTGTGGTCTCTGGTGCTCAGCCTTGACCTTCCTGCAGGTCAAGCACCTCTCCACATACCACGCTACGTCCCGCTTCATGCAGGGCCACCAGCAATCAGGGCGAAGATCCTGATACATCTTCGTCGCCCCAGGATGGATGGAGAACCTTGACTTATGGGCCTCATCCATCAGAACCTACCGTACTCCGCCCCAGTATGGAACCCAGACCCTCCCATGAAGGGTCAACAACCCTCGGCTATCATAATCAAACGAGGCCACCCGGCCTACAATCCTTTCGCACTTCTTGCGCTCCTCCTTCGGGCCCTCAACCTACGCCTCTCTAATCTGATCCAATAGTGGAGTGATCATTGTCATCCTCATACATAAATCTCTAATCGGAGCCACTACCGCCTTGCGACTCAGGGCGTCGGCCACCACATTGGCCTTGCCTGGGTGGTAAAGGATCTCACAGTCATAATCCTTTACCACATCTAACCACCGATGCTGCCTCATGTTCAGATTCGGCTGATCCATAAGGTACCTCAAACACTTGTGGTCCGTGTAAATCGTACAACGGACCCCGTAGATGTAATGCCGCCAAATCTTGAGGGCGAACACCACATCCCCTAGCTCTAAGTCATGTGTCGGATAGTTAGCCTCGTGAGGCTTCATCTGCCTCGACGTGTAAGCTATCACATGACCCCTCTGCATCAGGACTGCACCCATACCTATAATCGACGAGTCACAATAAACCACGAAGTCATCAACTCCCTCGGGCAGAGTCAAAATCGCTGCCTCGCACAACCGTTGTCTAAGAGTCTCGAAGGGCCTGCTGCTCAGGCCCCCAGCAGAATGTCACCGACTTCTTGGCCAGTCGGGTCAAGGGAACGTCGATCTTGGAGAAATCCTGGATGAATCTCCGGTAATAACCCGCTAGACCAAGGAAACTTCGAATCTTAGTTGGAGACTTCGGAACCTCCCACTGCATCACGGCCTCTATCTTGGCCGGATCGACCAGAATACCCTTTTGGTTGACAAGATGCCCCAGAAACTGCACCTCGCGCAACTAGAATTCACACTTAGAGAACTTTGCGAAAAGTCTCTCCCTCCTTAGTTTCTCCAGCACCTCCCTCAGGTGCTCCTCATGCTGCTCCTGAGTCTTGGAAAAGACCAAGATATCATCGATGAAGACTATCACAGACCGATCCAGCATCGGTCTGCACACGCGGTTCATGAGGTCCATGAACGCGGGTGGATCATTGCTGAGCCCAAACGACATCACCCCGAACTCATAATGCCCATAGCGAGTCCTAAAAGTTGTCTTCTAGACATCCTCGTTCCTGACTCGCATCTGGTGATAACCTGACCGTAGATCAATCTTGGAGAACCAAGATGCTCCCTGAAGCTGGTCAAACAAATCATCTATCCTCGATAGTGGGTAACGGTTCTTCACCGTCACCTTGTTCAGCTCCCGGTAGTCTATACACATGCGATGTGACCCGTCCTTCTTTTTCACAAACAGGATTGGGGCTCCCCATGGCGAACTGCTCGGTCTGATGAATCCCTTGTCTAGCAGCTCCTGCAGCTATGTAGACAACTCTTGCATCTCAGGAGGAGCCAACCGATACGGTGCCTTGGCTATCGGAGCCGCACCAGGGACCAGGTCAATCCTGAATTCAACATGTCTCTCAAGAGGTATCCCAGGAAAATCCTTTGAGAATACATCTGAGTACTCTCGCATGACCGATACATCCTCCAATGTCTCCTTACCCTTATCTCGGGTATCCATCACATAAGCAACATTACATGTGCAACCCTGCTGAAGGTAACGGCTCGCCCTCGCTGCTGAACATAAAACTGCTCCGTGATTTGGCCTCTCGCCCTGAATCACTAACCCTCCCCCACTAGGAATCCGAACCCTCACTAGCTGCTGCTCGCAGTCAATCACTGCCCCATTGGGGCTCAGCCAATCCATACCCACTATAACCTTATTCCCTCGCAGGGGAATAGGAACCAGGTCCACTGAAAACTACTCATCAAATAACTATAGTGTACACCCTCTGTGAACCCTCGCAACCCTAACGGTCCTGTCATCTGCTATCTCCACATCAAGTGGCCAATCCAGCTCCCCCGGAGCTCCTACGAATCGTTTGTTGAGCGCGAGCGACACAAAAGATCGGGTTGCACCCGAATCAAACAGTACCAAGGCTGATATACCGTTCACTAAGAACGATCCAATAACAAACACATAAACATAAGAAACAATCATAACAAATAAAGAGATAAGGAGAGCTTACACACCCGTCACAACATTGGGAGTCGCACGTTCCTCCTCTGCAATAGGCTGAAAATCCCTGCTCCTCGCTGTAGGCGCCTCTGCCCGGCCCTGACGGCCATCTGTAATCCTCAACGTGGCAGGAGCGGGTGCCGCCATCTGTCCTGCTGCTGCCAGACTCGGACACTGGCCTTCTTGTGGCCCCTTTGATTGCACTGGAAGAAAATCAGATCTGAAACTACTGTGGTGGTGGTGGTAGCTGTACAATCCCTACTTATATGACCAGTTCGGCCGCACTTGAAGTAGCCCGAACTCCCCGCCCTACACGCCCCCTCGTGCATCTTGCCGCATTCACCACACCGGTTGTGCCCTGTTGGCTCCTCGATCTGTGATCTGATACCTTGGGCTTCTTGCCTGAACTGCCTGTCTAAACCCCATCTGGTTTCCACCTCCTCTCCATCTCCAAATCCAACTCCCTTTCCCGAGCTCTCGCAATCATATCTTCCAGCGTCTTGCAGTTGGAACAGCTCACAAACTGTCGTATGTTGCTCCTAACATCTCATGATATCGGGCCTTTTTCATCTCCTCGTCCGCCACGTACTGCACAACAAGAAGGGCCCTCTCCCTAAATGTCACACCCCAAAACCAACGGCGGAAACGTTCAGGGGTGGAGGACGTCATGTAAAGTATCATAACAGTGCAAAGTAGTAAACAAGCAACAACATCATCCATTGCATTAAAAGTAAAGTTTTAATACATGAGTGTTCTTTCATAGTAATAAGACACCAAAATATGTAACCAAAATAAAACACGAGTCTTTTCTGTGCTCCGTCTTCTCAAAACCTGGTCATCGTACCTGTCTACTGGTGACCTGAGAATACAAGTTATTTTGAAAGCGTAGATCAGCATAAAGCTGGTGAATTCATAAGTATTATGGTGCCATTGATTCGAAAAGCTGTTATGAAAGACTTGTAAATGTTTAATGAAACATTTAGTATAAGTGTGAAAACCCTAGAAAATCCCATATTTCCTACTAGTATAAAAAGTAGTCTTCTACCAAGACCCGAATGCTTTGAAGGTTTGCATTTCCGTATCAATGAAGATTTTTCCCTGTACAACTATTATTATAAAAATATAGTCTACCTCATCGTTTATGTGAATGTGTCACAAAATAAAAGTAATAGGGAAAATTTTATAATCATTGAAATCGTATCCTTTTGCCTTAGGATAATCACGGCGTGGAAACTCGCCGAACAGTACAACCGAGAACATCCGTCGATGAACAGGTCCCACTATAGCTAGCAGCCAGGTGTAGGATGGTCAGTCCCGTATAGTATATATATAGTATTTCTCTCTGTATAGATATAATATTTCTCTCTGGAAACATGTAATAGTATCTCTTCATATAGTAGTATAGACTCATGAATGAACTGACTCTTGTGTAATTCCTTGTAATAGGAATAGTAATTTGTATCCCCTAAACTATACCTATAATAGTTTACTGGAATGTAAATTGAATGTCCAAGTAGGTTTATAAACCCTTGCTACTCAAGAGTGTTGGAACTGAAGAAAGAATGAAAGCTCTCATATCAATACATATATACATGAAACATAAGTGTATAGATATGGTTGTTAACAGTAAATTGAAAGAGGTTTTGTAAAACATTTAAGAGTTTTGAACAATAAATAATAATGACTTGATGTCAGTTTATAAAATAATTCAACAGTAATTTGTTGATAACAAAGTAAAAATAACCGAAAAGCATTGTATTTATCACATTTTGAAGTATGTGAAATCACTTGTTTGAAAACACAATTATAAATCACATGTGATTGATTCTATAACTTCCTGTTTTCTACTTGTATCCCCCCCCCCCATAAAAGCGTTTAAAATCATTTAACAGATTGATTAAGGGGTATGAACTCACCTGTAGTGAGTGGTTTGGATGAACGGATGATGTAGGATGCTAAGTGTCAAGTGAAGACTTGTACACACACAATGATCCTAGTTAACATATAATAACACATACATGTATCCAATTAGTCATAAAACAACTAATTAACCAAATTTAAGACATCCTAAGACATGTAAAACACTTGATTTAAGTGCTATAAGTCCTAAGGATTGCATCTAAGGGTGGTAGGACCTTGTAATTGAGTTTAGGGTTCAAGGGTAAACTCCCTTGGAGTTTACGGTTTGGTGACCATAACTCATTGAGTTTACGGTCGTAAACCCATGAGTTTACGGCCGTAAACTCATGGTACTTGACCACTTTGTGTTTTGAAGCCATTAAGATCCTAAGAAGCATTCCTACTTCATGTTTAAGCCTTAGGAAGAGATTAGGGCACCATTTCACTCCTTTAGGGAGTTTACGGTCCTTGGACCACTTCTCCTTGGGTTTACGGCCGTAAACCCAAATGGTTTATGGTCTTTTGATGTTTTCAAGTATTAAGCATATCAAGGAAGGGGTCTAGGCTAGTTTCCAAGGCTTGGTAAGGGACTAGGGCCACTTTGGCCCCTTTGTTAGGGTTTACGGTCCAAGGTGTTCTTGGACCGTAAACACCTTTGATCCTTTGATTCGTTGTGTTTTCTAGATGATTATAAGTGTAACAAGTCTTATAATACACTAGGGTAAGAGTACTTACTAGGTAGAAGCTTGAAAAGGTGCTAAAAGTCCAAGAACACTAGTGTGTGTTCTTGGTGTTCTTGGTGAAACTTGAAGATCTACACTTTCGGAATGATTTCACGGATGGAAGCATGTAAGATCACTAGATTAAGTAAGATATCAACTTTTTAGGGATAAAACACTTACAAAGTTGAAGATCTTGAAGAAAAGTCGGATGACAATTGAGAGAGAAATGGGTTTTGGATCTTGAGAATGTGAAAAGTGATAAATAATGACTAAGTGTCATATTTATACCCCCTTTTAGGGTTTACGGCCGTAAACACCTTTGTTTAGGCCGTAAACTCCAAACTCTTGGAGTTTTGGGACATTATTGTTGCACAATAAACCCTAGGGCATCCTCTCTCCTGTTATCTCCTAAAGTACTAATCTTAAAACACTCAAACTTATTCCAAAAAGCTTGAAAGTTAGCAGAAACAGTTCTGACTTCTATTGAATTGAATGGTTGTACAGAATAGAAATTTCGGGTTGTCACATCATCCCCTGTTAGAAGGAATTTCGTCCCGAAATTAGAGTTTAAGCAAATAAGTAGTTACAAATAACTAAGTAAAAAGATGAGGATATTTCAGTTTCATCTGATCCTCTTGCTCCCAAGTGAATTCAGGTCCTTGCTTGGCGTTCCAGCGAACCTTCACTATCGGGATACGTCTTTGTTTCGTTTGCTTGACCTCCCGGTCCATGATCTCTACTGGTTCTTCCATGAAGTTGAGGCTCTCGTTGATCTCGATCTCGTCGAGTGGGATTACAAGAGTCTCGTCGGACAGACACTTTTTCAAGTTCGAGACGTGGAAAGTAGAATGTACGTTACTGAGTTCGTGTGGTAAGTTAAGTTTGTAAGCTACAGGACGGATTCTAACGAGAATCTCGAAAGGCCCTACGTACCTTGGATTTAGCTTTCCACGCTTCCAAAACGTATCAAGCCCTTCCAGCGTGAGACCTTCAATAGAACACGGTCGCCCACCTAGAATTCCAACGGTTTCCTTCGCTTATCAGCGTAGCTTTTCTGTCGGTCTCTAAAGGCCTTCAATCGTTCACGAATCTGAACGATCTTCTCTGTCGCTTCCCGAATGATCTCCGGACCTGTGAGAGTGCTTTCAAGAACTCGTCCATTAGCTAACTGGGTATCTCCCACCTCAGCCCAGCACAGAGGGGATCTGTACTTTCGGCCATAGAGGGCTTCGAATGGAGCAACCTTTACGCTCGTGTGATAAATGTTGTTGTAGGAAAATTCGACAAGGGGTAAATGAGTATCCCATGCCTTCCCAAAGTCGATCACACAGGCTCGCAACATATCTTCCAAGGTTTGGATAGTTCTCTCACTTTGTCCGTCGTTCTGTGGATGGTAGGTTGTACTCATGTCCAGCCTAGTTCCTAGGGAACTTTGTAGCGACTGCCAGAACCTCGAAGTGAATCTACTATCTCTGTCCGAGATAATGGATATGGGAACACCGTGCAGTAGTACAATCTCCCGAATGTAGGTTCTTGTAAGCTTCTCCATCTTGTCAATTTCTTTGATAGGCAGGAAGTGTGTGGACTTGGTCAATCTGTCGACGATGACCCATATGGTATCAAGTCCACCCGTTGTCTTGGGCAACTTGGTTATGAAGTCCATAGTGATCCGCTCCCACTTCCATTCTGGTATCTCTGGTTGTTGTAGAAGACCGGAGGGTTTCTGGTATTCGACCTTGACCTTGGCGCAAGTAAGGCATTTACTTACGAAGGTAGCAATCTCTGCTTTCATGTTAGGCCACCAGTATAGCTTTTTAAGATCCAGATACATCTTATCTGAACCTGGGTGGGCGGAATAACGAGTGTTGTGTGCCTCGGTCATGACTAAGTCTCTGAAGCCACCGCGTTTCGGTGTCAAGATCCGATCCATGAGGTATAAGGATCCGCCACCCTTGACTTCCAAGTTCTTATCCATCCCTCTCAGGGATTCACTCGCCACATTTTTAGGTTTCAAAGCGTCGAGCTGAGCCTCCTTAATTTGCGTGGACAAGTGTGAATGGATAGTTAGAGTCAAAGATTTGACTCTACGAATAGAGTATTCTTTCTGACTTAGGGCGTCGGTTACTACGTTGGCTTTACCCGGATGATAACGAATTTCACATTCGTAATCACTGAGTAGCTCGACCCACCGTCGTTGTCTCATGTTGAGTTCCTTCTGGTCGAATATATGTTGTAAGCTTTTGTGGTCTGTAAAGATAGTACTTTTTGTACCATACAGGTAGTGTCTCCAGATCTTCAGATCAAACACAACTGCTCCTAGCTTAAGATCGTGGGTGGTGTAGTTGACCTCGTGTGTCTTCAGCTGTCTCGAGGCATAGGCGATGACCTTACCTCATTGCATCAGAACACAGCCGAGCCCTTGATTTGAAGCATCATAATAGACAACGAAGTCTTCTATCCCTTCGGGGAGGGATAGTATAGGTGCGGTGCACAAGGCTCGCTTGAGCGTTTGGAACGCTCTCTCTTGCTTCTCTTCCCAGTCAAAGGCCACGCCCTTCTGGGTCAGTGCTGTAAGAGGTTTCGCAATGCGGGAGAAGTTCTGAATGAACCTGCGATAGTAGCCAGCGAGACCTAGAAATTGACGAATTTCTGTAGGTGTCTTCGGTGCTGACCAGTTCTCAATGGCCTTGATTTTGGAAGGGTCCACGTGAATTCCCTCTTCACTAACTACGTGGCCCAAGAATTCGACTCTTCGAATCCAAAATTCGCACTTAGAGAACTTCGCATAGAACTTCTCCGATCGTAATGTTTCTAAGACTTGACGAAGATGTTGACTATGTTCCTCCTGACTACGAGAGTAGATGAGTATGTCATCGATGAAGACGATGACGAACTGATCCAAGTAAGGACGACACACCCTATTCATTAAATCCATGAATACTGTGGGCGCGTTAGTTAATCCGAATGGCATCACTACGAATTCGTAGTGCCCATAACGAGTTCGGAAGGCTGTCTTGGGAACATCCTCCTTTAACACTCGTAGTTGGTGGTACCCGGATCGTAGATCTATCTTCGAGAAGTAGTTGACTCCTTGAAGTTGATCAAATAAATCGTCAATGCGGGGTAAGGGATAACGATTTTTAATGGTAAGCTTGTTGAGTTCCATGTAGTCGATGCACATACGAAACGATCCGTCTTTCTTCTTGACGAACAAGACCGGTGCTCCCCATGGTGAGAATCTTGGCCTAATGAATCCCTTCTGGAGAAGTTCGTTAAGCTGACTGGAAAGTTCCTGCATCTCCGCCGGTGCCAGACGATATGGAGATTTGGCTACTGGAGTAGCCCCTGGCACTAAGTCGATTCTGAACTCGACTTGGCGTTTGATGGTGGTAATCGTGGAAGTTCTTCTGGAAAGATGTCGAGAAAGTCGCGTACTTCTGGAATGTTTAGAATATCTTTCACTTCTTGACTAGTATCGACGATGTGTGCGAGGAATGCATGATATTCCTTTCGCAAGCACTTCTGAGCTTGTATGCACGAAATGATGCGAAGGTTCTTACTAGGTTTGTCGCTGTAGATAACTAGAGTTTCACTGTTAGGAAGGTTAAGACAAACTTCTTTTTCAAAGCACAAGATGTCGGCGCGATGAAGACTCAACCAATCCATGCCGATAATGACGTCGAAACTTTTAATTGGGACCGGCATGAGGTCTATCTTGAAAGTATGGCCATCTAAAGTTAGAGTACAACCGACGTATGTGCAGTTAGTACTTACCGTTTTCCCGTTTGCCATTTCTACAGTGAATGATTTATCTAGTGCACGTGGTTTTTGTCTAAGCAAGTGTGCAAATTTCTGGTTTACGAAGCTTTTCTCCGCTCCACTGTCGAAAAGTAAGTAAGCATATGAGTTATCGAGGAGAAACATACCAGTAACTATTGTAGGATCAGCTACGGCTTCCTCGTGGCCTATGGCCAGAACTCTTCCTACTCCGCCAGCTATCCCTGCCTTAGGACAGTTCCTCTTGTAGTGACCCACTTCGCCACAACCGTAGCAAGCTTGGCCCACACCGGCGTTAGGAACTTGAGCGGTCGGCCTTGCTGGAGTCTTGCAGAAACGGGCAGTATGCCCCCTTCTGTTGCAGTTAGTGCACTGCATTTCCCGGCAAGGTCCGTTGTGATGGAAGGTGCATTTGTTGCACTTCGGACGATTACTGGCATAAGGCTTAGCTGGTAAGGGATTAGCAAGGACAACAGGAGTTACCGTGGCAGCATTGATTGTAACTAGTTGTTGTCTCTTTGAGGATTCTTGCGAAGTCCCGCTTTTCCTCTTGTTCCACCCCTTTTTCTTGTTGTTGTTGTTGTTTCCCTTTTGTTGCTCGGGTGTAGAAATCGTTGGGTTCTGGTAGTTTCCGTGATCTATAAGAGATTGTGCCAGCTCTTTAGCGCTGTCAAAAGTAACTGGCCTTGATGCTAACACACTTAACTGGATCTGGGGCAACAGTCCCCAAATATATCTCTCTATTTTCTTGCTCTCTAGAGCAACCATATCAGGGCAAAGAATTGCCAGATCACAGAATTTATTAGTATAGGTTGATATGTCAGAACCAACCATTACAAGACCCCATAGTTCCTGCTCGAGTTTTTGAATTTCCCCTCGTGGACAGTACTCCCTCATCAGAATGGCCTTCAAGTTCTCCCAGCTTATCGAATTTGCCACTATTAGGGTCAGTGACTTAACGTGGCCATTCCACCAAGTTAAAGCCCTGTCATAAAAGGTACAAGTAGCAAACTTGACCTTATTGTTCTCTGGGCAGGCGCAGATTTCAAAGACTGCTTCTGACTTTTCGATCCACTGCCTTAAGATCATAACCCCTCCAGTTCCATTGAAATTTCTGGGTTTGGCATTCGTAAAATCCTTGTAGGTGCATTCCCGGGGGCGCCCATGGCTCTCACCATGGTTAGAAACAGGTGCATCAGTTTCTGATCCACTAGGGACAGGAGTATTGATGTGGGACATGGCAGCCGCTACGACCGCCGTGACAGCTGCTTGGAACATAGCAGCGTCGAACTGAGGAGGTGGTGGAGGTGGTGGTATTGGTGTTTCGTTATTATTGTTGCGCCTCGGATTTCTGCAAGGAGGCATCTTTTAACTATAAGTTTAGAAAGATGAAGATATTGATAAGAATTTAATAGGAAAGTTGATGAAAATGACTCATGGACTAACTCTTCATAGCCCAACAGCATGATTGAATGTAGATCTAGAACTAACAGATGATAGCATTTGGATAATAATTTCCATGAGATTAGGTACCTGTCAATATTACTGGAATTACAGATGTAACAAGTTCGGGAAATATGGCCTAGTAGGAGGCCTTACATCAACCATGATGGGAAAATTTTTGACAGGACTATGACCTAATCAAGACCTAACAGGTCTAAGATTTACAAAGATAGGAAATTAGACCATAGTTTTACATAACTAGGTTATATCCAAAAGAGAAGTCGATGAGATTCTATCGGCGACGAGAACTACTAGAGTGAGTTCTTGATTCCGACAGAAGGCGTTCTATGTCCCTCACACGCCTGTCAGATCTTACTTGCTGAGCTCGAAGTTCCCTGACTTCAGCTTGGGTTCCAGCAAGTTCTCTCTGCAGAGCTGCATTGTGGACCAGAGTCCTTTCATGAGCAGACTCTAGTTGGCGAATGCGGACTGTGTTAACGCCAGAGTTGGCGTCAATCTCCATGACTCGGTCGCTAGCGGCTCGACCCTGTTCGGTGTTCCGGGAAATCCTACGAACCATGATGGGTAGGACCCTGTCAGCTGAACCTCCCTCAGTGAGGTTGTAGAAGCTTCTGTCTCCATTGTAGGGGATGGGTTGACTCTGTTCCTGACTCCATCTACTCAAGTTTGTGGCCCACAGAGGTGTGGGTCCTTGAAATGTTGGGCGAGGGTTTGGGTCATGAGCAGCTGGGGGTAGATTGTTGACTTTTGGTTCTGAGTCAGAACTATCAGAAAAGCCTTCAGCTTCATGATCATCCAAAGGAATTAGGTGATCATTCTCTAGCTCTTCTCCGAGCCATCCAGCATTGTCGTGGTTAGGGTAGTACGGGTCGGCGTGGGGATGGAATCCAGCCATGATATCTACGCGAGAAAAGGGATATAAGAAGAAATTAATAGACGTACTAACTAAGATAATTATAAGATGATCTTTATTAGTTACTTCAATACTTGTTTAGTGTATACCAGTTATATGTACTCAGGACAGGATAGACCTTTGAATAAGTGACCCTAACTCTAAGCCCACAACCAAACAAGGAACAAGAAGTAAAGCAAAGATTCACAGATTCTAAGTCTATAACGTCCTAGGTGCATATAACCTTAGTGTATCCACTCAGCAACTATTGACCTACTGATAAAGACCTTTTTAGTTCTCAGATAAGTAATTATAGTAACACCAAATACCCCTATGGTATTTCATTGTGGTAATGTTGGTAAGTATTTTTTTAGACTTGTTGCCATATCACAACCATTCTTGGGCATATGCTAATCACTCCTCGGACCAGCATAGTTGATCAGGCTATGCCACTCCCAGGACTGACCATATATCCCCGAGCTTACTTGTGATATTCAACAATCGTAATACTTTTGTTTTTGTCGTTGTGACACTGATTTTAGTATGAATGCAGGCATGTATACTTAATTAAATATTTTATTATTTAAAAGTATAAACCCTTGGTCAGAGTATTTTAATCTCATTGTATTTATAGTTAGTATATCTTTTATGGGTTGATATACTCAATTCACTATAAACAAAGCTCTGATACCAATCTGTCACACCCCAAAACCAAGAACGGCGCAAACGTTCAGGGGTGGAGGACGTCATGTAAGGTATCATAACAGTGCAAAGTAGTAAACAAGCAACAACATCATCCATTGCATTAAAAGTAAAGTTTTAATACATGAGTGTTCTTTCATAGTAATAAGACACCAAAATATGTAACAAAAATAAAAAGACGAGTCTTGTATGTGCTCCGTCTTCTCAAAACCTGGTCATCGTACCTGTCTACTGCTGACCTAAGAATACAAGTTATTTTGAAAGCGTAGATCAGCATAAAGCTGGTGAATTCATAAGTATTATGGCGCCATTGATTCGAAAAGCTGTTATGAAAGACTTGTAAATGTTTAATGAAACATTTAGTATAAGTGTGAAAACCCTAGAAAATCCCATATTTCCTACTAGTATAAAAAGTAGTCTTCTACCAAGACACGAATGCTTTGAAGGGTTGCATTTCTGTATCAATGAAGATTTTTCCCTGTACAACTATTATTATAAAAATATAGTCTACCTCATCGTTTATGTGAATGTGTCACAAAATAAAAGTAATAGGGAAAATTATATAATCATTGAAATCGTATCCTTTTGCCTTAGGATAATCACGGCGTGGAAACTCGCCGAACAGTACAACCGAGAACATCCGTCGATGAACAGGTCCCGCTATAGCTAGCAGCCAGGTGTAGGATGGTCAGTCCCGTATAGTATATATATAGTATTTCTCTCTGTATAGATATAGTATTTCTCTCTGGAAACATTTAATAGTATCTCTTCATATAGTAGTATAGACTCATGAATGAACTGACTCTTGTGTAATTCCTTGTAATAGGAATAGTAATTTGTATCCCCTAAACTATACCTATAATAGTTTACTGGAATGTAAATTGAATGTCCAAGTAGGTTTATACACCCTTGCTACTCAAGAGTGTTGGAACTGAAGTAAGAATGAAAGCTCTCATATCAACACATATATACATGAAACATAAGTGTATAGATATGGTTGTTAACAGTAAATTGAAAGAGGTTTTGTAAAACATTTAAGAGTTTTGAACAATAAATAATAATGACTTGATGTCAGTTTATAAAATAATTCAACAGTAATTTGTTGATAACAAAGTAAAAATAACCGAAAAGCATTGTATTTATCACATTTTAAAGTATGTGAAATCAGTTGTTTGAAAACACAGTTATAAATCACATGTGATTGATTCTATAACTTCCTGTTTTCTACTTGTATCCCCCCCCCCCATGAAGGCATTTAAAATCATTTAAAAGATTGATTAAGGGGTATGAACTCACCTGTAGTGAGTGGTTTGGATGAACGGATGATGTAGGATGCTAAGTGTCAAGTGAAGACTTGTACACACACAATGATCCTAGTTAACATATAATAACACATATATGTATCCAATTAGTCATAAAACAACTAATTAACAAAATTTTAGACATCCTAAGACATGTAAAACACTTGATTTAAGTGCTATAAGTCCTAAGGATTGCATCTAAGGGTGGTAGGACCTTGTAATTGAGTTTAGGGTTCAAGGGTAAACTCCCTTGGAGTTTACGGTTTGGTGACCATAACTCATTGAGTTTACGGTCATAAACCCATGAGTTTACGGCCGTAAACTCATGGTACTTGACCACTTTGTGTTTTGAAGCCATTAAGATCCTAAGAAGCATTCCTACTTCATGTTTAAGCCTTAGGAAGAGATTAGGGCACCATTTCACTCCTTTAGGGAGTTTACGGTCCTTGGACCACTTCTCCTTGGGTTTACGGCCGTAAACCCAAATGGTTTATGGTCTTTTGATGTTTTCAAGTACTAAGCATATCAAGGAAGGGGTCTAGGCTAGTTTCCAAGGCTTGGTAAGGGACTAGGGCCACTTTGGCCCCTTTGTTAGGGTTTACGGTCCAAGGTGTTCTTGGACTGTAAACACCTTTGATCCTTTGATTCCTTGTTTTTTCTAGATGATTAGAAGTGTAACAAGTCTTATAATACACTAGGGTAAGAGTACTTACTAGGTAGAAGCTTGAAAAGGTGCTAAAAGTCCAAAACACTAGTGTGTGTTCTTGGTGAAACTTGAAGATCTACACTTTTGGAATGATTTCACGGATGGAATCATGTAAGGTCACTAGATTAAGTAAGATATCAACTTTTTAGGGATAAAACACTTACAAAGTTGAAGATCTTGAAGAAAAGTCGGATGATACTTGAGAGAGAAATGGGTTTTGGATCTTGAGAATGTGAAAAGTGGTAAATAATGACTAAGTGTCATATTTATACCCCCTTTTAGGGTTTACGACCGTAAACACCTTTGTTTAGGCCGTAAACTCCAAACTCTTGGAGTTTTGGGACATTATTGTTGCACAATAAACCCTAGGGCATCCTCTCTCTTGTTATCTCCTGAAGTACTAATCTTAAAACACTCAAACTTATTCCAAAAAGCTTGAAAGTTAGCAGAAACAGTTTTGACTTCTATTGAATTGAATGGTTGTACAGAATAGAAATTTCGGGTTGTCGCACTAAACTTGGCGGTGATCTCCACCACAGTCTCTGTCGTCTTCTCAAGATCCTGGAACTCCTTCGCTAGCTATTGCACCTCAATCACAGGTGCAAACTCGGCCCTGAAACTGTCCGAGAAATCACTCCACGTCATAGCATCTAGAACTGTATCATTCCCAATGGCTCTCCCAACCTCCTCCCACCAGTCACGTGCCCTGTCCTTCAGAAGACAGGACGCAAGTCTAACCTTGTCCCCTCGGGACATCTGTTGGTGCGGAATGTGTAGGCGACATCCGCCAACCATCTGATACTCGCAAAGAGGTCCCGAGCCCCATGGTAATCGGGAGCTCCACAATCCCTGAACTCCCTGAAAGTCAGTGTGCACGACCCCATCATGGTCGCCACCTCGGGTGCGGAAAGCGCTCAGCTTCTCATCCAGAAGCTCCAGAATACCCTCCTTTACCGAAGCAAAGATCACACGAGTCTGCTCAAAAATTTTGCGCGTGATCTCAGACGAAATAAAATCCCTCGTCTGCTCATCCATCTGCTCGGTTCCAGATCCCGAGCCTGATCCCTCACCAGTGCCTGAAGTGCCAATCGGCCTAGTGCGTAGCGTTACCATACTGAAAATACACCATAACAAACATCAGTATACTCATCATATCTCGAGGGATCTAACATACTACAAGTTTCCTGGATTCATCTCAGCCTTCCTTTATTCGAGTATGGGTCCTCTGCTTTCAGTAGTACGGGGACATACTACCTTCCACATCTATCCGTACTTTTCTCAAGAACTGCCTCGACTCCACCAAGTCCCTTCTACTACTACTGCTGATCTCATGCTAAACTCATCCTAGGCTTGCCCTAGGGAAATCACCAACCCACTCTCCGCCATCAACTGCACAAGAAGTCCTTGCTACCTCCCTCTAACTAGCTCGTGAATACTATTACATATTACTAAGACTAGATAATTCTTCGAATGAGAGATCCTACCCTACAATGGTTGGACTCAAACAAGAGTTGCGCAATAGAGCTAGACCTAAGCTTCTGAAATTATTTAATCCTCGCAATATGTAACTTAACATATTCATTTACTAGTTAGTAAGAGATAACTAGAACTCCTAAAAGCACAAAGCAAGCAGCATTCGAGCATCGAGTACACATAATCAAGCATATCACATTCAGGCCATCAATGACTAATCTATACTAGCACGCGGTTCATAAAGCTGAGATACGTATAACAGGCATATAAGTAATCCTTCCTAGATCCTTAGTCCTAATCTAGCATGCAATTCTCATAAAGCTGCTACACATATAATAGGCACATACGACATCCTTCCTAGATCCTTAGTCCTAATCTAGGATGCAATTCTCATAAACATATCATAACATAACTTGTATGGATAATTTGGGAGTACTTACTTGAGCTCGGCTGATTGCATGCACCACACCCTTTTTCTCTTTTCAAAGTTCTTTTCTCTTTTAAAAATTCTTCTGTAAAAATGATTTTCTTTTGAAAATTTTCATGTCATGTCCTTAGTTTGAGTTCAGACACACCCGAGAGTGTGCCCGAATCCCTCAAACCAAGGATCTGATACCTACTTGAAACATCCCAAAAATACAGTCCAAAAATTTCTTTTTAAAATCATTTACGAAAAACCATAATCCATCAATATCATAATAAAATCACAAATCATGTATCTTAAACATCATGTCAAATATTGTGTCAAAATCATATGCGAAAAATATCAGACTCTAGACATCCCAGGCTAAAACTATGATGTGTGCCATGCGATCGTCCCGAGCCCTTCCCCTTGCTAGCGGAAGTACCTGAAACCAAAACTGAAAACTGTAAGCACGAAGCTTAGTGAGTCTCCCCAACTACCACATACCATACACATATCATATAACATATCTTGGGCCCCGCCCCTGCTACATCGAGTCAAGCTCGGCCTCGGCTTTCCCGGTATCGGGCCCCGCCCGGCATCGACCCTATTCGGCATCGGGCCCCGCCCGGCATCGAGCAGATCTCGGCATACATATAAAATATCAACCAACATATAACATAAGCACATAATACTAACATGTAAACATTCCTCGGGCCCCACCCGGCATCAGACCGAGATCCGGAAACATACTAACATACCTCGGGAACCGCCCCAGTATCGGACCGAAGTCTGAAACATACTATCATAACATATTACTAAAAATTCCTCGGGATTGCCCCAGAATCAGACCTAAGCCCGGAACACATAACAAATAACAAACACATGCAAGAATCATAAAGACATCAAGCATACAAGCATACAAGCATTCCTCGGGACTGCCCCGACATCAGATCAAAATCCGGAAAACGTATAAACCTACTTCGGGCCCCACCCGGCATCGGATCGTGGTCCAGAACTACTACTATCTAAACATCCCGGCCTTGGTGGAGAAAACTCACCTTGCAAAGCTGTCTGCAAAATCTCGTGGTGAGAAATATCTGATAGCTGCTCCAATGACTCCCCGGCTATCAATATCACAATAATACTTAGTCAAAAATATGATAATCCTTCTTAGGGTAAATTGACCATTTTACTCTTGGTCAAACTCAACATCCTGGTCAAAGTCAAAGTCAAGGTCAACTCCCAGTCAACCCCAACTCGTCGAGTTATTTCCCAACACGGCGAGTTCATGTACTATTCAGAATCGTGGTCAACCGAGTCAACTCGTCGAGTCCCTTCCCAAACTCGTCGAGTTCTTCCTGTCATAAAATCGGGACAAAACGACTTAAATCGTCGAGTTCTTCAGTTTTCAAGTCCTAATCTTGCCCAACTCGTTGAGTCATCTCCTAGACTCAATGGGTTCACTCAAAAACCAAAAATGGTTAGGGGACCATGACCCGACTCGCCGAGTCGCATGAACAACTCGTTGAGTCCCCCAATGTCAAATCCATACAGTCAAATCTAATCAATTCCAATGCCTCCAACTCACAGATCTGGACTCCTTAGACTAACATTACACGTAAAGTTGCTAACTTTACGTGCATGCATGGTGTTGTGAAGCTAAAACACCCACCACAAGCTAAAAATGGAGGTCTAAGTCATGGAATAGGTCCATGGCTAAATAAAGGTGGCAACTTTGAGCTTTTAAAGCTCAAGAGTGCCCAAATCTGAAGTCCTTACATCACCAAGAGTTCAAATCTCGGAGATGACCTTGGAAATGGCCCAAAAGTGACAATATGCAAGCTCAAATGAAGATCTAAGTGAATAGAAGCCAATGTATTAGCTTTATACCTCTATCAAGACTGAAATGAGTCCTAAGCTCTGGATCTTCATCCTTCCTTCTGCAACTCCAAATCCTTGCTTCCTTCTTCTAGCTTTAAATCACAAAAATGGCAAGAAAATAGCTCAAGATCACTCACGGTTGATTAGGGTTTGGAGGTGATAGAGGCTGGGGTGGAGGCCAGATATGATGCTTAAATAGGGTGCAAGCCCTAAAGATTAGGGTTTCATCCTAGCTGTCCTACTCGTCGAGTCGAGACTCCCGACTCGTCGAGTAGTTCACTTAAAACCCGCGCATACTCTCTCTTCTACTCGACGAGTTAGGGCCACCAACTCGTCGAGTAGCCCTTTCAAAATGAATAAATAAATAAGTTAAATACATACCAGGAACTAGGCGTTACATCTGTATGTCTAAATCCCAAACCCAAACTCCTAGGATAGAAGTCCATTTTACCCTTCCCATAATGGGCCTTCCCAAACTTGGCCCAATCACAAAATAATGATCCGAAAGGCCCATAAAGGCTCAACTCATGCAACTAAAGGTTCACTAATACAATTATGAGGCCCACTAAGATTCCAAGGCCCAAAACCTAGCAAGGCCCAAAAGTCTAAAGCCCAACATAAGTCCAAAATCCCATGAAGAGCCACAACAAGGCGTACGTGTTGTAAGCTTGGCATACATGACCGCTTTCCAGTACGCGTTGCGTACCCCTTGGTACGCTCAGCGTACTGGGTTCCTTGCCACCTTAAGCCATTTAATGATTAATTCATTCAGCCATAAGGTCCACCTTCCAGATCTAGTTCATTTTAGGGTTCTAATACATAAAGTTGGCAACTTTAACCCTTAGCATGTCATAATGGAACCCAACATCAATTTTTATTCATCAAAGCTCATATTAAAGACTCAAATTCATGATTGAACTCATATCAACCATCAAGATGACAATTTTATGCATCAAGAGCAACAAAGAGGCTGAGATCTAACATATTTAACTTCTGGAGTTGCTCAAACTCACAAGGAAAACCCATGGGACCAAATAAAGCACATAAATAACCCTAAACTCAAACTACCATAATGAATCGTCAAGGTAAGAACTTTATACCTTCTCTAGCTCCCAAAATTTATTAAGACTCTGGATCTAAAAGCTCAACCTCAACAAATGCTTGGTCTCTAAGTTCCTTCTTCTTGAATACACACAAAAATGACACAAAATCACTTCCAATGCTCAAAAATGCTCAAAGGATGAACAACGGTTTCAATGGGATGTAATGAACTGTGGAGGCTGATGAGGGTAGAGGTCCAAAGGCTATAATGATGTTTAAGTAGGGCTTATGCCCTAAAAATTAGGGTTTGGTCTTGATTGTCGTACGCCCTGCGAACACCACGTACGCTCAGCATACATGGTTAAGCTCGTCGACTCCAAAACGTGCATGTACGCTAAGCGTACTTAAACGTACGCCTAATGTACGAGGGACCATTTTCGCATAATTTTCAAACTTAATGTACCAACGAAGAAGTACCTGAAATCGAATGTTACAATCATCATATCTAGTTGTCAGACTTTGGAGCAAATGATTGACAGCGCCCGTGAGCAGGAGATTAAGTTCGAGCATCAGAATAAAAGGAAGGCACCTCAGACTCAGACAACAGTTGTTTCGTCGAAGAAGTCTAGGATTTTATGATTTGAGATCTGGAGGCTAGTCAGGCCATGGACGTTGTGGTAGGTATGGGAGATCATATGAGGGGCCTTGTTGTGCAATGGGAGGTGACTGCTTCAAATGCAGCTAGACAGGACACATCAGCAGAGACTACAAGCAGGGAGCCTTGATTTAGTTTTTCCTGTAATCAAATTGGCTACAAGAAGGCCGATTACCCTAGTTTACCTGGAGGAGCGATAAGGGAACCCGCTCCTGCCACCCTGAGGATTACTGATGGACACTACAACGAGGAAGAGGCTCCCGTGGTGAAGAACCGAGCATTCCAATTGACATCTGAGAAGGCCAGACCAGCGATGGATGTGGTTACCAGTATGTATTCTATATATGTTTTCGTTTTTGTGTTTATGCTTATGTTTGGTGATGATGTGATTAGGGATATTCCTAGTCAAAGGTATGCCTGCTCTTGTCCTTATTTATTCGGGTGCTACTCGATCATTTTGGTCTCTTGCTCTTAGAAAGAATTTTGATGTTGTTACCGGAGCACTGGGTTTCCCTTTGGAAGTAGAGATCGTCAATTATCGCACTGTGAGTGCTTAGAGGTTTCACTGGGATTGTATATTGGATATGTACCGGGTGCGATTTCCTGTTGATCCCATTCCTATTTCTCTAAAGGGATGAGGATCATTGTGGGTATGCATTGGTTGAGTCCGTTTTGGGCTATGATCGACTGCGAGTTGAAATTGGTTTGATTTCAAACCCAAACTGGGGAAAAACTAATCATTCATGGTAAGGGGGCATGGGGCAGCCCGGCCATTTTTTCAACTGTGATAGATAGGGGAAACTTACAGCATGGGTGTACATGGGTTTTGGCATATGTTGTGGATACTCGTGTTGAGGAGAAAAATTCTATTCAGGACGTACCAATTATTCGGGATTTATCTGACGTGTTTCCCAAGGATTTTCCAGGAGTTCCTCCTAAGAGGCAGGTGGAGTTCAGGATTGACCTAGTCTTAGGTGCGGCTCCGATTTTCAAGGCACCTTATCGTCTTGCACCTCTTAAGATGAAAGACTTTTCCACGCAACGTTAGGAGATGTTGGACAAGGATTTTATCACGCCGAGCAGTTCGCCTTGGGGAAAACCAATTTTGTTTGTAGGGAATAATGACGGATAGCATCGAATGTGCATCAATTATAAGGAGCTGTATAAATTGACGGTGAAAAACCTTTATCCACTTTCAAGGATGGACGATTTATTCGATCAGCTCCAGGGTGCATCTTGGTTTTCCAAAATTTATTTGAGATCGGGGTATCATTAGATGAGGTTCAGGGATGAGGATATTCAGAAGACGGTCTTCTGGACTCGCTATGTGTAATGTCCCCAAAAATTACAAAGAGATTTTTGTTTATAAAATATATTAACCAATTAAACCTTTGTCCCAAAAACCATTAAATGAAATTTGATTGATTTAAAGTAATACATTATCATAGTTAAGTTTACAAAACCGTGGAAACAAATATCTTCGATGTGTGTGTACAATCCCGTCGAGCTCTTCTCACGAATGACCTGCAAAATGTTTAATCCATAACTATAATCATAAAGCTTAGTGAGTTCTTCAATATACCACATATTCCATCATATATACAATGCATCCACACAAAGTGATTGGTTCTAGCACTGACCTACCAAATATCCTATTCACATAAACATACGTAGCAATCATATATGAAATAACGTGTCTACTCCAACCCAGGTGAATGCTATGGGCCAAATCATAGTCTTACAGTCACATATTTCGATGGGCTAAATCGTGATCTTTCCTTGCAATTTCCAAGGGCCAAATCCTGGTCCTGCATGCAAGTGCCAGGGGCCAGATACTGGTTTTACATACAACTGCCAGGGGCCAGATCCAGGTCTTCCATACAGCTGCCAGGGGCCAGATCCTAGTCTTCCATACAATGGTCAGGGGCCAGATCTTGATCCTTCATGTAATACATTAAGACATATGTTGTTAGTGATCATATAAATAGTCGAACATATGACCCAATCGAGAGCGAACAATCAGACAAGAACACCGCAATAAGGAATTAGACCAAGAATTCTCAGGCTATTCAATTTAACTACGCAGAACGCAAACTATCATTACCACATAATCATATAATATAAACACACAACAGAAACTAGCATATACATATCCGTAGTAGTTAGCATTCCCTAGTTACCCTACCGTTGACCACTTCTCAAATAAGTCATTCGCTGGTCAGTCATACATAATCTTAATAATTGGCCTACCCCAGTTACCCTAACCAAACACAACAACTAACAACATCATACGATCAACATTCAAGACCTTACCAGTCTAGCATACCAAGACACCAAGTGTCCTAAATTGCACATGAATAACAAGGAGTTATCCTAGTCCACTAGCATACTTGCACTCAGAAAGTACCTCTATCCAACCATGCAATGGTTATACAATGAGATATATGGGCTAGAGAGAAAGTCACACGAAGTAAAGAATCAGAGAAGCACAACAACACTCTCACACCTTGCACTTATCGATCCCGCGATCCGAATGACATCAGAAGAGATAAATCCTCCATCAATAGACCAAATCTTCCAAGTTTTACTCCAAGTCAAACTGGTCAAAATTCAATGGTCAATGGTAAACAAAGTTCAATGTCCATCACGACGTGGAGAGCACTTCGCCATGCCGTGGGCATGAAAGGACAAAATAGAAGACATGTAGGGCATCACCACGTCGTGGACCTCCTTGGCCACGTGGTAGGCATATCTGGACAAAACAATTTTTAGTATGGACTCCACCCCGTCGTGGTCACTCCTTAGCCACGTCGTGATCACTAGAAGACTCAACAATTCTTAATTAAGGGCTTAAACCTAACAAATCAAAGCTCATACTTCCAGATCTGATTCTTTTCAATGACTTAATGGATAAAGTCTGCAACTTTATCCATTAGGACCTCACCACAAGACAAAATCTTAAATCATAAGTTCATAAAGTCCATAATATGACCTTAACTTGTGCATGGAGAAAAGGGGACCAAGACTTAACATTTTTTCCATCACAAAGGGCCAAAAGATGGTCACCAAACAAGCCTAAGGTTTTGGAGTTGTCCAAAACTCCAAGAAAACTTCTTCAAAGGACTTCATGGAATGAAATAAAATAAGAGAATGATAAAGGTAGAAGATTTATACCTTCCTAATCTCCACAAGATGCAGGAGATATAAGATCTGAAGTAGATACACTTTTCCTACTAGCAATCACACCTTCTTCTTCTTCCCAAAGTGCAAAACAAGGCTTCAAACCTCAAGAACACCAAGAATACAACAAGAACAACCAAAAGACGGAAAAGGTTCATCTTGGCAGGTTGGAGGCTGAATAGGGTGCCCTAATCTTGGATTTAGAGGCTTTAAATATGGAAGAACCCCTAAAAGATCATGGGCTTGGGCTACAACACTCGCCACGTCATGGAAACCCTTTTGTCTTGTCGTGGATATCTCCAAAGATGCGTGTTCCATAAAAGCCATGTCGCGTCGTTGCCATCCATGCACCACCTCGTGGCATAGGGTTTTTCTCCAAAAAGCCCATCTTTGATCCTATTAACTCTTTAGCTAAACCATTCTAGACAATGGGTGTTGTAACTCTCTCCCACTTCAATTATGTTTCACCCTCAAAATCTGTCCTTACAAATTACTCTTAAAACACCCTCCGAACCCCTTGTAGGTTTTCCAAATCCACTCCCATCCGGCACCAGCCGACGCCACCCTGAATGCCCGAAACTGCAACCACAACCATAGGGATTTCCAAAACCAAAAGAATAGGCGAAACCCAAGTAGAATTCCTAAAGGTCTACTTCATGACCGCTACAACACTGAGGCAATGCTTTGAACAGACACTTCCTTCAATCCCAAAATCCAATTTAATCCTTAATGAGAAACACGCGACCCGACGAAGAGGCAACACTAACGCCTTAAAACTAAACCACATCGAGAAGAAATAACTTCCTTATCCATAATCTGAAGACTCTGAAACCATGCCTGACTTCCAGATAGACAGAGCCACCCGAACCTCAACCATGATGACCAAAACTCACATATCTAATCAGACGATGAATCGACAACCCAAATATTGAATCTAACCAACCTTGATAGAAACTAACTGTAACACCCCTTTTTCACATTTCAATAGAATTCAATATAAACCGTCATTTATAAAATTCAAGAAAGAAAATAAATTACCTTTTGGTCCAAGTAATCATCATAATCATGTAGAAAACATTGATACGATTTTCGAAGATATATATAGAACGCTTAAATCCGACTTCGTATCAAAAAGTTATGCTTCTTCGAAGTTTCCTGATTAAACCAACACAACTCAACATATCATAAAAGTGCATTTTTGATAGATTACTTTTTAGCCAAAGCAATCTAAAATAAAGTTGTAGTAGTCATAAAACCGAGAGAGTGCATACAAAGAATGTCTAAATCTGACTTACTGAGAGGAAGTTATGTTTTTTTGAAGTCTCAGCGCAACAGTACAGGCTGAATCCACATGTAATCTAGATTTGTGTGTATTTTAAGGACATGCCATGAGCCTTTTTAGAGGCATGTTCTGAAGAGTGAATCCTGTTAGGAAGTCATAGATAAATTTCCATAGTAAAGCACTTTATATCGAGTCGACTGTGTCGATATTTCACGTCTAAAGGCGATAGTCCGTCGTACAACATAAAGTTCAGGAAGTCTTAACCGACGAGTTCCCGGTTTTGGACGACTTCACAAAGAGTTTAGGAGCACGTCTAAGTTAGAAAACGAATTTCTATGGGTAAATAAGTACAGATAGGCGTATTCGATATGGCAGCGTCAGCTAAGATCATGAGTTGGTCTTAATGACCCCAATAGAGTGATGTCTAAGAGCGCAAGGAGCAGGATTTCGGGGATGAAATCTTTGTAAGTGTGGGAGAGTTGTAACACCCCATTTTCGCATTTCAATAGAATTACATATTAACCGTCATTTATAAAATTTGAGATAGAAATATATTACTTTTTGGCCCAAGTAATCGTCATAATCATGTAGGAAACGTCGATACGATTTCCGTATATATATATATATATATATATATATATATATATATATATATATATATATATATATATATATATATATATATATATATATATATATATATATATATATAAATACGTTTAAATCCGACTTCGTATGAAGAAGTTATGCTTCTTTGAAGTTTCACGATTAAACCGACACAGCTCAACGTATCGTAAAATTGAATTTTTGATAGATTAATTATTAGCCTAGCGATCTAAACTAAAGTTGTGGTAGTCTTAAATCAAGAGTGTGCATATAAAGAACGTCCAAATCTGACTTTGTGAGAGGAAGTTATGATTTTTTGAAGATTCAGTGCAACAGTACGGGCTCAGAAAACGAAATTCAAATCGGTTGATTGTTAGCCGAAACAATATAAAAGAGAATTGAATATCTCGTTAATAGGATCCCAACGATATAAAGATGGTCAAAAACGGAATTTGTATGAAGAAGTTATGAATTTTACATGATCGTTAGTAGTATAATCTTCGTACACTGTTAAATTTAAAATTGTACAAGAGTTAGACAACGGACTCTAAATGAAAGTTATAGTACTCATCGATAGCTATGTGATGATATAAAGAACGTCAAAAATGGAGTTAGTATGAGAGATATATGATTTTTAGAAGAATCGGCGATTTTACATGGATAGGCGACACAAAACCACTCATATGCGGACATGTGGCAGCATTATGGAGGGGGAAGTGCCGACCAAGAAAGAATGTGGAATGCACATTGTCTGTGCGCGGTGCACACCCCCAGCTTTCTACCTATAAATAGCATCCACCCTCCCTCTTCATTCCTCACACCTCCCATTGCTTTCCTTCTCGATTTCCGTCGATTCTAGCCCCATTTTCCCTTACTTTTAAGAGTCTGGCGAAGCCCTGAGGTCCATGAGAGCCTAACATCTAGTAGCTAGCAGGTCAGAGTTCTGCCAGTGCAATTTTTCAGACTTTTGTCTAGGGAATCGATGTAAGTTAAATTATACTCAATATTATTTAAGTGTAACTCATATTTATAGTCATAGTCATTTTTTATGAACCTATAAATAGGATTTATCAGTAATTCCAGTTATAATACAGATTAATCTACTTACGGGAAAGGTGTCTAGAATGGTTATGTTAGCTTAGTTGTTGGATTTCAGAAAGGCTATATGTTGAAATGGTCCTGCCTCCCAACCATCCGGCCTGGTTGATCCTTATTTGTTAAACATTTTGGTATTTGTTGGGATTAGTGAAAGATCTAGTTGCATTATCAGATCGTCGTAGAAATTAATAGGTTAAAGTATTATAGGTTAATACTCTTTAGACGCGTTGACCACCAGTGGGATCGCCCAGAAAGCTGTTAATCTTCTAAGAAACTTTCCATGTGAGTTATCTCACTATACCATGTACTACAATAGATATCCATGTAGATTAGAAAGTATAAATGTGTTTGTATTAGTAGAATCTAAAGTGCGGTCTCTATATGCATAATTGTTGTGATATTAGACCTAAGTAAGGGTTGATGGTGGAATGGTTAAAGAGGCCGCAAACCTATTCCAAGATATATAATGGTAGATCGTGAACGATTGTTTGTATGCATGTATATGTATTGTGGTATATGGTATTTTGGGGAACTCACTAAGCCTATATCTTACCAAGTTGTTATAAATGTTGTTTAGATATTTTGTGAGAAGGGAAAGATTCGACTATACACACACGCATTCACAACATGTTTCCATATACTGTAATTATAACTCTGATATATTTTAAATAAATAAAAATGAAAAATTTTCCATGAAATTCAGGACGTTACAAGTGGTATCAGAGCTTTGGTTTGAGCGAACTTGATGCATAGTCATGTGATTCCAAACTCAAACTAAGGATCTGAGTAATTAATAAATCTTTTTGTAAAAAAATAATACAAAAGGGGAAGAATGTGATGCGTACAGTCAGCCGAAGCTCAGAAAAGAAAGTGATTCCCAAAATATCCATGTTGGTTATATGTGAATTTTTCAGAAATGCATGCTAGTATGTAGGCTAGGGATCTTTTCAAGGATTGCTGCTTAGAATTGCCTGATAATTAAGATGCCTTAGATCTTAGAGATTTGCTTGTTATTTGTTACTGAAAACCTATATTAATATTAATTAGTTATTTGACAAATACGTTAGGTTGCATGCTCCCAAAATTAGATAGTTTTAGATTGTTATATTTGGCACTATTTCGTCGGTCTCTTATGAGTCTAACCGTTGTAGTGTCGGATCTTTCAGTCTCCATACCATTTCATTTCAGAGACATATAATTGTATTCGCCAAATAATTAGTTAATATTGGTAGAAGCTCTTCTTCAACCAATAATAGGGAGGAGTGGAAGAAATCCTAGAAGGAGAGCCTATGAAGTTTAATATATGCTCGGTAAGACATATATTTGTAAGATAGGAGGTTGGTACAGACACAAGATCCAAGTGAAGTCTAGGATAGAAATAATTAGGTCCTTGAAACACTGTGTGTGTGTGTGTGAAAGTGCCTACCAAATAGAAGAGTGTAGTGACTTGGAAACATTTGAGAAATTCTTGGGTCTAGTATGGATAAGTGTGGAAGGTAGTATGGGCCCGTACTACCAGAAGCATTGGATCAATACAGGAATCAAGAAAAGCCACAAAGTTGCTAAGAAACTGGAGAGGATTCGAATACCATTTTAGATTTAGTATAATTCATATTAACATATTCCCGTTACGCCCCCAACATGGTGATGATTACAAGATCAAGTGGATCGGGTTCTGGATATGAAGGGTCGGGACCAAGCGAGAATAAGATACGCGATTGGATCGGGGCAGTGGTATAAAAAAATGTAAGAGAAATACTTATGGAAATGTCTGGAACTATCAAAACCGAACTAATCGCCATGTTTGATGAATGGTACAGTGTTGTTATCAGTATCGCTACCACCACAACAACTGTTGTTGTCGTTGATGTAGCTTCTCCTGGAGTGAAGAAGATGCATTATCGAGAGGTAAACAACACCAAACCCCCAAAGTTCGATGGTGTTAGAGATCAAATTGTTTCCATGAGGTGGATCTCAGATGTGGAAGGATGATTCTATAGTTGTGCTTGTCCGGCGAACCTAAAGTTCAGATACGTGTAAAATCTTCTACATCTAGGAGAAAAAGACTGATGGAACTTTGTCACCAAGAACTATTCACCGGAAGAGAAGAGTACGGTGACTTGGGAACAGTTTGTTGAAAAGTTCAAGGCAGAGTATGTTCCATTAGTAGAAAGGGAGCGAATCGCTCAATATTGTATGTCACACAAACTGACCACTGCATCGGTGACCAAGATCACCAAGAATTTCACTGAGATGATCTTATTCTGTCTAGAATATGCCTCATCATAACAAGTTCAAATGTCTCGATACTTAAGCATGCTCAAAAGTGATATCATGGAATTCATATCGAACAATCAATACAAGACCCTAGCAGAAATGCAAGAGCATGTCAGGAGAAGAGAAATCAAGTTATAAACTCAACGAAAGGAGAAGAGGCAGAATTCAACTCCATCTCAACCAATAGCCAAGAGATCCAAGCACAACGAGTCAAGGTCTGGAGGAAAGAGGGTCCCTCAGTGTAATAAGTGTGAAAAGTCCCACGAAGGATTTTGTTGTGCTATAATATGCTATCAGTGCGGCAAGTAGGGATATTACAATAGACACTTAAAGCAGGGAGCATAGGGAGCGCGTATTTGTTTCCACTACAACCAGATAGGCCACATCAAGGCTAATTGTCCTCTTCTGAACCCAACAGGTGCAATACAAGCTCCGAAACATGCAACATACAGGATAACTGATGGACAACATGGTAGAGTTTAAGCCACAAGAGCCAAAGGGTGAGCCTTTCAACTTGTGACAGATTAAGCAAATGAAGCACCAAAGTTCGTAGTTGGTTGTACTTTTGATCGAGGAAAAGCTCCAGCATAAATGTGATCGCATCGAAGAGATTAATAGTGCTTTTAGACTTTAGCTAAAACCCTATGTAATACAACTATGACGATAAGTTATAATAAATATGGAAAGTTAAGTTTATATTGTTTCTAGTGTTAAGATTACAACATTGATCTTGTCAAGATCTTATCCTGTTTAGATCGTGCTTGAGAAAAACACTTGCATTAAGAACAAGTAAGTAATACTCCGATAAGAACATTGAAGGTCATTGGATATGACAAAATGAGTTTCTTCAAAGTAAAAAAGGAGCTACGGATCACATCGACTTAGCTAGCCTGGATTATGATCATGAAAGAAAAGCCACAAGCAATGGATCAAACCCAAGTGGGGGAGAACCAACCCATCAGACGAAGGTACGAAGAGGAGTTCAACTTTTGATCTCTACATCATATACCACGAGGGTGCAAAACAAGTAGATATAAATTTATCATTTAGGTTTAGTTACTCAGGATAAAAGAATGGAGTCTTTGGCTTAGATTACCCATAGGCTATGAATTTCTTGCTTCTTAAGGAAAGATATGTCTTTCCTCCCAAGCGACTGATAGGATTTAGGAATCGGCCAAATTCTCAGGTACGTCTTAGATAGCCAAGAGAACCCGATAGGTTTGTGCCTTCAAGAGTGTAGGATTTATTCTCACAGTAGAGGATTAGTAGATAATAAATTTAGTAGGTCGTGTAGATCGCTAAAAAATGGGGTTAAGTACTCAATACATGTACCGGACTTAGAGATTTGATTCAAACCATAGTAAGGATTTAGCTAACCCATGACAAAGGATTTTAGCAATAGGATCAATATCAAAGGAGAGAGTGTTTTTGTGAGTACGATTAGAGAAACATAGTAAGAGACCAATAAAAAAAAGACTATGCCTATTAAGCATATGGTAATACTTCAATGTTACTTTAGGAATCAGGGTAGATTACGTATTTGGATTATTTATTCCTTTAGTGGTAAGCACAAAAAAATTAATATAAAACTAGAACTGAATCTTAGGTCAACATAGGATGAAAATTAGACCTTAGCATCCGTACATTGTAGATTAAGGACCTTTAAGATTAGTCGTAGCCACAAAAGTTCAAAAAGTAGAGCCTTATAATGAGTCTGTTACTAATATTATGTAACATCCCGTTATTTTCTGTTTGTAAAGTCAACCCTAGTAAACCAAAGTCAAACAAGGTTCAACTAAGCTCCTTTTTATTGTTTGGGTTTTTATTTAGGTTATGATATAAACTTTAGTTATTAAAAATCTTTAAAATAATTACAATTGAATTTAGAACGAAAAGGCTTAAAAACCAAGAAACTTCACATCTTATTCCCCTACTTCGAACCGCAAACACTTCGGGCCGCAAAAGGTTTACGGTCGTACACTCCTCGGACCGTAAACCCTCGCAGCCGTAAACTCTCTGAACCTTATCGCCTCAGAAACCGAACCTTATCGCATTAGGGCACGTTCTCGGTCGTAAACTCTAGCCGACCTCGGACCGTAAACGAGGTTCACGGCCGTAAACCCTCAGACCGTGAACCCTCGCATATATATATATATATGTTCCAACTAGTTTTTACTTTATTTCTTCACTTCCACTCGAGATTTCAAGCCTTTTTCTCTCAAGTATCATCCACCAAGAACATCATATCTCCTCAAGAACACACCAAGATCATCCTTGTTCATCTTATTCAAGTGTTAAACACTAGTTCTCCAAAAGATCTAACAGTTATCAATTCTTGATCTTCTTATCACTTCAAGAACACCCTTCCATCTTCATTTACGAGGCTAAAATCCATTAATTTCACTAGTTTTCATGAAAAACGCGAAGAACACGTGAAGAACACGAATAACAAGCACCTCAAAACCTTTGAATTGTAACACCTGTTTTGAATTGGAAAGTATTTAAGCATGGACTCGGCGAGTTGGGAGGTCAACTCGTCGAGTAGGGTCGTGAAATCATGAAACGTGGAACGGGACCGACTCGGCGAGTCGAAGGTCGACTCGGCGAGTCCGAGCTGTTTAAAGAAAAAACCCTAAATTTTAGGTTTTCCCCTATTTAAACATCATTATCCGCCCCAGAATCCTCGCTTAACACCATAGAAGAACGCTTACGACCGCACACCCTCTTGTGTGTGAAGTAAGATCAATTGGGAGCTTATCCTTGAGATTTTGTGGAGGATTCCAAGTTTGAAGAGGAAGTATCAAGGGAGAAGTGTTAGATCAACCATCTATTTCGTCCTAGGCATTAAATTGAGGTATGAATCTGTTACCTTGAGCCTAGATTCTATTTGACAATTGTGACCAACTTTGAGGAAATAGAAGCAACCTTGGATCTGGACCTATCACAAGGATATGGTTCCAGATCTAGACCTTCTTAGGTACCAAACATCATAAATTTGCACCTTTTATTAAGCCCCTTTCCTCTCCATGAATGAAAACCTTGTTTGAAGATTAGTTTTGGTGATTATGGCCATGTGAGGCTTTGCATGCACGTAATGTTTGCAACTTTACGTGTTATCCACACTAGTAGAGTATAGATCTAAAGTTTGGGACCTTGAGTCCCACTGGAAGAGGCCGTAAACATAATGGACTAATAGGGACTCGACGAGTCGTGCAAGAGACTCGGAGAGTCGAGAGGGTTTCCTCGTTTACGACCAAGGCTTTACGGTCAAGGGTGTACGGTTGGTGGTTTACGACCGTAAAAATCAAGGAAATTGACGAGTCCCTCGAGTGACTCGGCGAGTCGATGAGTTAAGCAGGGAACCCGACGAGTGAATGATTGTACTCGACGAGTCAAGGTCAATATGGACTGTTGACCTTGACTATAGACTTTGACTTTGACCAGGGTTGACCCTGGGGGTATTTATGGGATTATTCTGAGTTATTTACTCATTGATTATAGGCAGTTGGGAAGAGCAGCATAGGGCATACCTGAATTCAGTTCCGATTCAACTTTGTGAGGTGAGTTTTCTCACCATACCAATGGGTCTAAGGCACCAAGGCCAGCCCATTTTGTGATAGTTAGTTTACTTGTTATGTAGAGGTATGATATGTATGTGTGCATGATATGTGGTAGAGATAGCCTTCGTGGCTAACGGTAAAGATAGCCTTATGGCTAATGGTAGATATGGCCTTATGGCTAATGGTAGAGACAGCCTTTGATTGTAGAGATAGCCTTTGTGGCTAACGGTAGAGATAGATTCATGGCTAATTGACATGTGATAAGTGGTAGAGGTAGCTTTATAGCTAATGTCATATGTGGTTTTTGTGGGGTATGTGATGTGTAAAAATTCACTCTAGTTTTAAATTTATAAGGTCGAAATTACTGATGTTAGAATTTACTACACGACTTAGGCAAGTGTACCTAATTGTAATTGTAATATAGCAATGGTAAGAACGGATGTCGAACACTTGGGGAAACGAGTATGATTTACGTTTAGACTATTTGTCGCAAATTAACTTAAAAGATAAGTAACTTGGGAGAATTTTTAGTAACGAGACAAATAATGAGAATTTTAATGATTAAAGTGTAAAAATAAATATAGAACAAGAATTGGTTTTTAAGAATCAAGAATGATAAGGATGCTTTCACTTAGATTTAATTCCACCTTTTAGTAATGAATGATTTATATTAAGTGCAATGGATATTATTAGTTATTTACCGATTTCTAAAATTGGTTAAAAATCATGATCTAAATTTTTTACCGTTTTGATAATAAAATTAATTAAAAACAATTGTCATGCAATTAACAATTTTATTAACAATAATTAATTCGTATCATGCAAACATTTGATCAAACTATTCATTTTAGTGGTAGTAAAACAAATAGGAATCGTAAGTTGGTCGTACGATATAAAATATACATGTTAAATTTTTAGTATTTTATTTTGCCCAATTCCTAGAATATTGTCCTTTACTAGTCATAAATATCAATGGTTATGAAAAAATTATGATTCAAGATAATATAATTAAAGTGATCTTTTAAAAATATTAACTTAGTTATGGGAAAATTAATTACAAAAACTTAACATATACAAATAAATGATCAAATATGCATGATAAAATAAATAACAATTAATATCCGAATAATATAAATCAAATCATATTTTCAAGGTTTCATTATCCAAGTGAAAGCAAAGAGAATTTAGCTCATAATTAAGGTTACAACATACATAGAAAACATATTGAGAATGTTAAACATGTCGATAAAACAAACCCGATGTAGTCCCTAATGCCACTGCAATCTTCAATTCCTTAGCTTTTTGACTCTTGAATCCCCAATTGTGGTTCAAAGGTTGGATGGAATTTAGTATAGTGGTGATATGGTAAGAAATTGTATGGAGAAATTTGTGTATCAAAGTGTATAATTCAATGTCATCTTCTTTTCTTTTTCTCTTTTTTTTGGTGAAAAATGGTGGTATTTATAGTAAAAATTGGGAGAATTAAATACCAAAAAGAAATAAATTGAGATTGGATCTAATGAAAAAGAATTCAAAAGAATTAAAAAGATGGGAATAAAAGGTTGGAAAGTTTAAAGGTGGTGAATTATTGAGTATTGGTTGGAAAGGAATGGGTTTAAAATAGGAAAAAGTGGAGAAAAAATGGTTAAAAATGGAATGGAATCGGAATTGGCAAATCTGGAGCATAAAACGACGTCGTTTAGCTATTGAACAGTACCGGATCGAATTCTGGGTCGGAACGGGTCGACACACGGACTTTATGTGAGAGGAAACGAATCGGAGTTGGGTCGGAGCCTGGATCGAAGTCTGTTCATGGATCGCGTGAATGACGTCACGAATGACATCATGAGCGATAAAAAGCGCGGATCCTAACCCGGATCAGAGCCGGGTACCGGATCAGAATAATCGGATATGGCTGTGAGTGTATGTGGACGCGGGTAGGATCTTTCGGACTTCGGGTCTCGCCTTTTCCGGATCTGGGTCAGGGTCGCGAATCGAGACTTGGGCTCCAGGTTTTGGGCTCCGAATTTGGGCTCATTCCGAGTTTTGTTTCTTTTAATTTTTTTTTCTTTTTTTTTTCTTTTGCAAATTAAATTAAATTAAATTAATTTAATTAATATAAATTATTTAGAAATTAAATAATTAATTCCCAATAATTTATTTTAATTAAACCTCATTAATTAATTTAAATTCTTTTTTTTATATTTTTATTTTGTTTTCTCGTCTTTCCAACGCGGCTATTTTTGAATTCTTTGACTTTTTGATCTCGTTTTTCTTCGTGTAATTTCTTTCACTTCTTTTTGCGGATTTTTGCACATTTTCTTCTCCTTTTTCTTCAAAAATGATTTTTAGCTGTAAAATGGAATTTCAAACTTTATAAGTACCTTTTATCTTAAATCATACCAAAATATAGCTAAAAATACATAAATATCGCTCGAAATATATGTATAATTATTGCGATATCAAAATACCCCACACTTGAACTTTGCTTGTCCTCAAGCAAAACTGACTTTAGCATGTCATCATATCAAAACTTTCATCACCAACATCGCACAAGACAATCCGTCTTGAACCCAGCCATTACATCGAAACCTCAATGCATACATTTGTGTCTAATGATTCCTAAAACTTCCCCAATCCTAAATACTCACAATCTTCAAAAACACTTGCCCACTTCTTTTGAACAACATTCATTTTATGCATCCCTCCGAATATATCCTCAGAAATCTTTCTTAACCTCAATGTAATTTTTGACTAAGTCCCCAAGCATACATATGGAAAAATAACCTAGAAATAAAAACTACAATAACGAATAACTTGACAAATTGCCTTTATTCTTGAGTCTTCTTTGATTTTTGGAACTTTTATTCATGATATTTCTTGATCTTCATAGCTTTGTAGACTCTTATTCTCAAACTTTGTAATATTTTTTTTTTTCAAACTAAAAATCCTAAAAAATAAAAACATATGCTTAAGCAAGGGAACTTAACTTCAACTCTTATTGGTTAGAGATATTAGTCTAGAGTGCAATGACTACATAAGCTCTCCTGGATATATTTCTGGTACACGATGCTAAACGTATTATGGCCCTCAAACTAAGCAAGGTTGTGTTTTTGTTCCATGATTTCACTAGGACAGGGAAGCCACAAATGTACTATAACATACTATTGGTTCAATTAAACATTTAAGTTCGCATTGGATCATCCCACACAACGTTGGCAACTTAGGTTTCAACTCAATAAAACTTTTTAATTTTTACTAGATTTCTGAATTAAACCATTATTCAATAAATGTGAATCTAGCAAAAAAAATTCAATTTTTCAATTTTTATCAAAAAATGCTTGGTTTCCTTATTCGACCCCCTACCCCACACTTAAATCATACAATGTCCCCATTGTATGCAAAATTAAAGAACATAAAAGTAAAAAGGGAGAAAAAGGAACAGACTCCCTTGGGGTATTGCAGTGGCGAGGTCGAAATCCTGATTTGCATAGGACAAGTGTTGAGTGTACTTTTCTGTTTGTGATGTTGAAGTGCATGTAAATCTTTTCTTTTTGAACCAGTTGGAGATTTAGGCAAGTGTGGCATCTGAATCTTTTTCCGCACAATTTCTCTGAACAGGTGCATTTACGTGTCTCGTATAAGATTTGGACACGTCGCGTAATGCAATTATTGGGATATCTTCGCGATTCTTGAATTTAACGCTTTGTATACTGGCCAAGTACACATTACGTTATTAGATCAATTACTCCTTTTCGCTGAGTGAATTGGATTTGACTTGTGTCGGCCGAACAGTTGCTTCATCCTTCGAATAATGATCTCCCGTTGGTCAGTGTTAGCTTCAGTTCTCCATCCTGCTCTTTGTGGGGAATCACCCCACACTTATGTGATGCCATTGCTCCAATTGTAATTTGCACTTCAGAAATTTACTTTACACCATTCTGACCATCACGTGTTTCTAAACTGAAAAGTAACTTTCACAGAAAAATAAAACCATTAAAAAGCACTTTTATTGAAAATAAAAACACAAACTAAAGAGAAAATTCACACCAAACATACTGAAAATAAACACACCAAATTCAAAAATCAAAACAAACATCGGGTTGCCTCCCGCAAGCGCTTCTTTTTGAATGAGTCATGAGCCAGACTCTACCCCTCACTTAATTGTTTTCAGTGAGTTGGAGGGGTATATCCTCTTTCCCTTTTTCTTCTAAAGGTGGAACGACAGTGAAATTTGAACTTCGGGTCATATATTAGGGAAATTCTATCTTAAATTGAATTGATTATATTGCATAAATTATTTATTTAATTTTTGTGTAATACTTGGACTATCAAATAGAGAACAGACAGAGAGAGGCAGCCGGGAGGCAGGATCATTTCGGTGTATATTATAAATATAACTTTTCTGAAATCCAGCAACCAAAACCAACGTACCAATTCCAAACTCTGTTCTGGTAAGTAGAATTACTCGTATTACACGCGAATTAAATAAGGTTATTCATGCAATATAAACATGGCTCTGATACCATTTTTTTATATATATATTTTTTATTATTATTATTTTATTTTTTTTTTTTTTAAATATAATTTTTTTTAATATATTTTTAATTTTTTTTTTATTAGTAAATTTAACAATCTATAATTAACTAAGGAAATTCAACAACCTATAATTAACTTAACTAAAGAAATTTATGCAATACTAAATTAAAAGATAAAAAAAATATATAAAAATTATTTTTTTTTTAAAATTTTTTTTTTTTTTAATTTTTAGTAAGTAAGCTTTAGTATTTTAAATAAATTTCGTCCTTTTTTTTTATTAATTTGTTTTTAATATATTTTTTTTTTCTTAAATTTAAAATTTTTTTTTTTTTTTTACGTTAACTAACAAACAATAAGACTAAACCAAATAAAACCGTTTCCCCGACAACGGCGCCAAAAACTTGATGTGTAAAAATTCACTCTAGTTTTAAATTTATAAGGTCGAAATTACCGATGTTAGAATTTACTACACGACTTAGGCAAGTGTACCTAATTGTAATTGTAATATAGCAATGGTAAGAACGGATGTCGAACACTTGGGGAAACGAGTATGATTTACCTTTAGACTATTTGTCGCTAATTAACTTAAAAGATAAGTAACTTGGGAGAATTTTTAGTAACGAGACAAATAATGAGAATTTTAACGATTAAAGTGTAAAAATAAATATAGAACAAGAATTGGTTTTTAAGAATCAAGAATGATAAAGATGCTTTCACTTAGATTTAATTCCACCTTTTAGTAATGAATGATTTATATTAAGTGCAATGAATATTATTAGTTATTTACCGATTTCTAAAATTGGTTAAAAATCATGATCTAAATTTTTTACCGTTTTGATAATAAAATTAATTAAAAACAATTGTCATGCAATTAACAATTTTATTAACAATAATTAATTCGTATCATGCAAACATTTGATCAAACTATTCATTTTAGTGGTAGTAAAACAAATAGGAATCGTAAGTTGGTCTACGATATAAAATATACATGTTAAATTTTTAGTATTTTATTTTGCCCAATTCCTAGAATATTGTCCTTTACTAGTCATAAATATCAATGGTTATGAAAAATTTATGATTCAAGATAATATAATTAAAGTGATCTTTTAAAAATATTAACTTAGTTATGGGAAAATTAATTACAAAAACTTAACATATACAAATAAATGATCAAATATGCATGATAAAATAAATAACAATTAATATCCGAATAATATAAATCAAATCATATTTTCAAGGTTTCATTATCCAAGTGAAAGCAAAGAGAATTTAGCTCATAATTAAGGTTACAACATACATAGAAAACATATTGAGAATGTTAAACATGTCGATAAAACAAACCCGATGTAGTCCCTAATGCCACTGCAATCTTCAATTCCTTAGCTTTTTGACTCTTGAATCCCCAATTGTGGTTCAAAGGTTGGATGGAATTCGGTATAGTGGTGATATGGTAAGAAATTGTATGGAGAAATTTGTGTATCAAAGTGTATAATTCAATGTCATCTTCTTTTCTTTTTCTCTTTTTTTTGGTGAAAAATGGTGGTATTTATAGTAAAAATTGGGAGAATTAAATACCAAAAAGAAATAAATTGAGATTGGATCTAATGAAAAAGAATTCAAAAGAATTAAAAAGATGGGAATAAAAGGTTGGAAAGTTTAAAGGTGGTGAATTATTGAGTATTGGTTGGAAAGGAATGGGTTTAAAATAGGAAAAAGTGGAGAAAAAATGGTTAAAAATGGAATGGAATCGGAATTGGCAAATCTGGAGCATAAAACGACGTCGTTTAGCTATTGAACAGTACCGGATCGAATTCTGGGTCGGAACGGGTCGACACACGGACTTTATGTGAGAGGAAACGAATCGGAGTCGGGTCGGAGCCTGGATCGAAGTCTGTTCATGGATCGCGTGAATGACGTCACGAATGACATCATGAGCGATAAAAAGCGCGGATCCTAACCCGGATCAGAGCCGGGTACCGGATCAGAATAATCGGATATGGCTGTGAGTGTATGTGGACGCGGGTAGGATCTTTCGGACTTCGGGTCTCGCCTTTTCCGGATCTGGGTCAGGGTCGCGAATCGAGACTTGGGCTCCAGGTTTTGGGCTCCGAATTTGGGCTCATTCCGAGTTTTGTTTCTTTTAATTTTTTTTTTCTTTTTTTTTTCTTTTGCAAATTAAATTAAATTAAATTAATTTAATTAATATAAATTATTTAGAAATTAAATAATTAATTCCCAATAATTTATTTTAATTAAACCTCATTAATTAATTTAAATTCTTTTTTTTATATTTTTATTTTGTTTTCTCGTCTTTCCAACGCGGCTATTTTTGAATTCTTTGACTTTTTGATCTCGTTTTTCTTCGTGTAATTTCTTTCACTTCTTTTTGCGGATTTTTGCACATTTTCTTCTCCTTTTTCTTCAGAAATGATTTTTAGCTGTAAAATGGAATTTCAAACTTTATAAGTACCTTTTATCTTAAATCATACCAAAATATAGCTAAAAATACATAAATATCGCTCGAAATATATGTATAATTATTGCGATATCAAAATACCCCACACTTGAACTTTGCTTGTCCTCAAGCAAAACTGACTTTAGCATGTCATCATATCAAAACTTTCATCACCAACATCGCACAAGACAATCCGTCTTGAACCCAGCCATTACATCGAAACCTCAATGCATACATTTGTGTCTAATGATTCCTAAAACTTCCCCAATCCTAAATACTCACAATCTTCAAAAACACTTGCCCACTTCTTTTGAACAACATTCATTTTATGCATCCCTTCGAATATATCCTCAGAAATCTTTCTTAACCTCAATGTAATTTTTGACTAAGTCCCCAAGCATACATATGGAAAAATAACCTAGAAATAAAAACTACAATAACTAATAACTTGACAAATTGCCTTTATTCTTGAGTCTTCTTTGATTTTTGGAACTTTTATTCATGATATTTCTTGATCTTCATAGCTTTGTAGACTCTTATTCTCAAACTTTGTAATATTTTTTTTTTTCAAACTAAAAATCCTAAAAAATAAAAACATATGCTTAAGCAAGGGAACTTAACTTCAACTCTTATTGGTTAGAGATATTAGTCTAGAGTGCAATGACTACATAAGCTCTCCTGGATATATTTCTGGTACACGATGCTAAACGTATTATGGCCCTCAAACTAAGCAAGGTTGTGTTTTTGTTCCATGATTTCACTAGGACAGGGAAGCCACAAATGTACTATAACATACTATTGGTTCAATTAAACATTTAAGTTCGCATTGGATCATCCCACACAACGTTGGCAACTTAGGTTTCAACTCAATAAAACTTTTTAATTTTTACTAGATTTCTGAATTAAACCATTATTCAATAAATGTGAATCTAGCAAAAAAAATTCAATTTTTCAATTTTTATCAAAAAATGCTTGGTTTCCTTATTCGACCCCCTACCCCACACTTAAATCATACAATGTCCCCATTGTATGCAAAATTAAAGAACATAAAAGTAAAAAGGGAGAAAAAGGAACAGACTCCCTTGGGGTATTGCAGTGGCGAGGTCGAAATCCTGATTTGCATAGGACAAGTGTTGAGTGTACTTTTCTGTTTGTGATGTTGAAGTGCATGTAAATCTTTTCTTTTTGAACCAGTTGGAGATTTAGGCAAGTGTGGCATCTGAATCTTTTTCCGCACAATTTCTCTGAACAGGTGCATTTACGTGTCTCGTATAAGATTTGGACACGTCGCGTAATGCAATTATTGGGATATCTTCGCGATTCTTGAATTTAACGCTTTGTATACTGGCCAAGTACACATTACGTTATTAGATCAATTACTCCTTTTCGCTGAGTGAATTGGATTTGACTTGTGTCGGCCGAACAGTTGCTTCATCCTTCGAATAATGATCTCCCGTTGGTCAGTGTTAGCTTCAGTTCTCCATCCTGCTCTTTGTGGGGAATCACCCCACACTTATGTGATGCCATTGCTCCAATTGTAATTTGCACTTCAGAAATTTACTTTACACCATTCTGACCATCACGTGTTTCTAAACTGAAAAGTAACTTTCACAGAAAAATAAAACCATTAAAAAGCACTTTTATTGAAAATAAAAACACAAACTAAAGAGAAAATTCACACCAAACATACTGAAAATAAACACACCAAATTCAAAAATCAAAACAAACATCGGGTTGCCTCCCGCAAGCGCTTCTTTTTGAATGAGTCATGAGCGAGACTCTACCCCTCACTTAATTGTTTTCAGTGAGTTGGAGGGGTATATCCTCTTTCCCTTTTTCTTCTAAAGGTGGAACGACAGTGAAATTTGAACTTCGGGTCATATATTAGGGAAATTCTATCTTAAATTGAATTGATTATATTGCATAAATTATTTATTTAATTTTTGTGTAATACTTGGACTATCAAATAGAGAACAGACAGAGAGAGGCAGCCGGGAGGCAGGATCATTTCGGTGTATATTATAAATATAACTTTTCTGAAATCCAGCAACCAAAACCAACGTACCAATTCCAAACTCTGTTCTGGTAAGTAGAATTACTCGTATTACACGCGAATTAAATAAGGTTATTCATGCAATATAAACATGGCTCTGATACCATTTTTTTATATATATATTTTTTATTATTATTATTATTATTTTTTTTTTTTTTAAATATAATTTTTTTTAATATATTTTTAATTTTTTTTTTATTAGTAAATTTAACAATCTATAATTAACTAAGGAAATTCAACAACCTATAATTAACTTAACTAAGTAAATTTATGCAATACTAAATTAAAAGATAAAAAAAATATATAAAAATTATTTTTTTTTTAAAATTTTTTTTTTTTTTAATTTTTAGTAAGTAAGCTTTAGTATTTTAAATAAATTTCGTCCTTTTTTTTTATTAATTTGTTTTTAATATATTTTTTTTTTCTTAAATTTAAAATTTTTTTTTTTTTTTACGTTAACTAACAAACAATAAGACTAAACCAAATAAAACCGTTTCCCCGACAACGGCGCCAAAAACTTGATGTGTAAAAATTCACTCTAGTTTTAAATTTATAAGGTCGAAATTACCGATGTTAGAATTTACTACACGACTTAGGCAAGTGTACCTAATTGTAATTGTAATATAGCAATGGTAAGAACGGATGTCGAACACTTGGGGAAACGAGTATGATTTACGTTTAGACTATTTGTCGCTAATTAACTTAAAAGATAAGTAACTTGGGAGAATTTTTAGTAACGAGACAAATAATGAGAATTTTAACGATTAAAGTGTAAAAATAAATATAGAACAAGAATTGGTTTTTAAGAATCAAGAATGATAAAGATGCTTTCACTTAGATTTAATTCCACCTTTTAGTAATGAATGATTTATATTAAGTGCAATGAATATTATTAGTTATTTACCGATTTCTAAAATTGGTTAAAAATCATGATCTAAATTTTTTACCGTTTTGATAATAAAATTAATTAAAAACAATTGTCATGCAATTAACAATTTTATTAACAATAATTAATTCGTATCATGCAAACATTTGATCAAACTATTCATTTTAGTGGTAGTAAAACAAATAGGAATCGTAAGTTGGTCTACGATATAAAATATACATGTTAAATTTTTAGTATTTTATTTTGCCCAATTCCTAGAATATTGTCCTTTACTAGTCATAAATATCAATGGTTATGAAAAATTTATGATTCAAGATAATATAATTAAAGTGATCTTTTAAAAATATTAACTTAGTTATGGGAAAATTAATTACAAAAACTTAACATATACAAATAAATGATCAAATATGCATGATAAAATAAATAACAATTAATATCCGAATAATATAAATCAAATCATATTTTCAAGGTTTCATTATCCAAGTGAAAGCAAAGAGAATTTAGCTCATAATTAAGGTTACAACATACATAGAAAACATATTGAGAATGTTAAACATGTCGATAAAACAAACCCGATGTAGTCCCTAATGCCACTGCAATCTTCAATTCCTTAGCTTTTTGACTCTTGAATCCCCAATTGTGGTTCAAAGGTTGGATGGAATTCGGTATAGTGGTGATATGGTAAGAAATTGTATGGAGAAATTTGTGTATCAAAGTGTATAATTCAATGTCATCTTCTTTTCTTTTTCTCTTTTTTTTGGTGAAAAATGGTGGTATTTATAGTAAAAATTGGGAGAATTAAATACCAAAAAGAAATAAATTGAGATTGGATCTAATGAAAAAGAATTCAAAAGAATTAAAAAGATGGGAATAAAAGGTTGGAAAGTTTAAAGGTGGTGAATTATTGAGTATTGGTTGGAAAGGAATGGGTTTAAAATAGGAAAAAGTGGAGAAAAAATGGTTAAAAATGGAATGGAATCGGAATTGGCAAATCTGGAGCATAAAACGACGTCGTTTAGCTATTGAACAGTACCGGATCGAATTCTGGGTCGGAACGGGTCGACACACGGACTTTATGTGAGAGGAAACGAATCGGAGTCGGGTCGGAGCCTGGATCGAAGTCTGTTCATGGATCGCGTGAATGACGTCACGAATGACATCATGAGCGATAAAAAGCGCGGATCCTAACCCGGATCGGAGCCGGGTACCGGATCGGAATAATCGGATATGGCTGTGAGTGTATGTGGACGCGGGTAGGATCTTTCGGACTTCGGGTCTCGCCTTTTCCGGATCTGGGTCAGGGTTGCGAATCGAGACTTGGGCTCCAGGTTTTGGGCTCCGAATTTGGGCTCATTCCGAGTTTTGTTTCATTTAATTTTTTTTTCTTTTTTTTTTCTTTTGCAAATTAAATTAAATTAAATTAATTTAATTAATATAAATTATTTAGAAATTAAATAATTAATTCCCAATAATTTTTTTTAATTAAACCTCATTAATTAATTTAAATTCTTTTTTTTATATTTTTATTTTGTTTTCTCGTCTTTCCAACGCGGCTATTTTTGAATTCTTTGACTTTTTGGTCTCGTTTTTCTTCGTGTAATTTCTTTCACTTCTTTTTGCGGATTTTTGCACATTTTCTTCTCCTTTTTCTTCAGAAATGATTTTTAGCTGTAAAATGGAATTTCAAACTTTATAAGTACCTTTTATCTTAAATCATACCAAAATATAGCTAAAAATACATAAATATCGCTCGAAATATATGTATAATTATTGCGATATCAGTATGCTCTGGGGGACTCACTAAGCTTTCAGCTTACCGTTTGAGGATTTGTTTCAGGTACATCGGATCCCAAGGGTAAAGGCAAGGCGTGATGATGCGGCGTGCACTCTATCACTCTTTTCGGATCTGGTTTGGGGGACACTTTGATGTTTTGAAAATAATAATGTTGTAATGTGGGTGGTTTTGAAAACAAATATTAGAATCTTTATGTGTTATGAAAAAATGGTTGACCAATTAAAAATGAAAATTTTCTTTGTAAAATTTGGGTCGTTACAAGTTGGTATCAGAGCCTTGGTTTGAGGGATTCGGGCATACCCTCGGGTGTGTCAGGACTCAAACTAAGGAAATGGTAAATTGTTTTCAAAAATGGCATAAAAATCTTTTGAAATAAGGAAAAGATGAGAGTGCCACGCGCGTGATCAGCCGAGCCAAGTAAGTAGATCCCCAATATTCTAGTCATGCTATTCTGATATTTAAACTTGGATGATCATATGGAATTTGCTATGTGTATGCTTTTAAAATTATATACGGTTAGGAGCTTATAGCCTTAGAATGATCGATTTGGCCTTATTTCCTGTTCCTTGTCTGGTTGTGGTCTTAGGGTAGAATCTTTTATTCGAAAGTCTATTGGATCCTCTTCTGTGTATAATTTGCATGCATAAAGGCAACCGGTTATGATTCTGTTTGATGTGGGTAAAGAAGTCTTAGAACGGTCTAGGATTTGGCTTATGCGGTGGTTGGTAGTATATGATTTATTTGGGACGAATTGGAGTTATCAGGTCAAATCTTGGGGAAAGATACAGGTAGGTGTGGAAGGTAGTTTTGGGCCCGTACTACTGGAAGCACAGGATCTGTACCCGAGCCAATGTTAGATCTGACGACTTCAAGGAGGACCGGTGTGGAGAGATCCATTTTATGGAAATCCTGATCGTTATGATTTATGACTCCAGTTTAGCATGGTAGTGACACGTTTCGGGACGGGAGCATCAGGATCGGGATATGGATCCGGGAATGGATCGGGTGACACTAGAGACAGCATAGATGAGAGGCTGCGCGAGCTTATTGCAGCCGAGGTTACCAGGGGCATCCTTGACGCTACCCCAGTCATTTTTGGGACGGTCAAGGAGGGCATAATGGAGATCATGGAGGAGAGACTCAGATCATTCAGGACTGAGATTGTTGCGGGCCAGTTAGGGGCCTGAACTCCCTTGTTCCGGGAGTTCAAGGCGTATGGGGTGCCGGAGTTTTTCGGGTTCAGGGACCCCATTGTCATCCGACGCTGGGTGGCGGATATCGAAAATGCCCAGCACACGAGTTCTTACCCGGATGTGGCAAAGGTTGGGTTTGCTTCTTGCATGCTGAGAAACAGAGCCCGGGATTGGTGGGGCGAGGTTACTAGATAGGTGGGACCAGCCGGGGTGGCTGATATGACGTGGGCCGAGTTTGTTCGACGATTTGATCTGGAGTTTGCGCCATCCATTGACGTGCAACGATTAGTGCGAGAGTTTCATGATTTGCAGCAAACCACCGAGACTATGGCGGAAATCACCGCCAAGTTTCGGGAACGAGCTTTGTTGATTCTGCAATATGCTACCGATGAGGAAATGAGGCGGACCCGATATCATTCCATGCTGAGGGACGATATTCGGGAGTTTGTGAGCTTTACGGGGTGTAAGACCCTGAATGAAATGGTGGAGAAGGCCCGGGAACGGAAAATGGAGCTGGAATCCCGCACGAAGTGGAAGCCTGAGAAGGCTCAGGCAGCAGTAGGACAGGTTAAGAAGCCTAAGACGTCAGACACTCCCAGCAATGGTCAGTAGGGTCGGTCGGGGCCAATGTGCCAAGTGTAGCCGGGTACACAGTGGAGCTTGTCGTATCACAGGCTCGGGATGTTATGCATGTGGCCAGCAGGGACTGCATCGCGAAGGGCTTAATCTATTTTCACTGCAACCAGACCGGCCATAAGCGGGTCAACTGTCCGAACTTGCAGGGAGGAGGAGGAGCGGTGGCGGCGCCTGCGCCCGCCACAATGAGGATTACCGATGGCTGCCCTGTTAAGGCGGATGCTCCAGCGGTAAAGAGCCGGGTATTTCAGCTGACTACCGAGGAGGCACGGGCAGCGCCAGACGTTGTGGCTAGTACATATTCATTCTTCTCTACTCTATGGATCTGTTTCGCTTATGTGTATGATATGCTTGTATAGGGACCTTTTTGGTCAATGGTATGTCTAATCACGTCTTATTTGATTCGGGTGCTACCCGATCGTTTGTATCTCTTGCGCTTAGCAAGAAGTTCCGGGAAGCGCCGGGAACTTTAGATTCCCCGCTCGAGGTGGAGATTACAGATGACCGCACCATTAGTGCTGCAAGGGTGTATCGGGACTGTGTCCTGACTGTGCTTGGTGAGAGATTCCGTGTCGACCTAGTCCCGATACCGTTGCGAGGGCTGAAAGTGATTATCAAAATGGATTGGTTGGGGGCCAACGGGGCCATGATTGACTGTGAGCACCAGTTGGTGAGGGTTCGAACCCCAAGTGGGGGAGAACTGGTAATACATGGTGATAGGGCATCGCAGGGGCCGACCCTCTGTTCAGCTACAAGGGCGAGGAGGTTCCTGCAGCATGGTTGTTTGGGATTTTTGGCATATATCTCGGATACAAGGGTAGAGATCACGAAGGATGTAGGCAGTGTGCCAGTTGTTCAGGACTTTCGGGATGTTTTCCCCGAAGAGTTACCAGGGGTGCCTCCGGAGAGGCAGGTGGAGTTTCGCATCGATTTGGTGTCGGGTGCCGCTCCGATAGCAAAGGCGCCATACCGGTTGGCACCACCGGAGATGCAGGAACTCTCTACGCAACTTCAGGAGCTGCTAGACCGAGGGTTCATTCATCCGAGCAGTTCCCCGTGAGGAGCACCGATTCTTTTCGTGAAAAAGAAGGATGGATCACATAGAATGTGCATCGATTATAGGGAGCTGAACAAGCTAACGGTAGAGAACTGTTATCCATTGCCAAGGATCGATGATTTGTTCGATCAGCTGCAGGGTGCGTCTTGGTTTTCCAAGATTAATCTTCGGTCGGGATAACATCAGATGAGGATTCGGGATGAGGATATACCGAAGACGGCTTTCAGGACTCGGTATGGGCATTATGAGTTTGTAGTGATGTCGTTCGGGCATACCAATGCCCCAGCAGCGTTCATGGACCTTATGAATAGGGTGTGTAGACCGATGCTGGATCGGTTGGTGATCGTTTTCATTGATGATATTCTGGTCTATTCTAAGACCAGGGAGTAGGACGATCAGCACTTAAGGGAGGTGCTGGAAACCCTAAGGGCGGAGAAGCTGTATGCCAAGTTCTCCAAGTGCGATTTCTGGCTGCGATAGGTACAATTCTTGGGGCATATCATCAACCAGGAGGGTATTTCGGTTGATCCGGCCAAGGTTAAGGCGGTGATGCGGTGGGAAGTACCAAAGAATGGATCAGAGATTCGTAGCTTCTTGGGTTTAGCGGGTTATTATCGGAGATTTATCCAGGACTTCTCCAAGATTGCGGTTCGATTGACCCTTCTGACGAAGATGAATGTGACGTTTCGGTGGGGTACGGATCCGCAGTTGGCCTTCGAGACCTTGAGGCGGAAATTGTGCGAGGCTCCGATCCTTGTTCTACCAGAGGGATTAGATGATATGGTGGTGTATTGTGACGCATCGATTTCAGAGTTAGGTGCGGTACTAATGTAGAGAGGACACGTGATAGCATATGCCTCGCGGCAGTTGAAGCCGCATGAGGGAAATTACCCTACTCACAATCTGGAACTGGGGGCAGTGGTGTTTGCCCTCAAGATTTGGAGGCATTACTTGTATGGAGTGCGGTGTACCATTTACACCGATCATAAGAGTCTGAAGTATTTGATGGACCAACAGAGCCTCAACATGCGACAAAGAAGGTGGTTGGATGTGCTACACGACAATAATTGCGAGATTCTATACCACCCAGGGAAGGCCAACGCAGTGGCCGATGCCTTGAGCCGTAAAACGGCAGGTTCCCCGATGGGGAGTGTGTGTTTGAGGATGACGGTGATCTCTCCATTGTTGGAAATGATCAAAGAGGCTGAGGTTGAGGGAGTAAAGAAAGAGAATTGGAAGGTAGAGAGGATCCGATGACAATATCCTCTGTTTGTTAAGGATAGTCATGGCCTCTTGACGCAGTGTGGCCGGGTGTGGGTACCGGTAACCGGGGGAGTGAGACAGAAGATATTAGAGGAAGCGCATAAGTCCAAGTTCTCTATACATCCAGGAGCTACGAAAATGTATAGGGACTTGAGGCCGAGTTATTGGTGGCCATGCATGAAGCGGGAATCTGCTTGGTTTGTAGAGCGGTGCTTAACTTGCAGGAAGGTCAAGGCCGAGCATCAGCGGCCTCATGGTAAGGTCCAGCCGCTACCCATTCCCATGTGGAAGTGGGAGGAGATCACGATGGACTTCATTACGAATTTGCCAAGGACGGCGAGGGGTGTGGATGCCATATGGGTGATTGTGGATAGACTGACGAAGAGTGCCCATTTTATTCTGATATCAGAAAGTATATCCGTAGAGAAGTTGGTGGATATTTACGTGCATGAGGTAGTGTCTAGATATGGGGTCCCTGTGTCGGTAGTCTCTGATCGTGATGTTCGGTTCACCTCCCGGTTCTGGAAGAAATTCCACGAGGAGCTGGGCACTCAGCTACATTTTAGCACGGCATACCACCCCCAGACCGACGGTCAGAGTGAGAGAATGATCCAGACACTGGAGGATATGATGCGGGAATACGTGTTGGATTTTGGAGGGAGTTGGGATACGTATCTCCCACTGGCAGAATTTTCGTATAATAACAGTTATCATGCCAGTATCGATTTAGCTCGGTTTAGATGTTATATGGTCGGAGGTGTAGGACCCCAGTTTGTTGGGATGAGGTTGGGCACCGGGTGATGGGGAGCACTGAGGTAGTGCTCAATACCACCGGATTGATTCAGCAGGTGCACGACCGGTTGCGGGTCGCGTAGAGCCGTCAAAAAAGCTATGCCGACCGACGGCGATCAGATCTTGAGTTTCAGGCGGGGGATTTCGTGTTGCTGAAGGTGTCGCCCTGGAAAGGGATCATCAGGTTTCGGAAGAGGGGCAATTTGGGGCGTCGGTATATAGGCCCGTTCAGGATCACGACCCGGGTGGGCAAAGTGAAATATCGCTTGGATCTGGCAGAGGAGCTTAGCAAGATTCACAACACGTTCCATGTGTCGCAACTTCGGAAGTGTGTCACAGACGAGGCTGCGGTTGTCTCCTTGGGTGATATCCAGGTGGATGAGAGCTTGAACTACATCGAGAAGCCCGTTTCCATATTGGATAGGAAGACGAAGGCTCTTCGGAATAAGGAAGTAAGACTGGTGAAAGTGCAATGGCAACATCGGAAGGGCTCCGAATGGTCTTGGGAACCGGAAGAGGAGATGCGAGTCCATTACCCCAATTTATTTGAATCAGCAGACTTCGAGGACGAAGTCTAGTTTAAGTCGGGGAGACTTGTAACACCTAGTTTGAATTGGAAAGGATTTAAGCATGGACTCGGCGAGTTGGGAGGTCAACTCGTCGAGTAGGGTCGTGAAATCATGAAACGCGGAACGGGGCCGACTCGGCGATTCGAAGGTCGACTCGTCGAGTCGAAGGTCGACTCGGTGAGTCCGAGCTGTTTAAATAAAATCCTAAATTTTAGGTTTGCCCCTATTTAAATGTCATTATTCACCCCAGAAGCCTCCCTTAACACCATAGAAGAACGTTTACGGCCGCACAACCTCTTGTGTGTGAAGTAAGATCAATTGGGAGCTTATCCTTGAGATTTTGGGGAGGATTCCAAGTTTGAAGAGGAAGTATCAAGGGAGAAATGTTAGATCAAGCATCTATTTCGTCCTAGGCATTAAATTGAGGTATGAATCTGTTACCTTGAGCCTAGATTCTATTTTAGAATTGTGACCAACTTTGAGGAAATAGAAGCAACGTTGGATCTGGACCTATCACAAGGATATGGTTCCAGATCTGGACCTTCTTAGGTCCCAAACATCATAAAGTTGCACCTTTTATTAAGCCCCTTTCCTCTCCATGCATGAAAACCTTGTTTGAAGGTTAGTTTTGGTGATTATGGCCATGTGAGGCTTTGCATGCACGTAAAGTTTGCAACTTTACGTGTTATCCACACTAGTAGAGTATAGATCTGAAGTTTGGGACCTTGAGTCCCATTGGAAGAGGCCGTAAACATAATGGACTAATAGGGACTCGACGATTCGTGCAAGAGACTCGGCGAGTCAGGAGAGTTTCCTCGTTTACGGCCAAGTGTTTACAGCCAAGGGTTTACGGTCAAGGTTGTACGGTTGGTGGTTTACGGCCGTAAACATCAAGGAACTCGACGAATCCCTCGAGTGACTTGGCGAGTCGATGAATTAAGCAGGGAACCCGACGAGTGAATGATTGTACTCGACGAGTCAAGGTCAATATGGACTGTTGACCTTGACTATAGACTTTGAATTTGACCAGGGTTGACCCTGGGGGTATTTATGGGATTATTCTGAGTTATTTACTCATTGATTATAGGCAGTTGGGAAAAGCAGCATAGAGCATACCTGAATTCAGTTGCCGATTCAGCTTTGTGAGGTGAGTTTTCTCACCATACCAATGGGTCTAAGGCACCAAGGCCGGCCCATTTTGTGACAGTTGGTTTACTTGTTATGTAGAGGTGTGATATGTATGTGTGCATGATATGTCGTAGAGATAGCGTTCGTGACTAACGGTAGAGATAGCCTTATGGCTAATGGTAGAGATGGCCTTATGGCTAATGGTAGAGACAGCCTTTATGGCTGATGGTAGAGATAGCCTTTGTGGATAACGGTAGAGACAGCTTCATGGCTAATTGACATGTGATAAGTGGTAGAGGTAGCTTTATAGCTAATGTGATATGGGGTTTGTGTGGGGTATGCTCTGGGGGACTCACTAAGCTTTCAGCTTACCGTTTGAGGATTTGTTTCAGGTACATCGGAGCCCAAGGGTAAAGGCAAGGCGTGATGATATGGCGTGCACTCTATCACTCTTCTCCGATTTGGTTTGGGGGACACTTTGATGTTTTGAAAATAATAATGTTGTAATGTTGGTGGTTTTGAAAACAAACATTGGAATCTTTATGTGTTATGAAAAAATGGTTGACTAATTAAAAATGAAAAATTTCTTTGTAAAATTTGGGTCGTTACATGAATCTTCTTAGAATCTGGTCTAGGATCATCAAGTGTTCTTCATTCTTCAAGAACAACTGGCCGTAAATCGATTTCAGCCTCCAATCTAGCTTCAAACACTTCAATTTGTAAGTTATACATACAAATTAGTCCGGTTTCTAATCATTCCTATAATTATTTTAGCTAATTGGATGCATATACGCTATAAAAATCACTATATAGGACTTGTTTTCTTGCGCGATTTCATTCGTGGAACTAAGCATCCTATATCAAATCATCATTTGAATCACCCTCCAAAAGGTGAGTTCATACCCCCGTATTTTCATAGTTTTTTACTGTTTTTAGGGGGGGGGGGAATACAAGTCTAACATAAAGATTTTGTGTTATAAACAAATGATTTCAAATATCTTATCAAAATGGATTTCAGTTATCAACAAATCAAATGGTTTTCAAAGATTGTGTTAAAATGACATTAAGTCACCAAAAGTATTTCAAAATATTAAAATTCTTTTAAATGGTTTTATAAACTTATATTTTTCCCCAGAAATCATATATATATATATATATATATATATATATATATATATATATATATATATATATATATATATATATATATATATATATATAAGGTTTAAAAGGCTTATGACTGATAACCCACTTTGGTTCCTTTTCCTTGTTTGGATGTGGGATTATAAGTATCGGTTATTTGTCCGAGTGTCATTTAAATTTTACTTATATATATTTGTATATGTATATAAGTATAATAGTTATTTCATTCAGTTTAAATACCATTTGTAACATGTTGAACAAGGGGTTGCATTCATGAACAGTTAGTATCAATTCAGAAAGTACATATAAATTATAATAGGTATAATTTATGATTCACAGAACATTAATTCACGATTCAAGTATACTAAAGTACATTGTTTTACAAGAACAAAGGTTTGATTCAAACCTAATCAAGAGTATACATTTTTCAAATATTAATTCAGGGGCATACTGTCAATCATTCATTTCAGAATGATTGGGTTTTCATAACTATTATACATGTAACATTTATATGCTTTTTATGAGTCATTTGATTCAGGTTGTTTAATTCATTTAAACAATATAGTTAAAGTCCTGACATTATAACTAGAATCTCCAGTCGGGGATCGAAACAATGTGTGTATAGATCTATATTGGGATTGACAACCCCGCACTCAGACTGCTAGCTACAATCAGGCATACACGCCTACGAGTGACAGTTGTTATCAACAGCTTTAACACATTCATAGCATTGGGTCAGGCCATCTAGTCAGTATGGTTATAATAACTCCTTAAAAAGATATTAACAACACGTTAGTGTATAATTAACTAAACATAAGTACATTTTCAAAGTAACAGTTTTACAAGATACGATTTATAGTATTACATTACAGTTTACAATAACAGCTGGTGGAACCAGGCACACTCACAGTTACAAGATTTACATAAAGGAATACAATTACAGAACATTGGTTTACAAATAGAACGATTTTATGAGATTAAAACTACTTTTCATATATAGCAGAAAATATATGATTTTCTGGAACAGTTTACATATTCAAGAAACAGAAACATACTTTCAAACATAAATACTTATGCACTCACTCAACTTTATGTTGATACTCTCTTTTCAAATTACTTGTATTCTCAGGGAATCAGTAGACAGGTACTCCCCGAGCTTTTGAGAAGATGGAGCTATTTTGAGTCATGTCTTCTTCTTTTGTATATATATTTTGGTTTCAATATACAATGATTGAACACATGTACATACTTATATTTTTTTTAAATACAATGGTTGTTTGTACTTTGATTACTATAATGCATGTGTTGTGATACTACAAATGAAGTCATCCACCCCCGGACGTTTCCGCCGTCTGGTTTGGGGGTGTGACATATTAGAGTATTGGTTCCAAAGTTTTCAAGTCGATAAACCAGTTCTAGAAGTTTTGGTTAAATGGAACCCACTAAAATAGGTAAAGAAACCACAAGCAATCTAGATTTGTGTGTATTTTAAGGACATGCCATGAGCCTTTTTAGAGGCATGTTCCGAAGAGTGGCTCCTTTTATGAAGTCATAGATTTCCGTAGTAAAGCACTTTATATTGAGTCGGTTGTGTCAACATTTCATGTCTGAAGGCGACTATCCATTGCAGAACATAAGGTTCAGGAAGTCCAGACTGACGAGTTCCTGGTTTTGGGCGACTTCACGGGGCGTTTAGGAGCACGTATAAGATAGAATATGAAGTTCTACTGCTAAATAAGTACAGATAGGCGAATTTGATACAAGAGTGTCAGCTAAGATCATGAGTTGGTCTCAATGAATCCAATAGGTTAATGTCTAGGAGTGCAAGGAGTAGGATTTCGGGGACGAAATCTTTATAAGTCGGAGAGAGTTGTAACAACCCATTTCTGCATTTCAATAGAATTAAATATAAATCGTCATTTTTAAAAAATTGAGATAGAAATATATTACTTTTTGTCCCAAGTAATCGTCACAATCATGTAGGAAACGTCGATATGATTTCCATATATATATATATATATATATATATATATATATATATATATATATATATGCTTCTTCGAAGTTTCGCGATTAAACCGACACGGCTCGGCTTATCGTAAAAGTGAATTTTTGATAGATTACTTATTAGCCTAAGTGATCTAAGCTAAATTCGTAGTAGTCTTAAAACCGAGAGCGTGCATATAAAGAACATCCAAATCTGACTTCGTGAGAGGAAGTTATGATTTTTCGAAGTTTCAATGCAACTGTGTAGGCCCAGAAATCGAAATTCAAATTGGTTGAGTGTTAGATAAAACAATCTAAACAAGAGTTGAATATCTCGTTAATAGGAGCCCATAAAGACAGTCGAAAACGGAATTTGTATGAAAAAGTTATGAATTTTACACGGTCGTTAGTAGTATAATCTTTGTAGACTGTTAAAATTAAGAGTCTGGCAAAGGCCTGAGGTCCCTAAGAGCCCAACATCTAGTAGCTAGTAGGTCGGAGTTCTACCAGTGTAATTTTCGAACTTTTGTCTAGGAAATCTTTGTAAGTTAAATCACACTCAACATTATTCTAATTGTAACTTATATTTATAGTCATAGTCGTTATTATGAACCTATAAATAAGATTTATCAGTAACTCCAGTTATAATACTGATTGATCTACTTACGGGAAAGATGTCTAGAATGGTCACGTTGGCTTGGTTTTTGGATCTCACTATACCATGTAGTACAATATATATCCATGTATGTTAGGATAAAGAGCTAGTAGAGTAGAAAGTATAAATGTGCTTGTATTAGTAGAATCTAAAGTGCATTCTCAATATGTGTAATTGTTGTAATATCAGACCTAGGTAGGGGTTGATGGTGGAATGGTTAAAGAGGCAAGGAACCTATAAATCCACATAGTTTTAGTTAGGGGATGATGGTGGAACGGTTAAAGAGGCCGAGAACCTATTCCAACATATATATATATATATATATATATATATATATATATATATATATATATATATATATATATATATATATATATATATATATATATATATATATATATACATATTGGCAGAGCGTGTGAGGCATTGTTTGTATACATGTATATGTATTGTGGTATATGGTATTTTGGGGAACTCACTAAGCTTAGCGCTTACCCAGTCGTTATAAATGTTTTTAAGAAATCGTTTTCTTATAAAAAAAATTATTAATCCTCAGTTTGAGTTCGGACACACTATATGGTGTGGTTGAATCCCTCAAATCAAGGCTCTAATACCAACTTGAAACGTGTCAAAACTCATAGGAAGTTTTTTTTTCCATTTTTAATAATGTTGGGAATAAATCCGAGATGACGAATGCGGAATATCAAGAACAATCAAGAATCAATCACCATAATATGCAAGTAATCTGATAAAGGTTTTTGTGTATATTGATTATGATATGAACGTACAGAGAAAAACGTAATCTGGTAAAAAAAAAGCCTTCTATCAAAATCTAACATAATGATTATTTATAGGGAACATAAAATATTTACCATAAATATAAAACCAATGCCTTAATATAAAACCAATGCCTTAATATAAAACCAATGCCTTAGAAGAGATCGATGAAGAACTTCTACTGTAAGGCACCGTAGGGAATCGTAAAACGATTAACTCTAAAAAGGCTTCCCTAAATAACCAAACATGTCAAATAAGTTTCAATACTTCAAATACTCAACAATCTCCCCCTAAATGTTGAAACTGATGAAGATCACGATTTTCGATCTTCTTGGCATTTCTCCCATAAATTGTGAGACTCATCAGCACATGGGGTCTTCAAAGCGAGAGAAACAAATATCGTCTTCCAAATACGAACCCCCCCCCCCCTGAATAATCATCACTCCCCCTTGAATCTTCAACAAACACCGTGGAGAGAATCCGGAAAGTAAAGAAGAATTACCAACAAACTCCGCTATCCCGAGTTGCGAAACAAAATCTTCAAAACCCATCAGATTAGATGAAATAAATCATTTAAGAATATACCCAATTCTTAAAAATTAAAACCGGAAAATTAACAAAAATTAATTTTGTATTTTTTGATTTTTAAATATTAGACAAAAAGAATGGAGTAAGAAGCAACTATTTAGAAAGGTTTAAAAAGAATAAGACCAAATAAAAGGATTAGAAATGAAATTTTTTTGGAAAGAAAGGGTAAAAAGTGGAAAAATCCCAAGAAATTGAAAGAATTAAGAATCTGGGGCAGAAACTGTTAAGATCCAAATATTCCAATGGTATAACCCATGGATTTTTAAAGGATTTAGAAATAGGGTTAATTCTGCTAATCTTTGTAACTTCTGAGGACTGAAACTGTAAATGGAGTCATCTTCTTCATTTAATCTGTTACGAACACGCTTTTGACTCTTAAAAGTCAAAATTAAATAGCAAAAGCAGAATCCATGCCAAATTCAGTCCGCTTTCAATTAAATTCCTATCGAGCACCCATTTACGAACGAATCCAAACTCCGAACGATTTAATTCCAAAAAAAAATCCTAATTCAGTTTTGATTTTTCATATCGAATCTTCGTTGCCAGCTGTGAATGCCAAATAGCTAATAATCGATTACACAACAATTCCAAAAGGTTTTAGTGCGAATCACTCCGACTGCGAATCGATTGCAACATCCGAGCCTTGAACTGCGAACCTATAAATGTGAATGGAGGACTACGAATGCAGTACTGCGAAAGCCTGCGTTCGCACCGATTCGGAGACGAACGTTAAATTCCAATTTTTGAAACACATGCGAATCCGGTCTCTGCTTGCGAACCTTTTCAACTCCGAACGATTGTAACCTGCGAACATCCCCACAGCGAATCACAGGTTCATTTTTTATGTTCGTGAGAGTGAATTCCAAACACAGGTTCAGATTCCGACATTCGCATCGTAGACTTTCGCATCAAGTGACATTCGCATATTGGTTGTTCGCATCTTGTGACTTTCGCATATTGGTTGTTCGTCATCTCAGTTTCAAAGGAACGAACACAGGAATGAGACACAATAAGATGGCTAAATGCCCGAAAACATCCCTTGTATTTTAATAAAATGACAGATTTCTCCCTTAACTCCGAAACTAACCAATTTTCGTCAATAACTCCGCATCTCACCCCAATATTTCCATAAATGTGAATCTGACCCTCCTGATTGTAGTGAACTGACAGCTTTTACCCCTTTTGCTTAAATGTGTCAGATGGCAGCATTCTTTTGCAGAAAATGTCACTTTTCACCCACTTTTTCAACTTTTTACCTTTTTATCATTTCCAACAATTAAAAAAATTAATATAATTGATTTCTTCAACACAATTTCATATCTTTGAGTGAATCTTCACAAGATTTCACCAAATTTTGTCCCTTTTCCGTTTTTTTTATAAAGGACAAAACTTTTTATGGGACTTTTGGTACCCATTTAAGATTCAACATTGAAGTATGTTTTTGCACACCCATTTATTTGAAGAAAATTTATCATCTTCTGAAAATAATACCCGCTATTGGGTTGGAAACAAAAATTTCCATAGAATTCATTAAACCAACTAAATTCTCTTTTCTCTTTTCTCCAACTTTTAACATATTCATCTGAAGAAAAATGTGAATGAAATTTCCTTTGAACATTCTTGACTTCAGCTTTCTGAACCTTTTCACATGCATTAGGTACTTGTACCTTGGGTATCCAAATCTTCTTCATTTTACTTTTGTTCTTCTTCTTCTTTCTTTTCTGATTCCTAGGCTTCATAAATGAATTTCGAATCTGAAAAACATCTTCATCTTTCTGAATCTGAACATTAGAAACCATTGGTACACAAACTTTTGGAGTTTGATAAATCTGAATTTTTTGAAGTATTGGTTTTCTGTAAGGAATCATTCCTTCAAAAACATTATCAGAACATAAAAAGTCATCTGTTTGAGTTCCAATTGAACAAAATGTCTTCACTTTCACGATTTCAAATGAATTTCTTTGAGATTCGTCTTTTGAAGTACCAGATTCGGAATGTATCACTTCTGAAAAACATGAACCACTTGACTCCCCCTCAACAAGAACATCTTCCTTTTCCTTTTCAACTCTTTTCATCTCCAACATCTGTTTATTTTCTCGATCTAAATGTCCATAGATAATATGAAATGTTCTACTATTCTCTCATTCATTTGTAATTCACGTTCATTAACACGTGAGTATTCAGTTATTTTCTCATCAATAAAAAAATTATATAACTCAGTAACATCCCTCAACGTAAAATCACCAAGAACATGAAACAAAGTCCCTTTGTCGACACCGTACATTGGTTTAGTAACTTTTAAGCCATGTTCTAAAATAGAGTTACAAAATAAAAGATTCATTAGATCTTCAACAAGTGACAGAACTTGAAGAGAGAGAAAGTAGATCTGTTAAGAATTCTAGAGAGAGAAAACGGATCTGAGATGGTTTCTAGAGAGAGAAAACAGATCTGGGACGATTTTTAGAGAGATAAAGTAGCCCTGAACACGAAAGTTTGAATAAATATGAATTTTTCTTCTAATTCTCTTCCAGAACACGATTCAAGAACAAATCAGATGAAATAATGAGTAGAACATAACAGATATGAAAAATATTTTGCAATAAAACGAGGTATAGACTTTTTCTTTTCAGAAAACTTACACAACTTGAAGAACAAGGTGAGATTCATGATAAAATATCGCCATAAACAAAATCGATTCTTGCAATAATTGCTAAGATCTACAAGAACTCGCTCTTATACCACTTGTTGGGAATAAATCCGAGATGACGAATGCGGAATATCAAGAACAATCAAGAATCAATCACCATAATATGCAAGTAATCTGATAAAGGTTTTTGTGTATATTGATTATGATATGAACGTACAGAGAAAAACCTAATCTGGTAAAAAAGCCTTCTATCAAAATCTAACCTAATGATTATTCATAGGGAACATAAAATATTTACCATAAATATAAAACCAGTGCCTTAGAAGAGCTCGATGAAGAACTTCTCTGTAAAGGCACCGTAGGGAATCATAAAACGATTAACCCTAAAAAGGTTTCCCTAAATAACCAAACATGCCAAATCAGTTTCAATATTTCAAATACTCAACAAATAAGATAAAAACCACTTATTCCATTTCATCAAAATATTATCATAGTATCAAAAGTAGTTTCACCACAAACATCAAAGTATCATAAAACAAAAGTGTGGAATCCCCCAGCAGATGCGATGGAATCAAGCCTGGCTCTTCTCCATGCTATAAGAAGTAACTGAAACATTTAAATTTAAAAATTTAAGCAGGAAGCTTAGTAAGTTCCCCAAAATACCACATACCATACATATTCACATATATAACAATACGGTCTATTTCAGCCAACTGGTCTATTTCAACCCATGTGAATATTATGGTCCTCCGACAGTCTTACAATCAATTTTTATTGTTGCAATCCTCCTACAGTATTTCTTGTTATGGTCCTACTATGGTCTTTCATACAATCGAAATGGCCCTCCCATGGTCTTTCATATAGTTTCTATAGTCCTCCCAGGTCTTTCATACAATTTATATGGTTCTCGCGTAGTCTTTCTTGTAGAAGTCACAAATCCAATCAATCATACTACATAGTATAGTGAGAAGACTCGTCTCGCAAATCATGGTAGACTATGCCACAACTTGCAAGATCGTAAGACTTGTACTACCCACCGCCTAATGTAAAACAAAATTCCAAGCCTTAATCTACCATCTAAAACTATAAGGATGACCCAAATTCAACCTGGTTAAAACTCAACACTATAGACAACTGCATCGTGGCAAGGTCTTGGCCACACCGTGGTCTGCTTCATCAGGACCGTATTGGATTAGCCCACCGCTCCATGGTCAGCACCTGACCACATTATGGTTACGCTGGCAGATCCATCCTCCTAATAAGTCCTTAATCCATTAAGTCATACACCCAAACTTCCAGAAAGCTTCTTTCCACCCAAATGATTCATAAAAATTCTAACTTTGCGTACATACATTTCACGCACCAACTTAGGTCAAAATAAAGAGAAAATGAAACCAAATTCCATGCATGGAATCCACACAAGCTAAAAGTCCATATCTGAAACATAAGTTATCCTTGGGACCTCAGGGAAGGATAAAGTTGCAAACTTTATCACAACCATATACTCATATAAGCACAATGTGAAGAAATTAGTTGGTTTCCTAAATCTAAAATGGATGAATCATAAAGGTAAGAACTTGAAGACTTACAAAAGTCCAAAATATGCACAAAGAGATGGAGATGAGTTTTCTTGATGATTCCTTGCTCTACAAGACCTTCCTTCTTCATTCAAAGGCCACCAAGAGCATAAAATGAGCTCAAAATGATCACAAAGAGGCTAGGTTTTGATTCTCTGCTCTTGGAGGTGATGGAGGCTGACGATGGGAGAAACCTTAGCCATCACATTCTTTAAATAGTGCCCAAGAACCAATATCTAGTGTTTTGAGCCCGATCTTCACCGCGTCGTGGCCCAACCCCTACCCCACCGTGGTGACGGGAAAAACCCAAAAACTACAACATTGCAGAGCACAAGATTTATACCTGGAAACCAAGTGTTACAATTATATTTTCTGCTTTTTTACTAGTATTTACCTTATGTAAAGAGGCATTGACTTTTAGGTTGTGTTCATGCGAATTCGACCCTGCTTCCCTATCTTATCCTTTAGTGCAACCAAGTAGTGATTTTTATTTGTTTAGGTATAAATGGCGCTTACAAAGTAGGTATTTATCTCATCCAAATCATTGGCCAGACCTCAACAACGAGTTCTTGGAGAACCACTTTCTCGGCTCATACATCCAATACATGTGCACGCTGTTATACGCCCATCAGCAACCTCTTTTAATCCACCAAACAACCCAATTTCACTTCCTTATCCCTAGTTTCGAAGGGATCAACATCCTACTAGCTTGTCTCAAATGTTTAGTTCCATGTTGTTACAAGAATCGGGTGAATGGATTATGAACACTAGCGTGAACGATCATCTTCATGAGAAAGGAGGTATACTCGATTCTATTTGTAATAATCATATCGTAGTTGGGTATGGGTCCAAAAATCATGTACCAAAGACCATACATACCACTTTTCCAATTAAAAGTTTATACTAACCTTTACATTTAAATAGCATACTTGTCGCCTCATTTATCATCAAAAAAGTCTTATTTTTGTACACAAATTCACCAGCCAAAATAAATGTTCTATTGAGTTTGGTGAATTTGGTTTTACTGTCAAGGATTACAGGACACACTAACCTCTAATTTGATGTAATAGTGATGATCATCTAAATCTGATTAATCAACTATCACCTCAAGCCCTTGTCTTCAGTGTCTCGGTCACCCTAAAAATAAAACTTTTCAATTTTTACTTTTTCACAATTCCATTTCATGTAATAAAAACTTGTCAAATGTGGTTTTCCCTACTTGTCAACTAGGCAAAACATACTATACTTCCATTTATGCTTTCTAATTATGTTGATTTAGATGCATTTAACATTATTCATTATGATGTGTGAACCTCACCTATCTCAAGTGTGCTCGTTAAATGTATCACATTATTATGGTGGTCGATTTGACATAATGGCTATAAGTGTGACACTCTCCAAAACAGCCCTTATGGAGAGAATGGAGACTACAACATATATAGATACACTACACAAGGGACTGTGTCGTACCAATGTGGGATACACTAACATTAAAGAGTCTAAGTAAAACTCATTGTTTTCTAACTTCACACAAGTCAATAAAACTCATCGAATAGACACCTCTGACATCATCAATACCCCACTATCCAAGAAGCTTCTCGCTAAGGAAACAATGAAAGCATCAGAAGGCTCCAAAGACCACCCATATTTATCATCACTATCTGTCAAGACAAATCGTTGATCAAAGAAAGTAAAGTTATCCACTTCTCTTTTTCCACACCCCTTTTGGGCAGTTGTCTAAGAAAAGCCATCAGCATAACCTCTAAAAGCCTATCATAAACTAAAGACTCCTTATTATTATCTAATGTGTAAATTCTAGGAAACTTATGACTAAGTTTCTCATTACCAAGACAAACATCCAACCAAAATCTAGTAGATACACTATTCCCAAGCTTGATCTTACAAAAGTCTTAAATATCAAGGTGCTTGGATGAGAGACAATTTATAGAACGAACAATGCTAAGCCATGGCGTATTGTATGCTTGTTGGAATCTGAAAGTGAACCTCTAGCAATCTCTATCCTTGTATGTTCCGTGGTAAGCCTGTTCCGAAGTCAGATGTGTTCCGAAGTCAGAAGAGGTTCCGGAGTCATTCAGTGTTCCGGAGTGAAGATGGTGTCCGGAACAAAGTCTATGTTAAGTAGTTGTTATTTTTTAACTAGTGTTATCCGAATGTACTTTTGTGCGTCTGAATTAATTTTATTTGTCATTTAGCTTGATTAACATGTCATAGGAATTAGTCTCTTTTGTCGAACCTAGATAATCAGAGTGTCAGAAACAACTCTATTATCCGGTCCTATGTTTGTATTTGGTCAGTACGATGTAATATGTTCTCCTATTTAAAGGAGTTTTCTATCTTAAATAAAGTGACGGATTGTTCAAACAAATATAGCAATATTCTAGTTTACTTCACCTTTCAAGTTATTCTCTCAAACATTCTTCTTGTTCCTCATTTATTATCTTTACTTTGATCATTATCTTCACTCTTCATTAATATCTTGAATACTTTGTTGAATGCATTAACTCAGACTTGACTGGTCTTGCCACACTTGACTGAATAATTCCTTAGTTAACAGACATTGATCTTAAGCATTATCTCAAGGTTTGAGTTTTCAAACCTTGTCCCTGCGCATCATATTTCTTGTTCTCACAATTGGTATCAGAGCTTGAATGGTTGTCCTTTGAATCCATAATATGAGATTATAGTTGATTCGAGATTACCTTTGTATTTCTATCATTTTTGTGTTCAGGATAAAAGTTCTTCTATATACCACTTTTGCTCAAGATATCTTAACTTCAATGGCTGCTTCTAATACTTAACAAATGTACTCAATGCAAATAGCAAATAGTGTGGGTTGCCCTACACGTGCCCTACTACTAGTTGTTGAAGAATATGATCACTGGAAAGTCAGAATGGAAAGATTTTTACTTAGAAAAGAGAAAGGTGAATCTATCTAGAGATCAGTTAAAGAAGGTCCTCATGTTCCAGTTCGAACCATTGTTAGATATGCTGCTACAACTCTCATGGGACAGGATGAACAACGTCAAGCACCTCTCACTACTGATGATCTTGAAAACTTACATGTTGATCAAGTTGCCTTTTCAGAAATGGTGTTTGGTGTTCCACCTTCTCTCTTTGAGTACATCAAACTGTGCAAGTCCGCAAAAGAGATTTAGGACACACTTCAAGACTTATTTGAAGGGTCAGAGAACATGAAGGATAAGCGTTTGACTTCGGTTGTCAATGAGTTTGACACCTTCACTACAACATCTGGTGAATCTGTTGCCTCAGCTTCAAATAGATACCGAATCATTGTGAACAACATCACAGCTCATGGGATAGTCAGAAATCCACTTGAGTACAATCTCAAGTTCATCAACAGTCTTGGAAAAGGATGGGGAAACGTGAAATGATGTCTTCAAAGCAATGGATCTCTGAAAAAGCTCAAGCTCTATCAACGTTTTGATGAGCTTCAAGGTTATGAGTCAAATGTTGCTCAAACTCTACGCGAACTCACTGGAGGTCCTTCGGCCTTAGTCAGTTCCTATGATCCACAAACCTCAAACCCAATCGTTTCGGACCCACTCACCGCTGTCGTTCCATACATTCCTCTTGTTCAACCTTTACCTCCAACCGTTCCGGTTCTCACAAATTCTAACTATCAGCCTATGGAAACTTTGAACCCTGATGAAATGGACTCTGAACTACGTTTTCAACAAGAGTTTTCTTTACTCTCCATGAAGTACAACCGTCCCTTCAACAAGCCTCGCAACAATCGATTCTAAAATTCTCACCAAAACAACTGTTTTCAAGCTCCTCACCAAAATAGTCATCAACCATTAAACAAACCTTCCGAAAACCCACCAGCCTACAAGCTCAATCTTCCTACTCCGAATCACACCTCGGAACCTCCACAGCTTCCGAAGTCTGAAAAACCAAAGGTTGTGTGTCACAAATGTGGACATGCAAATCACTTTGCTAAATATTGCTTGGCTGAAGTCCCACAAAAACCGAAGATCAAGGACTCTGCTTACTATGCACGTCGAGCTCAAGAATTGGCTGAAAGTGAAAAGGCTTTTGTTACAAATGTATCAAGGGATGTGGAAGGGTATTGGTCGTCTGGAGATGATGATGACGTAACCACTGGTAGAAACAAGAAATTGAATATGACGAAGGCCACTAGTCTTCTGTTTCGGAAAAAGATGATGAGGATGCTGAACCAAACTACTGCTACATGGCTACCAATGATCCACCCGGCCGAAGCATCGTTTAACAGGTAAAATCTATGATTACTAATAATAACTGTGATTTGTCTCTTTGTGAACCATATCTAACCCAGATCCAATCAGATATGAACATCATTTACAAAGCCTATGAGTCAGCCATACAAGCCAGTGAGAAGAAGGACAGTGAATTGAGTCGTCTTAGGTTACGTTTCAAGGATAAGAAGTTAAAAATAGAGTCTTTAGAACATGAACTTGTAATGTCAAAAGATGAATGTATCATTCTTAAAGACAAATGTGAAATCACTTGTTCTGAAAGAAATGTGTTAATTTCTGATAACAAACATCTTAATGCTATGATTGATGTCATGCACCATGTCATATGCATTCTTGAAGCAAATGAATGGATGACTCGCAATTTTCGTCATCCTTGGTCAAAAGCTCCTGGTCTCGGAAGCGAGTTTCCGAAACTACCATGGCCTTCTATTTGTTTCCTAAGGAATCTCGGCACAAATCTTCCAAACCATCCGTTGCTCAAAAGTCACTGCCAAAGCCTAAGACTCGTGCCTTTGTCCCAAAACCTAACTCGGAGCCTAAATACTTCACCACTCACTAATTTTGCAGGCACTCTGTGCTACGGAGCAAGATACAATATGGTATATTGATAGTGCTTGCTCCATGCACATGACGGGGCAGAAGGACTTTCTGCGAGATCTCAAACTTGCAACAAATGTTGGCTATGTGACGTATGGCAACAATTCCAATTCTTAGATCTGAGGTTATGGCATCCTCACCAATGGCAATTCTCCATTTCAAACGTGGCATATGTAGCTGACTTGAAGCATAATTTAATAAGTGTGGCTCAACTCACTGATGCAAATCGTCGAGTTGAATTCTGCAAGAAACATAGCTACGTCATGTCCGAAGATCGAAAGGAATGCTTGATGAAGTCAAATTGTAACAAGAACATGTATCCTCTTGATATCAACATGATCATTGGCAATCCCCAACTATGCTTACTCTCAAAAGTTGTTCCTGACGTCAGTTGGTTATGGCATAGGAGGCTTGCTCACTTGAATTTTAGATATATGAATGATCTTGTTTCGGGTGAAATGGTTAGAGGTTTTCCACTCCTCAAGTTTGAAAATAATCATTTATGTGTTGCATGTGAATGTGGAAAGCAGTAAAAGAAGGTTCATCCCGTCATCATTGAGAAATCAATCTCGGAACCATTAGAACCTCTACACATTGATATGTGTGGAACTTCAACGGTAGAGAGTTTGCATCACAAAAAGTACATTCTTGCGATTGTGGATGACTTTACTAGGTTCACTTGGGTCTTCTTCCTAAGGCTGAAATTAGAAACAGCCTCCGAGCTCATCAACTTTATCAAAGGAAATGAAGTTCTTATCAATGTCCCTGTACGGAGAATCCGAAGTGACAATGGTTCGGAATTCACCAACTCCACCATTGAAAACATCCTTACCGAAAAGGGCATCGACCATAACTTTTCTGCTCCATACACTCCTCAACAAAATGGTGTAGTTGAACGAAGAAACAAAACACTTGCTGAAGCTGCTCAATCCATGCTCAACTTTGCAAATCTTCCACTATATCTTTGGGTTGAAGCTGTTTCTACTGCATGCTTTACTCACAATAGAAGTATCGTCAATTTACACCTCAACAAAACACCGTATGAAGCCATGAACGGTCGGAAGACAACTATCTCATTTTTTCATGTTTTCGGATGCAGATGCTTCATCAAGAACAACCGTGATTAGCTTACCAAGTTCCAACCTAAAGCTGATGAAGCCATCTTCCTTGGATACTCTGCTAAATCAAAGGCTTATCAAGTTCTTAATCGGAGAAATCGTGTTCTGGAAGAAAGTTTTGACATTACCTTTGATGATAATTTCGTTCGGAATTCTGGCCCAACCCACATTACAACTCACATCATGGAGTCCGATGCTCCAGTGCCAGGATGTCCGAACCAACAAACCATCTTTGAAGTTGAGTTTGAGACCCTATTCGGACCCTCAGAAACGGCTCTTGATTCGGAATCTTGAACAAGACCAACCATGTCCAAAGCTCCGGTCTCCTAAAATGTCTCATGTCCAACTCCTAGTCTTCCTCCATTTGATTCCGAACCGTTTCAACCTTCTCAGGTTGAGGGGGAGAATGGTCACTCTTCCCTTGAATCAAATGTGGATGGATTTCACGATGCAGCTGCTGAATTTGATTCCAATCCTATCACCATCGATGATGATGCAAATTTCTTTGAATTCCCACCTGAAGATGACGTCAATCTATCCAGTTCAGAAGTTCGGGGGGAGCATCATCCACACATTCAAACTATTCAGGGGGAGCAACACAACCCCATTGTTGATATAGGATAATCTGCTGCACAAGAACTTCCAAGGTTACATGTTTGGACCAAGGATCATCTTCCGAACCAAGTTATTGGAAACCCAAACGCTGGTGTACAAACCCGCTTTGCCACAAGTGTTCAAAATGAATGTCACTTCTCGGCATTTATCTCAATGGTTGAACCCAAATCCATCAAAGAAGCACTTGAACATGCTGATTGGATTACAGCCATGCAAGAAGAACTGGCAGAATTTGATAGAAATGAAGTTTGGTCTCTCGTCCCCCCCCCCTTCAGAATCATCCCATTGTTGGTACTAGATGGGTGTTTCGGAACAAATTAGATGATGCAGGAGTTATCATTCGAAACAAAGCAAGATTGGTGGCTAAAGGATTTACACATATTGAAGGGCTTGACTATGATGAGACCTTTGCTCTTGTTGCACGTCTTGAAGCTATCAGAATCTTTCTTGCTTATACTGCTCATAAAGGCTTCAAGGTTTACCAGATGGATGTCAAAAGTGCTTTTCTAAATGGTGAACTTGACACGGAAGTATATCTTCAACAGCCTCCTAGTTTTGTCAATCTATCATATCCGAACTATTGCTACAATTTCCGGAAAGCTGTTTATAGCCTTAAGCAAGCTCCTCGCGCATGGTACAAGACCGTCACTGATTTTCTCAAGCGTCCAGGCTTTCAAATAGGAATTCTAGATCCTACTACGTTCCAAAGGTCAAATGGAAAGCATCTCATGCTGGTCCAATTTTATGTTGACGACATCATTTTCGGATCCACCGATTCTTCAATGGTTGCTGACTTTGCTAAGCTAATGGTCAGTAGATTTCAAATTAGTATGAATCGGGAATAAAGCTTCTTTTTTGGCCTCCAAGTCAAACATACCAACAGAAGAATTTTCATTCACCAAGAGAAGTATATTTCGGAACTCCTAAAAAAGTACTCAACGGACACCTGTGCCTCGGCCAAGGTACCAATGGGTTTCGGACACAAGATCGTTTCGGACCCTTCAGGTGTAGCAGATGATGAAAAGAAGTACAAAGGAATGATTGGATCCCTACTCTATCTCATAGCAACTCGTCCGGCCATCATGTTTTCAAAATGTTTGTGTGCCAGATTTCAAGTCAATCCAAAGATGCCTCAACTTTTGGCTGTTAAGCAAATATTTCGATACCTCAAAGGTACGAAGAATCTCGGAATCTGGTACCCAGCAAATCAGAGCTTCCTACTTCAAGCATATTCAGATTCAAACTATGGTGGTCTACAATTGGATAGAAAAAGCACATCCGGTGGCTGTCAATTTTTAGGTGGTCGATTGGTTAGTTGGTCATCCAAGAAGAAGAATTGCATTGCACTCTCTACAACTGAAGCAGAATACATTGTTGCTGTCAGCTGTACCTCTCAATTTCTCTGGATGAAATCTCAACTCTTGGATTATGGTTACCGTTTTCAACGCATTCCGATCTATTGTGATTCTCAAAGTGTCATTGAGATTTCGCACAATCCAATTCCGCACTCCATGACGAAGCACATTGACATACGGTACCATTACATTAAAGATCATGTCTTAAATGGCAACATTGAACACATTTTTGTTCCATCTGATGATGAAATTGCTGATGTCTTTACTAAGGCATTAAACGAAGCCAAGTTCAATGGTTTTCTGAACAAAATGGGTATGATGATGCCTGATCCTCAATTCTTTCAAGAGACTTGCACTCTCTGATGGAAACGTCAGAAAGAATATTGGTTCTGAATTCAAAATTATTTTTCATCTCGAAACTATTATCTCTCGGAATACATAGGATCATTTTACTTGTCTTTCTCTATAACCACCACTTGATTTTTAAGTTGTACAGTTCATCTTATCATATGATGTCCATAGTCCACACAGTTACATTGGTACACATATCACATCGGAACATACTTCATAAGGTATTGTATTCTAAACTTGGAAATTCTATCAAAATGCACTCCGGAACGTTTCAATGATCATCCTGGAACTTCAACTCTGTTTTTCAAAACTCTGTTCCGGAATCTCAAAACCTTGCTCCCGAATTTCTAAAATTTTTGCTTCGGAATTTCTTTATAACTTTTGTCTCCAGAATTTTCAAAATCACTCCGGACCATTTTAAGCTCATTTACTTCATTCTGAAACAAATCACAAACTTTCATCCCGGACTTCTCTTTTTATGCAAATCATTTTCAAAACTTCTGAAACACCATTGTTCCAGAATCAAACTTTGTGAAGTCCAAAGGTTTATAAGGTGAAACATTTTCCAACGGTTACTTTTTTCGATACCTATCATGTATCCTCGAAATCCACACCACGTTTTCCGTCTCCAAAAAGCAAACATCCCATCACTCAAACGACGGTTTCTAATTCTTGCATAGAGCCAATAAGAACTTTTGCCATCACAGGTCAAATCACCCCAAAAATAGTAAAACATTAAATGTGACCCGTTTCCAATTCCGGATTTCATCATTACCCTTCTTAACCCGACCCGTTTCTATCACCTATATATACTCTCTTAAATCCCCATTCCATTCTTTACACGCACAAAACCCTCAACTCATCTTCCTCATATATTCAAACTGTTCTTCAAGCTCTCAACCTGTTCATCAATGGCGTCTTCTTCTTCTCCCACAAAAGTCGATCAAGCTGCTCCCAAAATCATGAAAGCTATTGCCAAGAAGAAATCTTCAAAGGGATCTTCGTCATCACAGTCGTCTAAACCTTTCCTTAGGAATATGACGCAGCTCTTCTCGCTAAATCCTATGGATTTTGATGAACCCATTCGATTAATAATCGAGTTCATTGCCAATCATCCCATCTCCATTCCTCTCACTAAAATCCCAGAACCTCCACTCTCACTCTCTCTTCTTCTCACAGCCTTTGAAAGGGTTCGAATCTTCAATGATGTTCTGGAAACCAAAATCACCGGTGATCGCATCGTTCCAATCCACAAGTCTATATTCCTAGATGCGATCGGAGTTAAGTAAAATCCCAAGGGAATCATAGTTCAAGAACCAACTGTCGAGGAATTTCAACAGTTCTTGAACCATATTGGCTACGATCAAGAGTACAAGGCGAAATATTTCAAGAAATCAGTCGTGTCTGGTCTTTGGACCGTTATGATGCACTTCATCATATGTGGGTTGTCCGGAAAGCACGGAGGTACGGACACCCTTAACAAAGATTGGTTATACGTCGTTTACAGAATCTTCTCCGGAAAAGAAAACGTTGTGGATCTTCCTGAAGTTCTGTGGCAAGACTTCCGAAAATTCGCCATCAAAAGGAAGCCTAATGAAATCTCAAGCCCTAGGTTTTGGACACTGATGATCCAACAAATCAACAAAGAGAGGTCCGAACCAATTCCGGTGGCAACCATTCCGAAAGATGTATATGTTGATTTCAAAACTATTAAACATTATCGCATTCCGAACCAATCTTCCTTTAGACCAATTCGACGTTTGCCTAAACATATGTTGGCCATTATTCCTTTCGGATCCATTAATTTGAAACACCACTTGGAGACTTCGGTTGTGTATGACCCAACACAAGCTGCCCCCGTCTCCATTGAGCCCACTCCGGAAGTAGCCAAACCTACTTCGTCCGAAGGCAAGAAAAAGAAGTCCGCCAAAAGGAAGACTTCTCCCACAAAACCAAAGGCCAAAAAGAGATCAAAAGTCGACTCCTCTTCTCAACAGGAAGGAGTCAAGGACATTCAGGTTGACTCTGGTCATCGGTCTACCCCACCTGCCCACTCATCTGAGGTACCCCTCGATGTTTCAAAAACGCAAGCACACACTCATGGGGAGTCTGCTCATAATCCACCCTCACCTTTCCAAAAAGGTGATGTCGGTGTTGAAAAAAGTTCCTTGCACCCCCCTAGAACAAACCCACATGTCTCTTTTGATATCCCAATTTCTTCCACACACGCACGGTCCGGAACCCCTATTCCAGACCCCAAGCATTCTGAAGCGGGAGTTGTCCCTCCTGCTTCCGATGCCTCAACTGGTCTGACACCTGGAAGGAGTATAGGACGACCAGGCATTTACGACCCACTATGGGAAGATTTTGTTGACAGTGCCAAGTCTCGACATTCGGAACTCACAAGATCCCAGGTGGAAGCAACCCTCATCTCCATGAGGAATACGGAAATTCAAAGCAACATGCCTTTCATTGTCCCTACAGATGAAGTTACTGACTTGGAATTTGCTTCCGGAGAAACTCCCACAAATCCACTTCATATTGCAATGCATTCTGATCCCAATGAAGAGTTGTCTGATGAAGTAATGTTTGCTGATGAAGGAGCCTCAATTGCTCCTCCCAAGATGTTTTCCTCATTTCCATTTCCTTCGAAGCCTTCCTCATCTAGGCCAGATTTAGATTTTGGACTATCCTCCTCCTCTTCGGAACCTGCTAATGATCAAACAAATCTGGAGGATCATGTACAAACCACTCTTGAGGGTGAAACTGAGTCCACCCCCAAGAACATCAACATTGTTCCCTCTCTTCCTAACTCTCCTCAACGGGAACCTAATCCAGAAGATGACAAGAACAAGTCAAGGAATTCCACTTCAGACACCGAATCTTCTGCAGGAGACCACGTGGATCCATTTACCCTCCATGAAATCCGAGACTCTGTTTCTGAGACCATGAAGAAGTTAAACACAATCGAAACTTCAGTGGACGGACTCAACACCAGGCTTGACGTCAAGATTTCCGGATTGGACTCCAAACTAAATGCAATCCTGAATTCCTTGTCCACAATCAACACATCCGGACCCACTATTGCGGAACGCGAAGCCCAGTTGGATCAACTCATTTCCTTACGACTCAAGCCCACCATTGAGGAAGTTGAGAAGAAATATGATGAAAGTGTCGATCATTACCTTGACACTATCACCAATATGTTGAAGGTCCATGATGATATGTTGAATGCTTCCAACGAACTCATTAAGCAAACTAATATTCGTCATGAGAAGCAGATCCAGCGCTTGGAAAAGGAGATGGATAGGATGAGATGGATCTCATCATGCAACAGGTCCTAATAAAGCTTCTGAGAGCATGTTGGAACATTGTGGATATTTTGAACAACAAGTTCGATGAGATGCTCTTTATTCTCTCTCAACTGTTCAATCATCTCCAAGCTCAAGCTCCCACTGTTGAAGCCTACGATGCTCTCACTCTTCAGCTCAACACCAGCTTTCAAAAGGTGTTTGATAAATTTTCTGAGATGAAGGAGTCTCTTGTACTTGATCCGGTTGTCATGCCCACCGTTGCAAAAGGGGGAGAAGGCCCAAGTCAACCCTGGAAATCTGCCTCGGAATATCAGCTCCGAGATGAAAATGAAAATTGTTATGACAGTATTCAAGTTCTTTCAGGTATCCTAGGTGTTGATGATGATGATGACATCGAATATGAAGATGTGTTTGTAACAAATGGAGTGTTAGGACTGGAAGCTCCAAGGAAGTTCCCTGCCAAGATCCTTACGGAGGAAGAACAACGAATATGGTCAGAAGTATCATGGCTATCCACTGTGGCCGAAGTTCTAAACAAAATCATTGAAATGGCTAAGGCCAAAATAGAAATGACTGATGATTCCTTCCGAGCCACTACCTCGATGTTGCCTCCTATTCCGGCTCCAAAAATTGCTCTTATCGATGAAGGCTCTCCACTCCGGAAGCCAGATGACATTCCGGAAGAGCTCCTGCCTTCCTCTCCTTCAAAGCTCATAATCGATGAAAATATGCAACACATCATCTCCACTCTTCAAATGAAAAAAGATAAAGGAAAGAATCCCATTTCAGACCTCCCATTCAGTGCTCCTCACATGACTAAAAGGAGTGTCCAGTGTCAATAAGAGATCCTTCAAGCCCTTGAAGAAAGCATCCGGATTCAATCTTTTAAGGATGACAATCCGCATCCGAAGCTAGGGATATCTCCACTCTACAGAGATGGGATCCAAAAGGATGTTGACATAGTGCCCTTCATATACTATGACATCCCCAACAATGATTCGGAACAACTTGATCTTCCTCTCTCTCCCCTCAGCAAGTTCTACATCAAATTTTCTCCTCTCCATCCGGAGGATGATCCTCAAATGATCATTCGGACTGAACGTGAAAGACTGAAGACCTTTTATGACAAGAACGCAATTCCTCTCAAATAAGTATGGTCTCGGAAAAGGATCACTAAGATTTCCGGATTCGGAAGGAAAATTTTGACAAAGTTTGAACTCAACGGCATTCTATTACGGTATCACATCTTCCAGAACAAACCAACCTGCAAAACCATTACTGATGTTGATTTCCCTGCTCTTAATCTGAATGATATCTTGACTATCGTTGCTCACTGTCGAAGCATCCAGTCAGATGACCTCAATATGGGAGCTTATCATTCTACCTTAATTTTTCTTAAGGATTACGTTGTTGAGTTCTGTCGATGTGATTATGAACTGGCCCACCAGTTCGGAACAAATAAATTTTTGGCCAAAATCAAATTCAAACTTCCTGAAGCTGAAATCCTTGTGGAAGGACCCATTAATGAACCGGTGTTAGGCTTTGTCTACCTTCAAAGAAAAAAATCAGAAGGACTTCTTCCGAGTTCAAGACAAGCACTTGGTTCCCACCAAGGCTCTTCAGAAGTTCATCAGTCGAGCATCCAACTCCGATGCTCCAAAGCATGTGAAGGCTAAGTTTGTAAGCCGGCTTCAATGGTACATTGCAGTTAAAGATTTGTTGTACACGACATATGTTTTCATCAAGGAAGATTCAAGCTAGACTTACCAGATTGCTAAGTTCACTTAGGGGGAGATTGTTGGAACCTGAAAGCGAACCTCTAGTAATATCTATCCTTGTATGTTCTGTGGTAAGCCTGTTCCGAAGTCATATGTGTTCCGAAGTCAGAAGAGTTTCCAGAGTCATTCAGTGTTATGGAATGAAGATGGTGTCCGGAACAAAGTCTATGTTTAGAAGTTGTTATTTTTGAACTAGTGTTATCCGAATGTACTTTTGTTCGTCTGTCATTTAGCTTGATTTAACATATCATAGGACTTAGTCTCTTTTGTCAAACCTAGATAATTAGAGTGTCGGAAACAACTCTATTATCCGGTCCTATGTTTGTATTTGGTCAGTACGATGTAATATGTCCTCCTATTTAAAGGAGTTTTCTATCTTATATCAAGTGACGAATTGTTCAAACAAATATAGCAATATTCTAGTTTACTTCACCTTTCAAGTTATTCTCTCAAACATTCTTCTTGTTCCTCATTTATTATCTTTACTTTGATCATTATCTTCATTCTTCATTAATATCTTGAATACTTTGTTGAATGCATTAACTCAGACTTGACTGGTCTTGCCAGACTTGAATGGAACATTCCATAGTTAGCAGACATTGATCTTAAGCATTAATTCAAGGTTTGAGTTTTCAAACCTTATCCCTGCGCATCAAATTTTTTTGTTCTCACAATGCATTTCTTGACATTGAGGTTTTGAAGCCAGCCATGTGGTTTGTGAATGGATTTGACCACTTGAACCCACATTTTATCCTTATGCTCATAAAACATGCACCTCTATTTAAACATATTGAAAGTGAATACACGGTTGACTTTAAGGCCACTTTTTTTCTTGCTAACCATTAATTTATTCCAATGCACCTGATGTAACTCTCATTGACCTAAATCCATGAAAACACCATAATTTATAAACTTTGTAAAATATTTTATCCTCTTCTTCCCTTCCAAAAAAAACTTTGTAAAATATTTCAATTACGCCTTATTCCCGAGTTTTGTTTAAAGATGGATATGGAAGGATACGGAGGGAGAGTGAGGGTGTCAAAGGAAAATCGTGTTCCCGAGATTCATTAATGGAGGGAAAGTGAGGGGAGGGAAATGATTTTTGGAGCCATATTTTCCTTCCAAATTTTCCTCCCAAATTGGGCGGATTTGGGAAGAAAGTGAGAGGAAGGGAAATTTTAAGTTTTATTTTCTTTTTCCTCCTTACTCGGGAACACAAAAATTTAAATTTTTTCTTTCATTTCCTTCGAACTCGGGAACACGGAATAATGAATATTTTCCTTCCCATCCCTTTCTTTCTATCAAAATTTTCCTTCCCTTTCCTTTATTGAATTTACAAAAAAAATAATAATAAATAAATAAATAAATCAGGAAGGCGTTAATGTTAGGATAAATGTACAAATGTCCTAAATTTGTTAGGTTTCCAGAAAAAACTAATATTTATTTTTTTCAAGACATTTCAAATTTGTTAAGTCTTCATCTTTAAAGTTTACATAAGGTAAATTATTTTAAGATGGGTTCATCTATCCATACCTATTTTTATATACATACCCCTTATTCATTATCCTAATAATCAACTCTCATAATTACATAATAATATTTATTTTTTTACTTTTAGTTATTAGTCAGTTGTTAAGTAATTATAAATATTCTTTTATAATATATAAATTATTAATATTTTTAAATCTATTAAAAAATATATTATTTTATATTATTAAAAAAGATTTGAAATGTTTTCTTAAATAAATTAGTATAATTTATTAAAAGACAAGTTGGTTTAAAAAAAAAACTTTGAATATTTTATTAAAAAATTACAAAAATGTTATAAAAACTAATTTTTTTATTTTTATAAATGTATTTTATTAAAAAGTTTTATACATAAATTGTAAGAGGTAAAAATTAGAAGGTGTAAAATGTAAATATTTACAACTTAGAGGTTGTAACTGTCAAATTTGGGGATAGAAAAACTTTCTTATCTCCTAAACTGTGACATCCCCATTTTCACAGCCAGAAAAGACCGATTTTGTTTATGCTTTATAAAAATCAGAGTACCTCTTTTAATAAAAATGTTGTGGAATTTGTTCCCAGTAAAACATGATAAATATGTTATAAAGGCATTTCCGAAGAAAATTATTTTTATTCATTTTAAAACGTTTGGGATGTCAATGTCAATATAGAAACATAAGCATAAACAGAACTTACATTCAATTACACTAGTGATCTACACCTCTTTAATCTCTCAGAGTAATGTAACTTCGTAGCGGCACCTGTGATTCAAATAAACTGAGTGGGTCAGGTTGGAAAACCTGGTGAGTACATAGGGTTTTCAACCCACAATAATATAATTATTATGTTTAATCATCAAACAATTAACCCAGTTATCCATCACTCTTAAGGATTTACTCTAAGAATTAGCTATTCCTCGTTCATTCTTTCCTAAGGATTATCCTAAGGAATAGGCACGAAATCCATCGTTGCCAGGGTCTACTCAACATGCATTAAATCCATAGTTGCCAGGGTTTGCTCATCAGGCACTAAACCCATAGCTGCCAGGGTTATCTCGTTTATCGACAGTATCGTTTCCGAGAATCCACTCGCAATACATGTCAATGGGTTTTTATCTCGTTTATCGACAATATCGTTTCGTGAATCCACTCGCAGTACATGTCAATGGTTTTTTAGAGTACAGCTGATGAATACACAGTTCAAATAACACCTACAGGTTGCGAGCCTGCTAGTGTTCCACGGGACTGTCTAGATTAGTTCGTGGTTGTCATCCATACTCTGCTACATGACGGGGCCAACACTTGGGTAAAAGACTCCTCTCATGGTTCACCTCTCACCCTTATCTCATGTTCTATATCACCTCTCATCATTTTATTTTTGTCACACAGCAAATATTTCATCTACCCATGTTCAACCCAACATATTTTGTAGATATATGTCCCACCCCCAAACCAGAACGGCGGAAACGTTCGGGGGCGGAGGACTTAAGGTAAGTATCACAACACATGCAATATAGTAATCAAAGTACAAACAACCATTGTATTAATAAGTATAAGTTTTACACAAGTGTTTAAACATTACATATTCAAACACTAAAGTAGGTACAACAGAAGACAAGAGTCGCGGTACGGTACTAGGTAGTCTTCTCAAAAGCTTCGGGAGTGTACCTGTCTACTGGATTCCTGATAATACAAGTTATTTGAAAAGAGTAGATCAGCATTTAAGCTGGTGAGTTCATAAGTATTTTAGTTCTGTTAAGTATACCCTAAGTTCTTTGAATAAGTTCACTGGTTTCTCCAGGAAATCCTATATTTCCTGAGGTGATTAACTGATAACCTCAATAGTTTCCCTCTGTAATTACTTAGTTTATACTGATTATATATAACCCAATATCGAATGGACAGTCAAATGGGTGTATCTGCCCTAAGCCCACAACCAAACAAGGAACAGGAAGTAAGGCGGAAGTCACACATTTCATTGTCAATCGGATATTACTTATGTACAACTCTGATGTAATAACTAAGGAATTATAGAATTAACCACTAAAGGTCTTTTATGTTATACTAGTTTACAAAGATTAAATGACTAAGTTTCATTTTATAAGTGGTTTAATTCCATAAACCGTTTCCTTCGTATAAGTGGTTTAATCCCATAAACCGTTCATTTGTAAAAGTGTTCTTAGTTATATCTGCTCTACAGTAAAAACCTTAGTATTACTTATGGAGAGTATTCTGTTATCCATAATATTGCCTTGTGGTTTTAAATGTTCAAAACTAGAAGTACAATACTTGATTTCATGATACGTAGCTCTTACTGCAAGTAAAAGCTACTGAAGGTATATTTGGTCGGGATGTAATTATCTTTTCTTACTGTTATAAGAGAAGTATATTACTTTGTAATTCACTCGTTGTTTTATCCATGTGAGTCCTATTAACCATACTAATATGACGGAAATGCCTGCAGCGACGTTCTTCAGGCGTCGGAACTGGAATGATATTTGACACCCTAGGCCTGCCGGCCAAACTGTAGCAAACAGTAGAGGTGCGGGATTGTCAGTCCCATATAGATCTATACACAAATTCATGCTCTCCCTACAAGAGATTCTGGCTAATAGTTCAGGACTTAAAAAGGGTCGTACTTAGATAAGTACACCGTGAAGGGTCTCACAAATTTATTGTTTCAACGAGATTTCCGATGTATTATTATTATTACCCGATGAATGCTAACTCTGGTACTTTGTATCGTACCCTTGGTTAATGCAAACCCGGTAAGATGTATTATTACCTCGAGTTTGCTAACTCGGGTACTCTGTATAGTACCTTTGCTAATGCAAACCCGGCAGAATGTATTATTACCTCCTGTTTGCTAACTCGGGCACTCTGTATAGTACGTTTGCTAATGCAAACCCGGCATTACCACGTGTTTGCTAACCCTGGTACTCTGTATAGTACCTTTGTTAATGCAAACTAGGTATGATGTATCTTTACTTCTTTAATATGTTGTTCGTATATTAAAGGTATTATACATATCTTGGTATAGTTGAATGAATTTTGGTAATTTCCTTGGAAAGTATACAGTTGTGAATCATACTTGTATCTTTAGTTTTGAATCATAAATTATACCTATTATAATTTATATGTTCTATCTGATTAGCATGGTTTCTCATGGATGAACACCTTTGCTCAGCCTGATACAAAGGTGATGATACCAAAAGGAGTAACCTTTTGTACTCATATATGTATAATATATATAATTAAGAAGGAAACGACCTTCGGACAAACAATACAACCCTAATTCCACATCCAAACAAGGAAAAATATGTAGGATAATTCATTAGTCCTAAGCCCTTCAAATCTTATTTATATATTTATACATATATAAACATGATTTTGGCATTTATACTTTGAAATAGCTTATAAAACATTTTTCAAATAATTTTAACGGAGTTTTTACATGACTTTAAAGATTTAACATGGCTTCACGTTATTTTGAAAGTATTTGATAATTCTTAAAAGCATACGAAAACATTTGTGTGATTATTATCACATACAGTTATTAACACAATTTAATATTGTGTTAAACTTGTATTCCCCCCTAAAAAGCATTTAAAAAACATTGAAAAGGTAAATTATATGGGTATGAACTCACTTTGATAAGCGGTGATTCGGGCAGCGTTTCGTTTCCCGTAAAGAGTTTATTTAACGAGAAACCGGCTCAAACCGGGCAGAGTTTCGACAGGAGAGAGGATGACTTCTCGAGAATTCCGGGGTTCCGGGGCTTGCTTCGGGCTTTAGACACGATACTGGGACCTTGGGGGGTCGTGAGAAAGTCGAGGGGGCGAAATGGTGCAAAATGGGGAATTTACGGGTGAAAAATCCTCTCTAGCCGAGAAGTCTCGCACCCTTTATATAGGGGTGCGAGGGTGCGGTCCGAAGTGTGACTCAGCAGACAGGTGGCGAGGCGAGGGGTGAGTCAGCAGGACACGCGGCAGCTCCTGCGAAGGCAGCTCGGATTCGGACCATGTGTGAGGCACGTGTTTCGGACAGGTGTAGGCTTCTAAGTGGACCGAAGTTCGGTCCAATGGGGAAGGAAGGTGATGACTTCGGACCAATCAGGAGAGGACACGCGAGGCTGCGGTCCAATCAGAAGGTCACACGTGGAGGTTCGCACGTGATGATGACGTGTCCGAAGAGTGACATGCGAAATTTCTCGGTTATCCACAATTTCTCAATTTTTGTGCCAAAAACTTGCGAAATTCATAACTTTCGCATACGAGCTCCGTTTTTGGCGTTATTTATATGCACACGTAGGTAAAATCATACTCTACGACTTTTGTTTAGACTTCATCGGCTGATTTTGACTTTATTTTTAATATTATTATTTTAAACAGATCGGGACGGGAATCCGTTAAAAATTCATAACTTCTTCATCCGACGTCCGTTTTCGTCTGTCTTTTTACCGTTGTGCTACTTTTGACGAGACCTTCGATTCTCGTTTAAGTTACGTCGGCTAAATATCGATCGATTTATATTTCGAATTTTTAGTTGTCTACTGCTAAACCGAAACTTCGAAAAATCATAACTTTCTCATACGAAGTCAGATTTTTACGTTCTTTTTATGAACGTTCTCGGTTTAACATATTCTACAAGTTTTATTTAGATTGTTAAGGCTAAAAAGCCTTTTATCGAAAATTCACTTTTTACACTAAACAGTGTTTTGCCGGTTTTACCGCGGATTTTCGATTGGTCATAACTTCTTCGTTATAACTCGGATTTCAGTGTTCTTTATGTTTTTGGAAACCTTGTTACAAACTCTACCACTTGGTTCATCCCAATTACGATTATTGATCAATTTATTTTTTACCAAACTTTGACTGGTGTCACAATATAAAATACATATACAGTTTAAATCATTTAATACATGTATAGAAATCTTTCACCCAGCATAGACGACAAGTATACAGACAATATGCACACATAGCATGTAATTTATATTAAATACTTCATATCTATGTGTAAGATGAAAGTAACTATGCACTCACCTAATAAGGTGGTGACTCGGTACTCGGACAGCACGTCGTTACTCTTAAAACAATTTTCCCTTGACGAAACCTAATATCATTACCACTAGAGTTTAGTCTAACATTTGACGAGACTAATTAATAGTCTAACTATTATTATTATTATATAAGCGCGAAACAATATTTCGCAACCACTATGTACAGACAGGAGCCAGACATGAAACACCGGAGGGCAGGATCATTTCGGCATATAGCACTTCTGAATCCAGCAACCCAAGCGGCCCTTCAAACCAGATTCCCCGTACCGCGAGTGGTTAAAAAGATATTATAACGACACTTATATAACTCATAATAATAGCCCAAATAATTATCATAAGGTCCTAATAATATTACTATAATTAAATAAAAGCTATATTAAAAATAGCATAGGCGTAGCTCACTTACAGCGGGTTTTTATTAAAAATCGGGCTTCGCTGGAGCAGCGTTTCCGAGCCGAAAGCTTTTCTTCTCGGAGTCGTCAGGCACTCCGGGGCTTCCTTCTCGTCCTAGGGAGGTTCCCTAGACTTGGGAGGGGTTTAGGGAGGCTAAAGAGAAGTTAGAGAGAGAAAGAAAGGCTTATGGTGTGAAGAAAATATGAAGGATTCATCCTTTATTTATAGGAGTTTTATAGTAAAGTAGCCCCTATGTTTCGTCTGTATCTTCTGAGTACGAGCTCCGTTTTCTATATTCTTTATATCCACGCGTTGGTATTTACGAGTAATACAACTTTAATTTAGACCTTGTCGGCTAATTCTCCTTCTATCTCAGATTTACAAAAACTGTATCGTATTTATCGCGCTCGAAGAGTAGCGACTAAGCTTCGTCCATATCTTTCACATACGAGCTCCGTTTCCGACATTATTTATATCCATGCGTTGGTATTTACGAGTACTACAACTTTCATTTAGACCACGTTGGCTAATTCTCATTCTATCTCGGATTTACAAAACTGTATCGAATTCGCCGCGCTCGAAAAGTAGAGACTAAGCTTCGTCCATATCTTTCGTATAGGAACTCCGTTTTTGACGTTATTTATAAACACGCATAAGTAAAAACAAGATCTACAACTTTCCTTTTGACTCCGTCGGCTAATTCTCGACCGATCTTAAATTTAACAGTATGAGGAGATTATACTGTTAAATGAGCGCGTAAAATTCGTAACTTCTACATATGGACTCCGTTTTCGTCTGTCTTTTTGTCGTTGAGTTCCTATTAATGAGATATTAAATTCTCATTTAGGTCACGTTGGCCAAAAACCGCTCGATCTAAAATTCGAGTTTCGGGTCGTTCACTACTATGCCAAATCTTAGAAAAATCATAACTTCCTCATACGAAGTCAGATTTGGGCGTTCTTTTTATGTACACTCTCGTTTTAACGTATACTATGACTTTTGTTTAGATTTCTAAGGCTAAAAAGTCTTCTATCGTAAATTCACTATTTACGTCGCGTTGTGTCGTGCCGGTTTTGCCGAAAAACTTCGACGAGTCATAACTTCTTCGTTATAACTCGGATTTCGGCGTTCTTTATATGTACGGGACCCTTGTAACATAACTACCACTTGGAAAAGATTAATCCTTCTAAATAATCTTCCATCAAAAACTCATTTTTGATGTTTATTGTCTCTAAATTGACTACCCCGGATCTGCGGACGTTACAATTATCTCCCCCTTAGGATGATTACGTCCCGGAATCATCAACAAAACAGGACTTGTACAATGACTCCATACGTTATCTCTTCATCCTAGGTAATAATCATAACTTCTATGTTCCTTCGAATGAATATCTATCTCTGGGACTTCTTACTACATACGGTGCTTGATCTTTCACCCGCTCTTCATACTATGTTGTAACCTTCGAGTTACAAACTCAATACTTATTGGAGACTCCTTCTTCTTCTTAATGAACTTAACATAAGTTCTCTAATTACTACAATGGACCGATGTGTCATCTTCTAATGACCTATCATCGTATGTTGCAACACTTAGACTCAGGTCTCTTAGAGTCTTCCAGAACAGACTATACTTTCCTTCATGTTCTAATCTCATCTTAAAAGGTAGAATTTCTAGCTACAAGCAACCGTCACGATACCTCTATTGATCGCTTTGATTAATTCTTCCGGCTTAAGTTAGGTGCTACATCGAACTTGGTTCTCGGAACCACGTAAGATACTTGTCGTAGTCGGACTCAATTTGGTATGACCACAAGGGTCGGAATAACAATCATCTTCTTAATCTTTACCGAAACAATGGTAACGACATACTTGAATAAAACAAAATCAATTACTAGCTCCTTGGTAACCTTGTGACTTTCCTTGATCCAAGTGTGAGTCCTGTGCTTCCGGTAGTATAGGCCTCTACTACCATTCACACCTACTCATACTCGTCCCAAGTATTGTCTCGCAGTTTTCCAAGTCACCATACAAGAAAATCACACAACAGCTTAACACATCAGATAGCAAAACAAAGGTTTTATATAATATTCCTTGAAAATATTACATAGGCGTTCAAGTTCACCCTAGACTATGCCTCTAATAGGCTACTCCTACGATACTATGGCTACTTCATAACTCGATCTTCGGATATCAATCCTCACTTTTCATTGCGTTGTCAGCTGCTTCGTTAGGGATGCCTCTTGGCTTTGGAGGTGCATCCGCTCTTGCTGCTTCACTTTTCTTCGGGCAATCCTTTGTTATATGCCCCTTGTCCCTGCATCCGTAACAGAACCTCTTGCTGGATGTACAGACATTGGCGTAATGTCCATTCTTCCCACACTTGAAACAAGTCACTTTTTCGTAGTACCTCCCATGGTGTTTCAGCGGTACACTTGGCATTGTAGCTCTCATCGGACATTCTTGCTTGAAGTGTCCCTCTTTACTACACTTAAAGAAAACTTCTTCCTCGGTTGGGCATTCGTGGGCATAGTAACCAGTCTTCCCGCATTTGAAGCAGGTCACTTCCTTAGGGCATCTCCCGTTGTGTTTTCTTCCATACTTGTCACACCATTTTGCTTCACCTACTCCTCCAGACTTTGAGAACATGTTGTTCTTGTCAGACCTTGAAGACCCCTCAAATTTCCTCTTCTCGCCAACATCAACCTTGTTGGCGATACTACCGTTGATCAATTCTTCGACAGACTTAGCAACCCAGATGGTCGCCTCAAGAGTAGGTGTCTGGCGTACTGGCACAGTAAGTTCGTCCTTACTTTGTTGAAGTAAACACCTTGTTTCTTCCATCTGTTGATCCAGCATTATCCGCACCATTGCCTGTACCCCTGCCATCGTGATTGGCTCAGGTGCAGCTGCTACTTCTGGTGCATTCTCAATCACTTGTGGTTCGGGCAGCGGGTTTCCTGTAACACCTGATTCCTGGTATGCCTTTTTATTCAAGTATTCTTGTGTTTTTCTCTGGGACTCGACGAGTTGGAGGCCCAACTCGTCGAATAGAGTCGGGATCCGCGGACAGTTTAAGTGACCTACTCGACGAGTCAGAGACTGACTCGGCGAGTAGGTGCTGTTTGAGTGAAACCCTAAATCTGAGGGTTCGCACCCTACTTAAACGCTTTAACTCAGCCTCCATTGTCCTTATCACTCCCAAGAAGCTGTATATCGAAACCCTTGCCGTTTTTGTGTGTTCTAAGGCCATTTTGGTGCTTTTGGGTGGTTTATGAAGCTTGGAAGGAAGGAAGTGTTGGATATAGTGTCTAAGTCCATAACTATATTTGGTATGTACTTGACTCGACCCGGCATGGTCCATTTGGGTTGCACTTCACCCGAACAATTTATGGATAATCGTTTGAGAATAGTATAAGTTATGATTTATTAATATATTATAAGTCCTAATATATTAATATAAAATCATATTATTTAATTAGTATTGATCTATAATTAATTTAGAATTAATTTAGAGATCAAAAGTATGACTAATTAAATATGGGCTCTTGTATTTATATAGTGTGGGCTAATGCTTATTTGGAATGGGCTAGGCTTGCATGGAAAGTCCATGGATACTCCATGGCGCTTTAACCCATGGATCTCATGGAAATGAAAAGACATGGGTATTAGGGTTTACATGGATGTAACCCTAATCCACCACACTATATAAAGGAGGCTTTGGTTCTTGAAATTGCACTAGTTGATGTGTGTAAACCAAGAGGGCCGATTTCAAGAAGTTTGTGACTATTCTCTCAAGTTTCCCAGTTTGTGGTGATTTGTGACTTCCATTTGAGGCATCCACATTATTGGTGCTAGGCTCTCAAACTCCAAGCAATCAACTACTACTACAAGGTAAGTAATTCTACTAGTTTTATTTGATTCAAGTATCCCATGTCATGCTAGTTAGGATAAGAACCTTGGAAAAATAATTATTTGCATGTATCTTAGTCAAACATAGATCCAAGGTTTCTAGGGTTGCATGTACACCATAGGAGTGTTAGAATGCTCAAAACCCATCAGTGGTATCAGAGCCAGGTTTGTTTATTTGATACTTGATGCAAAAAAAAAAAAAAAAAAAAAAAAAAACAACTTGTAAATCGAAGTTTTGTTCAAAAGCTCGTATCAAAATTTCAAGTTTTGTATATGTACTTACGATTCTTGAAATTTTTTATATGAACACTCATCAACATATGAGTTTAGAAGATCATAGAAATTATGTGCTAATAATTGATTAGATTAGTTCTTGATCTTTATGTGTTTTAATGGAGTCCATAACTAGTTCTTAAGTTATGGATAACCAAAAGTCACATTTATAAATAACCATTAAAAGAACACATAGGTTACAAAAAATGAAGAGTCTTCATTTTTAATAACCATTAACTCGTAAGTTATGAGAAATGAAAAGTTTTGAAAGTTTACAAAACTTGCCCTCAAGTTTTGGAACATGTAAAGTCATATTAAAAACTTTAGTTCCAACCCCTAGAATTTTATAAGTTAAAATTCAACCCTTATACTTTATAATATTATAAGTTTAATAATATTTATATATGTATAAGATCAAGTCGTCTTACCGCTAGTACGCCTCATTCACGAAGCCGGTCTATAAGGGGGGTATAAGGTTGTTGCCAATAAAATGGCAACTTAATGGGTGTCCACTCTCACCCACCGCTTCCTTGATCGGTGGAGGGTCATTAGCCGAACGGGTAGGACAAGCACTTATAAATTCTCATTAAAAGTATAATGATAATACTAAAGTAACTAAACTTTATTGAATTCCCAATCTTAGTTATTTTAGGAAAATGTGAATAAGGTGCTAATCCATGAAATTACACTTTACACTTTGTTTAAGTCATTAGTGGAGCGTGTGTGGTTAACCGGCACACTAACTTGAACTTAACAAGGTAGGTAAAGGGTGACTTAATGTTTATCATAGTATCGATGGAGCGTGTGTGGTTAACTGGCACATCGATTGAGGGGTAATACATTAAGGGTACCAAGTAATTTGCATGGTTACTTCACACCTTGTTTTGTGATCCTCGGCATCCCAGTCACAAAACTTGAAGGGCACACTCGAGATTGAAACATGCCATTGAAGAAAGTTCAATGAATCTCAAAGAATCTAGGAGTTTCTAAACCAATTAAAACCTAATTAAATATTTCGTTTTTCATGGTGGAAATTGGTGAATCGTCATTCACCTACCTTCAAATATCTTATAGCTTAGATTACGGCATCCCTCTTCTAAGTTATAAAATATTGTGTTGGGTCCTAGCCTTAATATTACATTTGGGTGTTTTGTTAAGGACTATCTCTATATCTAATCTAATCTATTCCCTCTTCTTTTTCAGATGTCTTCCAATAACAATGCTTCTGGCTCAAACCCTACTAGCTCCTTCTCTCTCATGAATCTTTGTGGGAGAGTCATCTTTGATGGGTCCAGCTTTACAGATTGGATCAGAAACATCAGGATGGTCACTCGGTATGAGAACAAAGAATATGTTCTCGACAAGGAGCTGAAGGTACCCGAGCCAACTGCTACTCCTGAAGAGCTTGCTGAATATGAGGTACGTGAAAGAGATGCTACAAAAGTGGCATGCATCATGATGGCCACCATGACAGCCGAGCTCCAAAAGTCCTATGAGGACTATTATCCTTTTGATATGCACCAGGACTTGATGGACCGCTACCATCAAAGTGCTCGTCAAGAGCGATATGAAATAATCTCCTCCATGATAACAACCCGAATGAAGGATGGTGAACCCATCACGGGCCACATGCAGAAAATACATAGGTATGTGGACCGTTTACTGAAGCTGAATGTGAACTTCCCTGAGGAGTTAGCAATAGACATCATTTTGCACTCATTGCCATCGTGTTATGATCAATTCCGCATGACATATCACATGAACAAGGAAGAAGTCACCCTCAGCAAACTTCAAGGACTCTTGAAGACCGCCGAAAGTGGTCTAAAGGGTAAGTCGGTTGTTACTACTCCTACTCCTACTCCAACTGCGGCCAATGTCTTGGCAATCGGGCATGGCAAAGGATATAAGAGAAAGAACCCTTCTAAGGGTACCAAGGGTAAGACCCTTGAAGGCTCCTCTTCAAGCAAAACCAAGAAAGGTTTTGTCACTCCTTCTGCTAACCCTAATGAGGCTGAATGCTTCTATTGCCATGAAAAGTCGCACTGGAAGCGAAACTGCCCAAAGTACCAGCAAGATTTGAAGGATGGGAAAGTAAAACCCAACCATGCAGGTACATACACTATATTGTCTAATAACTCACCTTATTCTAAGTCTTGGGTCCTTGATACAGGTTGTGGTATTCACATATGTTGTGATTTGCAGGGACTAAAAAGAAGTGAGAATGTGGAGCAGGGAAAGATAAACTTGATCATGGGAAACAGGAAAGCTTCACCTGTCACCAAGATAGGAGTTTACTCCTTAGTGCTAAATAGTGGGTTTACATTAGATTTGAATAAATGTTATTATTCGCCAGAAATGGCAAGAAATGTTATTTCCTTTCATGCATTGTATAAACAAGGTTTTACCTTTTATTTTGATAATAATAATGGTAGTATTGATGCTTTCTTTAATAATGTTCTTTATTTTAAAGCATTACCTTGTGATGGCGTGTATGAAACTGTATCTGTTGTAGATAATATAGGAAATAATGTATTGTGTATTAACTCTTCCACTAGCTTAGATAAAGCATCCTTATGGCATTGTCGTCTTGGACATGTAAGCAAGAAACACATAGGCCAACTCCAAAAGGATGGAGTCTTGGAGTCATTTGACCTAAAGTCAGATGATAGTTGTGAATCTTGTTTGCTTGGTAAAATGACAAAGTCACCTTTTACTGGCACTTGTGCTAGGGGTGAAGGTTTGTTGGACCTCATACACACGGATGTGTGTGGACCCTTCAGAACCGCCACAAGAGATGCTAATCGGTTCTATGTGACTTTTACTGATGATTTTAGTAGATATGGATATGTCTACCTAATCAAGCATAAGTCAGAAATCTTTGAGAAATTCAAAGAGTTTAAGCAAGAAGTGGAGAATCAGTTGGGCAGGAACATTAAGATGCTTCGATCCGATAGTGGTGGTGAGTATCTTAGTACTGAGTTCCTTGACTATCTTAAGGAATGTGGGATTGTCTCACAATTGACACCTCCTAGGACACCACAGTTGAATGGTGTAGCTGAGAGGCGCAATCGGACCTTGTTGGACATGGTTCATTCCATGATGATTCGAGCTTCGCTACCAATCTCATTTTGGGGGTATCCTTAGAGACTGCCGCCCATATCCTTAATCTAGTCCCTACAAAGAAGGTTGCCAAAACACCTCCCGAGGTGTGGACTGGAAAAGTTCCCAATCTAGACCACATCAAGATTTGGGGTTGCGAGGCTTTCGTGAGACGCGAGACTCACGATAAGCTTGAACTCCGAAGCGAAAGGTGTATTTTCATTGGCTACCCACAGAAATCCTTTGGTTACATCTTCTACAGACCCAGTGATAATGTGGTCTTTGTAGCAAGAAGAGGATTCTTTCGAGAGAGAGAATTCATGAGCCAAGGAGACAGTGGGAGGCAAATTGACCTTGAGGAAATTCAAGAGTCAAGTGGTGAAGGAACCTTAAACCCTAGCCCTCAACCTGAGGAGGAAACTCCTGTTGAGCCGACTGAAGAATCTATACCTCTGAGGCGTTCCACTAGAGTTAGGAATGCACCTGAGCATTATTATGGTTTTCATATTACTGCAGAAGGTGAGACACTTATCAGTGATAACACACTGGTAAATCTGGATGAGCCTAACAGCTACACGGAATCCATGGCAGGCCCTGAGGCTGCTAAAGGGAAAGAGGCTATGGATAGCGAGATACAGTCCATGTATGACAATCAAGTTTGGAACTTGGTTGACAATGTACCTGATCGTAAGATAGTTGGGTGCAAATGGATCTTCAAGAAGAAGACCGACATGGATGGTAATGTACACACTTATAAGGCACGACTGGTTGCAAAGGGTTATTCTCAAACTCCGGGAGTTGATTATGATGAGACCTTTTCACCAGTGGCCAAGATTAAGTCTATTAGGGTTCTGTTAGCCATTGCTGCATTTCATGATTATGAAATATGGCAAATGGATGTCAAAACCGCTTTCCTTAATGGAAACTTGGCTGAAGATGTTTACATGGTTCAGCCAGAGGGTTTTGTCAGTACAGAGTACCCCAGTAGAGTGTGTAAGCTCGAGAAATCCATTTATGGATTAAAACAGGCACCTCGCAGATGGAATCTTTGCTTTGATGAGAAAGTCAAAGAATTTGGCTTTTCAAGGAGTGAAGATGAATCTTGTGTCTATATCAAGGCTAGTGGGAGTATAGTCAGCTTTTTGGTACTGTATGTGGATGACATACTACTCATAGGAAATGACATCCCAACCCTGCAGGAAGTAAAGTCCTGGCTTGGGAAGTGTTTCGCTATGAAGGACCTTGGAGAAGCTGCCTATATCCTAGGGATAAGGATTTTGAGAAACAGGAGTAAAAGACTAATTGGACTTAGTCAAAGCACCTATGTGGACAAAGTGTTGAAAAGGTTCAACATGCATAACTCCAAGAAAGGAGAGTTACCCATCCAGAGTAACGCCAGATTGAGTAAGACACAAAGCCCTAGTACTGAGGCTGAGATAGCAGAAATGAGTCGAATACCTTATGCTTCAGCTGTAGGATCGATCATGTATGCTATGACGTGTACTCGACCTGATGTAGCCTTTGCTTTGAGCATGGTTAGCAGGTATCAGGGGAACCCTGGCAAGGCACACTGGACTGCGGTAAAGAATATCCTCAAGTACCTACGGAGGACTAAGGACTGGGTCCTTACCCTCGGTGGGAGTGAGGACTTGAGAGTTGTAGGGTACAGTGATGCTAGCTTTCAGACTGACAGGGATAATTTACGCTCTCAGTCGGGCTGGGTCTTTACTCTAAACGGAGGGGCAATTACTTGGAAAAGTTCCAAGCAGGAGACAGTGGCTGATTCCACTTGTGAATCAGAGTATATAGCAGCAAGCGAGGCAGCAAAGGAGGCTATATGGCTAAAGAACTTCATCGGAGACCTTGGAGTTGTACCAGCTATAAAGGAGCCAATGGAGATTTTCTGTGACAGCAATAGTGCGGTTGCCTTAGCCAAGGAACCAAGAGATCATGGGAGATCCATACACATTGACAGAAAATATCACTTCATCAGACATCGAATAGAAGAAGGAATCCTCGTGGCAAAGAGGGTATCATCGGATGAGAACCCAGCAGATCCCCTCACGAAGGGACTGACTCGGGCTAAGCATCTCCAGCATGCTCGGAGCATAGGGCTGAAGGATGATATTAGTTTTAGTAGTTAGATAATCTTGAAATTTGTAAAATGTAATTGACATTTGATGATAAATAAAAGCTGTTATTTATGAGTAAAGTGTTGCTATCTCTTGTCAATCGTTTACTATTATTTCTTTTTGCATGTTTTGACTTCCAGAATAATTATGTTATGGTTTATATCATATTATTAAAACTCTCCACAGTCAGTCATATGTTGGAAGTAGATATGAATCAAGACTGTCATGGGTTGGCTTGTAGAGGTCTAAGATGTTAGACAAAGCGGGGCTACAGCACTCATAAGTGCTCATAAGTTCTGAGTATTGGATTCAACCCACGCTCACTTGTATCACTTCATGGAATTTATCTCGAGTGATCGTGAGACGGTAATATCATATAAGTCTTCAAACCTAGAGATATGATTTGTTGCCTATGAGTTGGTTATGCATTGATTGCACGAAAACGCATTGGTAACTCGATGTTATAAACTGTGCCTTTGTGTGTAGTTCAACAAGTAGTAGAGCAAACATATGAGTCGAAGTTTATCTGTTCCTTCTAGGATTAGAAGCGATATCTGGGCCCCTCGATGATTTTGTTTTGACCTATGTACCGGGCCCGGTCAGAACTAAATTGATGTGTTCAGTTAAGTTCTTCAAACAAATCGAAAATCGGGAAACAAATGTTGGACAATAAGCAAGACCATGTTCCATGTATTTGTCCGGCTGATATCTAGAACAGAGGATTATATGATCACTTATCTAAAATGGCGCTTCATAGTTCAACAGATTTTAAAGAGCTATGATTGCTGATCGGTTCCTGAAGTCATACTTGCAACTATAGTTATTAGACTTATCCAAGTGGGAGACTGTTGGATATAGTGTCTAACTCCATAACTATATTTGGTATGTACTTGACCCAACCCGGCATGGTCCATTTGGGTTGCACTTCACCCGAACAATTTATGGATAATCGTTTGAGAATAGTATAAGTTATGATTTATTAATATATTATAAGTCCTAATATATTAATATAAAATCATATTATTTAGTTAGTATTGATCTATAATTAATTTAGAATTAATTTAGAGATCAAAAGTATGACTAATTAAATATGGGCTCTTGTATTTATATAGTGTGGGCTAATGCTTATTTGGAATGGGCTAGGCTTGCATGGAAAGTCCATGGATACTCCATGGAGCTTTAACCCATGGATCTCATGGAAATAAAAAGACATGGGTATTAGGGTTTACATGGATGTAACCCTAATCCACCACACTATATAAAGGAGGCTTTGGTTCTTGAAATTGCACTAGTTGATGTGTGTAAACCAAGAGGGCCGATTTCAAGAAGTTTGTGACTATTCTCTCAAGTTTCCCAGTTTGTGGTGATTTGTGACTTCCATTTGAGGCATCCACATTATTGGTGCTAGGCTCTCAAACTCCAAGCAATCAACTACTACTACAAGGTAAGTAATTCTACTAGTTTTATTTGATTCAAGTATCCCATGTCATGCTAGTTAGGATAAGAACCTTGGAAAAATAATTATTTGCATGTATCTTAGTCAAACATAGATCCAAGGTTTCTAGGGTTGCATGTACACCATAGGAGTGTTAGAATGCTCAAAACCCATCAGGAAGAAGCTTGGGAATTCGAGTTGGGGCTTGTAGATCCAGAGATCTCATTCCATTTTCAGTTTAATCAAGGTAAAATGCCCCTGTTTTGGTCTTCCATTTGGTTATTCATCCTTAGGGCTTAGATTTTGGGTGCATCTAGGGCTTTCCAAGCCATTTTCGGATTTGTGAAGTGTTTCATGGAGTTCTACTTTCAGATCTGAGTCATTGGAGGGGTCTCATGGCATAAAGGTGCCAACTCTATGGCCATGAGAGCTCCATGCACATTGTAAAGCAAATTTTATGGATTTTTGAGCTAAAGACCCCATGTATGTGCACCAAGTTTGGAACTTTACGTATGAAATGGACATTAGGGGACCAGATCTATGGTTTTGATGAGTTAAGACCCATTTAAATCAACTGTATAGTAATGGTCATGGATGGGCTCGACGAGTCTCTCTTGGGACTCGGCGAGTCGCGGTGTAATAACCACCAAATCCTTTCTGTGTATGGAACAGTTGTTAGGAAGGAAATGTCTCGTAGATGTTTAGTCATAAAAGGGACCTGGGAATCATGGGACTCGACGAGTGGATGAACAGACTAGGCGAGTCCAAGGCAATCTCCCAATCTTTGAAGATGGACTCGACGAGTTGTTCATACAACTCGGCGAGTCATAGACTGGACACATTTTTATGAGGGAGATGAACTGGACGAGTTCAAGGACGAACTCGGCGAGTCGGATGAAGATAGTCCCGATGTTTTGAATGAAGGAGAACCCATCGAGTTCTTGCTAGACTCGAAGAGTGAAGTCGGGGTTGGATCGGGTTAGTGGAGTATGGACTCGACGAGTTGGTAGACCAACTCGGCGAGTCAGGTCAACTGGGTGTTGACTTTGACCAATGTAGACTTTGCTTGGTTTTAGTATTGACCATGGTTAGGGTTTTTTGTTCTGTTTGATGACTTGAGGGTTGTCGTGTAGGGATTGAGGGGTCGAGGAGAGCCGACCTTCAAGCCGAGGACAGTTCAGACACTACACGACATCGAGGTGAGTTACCTTCCAGTAGCGGTGGGTCTACGGCCACAATGCCGGCCCACCAGTAGGAGTTGAATGTCGGATGATTGTCTTTGTGGTATCATCTAGGTTGCTACTACCTGATATGTTATATGCTGGCATGATATGTTATATGTGATAGTAGTAGAGTTCGGTTGTTAGGACCGAAGAGTAGGTCAGGCACCCCAGATAAGTCTGACAGTATGTGATGATATGTTTATATGCTGGTATGATATGATATATGTGATAGCGGTAGTAGGAGGGGAATAGTCCCCAAGTTCGGTTCTTAGGACCGAAGGGTAGTTCAGGCACCCCAGATATGTCTGACAGTAGCTTATGCTATGATATATGCGATGGTAGTAGTAGGGGGTGGAATAGTCCCCGAGGTTCGGTTGTTAGGACTGAAGGGTAGGTCAGCACCCCAGAATGGCTCGACACGGGTAGGTCGGCACCCCAGAATGGCTTGACACAGGTAGGTCGGCACCCCAGAATGGCCGCACCGGGTAGGTCGGCACCCCAGACTGACCGTACCTGGTAGGTCGGGCGCCCCAGAATTGCCTGACAGTATGTATGCTATGTGATTGTATGGTATGTGGTATGATGGGGGAACTCACTAAGCTTTGTGCTTACAGTTTCAGTTTTAGTTTCAGGTACCTCTTCGTCTAAGGGGAAGGAGTCGGCGGTGTAGCAGCGCATCACACACACACATGTTTTCCGCATGGAGTTTCATGGGAATGTACTCTGATTTATTATACGTTTGACAATATGATTATCAGACACATTGTTATGTTCTTCTTTTTTAAATGATATTGCATGGGAAATGTTTTAGGTAAACTATGATGTGAATTACCTAATTAAAAATGAAATTTTTGGCCTCGAAAATTGGGATGTTACAAGTTGGTATCAGAGTCCTGGTTTGAGGGATTCGGACACACCCTCGGGGGTGTCTGGACTCAAACCGAGGGATTAAAAGATTTTTTTTTAGAAAATGGTTTTCAAAAATCTGAGTCAAACGGTTTTGAGAAAGAACAAGGTGTGTGATGCGTGTAACCGGCCGAGCTCAAGCAAGTTATCCCCAAGATACCCATACTTGTTATGATAAGTAATATTATATATGAATCTGAGAAACTGCATGCTAGATTAGGGTTAAGGATCTAGGAGGATGCATTGTATGCCTGATATATATGATTCTAAGAACTGCATGCTAGAGTAGGGCTAAGGATCTAGGAGGATGCCTTATATGTTTGTTGTATGAGCTGTAGGTTGGGGCTGCTTAGTCAGCAGTAGGATGACATGTATAGGTTATGCCTGATTTGGTTACTCAATGCACGAATGCTGCTTACTTTGTGCTACAGGGGTTCTGGCTGACTTTAACTATATAGTGAGCGAATATGTTACAGTATTCGCAAGCTATATAGGGAAGGACAGTAGGGACCCTTAGTGCAGCTGATGGCAGAGAGTAGGTCAAAGGGTGCCCTAGGGAAGCCTAGGATGAGATTATTGGTAAAGGGTATCGGTAAAGGGACTTGGTGAAGTTGAAGCAATCCTTGAGGAAAGTACGGATAGATGTGGAAGGTATTATGGGCCCGTACTACTGGAAGCAGAGGATCCATACTCGAGTCAAGGAGGGCCGAGATGGAACCAGGAAACTTGGAGAGTGTGCGAGACCTCTCGAGAGCATGTATGATCCTGATGTTTATGTGTTTATTTGCAGTATGGCAATCACACGACATGGAGCGGGAGGTTCAGGATCAGGCTCGGGTACAGGATCCGAGCAGGTTGATGACGGGCTACGCGAGTTCATCGCGTCCGAGATCATGAGAGGCATCCTTGAGTCGACCCCGATTATTTTCGGGTCGATCAAGGAGGGGATTGTTGAGCTGATGGAGGATCGCCTCCGGGCATTTAGGAGTGATCTGGCGTCTAGCCAGGCGAGTACGCGCACGCTGTCCTTCAAGGACTTCAGAGGGAGTGGTGCGCCGGATTTTCATGGGGTGAAGGACCCCATTTCTGCCCGGAAGGGTCGAAGGTCCGCTTTGCGGCGGGATGTTTGAGAGACAGAGCTAGAGATTGGTGGGAGTCGGTTGGTGACTCGTTGGGAGCCCCAGCCGTCGAGGCTATGGCTTGGTCAGATTTCGTGACCAGATTCAGGGCTGAGTTTGCGCCGTCTGTGGAGCTTCAGTAGCTGGCCAGGGAGTTGTTGGATATGAGGCAGACGACTGAGACAGTGGTGGAGATCACTGCCAAGTTCAGGGAGAGGGCCCCATTGGTACCCCAGTCTGCGGGGGATGAGGAGATGCGGAAGACCCGCTACCATGATATGTTGAGGGCTGATATTCGTGAGCATGTCAGCTATTCAGCCTGCCCGACCCTGGAGTCCATGATTGCCAGGGCGCGGGAGAGGGAGATCGATTTGGAGCATGTCAGGAAGAGGAAAGCAGAGTCCGAGCAGGTTTCAGGGGTTTCAGGGAAGAAACCCAAGGGATCCGACGTTAGGTCGAAGGGCCAGTCGGGCCAGAGCCGCTGCAGGAAATGCGGCAGGCCGCATGAGGGAGCTTGTAGAGCGGGATCATCCGGCTGCTACAAGTGCGGCAAGACGGGGCACTTTGGCAGGGATTGTACTGCCCCCGCCCCCGCAGTGCATATGTCAGACCTGATTTGCTTCCATTGCAATCAGAGGGGCCATAAGAAGGCCAACTGCCCTAGATTGACAGTAGCGTCAGCAGCAGCGCCAGGGGTGGCGCCGACTCCAGCGACAGAGCGGGTTACAGATGGCCGGAAGGCCAAGGCAGAGGCTCCAGTGGTGCAGAGCCGAGCATTTCAGTTGACAGCCAAGGAGGTACGCGCTGCACCCGATGTGGTGACGGGTACGATTTCTTACTTATACTTTTATGTTATGACGCTGTGATTTTGATATGTTATGTATGTGCTCTGTTTAGGATCATTCCATGTGAATGGTATCCCAGTTCAGGTATTGTTTGATTCGGGTGCCACCCGATCGTTTGTCTCTCTTGCGCTTAGCAAGAACTTTCCTGAGTCTTCGGGTATGTTGGATTGCCCTCTAGAGGTCGAGATTGCGGACGACCGGTCAGTGCGAGCATCAGAGGTCAACCGAGATTGTGTTTTGCAGCTGTTCGAGGACCATTACCTGGTAGACCTGGTTCCCATACCTTTGCGGGGGAACAAGGTTATTATTGGTATGGATTGGTTGAGCCCCAATGGGGCGGTGATCGACTGCGCGCAGCAGTTGGTGCGGATCAGGACCCCAAGTGGGGGAGAACTGGTGATTCAGGGCGAGAAGCCACAGCGAGGACCAGCTTTATATTCAGCAGTGAGAGCTAGGCGCTACATTCAGCAGGGTTGCGCATGATTTGTCGACTATGTTATGGATACCCGGGAGGCGGGTAAGGCGACAGTGGGCGATGTGCCAGTAGTGCGAGAGTTCGCGGATGTATTCCCCGAGGATTTTCCTGGGATACCTCCAGAGCGGCAGGTAGAGTTCAGGATCGACCTAGTCCCTGGTGCGGCTCCGATAGCCAAGGCACCGTATCGGTTGGCTCCTACTAAGATGCAAGAGTTGTCTATACAGTTGCAGGAACTGTTAGACAAGGGATTCGTTAGACCGAGCAGTTCTCCCTGGGGAGCCCCGATTCTGTTTGTGAAGAAGAAGGACGAGTCGCATCGGATGTGTATAGACTATAGGGAGCTGAATAAGGTAACGGTGAAGAACCGTTACCCACTTCCGAGGATTGATGACTTCTTTGACCAGCTACAGGGAGCATCTTGGTTCTCCAAGATTGATTTGCGTTCAGGGCATCATCATATGAGGGTCAGAGAGGAGGATGTGCTGAAGACTGCGTTTCGGACGCGTTATGGCCACTATGAGTTCGTGGTGATGCCTTTCGGGCTCACCAATGCTCCTGCCGTGTTCATGGATCTCATGAACAGCGTGTGCAGACCGATGTTAGATCGGTCCGTGATAGTTTTCATCGATGACATCTTGGTTTATTCCAAGACGCAAGAGCAGCATGAGGAGCACTTGCGAGAGGTTTTGGGTACTTTGAGGAGGGAGAGCTTGTATGCTAAGTTCTCCAAGTGTGAGTTCTGGTTGCGCGAGGTGCAGTTTCTTGGGCACCTTGTCAACCAGGACGGGATATCGGTTGATCCGGCCAAGGTTGAGGCCGTGATGAGGTGGGAGGTTCCGAGGTCTCCATCTGAGATTCAGAGCTTCCTGGGATTGGAAGGTTGCTATCGGAAATTCATTCAGGACTTATCCAAGATAGTCGTGCCCCTGACCAGGCTGACAAGGAAAGTCGTGGTCTTTCGCTGGGTGCCTGAGCAGCAGGCTGCGTTTGAGACATTGAGACAGAGATTGTGCGAGGCGCCAATCTTAGCCCTGCCGGAGGGCATTGAGGATTTTGTTGTCTACCACGACGCGTCCATCTCAGGTTTGGGCGCAGTATTGATGCAGAGGGGGCATGTTTTTTGCTTACGCTTTGAGGTAGTTAAAGCCTCACGAGGCGAATTATCCGACGCATGATTTGGAGTTAGGAGCTGTTGTTTTCGCCCTCAAGATTTGGCGTCATTACCTCTATAGGGTTCGTTGTACCATTTACACGGACCACAAGAGCCTGAGGTATCTCATGGACCAGCCAAATCTGAATATGAGGCAGCGTCGGTGGCTTGATGTGGTGAAGGATTATGATTGTGAGATCCTCTGCCACCCGGGGAAGGCCAATGTCGTGGCCGATGCGCTTAGCCGCAAGGCAGTGCCGATCAGTGATATCTGTATGAGGATGACAGTTGTGACTCCACTGTTGGAGCAGATTCGAGAGGCCCAGCGGGAGGCCATGAAGGAGAAACATCGGAAGAGCGAGCGAATTATGAGTCAGGTTTCCTCCTTCGACTATGATAGACGGGGATTGTTGACTCTTCATCGTAGGGTGTGGGTCCCTTATCATGGGGGTGTGCGCCAGGTTTTGGAAGAAGTTTCATGACGAGATGGGTACTCGTCTGCATTTTAGCACCGCTTTTCACCCGCAGATGGATGGTCAGAGTGAGCAGACCATCCACACTTTGGACGATATGCTGCGGGCGTGTGTTTTAGACTTCGAAGGTAGTTGGGATACTTACCTTCCGTTGGCAGAGTTCTCCTATAACAATAGTTATCATGCGAGCATCGACCGTCCTCTTTTCGAGATGTTATATGGGAGGAAGTGCAGGACCCCGATATGATGGGGAGAGGTTGGGCAGAGGGTCATGGGGAGTACCGAAGTGGTACTCAAGACTACGGAGAGGATCCAGCAGGTCCGGAGCAGGCTCCAGACTGCTCAGTGTCGGCAGAAAAGTTATGTCGACAAGCGTCGGTCAGACCTATAGTTCCAGGTCGGGGATATGGTGCTCCTGAAAGTGTCGCCTTGGAAGGGCGTCATTCGATTCAGGAAGCGGGGCAAGCTGGGCCCCAGGTATATTGGACCCTTCAGGGTTGTAGCCCGGGTGGGCAAGGTGGCATATAGGCTGGATCTGCCAGCCGAACTCAGTCAGATTCATAGCACCTTTCACGTCTCCCAGTTGCGGAAGTGTCTGGTGGACGATTCGGCGGTGGTACCTTTGGAGGATATTCAGGTGGATGATAGCCTGAACTACATCAAGCGGCCAGTGGCAATCCTTGACAGGAAGTCAAGGGATCCGAGGAACAAGAAAGTGGAGTTGTTTAAGGTGCAGTGGCAGCATCACAAGGGCTCGGAATGGACCTGGGAGCCGGAGGATGAGATGAGGGAGCATTACCCCGGGCTTTTTCAGGATCGAGCAGCAGACTTCGAGGACGAATTCTAAGATAAGTAGGGGAGATTTGTAACACCTGATTCCTGGTATGCCTTTTTATTCAAGTATTCTTGTGTTTTTCTCTGGGACTCGACGAGTTGGAGGCCCAACTCGTCGAGTAGAGTCGGGATCCGCGGACAGTTTAAGTGACCTACTCGACGAGTCGGAGACTGACTCAGTGAGTAGGTGCTGTTTGAGTGAAACCCTAAATCTGAGGGTTTGCACCCTATTTAAACGCTTTAACTCAGCCTACATTGTCCCTATCACTCCCAAGAATCTGTATATCGAAACCCTAGCCGTTTTTGTGTGTTCTAAGGCCATTTTGGTGCATTTGGGTGGTTTGTGAAGCTTTGAAGGAAGGAAGAAGCTTGGGAATTCGAGTTGGGGCTTGTAGATCCATAGATCTCATTCCATTTTCAGCTTAATCAAGGTAAAATGCCCCTGTTTTGGTCTTCCATTTGGTTATTCATCCTTAGGGCTTAGATTTTGGGTGCATCTAGGGCTTTCCAAGCCATTTTCGGATTTGTGAAGTGTTTCATGGAGTTCTACTTTCAGATCTGAGTCATTGGAGGGGTCTCATGGCATAAAGGTGCCAACTCTATGGCCATGAGAGCTCCATGCACATTGTAAAGCAAATTTTATGGATTTTTGAGCTAAAGACCCCATGTATGTGCACCAAGTTTGGAACTTTACGTATGAAATGGACATTAGGGGACCAGATCTATGGTTTTGATGAGTTAAGACCCATTTCAATCAACTGTATAGTAATGGTCATGGATGGGCTCGACGAGTCTCTCTTGGGACTCGGCGAGTCGCGGTGTAATAACCACCAAATCCTTTCTGTGAATGGAACAGTTGTTAGGAAGGAAAGGTCTCGTAGATGTTTAGTCATAAAAGGGACCTGGGAATCATGGGACTCGACGAGTGGATGAACAGACTAGGCGAGTCCAAGGTAATCTCCCAATCTTTGAAGATGGACTCGACGAGTTGTTCATACAACTCGGCGAGTCATAGACTGGACACATTTTTATGAGGGAGATGAACTCGACGACTTCAAGGACGAACTCGGCGAGTCGGATGAAGATGGTGCCGATGTTTTGAATGAAGGAGAACCCGTCGAGTTCTTGCTAGACTCGACGAGTGAAGTCGGGGTTGGATCGGGTTAGTGGAGTATGGACTCGACGAGTTGGAAGACCAACTCGGCGAGTCAGTTCAACTGGGTGTTGACTTTGACCATTGTAGACTTTGCTTGGTTTTAGTATTGACCCTGGTTAGGGTTGTTTGTTCTGTTTGATGACTTGAGGGTTGTTGTGTAGGGATTGAGGGGTCGAGGAGAAACGACCTTCACGCCGAGGACAGTTCAGACACTACACGACATCGAGGTGAGTTACCTTCCAGTAACGGTGGGTCTACGGCCACAATGCCGGCCCACCAGTAGGAGTTGAATGTTGGATGATTGTCTTTGTGATATCATCTAGGTTGCTACTACCTGATATGTTATATACTGGCATGATATGTTATATGTGATAGTAGTAGAGTTCGGTTGTTAGGACCGAAGAGTAGGTCAGGCACCCCAGATATGTCTGACAGTATATGATGATATGTTTATATGCTGGCATGATATGATATATGTGATAGCAGTAGTAGGAGGGGAATAGTCCCCAAGTTTGGTTGTTAGGACCGAAGGGTACGTCTGGTACCCTAGATATGTCTGACAGTAGGTTATGATATGATATATGCGATAGTAGTAGTAGGGGGTGGAATAGTCCCCGAGGTTTGGTTGTTAGGACCGAAGGGTAGGCCAGCACCCTAGAATGGCTCGACACGGGTAGGTCGGCACCCCAGAATGGCTTGACACGGGTAGGTCGGCACCCCAGAATGGCCCGGGGGTAGGTCGGCACCCCAGAATGGCCGTACCGGGTAGGTCGGCACCCCCGAATGGCCGTACCGGGTAGGTCGGGCGCCCCAGAATTGCCTGACAGTATGTATGCTATGTGATTGTATGGTATGTGGTATGATGGGGGAATTCACTAAGCTTTGTGCTTACAGTTTCAGTTTTGGTTTCAGGTACCTCTTCGTCTAAGGCGAAGGAGCCGGCAGTGTAGCAGCATATCACACACACACACATGTTTTCCGCATGGAGTTTCTTGGGAATGTGCTCTGATTTATTTTACTTTTGACAATATGATTATCAGACACATTGTTATGTTCTTCTTTTTTAAATGATATGGCACGGGAAATGTTTTTGGTAAACTATGATGTGAATTACCTAATTAAAAATGAAATTTTTGGCCTCGAAAATTATGATGTTACATTTCCACTTCCAAATCCGCTTCGTGTGCTCACCATGTCGATCTATACCCCAAGTCAATCGTTTGGTGTGTAGTGACGAGAATTTAGACAGAGAAGATTTTATTTACGATCGACGTGTAATTCTTCTTATCATTCCAAAAAGTTACATGCCAGTTCTAATACCGTAATTAAACGTTTAGAAACCTGAACACATAAAGTTTCCAGATCCGGACGGCAACAGACCATAGATCCGATCATATAACGCATCTCATAAATCATTTAGCACATAAAGGCATGTTAGGCATTTTCCCTAATTAAACTAGTGCTTGTGTCTATTCAGGTGCATTACCTAAATTTTATTAGACATACTCCTCACGATCATCTCCTAGCATTCTAAGTTTAAGTCTAGAAATAAATCCATATTCCTAGTTCGCTTAAACTAATGCTCTGATACCAACTGTGACATCCCCATTTTCACGGCCAGAAAAGACCGATTTTGTTTATGCTTTATAAAAATCAGAGTACCTCTTTTAATAAAAATGTTGCGGAATTTGTTCCCAGTAAAACATGGTAAATATGTTATCAAGGCATTTCCGAAGAAAAGTATTTTTATTCATTTTAAAACAGTTGGGATGTCATTGTCAATACAGAAACATAAGCATAAACATAACTTACATTCAATTACACTACTGATCTACACCTCTTTAATCTCTCAAACTAATGTAACTTCGTATCGGCACCTGTGATTCAAATAAACTGAGTGGGTCAGGTTGGTAAACCTGGTGAGTACATAGGGTTTTCAACCCACAATAATATAATTATTATGTTTAATCATCAAACAATTAACCCAGTTACCCTTCCCCATTATCTTCTTTACTCTTAAGGATTTACCCTAAGAATTAGCTATTCCTCGTTCATTCTTTCCTAAGGTTTATCCTAAGGAATAGGAACGAAATCCATCGTTTCCAGGGTCTACTCAACAGGCACTAAATCCATTGTTGCCAGGGTTTGCTCATCAGGCACTAAACCCATAGTTGCCAGGGTTATCTCGTTTATCTACAGTATCGTTTCCGAGAATCCACTCGCAATACATGTCAATGGGTTTTTATCTCGTTTATCAACAGTATCGTTTCCGTGAATCCACTCGCAATACATGTCAATGGTTGTCATCCATACTCTGCTAGATGACGGGGCCAACACTTGGGTAAAAGGCTTCTCTCATGGTTCACCTCTCACCCTTATCTCATGGTCTATATCACCTCTCATCATTTTATTTTTGTCACACAGCAACTATTTCATCTACCCATGTTTTACCCAACACATTTTGTAGATATAAAGGACATATACAGTTTAAATCATTTAATACATGTATAGAAATATTTCACCCAGCATAGACGACAAGTATACAGACAATATGCACACATAGCATGTAATTTATATTAAATACTTCATATCTATGTGTAAGATGAAAGTAACTATGCACTCACCTGGTAAGGTGGTGACTCGGTACTCGGACAGCACTTCGTTACTCTTAAAACAATTTTCCCTTGACGAAACCTAATATCATTACCACTAGAGTTTAGTCTAACGTTTGACGAGACTAATTAATAGTCTAACTATTATCACTATTATATAAGTACGAAACAATATTTCTCAACCACTATGTACAGACAGGGGCCAGACATGAAACACCGGAGGGCAGGATCATTTCGACATATAGCACTTCTGAATCCAGCAACCCAAGCGGCCCTCCAAACCAGATTCCCCGTACCGCGAGTGGTTAAAATGATATTATAACGACACTTATATAACTCATAATAATAGCCCAAATAATTATCATAAGGTCCTAATAATATTACTATAATTAAATAAAAGCTATATTAAAAATAGCATAGGCGTAGCTCACTTACAGCGGGTTTTTCTTAAAAATCGGGCTTCCCTGTAGCAGCGTTTCCGAGCCGAAAGCTTTTCTTCTCGGAGTCGTCGGGAGCTCCGGGGCTTCCATCTTGTCCTAGGGAGATTCCCTAGACTTGGGAGGGGTTTACGGAGGCTAGAGAGAAGTTAGAGAGAGAAAGAAAGGCTTATGGTGTGAAGAAAATATGAAGGATTCATCCTTTATTTATAGGAGTTTTATAGTAAAGTAGCCCCTAAGTTTCGTCCGTATATTCTGAGTGCGAGCTCCGTTTTCTACGTTCTTTATATCCACGCTTTGGTATTTACGAGTACTACAACTTTAATTTAGACCTCGTCGGCTAATTCTCCTTCTATCTCAGATTTACAAAAACTGTATCGTATTTATCGCGCCCGAAGAGTAGCGACTAAGTTTCATCCATATCTTTCGCATACGAGCTCCGTTTCTGATGTTATTTATATCCATGCGTTGTTATTAACGAGTACTACAACTTTCATTTAGACCCCGTTGGCTAATTCTCATTCTATCTCGGATTTACAAAACTGTATCGAATTCGCCGCGCTCGAAAAGTAGAGACTAAGCTTCGTCCATATCTTTCGCATACGAGCTCCGTTTTTGACGTTCTTTATAAACACGCATAGGTAAAAACAAGATCTACAACTTTCCTTTTGACTCCGTCAGCTAATTCTCGACCGATCTTAAATTTAACAGTATGAGGAGATTATACTGTTAAATGACCGCGTAAAATTCATAACTTCTACATACGGACTCCGTTTTCGTCTGTCTTTTTGTCGTTGAGTTCCTATTAATGAGATCTTCAATTCTCATTTAGGTCACGTTGGCCAAATACCGCTCGATCTAAAATTCGAGTTTCGGGTCGTGCACTGCTATGCCAAATCTTAGAAAAATCATAACTTCCTCATACGAAGTCAGATTTGGGCGATCTTTTTATGTACACTCTCGGTTTAACGTATACTACGACTTTTGTTTAGATTTCTAAGGCTAAAAAGTCTTCTATCGTAAATTCACTATTTACATCGCGTTGTGTCGTGCCGGTTTTGCCGAAAAACTTCGACGAGTCATAACTTCATCGTTATAACTCGGATTTCGGCGTTCTTTATATGTACGGAACCCTTGTAACATATACTACCACTTGGAAAAGATTAATCCTTCTAAATAATATTCCATAAAAAACTCATTTTTGATGTTTATTGTCTCTAAATTGACTAGCCCGGATCTGCGGACGTTACACCCTACCAACCACCAAGAAATAGGGAGAGAAACATTTCAGGCATGTGGTCCGATGCTCCAAATATGTTCATGGTGTATGGTGTTCTTGATGTGTTTTGATCATTCTAACACTTCCTAAGTGTACATGCAACCCTAATAACCTTGGATCTATGTTTGTCTAATAATCATGCAAAGTTGAATTCCAAGGTTATATTCCTATCTAGCATACATGGGGAACATTTTTAACTTGAATGAAAGATAGAATAACTTACCTTGTTGTTGATTATGATCCTTGAAACCTTGTGAGCCTAGCACCCCAAGTGTGATGCCTCAAATGCTTCACACAACACCAAATGCAAAGGAGTAAACTTTGAGAGAATCTTACACTTGTAAAATCGGCTCTAGCCCTCTTGTTTCTTATGTGTCCGATTTTGGTGGAGAATGGGTTTCTTATATAGTGTTGACACATCTAGGGTTACACCATGTAAACCCTAATGAGTCATGACTCTTCATTTCCATGACCCATGGGTTTGTAACTCCCATGGAGCATCCATGGAGCATCCTATGGGTGCAACCCAACTCGATAATCCATGGAGCCTCTTAGCCCACTATATAAGATATGGAAGATTTACATAATCTACCCATATATTTAATTAGTTATCTTTTGATCACTTAATTAATTCTTGATCAAACTAATTAAATAATATTATTAATATATTAGAACTTATAATATATTAATAAACCATAAGTGTTATTTCTCTCATTTTAGTTTATCCAATTGCATGGTGCCATGCAACCCAAATGGACCATGCCGGGTCGGGTCAAGTACATACCAAAAATAGTTATGGACTTAGACACCTTATCCAACAGTCTCCCACTTGAATAAGTCTAATAACTATAACTGCAATACTTCAGGAACTGATCGGCAATCGTAGCTCTTTCAAGGTCTCTCGGAACTGAGAAGATGATGATACGCCATTTAAGATAAGTGATCATATAATCCTCTGTTCTAGATATCAGCCGGACAAATACATGGAACAATGTCTTACTTATTGTCCAGCAGTTTGTTTCCCGATTTCCGATTTGTTTGACAAAGAACATAATTGAACACATCAACTTAGTTCTGACCGGGCCCGGTACATAGGTCAAAACAAAATCATCGAGGGGCCCAGATATCAGCTTCTAATCCAAGAAGGAACAGATAAACTTCAACTCATATGTTTGTTCTACCACTCATTGAATTATACACAAAAGCATGTTTTATAACATCAAGTTACCAATGCGTTAACGTACAATCAATGCATAACCAACTCATAAGTAACAAATCATATCTCTAGGTTTGAAGACTTATATGATATTACCGTCTCACGATCACTCGAGATAAATTCCATGAAGTGATTCCAGTGAGCGTGGGTTGAGTCCAATGCTCAGAACTTATGAGCACTCATGAGTGTTGTAGCCATGTCCAACAACTTAGACCTCTGCAACCAATCATGACAGTCTTGATTCATACCTACTTCCGACATATGACCGACTGTGGAGGTTCGAATAATATGATATACCAAACATAATTATTCTGGAAGTCAAAACATGCAAAAGAAATATAGTAAACGATCGACAAGAGATAGCAACACTTTACTCATAAATAAAACACCTTTTATTCATCATCTAATGTCAATTACACTTTACAAATTTCAAGGTTATCTAACTACTAAATCTAATATCATCCTTCAGCCCTATGCTCCGAGCATGTTGGAGATGCTTAACCCGAGTCAGTCCTTTCGTGAGGGGATCTGCTGGATTCTCATCCGATGATACCCTCTTTGCCACGAGGAGTCCTTCTTCTATTCGATGTCTGATGAAATGGTATTTTCTGTCGATGTGTCTGGATCCCGTGATCCCTTGGTTCCTTAGCTAAGGCAACTGCACTTTCACTATCACAGAAAATTTCCATTGGCTCTTTAATAGCTGGTACAACTCCAAGGTCTCCAATGAAGTTCTTCAGCCATATCGCTTCCTTTGCTGCCTCGCTAGCTGCTATATACTCTGATTCGCAAGTTGAATCAGCCACTGTCTCTTGCTTGGAACTCTTCCAAGAAATTGCTCCTCCATTTAAGGTAAAGACCCAGCCTGACTGAGAGCGGAAATTATCCCTATCAGTCTGAAAGCTAGCATCACTATACCCTACAACTCTCAAGTCTTCACTCCCACCGAGGGTAAGGACCCAGTCCTTAGTCCTCCGTAGGTACTTGAGGATATTCCTTACCGCAGTCCAGTGTGCCTTGCCAGGGTTCCCCTGATACCTGCTAACCATGCTCAAAGCAAAGGCTACATCAGGTCGAGTACACGTCATAGCATACATGATCGATCCTACAGCCGAAGCATAAGGTATTCGACTCATTTCTGCTATCTCAGCCTCAGTACTAGGGCTTTGTGTCTTACTCAATCTGGCATTACTCTGGATGGGTAACTCTCCTTTCTTGGAGTCCTGCATGCCGAATCTCTTCAACACCTTATCCAATTAAGTACTCTGACTAAGTCCAATTAGTCTTTTACTCCGGTCTCTCAAGATCCTTATCCCTAGAATATAGGCAGCTTCTCCTAGGTCCTTCATAGAGAAACACTTCCCAAGCCAGGACTTAACTTCCTGCAGAGTTGGGATGTCATTTCCTATGAGTAGTATGTCATCCACATACAATACCAAAAAGCTAACTATACTCCCACTAGCCTTGACATATACACAAGATTCATCTTCACTCCTAGAAAAGCCAAATTCCTTGACTTTCTCATCAAAGCAAATATTCCATCTGCGAGGTGCTTGCTTTAACCCATAAATGGATTTCTCAAGCTTACACACTCTATTAGGGTACTCTGTGTTGACAAAACCCTCTGGCTGACTCATGTAAACATCCTCAGCCAACTTTCCATTAAGGAAAGCGGTTTTGACATCCATTTGCCATATTTCATAGTCATGAAATGCGGCTATGGCTAACAGAACCCTAATAGACTTAATCTTGGCCACTGGAGAAAAGGTCTCATCATAATCAACTCCCGGAGTTTGTGAGAAACCCTTTGCAACCAGTCGTGCCTTATAAGTGTGTACATTACCATCCATGTCGGTCTTCTTCTTGAAGATCCATTTCCACCCTACAGTCTTACGACCTGGTACATTCTCAACCAAGTTCCAAACTTGATTGTCATACATGGACTGTATCTCGCTGTCCATTGCCTCTTTCCACTTAGCTGACTCAGGGCCTGCCATGGCTTCCGCGTAACTGTTAGGTTCATCCAGACCTATCAGCGTCTCATCACTGATAAGTGTATCACCTTCCGCAGTAATATGGAATCCATAGTAATGCTCAAGTGCATTCCTAACCCTTGTGGAACGCCTCAGAGGTACAGACTTGTCAATTGGCTCAACAGAAGTTTCCTCCTCAAGTTGAGTGCTAGGGTTTGAAGTTCCTTCACCACTTGACTCTTGAATTTCTTCAAGGTCAACTTGCCTCCCACTGTCTCCTTGGCTTATGAACTCTCTCTCTCGAAAGAAAGCCCTCCTAGATACAAAGACCACATTCTCACTAGGTCTGTAGAAGAGGTAACCAAAGGATTTATGTGGGTAGCCGATGAAAATACACCTTTCACTTCGAGGTTCGAGCTTATCATGAGTCTCGCGTCTCACAAAAGCCTCGCAACCCCAAATCTTAATGTGGTCTAGTTTGGTTACTTTATCAGTCCACATCTCATGAGGAGTTTTGGCAACTTTCTTTGTGGGAACTAGATTAAGGATATGGGCGGCAGTCTCTAAGGCATACCCCCAAAATGAGATTGGTAGCGAAGCTCGACTCATCATGGAACGAACCATATCCAACAAGGTTCGATTACGCCTCTCAGCTACACCATTCAACTGCGGTGTCCTGGGAGGTGTCAATTGTGAGACAATCCCACATTCCCTAAGATAGTCGAGGAACTCTGAACTAAGATACTCACCACCTCGATCGGATCGAAGCATCTTAATGTTCCTGCCCAATTGATTCTCGACTTCCTGTTTAAACTCTTTAAACCTCTCAAAAGTCTCTGACTTATGCTTGATTAAGTAGACATATCCATATCTACTGTAATCATCAGTAAAAGTCAAATAATAACGATTAGCATCCCTTGTGGCATGCTTGAAGGGCCCACACACATCCGTGTGTATAAGATCCAACAAACCTTCACCCCTCTCACAAGAACTTGTGAAGGGTGACTTTGTCATTTTTCCAAGTAAGCATGATTCGCAACTATCATCTGACTTTAGGTCAAATGACTCCAATACTCCATCCTTTTGGAGTTGGCCTATGCGTTTCTTGCTTATATGTCCAAGACGACAATGCCATAATGATGCTTTATCCAAGTTATTATCATTAACAGAATCAATACACAATACATTATTTCCTAAGTTATCAACCACAGATACAGTTTCATACACACCATCACAAGGTAATGCTTTAAAATAAAGAACATTATTAAAGAAAGCATTAATCGAACCAACTTCATTATCAAATGAAAAGGTGAAACCTTGTTTATACAATGCATGAAAGGAAATAATATTTTTTGCCATTTCTGGCGAATAACAACATTTATTCAAATCTAAACTAAACCCACTATTTAGCGATAAAGTATAAACTTCAATCTTGGTGACAGGTAAAGCTTTCCTATTCCCCATGATTAAGTTTATGATGGGTTTTGAACATTCTAACACTTCCTAAGTGTACATGCAATCCTAATAACCTTGAATCTATGTTTTCTCTATATACATGCAAATTTCTTTTTCAAGGTTATTTCCTAACTAGCATGGCATGGGGATTACATAAAACATAAAACTAGTAGAAATACATACCTTGTTGTTGCTTGGATTCCTTCAAGACTTTGTGAGCCTAGCACCCCAAATGTTGTGCCTCAAATGCTTCACACAACACCACAAGACTTGGAATAACTTGAGAGAATACTTCTAGCACTCAAAATTGGTTATGCCCTCTCTAGTAACACTAGGTCCACTAGCACTACTAGGTCACCATTTTGCTAGCCATAGGGTTCCTTTTATAGTGTTGTCACAATTAGGGTTTACACATGAATGCCCTTAATTGTCATGACTCTTGATTTCCCATGACCCATGGATTTGTAACTCCCATGGACTATCCATTGAGCTCCATTTGGTTACATCCATAACCCATAAACCATGGATCATTAATCCACCATAAAAGAATTGATGATTGTCATAATCAACCCTATATATTTAATTAGTCTCACTTTGATCACCAAATTAATCCTAGATTAATACTTGATCAATACTAATTAAATAATACTATTATTAATATATTAGAACTTATAATATATTAATAATCATAAGTGCCTTATTCTCTCATTTAGTCTATCCAAGTATTGCAATGCCATGCAACCCAAATGGACCATGCCGGGTCGGGTCAAGTACATACCAAATAAAGTTATGGACTTAGACACTATATCCAACAGTCTCGCACTTGGATAAGTCTAATAACTATATTTGCAAATATGACTTCAAAATCCGACTAGCAATCGTAGCTCTTTCAAAGTCTCTCGGAACTGAGATGATGATGATACGCCATTTAAGATAAGTGATCATATAATCCTCTATTCTCATGATATCAGCCGGACAAACACATGGAACATGGTCTTACTTATTGTCCAGCATTTGTTTCTCGATCTCTGATTTGTTTCGACATAGAACTAAATTGAACACATCAATTAGGTTCTGACCGGGCCCGATACATAGGTCAAAACCAAATCATCGAGGGGCCCAGATATCGCTTCTATTTCTAGAAGGAACAGATAAACTTCGACTGATATGCTTGTACTAACTACTTGTTGAATTATTCACAAAGGCACGTTTTATAACATCGAGTTACCAATGCGTTTTCGTACAATCAATGAATAACCAACTCATAGTCAACAACTCATATCTCTAGGTTTGAAGATTTTTATGATATTACCGTCTCACGATCACTCGAGATAAATTCCATGAAGTGATGCAAGTGAGCGTGGGTTGGATCCAATACTCAGCCCTTATGAGTACTCATGAATGTTGTAGCAACCATTGCATTGTCCAAAGCACTTTCATACAAATCATACAAGCCAAATTCATGACAGTCTTAAATCAATACTTACTTCCAAAGTTTGACTGACTGTGGATGGTTTGAATAATAACATAATTATTCTGGAAGTAAAAACATGCAAAATTGAAACATAGTAAACAATCAACACAAGATAGTAACACCCTACTCATAAATAAATAACAACTTTTATTTATCATCAAATGTCAATTACATTTTACAAGTTTCAGGAATCTAATTATTGAAACTAATATCATCCCTCAGCCCAATGCGCCTCGCATGCTGTAAATGCTTAACCCTGCTCAGTCCCTTCGTGAGGGGATCTGCCCGGTTCTCATTTGATGATACCCTCTTAGCCACGAGGAGTCCTTCTTTTATTCGATGTCTGATGAAATGGTATTTTCTGTCAATGTGCCTAGATCTCCCGTGATCTCTTGGTTCCTTAGCCAAAGCAACCGCACTTTCGCTGTCACAGAAAATTTCCATTGGCTCTTTTATAGCTGGTACAACTCCAAGGTCTCCGATGAAGTTCTTTAGCCATATCGCCTCCTTAGCCGCTTCACTTGCTGCTATGTACTCTGATTCACAAGTAGAATCAGCTACTGTCTCCTGCTTGGAACTTTTCCAAGTAATTGCCCCTCCATTTAGGATAAAGACCCAGCCCGACTGAGAGCGGAAATTATCCCTATCAGTCTGGAAGCTAGCATCGCTATACCCTTCCACTCTCAAGTCATCACTGCCTCCGAGGGTAAGGACCCAATCCTTAGTCCTCCGCAGATACTTGAGAATGTTCTTTACCGTTGTCCAGTGTGCCTTGCCAGGGTTCCCTTGATATCTACTGACCATGCTCAAAGCAAAGGCCACATCAGGGCGAGTACAAGTCATAGCATACATGATTGAGCCCACAGCGGAAGCATATGGTATAAGACTCATCTCAACTATCTCAGCCTCTGTACTCGGACTCTGAGTCTTACTTAGCTTGGCATTACTTTGGATTGGTAATTCTCCTTTCTTGGATTCTTGCATACTGAACCTCTTCAGAACCTTATCCAAGTAAGTACTTTGACTAAGTCCAATTAGTCTCTTACTCCTATCTCTCAATATCCTTATCCCTAGGATATAGGCAGCTTCCCCAAGGTCCTTCATAGCGAAACACTTCCCAAGCCAGGACTTAACCTCCTGCAAGGTTGGGACGTCGTTTCCTATGAGAAGTATGTCATCCACATACAACACCAAGAAGCTAACTATGCTCCCACTAGCCCTGACATACACACAAGACTCATCCTCACTCCTAGAAAAGCCAAACTCTTTGACTTTCTCATCAAAGCAAAGATTCCAACTGCGAGATGCTTGTTTCAATCCATAAATGGATTTATCAAGCTTACACACTCTATTAGGGTATCTTATATCGACAAAACCCTCTGGTTGAGCCATGTAAACATCCTCAGCCAACTTTCCATTAAGGAAAGCGGTTTTGACATCCATTTTCCATATTTCATAATCATGAAATGCAGCTATGGCTAACAATACTCTAATAGACTTAATCTTAGCTACTGGTGAGAAGGTCTCATCATAGTCAACTCCCGGAGTTTGAGTAAAGCCCTTCGCAACCAGTCGCGCTTTATAAGTGTGTACCTTCCCATCCATGTCGGTCTTCTTCTTGAAGATCCATTTGCACCCAACTGTCTTACGACCTGGTACATTGTCAACCAAGTTCCAAACTTGATTGTCATACATGGACTGAATCTCGCTGTCCATAGCCTCCTTCCATTTAGCAGACTCAGGGCCTGCCATGGCTTCCCTATAGTTATTAGGTTCATCCAAATCTATTAGTGTACTATCACTAATAAACGTATCACCTTCAGTGGTGATGTGATAATCATAATAAAAATCAGGTGTGTTCCTCACCCTAGTGGAACGTCTTGGAGGTACAGACTCATCTATCGGATCAACAGGAGTTTCCTCCTCAGGTTGGTCGATAGCATTTCAGGTTCCTTCACCACTTGACTCTTGAAGCTCTTCAAGGTCAATTTGCCTCCCACTGTCCCCTTGGCTTATGAATTCTCTCTCACGAAAGACTCCTCTTCTTGCTACAAAGACCACATTATCACTGGGTCTGTAGAAGAGGTAACCAAAGGATCTATGTGGGTAGCCGATGAAAATACACCTCTCACTTCGAGGTTCAAGCTTATCATGAGTCTCACGCCTCACGAAAACTTCACAACCCCAAATCTTGATGTGGTCCAAATTGGGAACTTTCCTAGTCCACATCTCGTGAGGTGTTTTGGCAACCTTTTTAGTAGGGACTAGATTAAGGATATGGGTGGCAGTCTCTAAGGTATACCCCCAGAAAGATATTGGTAACGAAGCTCGACTCATCATGGAACGAACCATATCCAGCAAGGTTCGATTGCGCCTCTCAGCTACACCATTCAACTGTGGTGTTCTGGGAGGTGTCAATTGTGAGACAATCCCACATTCCTTAAGATAGTCAAGGAACTCAATGCTAAGATACTCTCCTCCCCGATCGGATCGGAGCATCTTGATGTTCCTGCCCAATTGATTCTCAACTTCCTGCTTAAACTCTTTGAACTTTTCAAAGGTTTCTGACTTATGCTTGATTAAGTAAATATATCCATATCTGAAGAATCAATATACAACACATTATTTCCTAGATTGTCTACAACATTCACGGCTTCATATACACCATCACAAGGTAATGCTTTAAAGTAAAATACATCATTGTAATAAACATTAATAGCACCATTTTTATTATCAAATGAAAATGTAAAACCTTGTTTGTACAAGCCATGAAAGGAAATAATATTTCTCGCCATTTCGGGCGAGTAACAACACTTATTCAAATCTAACATTAACCCATTATTAAGCAATAAAGAATAAACTCCTATCTTGGTAACAGGTGATGCTTTCCTGTTGCCCGTGACTAAGTTTATCTTCCCGTGCTCCACTTGCTCACTTCTTCTTAGTGCCTGCAAATCAGTACAGATGTGAATACCACAACCTGTATCAAGCACCCAAGAATTAGCATTAGATGAGTTATTAGACAATATTGTGTAAATACCTGCATGGGTGGGTTTAACCTTCCCATCCTTTACATCTTGCAGATATTTAGGGCAGCTTCGCTTGAAGTGTCCCTTATCCTGGCAATAGAAGCACTGTGCTTCCTTTGGGTTTGAAGAAGGAGTAATGGGACCTTTCTTTGTCCCACTTGAAGAGGAACCATCAAGAGTCTTACCCTTGGTACCCTTCGAAGGGCTTTTCCTCTTCTTACCTTTTCCCTGCCCAATAGCCAGAACAGGGGCTGTTGAAGGAGTAGAAGTAGCAACCGCTTTACCCTTAAGGCCATTCTCAGCTGTCCTTAAGAGTCCTTGAAGTTTGCTAAGCGTGACTTCCTCCTTGTTCATATGATAAGTCATACGAACTGATCATAACTTGGAGGTAAGGAATGGAGAATGATGTCAATCGCCATTTCCTCAGGAAAGTCAACATTTTGCTTCAGCAACCGGTCAACGAACCTTTGCATCTTCTGCAAGTGACCGGTGATGGGTTCACCATCCTTCATCCTTGCGGTTATCATGGAGGAGATGATTTCATACCTCTCCTGACGCGCGCTCTGATGGTACCTTTCCATCAGATCCAGGTGCATCTCATAGGGGTAGAAATCTTCATAGGATTTTTGAAGTTTAGGAGTCATGGTGGCCATCATGATGCATGCTACTTTAGTAGCATCCTTTTCATGTGCAACAAACTCCGCAAACTCTTCAGGAGTAGCAGTGGCTTCATTCACAACCTTAAGCTCCCTATCGAGGACATATTCTTTGTCCTCATAGCGGGTAATCATTCTGATGTTTCTGATCCACTCATTGAAATTGGATCCATCAAAGATGACCTTACCACACAAGTTCATAAGGGAAAAGGAGCCTGTTGGGTTTGAGCCAGAAGCATTGTTGGAAGACATCTGAAAGGAAGGAAAGACAAGTTTCATTAGATTAAGAATCCTTAATAATTCACCCAAATGAAATATTAAGGCTAGGATCCAACAAACTATTTATAGTTGGAAGAGGGATGCCGTAATCCATACTATAAAATATTTGAAGGTAGGTAAATGACGATTTACCAATTTCCACCATAAGAACGAAATATTTTATTATTAGGTTTTATTGGTTTTGAAACTCCTAGATCTTTTGAGATACATTGAACTTTTCAATGGCATGTTTGAATCTCGATTGTGCCCTCTCAAGTTTGTGACTGGGATGCCGAGGATCACAAACAAGGTGTGAATAACCATACAAATTGACTTGGTACCCTCAACAATATTACCTAATCGATGTGCCGGTTAACCACACACGCTCCACCGATCTATAATAAAGTCAAGTTACCCTTTGCCACTCTTACTAGTCCATGTTAGTGTGTCGGTTAACCACACACGCTCCACTAACGACTTGGTAAGGTACAAAGTGTAATTTTATGGGCTAGCACCAATTTCACATTTTCCTAAAGTAACTAAGATTGGGAATTTATAATGTATAGTTACTTTATAATTCATTATACTTTAACGAGTATTTAAAGTCGTATCCTACCCGTTCGGCTAACGACCCTCCACCGATCAAGGAAGCGGTGGGTGAGAGTGGACACCCATTAAGTCACCATTTTATAGGCAACAACCTTATACCCCCCTTATAGACCGGCTTCGTGAATGAGGCCTACTAACGGTAAGAATGACATATTCTTATACATATCTATATAATAAAATTATAATAATAGAATAAGTGTTGATTTTTAAACTTTTTAAAAATCTAAGGTTTAATTTGGAATTAAAGTATTAAAGTATAAGACTTTTCAAATTCCAAAACTTGAGGGCAAGAATTGAAACTATTCCAAGTCTCTTCAATTTGTAACTTATGAGTTTTAATGGTTCATAAAAATGAAGACTCTTCATTTTATGAAACCTCTTTAGTTCTTTAATCATAATTAAAAGAAGTGACTCTTGGTTATCCATAACTTGAGGACAAGTTATGGACACCATCATAGCCATTAAGATCATGAATTAAACACACATGGTGGTTACACATAATTCCTATGATCTTCTAAAAACTCATAAGAACACAAATTCATGTCAAGCAATTTCAAGAAAATCATATAAACATATACAATACTTGAAAATTGATAAAAAGTCATGTAAAATGGGTTAACATAATCATTATCATTTTGAAAAACATATTTTACAAGTCCAAAACAGATTGAGATAATGATCTTAATCCATTTCCAGCAACAAAACTTGAAAAAACTGTCCAGCACGCTCATACTCGCCGAGTGCATTATTCTACTCGGCGAGTAGAATGAATTTGTTCATGGACTCGGCGAGTACAGTCGTCAGAGTGCAGAATTTTCGATTTTTAAGCAGTTTTGCATCAAGTATACAGAAAACAATCCTAGGCTCTGATACCACTGATGGGTTTTGAACATTCTAACACTTCCTAAGTGTACATGCAACCCTAATAACCTTGAATCTATGTTTTCTCTATATACATGCAAATTTCTTTTTCAAGGTTATTTCCTAACTAGCATGGCATGGGGATTACATAAAACATAAAACTAGTAGAAATACATACCTTGTTGTTGCTTGGATTCCTTCAAGACTTTGTGAGCCTAGCACCGCAAATGTTGTGCCTCAAATGCTTCACACAACACCACAAGACTTGGAATAACTTGAGAGAATACTTCTAGCACTCAAAATTGGTTATGCCCTCTCTAGTAACACTAGGTCCACTAGCACTCCTAGGTCACCATTTTGCTAGCCATAGGGTTCCTTTTATAGTGTTGTCACAATTAGGGTTTACACATTAATGCCCTTAATTGTCATGACTCTTGATTTCCCATGACCCATGGATTTGTAACTCCCATGGACTATCCATTGAGCTCCATTTGGTTACATCCATAACCCATAAACCATGGATCATTAATCCACCATAAAAGAATTGATGATTGTCATAATCAACCCTATATATTTAATTAGTCTCACTTTGATCACCAAATTAGTCCTAGATTAATACTTGATCAATACTAATTAAATAATACTATTATTAATATATTAGAACTTATAATATATTAATAATCATAAGTGCCTTATTCTCTCATTTAGTCTATCCAAGTATTGCAATGCCATGCAACCCAAATGGACCATGCCGGGTCGGGTCAAGTACATACCAAATAAAGTTATGGACTTAGACACTATATCCAACAGTTTATTCTTCCATGCTCCACATTCTCACTTCTTCTTAGTCCCTGTAAATCAGAACAGATATGAATACCACAACCGGTATCAAGGACCCAAGAGTTAGAATGGGGTGAGTTATTAGATAAGATAGTGTAAATACCTGCATGGTTGGGTTTAACTTTCCCATCCTTCACATCTTGCTGGTACTTTGGGCAGTTCCGCTTCCAATGTGACTTTTCATGGCAATAGAAGCATTCACCCTCTTTAGGGTCAGAAGAAGGAGTGACAAAACCTTTCTTGGTTCCACTTGAAGAAGAGCCATCAAGGGTCCTAGCCTTGGTACCCTTCGAAGAGCTCTTCCTCTTCTTCCCTCTACCTTTCCCGATTTCCAAAACCGGGGCGGAGTTTGGAGTAGGAGTGTTAACAACCGACTTACCCTTAAGACCTGTTTCTGTGGTCTTGAGGAGTCCCTGAAGTTTACTGAGTGTGACCTCTTCCTTATTCATGTGATATGTCATGCGGAATTGATCATAGCACGATGGTAAGGAGTGCAAAATGATATCTATTGCAAGCTCCTCAGGGAAGTTCACATTAAGCTTCAGCAACCGATCCACATACCTTTGCATTTTCTACATGTGGCTCGTGACGGATTCCCCGTCCTTCATCATGGTTGTTATGATAAAGCATATGATTTCATACCTCTCTTGTCGTGCACTTTGATGGTATCTTTCCATCAGATCTTGGTGCATTTCAAAAGGGTAGAAGTCCTCATAGGACTTTTGGAGTTCTGCTGTCATGGTGGCCAACATGATGCATGCCACTTTTGTAGCATCCCTTTCATGTGCCCGGAAGTCAGCGATCTCCTGGGGAGTTGTAGTGGTCTCATCAATCTCCTTAAGCTCCTTGTCAAGGACATATTCTTTGTCCTCGTAGCGTGTAATCATCCTGATGTTTCTGATTCATTCATTGAAGTTGGATCCATCAAAAGTGACTTTCCCACACAAGTTCATAAGGGTAAAGGAGTCATTAGGATTAGAGCCAGAAGCAGCATTGTTTGAAGACATCTGAAAGAAGAGAACAAGATTAGTTTAGATATTAAGAGAGTCCTTAATAAAACACCCAAATGTAATATTAAGGCTAGGATCCAATCACAATATATTATAACTTAGAAGAGGTATGTCGTAATCCAAGCTATAACATATTTGAAAGGTAGGTGAATGACGATTCACCAATTTCCACCATGAAAAACGAAATATAAATATTAGGTTTTTAATTGGTTCTTAGAAATTCCTAGATTCTTTTGAGATTCAATGAACTTTTCAAAGGCATGTTTCAATCTCGAGTGTGCCCTCCAAGTTTTGTGACTGGGATACCGAGGATCACAAAACGAGGTGTGAAGTAACCATGCAAATCACTTGGTACACTTAATGTTTATTACTCAATCGATGTGCCGGTTAACCACACGAGCTCCACCGACCTATAATAAACTTTAAGTCACCCTTTACCTTCCTTGTTAAGTCTAAGTTAGTGTGTCGGTTAACCACACGAGCTCCACAAACGAATTAAACAAAGTGTAAAGTGTAATTTCATGGATTAGCACCTTATTCACATTTTCCTAAAGTAACTAAGATTGGGAATTTAATAAAACCATTTAGTTACTTTATAATATTCATCATACTTTTAACGAGAAATTATAAGTCCTTGTCCTACCCGTTCGGCTAACGACCCTCCACCGATCAAGGAAGCGGTGGGTGAGAGTGGACACCCATTAAGTTGCCATTTTATAGGCAACAACCTTATACCCCCCTTATAGACCGGCTTCGTGAATGAGGCGTACTAGCGGTAAGACGACTTGACGTTATACATATATATATATTAGTAACTTATAATATTATAAAGTATAAGGGTTGAATTTTAACTTTTAAAATTCTAAGGGTTGGAACTAAAGTTTTAATCAAGACTTAACATGTTCCAAAACTTGAGGGCAAGTTTTGTAAACTTTCAAAACTTTTCATTTCTTATAACTTATGAATTAATTGAGTAATAAAAATGAAGACTCTTCATTTTTTATAACTCTTGTGTTCTTTTAATGGCTTTAATAAAAGTGAGACTTTTGGTTTTCCATAACTTGAGGACAAGTTATGGACTCCATTAAAACACATTATGATCATGAATTAAACTACCATGAAGGTTACAAACAATTCCTATGATCATCTAATCTTCATAAGTTCAAGAACATGAATATGAACACTTTCAAGAATCAAAAAATTACACTTAAAAAAACTTGTAATTTTAATAATTGCCATTGTAAATGGATTAGCATAAACATTACACCATCTAAAACAAGCTTTAAAACATCAAAACAGTTTAGGGTAATGTTTCTAGTCCATTTCCAGCAACAAATGTGCAAACTTTCATATGAGCAGAAAACAGAAAAACGATTTTTTTGTCAAGCTGTTTGCACACAAAAAAAAACAACAAACAAACCTAGTCTCTGATACCACTGATGTGTTTTGAGCATTCTAACACTTCCTAAGTGTACATGCAACCCTAATAACCTTGGATCTATGTTTGTCTAATAATCATGCAAAGTTGAATTCCAAGGTTATATTCCTATCTAGCATACATGGGGAACATTTTTAACTTGAATGAAAGATAGAATAACTTACCTTGTTGTTGATTATGATCCTTTAAACCTTGTGAGCCTAGCACCCCAAGTGTGATGCCTCAAATGCTTCACACAACACCAAATGCAAAGGAGTAAACTTTGAGAGAATCTTACACTTGCAAAATCGGCTCTAGCCCTCTTGTTTCTTATGTGTCCGATTTTGGTGGAGAATGGGTTTCTTATATAGTGTTGACACATCTAGGGTTACACCATGTAAACCCTAATGTGTCATGACTCTTCATTTCCATGACCCATGGGTTTGTAAACTCCCATGGAGCATCCATGGAGCATCCTATGGGTGGAACCCAACTCGATAATCCATGGAGCCTCTTAGCCCACTATATAAGATATGGAAGATTTACATAATCTACCCATATATTTAATTAGTTATCTTTTGATCACTTAATTAATTCTAAATTAATTCTTGATCAAACTAATTAAATAATATTATTAATATATTAGAACTTATAATATATTAATAAACCATAAGTGTTATTTCTCTCATTTTAGTTTATCCAATTGCATGGTGCCATGCAACCCAAATGGACCATGCCGGGTCGGGTCAAGTACATACCAGAAATAGTTATGGACTTAGACACCTTATCCAACAGTTCTGACGATCTACCATCTCCAACGGATGTGTGGTGTTCCGCCGACAATGGCAGGGAAACACAGCAACAGTCAGTGTTGCTGGTGGTCCTGTGCGGTGGCTTTCAGTAGGTTGTGTTGTGCGGGATGGTCAAGCCTGGGGGTTGATTCACGGTGGTGCGTCGATGATAGACATGTTAGGGTGGTCTAACATGAACAACAATAGATCAGGTAGTAGATTCACCTCTCAATTCTGGCAGTCTTGACAAAACTCTCTGGGAACTAGGCTGGACATGAGTACAGCTTACCATCCACAAACCGACGGACAAAGTGAGAGGACGATTCAAACATTAGAATACATGTTACGAGCTTGTGTGATAGACTTTGGAAAGGCATGGGATATTCATTTACCCCTTGTTGAATTCTCTTATAACAATAGTTATCACACTAGCATAAAGGCTGCTCCATTCGAAGCCCTCTATGGCTGCAAGTGCAGATCCCCTCTGTGTTGGGCTAAAGTGGGTGACACGCAGCTAGCTAGAGGTCAAACTCCTGACAGTGCTCTCACTGGTCCGGAAATTATTCGAGAAACTACTGAGAAAATCGTATAAATTCGGGAGCGACTTAAAGCTTCCAGAGATAGACAGAAAAGCTACGCTGACAAAAGGAGAAAACCCTTGGAATTCCAGGTTGGTGACCGCGTCTTGTTAAAGGTCTCACCCTGGAAGCGCATGAAACGGTTTGGAAAGCGTGACAAATTGAATCCAAGGTACGTAGGGTCATTCGAGATTCTTGCTAGAATCGGTCCTATAGCTTACAAACTTCGACTACCCCAAGAACTAAGTAACATTCATCCTACCTTCCACGTTTCGAACTTGAAAAATGTCTATCCGACGAGACTTTTGTGATCCCACACGACGAAATCGAGTTAAACGAGAGCCTCAATTTTGTGGAAGAACCCGTAGAGATTCTAGACAGGGAAGTTAAGAAAACCAAACAAAGTTGCATCCCGATAGTGAAGGTTCGTTGGAATGCAAAATGGGGACCTGAATTCACTTGGGAGCGGGAGGATCAAATGCAACAGAAATATCCACATCTTTTTCCCTAGTCTATCTGTAATGCTAATTTCGGGATGAAATTCTCTCTAACGGGGGGATAATGTAACAAACCGTTATTTCAAACCTATGTAATAATGTAGGTCAATTTGTAGTTCTTTTTAAAATAATAAAGAGAAATTTTAGCATACTGTGTATATTTACATAATTGACCCTCAAAAATAAAGTATCAAACAATCTCGATTGGGATGAACCAATTGGTAGAGATTGTAACAAGGTTTCCAAAAATATAAAGAACACTAAAATCCGAGTTATAACGAAGAAGTTATGACCAATCGAAGATCCGCGACAAAACAGGCAAAACACTGTTCAGTATAAAAACTGAATTTTCAATAAAAGGCTTTTCAGCCATAACAATCTAAATGAAAGTTGTAGATTATGTTAAACCGAAAACTTTCATAAAAAGAACATCAAAATCTGACTTCATATGAGGAAGTTATGATTTTTCTAAGTTTCAGTATAGTAGTATACAGTTAAAAACTCGAAATATCGATCGAGTGATTTTTACCCGGCACAACCTAAACGAGAATTGAAGGTCTCGTCAATAGTAGTACAACGGTAAAAAGACAGACAAAAACGGACGTCGGATGAAGAAGTTATGAATTTTTAATGGATTTCCTGTCCCGGTCTGTTAAAAATAATAATATTAAAAATAAAGTAAAAATTAGCCGACGAAGTCTAAACGAAGGTTGTAGAGTATAGTTCTACCTACGCGTGCATATAAAGAACGTCGAAAACGGAGCTCGTATGCGAAAGTTATGATTTTTGCAAGTTTTGGGCTCAAAAATCGAGAAATGTTGAAAACCGGGAAAATTCACATGGTGTACCTTCGGCCACGTCACCCTCGCATGCGAGGCTTCTCCGTGTCTGCCTCGTGGCACCTTCTGATTTGACCAAAGTTGTGGTCCAGTAGCCAGCCGACACCCCTCGCAAGAACACGCCACCGAGCTCGGACACGCGCCTCCTCCTGATTGACCGAAGCTCGGTCCACTCCTGATCCGACACCACCGAGCCAGCTGTCCGAAGCGAGCCCTCCCCCTCGCCACCTGTCCGAACACGCGGCAGCTTCTCCCTGCTTTGGATCTGAGGCTTCGGCCTATATAATAGGTGCGAGACTCTCCGGATTTTTCACACATTTAACCCAAATTTTCACCTTTCTTCACATTTTTCACCCCTTTCACTTCCATAAACTTACAAACAAACCCCAAAGCCCCGGTATCATATTTCAAACCCTAAGCAAGCCTCGAAGCCCCGCAATTCCTGAGAAAAACAACTTTCTCCAGTCGAAACTCTGCTCGATTTAAGCCGGTTTTTCGTCAAATAAACTCCTTTCCAGGAAACGAAACGCTGTCCAAATCACCACCTATCAAGTGAGTTCATACCCCCGTATTTTCATAATTTTTACTATTTTAAGGGGGGAATACAAGTCTAACACAAGAATCTTTGTGTTACAAACAAATGATTTCAAATCGTGATAAAATGACATTAAGTCATTAAAAATACTCAAAATATTAAACTCCTTAATAAACTTATATTTTTCCCCAAAATTCTGATTTGTATATATATATATTGTTATAAATAAGATTCCAAAGGCTTAGGACTGATAACTCATTCTGGGTCCTTTTCCTTGTTTGGATGTGGGCTTATAGTACCGGTTATTTGTCCGAGTGTCGTTTAAATTTTGTTTATATATAATTGTGTATGTATATAAATATAAAAGTTATTTCATCAGTTTAAATACCTTTGTAACATGTTGAGCAAGGGGTTACATGCAAAAATAGTTATAATAGGTATAATTTATGATACATAGAACAATAATTCATGATTCAAAGATACTAGAATACACTGTTTTACAAGAAACAAGGGTTTTGATTCAAAACAAATCAAGGGTTTACAATTGTCAAATACATGTTCGGAATACTAATTCATGAACATACAATCAATCATTATTTCAGGATGATTGGTGTAACGACCCAATTTTACCAAGAAAATTTCTCATTTTTAGTTAATCAAAACCAATCTCATAAACCATAAAATCCCAAAACATTTGTTTTCAAATCAACATTCATTACATCATTGTTTTCCTTTTTAAAACATCAGAGGGTCCAAACCACATCCAAAAGAGAGATAGAGTGCACGCCACGTCATCACGCCTTGCCCTTGCCCTTGCCCTTAGGCTCAGAAGTACCTGAAACAATCAACAACCTGTAAGTGAAATGCTTAGTGAGTTTCCCAGAGCATACCACACACATTCACATACACATATCCTGATAGCTAAAAAGCTATAAACATGCCACAGAAACTATGCAATATGATTCAGCAAGAATGCCATGGGCTACACCACATGGTCTTTACCTAGGACTGCCATGGGCTACCCCACATGGCCTTACATCCAATGCCATGGGCTACCCCACATGGTCTTTACCTAGGGCTACCCCACATGGTCTTATATCCAATGCCACGGGCTCCCCCGGGGTCTTCCATACCAACATAATATCACATAACATATCAATTCATAAATGAATAACACACACATAACATGATCACATAATGGGTCGGCCTTGGTGCTGTAGACCCATAGGTATGGTGAGAAGACTCACCTCCGTCCGATGAATACCAATATTGCCCTCCCAATAATTTGCAACCTCCCAAGCTGAATAATAACAATAATATATAATCAATGATAAGACCTTAAATTACCCAAGGAAAGGCCCAACCTTCAAACTCTACCCCCAAGGCCCAATTACCCTTTTCTTGCAAATGGGCCCCAAAATCCAAGTCCAATATCCTTAATGGGCCCCCTTGGCCCAATAAGGCCCAACCAATAAGTCCTCGGCCCAAACAGATGAAAAGGCCTCAATCTTACAGAATCCAATCAAGCTCAACAAGCAAATGGGGCCCAAAGGCCCAAAACAGCTTAGGGCCCAACTGAGTTGTGTACGCCCAATGTACCTTCCTGGTACGCGCAGCGTACTGAAGGTCTAGCGACTACGCGTTGCGTACAGACAGTTATACCCAGCGTACAACCGTATTAAGCACTTTTCCCATTAAGTGCTTAATGCTCGAATCCCACATGTCCAAATGCTAGATCTAAGTCTGAAAAGATGTCCTAAGGCATAAAGTTGGCAACTTTATGCCCTTGCATGTCTCATACACACCCAACCACTCCATTAAGACCTTTCCAAGGTCTTTTACCCATGCATGAGGTCAAATCTCTCATCAAGCTTCCATTTTTATACTTCTAAATGGCTACGGGACCTCAGATCTGACTTTCATATCAAAAGGGAAGGCTTAACTCAACAAAAGAGGTCCAAAGTTCATAAAAGGGACAAACCACCAAAACCCTAGCTAGATCTAATGATTAGAAGGGAAAGATGCAAGCTTTTTACCTCCAGAAGCTTTGCAAGATGCTTTCGGTGTAGGATCTTGAAGCACCCACTTGATCCAAGTTTGCTTGACCACCCCTTCTTCTTGAAATACACACAAAAAGGCCACAAATGCACTCTTTAAGGCTTAAGAATGATCTCACAAGGTTTCCAGGAGTATATGGACGTTCTAAGGCTGTGGAGGCTCTCTAGGGTTTAGTCCAAGGGACTTAAAGTTGTTTAAATAGGCCTCAAGTCCGGAAAATTAGGGTTTTGTGTCCGTGGCGCGTACGCCCCGCGTAACTCAAGGTACGCCCGGCGTACCCTGATTCCTCCGCGACCACTTCCATGCAGTACGCTAAGCGTACACTTAAGTACGCCCACCGTACTTAAGGGACCAATTATGTTAAAATTATCATTTCTTAGGGTTTCAAGACATACCAGAATTTTGGATGTTACAACTCTCCCCCACTTGAACTAGACTTCGTCCTCGAAGTCTGCAGCTGAAAAAAGTTCGGGGTAATGCTCCCGCATCTCCTCTTCTGGCTCCCAAGTCCATTCGGAGCCCCTTCGGTGCTGCCATTGCACCTTTACCAACTCTACTTCCTTACTCCGAATTCTCTTCGTCTTCCTGTCTAGAATGGCAACCGGCCTCTCGACATAATCCACGCCCCCATCCACCTGAATATCATCCAAGGATATAACCGCGGACTCGTCAGCAACACACTTCCGAAGCTGAGACACGTGGAAGGTGTTGTGAATCTGACTAAGCTCCTCTGGAAGCTCTAAGCGATAGGCTACCTTGCCTACTCGGGCTATGATCCTGAACGGGCCTATAAATCGAGGCCCCAACTTGCCTCTCTTACGAAACCTGATAATCCCCTTCCAGGATGACACCTTCAGCAAAACAAAATCCCCCACCTGAAACTCCAGATCTGACCGCCGTCGATCAGCATAACTCTTTTGACGGCTCTGTGCGACCCGCAACCGATCGCGCACCTGCCGAATCAACCCGGTCGTCTTGAGTACAACCTCCGTGCTTCCCATTACACGATGACCAACCTCGTCCCAGCACACTGGGTTCCTGCACCTCCGACCATATAACATCTCGAATGGAGCTCGATCGATACTGGCATGATAACTGTTATTGTATGAGAACTCTGCCAGTGGAAGGTACGTATCCCAACTTCCTCCAAAATCCAGCACGCATGCTCGCAGCATGTCCTCCAATGTCTGGATCGTCCTCTCACTCTGACCGTCAGTCTGAGGGTGATATGCTGTACTGAAGTGTAGCTGAGTACCCAGTTCCTCGTGGAACTTTTTCCAAAACCTGGATGTAAACCGAACATCCCTATCCGAAACCACTGACATCGGCACCCCGTGCCTAGCCACCACTTCTCGAACATAGATGTCTGCCAACTTTTCTGCGGATATACTCTCGGAGATCGGAATGAAGTGGGCACTCTTCGTCAGTCTGTCCACAATAATCCATATGGCATCCACTCCCTTCGCCGTCCTCGGTAGCTTCGTAATGAAGTCCACAGTGATCTCTTCCCACTTCCACATGGGAATGGGTAACGGCTGAACCTTGCCATGAGGCCGCTGGTGCTCGGCCTTGACCTTCCTGCAGGTCAAACACCGCTCCACAAACCAGGCGATCTCCCGCTTCATGCAGGGCCACCAATAACTCAGCCTCAAGTCCCTATACATTTTTGTTGCACCTGGATGTATAGAAAACTTGGACTTATGAGCCTCCTCTAACAGCCTCTGCCTCACTCCGCCTGATACCGGCACCCATACACAGCCACACTGTGTCAAAAAGTCGCGGCTATCCTTAACAAACAAAGGATACTACCCCCGAATTTTCTCAATTTTCCAATTCTCTTTCTTCACCCCCTCGACCTGGGCCCCTCGAATCATGTCCAACAAAGGTGAACTCACAGTCATCCTCATACAAATATCCCTGATCGGGGACCCCGTCGCCTTGCGACTTAATGCATCGACCACCACGTTGGCCTTCCCTGGATGGTATAGGATCTCGCAATCATAATCCTTCAACACATCCAACCATCTCCTCTGCCGCATATTGAGGTTCTGCTAATCCATCAAATACTTTAGACTCTTGTGATCGGTATAAATAATGAACCGCACTCCATACAAATAGTGCCTCCAAATCTTGAGGGCAAACACCACCGTCCCCAGCTCCAAGTCATGAGTGGGGTAATTTTCCTCGTGAGGCTTCAATTGCCTCGAGGCATAAGCAATAACATGCCCCCTCTGCATCAACACTGCACCCAACCCTGATATCGATGCATCACAGTATACCACTAAATCATCCAACCCCTCAGGCAGTACTAGGACTGGAGCCTCGCATAACCTCCGCCTCAGGGTCTCAAAATCCCTCTACTGATCCTCACCCCACCGGAAAGTCACATTCTTCTTGGTCAAACGGGTCAATGACACGGCAATCTTGGAGAAATCCTGGATAAACCTCCGATAGTAACCCGCTAAACCCAAGAAGATACGAATCTCCGAGGCATTCCTCGGTACCTCCCATCGCATCACAGCCTCCACCTTGGCTCGGTCAACCGAAATACCCTCTTGATTGATGACATGCCTCAAAAACTGCACTTCCCGCAGCCAGAAGCCACATTTGGAGAACTTTGCATAAAGCTTCTCCGCCCTCAAAGTCTCCAGCACCTCTCTCAAGTGCCGATCGTGCTGCTCCCTGGTTTTGGGGTAAACCAGGATATCATCAATAAAAACGATCACTGACCGATCCAACATCGGTCTACACACCCGGTTCATGAGATCCATGAACGCTGTCGGGGCATTGGTGAGCCCAAATGGCATCACCACAAACTCGTAATGCCCATAACGAGTCCTGAAAGTTGTCTTTGGTATATCCTCATCCCTATTCCCCATCTGATGATACCCGGACCGAAGATCAATCTTGTAGAACCAAGATGCACCCTGAAGCTGATCAAATAAATCGTCGATCCTTGGCAAAGGATAGCGGTTCTTCACCGTCAGCTTGATCAGTTCCCTATAATCAATACACATCCTGTGCGATCCGTCCTTCTTTTTCACGAAAAGGATCGGTGCTCCCCACGGAGAACTGCTTGGACGGATGAACCCTCGATCTAGAAGCTCTTGAAGCTGCGTAGATAACTCCTGCATCTCAGGTGGTGCCAACCGATACGGTGCCTTGGCTATCGGAGCGGCACCCGGCACCAAATCGATGCGAAACTCCACCTGTCTCTCCGGAGGCACCCCAGGCAACTCTTCAGGAAAAATGTCCCGAAAGTCCTGCACTATCGGCACACTGTCAATATCCGCTACCGTCTCTATTCGCGTATTCGAAACATAAGCCAAAAATCCTGTGCAGCCCTGCTGCAAAAACCTCCTGGCCCTCGCGGCTGAACAGAGGGTCGGACCCTGTGAGGCCCTCTCGCCCCGAATGACCAGCTCTCCCACCCTTGGGGTTCGAACCCGAACCAACTGTCACTCGCAATCGATCATAGCCCCATTGGCCCCCAGCAAGTCCATCCCAATGATTACCTTCAATCCTCGCAACGGTATGGGAACTAAATCGACGCGAAACCTCTCGCCATGCACATTCAGGACGCAGTCCTGACATACCCTCGCAGCACTCATAGTGCGAAAATCTTCAATCTCCACCTCGAGTGGGGTATCCAGAGTCCACGGCGCGTCTCGGAACTTCTTGCTAAGCACAAGAGACATGAACGATCGGGTAGCACCCGAATCAAATAAAACATGAGCTGACATACCATTGACCAAAAAGGTCCCTATACAAAACATAATACATACATATAAGCATTTAACAACACAAGGTAGAGAAGAATAGTCACATACCAGCCACAACGTCTGGCGCTGCCCGAGCCTCCTCGGTAGTCAGCTGAAAAGCGCGGCTTTTCACCGCTGGAGCTTCCGCCTTACCAGGGCGGCCGTCAGTAATCCTCATAGTGGCGGGCGCGGGTGCCGCCACTGATCCTCCTCCTCCTCCCTGCAACCTCGGACAATCGGCCTTTTTATGGCCTGTCTAGTTGTAGTGAAAACATATCAAGCCCTTCTTGGGGAAATCCTTACTCATGTAGCCCTGCTGGCCACAAGAGTAACATCCTGATATCTCGTCTGTCCGACAAGCCCCACTATGAAACCTCCCACACTTGGCACACCGGCCCCGACCCTGTTGGCCCCTAACCGAAGAATCAGAGGTCTTAGGCTTCTTAGCATGAGCCCCTGCTGCCTGTACCTGCTCAGTCTTCTGCTTCGTGCGGGTCTCCAACTCCATTTCCCTCTCACGGGCCTTCTCCACCATCTCGTTCAGGGTTTTGCACCCTGTAAAGCTCACAAACTCCCGAATATCATCCCTCAACATAGCGTGATATCGGGTCCGCCTCATCTCCTCATCCGTAGCATACTCCGGAATCAACAAAGCTCGCTCTCGAAACTTGGCGGTAATCTCCGCCACCGTCTCGGTGGTCTGCTGCAACCCATGAAACTCCCTCGCCAACCGTTGCACCTCAATAGGTGGCGCAAACTCCGTATCGAAACGTCGAACAAACTCAGCCCACGACATCTCAGCCACATCGGTTGCTCCCACTGGCTGGTAACCTTGCCCCACCAATCTCGGTCCCTGTCCCTCAGCATACAGGAAGCAAATTCAACCTTTGCCTCCTCCGGGCAAGAACTCGTGCGCTGGGCAGTCTCAATGTCCGCTACCCAGCGTCTGCTCACAATGGGGTCCTTGTCCCCTGAGAACTCTGGAGCTCCACATGCCTTGAACTCCCGAAACGAGGGAGTTCGGGCTCCACCCTGACCCGCAGAAACATCAGCCCTGAATGCCCTAAGTCTCTCCTCCATGATCTCCATCATGCCCTCCTTAACCGTCCCAAAGATGACTGGGGTAGCGTCAAGGATGCCCCTCGTAACCTCGCCGCAATCAACTCACGCAGCCTCTCATCAATACCATCAGTAGGGCCACCTGACCCAGCCCCGGATCCAGGTTCCGATCCTATTCCCGATCCTGATTTCCCTGCTCCAAACCGTGTCATCACCATGTTGAACTGAAATATCCAAACATAATGATCAGGATACCTATAACGAGGGTTCTTTCACACTGGTTTCCCTCCCCTTTGGAGCCCCAGGTAAAACATGGCTTTGGGTACATGTCCTGTGCTTCCAGTAGTACGGGCCCAATACTACCTTCCACACCTACCTGTACCTTTCCCCCACTGCTCTACCTAATGACTCCAATACCATACCATAATCCACAACTAACACCCGAAACAAATCCTAGGCTGCCCTATGATTTGTCCTACCCATGACAATCAAACCCATCACAACAGGGTGCTTTTATGCATGCAGATTATACACAAAAAGGATCAAACAGACTTTCGAATAAGAGATTCTACCCTAAGACCACACCCAGACAAGGAAAAGAAAATAAGGCCAAATCAATCATTATGAGGCTATAAGCTCCTAACCGTATATATTTCTAAAAGCATACACATAGCAAGTTCCATATAAGCAACAAGACTCAAATATCAGTATAGCATGGATATTCAAATTCGGAAAACTACTTACTTGGCTCGGCTGATCACGCGCGTCGCACTCTCATCTTTTGGGTTCCTTTTAATTCCTTTTTGGTTACTTTTGAAAACATTTTATCACCTTCTTAGTTTCAGTCCTGACACACCCGAGGATGTGCCTGAATCCCTCAAACCAAGGCTCTGATACCAACTTGTAACGACCCAATTTTACCAAAAAAAAAATTCATTTTTAGTTAATCAAAACCAATCTCATAAACCATAAAATCCCAAAACATTTGTTTTCAAATCAACATTCATTACATCATTGTTTTCCTTTTTATAACATCAGAGGGTCCCAACTACATCCAAAAGAGAGATAGAGTGCACGCCACGTCATCACGCCTTGCCCTTGCCCTTAGGCTCAGAAGTACCTGAAACAATCAACAACCTGTAAGCGAAATGATTAGTGAGTTTCCCAGAGCATACCACACACATTCACATACACATATCCTGATAGCTAAAAAGCTATAAACATGCCACAGAAACTATGCAATATGATTCAGCAAGAATGTCACGGGCTACCCCACATGGTCTTTACCTAGGACTGCCATGGGCTACCCCACATGGCCTTACATCCAATGTCATGGACTACCCCACATGGTCTTTACCTAGGACTGCCATTGGCTACCCCACATGGTCTTATATCCAATGCCACGGGCTCCCACCGGGGTCTTCCATACCAATATAATATCACATAACATATCAATTCATAAATGAATAACACACACAAAACATGATCATATAATGGGCCGGCCTTGGTGCCGTAGACCCATAGGTATGGTGAGAAGACTCACCTCCGTCCGATGAATACAAAAAAAGCCCTCCCAATAATCCGCAACCTCCCAAGCTGAATAATAACAATAATATATAATCAATGATAAGACCTTAAATTACCCAAGGAAAGGCCCAATTACCCTTTTCTTGCAAATGGGCCCCAAAATCCAAGTCCAATATCCTTAATGGGCCCCCTTGGCCCAATAAGGCCCAACCAATAAGTCCTCGGCCCAAACAGCTGAAAAGGCCTCAATCTTACAGAATCCAATCAAGCTCAACAGCCAAATGAGGCCCAAAGGCCCAAAACAGCTTAGGGCCCAACTGAGCTGCGTACGCCCAGCGTACCTCCCTGGTACGCGCAGCGTACTGAAGGTCTAGCGACTACGCGCTGCGTACAGACAGTTACGCCCAGCGTACAACCGTATTTAGCACTTTTCCCATTAAGTGCTTAATGCTCGAATCCTTCACGTCCAAATGCTAGATCTAAGTCTGAAAAGATGTCCTAAGGCATAAAGTTGGCAACTTTATGCCCTTGCATGTCTCACACACACCCAACCACTCCATTAAGACCTTTCCAAGGTCTTTTACCCATGCATGAGGTCAAATCTCTCATCAAGCTTCCATTTTTATACTTCAAAATGGCTAGGGGACCTCAGATCTGACTTTCATATCAAAAGGGAAGGCTTAACTCAACAAAGGAGGTCCAAAGTTCATAAAAGGGACAAACCACCAAAACCCTAGCTAGATCTAAAGATTAGAAGGGAAAGATGCAAGCTTTTTACCTCCAGAAGCTTTGCAAGATGCTTTTGGAGCAGGATCTTGAAGCACCCACTTGATCCAAGCTTGCTTAACCACCCCTTCTTCTTGAAATACACACAAAAAGGCCACAAATGCACTCTTTAAGGCTTAAGAATGATCTCACAAGGTTTCCAGGAGTATATGGACGTTCTAAGGCTGTGGAGGCTCTCTATGGTTTAGTCCAAGGGACTTAAAGTTGTTTAAATAGGCCTCAAGTCCGGAAAATTAGGGTTTTGCGTCCCTGGCGCGTACGCCCCGCGTAACTCAAGGTACGCCCGGCGTACTCTGATTCCTCCGCGACCACTTCCATGCAGTACGCTAAGCGTACACTTAAGTACGCCCAGCGTATTTAAGGGACCAATTATGCAAAAATTATCATTTCTTAGGGTTTCAAGACATACCAGAATTTTGGATGTTACAATTGGGTTTTCATAACTATTATACATGTAACGTTTATATGCTTTTTATGAGTCATTCAATTCAGGTTGTTTAATTCATTTAGACAACCAAGGTAAAGTCCTGATATTATAACCAGAGTCTCCAGTCTGGGGATCGAAACAAGTTGTGTGTAGATCTATATTGGGATTGACAACCCCACACTTAGGTTGCTAGCTACAGTCATGCATACACGCCAATGAGTGGCAATTGTTATCAACAGTTTAAACGCCCACAAAGCGTTTGTTTCAAGCCATCATGTCTTAGTATGGTTATAATAACTCATTAAAAAGATATTAACAATACGTTAGTGTATAATCAACTAAACATAAGTACACCTTCAAAGTACCAGTTTACAAAATACAACTACAATAGTACAATACAGTTTTCAATAACAGCTGGTGAAACCAGGCACACTCTCAGTTACAAGTTTTACAAATACAGAACATTGGTTTACAAATGGAACGGTTTTATGGGAATAAAACTACTTTTCATATACAGCAGAAAATATAGGATTTTCTGGAACAGTTTACATATTCGAGATACTGAAACATCCTTTTAAACATAAATACATATGCACTCACTCAACTTTATGTTGATACTCTCTTTTCAAATTACTTGTATTCTTAGGGAAACAATAAACAGGTACTCCCCGAGCTTTTTGAGAAGATGGAGCTATTTTGAGTCATATCTTCTTCCTTTGTATAACTATTTTGGGTTCAATATACAATGATTGAACACATGTAAATACTTATACTTTTTAAATATAATGGTTGTTTGTACTTTGATTACTATGATGCATGTGTTGTGATACAACAATTGAAGTCCTCTACCCCCGGACGTTTCCGCCGTCTGGTTTGGGGGTGTGACACACCGTCATCCTCAGACAAACGTTCCCGATCGGAGAACCTACCGTCTTGCGGCTCAAAGCATCGGCTACCACGTTGGCCTTCCCTGGATTGTATAAGATCTCACAGTCATAATCTTTCAGCACATCCAACTACCTCCTCTGCCGCATGTTGAGATTCTGTTGATCCATCAAATACTTCAAACTCTTATGATCAGTATAAATAGTGCAATGTACTCCATACAAGTAGTGTCTCCAAATCTAAAGGGCAAACACCACTGCCCCCATTTCTAGGTCGTGAGTGGGAAAATTCGCCTCATGAGGCTTCAACTGCCTCGAGGTGTAAGCAATCACATGCCCCATCTGCATCGGTATCGCCCTTAACCCTGAGATCGATGCATCACAATACACTACCAAATCATCCAACCCCTCCGGTAGCACTAGAATCAGGGCCTCACATAACTTCTACCTCAAGGTCTCGAAAGCCAACTGCTGGTCCGGGCCCCACCAGAAAGTCACATTCTTCTTGGTCAAACGGGTGAATGTCACAACGATCTTGAAGAAATCCTGGATGAATATTCGATAATAGCCCGCTAAACCCAAGAAGCTACGGATCTCAGACGTGTTCTTCGGTACTTTCCACCGCATCACTGCCTCAACCTTGGATGGATCCACCGAAATACCCTCATGGTTGATGATATGCCCCAAAAACTACACCTCTCTTAACCAGAAATCACACTTTGAGAACTTGGCATAAAGCCTTTCCGTTCTCAGTGTCTCCAATACCTATCTCAAGTGTTGCTCGTGCTGCTCCTTGGTCTTAGAATAGACCAAAATATCATCAATAAAAATTATCACCAATTGATCCAATATTGGTCTACATAACATGTTCATGAGATCCATGAACGCTGCTGAGGCATTGGTGAGCCCAAATGGCATCACCACAAACTCATAGTGCCCGTACCGAGTCCTGAAAGTTGTCTTCAGTATATCCTCATCCTGAATCCTCATCTGATGGTACCCAGACCAAAGATCAATCTTGGAAAACCAAGATGCACCCTGCTGTTGATCGAACAAATCATCGATCCTTGGTAGCGGATAACGGTTTTTCATTGTTAGCCTGTTCAGCTATCGATAATCAATACACATCCTGTGTGACTCGTCCTTCTTTTTCAAGAACAGGATCGGTGCTCCCCACGGGGAACTGCTCGGACGGATAAACCCTCAGTCTAGCAGCTCTTGAAGTTGTGTAGATAGCTCCTGCATCTCGGGCGGAGCTAGCCGGTACGGTGCCTTGGCTATCGGAGCGGCACCCGGCACTAAATCAATATGAAACTCCACCTGCCTCTCCGGAGGCACTCTAGGTAACTCCTCGGGAAAGACATCCTGAAACTCTTGTACAGCCGGTACACTGCCCAAATCTATCGTGGTCTTAACCCTCGTATCTGAGATATATGCTAGAAATCCCGAACAACCCTACTGAAGAAGTCTCCTAGCCCTCGTAGATGAACAGATGGTTGGCCCTTGTGAGGCCCTCTCTCCATGAATAACCAGTTCTCCCCCACTTGGGGTTTGAACCCTCACCAACTGGCGCCCGCAATCGATCATGACCCTATTGGCCCCCAACCAGTCCATCCCTACTATCACCTTCAGCCCTCGTAATGGTATCGGGACTAGATCAACACGAAATCTCTCCCCAAGCACATTCAAGACACAGTCCCGATACACCCTCGCAGCACTCACAGTGCGGTCATCCACAATCTCAACCTCAAGCGGGGAACCCAAAGTCCTCGACGCATCCCGGAACTTCTTGCTAAGCGTAAGAGATACAAACGATCGGGTAGCACCCGAATCGAATAAAATGTGAGCCGACATACCATTGACCAAAAAGGTCCCTATACATAAGAACAATATATACATAAGCAATGCAAATAAATATAGAGCAGGAAGATAAAATATGTACCGCCCACAACGTCTGGCACTGCCCGAGCCTCCTCAGTGGTCAACTGAAATGTATGGCTCTTCACCGCAGGAGCATCCGCCTTAGCAGGGCGGCCATCAGTGATCCTCAGTGTGGCGGCCGCAGGCACCGCCACTGCTCCTCCCTCTCCCTGCAACCTCGGACATTCAGCCTTTTTATGGCCAGTCTGGTTGCAGTGGAAACAAATCAAGCCCTTCTTAGGGCAAACCCTGCTCACGTGACCCGGCTGACCACACGTATAACATACCGGGCCCGTCCCCCGGCAAACTCCACCATGAGATCTCCCACACTTGGCACACCAGCCACGGCCCTGCTGGCCCATACTGTATGAATCCAAGGTCTTAGGCTTTTTAGCCTGACCTACTGCTGTTTGTGCATGCTCGGGCTTCCGCTTGGTGTGGAACTCCAACTCCATCTCCTGCTCACGGGCCTTCTCCACCATCTCATTCAAGGTTTTGCACCCTGTAAAGCTCACAAACTCACGGACATCATCCCTCAGCATGGAATGATACCTAGTCTCCCTCATGTCCTCATATGTAGCATACTGTGGGATCAACAATGCTCGTTCCCGAAACTTGGCGGTGATCTCCGCCACAGTCTCGGTGGTCTGCTGGAGCTCCTGAAACTCCCTCGCCAACCATTACACCTCAATAGATGGTGCAAACTCCAGATCAAAGCGTCTGACAAACTTTGCCCATGTCACCTCAGCCACACCGGCTGCCCCCACCTGGATAGTCACCTCTCCCCACCAGTCCCGGGCTCGATCCCTCAGCATACATGAAGCAAACCCCACCTTTACCGCATCTGGGCAAGCACTCGTGCGTTGGGCGGTCTCTAGGGGAGAGCAAAAACTGCACCACAACTAAAATTAACTACAAAAACCACATAAACCACAACCGCAATAAAAACCGATGGTGAGGTTCTCTGTTTTTCAAAAACCACAAATTTGCGGTGCGGTGCAGTTATTAGTTTTCAAAAACTGCAAAAAAATTGCACCGCACCGCATATATTGTCACACCCCCAAACCGGAACGGCGGAAGCGTTCGAGGGTGGTTGACGTCATGCGTAGTATCACAACAATTGTATAGCAAGCATAGTAAACGCAACCAAACATTGAATACAAATATGAAAAATGTTTACATCGGTTTGAAACTTGTTTTAAATACATCAAAAGTATGTGAAATATAGAAAACATGACTCTATTGCTCCGGCTCCTCTAAATCCAAGAAGTACCTGTCTACTGATTCCCTGAGAATACAAGCAGTTTGAAAGAATATCAGCATAAAGCTGGTGAGTTCATAAGCGTTTAGTTTTGGCGGAAAAATGTTCTTTGAATCCCTTTGAAAATTGTTCCTCAAGAAAATCCTATATTATCTTATGAAAAGCGTGTTTGAAAACCCATTCCTTCCATGACTTCTAGATTCATACATGATATGTACAATCCATGGTGTCGTGGAATGAATATGAATATCCGTTGATTACTTGTTAAACGATTCGTTTATGAAAAGCCGAGTTATCCCGGGAAAATCCTATATTTTCCCGAAAAGTTGATGGTTGGTTATCCATTCTAAACTGAGGTGTACAAGTATCTACCATACTTATATCGATAAACGTAGTTTTCCTTTAAAAACCCTGGTTACTCCCAGTGAGGTATATTAGTCCTATTAAATAAATAAAACTAATAAAATAAAAGAAAACGTGTTGAACTAAATCCTGAAGGTACTGTTAATGCCCTCCAGTAATCAAATCGGTTATTACTTTGAGGTTAGTTCACTTGATTCATTATTACAAAAGTAAATCCCTGTTATCTAGATTGTGAGTTTCATGGCCATAACTGACTGGATATGGCCCGCAACTGTCGATATCCTTAATGACTTTGTCACCCGTAGACCTGCCGGTCCGATTGTAGCTAGCAGCAAGGTGCGGGATTGTCAGTCCCGTATAGATCTATACACAACAGTCACGCTCTCCCTACAAGAGACTCTGGTCACAAGTGCTAGTCCTACACTCTGATTCTGTGGGAGTGTTACCAAGGACGTGTCTCCAACTTAGACTAACAAATTTACAAGTAATAATATAAAAAAAAATCCTTTTATGATTAACATGAATCCTTTATAAAATGATACATTTTACTACATGATTCATAAGTTCATTGCTCTAGTTTTGAAAATTGTTTCTGCGAGTTGATTTCTTAATCGTTTGGTAAAACTGTTTTCCGTGTTTAAAAGCATACTGAAAATATAATTATCTTATACAAAATAATATACTTTGAGCACAAGTTTCCTTGTACTTTTGCTTGTATTCCCCCCCCTAAAAACATGAAAAACTCGGAAAAAGAGTAGAGGTATGAACTCACAGTTTGACGTGGGGTTCGAGTGTAAGCTGCTAGGAATTGTTGAGTGTAAAATAAATCCTTGGGCACAAACGGATCCTATTTAGCATGTAGAAGTACATATATGTATTAGGTGAGGGCATAACACTATTTTTTATGGAAAGAACCACCTTAGGGACTAGGAAACACATAAAAACTAAGTGTTAGAATCACATGTGATTGAAGAGGGGAGTTTGCGGCCGTAATCAGGAGTGTACGGTCACAGGTTTACGGTCCATGGGTTTACGGTTCCATGGGTTCTCAGTCTAATGACCTTACGGTCATAAGGTTTACGGTCTAATGACCTTACGGTCATAGGGTTTACGGTCTTTGGGTTTATGGCCCATGAGTTTACGGTCATTGAAGGGTGTACGGGCTAAGGAGATTCAACCGTAAACTCATCAATCTTGCACAAATGATGGTTTTCAAGGGCTTCATTCAAAGGCATCGGATTCTAGGGACCATGCTTAGCCTTAGGAAGGGTAAAAGATATAAGAACACCCTTTATAAGGGTTTACGGTCTATAAAGATTCATAGGACCGTAAACTCTTTTGTTCAAGCAAAGAGTGATGATCTTAAGTCCAAAATGAAGGATTTTAACTCGATTCATGAAGGGGAAGATGATACTTACGGTTTTTGAAGGCAAAGAAGGTGTTTTCGGTCCAAAACACAACCGTGTTCTTGAGGATCTTTGATGATTTGTTGAGGATTTCTTGAGCAAACTCGAAAATTGTAGAGAGAGAATAGAGAGAGAAAGTCTTTGGAGTGTTTAAAATGTGAAATGAAGTCCAAATACCCTATATATGGGGTAGAGTTCTCGGTCAGGGGGGGTCCACCTGACCGTAAACGGGTTTATGGTCTACACGAGTTTACGGCCGTAAACTCGTCCTGACCGTGAACTTGGCGATTTTCGAGGAAGTTTCAAGTTTTTCGCGTGATTCCCGGTTTATTCCGAATCGTATAAAATACATATTATTTATTATTTAAAATTTAAGGTCCTTCCCAAACTAAGAAATTTAACGGAATTTAATAAAAACCAAGATTTTATTAACGAAAACTGGGTAAGGATAACGGGAAAAGTTTCGGGTTGTCACATATATTATATGCAATTTTTTATTAATTATTAATATATTAAATATTAAAAATAAGACAAGTTTCATGGATGAAAAAAGGATAAAATTTTAGAAGACAAAAGTGTTGGTTTTTTCGTATGTTTAACTTTGGAAAATGGTGAAATTTGACAATTTTCAGATATTTATTGTTAATTACTAGTGATTTAAAGTTTTTAAGATATTAGTTGTTTGTAATTTAAGTTAATTGTTTTATATATTATGGTTTTTTATTATTACAAGTAATATGTTTAAACTCTTAAAACTGTTTGAACTCTAAAGTGCGGTTAAAAACCACACAAAATAATTGCACCAAATCCATGCGGTTAATAACCGAAACACACAAAAACAAAACTGCACCGCAAAAATAATCGCCTAACCGCACCAAGCGGTTTTGAAAATGGATTAACCGCATTTGCGGTTAGTGGTGAGGTTTTGACCAATAACCGCATCGAACCGCACCGCACTCACCCCTAGCGTTCTCTATGTCCGCCACCCAGCGTCAGCTAACTATGGGGTCCCTGACCCCAAAGAACTCCGGCTCCCCACATGCCTTGAACTCCCAGAAAAAGGGAGTTCGGGCCCCGACCTGACCCGCAGCAATCTCGGCTTTTAATGATCTGAACCTCTCCTCCATAATCTCCAGCATCCCTTCCTTGACCATCCCAAAAATCACTAGGGTGGCGTCAAGGGTTCCCCTCGTAACCTCGGCTGCAATGAGCTCGCGCAGCCTCTCATCAATGGGCTCGGTACCGTCGCCTGACCCAGATCCGGATCCTGATCCTGATCCCCCTACTCCAAATCGTGTCACCACCATACTGAACTGCAATGTCATAAATCATAATGATCAAGATGTCCAAAAAGGGGATCCTCCCACACCGGTTCTCCTTAGAGCTTCCAGATGTAACATCAGTTCGGGTACAGGTCCTGTGATTTCAGTAGTATGGGCCCAATACTACCTTCCACACCTACCTGTACCTTCCCCAAGGTTCTACCTGATAACTCTAATTCGTCCTAGAACAAAATATATCTCACATGCTACATCATAACTCAAATCCTAGGTTATCCTAAGATTTGCTCTACCCACATCAAACCAAAAATAAGACCAATCATAATAGGTTGCCTTATGCATGCAAATTATACACAAAACATGATCAAATAGACTTTTAAATAACCGACTCTACCCTAAGACCACAACCAGACAAAGAACATGAAATAAGGCCAAATCAATCATTCTTAGGCTATAAGACCCTAACCGTATACAATTTTGAAAGCATACACGTAGCAACATTCATACGATTATCATAACTCAAATATCAGTATAACATGGCTAACATAATGGGGAACTACTTACTTGGCTCGGCCGATCAGGTGTATTGCACTCTCCTCTTTTCCATTTTATGAAGTTTTTAACTTTTATTTTTGAAAACAATTTTACCATTTCCTTATTTTGAGTCCTGACACACCCGAGAGTGGGCCCGAATCCCTCAAACCAAGGCTATGATACCAACTTGTAACAACCTAATTTTCAAAAGAAATTTTTCATTTTTAAATAATCAAAACATTTCCAATAACCCACAAAATCTCAAGAACAATTGTTTTCAAGTTCATAATATCAACATTTTTATTTCAAATATCAGAGTGTCCCATAAAATGCCTGAGAGAGTGCAAGTCGCGCCATTAAGCCTTGCCCTTGCCCTTAGGCTCATAAGTACTTGAAACAATCAACAAACTGTAAGCTAATGCTTAGTGAGTTCCCAAGAGCATACCCCACACAATCCACATAATCACATAATCCATATTTGATAATAAATCTACATAAACCATATAAGCTATGCATCCAACATATAAGGATTCCATAGAAACCCTCCAAGGTCTTACACCTAGTGTCACTTGAACCCCCACGTGGTCTTAACTACCTGCCATGGGAACCCCCACATGGTCTTCCTGCCATGGGAACCCCCACATGGTCTTTACTACCAAGAAATATCATATAAGCTAAACATGCAAATATACTAGGATGCCATGGAAACCCTCCAAGGTCTTACACTAATGCCATGGGAACCCCCACATGGTATCAATCTACTGCCACGGGAACCCCCCGGGGTCTTCCATGCAAGATTCATACTAACATAATGCATAATCAATCAACAATCCACATATCGTAAAATGGGTCGTCCTTGGTGCCTTAGACCCATTGGTATGGTGAGAAGACTCGCCTCTCAAGAATGTTGAACTGCTAAGATAAGATCAGATAAGTCCCAACGCACAACTCCAACTCAACTACCTATAACCAACATGTGATTAACTTGTCAAATCCCGGAATACCATAAATTCCCTCACATTCAAACTTGGTCAACCCTGGTCAAAGTCAACAATCAAGTTCAACAGTCCATGTTGACCCCAACTCGTCGAGTGCATCTAGAAACTCGTCGAGTTCCGTCAAGGTCCATAAAACTGAAATACCGAGTCAACTCGTCGAGTTACCCGAGTAACTCGCCGAGTTCTTTAGTGTCCAATGGCCGAAAACTCTAAACCGAAATCTCTAGACCAAAACCCCTAATCAGCTCACCGAGATCACTCAGGATCCCGAAAACGGGTGAACCTTGCCCGGATCGTCGAGTTGGCTAAGAAAATCATCGAGTCCCTTCAGCCCTTTTCATGTTCAATCATTTCCAGTGGAATCCAAGGCTCCAAACTACAGATCCAGCCCCCTAGGGAGTAGTTACCACGTAATGTTGCCAATTTTACGTGCATGCAAGGCCTTAAGAGGCTAAAACCCTCAAAACTAAGGTTTATACAAAGTTTAGGGCATGGAGAAAGGCTAAGACTAGAAAAAGTGAGCAACTTTATGTCCATGGAGGTCTAGAGATGTCCATATATGAAACCCTATCCTCATAACAAGTTCCAATCCAAGAATGACACCATTATGCACCAAAAGTGACCATTTACTTCCATAAAATGATATCTAAGCAACTAAAGATCAAGATAGCGACTTTATAACTCAAGATGGTCGCCAATACATAGTAGATTTCGGATCTACTGCTTCTCTCTTTGCTCCTCCTTCTTCAAGCTTCAAAATCCTTCACAACCACACCAAAATCATTCTCCAAAGCTCTCTCACACACTTAAGAAGGTATAAGGCTCGAACTAGGGTTTCTCTGGGCTGTAAGGACGATGAGAGAGGCTACAAATTAGCCATAAGTTCTTTAAATAGGGTACAAATCCCTGAAAATTGGGGTTGCTCTTTACAGCGTCTACTCGTCGAGTTGGGCCTTCCAACTTGTCGAGTAGATCCTAAGTCCCGCGTCCAAAAACGATTTCTACTCGATGAGTTGGAGCTCCCTAACACGTCGAGTTCCAGTCTAAAACCCTAAATTACTTAGAAAATCAAATGATACCTGGAACAGGCGTTATACAAACAGTTTATTCTTGTCCGATGAAAGGATAACGTCTCTAAATGTCCTATCAAATGCTTCTAAACAATGATGGTGCATCATCACGACTTCATCCCAAATGATAAGTCTCGCTTTATTCAACACGGTGGCTACGTCGTTACCTGGCATAATAGAACAAAACGAATCCTCATTCAAGTTAATTGGTAAATGAAATCTTGAATGCGTTTTCCTACCACCAGAGAGCAAGAGTGCTGCAATTTCGCTTGAAGCAACATTGATAACAATTTCGCCTTTGAATCTAATAGCAGCAGACAATGTCTTTCAAACAAATGTTTTTCCTATTCCTCCATAACCATACAGGAAAAAGACACTACCTTTGTTGTTGTTAACCGCATTGATAATTGTATCATAAACATTTTTTGCTCGACATTTAATTTGGCATGTTGTTCTTGATGTTCAACTTCAAGAGTGGACGGATCATAATTAAGCTCATCTTGAATTAACATATTGGAAGAATCTTGAATATATTTGTGATCAGGGAATGGCATTTTAGGTATTTGCTTCAAACTTAGTCCATGGCTCAATAACGATTTCTCAATGTATGACAACGTAAGGTGGAAAATTGCTTCTGGGTTTAGCTTCAAGCCTTAAAAGACAAAAAATAACTAAATTATTTATTTGTAATATATATTAAAGTTAGAACTTTGTTTGTATAAATGGGTTAGATTATTTGAAAATTTACCTGTCACGTCGATTTCTTGTTCACGAACATGAACGGCATCATCAGAAGGACAACTATAGGTCTCTTTAAAAACTTGATGAGGTTGCGATAGACTATTTGATGTAATCAACATAACAAATAGAGGCGTACAGAAAGAAGCGGTAGCCCAATGATGTTTCGTGTATAGATGATATGTACTCTCTATCATCGTCTAATAGAACAAGAGTGTAGCAAGCATCTTTGTAAGAGTCATAACCGGTCCTGTTAACCGCCCTAATATCTTCATAGCAAGTAGGATCCTTTACTTTGTTGAGCAAAATGCGTAAGAACATCACCAGACTTGGGATACACGTGATTAAATTGGCCAAGTGACTTTGTCTTTGTTTTTCTTCTTGTCCATACTTTATCTAATTTATTCCAAACATATTCAATTGGGAATTCAACATATGATAGCTTCCGTGCATTTTCATCATAGTTGTTACATTCTATCCAAGCCAAAAATTGAGAAGGAACAATAGTGGGTTTAGAAACAACATTAATAACACGTTGGTATGGTTTAAAAATAACATGTTATTTGTCTTCAAGGTGAAACGACAACCTTTTAACAGGTGGTGTTCTATAATTAATGTCATACCCAAAAAGTCTCCAACATGCCTCGTAAGCAGTAATATAACGACAATTGTAAAACTCAACAATTTCATCACGGTCGTTATTTTCTTTATGTTGTTTATTTTTTTGGGCGTTATAAAAAGAAGTTGTGATCCTGTCTGGTCCTTTGTTAATATACTTAAAAAGGTACATTATCGATCCAACCTGATTACACCACTCAAGATTCATATGCACTTGGTATTGCTTCAAAAGTATCTTATTATATGGAACAACATATCTGAAAAAAAAAAACAAACATGTCATAAATAACATTAAAATCATATTATTTTTAAAACAGAGGTTTGAAGATTGGAACAAGAGATCACACATGCTTATTCATACCGACAACAATCAATGTTTTTCCTGAAAAATATTGATGTAAGTTTAAATTATATAATAGAAAAAGTAAAATGAAATATGAGGGCAAAAATAATCCAAAAACTATTTGACATAATATAAATTTCATAAATGAAATGTAAGTATATAAACCTCATCTACTTGTTGGAGATCATCAATAGCATGAAAATCAAACTTATGAAGGAAATCGTCATTTTGAGAGTAGAGGATGGAGGACGAAGCGTTGCTACAATTTGCAATTGCGCTTTGAGTCATGTATCTGCTTGTGAAAAAAATAATGATTGTTAAACACATGTGACTCAACCAAGCCCTCTTGACTCTTTTTTTGTGTGCAAGCTAATAATTGGGGGAGTATAGAGAAAAGAATATGAATTGGTTTAACATAAAGATTATGGAAAATTGTTAAAAGTTTTCAATAGGCACTCTAATTATAGAAATGTCAAGTAGGGTTATCCAGCATTCAAATACATATATCGTTCTCTACCAAATCTTTTGTAAAATGAATATTCTACACCACATAAAGTCGCATTGTAAGCCCACTTTTCCGTTTTTAGATTTTTTTGTGGAGTTTCTTTAGCAATTGAACACTGTTATTTTCATTTTATATTTTAACTGTAAAACAATTTTTTGTTAGAGTTATACCGGTCATTTTCACCTAGTTTGATTTTTTTGTTAGAGTTATACTCGTCATTTTCACCTAGTTTGATATACATGACACTTGTCATTCGTTAGACGTTATATTTTGTTAGAATAACAATTCCCCAAAATATCATACCATTCATTAGATAGTATATTTCTTAATTAGGTACAACTTGTGTGTAAAAGCCCAAAATGCAGAATAATTGTCATTTGAAGGACTACCTTAGTTAATAAAATCTACAATGACAGAATATGGTAATCGGCTAATAGAGCAATGACTATTATTGTAAAAAGAACTACTTTTTTGCAGTATGGTTCTCATTTGAAGGACTTTTATGGGTAAGTATTGAGAATATGAAAATATAATGAGATTGGCTAATAGTGTAAGGACTATTATTGTAATATATAGAAATTGCGAGGGAGAAAACAAATAAAGTTTAATGATTATCCAAAAACAAATAAAGTTTGTGATAATGATACATTGAATTCAAACAGAAAATATGATTCATAATGAATATTCAATAATTTCATGGACTTACTTGAGCTATTAAACTTTTGTTGATAGGTATCCCAACTGTAATGAGTCTCAAATGATGGAATTGAAAAAAAACATAGTTGGAAAGGGGATATATAAAAAATGATAAATCGCAAAAAGATGATATTCAAGAAACGATTTGCTGACGATTATACAAAGTTGTAATTTTTATCAAGTTATCAAAAAATAGGTAATTATTGGCCTAATTTCAGAAGATAAATATGGAAATTATTTAAATGTAAATTTATCTACCGATTTGTTAAGGGATTTTAATTTATCTATTTAATATATGAATTTGATCTTTTAATTATGGAATACATATCTCGTTTGAATTAACATTTACTTCCTTTATCAAATTAAATTCCTTATTAAACGGATATTAAAGATAATTGATTGGAAGATATTAAAGATTGTTGGAATTAAATGCAGTGAATGGTGGTGTCACCAAAATATCTAAAGATGGAAAAAATAGGAATGAAATACAATAAAAGTCCAAATTGTTTAAGATGATGTCATAAAGTTTTTGTTTTAATATAGATTAGAGATAGTATATAACCTTAAAATTTGTTACCAATAATTACACCAAAAAAAATAATGATGAATGGGGTATATTAAAGAAATCAAGGGTATTATTTGTAGTATCCTTTTAACATTAGCAAAATATAAGGACTTGCATAACATGGTTCGATAATGACTTTTCAAAATTATATTGATAAAGACCAACAAAAATCTCAAATTGCTGTATGAAAATCTTTTTCGGATAATGACATTCGTCTTTCTAAATAATTACCAAAATATAAGGGCTTGCATAACATTTTCCCTTTATATAAAACCGGTTGTCTTTATAATCATGAAAAAAATAAATTAAAAACTTTTATTTTGAACAATTTCATATATATCCTTTTTAAACATTAATATATTATATTTAACATAAATATATTATATTTGCTAAACTTAAAATCTAAATATCATATTTATTTTTTATAAACTATCAAAATATCATATATGTTTTTTTAAACATTAATATATATATATATATATATATATATATATATATATATATATATATATATATATATACACACACACACACACAAGTAGTTTAATGCGAAAACATAAATATTTTGCGAAAATGCACAAACAGATTTTATCTTATAAAAATCAAACACATGTATTTTAGAAATTAAAACTATTATCAATAAATTAAAGATAATCTACCCTAATAAATAAAGATAATTTTGTCAAATGTCAACTTCTTATTGAATTTGACACATGTCATTTTCTTAGAATTTTAAAATTATTTTTTTTCCACTTGTCATTGTTGTACTTTTTTTTCATTTTTATTCAATTTCCACCTATTAAATGTCACCTCATACTAATTAATGTGAATTAATGTATATAGTAAACCTTTCATTTGTGAATTGTTATTTCTATTAATATATTAATAAATTCCATTTATGAATTTATATTAATTAGTTTTATTAGTATAGATTAATTAAGACAAATTACATAAATGGTCCTTGTTGTTTATTTTAAAAAATACTTAATTTTTACACATTCATATTCAGCATGATTATTTAAAACATGATAATAACTTTTTATTAGTATAGATTGAATTAGTTATTCATCATTTCATTTATATTTATTTCAAAATTTTACTTTAGAAAATACTTAATATCTACACCTTATATTTAACTTTTTTAATCAACCCGTGTAATAAACGGGTGTCACACCTAGTAAGTTTATATTTGAGGGTGTTATGATCATATAGATTTAAAGGTGGTTTTAACAAGCGTTTTTTTTTCACGTCTTTAACCACTTTTAAATTCAAGTTTTCATAATAAAAATGTCAAAAAATATCAATGGTAATATCCAAAGTATCATTTATCTACAATATGGTAATAATCAACAACAATAAAAGCTGAACAATCAATACATACATTTCATAGAAAATGTTGAAGATGAAGTGTTGTGTTTGTGTGATATTCTAACAATTTAGAAATAGATGTTCAATCATTATAGTCGCACGGACAACATGATCACTGTTTTTAAGTATTATAATAATTCTAAGAGATAAAAAATGATTATGAACTATTAGAAATATTGTAAAAAAGAAAAATTGGTAAATATGATATTTTGAAAGTTTATAATGGGTAAATATGATATTAAAAAACTAAGTTTGGTAAATATACTATTTTGATGCCTAAAAAGATGTAAACGAAATTCTCTATTTTTTTTTCATATTATCTTGAATGAAATATCTTAACAAAGTTTTAATCCTTTTTATAGTTTTTTAAACTTCAATGACCAAATTAAAATTAAAGGCAGACTTGTTTGGGTTCTTTGCATTTTAAGGGTTTACCCAAACAATCAAATAATTGAAGACATGGATAACTATCCATGAGATGTCTAAAAAATCATTGAAAATAAGATCTTTTAACAACCCTTTCTCTTTGGTCTAATCAACAACCCCATTTCTTGTGTGGGGCTTTAGTCTTAAAAAGCAAACTTTTGTGTGCTGAAATTTAGATAGTCAAAAGACTCATATTCTTTTGAAAAAAAAAGAAGCAATTGTGGAAAAAGAGAAAGAACACTTGCAAACCACATGGGGTTCGAAAAAGATGGGATATGATCAATCAATTACCTCCTTTTTGCTGTCTATAAACTTTTAACAGGCATTATGTTTATACCCACTAACATGTTATCCAATCTTATACATTATAAATGTGCTCAAACTAAGATACATGAACAAGTGAAATGAAACATATATGTGATAACAAAATTCAACTTTAAACGAGTATAACTTTTAAACCAGATATTATCACAAACGTCGTTAAGACCCAAATGTTAGACCCATAGATACTTTACTAGGACTCCAGATTCAATAATCTGTCTTTATAATTATTGATTTTTATTTGATTTTGTTATGTAATAAATTCATAAACTTAATGTCATAAATTGGCAATTATCTAATTTTTTCACAAAACACTATCAATTTAAAAAAAAAGGCATCAGAAGGTAGACAATCAACTGGAACATTGTAAATATCATTATTTGAATGGTTTTAAGAGTACTTTATAAACGAAGACAAATAGTTCGTTATCCCTCTATTGTAGTTTTTTTAATCAATTATATTTTGTAAAAAAAGTTAAGTTGTTTGTTACCTACATACGAGGTTACCCAAAATTCATACGAATTTTCTACAAATCACATCATTTACCTAAGGAAATAATATTCAGTTATTTTGTTTTATTTTTAAACTTTTAAAAGGTATCTAGGTCATAAAATGTTTTTCTTTTAAAATGAAAGAAAGTTATAAAGAAATTGAATATGAAGAAATCATGATTTATAACGTTAGTTTGGGGATGAAACTCAATGATAAAAGTCATATTGTATATTCTGGTCTTTTAATAAATAGAACAAGAAAGGAATTGAATTCAAGCACTCCACGAACCCAGGTACCGAATTCCAATCCTCTGGGGTTTGATAATAACAATCTATAAAGCAAACATGTCCTTAATTTTTAATAGTTCATACCAAAAATATAATACCATCCATTATAAAGGATTATAAAAACTTAATAAACACAACAAGCATTCAATTACAAAGTGTTGGGGGTAGGGTAGTTAATATGTAACCAATCGACCAAACATAACGACTGGAAACCCCAAAAAAAATGCACAATTTACTATTTTCCTTCTACGTAAAACCACCCCTTAACTCTTAAAAGTTACATCACAATCACATAGGATGTTGTTGTAGTTGCAAGAGCCTAGAGTAAGCCCCTTCGGGTCGGCTAATAAGTTCCCCATGGCTACCTTGTTCAACAATCCTCCCATCTTGAACCACACCGATACTGTCGACCCCTCTGATGGTCGACAGACGGTGTGCAATCAGGACAGTCGTCCTACCTCTCATGAGTCGCTCGAGTGCGTCCTGAAGGACGCACTCTGACTCAGCGTCCAGTGCGCTGGTCGCTTCGTCTAGTAACAGAATTGCTGGATTTTTTAAAACGGCTCGAGCGATCGCGATTCTTTGTTTTTGACCTCCAGAGAGTTGAACACCGCGTTCGCCAACCGGAGTATTGTAACCTTCCGGCAACCCGGAAACGAATGTATGGACGTTAGCGGCGGTTGCCGCCTGAATAACCTCCGCCTCGGTGGCTCCGGCTTTCCCGTACGCGATGTTTTCCATTATCGTGGCGGCGAATAACGCGGGTTCTTGTTGGACTAGACCGATTTTTAACCGAAGAGATTTTAGGTTTAACCGCCGGATATCTTTTCCATCGATCATAACTTTTCCAGCGGTCGGGTCGTAGAAACGCTCGATCAACGCGATTACCGAGCTTTTTCCTGACCCGCTCGGTCCGACCAGAGCCTGGCTCTGACCGGACCGGATTCTCAGACTGAAGTCTTTGAAAACGGGAACATCAGGTCTCGACGGGTATGAGAAATCGACATGACGAAGCTCGATTTCTCCTCGGACAGTGTCGACCACGTCGGAGTCGGGATCGTCCGGGTCGATTCGAGTTTGTCGATCGAGGATCGAGAAAACCGAACCGATGGCTTCACCGCCCCGAATGATTTCCGGGGCGAGGCTGACAGTCTCAGCTACTGAGTTTGCAGTTATTACCAACACGATGAAGACTTTGATGACTTTTGAGAAGGTGGAGAGGCCTTTGGTAACGAGGTGGGCGCCGTACCAGAGGATTAGGGCTTCCGATGCGAAGAGAGAGAGTTGTGAGATGCCGAATAGGATGCCGGAAAGTTGACTCCGGCGAAGACTTTGTGTTTGGGGGAGACGGAGTTCGTCGGAGAATAGGGAGAGGATTTTGTCTTGGGCGTTGAAGGCTGCTACTGTTCTGATGTTGCTTACTCCTTCTCCGGCGATCATGCTTGTTTTTGCGTGGGCTTTTGCTGTGTCTCCGGCGAAGCCTTTGAGAGAAAGTTGCTGTAAATTGAAAAATAAGACAGGAATTAGCGACAATATTATATCATTTTTTTTTCACCAAAATTATGTAGCAGTTTTGTGTGAAGGAAGTTTCATTTCCAACCTATCAACATAATTTTAACATCAAAAACAACATTCTAACTTTCAAGTATATATTTTTTCGTAAATTATATAAATTTAAATAATTCCCTTATATTTAGTAGTTTTTTTACCAATTCGACTGACATCTAGTTTATTACAGTAATTTCATAAATTATGGTATTATAAAAGTGTAGTCAAGATAATTGATTCATTTATGATTATTTATCGTATTTTTACAACTATTTAATTAAATAAAAATATTTACATAAATGTCGACAGCTATTACACATTTATGTATTGGAATATATATGTCAATTGTATGTTTTATATAAGAACGCTATTGTGATTTATAATATGATATGACAAATAACAAATATTACAGCTAAAATATAATCACATAATTAAATAAGCATCAATAAAAAACTTTTAAACAAGTCTTGTTTTTGAAGATTGTGGAAAACGAAAATGACAAAACTACCCTGGTTTGAAGTAAAGTTGACAAGTTAAAAGTAAGTCACGTCTGGGACCCTGAAGTGTTTAAGAAGTAAATGGTATGGGACAAAAGGACACATACATCTAGTAAGGTGGTAGTTGCTCAATATACAAGGCAAATATAAGAAGTTATTTATAAGCACATAGTAGCCAAAATTTTATCTATTAAAAAACGACTGTTTTAAATTCATATGCATGAACATAACAGTTTAAATAATAAAATAGCCACTACGCATATAATTTGCCAAAAAATAGACTTTTTTTTCACTTTTTATACAAATAACCATCACTTTTTTGCTTGCTGCAACATTCACAATTTGCTGTTTTGTATACCCCACACAAAATATTAAAAAACAAAAATAAATGAAGTCGTTTTGTTGGTTATGCTGCGAAATTAATACTACACATATTATTCGAAAATCATAGATTTTTTATCTTGCAAAATTGTTCATTTAAGTTGCTATATATTAATAAGAAAATTTATAACTATTATATTTTTAGCAAATAACCGGTACTATTTCATACGATTAAAAAAACAAGGCTAACCCTGTTGATGTATGAGTACTACAGTGCCCACAATCGCAATCAATTTGACTAGATTTGTGAAGGAAGAATATGATCAATAACAGAGCGTGGTGTACTGGTGTATGAAGGTTTTGGGGCCCAACAACACAGTCCATTTTCCAAATGCATAAATGCTTCTGACAATTCAGGCTTCAATAGAAATTATAAATAGAAGAGCGAAAGTTGAATAATAATTTTTTTTTTTAAAGTATAATAATAAGTAATGGTTTTTATAGAAGAAAGTGCAACGATCACGGGCTAGGAATCTCCCCTGCCATTCTGTATGGACATCACAGTAAATGTAGTAGCATTCTGCATTCACATGTCCTCTTTTATTTTTCTTCTCTTTTTTATTTTACCTCACTGTAAAAATTTACCAAAAACTTTCACCAACCTTATTTCTATCAGTTTCAAGATCACAAATTTCGTACGTGTTTGTATACTTAACGACCATTTAATGTTTTCTTTAAAAGTTATAAATATTAATTTATTATAACATTTAACTTGCTATTAATTATATCATTATGATTCTCTTTAATATTGGTCCTACTGATATATATGTTTTTTGGGTTAGTCCAAGGACAAAATAGTCATTTACTAAAACTAAGAGCTAGTTAGATTTAGCGAGACCCAGAGACCAGAATCTTACCTAATAAATGAAAATAATTTTGCCAATTTATTTTTCATTTTTGAATATATCATTAATTTAGTTTCTATAAATTAAATCCTATCTAATAAATGAAAATAATCTTGTCACATGTCATTCTCTCATGAATTATGCCACATGTCATTTTGTCATAATTTTGAGATATTTATTTAGTTTCTATAAATTAAACATACCATAATAACTATATTTGTTTCAAATTTTAAATTTCGAATTTAAAACTTCAATTTTAATTTTAAATAAATTTACAACTGAAACATTCGTATTTAACATTTTGTTATAATTAACAAATTTAATACACTGGTCTGACAACTAAACACATAATTTTAATTTAATTTTTTCATGTTTTTTTTCCATAATTTTACTTATTTCAAATTTCAAATTCAAATAAACTTTTCATTTAATCATGTGTATTTAACATTTTATTTTAATCAACCCGTATAATATACGGGTATAATATACGGGTATCACAACTAGTAATTGAAATAAATTGAAACCATAAAGACAATTTGGACTAAACCTATCAATTTAAATATATCATATCAGCCAAATTTGTAATGAACTGTTTATGTAAATATTAAAATACATTTTGTTATTAAAAGAGAGTTTTTTTGAACTTTCCAAATGCAAAAGTGGTATAGAATATAGATCCTTTATTGGAGCAAGAGTTTTGTGAAAGTATGAACCGGAATTAAGGAAAGCACATGCAAGCCACTTTGAAACTGAATCTACATTCTTGTCGTTTAATATCAAGATAATATCACCCAAAATCAAGATTCGAGATTATCAATAAAACCGATGCAATTTCAATTTTGACTATGGTCAACTTTATGTGGAGGCAGCATGCGTGGTTTCAGTTCGTACTTTTATTAATATTTTGTCATATGAAACAGTAATAGAGGCAGTGGATCTGTGGATAATGTATTATTACCTGTGCAAAATGAGCGAGAACAAGAAGAGGAAAAGTAGCGAGAATCAGAAGTGAAACCCTCCATTCGACAATGAAAGCGACTACAAATGACGTCAGAAGTGACGTCATGTTCTGTAATATAACAGAGATCCTCTCAGCTATCGCGGATTTCACGTCTGCTGCATCTGTTGCTAACCTCGCTGCCACTAGACTCGAGTTATGCTCCTCCTCATCGAACCACCCAACTTCATTTCTCATTATCGCTATAAACAAAAAAAAAAAAAAAAAATTGTAATAGCGTAAAAATAATGTAAAAATAAAATACATGTATCAATGTATACCTGAAAGCATCATTCTCCGAACTCTTGTAGTGAGATTCTCACCCATGATACTAAAGAAATAATGTTGGATTAAATACGCAACAACCGCGTATAAACCAGCTCCAACATATATAAAAACATACTCTTTTGTCTTTCTCTCCATTCTCGCAGGGTTATCAAAGTAAAAAACCTCAATCATATTACTCATAACAATCGCAAAAGTCGGACCAATAAACCCGGATAAAATCGACCCAACCGCACCCATAATCGAATAGGGCCACTCGGGTGCATTCATTTTCAAAAGCCTAAAAAAATACCCACTCGGAGCTCCGTTTTTCCGATCCGTTTCCGCATTCGATATCATTTCAATCCGCCCATCCGCACCCGTACTATACTGATAACTCAAATTCCTCAAGCTTCCGGATCGAAGACTTAAAGATTTTGTAGACAACGAATTGCTCAATCGCGATGAACGCGTCCGGTGAGTAGTCGACGGGTTTGAAAAATCGCGGTTCCCGATCATTTCTTGGAACCGGATTAATGACGAATACGCCCCTGGGCGGGAAATAAGTTCCTCGTGGGTCCCGGTTTCGATGATTTGTCCTTGTTGGATTACTGCGATGGAATCGACGTTTCTAATGGTGGAAAGGCGGTGTGCGATTACTACGGTGGTTCTTCCGACCATTAAGCGGTCGAGAGCTTCTTGGACGATGTTTTCGGAGGCGGAATCGAGGGCGGATGTGGCCTCGTCTAAGAGGAGGATTTTAGGGTTTTTTAACATGGCTCTTGCGATTGCGATGCGTTGTTTTTGACCACCGGAAAGTTGGATTCCGCGTTCGCCGACTTGGGTGTTGTAGCTGTTTGGGAGGAGGGTGATGAAGGAATGCGCGTTGGCGGCTGACGTGGCGGCTTCCACTTCGGATGTGGTGGCGTTGGGTTTTCCGTAGAGGATGTTTTCGAGGATTGTGGTGGCGAAGAGTGCCGGTTCTTGGTTGACTAGACCGATTTGGTCGCGAAGCCATTTTAGTTGGAGGGTTTTGATGTCCACTTCATCTAGCAAGATTTGACCTGCACAGGGCGGGAAATGATATCATGAGTATTTGACCAATTTACCCTTTTGTACACAGTGTTTGTTTCCTTTTTGGACTGTCTTTAAAGGAATCATATGAGTGTCGATAAATGACCATTTTACTCATATCTTATGGAAATATGTTTCTTTTGTGGAACGTAAAAAATCATCTGAATCACTGAATGTGAGTTAAAAGTAAATGCTAATTTTACTCTTTTGTAACACAAAATCTGTTTCTTTTGTTGGCCAAAATGAACTTCTAAATGTGAGTAAATGACCATTTTACCCTTGTATACACAAAAAATGTTTCTTGTTTGGACTTTGATGAATCATCTCAATGCGAGTAAATGGCTATTTTTACCCTTGTGTATTAGATTTCTTTTTGAGAATGAACAATCTGAATATAGGTAAATGACCATTTTACCCATTTGTAAACAAAGTTTTTTCTTTACTTTTGGAAGTAAATGACCAATTTATCATTTTGTTTACAAGTGATGCCAAATAACAGATGGTAAAAGGGTAGGGAGGTAAAAAGGAGAGGAGCTCTATTAAATATTACGTGAAAAAGAAACAAGAAACAGGTAGTAAGATTAAAGATATATACCTTGATTAGGGTCATAAAACCTCTCGATTAGAGAAACAACTGTGCTTTTACCGGACCCACTACCACCAACCACCGCAACTGTCTTTCCAGCCGGGAAGAAAATGGAAAACTCTTTAAAGATAAGAACATCCGGCCTTGAAGGGTAACTAAAAGACACCTCCTTAAATTCAATATTCCCGTTGACCTCGGTCAAACATTTCCCATCAGTAGAATCTTGAACTATAGTCGGTTTTTGCTTAATGATTTCCAGTAATTTATATCCAGCAGCTTTCCCTTTGCTGAATGCTCCAAGATTCGAAAACGACTGACCCAAACTCCTGTTATGATTATTTTGATTAAAATTTTGTGAAGAAAGAATATTATAATATTTAAAAAAAAAAAAAAAAAAAAAAAAAGTAAAGCTTACATTCCACCAACAATGGCGGAGAAGATTGCTGTAAATGCTTTTCCACCGTCTGTCTGCCCATTCCTAATAAATACACCCGCATACCAAAACACAAGTGCCCATGACATGCATGCGATTCCATATGTGCATCCCAATCCCAATCCCTTCGCCATTCCTGCTTTGTATCCCAGTTTCAGGGTGTGTTGTATTGCATCTGAATATGAATCGAGTGCTTTGGTTTCTCCCACATAGGAATACACTGTTCTTACTTGTGCAATTGCCTGTTAATTAATAACAATAGTCGATTAATATATGATCATATAAAGTAAGTGATTAATTTATTAAGATTTAAGATTTAAGATTAGTAGATTACCTGTTCAGCGATGATGCCAGCATTGGCATAGGATTCACGGCTTTTGGAAGTGAGACCTGTAAGAGTATAAGCGTATAATCCACCTGCAAATGCGATTCCGGGGATGACTGCGACACTTAGAAGAGCTAGCTTCCATGCGGAAACGAAACCAACAACCAATCCAGCCAAAAATGTCGAGAGATAATGGATAAAGTTCCCCACCTAATGAAAGGGGAACAGTTAGGTTTCTTTATCGAGATGATGATTCAAAGTATGCTAATATGCGCGAATGAAATATTGAGATATGTATGACGTCGTTTATTGGACCCCACATCCCCGCCATTAATGGATTCTGTTTATGTTTCTGTTTCAGGTTTCTCGTAACAAATTATCCATCAACATCTCCGGAATTAAAACCAGTAGATGTGTCCAAAAGGAAATGTTGAAAAGGGAGATTTACCTTCTCGCTAATGGCGTCTTGGACAAGTAGAGTATCAGTGGAGACACTAAAAACGATATCTCCTGTTCTTGCATCTGTATCGTAAAATCCAACGTCTTGTTTCAAAACTGCTTCCAAATATCTCTTCCTCAACGTGCTCACTTGCCTTTCTCCGGTGTACATCCAACATCCGATTTCTGTTCTTACTCAATTTTAAACATAATTAATTAACTAATTATATATTGATTAATCATGATCGATTTCATTTTCATAAACAAAAGCTAGAATTCGAAAGTGATGGAGATGTTTGTGATGTATTAGAAAATTATTGAAAATTTTGACCAAGTGCGTGACGAAAAGGACAAGGGATAACGAGGAACCCACGTGCACATGATCCTTTGTGAACTGGCTAAAATAAGCATTTTTCAATAATGAAGTGTGAAATCAAAATTTTATGGAAACCGATGTTTATTAATTAATATAAATATAAATATATATAAAATAAAAGAGAGACAACAACGGATCGAGTTTAGCTTCTCACCTGCGTATGACGATATGCACACTACCAATCCGAGATAGACGAAATACAGAGCATACTGCATTAAATTAGAGTAAATAGATATTCAGATCTGAACCTGTGATTAATCGCACCGAAATTTGAAAAACAATAAATATTTAATCCACTGACTCAGACTAGTCATTAGATAGCTTTTTTTTTTTTTTTTTTTTTGTGGAAAATCCTCACAAATTTGAGAAAAAAGAAGCTCGTTTAATCTGGAGAGATAATAATAATAATAATAATAATAATAATAATAATAATAATGATGATGATGAGGTTGATGATGATGATGAATAACCTTTGAAACTTCGTGAGTCATGGTGTTCAAATCCGATTGGTTTTTTCCGAAGCCATTAATCATTTGTCCGAACAAGAGGAAGAAGAAAGGCATGGAGGATCCGTGAATAATGGCACCGATGCTACCTAAAATCATGAGAGCGTAATCGAACTTGTCCGCGAATGAAAACAGTTGGTAGAACGGAATACTCTGCTCCTTTCTCTTCTCTGCTTGCGCCGGCATTGCCTTGGACGCCTCCGTCGTCTCCGCCATTTAACAAAACTCCGTTTGTATACCGGAAAGCTTTCTGTCAAACTTTTTTTTACAAATTAATCGAGAGAAATGTCGAAAACGACTCAATCGCCATGAAAGAAGAGCTTGAAAAAGAGAGTGAGATCTAGGAATCAGCAGTGGCGGTGCTCGGTGTTTCAGTGAGGAATGGTGTGAGGTCCACGAGACTGGAGTTTTGGTCAAACGGGAGTGTGTGTGTGGGTGTTTTTGAGTGTAGAGTGAATGTGAAGTTGGGTTATATAAAAGGAGGGGGAGTTTAACCCTGGTTTACAAAAGGTATCAACCCAAAGGACAAGAACGGAATTTCATATTTGTAATGCTAAATCTTTATTAGATAAATCAAATATTATTCGGGTTTTATTGTTTTTAACTATTTATACATTTTATGTTTCACAGCCTTTTAATTCTTACATTTATACATTGAATAGGCTAGTTATGAAAGTCATTTATTACATAGTTTTATTTTTTTTAAAAGTAAGTATGAATATCTAATTTTTTTTTAAGTTTATAAGAAAAATGAAAAAAATAATAAACTATTATAATTAAAGTATTTTATTCTCTTTTAAATTTAAACAAATAATTTAGATAAATAAACAAAGAAAATTAATGAGGTTTAATTTAGAAATTTAAAATTAAAAGGTAAATCCATTAATAACACTGATATTCATTTATTATTATATTTATTTTAATTATTACATTTAATAGTATGTGTATTTAATAAAATGGAAAAAACCATAAAATGACATGTGTAAAAAAATTAATTTAAAATAACCATAAAATGACATATGACAAAAAATATCTTTATTTATTAGAGTATATATATATATATATATATATATATATATATATATATATATATATATATATATATATATATAGAGAGAGAGAGAGAGAGAAAGGCAAGTTCAAATATTTCTCACATCTATTGTGTGTTAGAATGCACCAATAAGAATTTTGTAAAAATTAAATTATTATTTAATCAAATAAAGATAGATATTAAATTATTTCCATAATTATATGTACATTAATTATAATTCTTTTTTTTATGGAAACTAATTAAATCCGTCATTAATATCAGCAATAATATTTTTTTTAGAATGAATTCGAATTTAGAAAAATGACATTGTATTCTAGCAGAATGAGAGTGTAATCTAGTACAATACACTTTCGTTATTCATATTTCATGCAACTTTATTGTATTTTAAGTGAGTGTCCTGAAACAAAAGATAAATCTATACAAAAAAACCTAGATGCGAATTCATTCTAAATGAATGTTTTTGATAACATTAATGATGAATTTAATTAGTTTCCATAAAAGGAGAATTATATTATGGATATAATTTAATATACATACAATTATGGAAATCATTTAATATCTCTCTTTATTTAATTAAATAATTATTTAAATATACTAAATTTCTACTGATGCGTTTTAACACACAATAAATGTAAGAAACACATTAATTTAGCCTTATATATATATATATATATATATATATACACACACACACACTGTGAAACTCATATATTACATGAGTTTATTTTAAAAAAAAGAAAGTTTAGGTCATTTTTGGTCACTTAACTTTTGGTTTTGTGCTCATTTGGTCACTTAACTCTTTTTAAGTTTTAAAAGGTCATCAAACTTTTGGCTTTGTGCTCATTTAGTCACTTAACTTTTGGTTTGTTCACATTAAAATTGTGTTCATTTAGTCACTAAACTTTTAAAAAAATTTGAAATTTTAGTGACTAAATTAGCATAATTTTAAAAGTAAGGTGACTAAATGAGCACAAATCTAAAAGTTAAGTGACCAAACCAAAAGTTAAGTCACTAAATGAGCACAGAGTCAAAAGTTTGATGACCTTTTAAAACTTAAAAATAGTTAAGTGACCAAATGAGCACAAAACCAAAAATGAAGTTACCAAAAATGACCTAAACCCTTAAAAACATTACATATGAAGGTCCATTTTTTTAGTTTATAAGAAAAATAATGAATTATTAAAATTAAAGTGTTTTATTCTCTTTTAAATTTAAACAAATAATTTAGATAAATAAACAAAGAAAATTACTGAGGTTTTAATTTAGAAATTTAAAATTAGAAGGTAAGTCCATTAATGAAATTGATATTCATTTATTATTATATTTATTTTCATCTTTACGTTTAATAGTATGTGTATTTAATAAAATGGAAAAAAACATAAAATGACATGTGTAAAAAAAATTAATTTAAAATAACCACAAAATGGCATGTGGCAAAATGAATTAGAATATTACATGTGACAAAAAAAAAATCTTTATTTATTAGAGTCTATATATATATATATATATATATATATATATATATATATATATATATATATATATATATATATATATATATATATATATATAGGGAGGGTTCATGCGAAAATGAAAATAATTTGCGAAAACAAGCAAAACCTATGATATTGTGTCACCTCGACATTATATTTTGGAAAATAGTTTATCCAAACTTTGAAATACATGATGATAATCGATGATAGATGAGAAAATTGTTTCATATTAGCAAAGTATGATTTTTAATATTTTTATTATGAAAACATTAATTTAAAAATGATTAAGGACGTGAAAAAAAAATTATTAAAACCGTCTTTAAATCTTTATTATCATAACATCATCCAATGTAAACTTACTATCTTTAATTTATTGCTAATAAATTTATTTTTTTATAATACATGTGTTTGATTTTTATAAGATAAAATTTGTTTTCGCGTTTTCGCAAGATATTTATGTTTTCGCATGAACCTATATATATATATATATATATATATATATATATATATATATATATATATATATATATATATATATATATATATATATATATCCTCTCCACTCCATTAAAACACTTCGACTTCTAAGATATTAGGTGTTCAGCAACGAATTTTTTTAAGTTTCTAAAAGCTTTTATTTAAATAAAAAGCTTTGAATTTAAAAATTAATTCGACTAGTTTACTTTTAACTTCTAATTTATATATTTTGTCTTTGTGTTATTTTATACCAGTCAAAAGCTTAAAACTATTTTTTCCGAACATTTTCACACAGATAAAAGTTAGGGCTTTCAGCTATCGACTAATTTTGACAAACACGTCTTATATCTAACTAGGCGATGTTTGCGCGTTACGCAGTGGAATAATTATGCAGTTTAATATGGTTATATATATTATGATAAAATAAATAGTTAACATTGTTTTTAAGCATATGGTTAATTGAGAAGTTATGATTTTAAAACAAATAAGATGCTAAAATAATGCAATTAACAAAATTATAACATTATAATTGATTTGGTTTAATCTATTCTGAATAGGATGTACATAAATGTTGTATGCGATTAAATAGTATGTATATTTTTTGATTTGCAAATAATTTATACTAATAAATAATGCAAAATTATGTACATATTAGTATCTAATGTAATTAATTGATTAAATATGGGTTCTCATTTGTGGACGTATGCATTTAGTTTCTTAAGTAAACCCCACATGTGTTGAATCACATTTTCTGAAAATTCTTGAAATAGGATTAGAGAACTTACTTATTGCCTGCAATGTTTGGTAATTTAAGACATCTAGTTTCGCATTTTTTATTGTACATTTTGTAGAACTTCTAAATTTCCTTCATTAAATATCTATGCTCGAGTTTCTCATTCATTTTTAAAGGTTTTAAATATTTTTTCATTCTTGGAGTTGTAGATTCTTCAATAATTGTGGGTAGACCTCCTGTTCTTGCATTCTTTAGTAAGATCGGAACAAATATAGTTCTGGAAACATATCTGAGATGCAAAGGTTTTGATATTCTATCTGGAGACTTTAACTTCAGTAGAAAATATCACATTCACCGTCCGTTAATCGGACAACTTGGATTCATTTCTAGGGTATAGTATCTGCTTTAGTTCATCCCCAGTCCATATTATCCTATCACACCTACCATATATATTCATAATTCGTTTAGAGTATTTGAAATTGTATAAATTAAAGGAGTGGAAATTATGAAATGAATGATATAAAGTGATTTAATTACCATGCAGCAGGAGAAAAGTAGAGGAGTGGAAGATATAAAATGAATGATATAAAAGTATTTAATTACCATGCAGAAACAGGTTTTGTTTCATCATTCTTGCCAAATTTTCATTTTGGAACATATTTATAAGTACGTAGGAGCAAAATCAATTGTTCATTCATGTCATGCTCTAAATTCACCATCCATAGTTCCATTCGTAGCTTCAAAATTTTAGTTATATAAAGTGTGTGATGTGTTATTAATTACTTTGAAGGTGAAAATGTGTGGGGGGGTTTCAAATGCACGAGGTGTTTGGAAATTTGTGTCGGGGTTTCAAATGTATGAAGTGATTGGAAAAATGCATCCTTTATAAAATTTTACAAATTGTGCTTTAGTATTTATACATGCAAAACCAATGTCAGTAGCAAAATAAAAAATATAGTTAACCTATTAGTTTTATTAACTGTAATAAGTTTATATCATTGCTATGTATAGTATTAATTGATGATTTTATAAACCGTTTTATGTTGTGTAAACTGTATATCAAACGTATATTGATTTCTATATATATCAAATAACAAAGTAGTATGAAAAAATAAATATTATAACTTCTGATGATTTTATATACCGTTTTAAGATGTATAATTATATATAAAACATATGTTCATTTGTATATGAAAAAATAAGAAATATATGGAAAAATACTACAACTTTTAACAACATAAAAAACATTACAACATTTAGTATAACATTTACATCAAACAAAACTTATTAAACACTTATAAATCATTCAAAATGAATATTTAGAAATCAACGTACATTTGATATATAAAAACATTGTTATAAAAAAATCGCGTTGAAATAACCATTGATGTGACAAAACTCATTTTTTCAACTTTTTTCATATTTAAATCACAAATATTTTCAAACATATTTTGATCAAAACTTCTTTATATAGTACAAATATAGTTGTAGTGTGTATAAATAAGTGGAAAATAAAAAAGCATTGAACATTAATAATCATAACTTAAAAAAAAACCCTTAAATGAAGTGGAAAATAAAAAGGCATGACTAATTAAATTAAATTTGGAATCAAAACTACATTTAAAATAGAAAACTCTTGAGTTGTAATAGGAGTTTTAAACTCTTGAGTTGTATGCAATAATGTAATATAAATATTGACAATATGTTATAATAACAATATTATTGAAATTTATCTTTAAAATAATGATTTTTACATTAAGTTGTAACTAATTTTATAATTATTTTAAGTATACGATAAGATAGATATGATAAGTTGTGTTTGAATTGAATTAAATACATATTTTAATTTAATAATTATTATATTAATTTAAAAATGATTTCAAAATAATTTATTTTAAGTATTTTTATTTCATTTATTATTATTATTATTATTATTATTATTATTATTATTTCTAATAAGAATAATTTTTAATATAATATAACTTATTTTGTAGTTTTACGTTATTTTAAAATATTATTATTTTTACTTAATTAAAAACTATTTGTTTGAACAAATTTCATTATTGTATTTAAAAAAAGTTATCGTACTCCACTATTGTACTTTTACTTTTGTCCGTAAAACTATAAAATATTAGAAGAGAATAAATGGTCTAGGTAAAATAGTGATTTCAAATTCAAAGTTATAGTAATTGTTAAGAACTAAGACCAATTTAAAATAAAAAATAATAATTGAAAAAAAACATGTTTAGAGTGGGTTAGGGGTGAGGATATTTTTAGGAGAAAATGACAAATTTATATTAATTACTTTGTGGAAAATAGCCAAAAAAATGAAATTGCAAATTTGGCCATCGAAATCGCAGATGGGAACGGTCCATCTGCGATTTTCACATCCCATCTGCGAATGTACAAGTGGCTAAAGCACAGACGTGCTTTAGCCACTTGTACATTCGCAGGTGGGGTATTTTTTTAAGTTTTTTCGTATATATATAGGGTTTACCAGGCTAAAATCGCAGATAGACTGTGTCCATCTGCGATTTCCTCTCTCTTTGATCTGCGATTTTATGTTTTTTTTTTTATTTTTTATTTTTATTATTATTTATTTTTTTTTTTACTATGAAATCAATGTGTTTGACTATGAAATAACCTTATTATATATAAACATTTGTAGAAAATTATCAGTTTACTTGTTATTTCTTTAGGAAATTTCTTTAAAATCTCTCTAAAAAAATGATTGAATATTTGGTTTGTCTTGTAACTAGTGGAAGATGGCAAGTTATTGAAACAAATCTGGAATACGTATGTCTACAGGGAGGTATTTCTGAATTCGCTTTGATATTTTCTGAGTATATTAGTTATAGTGATTTTGTATCTTTGGTGAGAAGCAAAATTGGTTTGTTAGACAAATATAGAATTAGTCTTCGTTTCCATCATCCTGAATTGAATTATTATATAGCCATAGTTGAAGACATGGATGTTAGAATGTTGATAAATGTAATCAAATGTAGCGGAGGAAGGACTGTGAAAGTGTTTGTGGTGGTTGATGAAGGAGATGAGGTTAATGAGGCTGGTCAGAGTGGAAATCAGCTGGTTGGTAATTTATGCAGCTATAAAGGGAGCAACGATTCGATAGGTATTTTCAATACTCCTAGTGTACCTCAATTTCATAGTGTTGCTGAAAATGTTAATGTTACTTATTCACTTATTCACTATGTGGATCCTGAGAATTACAAGTATGTTGGTGATAATGATGTTGGTACATATCTTAATGACGTGGGTGGTCCATGTGTTGATGAAAAAAGCATGTTTATGGGGATTATGTTGATGTTGCTGATGTAGCTTTAGATATAACCGACTTAGAAAGCAATTCAGATGGAGATGAGTTGGGTGATGAAGTTAAAGCTAAGTTTCCCGATAACCCTTTTTACGGTATGCCCCCTCTACCAGCATGTCCAATTGATATTAATGAAGATATCCCAACAAAGATGGTAGACATCAATCTTCAAAAGATTGAATGTGAGAGTATATTTAAGAACAAATATTTTTTAAAGCGGATTATTGGTAAAAAAATGTCTTCGAGAAGGTTTTCAAACGAGGACAAGTAGATCCACCAAATCAAGGTATGAGGCTGTGTGTGTTTCGAAAAATTGTTCTTGGTTACTAAGAGCAAAAGCAATTAAAAATTCTGATGGACTTTTTCAAGTGAATATATTTGTTGATGTACAAACATGTTCTTCAACAATTTTGCAACCTAATCATCGACAAGCAAACAAATATGTTTTGGGTGAATATTTTGCTGATGTTTTGGATGAAGATTATAGTAGAGTTTATCGGGGAAAAGATATTATTAATGATATGAATGCTTAATTGAATATCAATATCTCATACCACCAGGCATGGCTTGCGAAGCAATATGCATTGTTGTTGTTAAGGGGTATGAAAGAGGATTCTTTTACCAAACTTCCGACTTATTTCCACAATTTGGTCAAACATAATCCGGGTACGGTGACACATATTAAAACAGATGGTGATGATCGCTTTGAGTTTTTGTACGTCGCACTTGGTTGTTCGGTTAGGATTTTAATATTTTATTATTATTTTTATTTTTATTTCGGTGTATTTAAATAGATATACAATGTATTGTAGGTACGCGCTTTTGTCAATTTTTGTAAACCGACCCTTGTAGTAGATGGAGCTCACCCAAAGGGCGAGTTCAAAGGTACCATGTTACTTGTAGTTACTAAGGACGGAAAAAACCAAATATTACCGGTTGCATATGGTATATGCAAAATGAGTGTACAGATTCTTGGACATGGTTTTTTCAAAAACTACGTGATTGCATAGGCAATATTCAGGAGCTTACAATTATATCTGATAGGTCTACATCTATAGCGACATCCGTTGCCAACATTTTTCCTCACGATGATCACGGAATATGCGGTGTCCATTTGTATTTCAACATAGTATCTAGATTCAGGAAGAGTAAGACAGTTAAAGGAATTTTTTGGTAGGCTTGTAGGGCGTATACAGTTGATGCTTTTGACGCTGCCATGGAACTTATGAAAAAGACAAAAGAACCAGTATGGGAGTACTTAAAAAGTATAAATCCAGAAACTTGGTCTAGGGCACATTTTAGAGTGAACCGATACAATCTTATGTCGTCCAACAGTGCGGAGTCTATAAATGCATTATCTAGACACGCACGTAAGGTGCCGATACTTATGTTGATCGATTTTTTTCATGCAACAATGCAACGGTGGTGGTTTCAAAGACGTAACTTTGCAGGTATTAAGTTAATTTTTAATATTAATGTTTTATTAAATGTTATTGATCTTAACTTCTTCATTTTGTCTATTTTTTAAGCGGAAGCAACAACAACACTCACCCCTTGGGCTGATGATATTGTAAAAGAAAAAAAAAACTTTTAGTAAGTGGGATGTTCGCATGATCTCAAATACGAAATGCGAGGTCAAAAAGGGGGCACAAAACATGATTGTTGGTTCAGCGACAATTTCTACTACAGAAATTGTACTGGAAGGGCGACCGGTACTGGAGCACATCGCACGACAATTTCTACTACAGAAATGGCATTTAATATTGGTGGTTCAGCGAGTTGCTCACAAACCTATGACGCTGATTTTGATATAAAACAACCTTGAAATGAAGAGTTGTTAACTTATTATGTATTGTAATTTTTTTATTAAATCTTACAAGACATTGTTATGCTTTCATATTTTAGTTTAGTTTGCAGATTATAACAATTAATGATGCTTTTATATTATAATATTTAGTTTGCGGATTATAACAACAAATGAAGCTTAACGGTAAAAAAAGATGTTATTTAAAAAAACAACAAACGATCCTTTAGCACCCTAAGGTGTATCATGATAATGTTACAACATTTTTGTAACTAAATTTTAAACTCAGGCGACTGCAATGGGTACTTCTCTTTCTCGATTGTTATATAGTCATCCCTAATTCTCATTTTATCTTCCAAACGATCCTTTTGCACCCTAAGGTGTATCATCTGCTCCTCCTTCTCAGCAAGCCATTTTTCAGTCGTTTTGATTGTCTTCTTAGTATTTTTTATCCATTCTTCATGCTCTTTGATTTTGTTTTTATTGAGGTCTATCCATTCCTGAGCTTGTTTGCATTCCGATGCAATTTCATTACCACGTTGAGTGAGAAGTCGGGATGACTCTTTGTCCTGTTCTTGTTGTTCTTCAGCCTTTTTCAATTCTCCAAAATTTTCATCTGACATATATAGGCTTGCTGGAGAGGGTGTAACAAAAGGGTTGACTGAATCACAGTAGTAACAATCTACTTCTTTGCATGAGCAAATTTCGAAATTTTTTGAGGAATTCATAATAAAGTCGAGATTATAATAAACTGGTGCTATAAGTGGTATTTATACATACTAGTCCATCTGCAAATCATAGTCCAAATACAACCATTTCGTAGTCAGATTTGTAATTCATAGTCGAACTTTGAAATGACTACACATTAATGACAAGTCACTGTAGTAACCTGCAAATTGTAGTCAAACTTTGAAGTGATAAGACATAAATGAGTGTTTGACATGATAAGTCACTACAGTAACCTGCAAATCATAGTCCAAATGCAACCATTTCGTAGTCAAAGTTGTAATTCATAGTCCTGTATTTATTAATATAAATAGATGTTTAAGCTCTACAAACCAAACACCCACATCATCTAAACGAAACCAACTCCATATTTAGAAATGTCGTCGCATGCAACAACTTCTTCGAATGAAGTACCTGGTTCCAATTTTGAACGACCATGGACAACAAACGAGGTGTTGGTTCTAACACGGTGCTGGCTAAGTGTTAAGGAGGGTATACCGTTACTTGCTCCCCCGCATTGCCTAGTAAGTGATGAATGGACCCGCATAACAGCTTTGTTCAACCATGAGATGGGAGAAGGGCAACAACGACAACAATCAGATGTTGTTAGTAAATAGATGAATGTAAAGGAAGAAGTCACATGGTTCAATCGAGCGTGTAATTATGCGAAAAGTACCAAACTTCGTTGTCGAGACGAATAAGAGTTCTTGGAAGTTGTTATAGATTTTTACATCTGTGAGCATGAAGGCAGAGACTTCGAATATAAGGAAGCTTGGAAGGTTGTTAAAAATAATCAGTATTTCATGTAGACCACTCTATTTTCCGTTAAAAATAACCCATGGACTTGTTTTTTATTTTAATGCTTTGTTTGTAGTAATGTTTTAAGTTTAATGTTTCATGTAATAGTTGTTAGTTTAATAGTTTAAGTTTAATGCTTTGTATTTAGTAATGTTTGTAATGTTTTAGGTTTAATGGTTCATGGAACTGTTGTTAGTAATGTATTGTAATGTATCGTGAAAATAATGCAATGAGCATTTATTAATTAAAATTAAACATAGGACGTGCATCCAATACATACATAATACATGAAAATAACCTAGTACACACCTAATAAATAGAAATATATATTAAATAAACGGGATATATTTCAAAATATTCCAAGGGGCTTCAAACTGGAATTCCAACCCGTCACTTAATGACTTGTATTCCTCCTTAGCAGCTTCCAAGATGACCTCTTCAGTAGCATTTTAACGGGTGTCGTCAATTTTGGTATAAAGATCGTTGAATAATAGAACTTCAGTTTTCATTTCATACCATCTTGCTAAGATTTCCAGTTCATCACGATCATTTGCTGTAGTCATTCGGTTTTCAGCGTTGAAGATATTGGTTAAACGAGTCCAAAACATTGGATCGTTCAACTTGCTGGTCTCGTACACATGAATATATGCATGTGTAAGAACCAAGAACTCCTCATTGCTCCATGGTATTGAACTCATTTTTAGTTAAACAAAGAGAGTAAATTTTCAAAAATAATATATGTATAACTGTAACATCGTTTAGTAAACTGTTTTTTTTAACTTAATGTCAATTTATAGTAGTTTATACACAATATCGCAGTCCAACCTTCTAATTTGTCTGCAATTCATAGTCCAACTTAAATGAAGAACGCAGTGTACTAACTGAGAACACAAGAGATCACTGTTCGAGTTGACAAGCCATTGCATCGAATGACAACACAATACACTGCTACTTGAGTTGACAAGCCATTGCACTAGGAAAATAAGGTGTCGCTATAAATAGTTGTTCATATCCATTTTAATTGTATCGCATTAATTTTTCCCCTTGCAACTATGGACTCACCTGTACCACTTAGATGGAGCAATGAAGAGGAGTTCGCTTTGGTTCAAACTTGGATTGTAACTGTAGAGGACGATTTTCCACCGGGTCCAAGTTTGCGCTGGATCATTTTGGTCTCGTTTCTGTCACTTGTTTCACCATAAAATGGGGCGTACTCAATATCGAAGAAGAAGAGTTGTCAAAGCGAAGTTTCTGGATTTGAAAATAAAGGTCAAGCATTTTCAACGTATTTATAACGAGCTGGATAATGAACATGCGAATATGGATGAAGACATTCTCATACAGGTGGCTTTGGAACTATACCGTTTCGAATCTGATGGCAGAGAGTTTACCCATAGAGATGCATGGAATCTTTTAAAGAATGTCCCTCACTTTTAATATGCATGTTGGTTAAGTTGTTTGTTTTTCGTTAGTTACGTTGCTTGTTTTTGTACGTGTGTTTTGTGAGTAGTTAATAAATCTCCCTTACTTTTAATGTATATTGTTTCCTCAATGGCAATTAAAAATGAATTAAGATAATACGTTCATAATGTTGGTGATTTGTTATCATCAATGTTATTTAAGTATAATGGGATTACTTTGTTGACCAAAAGTGATCTTGATAAATATTAAACAAGTAAGGAAGGTGTGGAGTACACACTTGTTTAAGTTTGATCAAGTTTCAAAGTACACTGTCATTTAGGGGCGAAGCCCCTGAACGAACGGGGGTCTGGGGCAGCCCCCCTGGGAGCGGGGTCCAAGGGGCGGCAGCCCCTGGCGGGGTCCAAGGGGCAGAGCCCGTGGCTGGGGTCGAAAATTGATTTTTCAGATAATTGACCATTAGTTTGACCCTTATCCATATATCTGTTTTATGACAGTTTTTATAGTTTTATGACAGTTTAAAACTGTCATATGACAGTTTTCAGACAAAGATCTTAAAGTTGGTTTTTGGTCTCATTTCTGGTATATACGAAAATATCATCAAACATTCTTTGTTCTTGTCTCTCTGAGTCTTATCCAATTGAGGATTTGGGAGTACCACCCAAATAATTCGATTTAAAAGTGATAATCACAATTCTCAGAATTTCCAAGCCTTTCTATACCCAAACTTTCTAACAAAAATCGAAGTATTTTTTGTGATCATGGCAAGTGGTGATTCTGTGAAGGAAATGACGAGCAAGTTTGAAAAAACTGAACAAGTTTGAAGGGCAAGATTTTCGTAGATAGCAGAAGAAGATGAAGTTTCTCCTTACCACTCTAAAAGTGGTGTATGTTCTGAGTACACCCATGCCAGTCTTACCAGAATCTGTTGAAGATGAACCTTTGGAGGCAACAAGAAGAAGATCAAAGTGGGAAAATGATGATTACATATGTCGTGGTCATATTCTCAATGTTATGTCTAACTATCTTTTTGATATCTATCAAAATTTCGAATCTGTAAAAGAACTGTGGGATTCTCTTGAATCCAAGTACACGGCTGAAGATGCTTCTAGTAAGAAGTTTCTTGTTAGTAACTTTATGGGTTACAAGATGATTGACTTCAGGCCTGTTATGGAACAATTCCATGAAATGTTAAGGATTCTGGGACAGTTTGCTCAACACAGTTTGAAAATGGATGAAGCCATTTTTGTGGCTGTGATCATTGACAAACTGCCCCCTTCCTGGAAGGATTTTAAACACAATATGAAACATAACAAAGAGGAATTGACTTTGACTCAACTTGGAAGCCATTTAAGGATTGAAGAGTCCATAAGGACTCAAGAACTTGACAACAATCCTAAAGGCAAGAACCAAGTTGGTTCCTCTTCTGTGAACATGGTGGAAGGAGAAAGTTCAAAGAATCCCAAGAAGTCTAATGGAAAAAGGAAGTTTAAAGGAAAGGATGACAAGTCTTCCAACAAGAAGGCTAAGTTGGTTTGTTGGAATTGTAACAAACCGGGTCACTTCAAGAAAGATTGTCGTCTTCGCAAAGTGAACAAGGATGGTGCTGGACCAAGTGGATCCAAGGATCCAGAAAAGCAACAAGGTCATATTTCTGTTTTCATGCAGAATTCTAAATATATTCAGAATTATATTTCTGTGATTTCTGAAGCATTTTATGTGCAGGATGATAATGTTGCATGGTGGGTTGATTCGGGAGCAACAAGTCATGTTTGCAAAGATCTATATTGGTTCAAGGACTTTCAACCAATTGAAGATGGATCTGTTGTGAAGATGGGAAATGTTGCAACTGAACTAATCAAGGGACTAGGATCTGTTTACTTACCTTTACTTCTGGGAAATGTTTGTGTTTGAACAATGTTTTATATGTTCTAGGGATTTGTAAGAATCTTGTGTCTGAAATTGTATTAAATAATTGTGGTTACAAACAAGTATTAGAAAGTGAAAAGTATATCTTGTTAAGACATGGTTCTTTTATGGGATTTGGATATGTATGTAATGGAATGATTAGGCTTAATATTAATTATCCTTTTATTGATAATTATGTTTGCATGACTTTTACTAGTACTAGCAATAATTTTAATAAATATGAATTATGGCATGCTAGACTAGGACACATTCATTACAAGAGATTAAAAGACATGTCTAAAATGAGTTTAATTCCTGCTTTTGATATGCAAAATAATGAAAAATGTAAAACATGCATGTTAACTAAAATCACTAGAAAACCTTTCAAAGATGTTGTTAGGGAAAGAAAGGTGTTGGATCTTATACATAGTGATTAATGTGATTTCCATGCAACACCTTCCCTTGGAAACAAAAAGTATGTTGTTACTTTTATTGATGATGCATGTAGATATTGTTATGTCTATTTGCTACATTCTAAGGATGAAGCACTTGATAAATTTAAAATTTATAAACACCAAGTTGAGCTTCATAAAAATGAATTAATAAAAGTCTTGCGTACTGATAGAGGTGGTGAGTATTATGATCCAGTTTATTTTGAATCAACTGGAATAATACATCAAACCACTGCTCCTTATACACCACAACAAAATGGTGTAGCTGAAAGGAAGAATAGGACTTTGAAAGAAATGGTTAATTCCATGTTATCCTATTCTGGATTAAGTGAAGGGTTTTGGGGTGAGGCAATGTTAACTGCATGTTACATCTTGAACAGAACTCCAAATAAAAGGAGTAAGAATACTCCTTAGGAACTTTGGTGTAAAAAGGTACCAAATTTGAGTTATCTCAAAATTTGGGGTTGTAGAGCAGTAGTAAGGCTCACTGAACCCAAAAGGAAAACATTGTGTAAGAGAGGTGTAGGTTGTATCTTTATTGGATATGCTGAGCATTCCAAAGCATATAGATTCTATGTTTTAGAATCTAATGACTCTGTGTCTGTAAACACATTGATAGAGTTAAGAGATGCTATCTTTGATGAAGAAAGATTTACATCTATACCTAGACCAAGGGACATGATTAATAAATCTTCGAGCAAGAGTATTACTCAAGCTGAAGATGTTTCTGGTGGTTCAAGTTCTGTACCTGAACCTAGGAAAAGCACAAGAGCAAGAAAAGCTAAGTATTTTGGATCTGATTTTGAACTTTATCTAGTTGAAGGAACAAGGAATGAGACTATATGTCAACATCAATATTGTTTTAATATTGAGGAGGATCCAAAGACTTTTAGTAAAGCTATGGCTTCCAGGGATGTTCATTTCTGGAAAGAAGCAATTCAGGATGAGATTGATTCCATCATGCATTACAATACTTGGGTATTGTCGGATTTACCTCCTGGTTGCAAGGCATTGGGTAGTAAGTGGATCCTCAAAAGGAAAATGAAAGTGGATGGCACAATTGATAAGTATAAAGCCAGATTGGTTATCCAAGGCTTTAGGCAAAAGGAAGGCATTGACTTCTTTGATACTTATGCTCCTGTTGCTAGAATTTCCACTATTAGATTATTGTTAGCTCTTGCAGCTATACATAATCTTGTGATTCACCAAATGGATGTGAAAACTACATTCTTGAATGGTGACTTAGATGAGGAAATTTACATGAAACAACCTGAAGGGTTTGTTATGCCTGGTAATGAACATAAGGTGTGCAAGTTGAAAAAATCATTATATGGTTTGAAATAAGCTCCAAAACAATGGCATCAAAAGTTTGATGATGTGATTTTGTCTAATGGTTTTGCATTAAACCAGGCTGACAAATGTGTATATAGCAAATCTGATTCTTCTGGTAAAGGAGTTATAATTTTTCTATATGTTGATGATATGTTAATTTTTGGTACTGATGAAGGTGAAGTTGATAAAGCCAAGAAATTCTTATCATCTAGTTTTGATATGAAAGACATGGGGGAGGCTGAGGTAATTCTTGGTATAATAATTAGAAAAGGAAACAATGGGATTTCAATTTCTCAATCTCATTACATTGAGAAGATATTGAAAAAGTTTAATTTTAACAATTGTTCTCCTGTTAGCACTCCTATAGATCTTAGTCTTAAGCTTCTACCTAATAAAGGATCTCCAGTGTCTCAATGTGAATACTCAAGGGCTATTGGTTGTCTAATGTATGCCATGATTAGTACTAGGCCTGATATAGCATATGCTGTGGGAAGGCTTAGTAGATATACTAGTAATCCTAGTTCACATCATTGGCAAGCTGTGAGTAGAGTATTCAAGTATTTGAAAGGGACCATAAATTATGGTTTAACTTATAGTGCATATCCTTATGTTTTGGAAGGTTATTTTGATGCCAGCTAGATTAACAACTCAGAGGATCACTACTCTACAAGTGGTTGGGTGTTTCTTCTTGGAGGCGGTGCCATTTCTTGGGCATCCAAGAAACAGACTTGTATTACTAACTCAACCATGGACTCTGAGTTTGTTGCATTGTCTGCTGCTGGTAAAGAAGCTGAGTGGCTAAGGAATTTGATTTATGAAATTCCACTTTGGCCAAAACCGATATCTACCATTTCTATCAGATGTGATAGTGCTGCAACCTTAGCTAAGGCTTATAGTCAAGTATATAATGGGAAGTCTAGACATTTAGGTGTTAGACATAACATGATTCGTGAGCTTATTATGACTGGTGTGATATCTGTGGAGTTTGTGAGAAATCAGTTGAACTTAGCCGATCATTTAACCAAAGGGTTAGCTAGATTTCATGTGCACAAGGCGGCTGTAGGGATGGGTTTAAAGTCCACCTAGAATCTTTTATATTAAGATACCCAATTCCCATCTAATGCAATATTAGATGTTGAATTCAATGTGGAGAGCTTGATATTTGAAGATTGGAACACATTATTACACTACAAATAAAATTACATTTAGTGGCACAAAAATTTAGTGACACTTTACTTTTGTGTCACTATAACATACTTTTAGTGGCAATTTTAACTGTGCCACTATAACTTTCCTCAAAAATTAGAAAACCCCCTCTCTTTTTATTGTAGCGGGAAAGTATTTCCACAAAAAATTACAAAACGCCGCCTATACTTTAATTCCCTCCTATAAAACAATTCCCCTTCTTTAATTTCATAAACACCTAATCGCCATTACCATTCTAAATACCTCCCACTCTTCCAAGACCCACCGCCTCCACAGATTCTGTAAACCCTAATTGTCATCTCCATCGACATGAGTCACATGACTCCAGACTCCAATTCGTTGATGCCCAGTCTTCGCAACCTCGCCGTTGTTTCCCCCTGATCGTGCTTTTCGTTGCGCTCTGACCACATATCTCCGATTCAGGTATGAAATCATTTTTTTCATTTTAGAAATCAGGCATGAAAGTATACCTCTAGCATCCATCTCCGACTCCAGAATACGAGGATTCAACGACAAATCACAAAAAAAAACTCGTTGTTGATTAGGCGAGAGCGATAGGCGATTTCGATTTACGTTGTTCTTTGTTCTTCACGACTTCACGAATCATGCCTCCAAAATCATCAATTAATCATCAATGTGATTTATGGAACAGGCTTCCTAGTGTCGAAAACTAAGGAGGAACAATAGAGATTTTGGATAGTGGAGGAGACATATAATTTATCAAGATGCAAAATTGGAATTCAAAGATGAAAGGCCTGTCCGAGCCTCTCGAATCCTAGGTAATTTATATTTTAGTATTAAAGTCAATTTCATTGTTAATAAGTAAACGCTAAATTAGATTCAAGATATATGTTACTATTTAACTCTTTTTCACGTTTTAGAGTTTTAGAATTAAATTCATTATCATAACCAACCACTAACTTTGTTCTTTATTTGCTAAATTAGATCCATTATCATTTAGTATTTCACTTTATGTAGTTTCAGTTTTTATATGGGAGATTGTGTTTCTTTGTTTAAAAGTTTCGTTAGCTTGGTTTGAAATTTTGACTTTAATAAATTAGGATCAATTTGTGTAATATTTAGTTTCATCGAGGATTAGAAAATTCAATTTGTTTAGTTTTGAAAGTTTAGTTTGCTTAATTGTCATTTTTGTTTATTGTTGTCTAATTTCATTACCTAGTTTGTTTAAGTATCATAGTTTTTTACTTTGTTTGGTTTGAGATATCACTTAGTTTGCTTTGAAATTTCATTCTCTGTTATGTTGAAGTTGGACCGGTTCAATATTTACATTTTTTAGAGTATTTTTTTTTGCCTATGAAAGTTTGTTGGACCGGTTCAATATTTACATTTTTAGCGTATTTTTTTTTGCCTATGAAAGTAAACTTTGTTTATGTCAGCCATATTTACTGTAAATGCTTTTAATTTTGTTTTTTATTTACTCAGTTTTTAGTTTTACTTGTTTATAATGCCTATTAATAATTTGTTAATGTTGTTTGTGATTATGGATTTATACTGCTCTTATTCCTTATTATCAATGTTGTTTAACGCTTACTTGTTTTATTTATACAATTTATGGATCTTGAGTTCTTAACTTTCTGTAAATTGTCAACTGTGAAGTCACTTAAGTATCTTTCAACATGTAACTTTTTTTATCAGTTTCTTCACTGAATTTTTTTTTACTAAATATCTTTATTTATTATTATTGAAAATCTAGTTATTTTATAGCTGGAAATCTGTTGTTCAAACTGAAAATCTATTATTTTCACCTAAAAAACTCTTTTTTAGATATTGTTGCTAAAATTCCATGTTTTTACACTTCTTACCTTATTTTATTCTTTTTCTTGTAGCTTCACATGAAGAAATGGAATATATTGGCACAATCTAAGGTTGAATGACATGGTTATGTCAAATTCAATCACGCCATGGACATGATGAAGGCTTTGTATGCTGACCACACTTGGTTGTATAGGAGTAAATTAGATGGATGTATTGTAATATAGTAGTATGTAATGGAATAGGGTCTTTCTGAATTGTAATACGGTACATTTATATTAACCATATTATAAGTGATATAGGGAGCAACTCTTGTTATACAAATAAGATTTTATTACATAATGATATTGTGTTTCCATTTCTTATCTTAATTGTATAATTATTATTTTCTATTCCATTTATAATTAAAATGAGATCAGGTCTAATTTATGAATATATTTTTTCTATGTTAAGAAATGCAAGTGCCACAAAAAGTATGAAAATAATAATTTTTTTAACAGTTAAACAATATCATAAAAAGAGTGCCACTAAAACCTACAAGTGTTTTAGTGGCATAATAAAAAAGTGCCACTAAAACCCAATAAGGCTGCAGCGACACAATCAGAAAGTGCCACTAAAGGCCTTTAGTGGCAGTGCTTTTAGTGACACTTTTTTTGTGCCGCTGTTTGTCTAGGGGGGTTTTAGTGGCACTTTTTAGGTTTTTAGTGGCACTTTTTCTGTGCCACTAAATATCATTTTATTTGTAGTGTTATCATCATCCCAAGGTATGTGTTCAGTACTGCAAGTTAAGGATGTTGACATTTAATTTCTTAATAGTTCTTTGAAAAATTGCATTTGCAGGTGCAAGAACAAAAGAACTACCTATATAAGCATGAAGTTTAGCTGCTTCAAGAAGTTGGGACTTGACTTTGATATGCTTATTGAAGGATGGGACACAAGCTAGTAAAATATAGTGTCAAGTTAGAACTTTGAGAATGTAAATTGTTGTGTATATTATCTTCACGTATTCACTTAGAATAGAATGGGTTCAATCCTTAGTGACACCCTGATATTCGAATATTTGGAATGAGTAATATACTAATGTGAAATTCAATCGTCACGATATTTCATTTATGCTTCAGTTTGTTGGTGTTATGTTTCATTTTAAGTTAATCAAGATTACAATTAAATGGGGGAGGTTTGTTGGTGATTTGTTATCATCAATGTTATTTAAGTGTAATGGGATCACTTTGTTGACCAAAAGTGATCTTGATAAATATTAAACAAGTAAGGAAGGTGTGGAGTACACACTTGTTTAAGTTTGATCAAGTTTCAAAGTACACTATCATTTAGGGGCGAAGCCCCTGAACGAACGGGGGTCCGGGGCAGCGCCCCTGGGAGCGGGGTCCAAGGGGCAGCAGCCACTGGCGGGGTCCAAGGGGTAGAGCCCCATGGCTGGGGTCGAATTAAAAATGCATCAGAAAATTGACTTTTCAGATAATTGACCATTGGTTTGACCCTTATCCACATATCCGTTTTATGACAGTTTAAAACTGTCATATGATAGTTTTCAGCAAAGATCTTAAAGTTGGTTTTTGGTCTCATTTCTGGTATATACGAAAATGTCATCAAACATTCTTTGTTATTGTCTCTTTGAGTCTTATCCAATTGAGGATTTGGGAGTACCACCCAAATACTTCGATTTTAAAGTGATAATCACAATTCTCAGAATTTCCAAGCCTTTCTATACCCAAACTTTCTAACACATAATCAATTCATTAAAACATTAACCCATAACTAGTACATAACATGACATAAAATGCAACGTCGTACATAAATAACTAATACATAATAGGACATAAAATGCAAACGGGGTGCATGAATAACTACTTCTTTTAGGGAGGTAACAGGACCCCCCATTCATTTGGTATTTCCCAGTGCACATGTGATAGTATAGAATTCACCGACTCAGATCCAAATGCAACTCGATACACGACAACAGTGAACTTATAATCAACCATTTCGTGAATGGCTTCAGACGTACGGGTTCTTAGAGATGATATAGTGTGGCCACATGGTATACCGCTTTTTTGCCATTTCCCACAACTACATACCCTACGTTCAAATTGTACTTTGTTGGTGGCAAAATTGTCATCGACTTTAAATGTATCCCCATACAAACGTCTTGCCACCCAATTATAAGTTCACGTATTGGTTGGTCTGAAACTAATTGTTCCATAAACATACAAACAAAAACACCGCAATCTCCCAACTGACTACTTTGTTGGGGAACATTTGTTTCGAAAATGAATTACATATTCAATGGAATCCTTGGGATGTTCCTCCGGGCCCAATAGTCAATCTTGTCTAAATAATCTGCCACCCGAGCTTCAAATTTGGTAAAGGTTCCATCAGAGTTGAATTTTTCATAAGCCCCTCTACCGAGACTGTCATAAAGATGGACTTCCATTAACTCCAATCGTAGTTCCCCAAATAACCAGTGATTAGGGAATGAATGAATCGGCATTAGGACCTGTATAAGGTAAAAAAAAATTATGTTTACATATCAGAATACAAAAACATAACGGCAATAACGAAAAAATTATCAAAAAATAAAATTCAGTTTACCGTATCGACATCCCACCAAGCAACCATGAAGTTGGGGTATGTAGCAATACTAGACATAAAAGCCCTCCAATCGTACCTATCCTCCAGAACATGGCAAGCAAAAAAATTTGGAGGCATTATTGTATGCCGGTCGCTATCAAAACGTCTCTCCATCAGTAGTCTATACCAAATGGTCATATGCTGCACAAAATTATGATACTTTTATTATTAACTAAAAAACAAAAATCTTTTAAAATAATAAATTAATAATAATTTACCGCTGCCTCCAACCATCCGTCGTGTGTATGCCCAAACAAGGCGCTCCAAAAATCTCTATCTAACACCAAATTATACAAACGATGTTGCACGTTATATGAATGAAATAAAATTTTCTGGATTACAACCTCACCGCCTGCTACATAAGGTTGCAGGCGCAACACGGAGAAGTCGTGAACAACAGCAAATGCTGGGGGAGGAACGGGGCTTGTTGATTTGATATCAGCCTTCTTTTTTGGTCTTCTTTTTTGTTTCGGTGTCGTGTGCAACTAAAACAATATTCAAATGTTTAAATCTCTATCTTTCAAACAATTCACATAAAAATAAAATTCTATTATTACGATATAAGCTTTTAAATTAAACGAATACCTCGGTGTAAGGAGGGCACAAATACTTTGATGGATTTCGAGTCCTCGGTCTATCGGGTGTAACTTCTTTGCCATCAAAACCATAATCATCATAATAATTTAATTTTCCCGTAATTATTAAATTATCTTCCTCCGACACCTAAATTAATAAGCAATAATCTCTAATTAAAAAATGTTTCAATCTACTAAAAAAATAAATAAATGTAAGTATAACAACCTCTTTAGCTTCATTATCATCATTTAAATCAAAGACATCATCATCAAATTTGTTCCTATTACAACCCACATTCTCATTCCTCTCCTCCAACTCCTACATTAAAATTAACATATTATAGTTATTAACGAAAGACACCTTAAAATTTAATTATTAAAATCGTAACTGTAATATATATAATAACGTTGTCGTCTTCAATATCACTAAAAATATTTTCATTTATATTAATTTTATTCATCCCTTCTTCTTCGACAACCTACATTTTCAACTATAAAATATGAACAAAAAATTTCAAATATGTTAATAAATTATATAAAAAATGTAGCGTGTAACTAACCGGTTGACCTAAATTTGTTTGGAATACTGCAGGCTCCTCAAAACTGATGTTATTCCATAGATCTTCATTATTCACTTCTTCAACAAACACCTCAATAGGTTCTCGGTTCATAAACACATGTTGCTCCAGTGCATGTAGTCGTTTCAACACCTCCTCTAAGCTGGGTTTCCTACTACGCCCACCTCTACCATGAGAGCGACCACTAGACGACATACTAGACGAAGATTTGTCTTGTCTCCTAAAATGGTCATGTACTAGGGATGGAACTGATTTCCGTTCACCATATACATACTCTTGCAATGACATATAATAAGAAGATGTCATCTCATCATCACTCGGTGACATTTTATTTCTTGGTCGTTGTCCCTCCTAAAAAATTGAACATATTAAAAATGCAAATAAAAGTATAATAATGAATTTCATTAAAAAAAATTATAAACCTTTGTCATTGAAAAAATCTTGTTCACATCAACCCATTTCAAATTTTTTGTGTCACTCCATCATTTCATCCGAGGCATGTCTCTATTTTTTCTCAATACAAATCCACATGCACAAATAGCCGGAAGTATCTCATATATCCATATCTATAATTTTTACAATTATAGTAATAAAAATTTAAAATTAAAATAACTAACATAACAATAAAAGCGTTTAAATATATATAATTTTTTATACCCTAAATGGAGCCGTAAATTCTGAGACGGTGTATTTTAAAGTTTGACGACGCTCCGGCAGTGATAAATATTTATTTATTTTGTTTCACGTATCTTCAAGGTCGTAATAGGTAAAATCCCATAAATAACTACCCCAACCAAAACTAACAAAACAAAAAAAATATTAGTTATAATATACATTAACATTAATAATATGAAACTTTCAAAGTAAACAAAAAATACATGTTCCAGACATCTAAATTCTCAGCAAAAAAAAAAAAAACCAATCTTGTGGCACCCGATCATTTATTTCTTTTCCTAAAAATCTTTCACACAAAATGTATATCAAACATACTCTAACTGCATCAGCGTCGCCAACTTCTAAGAATGGATGATTTAAAATATAAATTTTCAGGTCACCGATTTTCACCGAACTATTTGTATGGTTCGGAAATAGACGTTCACGAAATAAACATCTTTTTTTAGTACTAACTATTTTTTCTGACACTTTTTTGCCGATCATTTAAGGATACTCGCCAAACTTCAACCCGGTTATCAAACAAAACTCTTCCGGGCCATATACCATTTTCGTATCACCCACTCTAAAATATAATCGTTTTATTCCATCTGAAGATAAAACAGCGTCCAACCGTATCTGTTGAAGAAACATCTTGTGGAACAACAATCCGTCTCATTGTAAACGAGAGACGTCCAACAAGTAACCAAATACTGTTTGTCTAAAAATATCACGTCTGACACCATTTAACACCTCAAATACTTCTCAAATGTTACACCCCGATCATTTTAAGTTCACAATAGCTTTAACATTGAAATTATTAGAATCATGCTTCACAAAAAACAACAACATATTAGAAAACTAAACAACTATTTCATTTTAAAATATCCGAATATTAAATGAAATAATAATCCAACATTCAAATTACAAACATAAACAATGCAAAAACCAACATTCAATCAATAATTTGTATATTTACGCTGAAAAAACAATAACATACTATAACAATTTTTCAACTTAAACGACAAGTATATACAATTTTTCAAGTTATACGGCAAGTATATAAACGATTTTTAACTTTCAAATTAAAAAATAATATATTTTAACCATACTATAACAATTTTTCAACTTAAACGACAACTATATACAAATTTTCAAGTTATACGGCAAATATACAAACGACTATTGTAAACATATTGTAAACATTATTATAACCATTTTTCAAGTTATATGACCACTTATACGACAAGTATATACAATTTTTCAAGTTATACAACAACTATACAAACGACAAATAACATATTCTAACCATGCTATATCAATTTCTCAACTTAAACCACTAAACAAACATAATGTAAACATTATTATAACAATTTATTTAACTTTGAACTTAAAAAAATAACATATTCTAACAATTTTACTAAATGTACAACAAGTCAATGCACATTCTACACAGTCTATACTTGTATATTCATACAACCACTAACAAAATAGCATTAAAACTTCAAGGTTACTAATAAATAATATTAAATCTATCAAATACAACAAAATTACCCAATCACAAACAATATAATTTCATTTTTTTACACTAACTAATACAATAAATAATAAAATAATAAAAACATATACTAAATAAATGTTAATTAAAACATAAAAAGAGTTAAAATCTAACCATATTTTCGGGATTGTTGAAAAATCGTCAATTTTCTTCAAGAAATCGTCAAAAAAAATCGTCGAGAGAGAGAGTTTTTCTAAATTGAAGAGTGAAAAATGAAAAACGGTTTTATAGTATTTTCAACCGAAAATCGCAGGTGGAACAGGCAAAATCGCAAATGGACTATTCCATCTGCGAAGGTACAAGTGCCTAAAGCACAGCTGTGCTTTAGGCGCTTGTACCTTCGCAGATGGAAGGGCAAAATCGCAGATTGGTCATTTGCATCTGCAATTTCAGTGGTTATAATTGCAATTTTGTTTTTTTTTTGGCTAAATTTGTAAGGTAATTAGTGTATTTGGCTAAATTTGTAATTTTCTCTATTTTTAACAATTTTATTTTCTTATAAAAGTATTAAGGTTTTCTTTATTTTTACTTTAACTTTACGGTGAAGATCGAATAGGAAAAAAAGTTGACTAAAAACATTTAAAAAATGGATACATACATATAAATTTTGTGAGAACATAATTAATGTATTTTTATAACACATAAATAATCCTTGGTTTTCAATAATAAAACAATATCATATTTAAAATCATTCGTTCTAATTCGTCATTATCACCAACAATTTGGAATAATAATTGTAAACTCCTTTTATCAAAATCAATTATCAAAAGTTTGATCGATGTTACTTACAACAAAATAAACGATAGAAACTAGCATAGTATATAACTAATAACATAAAATACATGTTGAATAACGTTTTCTTGGATAGAAAAATAGATTGTCTTAACATAAAAGAGAAAGACGACATAAATATACATACATGTTAACAAAGTTAATTGCACTAACTGATAAATAGCTTAAAGGTTGATTACCAAAAGCTCATGAGAAGTAATTATCAGTCTCACTTCATCATTTTATGATTATAAAAAGATTCATAACACATAAAATTAAAAACAATTGTCTCAAGTATACCTGTACACACATACCGAAATTTGAAGCTTAGTTAATATATAAAACTTTACGTTCACCAAATTTGCATTTACTTGCATTTACATTTGGAAATGTTGCAATTGCTCTCTTACATCCATGGAACCACTCGCATAATTCTTCAAACTCTACAAATATAATCTATCATTTAGTGTTGGCATACATGCAATATGCAAGCTACAATGTTCTTATATATGCTTAATATTTCATTTAACCCATCAATTAAATAGCATGATTTGAAGAGTTTTGGAAGTTACAAATCACAACATTTCAATTAATCATAAATTAAATTTTATAAGTTGAATAGTCTTGGGAGTTTCAAATGCATGAGGTTCAATGAAAATTGTTTGTTTTATAAGATATATAGATAAGATATATAGATTATTAAGTGGTTTCATCAAAGAAAAATAGTCTTTTGTCGTTTTTATCAACTATTGTTTACCAGGAACATCCCAATAAGACGACATCTCTATATTTCAGCTCAATCTAGAAAACCTTTTATACTTTAAAAGCATCATTTTGGTTTCAAGTAGAAGTGGAACTCCAAGATAAAAATATTTTAAACATTGAATTGGCAACCAATGTTTAAAATGATAGTAATGGATGCTTCAACTAACGCCACAATATAAGGAAGGTATAAGTAATTCAAAAGGTCTCTAAAATACATCAATAAAACTAAAAGTGTCTCCAAAATACCCGAGCTGAAACCATGTGTCACTAACCATAAATATTCGTAACTCTCCTACATAAGAAACACATCAAACTTAACTAATACGTCAGAATAGAAAAACTTGATGTGACACATTAGGTTGACTATGTGGTTAAATTACATATATACGGTTTGATCATATTTTTACAACTTAATAAGTTTCAAATATTTTATGGAGTTTTTAGCTTTGTATATAGATTTTGTGAATATTCATATATTGTATTACTGTTAAATGTGATTTGAGCATTTGGAGCATTTACACAGAGTATTTGAGTTCAATGGAGCACTTGGAACTCAATGGAGCACTTAAGGTTCATGGAGCATGTGACACAGGAACGGATCATCTGAGAAAAGGATGGATCTCCTGACAAAGGAACGGATAAATTGACAAAGGAACAAATCTTCTAAAAGAGGGTATGGAGCACCTAGAAGTGGAATGGAGCATCATGGTGCATGGATGCGCCATCTATGCTTGAAGCGCCATCTATAATGTGGATGTGTCACTTAGATATGCCATTCTACAGGAAGAAGTGACACTTTGAAGGTAGACACGCCACTATGGTTCTAGTGTCAGTAAAGCAGATGACTTTTCCGCGAGTCTTCCATCTCAATCAGGTGAGTGCATAGTTACTTTCATGAACATGATTTTAATACAAAGTATTTATTAAAAAGTATTAAATATCTATTGAAAGTTTATATGTGAATTAAATGCTTGTTATATGGAATATTTGTTAAATATATATTTTGTAAACATAAATTGTGTAAACCAGATATGGTTATATATGTATTAAGTGTATATACGATATGATACATGACAAGGTCTCGATCCCTTCCCACCTTAGATCGAGCTGGCATGGCAGCCGGGGCTTCGAGGAAGAAGCCCCGACTAACTCCGTGCCAGCAGCCGCGGTAAGACGGAAAAGGCGCTTTGAACCATAGACTACTGTTGCTGGAATGAAACGCAGCCAAATGGATGCGCTAACGCACAATGGCTTTCCTTTATCTGATAGAGGCTCGCTTCTTCAATTTAAGTTCAGAATGAGTATCTATTTCCTTGGAGTCTTTGCCTTTAATAGTTTATAATATGATCTTACAAGATTAATATATATTAAATATTTGATACTTTGTGTTAAATATATACACTAAATTATAGTAGTATTATCTAAACAACGTTAGTATCGTAAGCTGATTACAAGGATTGTAATCTTGTCTATGTCTAAAGTGAGAAGTATAAAGGATGTTTAGATCCAATTAAGTTGGATAATAGTATAGTCATACTCTATATCGCGATAATATTGTGAACACTTTATTAATATTGAATAGTGAACTAGTCTAGTTATAAACTAAGGTTTGTCAAGGATATTTAGTTCAAAGTTAAGTTTAAAGAATATTTAGTTATAACCATTATTGTAAGATATTACATAGACAGGAAATTGAATTGGAAGTTGATTACAATATTGAAATCTTGTCTAGTTATTAACTAAGACTAAAGAAAATGCTTAGTTCAATTAAGTTTGGATAATGGGTGTCATCATATTAAAGTTGTGTGTGATAGGAATGGAGAGTATCACTCTGTTATATGACACTATCAGGTATCGATGTACGAATTAAGTACCGAAGTACAATATTGTATTCCTTTGGACAACCATATATGGTAGGTACGATCAGACAATTGAAACGGTATGTCTGGTAATCTACCAGAGTAGGATGACAACACTTGATCATTATATACAATCTTGTGAATTACATTGCTAGTATGGACTTATAACCCATAGACGTAGATGAAATGGCATACCATACTCATCAGATACTCTGATAGCTTGAACTGCCTTTATGACTTACACCGGCCAAGGAATCCCCTAAATGTGTAGTCAAACCATTGCTTTAAATGAATCATTGGGTGAGTTGATTCTTCCTGATAATCGTGGACTAGGATTTGTGAGAATCAGTTGGGACGGGTATGTATGGGTGAAATGTTTTGTATATCTATGTTATGTGATATATATATATATATATATATATATATATATATATATATATATATATATATATATATATTGTTTGGAAACAATTGGTTTTGTAGGTTTGATAATTATGGATTATTATCATAATAATACTATGGGATTGAAAACCCTATGTGTCTCACCAGGTTTCCCAATATAATCCACTCAAATTATATGCATCACATGTAACAGGGCTAAATCTATTGGAACTTAATTAGGATGCCGAGTGATTAAGAGACAACCTGGAATAGTGTTCAGGATCGTTTGATTTTTACATTCTAACATATCTTGTGTATTTATTATAACATCCTCATGGTTTTGTATTTCAAAATAACGTCTTTACTCAAGATATTTTAATATAAACGAGACAGTTCCTGCAAAATGTTTTATGTATTGCGATTTTCTGCAACCAAGGATATTGTAATTTTTAAAGCGTAAAGAAAAGTTTTTTTTTTTTGTTTCAAAAATAGGGGATGTCACATTGTGTATGCAAATGTCTAATGCTTTCCAGGAGAAGCCATTTGGGGAACCTAGACAAGGAATGTAATGTGTATTAAGAATTTATGTGTTATGTGATTATATGAATGTATGTGCTATATGATAGTATATAATTAATATAATGGGTAAGTATTGTGTGTACTCACTAAGATTTTTCGCTTATGCATTGTTTATTAATCTTTTCAGAACTCTCCGAGGTAAACAGACGAAGAACCTGGTGTAACTGTGTCGGCATTTCACATTCTCATGGATTTTGATATTATTAATATGGGATTATAACTTCTACATCTGTATTTTAAACCTTTTAGTAAACGTGATATTATATATATATATATATATATATATATATATATATATATATATATATATATATATATATATAAATTTGAAATGTTGGTGAAACGTTGTTTTAATGTTTTTTGCATCAAGAATACTTTCTTTTAGAAATGATTTTTGTAACATCCCAAAAATCAAAGTAAAATTTTCATTTTTCAAAAACAACCAAAAACCATAAATATTTATAAACATAGTTTCTAAAGTGTCAAAGTCACAAATGAGAGTATCCCGAAATCAAATCTCATAAAAACTGAAGGATGTGTACGATCAAGTCTTCGCCTTGCCTCAATCATCTGATGTACCTGAAACATAAAACGTAAACTCTAAGCCAAAGTTTAGTGAGTTCCCCCAAAGTATCACACACAACCAAAAAATATACATATTGCATGTTGGGTCCACAACCTCTCGGTTGGATTACCCTGGCCCGCAAGCTCTCGGTTGGATTACCACACATATTGCATACTGGGTCCACAACCTCCCAATTGGATTACCCTGGCCCATAACCTCCCGGTTGGATTGCCACTCTGGTACATAATCTCCCGATTGGATTGCCTCGGGTTTGTTGGCTTATAGCACAAAGCAGTACAGCCTCAACCCAGCCACACTATGTTGGCATATGTAACATATAAATATATAACTAGCAAGTACAGGTAATCATACAGATCTACCAATCTAATATATAATCAGCATAGCATCATCCTATATACCAGGATACATAACCTAGTGGGTTGGCATTGGTGCCTTCAACCGATGAATACAGTGACGATAAACTCACCTTACAGTCTAAATGATAGCAGAAAAGAACATTGCTCCAAATGCCAACTCTATAGGTCACCTATACCACAAGCAATGACCTAATCTCAAACTACTGATCAAAATACCCAAAATGCCCTTAAGTTAAACTTTGTCAAAATCTTGTTCAAAGTCAAGGTCAAAAAAGCAAAAGATTCCTTTTGGGATGAGTATGCCCTACGTACTCCCTCTATGCCTAGTGTAGAGGGTGCCCTTCCAAAACACATGATTGATCCCTGGTACGCGCAACGTATCTCCACGTACGCCCAGTGTACCAGAGCTAAATCCCAAATTTTCCATAAAGTTCTTATTTCGTTAAGCCAAGGCACCAAACTTCAGATCCATGTTAAAAGGGACGTCCTAATTGATAAAGCCTCTGAGTTTATCCATTTGCATGCATACAAGAGGGTAAAAACTTAGACCCTTTGTCCAAAAGTTATCCAAAGACCCAAAACTCTTGGATTAGGGTTTGCTATGGATGTCTTAGGAGATTGAGATTGGGGAATGAAGGGGTATCAAAGAGATAATGATGCTTAAATAGGGCTCAAACCCTAAAAATTAGGGTTTGACCCTTAGCCACTTACGTCCGGCGTAAGCTGGAGTACGCCCCGCGTACTAGGCTCAACACGCGATTTCATTTAAATGACAAAGGGGCCAATTTTGCAAATATATTGCGTACTTAAGGGTATAAATGGAAAATACCTGAACAAGGGTGTTACAATTATCCCCCACTTGAATCAGAATTCATCCTCGAAGTCCGCCATTACGAATAACTCAGGGTTGTGCTCTCCCATCTCCGCCTTAGGTTCCCAAGTCCATTCGGAACCCTTCTGATGTTGCCACTGAACTCTGACCAATGGAACCACCTTGTCGTGCAAGGCTTTCATCTTCCTCTCCAAAATCGCCATCGGCCTCTCAACATAGTTCAGGCGATCATCGACCTGAATATCATCTAAAGGAACCACTGCTGAATCATCAACGACACACTTCCATAGCTGAGAAACGTGAAAGGTGTTGTGAATCTGGCTGAGATCCTCAGACAATTCCAGTCGATAGGCTACCCTATCAACCCTGGTAATCACTCGAAACGGACCAATATATTGGGGCCCCAACTTTCCTTTCTTTATGAAGCGTATTACACCCTTCAAAGGTACCTTCAGTAAGAGCATATCGCTGACCTGGAACTCCAACTCATATCGACGTCTGTCAGCACAACTCTTCTGTCGACTATGAGTTGTCTGCAACCTCTGTCTAATATGATGGATAAGCTCTGTCATCTGAAGAACTACCTCGTTCTTCCCCATAACCTTCTGACCGACATCGCCTTAACAGGCTGGGGTACGACACTTCCTCCCACGGAGAAGCTCAAATGACGGCGCACCGATACTAGAGTGATAACTGGTATTGTAAGAAAATTTAGAGAGTGGAAGGTAAGAGTCCCAACTCCCACTGAAATCGATCACATGGGCTCGAAACATATCCTCAAGTGTATGGATGGTCCTCTCGCTCTGGCCATCGATCTGCAGATGATAAGTAATGCTAAAGTGCAACCTCGTACACAGTTCCTCGTGGAACCTCTGTTAAAATCGATAAGTGAACCGAACATCTCGATCTGATACAAAAGAAACCGGAACAGCATGTCGGGGACGATCTCGCGCACATAAATATCAGCCAATTTCTTGACCGAAGAGATCTACCGGATATCTAGGAAGTGGGTACTCTTGGTCATATGATCCACTATAACCCATATCACATCAAATCCATTAGTCGTATGAGGTAACTTGATGATGGAATCCATGGTGATATGTTCCCATTTCCACATGGGAACCTCCAAAGGCTGAAGCTTGCCATGGGGCCTCTGGTGCTCGGCCTTGACCATCCGACATGTCAACCATATCTCAACGTACCAGGCTATCTCCTTCTTTATACACGGCCACCAGTAACTAAGTCGCAAATCCCAATACATTATTGGTGGCTCCAGGGTGTATCGAAAATCTGGACTTGTATGCCTCCTCCAACATAATCTGTCTGATCCCACCAATATTTGGTACCCAAACCCGACTACACCAGGTCAATAATCCATGGCTATCGGTAGAAAACATGTCGATCTCACCCCTGATTCACTCATACTTCCAATTCTCCTTCTTGACTCCCTCAGCCTGAGTCTCCCTAATTAAATCCAGAAGTGGCTAATCGATCGAAATCCTCATACATAAGCTCCCAACCGAAGAACTAGCAGACTTATGGCTCAAAGCATCAACAACCACATTTGGTTTCCCTGGGTGGTACTGAAGCTCACAGTCATAATCCTTGAACACGCCAAGCCACCTAGGTTGTTTCATATTCAGATTCGGCTGATCCATGAGATATCTCAAACTCTTATGATCTATGTAGATGGTACACTGGACCTGATACAGATAATGCCGCCAAATCTTTAGGGCAAACACTACCTCTCCCAACTCCATATCATGCATAGGATATCACACCTTATGCGACTTCAGCTACCGAGAAGCATACGCGATAACCCTCCCTCGCCGCATAAGAACTGCCCCCCCGGACCGGTGAAGGATGCATCACAATATACAACAAAATCCTCAACACCCTCAGGGAGGGTCAACACTAGGGCCTCACATAACTTATGTCTCAATGGATCGAATGTAGCCTGATGCTGAGGCCCTCAGTGAAAATCCACACGTCAGACGAGTGAGGGGTACAACAACCTTGGAGAAATCCTGAATAAATCTATGATAATCACCCTGTTAGACCCAGAAAACTCCTGATCTCTAAGGGAGACTTTAGAAACTCCCGTTGCATAACAGCCTCAATCTTGGCCGAGTCGACCAAAATCCCGTCTGGTTAATGAGGTGTCCTAAGAACTGGACCTCCCGTAACCAAAACTGACACTTTGAGAACTAGGCGTACAACTGTTCCTGCCTCAAAACTCCCAGAAGCTATCGAATGTGCTCCTCATTCCGCTCCCTGGTCTTGTAAAATACCAAGATATCATCGATGAAAACAATAATTGATCGATCGAGCATCAGCCTGCACTCTCAATCCATCAAATCCATAAATGTTGCAGGAGCATTGGTGAGCTCAAACGGCATCACCGCGAACTCGTAATGACCATAACGAGTTTGAAACATTAACTTCTCTACGTCCTCCTCTCTAACCCTCATCTGATGATACCGTGACCTTGAATAGATCTTGGAGAACCAAGATGCACCCTGCAGCTAATCGAAGAGATGATCAATCCGTGGAAGGAGGTAACGGTTCTTCACCGTCAACTTGTTTAACTCCCGATAATCAATACACATGTGATAAGACCCATCCTTCTTCTTCACAAACAAGATCGGTGCTCCCCAAGGCAAACTGCTTGATCTGATAAACTACTTTCCCAACAGCTCCTGAAGCTGATAGGATAACTCATGAATCTATGGTGGTGCCAATCGGTACGGCGCCTTAGCAATCGGGGTCGCATCGGGGACCAGATCTCCTAAACTCGACTTGCCTCTCAGGAGGCACATTAGGAAATTCCTCTGGAAACACATCTGGGAACTCTCTGACCGCGGGCACATCCGAAACCGAAACCTCCTTCCCAACCCGGGTGTCAACCACATACGCGAGGTAACTCATACACCCATGGTTCAGATACTGTCGAGCCATGGAAGCAGAACAAAAGACTAATCCAACTCTAGTACCCTCTCCATAAATACTCAGTTCTCCCCTACTTGGAGTTTGAACAACAACCTGGTATCCTTCACAATCTATCATGGCACCGAACCTGCTCGACTAGTCCATTCCTACTATCACACACCCATCCCCCATAGGAATAGGGATCAAATCAGTCGGGTAAGGCACCCCGAAAATCTCCAAAATGCAACCCTAAAAAATATTTGATGCATAAACCCCATGCTCGTTGGTGATGGAAACTTGCAACATACACTCCAACTCTCCAATAGACATATCAAAACTCCTACCAAAGGACTGCGACACAAAGGACCGACTCGCACCCGAGTCAAAAAGCACAAGAGCATGTAAGGAGTTCAGTAAGAAGGTACTTAGCATAATCATAAACATAAGCATACCATAAAATAATTCGACAGAATAATAAATGAAAACATACCAGTAATGACTTCTGGCACCGCCTTGGCCTCCTCTGCTATGAGCTGGAAAGCACGATCTCGAGCCCTCGTGGGCTCTGCCCTACCCTGACGTTGATCTTTAATTCGAAGGTTAGAAGTAGTTGGTGCATGCACGGGCCTGTCAGCAAGCAAGGGACACTGGGCCTTCACATTTCCCACCTGATTATAGTGGTAACAAATCCTGGTGTTCGGCGGTGGAGCCTGCTAGCGACAGTCCTTCGCAAAGTGTCCCTCCCTGCCACAATTATGGCATGCTGCCAATGATTGGCACATCACCTCATGAGCTCTCCTGCACTTTCCATACGTGTAGCCCCTCTGTCCCCCAGATCGTGTGTCAACAGGATTGGACCACTTGGATCCAGGCTGCGAATGAACGAGAGTCTGTCTCTGCTACCTCATTTGGGTCTTAATCTCAATCTCCCGTCTCTAGTTGGCATGCTGAAGCTCGGAGAGGGTGCTGTAATTATGTGTAGACACAAACTATTGAATATCAGTCTTGATCATGCTCAAGTATCACGTCATCTGAGGCTGCTCCAAAGCAGCAAACTCAGGACAGAATAGAGCCCTCTCGGTGAACATCTTGGTGATATTTGTCACCGTCTCAGTCGCCTGCCTCAAATCCAGGTACTCTTGATTCAATCTCTCACTCTCCACCAGGGGAACATACCTCATGTGAAACATCTCTGAGAACTGCTCCCAGGTAACAACATCCTTCTGATCAGGAGTATAGGAACCGGTCACCTGGTTCCACTAGTCCTTCGCGCCTAGTCGAAGGAGGTTCAGGGCGCACCTGACCTTCCAGTCCTGTGGACATGAGCAGGTGAAGAAATAACCCTCCACATCTGAAATCCATCTCATAGCCACAATTGGGTCCTTGACCCCGTCGAACTCTGGTGGCTTCGTGTTACTGAAGTCCCAGTACTGGAATGAACGTCCTCCTCGGCCTCCCGCAGTAACGATGGTTGCGGCGGCTATAATAGTAGCAGTCTCAGTGAGGTCAGCATAAAGATCATCAAAAAACTCAATCATAGAGGTCTTGATAGACCTAAACAACTCCGGAATAGAACCCCGGATAACAGTAGCCACCACAGTGGCAATTAACTCTCGTATCTGTTCAGCAGTCAACCCCGGCCTATCTTGGCCACCCGCTCTAGATCCAAAACCAGATCCTCTCGTGAACACCATACTGTAAATGAAACAATATATATATATATATATATATATATATATATATATATATCATAAATGTTACAATCCAAACGCTTAGGACCATCACAAAGAGACAAAACCATTGGGGTTTGTGACTTCCTTGCTACGCGTACGGGTCTTGTGCTTCCAGTAGTACGAGCCCATACTACCTTCCACACCTACCCGTATTTGTCTCCATGGATCATCGCAAACTACCCAAAAACAATCCCACGACTGGGATACGCATACATCCTATCTTCACTCTCTCGAGAATGGCTAATCATTCCTCAGCTAGCCTACTACACCCATATTCACTTATAAAACTTCCAACAAGCCTACAATCGCTCGTGCATGCTAATCATACATAACGTTGGATTCCGTAGACAGTCGAATACTTGATTCTACCATAAGCCCACAACCAAACAAGGAATTGGAAATAAGGCTAAACAAAACATTCTCAGGCTATAGAATCTTAGTTATGTATAACTATGATGCACACTCCAAGAAACTACAATAATGATGTCAATTTCATCTATCATACAAGAAGTTTTTCCTAGGCTACTAGGCATCATACATCAGGAAATTCTATCATGCAATTCCTTAAGATCCCTAGCCTATCTCTAGGATGCAGTTATATCATAAACAAATAACAGTGTGGGTAACTTGGGGTTTACTTTCTTACTCTGGATGACCGTACACATCTTGTCCTTCCTTGGTTACTTTTGAAAACAATTTTGAAAACCATTTTGAAAACTTTTATAGATCCTTAGTTTGAGTCTGGATTCACATGACTGCTCATCCAATTCTCTCAAACCATGGCTCTGATACCAACTTGTAACATCCCAAAAATCAAGGTAAAATTTTCATTTTTCAAAAACAAAAAAAAACCATAAATGTTTACAAACATAGTTTCCAAAGTGTCAAAATCATAAATCAGAGTATCCTAGAATGAAATCTCATAAAAACTGAAAGATGTGTACAATCAAGCCTTTGCCTTGCCCCAATCATCTGAAGTACGTGAAACATAAAACTTAAACTGTAAGCCAAAGTTTAGTGAGTTCCCCCAAAGTACCACACACAACCAAACAAATATACATATTGCATGCTAGGTCCACAACCTCCCAGTTGGATTACCCTAGCCCACAACTTCCTGGTTGGATTGCCACACATATTTCATATTAGGTCTAAAACCTCGTGATTCGATTACCCTTGCCCACAACCTCCCGGTTGGATTGCCACTATGGCCGACAATCTCCCGATTCGATTGCCTCGGGTTTGTTGGCTAACATCACAAAGCAGTACAACCTCAACCCAACCATACTATGTCGACATATGCAACAAATAAACATATAACTAGCTAGTGAAAGTAATCATACAGATCTACAAATCTAATATATAATCAGCATAACATCATTCAATATACCAAGATACATAAACTAGTGGGTCGGCATTAGTGCCTTCGACCCACGAGTATAGTGTGGAGAAACTCACCTCACAGTCTAAATGATAGCAGAAAAGAATGCTGCTCCAAATGCCAAATCTACAGGTCACCTATACCACACGCAGTGACCTGAACTCTAACTATTGGTCAAAATACCCAAAATTCCCCTACGTCAAACTTGGTTAAAATCCTAGTAAAAGTCAAGGTCAAAAAGTCAAAGATTCCTTTTGGACTGACTACACCCTGCGTACTCCCTCTACGCCCATCGTAGAGGGTGCCTTTCCAAAACACAGAATCGGTCCCTGGTACGCACAACATACTTCCAGGTACGTCCAGCATACCAGAGTTAAATCCTAACTTTTCCATTAAGTTCTTATTTTGATAAGCCAAGTGTGAGAACTGGAAAATTTTGGAACAAGCAATATCTAAATTGTATTCGTGTATAAGTGAATCCACAATGTAACCTTGTTGCAATAAAACTTTGAAAGCCAAAAGGTCATTGTTTGTATAAGTATATGAATGTGTGTGTGTGTGTGTCTATATATATATATATATATATATATATATATATATATATATATATATATACTTTGAAAATCATATTCGTAATACATACTTAAGAGTAAAGCCAAGTCAAATAGTTAGGGTTTGATGCATGATTTATGCCATGCCTTGAGATTTCGGTTTTGGGTACCCATGACCATGGGATTTCGGTTGTAGTGAGCCAATAGCACATGTCTAGGCTGAAATCACCAACCTAGAACACCCCTAGGTCGAAATCACCAACCTAGAACACCTTTGGGCCGAAAACACCCAAGATCCTAACCACTATGACCGAAAACACTCATTTGTGGGGGATTAGGACCGAAATCACATGGGCTACAAGGTGATTTCGGTCATTCCTTGGCCGAAATCACCAATGTGATCCTTCCTAAGGTGATTTCGGTGGTAATAAAGAGAAAAGAGGGGTTTGACTTTATGAATTGATATATTTCACCCTTTTCCAATAAGAAACAATACCGAGAAGTATCCCACGCATTTATCCAGCAGTTAACCAGGCAAATATCACCTCACAGTACCTCTTTATCTTAGGACGAGATCACCATAAATCTTTCCACCATTTCCATTCTACTTCTTATTACTTCATTCTTCTCTCAAGAAAAATCAAGTCCAAGATTCCAAGTTCAAAAATCTCCAAGTTTATTCTTAGAGTTTTGGTAATATTTTCTTGTTAATCTAGTGTATTTATACACTTTCATGTTAGTTTCATCATATTTACACATATTATTATGTGTTAAAACTCTTAGGGTAATATCATATTCAAAGAGTTCATAAACCCCCATTCAAGAGTTTAGGCTTGGAAATCTTCACACCACCTCTTCAAACAACACACAAATCCACTCAAGGTGAGTTCATACCCCCACATTTTCGAGATTTTCATGTTTTAGGGGGGGGGGATACAAGTGAAAAATGTGTTTATTATACAAATACTTGCATGTTTCATCTTTATGTTAAAGTATAAGCCATTATTTGCATAAGATGTGATTATTACTAGCTTTTGTACAAATATTTGTGATATATTAGTTTTCAAATGCAAAACTAAAAAAACAAAACACGATCTATGTTATAAAAATCATGAGAAAAATTTTGATTTCTAAAACTACAAGGTTTTTGGAAGCTTTTTACCAAAATATAGTTTTTCTAACAAAAAGGAGGACATTCTAGTTATTCCACCATTTTGGGGGTTATAACCCAAAAATATAAATGTTTTGACCATACATTTTGGCACTAGACAAGATAACAACTTTCTATTTATATAAAAGATTATATAAATAGTCTCAACAAACAAACAAGATAAACTATAATTGGTATAGTTTGGGAGTCTCAAAACTACACTATCATTACAGAAGAACCATACAATTATTTAAAGGTATAATTATTTCTTTTACAAGATAAAATAGTTTTCAGTTCATGTACATTTGATTTACGGGTTAACATACATTCAAGTAGTTTATATTAAGATAAAACTTCATAACACTACTTCGCAGTACAACATTAATTACATTTTACTCTTTGGATTAAGACTTACAGTTCATTTTAAAGAAAATATTGAATTTTCTGGAAGTATACACTATCATTTTACATGAAACAGTTACAAAATCCTTCTCATACAAAACGCTTATGAACTCACCAACTTAATTGTTGACACTTTTCAAAATTACTTGTATTCTCAGGAAATCAGTAAACATGTAACCACAAGAGTTTTTGTTGGATGGGACGTCGTCGCATCACGTTATTTAATTTTGTCATATGCATTTGATCTCATGTAGACAATGTCTTTGAGTACAATATAAACATATTAAATATTCAATACAATGGTTGTAATGCTTTGATCTCTATTATTCAATTTTTATGATACTGTACATGAAGTCATACGCCCCCAGACGTTTCCGCAGTTCTGGTTTGGGGGTGTGACAGATTGTTATCAGAGCATTGTTTATAGTGAACTAATTATATCAAACCATTTAAGATATACAACTATAAATACAATGGGGCTAAAGCACTCTGACTAAAAGTGTACTTATTAAGATATAAGTATTTTTATAAAAGTATACCCGTATGCATACATACTAGAACAGTGTCATAATAAGAACTATATAAAAGTATTTAGATAAGTTGGACACTGCGATTAAGCCTAGATAGTTATGTAATCATATCTGGGATGAATATAGCTTGATCAACTATATTCATGCGAGATATGACCAACATGTTTCTGGGAATGGTGGTGGTGAACAACGAGTCTGAAACTTACCAACCCTATGTACCAGGAACCTCTAGAATCAAACATAAAGTTAAAATACTATAAGAGTATTTTAGAACATTACAGAGTTATACACTTAAACATTTCATGCATTTCTTATATCTCTATTCTCGCACAGACATCATGGCAGGATTTCATATGCCTGGAGACCCCTATTTCCCTAACCAGGGAAATAATGGGTGGATCGAATAGGATCCCGAAGAGGATCTAGAAGAGGAAGTAGACGAAGATGAAGCAGACGAGGAGGAGGCATAGGAGGACTCAGACGCAGAGTCCGAGGTCATTAATCTCCCTATATCGCCCGAGTTCCCGCACATCGTATGGGCTACCAGGGACCCACGCCCCGATGGGCAGAGGACCTGGAGGTGTGGAGCCAACAGCAACACCAGCGTTCTCCACACGACATGGAGCGAGGTTTCTATAACCTCCATCATGGAGGAACAGCAGACAGGGCCCTTCCTGTCATGGTATGGCGGATCACGAACCTTAGAGATCAGACCAGAGCCTCGAAAAATCGGATCATGGAGCTGGGGGCCGCTACTGAAGCCACTGATGCACAGACTCGACTACTGGAGAGGGACTACCCCCGAACATGCCATCTGATTGACAGTCTCTATGAGGACCTTACCACCACTTGAGCAGAAGTAAGAGAGTACCAAGCGAGACAATCGGCTCTCAAGGAGAGGGTAATCATAGCGGAGCGTCTGATAGCGGAGATTCAGGTCGCCTCGACTTCATCCGATGGCCTACTGGAGACCACCCGCCGCGAGTAGGGCCCATAATGCTCGCAATTTTGTTATAGAGTAGGTTTATGATTTGGCGTTGGTGCTACTCTCTCTTGCATGTAGGAACGACCCTATGAGTAAGTGATTACACTACTCGAGGGGTCGTCTTGCCGAAAATTTTCTATTTTCTTAATGTATTGTAGACCTTCCCAAAGGTCAATTTTCACAAACTATGTACTAAAACTACAATTATCAATGAAATTAGTATGCATTTTATTTCATTAGGTATGTTATTTTTTATGTAATTATTTACTTCTTGTATAGTAAATTCCATTCACAAATTGCTTCCAAATTTCACTGACCACGAGACTAAATACATTGTTGATCGAGGCATTTAATTACAGTAATACCCAACTCATAACCTTTATCAAAGACTTATCATTATCCCACCTCTAAACTTTATGGCAGAAAGATGCCACCACGAAGAGTTAGAAGACATGTCGTCAACACCGCAACAACTCCACCACCGCCATCACCACCTGCACCCATGGACTTTGCTGTTTTACAGGCTACTGTAACAGCCGCTGTGGCTAATGCCATGGCCCAAATCAGCAGTAACGGCACCAACGAAAACGGAAATGGAAACGGAAACGGCAGCGGAAACAGGACTGGCAGTTCCAATCATGGTGACAACCAGGGGCACCAACGGGTGTGCTCCTACAAAGAGTTCATGAACTGCAAGCCCCAAACTTACCATGACGATGGTGGATTCATTACTCTAAAAAGATGTTTTGAAAAGACTGAGTCCGTCTTCGAAATTTGTGCATGTCCTGACGAGTTCATGGTCAAATATGTCGCATGTACTTTTGCGGACAAAGCCTTGTCGTGGCGGAACAGTGACGTTAAAACTCTAACTTTAGCCGTGGCCAACGCAATGAGCTGGGAAGACTTGAAAGTGATGATACTCGCTGAATACTGTCCAAGGACTGAGATGCAGAAGCTTGAACAGGAACTGTGGGAACACTCCATGAAGGGCTCTGAAATTGCCACCTAAACCTCCTGATTTAACGAACTGGCGACTCTGTGCCCGGGAATGGTCACCCCAGAGGCCAAAAAGGTGGAACGATACATTTGGGGACTATCCCCTCAGATCCGTCATATCCACCAACCCAAGCACACTCGACAGTTCCAAGCGACTGGCATAAACTCTTGTCGACCAGGGAGTTCGTTAGGGCATCATAACCCTCACGTCCGAACAACCGAAGAGTGAGGACCACAATAGGAAGTTTTGGAACAAAAAGAAAAGCCAACCCGCTCAACACTCGGACAAGAAACTACAAACGGTGACCGCCCATGCCATCACCGCCCTTACTACCCCTGCACCAGGCAAGCAATACGCTGGAACTCTTCCGAAGTGCGACAAGTGCAATTAACACCACCACGGAGCTTGTCAAGACATGTAATGTAACAACTGCAACAAGAATGGGCACACGACCCGTTTCTGTAAAGCACCGACACCACAAACCACCCAAGTTGCTAATACTGGGGTGAGTCGCGCATGCTACGGTTGCGGTGAGACCGGGCATTTCAAGAAGGATTGCCCGAAGGCACAAAACAAAAATAGCAGAGGTGTAGGATGGGTTCTAGCAATAGGGCATGAGGAGGCTATGAGGGATCTCACCGTGGTTACTGGTATGTTCCCCCTAAACAACTTATATGCATGCATACTATTTGATAGTGGTGCGGAGAAAAGCTTCGTGGGCCACCAGTTTAAACATTTACTCAAATAGAAACCCCAATCGCTAGATGAAACATTCACCGTAAAAATGGAAAATGGTAAAACTGAAAGAACTAAAGATATATACATATGATGCACTCTAACACTAAACAACCATTCTTTTCAAATCGACATGATGTCGGTCACTATAAGGAGTTTTGATGTTATCATTGGCATGGATTGGTTGAGCCCTCACCATGTCGATATCATGTGTTACGAAAAGGATGTTCGCCTTAATATGCTAAGTAACGAAACCCTTGTCATTTATGGCGACAAACGCGGTGCAAATCTACAAATCATCTCCTGCATCAAGGCCCAGAAATATCCACGCAAAGAGTACCACGCCTTCTTAGCTCATGTCGTTGATAAGAAACAAGAAGTGAAAGAAATCAAGGAAATTCCCGATGTCTATAATTTTCCTGATGTATTTCCAGAAGAACTTTCGGGAATCCCACTCGTATGCCAAGTCGAGTTCAGAATCGAATTAATCCCCGGAGCCACCCCCATTGCCAAATCCCTATACCGTTTAGCACAGGCTGAAATGCAGGAACTGTCCAGCCAACTGAACGAACTGTTGAGCAAAGGATTCATCCGACCGAGCTTCTCACCTTGGGGAGCACCAGTCTTGTTCGTGAAGAAGAAGGACTGATCTTTCCGCATGTGCATAGATTATCGAGAAATGAACAAGATCACTATCAAGAACCTCTATCCCCTACCTCGAATTGATGACTTATTCGATTAAATGCAAGGCTCAAGCTACTTCTCAAAGATTTATCTAAGGTCGGAGTACCACCAATTACGAATTCAGGAGGAGGATATTCCTAAGACGACATTCAGAACTCACTACGGTCACTATGAGTTTGTAGTGATGCCATTTGGCCTAAATAATGCACCAACGGTGTTCACGGACTTAATGAACCGTGTGTGTCGACCTTATCTTGATAAATTCATGATAATATTCATCGACGACATACTAATCTACTCACGAAGCAAGGAGGAACATAGTCAGCACCTATGGCAGGTCTTGGAGATGTTAAGGGAAGAAAAGCTATATGGAAAGTTCTCAAAGTGCGAGTTCTGGATTAGAAAAGTAGACTTCTTTGGGCACGTAGTCAGTGAGGAAGGGATATACGTGGACCCTTCCAAAGTCAAGGTGATTGAAAACTGGGTAACACCAAGAACACCGACAGAGATCTGTTAGTTTTTAGGCCTTGCTGGCTACTACCGAGTATTTATACAAAACTTCTCTAAGATCGCGAAGCTGCTCACTACCTTGACTCAGAAGGGGGTGACCTTCAGCTGGGAGAATAAACAAGAAACTGCTTTCCAAAAGCTTAAGCAAGCTCTGTGCAACGCTCCAATCTTGTCTCTCCCAGAAGGGACCGAAGACTTTGTGGTCTACTGTGATGCATCCAAGCAGGTTTTAGGATATGTGCTTATGCAACGATGAAAGGTCATCGTCTATGCCTCAAGACAACTCAAGACTCATGAGGTCAATTACACCACACTCGAACTTGAATTAGGAGCAGTGGTATTTGCCCTGAAGATCTGGGGGCACTACCTTTATGGCACAAAGTGCACTATCTTCACAAATCACAAGAGTCTTCAGCATATTCTCAATCAAAAGGAGCTCAACATGAGACAACGACGATGGGTGGAACTACTAAATGACTACGAATGTGAAATCCATTATCATCCAGGAAAGGCCAAAGTAGTAGCAGACGCCCTAAGTCGGAAAGAATACTCAGACCGCCGAGTAAAGTCATTAACCATGACCATCCATTCACACCTGTCCACACAGATCAAGGAGGCACAGCTGGAAGCCTTGAAACCCGAGAACATCACAGGGGAGGCATTGCGGGGAATGGATAAAAACTTTGAAGTCAGGGATGACGGAGCTCGTTGCTTCATGGATCGAATCTGGACCTCGAGATTCGGCGGGTACAGAGACATTGTCATGAACGAGGCTCACAAGACAAAATACTCCATTCATCATAGTTCAGACAAGATGTATCTAGATCTAAAGAAACTTTATTGGTGGCCAAACATGAAGGTAGAGATCGCTACCTATGTGGGCAAGTACCTAACTTGTGCCAAGGTCAAGGTAGAATATCAAAAGCCCTCAGGTCTGTTTCAGCAACCGGACATACCCGAGTGGAAGTGGGAGCGGATAACCATGCACTTCATAACCAAGCTGCCCAAGACAACGGGTAGACTTGACACCATATGGCTGATCGTTGACAGGTTAACCAAATCCGCACACTTCCTACCAATAAAAGAGACCGACAAGATGGAGAAGCTCACAAGGACGTACATCAAAGAACGCATGCGACTACATGGGGTGCCAATATCTATCATCTCCGACAGAGATAGTGGTTTCACCTCACGATTTTAGCAATCACTCCAAAAGTCCTTGGGAACCAAACTGGATATGAGTACAATATATCTGTTGGATAAGGTGTCTAAGTCCATAACTATTTCTGGTATGTACTTGACCCGACCCGGCATGGTCCATTTGGGTTGCATGGCACCATGCAATTGGATAAACTAAAATGAGAGAAATAACACTTATGGTTTATTAATATATTATAACTTCTAATATATTAATAATATTATTTAATTAGTTTGATCAAGAATTAATTTAGAATTAATTAAGTGATCAAAAGATAACTAATTAAATATATGGGTAGATTATGTAAATCTTCCATATCTTATATAGTGGGCTAAGAGGCTCCATGGATTATCAAGTTGGGTTCCACCCATAGGATGCTCCATGGATGCTCCATGGGAGTTACAAACCCATGGGTCATGGAAATGAAGAGTCATGACACATTAGGGTTTACATGGTGTAACCCTAGATGTGTCAACACTATATAAGAAACCCATTCTCCACCAAAATCGTGTACACATAAGAAACAAGAGGGCTAGGCCAATTTTAGAAGTGTGTATTCTCTCTAAAGTCATTCCAAAAGCATTTGGTGTTGTGTGAAGCATTTGAGGCATCACACTTGGGGTGCTAGGCTCACAAGGTTTCAACGATCATAAGCCACAACAAGGTAAGTTATTCTATCTTTCATGCAAGTTAAAATTTGTTCCCCATGTATGCTAGATACGAATATAACCTTGGAATTCAACTTTGCATGATAATTAGACAAACATAGATCCAAGGTTATTAGGGTTGCATGTACACTTAGGAAGTGTTAGAATGCTCAAAACCCATCAATATCACCCTCAAACAGACGGTCAAAGTGAAAGGACCATACAGAAGCTAAAAGACATGTTAAGAGCTTGTATGATAGACTTTGGTAAAGCCTGGGATACCCACTTATCACTCGTCGAATTCTCATACAATAACAACTATCACACTAGCATCAAAGTCGCGTCATTCGAAGCCCTCTACGGACGCAAGTGTAGATCACCTCTGTGTTAGGCTGAAGTGGGTGACACACAACTAGCAAGGGGACAAGTGCCTAATAGCACACTCACCGGCCAAGAGATCATATGGGAAACCACAGAGAAGATCATTCAGATCTGTGAACGATTAAAGGCATCCCGGGATCGGCAAAAGAGCTATGCTGATAAGCGACGAAAACCCTTGGAATTCCAGGTTAGTGATCGCGTTCTGTTGAAGGTCTCACCCTGGAAGGGAATGATATGTTTTGGAAAACGTAGAAAGCTGAATCCAAGGTATATCGGGCCATTCAAAATCCTTGCTAGAATCGGCCCGGTAGCTTACAAACTTCGACTACCACAGGAACTCAGTAACATACACCCTACCTTCGACGTGTCCAATCTAAAGAAGTGTCCGTTCGATGAAACTATTGTAGTCCTAATCGATGAAATCGAGGTAAACGAGAGTCTACACTTCGTAGAGGAACTTGTGGAAATCATGGATAGGGAGGTCAAAAGGACGAAACAAAGCTGCATACCCATAGTGAAGGTCCCTTAGAACGCCAAGCGAGGGCCTTAATTCACTTGGGAACAAGAAGATCAAATGAAACAGAAATACCCACAACTTTTCCACTAGTTGCAAGAACCCGTCCAAGATGCTAATTTCGGGACGAAATTCCCTCTAACGGGGGATGATGTGACAACTGGAAAATTTTGGCACAAGCAATGTCTAAATTGTAACTGTGTATAAGTGAATCCATAATGTAACCTTGTTGCAATAAAACTTTGAAAGCCAAAAGGGCATTGTCTGTATAAGTATATATGAAGGTGTGTGTATGTGTGTGTATATATATATATATATATACACTTTGAAAATCATATTCATAATAAACACTTAAGAGTCAAGCCAAGTCAAATAGTTAGGATTGATGCAGGATTTATGTCATGCCTTGATATTTCTGTTTTGGGGACTCATCACCATGGGATTTCGGTTGTAGTAAGCCAAGAGCACATGCCTAGGCCGAAATCACCAACCTAGAACACCCCTAGGGCGAAATTGTTGGATTAGGTGTCTAAGCCCATAACTATTTTGGTATGTACTTGACCCGATTGTGAGCATGGTCCTTTTGGGTTGCCTTCACCATAGCAACTGATAGGATGAATTAAGGAGAAAAAGGATTAATTATGATTTATTAATATATTATATGAATAATATATTAAGAGAGAAATAATATTGTTTAATTAATATTAGTCAAGAATTAATAAGAATTAATTATGTGGCTAAAAGACATTAATTAAATAAAGGGGACTAGAACTGTGTAACATCCCAATTTTCAAGGCTAAAAATTTCATTTTTAATTAAGTGACATGTAAAATCATTTGTCAAAACATTGCTAATATTATATTAATTCATAAAAAAACCATTACGTCGTGTCTCAAAAACATATCATCGGGTAATAATAAAAATCAGAGTACAATCCCAGAAAACTCATTGCGGAAACCATGTGTGTGTGTGTGATGCGCTGCTACACCGCCGACTCATTCCCCTTGGATGAAGAGGTACCTGAAACCAAAACTGAAACTGTAAGCACAAAGCTTAGTGAGTTCCCCCATCATACCACATACCATACAAACACATAACATACATACTGCCAGGCATATCTGGGTGCCCGACCTACCCCTTCGGTCCTCTCGACCGGTGACCTTTCCTAGCATATCTGGGTGCTGGCCTACCCCTTCGGTCCTCTCGACTGGTGACCTTGCCTAGCATATCTGGCTGCTGGCCTACCCCTTCGGTCCTCTCGACCGGTCTATCACACACTATCACGTAATCATAATCTAGCATAGCTGGGTACTAAACTACCCCTTCGGCCCTACCAGCCGGTAACTTGGGGGACTATCTCCCCTACTACTACCACCATCAAGTAACGTAATATCATGCTAGCACATAAAACATAACAGGTAGCAGAAAATCTAGATGAATATCACAAAGACAATCATCTAACATACAACTCCTACTAGTGGGCCGGCATTGTGGCCGTAGACCCACCACTACTGGAAGGTAACTCACCTCGATGTCGTGTAGTATCTGCACAGTCCTCGGCACGGGAATCGATTCATCTCTACTCCTTAATCCCTACACAACAACCTTTTCCGATTACTAATGCATACTCATAACCGTTACAAGGGTCAACCCAAATCCAAGTCAAGGTCAAGGTCAAATCCTGGTCAAAGTTAACATCCGGTTGACTTGACTCGCCGAGTTGGTCCACCAACTCGTCGAGTCCCTATTCTTTCAAAATGGTACAACCCCCGACCCTACCCGTCGAGTCTAGCAAGAACTCGACGAGTTCACCTTCAACCATAGCATCGGGACCATCTTCAACCGACTCGTCGAGTTCATCCTTGAACTTGTCGAGTTCATCTTCATCATATGAATGTGTCCAGTCTATGACTCGCCGAGTTCTTTGAACAACTCGTCGAGTCCGTATTCATGAGTTGGGAGATTGCCTTGGACTCGTCGAGTCTGTTCATACACTCGTCGAGTCCTATGACTTCCAGGTTCAAGACAACCCCTACCAGGCTGAGTGTTCCTTCCCCTCAATCAAAACCATTTCCAGAAATCATTTTGGGGGAAAAAGCGTCCCGACTCCCCGAGTCACCCAAGTGACTCGCCGAGTCCCTCTTTGTCGAAAACTATACAGTCGATTATACTTGGTCTTAATGCACCAAAACCATAGATCTGGCCTCCTAGGGTCCATATTATACGTAAAGCTTCAAACTTGGTGTACATGCATGAGGCATTTGGCTCAAAAAGCCATAAAAAGGGCTTATATGATGCATGGGTCTCCCATGGCCATAAAGTTGGCACCTTTATGGCATGGGAACCCTCAATGGTTCCATATCTTAAGTCCTTATCCCAAAATCGTGGTTGCATCCAAGCATGGCTCCAAAATGGCCTCCAAAAACCCTAAGTTACTCCAAAAATAGTATCTAATGAAAGACGAAGTAAGGTCTGGACTTTTTACCTCCAATAATCAGGAAATGAAGCAAAACCTCTGGATCTCCTTGCTCTTTCTGCAAATCCCAAGCTCCTTCTTCTCTCCAACCTTCTAACTTGCACAAAATGGAACAAAGAGCTCAAAATCACTCAAAAAGAGTTTAGGGTTTCAATCTAGGGTCTCTCTGAGTTAGGAGGGTGATGTAGGATGGTTTGGGACGAGATAAAGTGTTTAAATAGGGTGTAAACCCTAAATATTAGGGTTTTGTCCAAATATCTCCTACTCGTCGAGTCGGTCCTCCGACTCGTCCAGTAGGTCACTTAAACCCCCGATCATAAGTCGAGTCTACTCGACGAGTTAGGCCTCCAACTCGCCGAGTCCCAGAGTAAATTGCAACATTTTCTTGAATTTAAATACGTACCAGGAATCGGGTGCTACAAAGTGTCAATTGTGTGATAGTTGAATATTGGGCTAATGGACTCCATAGAAGTTGGAGTGGACAAAATCTATGGGAAACCCATTAGAATTCGTCCAAGGATTCTAAGGAGGGAGTCCATTGGCTGCTTAGGGCCTAAGCAGTCAGATTAGGGTTTCCTGGTTGAAAACCCTAATAGCCAAAGTATAAAAGTAACCCTTGGCAAGACAAAAACGTCCATAACCTACTAAGAGAAACCCTAGGACGTTTTTGGTCCCTCCTCCCTCTCTCCTAGGTCATCTTGTTCCTCATGGTGTTTGTGACTCCATTAGAGGTGCAACATTTGAGGCACTAGGCTTTCAGAAGTCAATTACAAGAAGGAATACTTTGTTATTGCTACATAACAATCAAGGTAAGATCTAAACTCTATTCTTTTGTCAATTTCGATTATTTTATGCTAGAATTAGGGTTTATGAGCTTTGGATGATTATTGCATGTATATTAGACAAACTAGATCCAAAGCTTTAGGGTTTGCATGTACACCATAGGATTGATGTAGTGCTCAAAACCCATCATTGGTATTAGAGCCTAAGCTGTTTGTTTGATGTATTTGATGCTTTACATAATCGTTCAAGCTGAAAATCGCGAAAATCTGCATTCTGGAGCCTGAACTTGATGGGTTTTGAGAATTCTAACACTCTTATGCTGTACATGCAACCCTATAAACATTGAATCTATGTTTTCTCTAATATACATGCAAATTTGATTTTTCAAGGTTTACTTCCTAACTAGCATGGCATGGGGATATGTAATATAAAACTAGTAGAAGTACATACCTTTCTTGTTGCTTGGATTCCTTGAAGACTTTGTGAGCCTAGCACCCCAAATGTTGTGCCTCAAATGCTTCACACAACACCACAAGACTTGGAATAACTTGAGAGAATACACTTGCACTCAAAAATCGGTTATGCCCTCTTAGAACTCACTAGTAGTCGATTTTGCTAGCTATAGGGTTACTTTTATAGTGTTGTCACAATTAGGGTTTACACATGAATGCCCTTAATTGTCATGACTCTTCATTTCTAATGATCCATGGGTTTGTAACTCCCATATCCATGGAGCTCCAAATGGTTATAACCCAACACCATAAACCATGGATCATGAATCCACCATAAAAGATTAGATGATTGTCATAATCAACCCTATATATTTAATTAGTCTCATTTTGATCACCAAATTAATTCTAAATTAATACTTGATCAACACTAATTAAATAATACTATTATTAATATATTAGAACTTATAATATATTAATAATCACAAGTGTCATTTCTCTCATTTAGTCTATCCAAGTATTGCAATGTCATGCAACCCAAATGGACCATGTCGGGCCGGGTCAAGCACATACCAAATAAAGTTATGGACTTAGACACTATATCCAACATAACTCACCGAGGTCATAGGTGAACTCGCCGAGGTCACTGGGAACTCGACGAGGTCACTGGGAACTCGACGAGTCCATCCCTGACTCGACGAGTCTGTAGGTCTGATTGCTGATTTTGCGGGATTTTGACCTGTTTTGGCTGTGGATAATTACCAAAAACGTTTTTTATTAATAAAATCTGATTTTTATTGATATTGTGTGATTATCCTTACCAAAATAGAAGATAATTGTCATTTAATTAGATAATCATTGCCTTATATGATAAACTTGATTTATTTGAATTATTTGATTGGATTATCTTGCCATAAATTTGAATTAGGTCAAATTTAGATAATTACCAATTATTTGATTAATTATATTATTTGTAATTTGATCTAGATAGTTTTGAAAAGTTTCAAAACTTGCCCTCAAGTTTTGGAATTTAAATTTTGATTAAAATGTTTAATTTTGAAAAGTTTAAATTCTAAACCCTAGTTGTTTGAAAAGTTCAAATTACACCTTATGGTTTTATTAAGTTAATTAAATGTGTAACTAAAAGAGAGTTAATAAATCCATAATGATATGGTTTGTATTTAATTATATTAAAAGTATAGTTTTATGAAATTAAACCACCTAGTATTTTAAAAGTGTAAAATACACCCTTATACTGTATAGAATTAAAAGTCTAATATTATATATGTATAAGTAAAGAGGCAGTGTTACCGTTAGTAGGCCTCATTCACGAAGCTGATCTGTAAGGGGTGTTTAAGGAAGTGGCCTGTAAAATGACTGTCATTGGGTATCCACTCTTACCCACCGCACTCTTGAGTAGTGGAGGGTCGTTAGCCGAACGGGTAGGATAGGACACAACCTTCCATTATAAGTATAATGAAGTACGAAGTAACTAAACATTTTTATAAATTCTCAAATCTTAGTTACTTTAGGAAAAATGTGGAGTTGGTGCTATTCCATGAAATTACACTTTGTACCCTTGCTAAGACGTTAGTGGAGCGCGTGTGTTAACCGGCACACTAATTGCGCTCTAAGAAAAGGTGGCAAAGGGTGACTCGATGTTTGTCATAGATCGATGGAGTGTATGTGGTTAACCAACACGTCCATTAGGTGACTGTAACACTGGGGGCACCATGTATATTTGCATGGTTATCCACAACTTGTTTGTGATCCTCGACATCTCAGTCACAAACGAAGGGCACGCTCTAGATTTAAAGATGCCATTGAAAAGTTCAATGAATCTAAAAAGATCTAGGAGTTTCAATTTTTCGTCTTTCATGGTGGAAATTGGTAAATCGTCATTTACCTACCTTCAAATGTTCTGTAATTTGTATTACGGCATCCCTCTTCCAAGTTGTAGAATATTGTGTTGGGTCCTCGCCTTAATATCTCATTTGGGTGTTTTATTAAGGACTCAATCAACTAACTTGAATTTCTCCCGTTTTGTAGATGTCAAAGTCTGACAACTATGGTCCTCCCGAATCCTTAGGAAAAAAATTTTCACATGAAGATGATGTTCCACAATTGGATTGTGGAAATGGAAATCATGCTTTACTTCATCCACCTCCTCCAATAATTCTCCCTGACCCACGTGTTCAAAGACTTTAAAAGTTCAAGGTCACTCAAGCTCTATTGGCAAAAAGACACAAAGATGGAAAGTCTGTATGTGCTCATGTCTTGGATATGAAGTTGTATATTGATAAATTGGGAATGTTGGTTGTCGATGTCTCAAGGAAGTTGGCTGTTGACTTGGTTCTTCAGTCACTTCCCGGATCATATAGTAAGTTCATTAGAGAGTACTATGTGATGGACCACGACGTAACCCTCATTGATTTGACTTATTTGCTTATTGCTACTGAATCAGCGATGATTTGGCGCACTGGTCAAGCAAATTTGTCTGGAAAATCAATGTCCCATCCTTCTATGGGAAATGGCAACATTGGAAGTCCAGGAAAGTTTTCTCTACGCAAGAGAAATGCTGAATCTGAGATAGTCCCGTGTACCACCCCAGAAGAATCCATATGTTTCTACTGCCAAAAGAAGGGGCATTGGTTACGAAGCTGCCCTAACTACCTGAAAGATCTTAGAGATGGGAGAGTCAAGATGTATAACTCTACTTCAGGTAAAATCCACTATCTAACTCTATTAAGATCCTTTTTAGATTCTTAATACATGATGTGATAAGATTGCATTTGGTGTTTTGTAGGATCGAAGAAAAAAAAGGAAGCTTAAAAGAAAGAAGTGAGTTGAATTTAGACATGAAGAAATGGATTTCGATCGCATGATTCAAAGATCGGATTTTTAGCTGCTATTTTAGAGTTAGGACAGATTGCTAAATAATACTTACATAGTTTTCATTTGTAATCGCAATGTAAGGACAAGATTTTTCCGCAATAAAATAAATTTTGATTTTGTCTTTTTTATGTTTCCTTGCGATGGATTTTATGAAAATTGGTTTTTGAATGTTTCTATTGTTAGCAATATTGTGAATGGATTTGAATCTTAGTTATGTTATTTGTGGTAATGTCAGCAATTTACCAAATAAGGAAAGATTCTCATCGCCCAAGTTTCAATTGGACAGAAACTTGGAATCATGCAACTGGTATTATGTGATGAATGAGGGAAATTGAGACTAATTCCTTGTTCACATAATTATGTGAGTCAAGTGAAGGACTAGGAGATATGGTACACAATGTTGTGCACTAGTCGAGTCCACCACAAAGAACGGTAAATTATTCATCATGATTTACTAAAGCTTAGTAAATATGGCTATAATTATAAGATTAAGTGTAATTCTGAGTTGTTGAAAGAGTTTCAATGAATGGCAGAACGAATAAGAAAAATCAATAAGGCAGAAAGATAAAAGTTTCTCTAATCTGAAAAGATGGGAGTGTACTTGTCTCATTGATTGTGAAACCATATCGCAATTGATCCTTTAAATAAATCTTAGTGCACTAGTATGGCTAAGAAGAGGAATCGGAAATTGTTGAAATGGTTAAATCAATAGGTGAATCATACTTCGTTCCAAAATCAAGTCTTAGAGTCGTACTCCAAGATTGTGACTTGAGTGACATAATCTTAAGAAAAGGTTGAACACACTCATCAAATGTGAAGTAGGAAAATGTTTTCTTGCTCTTTCACGTTTGAAATTGGTAAGTTGTGATGTCTTGGATAAGACAAAGACCGACTAAGACCAATGTGTGTAGTGTTTGTCTTGATAAGAATCCACACTTACTCGTGGATATTTTGTTTGTCAAGGAATGTTTCTTGACAAGAGAATCTTATATGTCAACAGGTCAGTGGGAGTCTAAATGATCTTGAAAGGTTTCAAGATCTAATCAAGAGTAAACCTATTGTTAATCAATAGCACACGACTTGAGTTTTCTAACCTAACGCATTGTCACATTTTGTTTCTATGCCATTCTAGTAAAGTTACTTATGCATATGAGTTCTACGAGTTCTCAATTGACTGCATTAGGGCAAGCACCCTGATCAATGGAAAGTTCATTGATTGGTAGTGGTGAGCTTCTAAATATCTTGGAAGCAATGGTAGGACCCTTTATAGCAAGAAATTAAGAATGAACAAGTTCTGTCCATAAGAGTTTGGATAGGAACACATACACCATAAAATCTAAGTGTCATAAGGTTTCTCTCCTTCATGAAAATGATTGTGAGGAAACGCTTTCACTAAGAGAAAATTTAAGGAGATAGTGATTGTGTAAATTGCATTCTCAAATTAAACTATGATTACGTCATCCCTCTTCATAGTTCAAATTGTGAGATTTGGCGATTAGTTTGAACATTCGAGACTTATTGCTATAAGTTCTAGAATTGTTTAGACACACATGTGAGATATCTAAGGAAAGGTGTATGAGTTGTTTTCTAGAAGATTAGATAAAAGATTGTCGAAGCGTATCGTATTAGAAATATGATCTTTGGAAGTCAATAAGTATTGATTTTTAGAAGTCCAGCTGTTTTCTGAATACGTGTCAAAGCTAGTGGGAGCATAAGTGTTATGCTGGTAAGAAGATAATCATCATGTTAGTGGGAGCATGATCATTATGTCAAGTATTGCAATGTAGCAATATTAATTATAGAAAAAAAAAGTTTCACTTTGCAAATTTGCAGGGGTTGAAAAGTTGTTTTGCTATAATTAAGGGATAGAATATTATACTTCGTTTCAAACTCTAAAAGCTTGGATCGAGAAATTTTAGTCAAATTTAGTCAAATATATATGAATGTTATGTTGAAATGGTTCAACGTAAGGAAATTCTATATATAGAAAGGATAATTACGTTCTCAAAATTTGGTTATGATTACGGCATCCCTCTTCATAATCAAAATTATGAGAATATGGCAAATAGAAATATTATAGCAGGAGACTGGTAAAGTATCACGTCTTTATGTATGACATTATGAATCGCGTCCCATACGCTTTGGGTATAAGATCGATTGCATATGCTATAATATCCGACCATTCTGATTTTCCAAATGCTTAGGGAATTAAGAGGGAAAAGGATCAGAACCAGATTTAACTAAATTGATTAAACAACTGTCAAGGACAATCTGAGGTTCGCTAAGGGTTGGTCGCTTGTGTACAGTTGGAAGTAAAGTGTTGAATGGAACATATTGACATCATTATGAATAGATAAGACTCTATTAAGAATGAGTTGTCATATGGCAAATATGGAAATGTTTCCATATTAGGAGTTGGACGTTAAGAATCTATGTCTAGATTAGAAACTTTTATGCAAGAAGGATGTTCAACGGAATGTACTTTGAATGTGAGACTTCATAGAGTACATTGTAATTTCATTGGCAAAGTCTTGGTGACTTTTGTGCAAGAGGGTTACAAAAGGATCATTGCATAAAATGTTAGAATCTAACATATTCTAATAGTGACGAGAATTTTGTGTTCTTACACTAACGATAAGGATTAGGAGTTGTGAAATGAGCATCATTGGAAATGTTTTCAATTGATCTATTTCACAAAGTATGGACTATAGGTAAACAGAGTGTGCATGCTTGGTGCATGGGACAACTGCTATTATAATTCAAGTAATAAGTTGATTATCCGAAACATTATACAATGAATAATGTGTAATCAATATGGTGACTAAATAAAAGGAGTTTTATTTATACTCAAAAGTTTGGGGTCATATTGGATTCGATTATTCTTTTGTTTCACTTTGCATGTTTTGACTTCCCGAATAATAAGATTATTCAAACCATCCACAGTCGCTCATACTTTGGAAGTAAGTATGAAAGAAAACTGTCATGAATTGGCTTGTAGAATGTCTAAAGCATATTAGACATAGCAAAAGTTTGCTACAACGTTCATGAGTGCTTATGAATTAAGATTTGAGCATTGGATTAAACCCACGCTCACTTGGATCGCTTCATGGATTTTATCATGAGTGATTGATGAGACGATAATATCTTATATTCTTGAAACCGAGACGTGTGAGTTGTATTCTGCAAGTTGGTTGCACATTGATAATATGCAATCGTACTAGTAACTTGGTGTTATAAAACATATTGTTGTGTGTGATTTGATGAGTAGGTACAAGCATTGAGTCAAAGTTTATCCATTCCTTTTACCCAAAGTGGGATAAAAGAGATATATGTGGGCCCCTCGATGATTTAGTGATGACACCCTAAGTGCTTGGCCGAGCCTGGACTAAGTTGATGTGTTCAATTGTAGTCTGTTGTCAGTCGTCATAAATCGGAAGTCGGGAAACAACACATATACTAAGAGAATGATTATAATCCATGTCTCATGTCTATACGATATCTAGAATGGAGGAATATATGATCCCTTATCTAAAGGACACGTTACTGATAAGATTAGAGTTCGACAGCGGCTTTTGAAAGCTATGATTGCTGATTAGGTTCCGAAGTCATACGCAATATAGTTATTAAACTTATCCAAGTGGGAGACTGTTGGATTAGGTGTCTAACCCATAACTATTTTGGTATGTACTTGACCCGATTGTGAGCATGGTCCTTTTGGGTTGCCTTCACCATAGCAACTGATAGGTTGAATTAAGGAGAAAAAGGATTAATTATGATTTATTAATATATTATATGAATAATATATTAAGAGAGAAATCATTTGTTTAATTAATATTAGTCAAGAATTAATAAAGATTAATTCTGTGGCTAAAAGACATTAATCAAATAAAGGGGACTAGAACTGTCAATTGTGTGATAGTTGAATATTGGGCTAATGGACTCCATAGAAGTTGGAGTGGACAAAATCTATGGGAAACCCATTAGAATTCGTCCAAGGCTTCTAAGGAGGGAGTCAATGGGCTGCTTAGGGCCTAAGTAGTCAGATTTGGGTTTCCTGGTTGAAAACCCTAATAGCCTAAGTATAAAAGGAACCCTTGGCAAGCCAAAAACGTCCCTAACCTTCTAAGAGAAACTCTAGGACGTTTTTGGTCCCTCCTCCCTCTCTCCTAGGTCATCTTATTGCTCATGGTGTTTGTGACTCCATTTGAGGTGCAACATTTGAGGCACTAGGCTTTCAGAAGTCAATTACAAGAAGGAATAGATTGTTATTGCTGTTGGATTAGTGTGTAAGTCCATAACTATAATTGGTATATACTTGACCCGACCCGACATGGTCCATTTGGGTTGCATGGCATCGGGACATTTGGATAGACCTTTTGTGAGAAGAGGATATTTGTGACATATTAATATATTATAAGTTCTAATATATTAATATGAAATCATATTATTTAATTAGTATTGATCAAGAATTAATTTGGAATTAATTTAGTGATCAAAAGAGACTAATTAAATATATGGGGATTGATTGTGTAAATCATTCATTCTTATATATATGTGGGCTTATAATCCATGATTCCTTATGTTGGGTTCAATCCATGTGGTGACCCATGGATACTCCATGGAGGTTAAAACCCATGGAGCATAAGGAATGGGTAAAGTCATGAGTTACATGGTGTAACCCTAATGTGCACACTATATAAAGACCTCATTGGTTGGTGAAATTGACACTAGTGTATACACAAGAGGGCAAGCCAATTTCTATGAGTCAAGTATCCTCTCTCATGGTTATTCCAAGATGTTCATGATGTTGTGTGAACACACTTGGGGCACTAGGCTGTTAAGCTTCACGGAATCAAGCTACAACAAAGAGGTATGTAATTCTACTAGATTTTATATTACATGTACTTTATAATATGCTAGTTAGAACAATACCTTGGAAAATTGATATTTGCATGTATAATAGAGAAAACATAGATCCAAGGTATTTAGGGTTGCATGTACACCATTGGAGTGTTAGAATGCTCAAAACCCAACAGTGGTATCAGAGCCTAGGCTTGTTTTCAATTATACTTACTTATATTTGTTGAAAATCAAAGTTTTTTCTGTTCTGGGCTGGGGACTCGCCGAGTCCACTGATGGACTTGACGAGTCCATGTGTAAAATCATCCAACTCGACGAGTTGGTTCATGCACTCGACGAGTTGGACCCCTTGACAGCATATCTTCGTGTTTTAAGGCTGGAATTGGTCTAGAATCATTACCTCAAACTATTTTGGACTTATAAAACATGTTTTTGATGTGGTAATGATTATGGTAAACCAATTTCAAAGTTGTTATCAAAGTTTCAAGTTTTATATATATATGTTTATATGATTCTTGAAAATTGTTGATATGAATTGGTCATGCTTATGAGTTTTGGTAGATCATAGGAATTATGTGCAAATTGTTTGTTAGTGTAATTCTTGATCTTAATGAAATTGTATGGACTCCATAACTTGTCCTCAAGTTATGGATTACCAAAAGTTTTTTGTGTTACCTTGTTTATGAGTTAGTTTAGATTATGGAAAAAATTATGTGTTGGTTGTTTTCAATCCATATTGATCTAAAAGTAGTTCATAAAATGTGTTTTTTGTAACTTGTCCTCAAGTTATATGAAAAGTCACATTTATGAATCTTAAAACCCATAAAAGTGACATAGGTTACACAAATGAAGAGTCATCTTTGTCATATATATTTTTGAACTTCATAACTTGTCCTCAAGTTATGGATGCTCAAGAGTCTCTTCATTAAAGTTTTTTAAAAAAACTTTAATTAAACTCATAAGTTATGAAAATCCAAGAGTTTTGAAAAGTTTCAATACTTTCCCTCAAGTTTTGGAATTTGTGATGTTATGCTTATGAATGCTTTAATTCCAAATCAATCCCTAGAATTTTAAAAGTTTTAAATTCAACCCTTATACTATTATTATAATTTTAATTATATAGATATGTATAAGATAAATTCAATCTTACAGTTAGTAGGCCTCATTCACGAAGCCAGTCTATAAGGGGGGGGGGGGTATAAGGTTACTGCCTATAAAATGGCAGTTTAATGGGTGTCCAATCTCACCCACCGCTTCCTTGACTGGTGGAGGGTCGTTAGCCGAACGGGTAGGATAATCAATATAATTGTCCCTTCATTAAAAGTATTAATGATAAATACTAAGTAACTAAACATTTATAAATTCCCAATCTTAGTTACTTAGGAAAATGTGAAATGGTGCTAACCCATGAAATTACACTTTGCACCTTTGTTAAGTCGTTGGTGGAGCGTGTGTGGTTAACCAGCACACTAACATGGGATTGACAATGTGTGGCGAAGGGTAACTTAAGTTTATCATAAATTGGTGGAGCGCGTGTGGTTAACCGGCATATCAATTAGGTGATAAAGTTAAGGGTACCAAGTTAATTTTCATGGTTATTCACACCTTGTTTGTGATCCTCGGCATCCCAGTCACAAACTTGAGAGGGCACAATTGAGGTTCAAACATGTCATTGAAAGTTCAATGTATCTCAAAAGAACTAGGAGTTTCAGATCTAATTAAAACTTAATTATATTTCGTTTTCATGGTGGAAATTGGTAAATCGTCATTTACCTACCTTCAACTATTTTATAGTTTGGATTACGACATCCCTCTTCCGGTTATAAATAGGTTGTTGGATCCTAGCCTTAATATCTCATATTGGGTGTTATATTAAGGAATTAAATCAACTAAACTTGAATTTCTCCCTCATAAATGTCTATTTCAGTCAACTATGGTCTTCCCAAATCTTTAGGAACAAGCCTTCCTAATGAAGATGATATCCCACATGGCAATCAAGGTGAAAGATTAATCCCTTTGTTGTGCATTAATGGGACTGGAAATCATGCTTCACTTCCTCCACCTCCTCCAATAATTCTCCCTATCCCACAAGTTTCAAGACTTGAAAAGTTCTAAGTCACTCAATCCCTATTGGTAAGCAAAGACTATATGTGCTTACATCTTGGAGATTAATTCATATATTGGCAAGCCGGGAGAGTCAGGTGTCAAAGTCTTGAGGTAGCTGGCTGTTGAATTGGTTCTTCAATCACTCCCTAATGACAGATCATGACATGACCCTCAATGATCTTACCTATTTGCTTGATGCTGCTAAATTAGCAATGATTTGGAGCACTGGTAAAGTAAATTTGATTGATCTGCTTCCCAAAACTTCCATGGACATTGACAATGGTAACATCAGAAGTTCAGAAAAACTTTCTCTTCCCAATGGAAAGGGATCAGCCATGGTCAAGTCATTTGACCAATGGTAAAGAGAAAGGCTAAGTCTGAGACAATCAAGTGTACCATTTCCAAAGAGTCTATATGTTTCTTTTGCCAAAAGAAGGGGCATTGGTTGCGAAGCTGCCGAATTTACCTAAAAGTTCATAAGGATGGTAAAAGTCAAAAAGGTTTGACTTTGCTTCAGATTAAAGTCCATTATCTAACTCTATGAAGTCTCTTTTGGAGATTCTTAATACATGATGTAATGTAATTACATTTTGATGTTTTGGAAGAATCAAAGGAAGCTTAAAGAAAGAGTGTGTTGATTCTGATCGCGAAGATGGATTTCGATCGCATGGTTCGATGATCAGAATGTGGAGCTGCTGCTTAAGAGTTATGATATGTTGCTTAGGAATATATAACATGTTTTTCATATGTATTTGCATTGCAAGGATAAGATTTTTCCGCAAAGTTTAAAAATAAAAGAAATTTTTGATTTATTTATTTTAAGTATCCTTACAATGGCATTCGTGAAAAATTGTTGTTTATATGTTTCCACTAATAAGCATTATTGGAAAATGGATTTGATTCTTTCATTTTTGGTAGTGTCATAATTTACCAAATAAGGAAAGATTCTCATCGCCCAAGTTTCAGTTGGATAGAAACTTGGAATCATGCAACTTGTATTGTGTGATGAATGAGAATTTTCATCTTTGGGAAATTAAGACTAAGTCCTTGTTCACATGTATATGTGAGTCAAGAGAAGGACTAAAGGATCGGGTGCACTAGGTTGTGCGCTGATCAGGTTCACCACAAAGAATGATAAGATTATTCGTCATGATTTACTAAAGTTTAGTAAATATGGTTACACTTACAAGTTTAAGTGTAATTCTAAAACATTGGAAAAGTTTCAATGTATGGCAGAACAGATGAGAAGAATCAAATAAGGCAGAAAGATAAAAGTTTCTCCAATCTAAAGAGATGGGAGAGTACTTGAGTATCTTGTTTTATGATTATCTTAATGATTATGGAACCATACCACAATTGATTCTCTAAGGACATCTTAGTGCATTTGTTTGGCTAAGGAGGGGAATCATGAATTGTTGAAATGGTTTAATCAAAAGATCAATCATACTTCATTCCAAAACAAATCTTACAGTCATACTCCAAGATTGAGCCTTGAGTGACATAATCTTTAAAAAGTTTATAACACTTGTCAAATGTAGAGTAAGATGTTTCCTATTCTTGTACATTTGAGATTGTTAAGTTGTGATGTTTTGGATAAAACAAAGACCAACTAAGACCAATTGAGTGAAGTGTTTTTCCTTGATAAGAATCCACACTAACTCTTGAATATTTGTTCTGTCAAGGAATGGTTCTTGACAAAGAGAATCTTATATGTCAAGAGGTCAGTGGGAGTCTTAAACTTGAGGTTGTAAACCTATCGTGTTGACATATTCTTGTTTCTGTGTCTATTCCAGTTAAAAGTTGACTATGCTTGTGAGTTCTATGAGTTCTCAATTGTTTGCATAATAACCTGGAAGCAATGGTAGGCCCTTGTGCTGCCAGGTGGCAAGAAATTAAGATTGAACAAGTTCAGTCCATATGAGTTTGGATTTGTCACTAACATTGTCGTATGATTATGGTTTTGACAAATACACATGGATAGGATCACATACACCATAAAATCTAAGTGTCATAAGGTTTCTCTCCGATTCATGAAAATGATGGTGAGGAAACACTTTCACTAAGTAGATTTTAAGTAGATAGCAATTGTGATATTTGCATTCTCAAAGTCATTAGTGGAGAGCGTGTGGTTAACCGGCACACTAACATGGACTGGTGATAATGGAAAAAGGTCTAAACATTATGATTACGGCATCCCTCTTCATAACTGTTTAGACACACATGTGAGCTATCTAAGGAAAAGTCTATGGTTTTGATAAAGTCTTATAAAAGCATCCCGTATCATAAATCTGAACTTTGGTAAGAAAGTCAATAAAGTATTGATTTCTAGAAGTCCAGCTGATTTCTGGGTACATGTCAGAGCTAGTGGGAGCATAAGTGTTATGCTAGAAATATGATAATCATTATGCTAGTGGGAGCATGATTATTATGTTAAATGTTGCAAGTTAGCAACGTTAATTATAGAAAACAAAAGTTTCAATTCGCTTTGAAAAGTTGTTTTGCTATAATTAAGGGAGAGGATTTTATACTTCATTCTAATTCTACAAGCTTAGATTGAGATTTTAATCAACCTTAGTCAAGGATATATATATATATGAATGTTATGTTGGAATGGTTCAACATAAGGAAATTCTATATATGTTGCATTCTTAAAATTCGATTATGATTACGGCATCCCTCTTCATAGTTCGAATTGTGAGAACATGGCAAATAAAAAATTTTATAGCATGAATCGTGTCCCATATGCTTCGGGTATAGGATCGATTTCATATGCTATAATATTCTTCCATTCTAAATTTTCCAAATTCCTGGGGGCATTAAGAGGAGAAAAGGTCTAGTATTGAATATAACTAAAATGATTAAGCAATTGTCGAGGACAATCTGACATTTACCAAAGATTGGTTGCTCATGGACAATTGGAAGTTTATAGTTAGGACCATATTGACATATTCTGAAACTCTTGTTCAGAAGTGATGGTCAAAATGGAAATATGGAATTGTTTCCTTAGGTAGAAGTTATTCTCTGAATATATGTAAGATTAGAAAACTTAATGCAAAGAAGGATGTTCAAAGGAATGTATTTTGAATTTGAGACTTCGGTTCCATGGAATTGCACTCCATTGGAATACTTTGTAATGTTTGTTGCCAAGTCTTTGTGACTTGGGCATAGTCATTAAAAGGGGATCATTGCATATAAGTTTAGAATCTAACAGATCACAGTAAATGGAAAGAGTTTGGTATTCTTACATTTACAATAAGGATTGAGATTGTGAAATGAGCATCATTAAAATATTGTCAATCGATCTATTTCACAAAGTAAGGATCATTAGACAAACATAGTGGGAATACTTGGAGTATGGCATATCTATTGTTTGGACAAATATAGTGTGCATGCTTGGAGCATGGCATGACTATTGTTTTTAATTCAAGTATTAAGTTGATAATTCGAAACATTATACAATGAATAATGAGTAATCAATATGGTGCTTAGATAAAATGTGTTTTTATTTACACTCAAAGAGTTTTGGGGCCATATAGGATTAGTATTATTCTTGTGTTTCACTTTGCATGCTTTGACTTCCAGAATAACTAGGTCGTTCTTCCTGAATAACTAAGTTATTCAAACCATCCACAGTCGATAATACGTTAGAAGTAGGTATTAAGGCAAGACTGTCATGAAGTTGGTTTGTAGATGTCCAAGGTAGTGGACATAGCAAGAGTTGCTACAACATTCATGAGTGTTCATAAGTTCTGAGTATTGGATTAAACCCACGCTCATTTGACTCACTTCGTGGATTTTATCACGAGTGATCATGAGACGATAATATCTTATATTCTTCAAACCTAGAGATATGAGTTGTTGCATATGAGTTGGTTATACATTGATTGTACGAAAACGCATTGGTAACTCGATGTTATAAAACGTGCCTTTGTGTATGATTCAACAAGTAGCAGAACAAGCATATGAGTCGAAGTTTATCCATTCCTTTTACCCTTTAAGGGATAAAAGCGATATATGTGGGCCCCTCGATGATTTTGTGATGACACCCCTAAGTGCTTGGCCAAGCCTGGACTAATTTGATTTGTTCAATTAGTCAGTTGTCATAAATCGAAAATCGAGAAACAACAAATGGACAGAGAGAATGATTATAATCCATGTATCAGTCCATATGATATCTAGAATGGAGGAATATATGATCACTTATGTAATGGACGCGTCATTGATTTGTTCAGAGTTCGACAGCGGCTTTTAAGAGCTACGATTGCTATTCGGGTTATGAAGTCATACTTGCAATAATAGTTATTAGACTTATCCAAGTGGGAGACTGTTGGATTAGTGTCTAAGTCCATAACTATAATTGGTATATACTTGACCCGACCCGGCATGGTCCATTTGGGTTGCATGGCATCGGGACATTTGGATAGACCTCTTGTGAGAAGAGGATATTTATGACATATTAATATATTATAAGTTCTAATATATTAATATGAAATCATATTATTTAATTAGTATTGATCAAGAATTAATTTGGAATTAATTTAGTGATCAAAAGAGACTAATTAAATATATGGGGATTGATTGTGTAAATCATTCATTCTTATATATGTGGGCTTATGATCCATGATTCCTTATGTTGGGTTTAATCCATGTGGTGACCCATGGATACTCCATGGAGGTTAAAACCCATGGAGCATAACGAATGGGTAAAGTCATCAGTTACACGGTGTAAACCTAATGAGCACACTATATAAAGACCTCATTGGTTGGTGAAATTGGCACTAGTGTATACACAAGAGGGCAAGCCGATTTCTATGAGTCAAGTATCCTCTCTCATGGTTATTCCAAGATGTTCATGATGTTGTGTGAACCATTTGAGGTGTCACACTTGGGGCACTAGGCTCTTAAGCTTCATGGAATCAAGCTACAACAAAGAGGTATGTAATTCTACTAGATTTTATATTACATGTACTTTATATTATGCTAGTTAGAACAATACCTTGGAAAATTGATATTTGCATGTATAATAGAGAAAACATAGATCCAAGGTATTTAGGGTTGCATGTACACCATAGGAGTGTTAGAATGCTCAAAACCCAACAATTGCTACATAACAATCAAGGTAAGATCTAAACTCTATTCTTTTAGCAATTTTGATTATTTTATTCTAGAATTAAGGTTTATGAGCTTTGGATGATTATTGCATGTATATTAGACAAACTAGATCCAAAGCTTTAGGGTTTGGATGTACACCATAGGATTTATGTAGTACTCAAAACCCATCAGAAATCACCAACCTAGAACACCTCTGGGCCGAAAACACCCAAGATCCAAACCACTAGGACCAAAAACACTCATTTGTGGGGGATTAGGACGAAAATCACATGGGGTACAAGGTGATTTCGGTCATGCCTTGGCCGAAATCAGCAATGTGATCCTTCCTAAGGTGATTTCGGTGGTAATAAAGAGAAAAGAGGAGTTTGACTTTATGACTTGATATATTTCACCCTTTTCCAATAAGAAACAATTCCAAGCAGTATCCCACACATTTATCCAGCAGTTAACCAATCAAATATCACCTCACAGTACCTCCTTATCTTAGGATGAGATCATCATAAATCTTTCCACCATTTCCATTATACTTCCTATTACTTCATTGTTCTCTCAAGAAAAATCAAGTCCAAGATTCCAAGTTAAAAAATCTCCAAGTTTATTATTAGATTTTTGGTAAGATTTTCTTGTTAATCTAGTGTATTTATACACTTTCATGTTAATTTTATCAGATTTACACATATTATTATGTGTTAAAACACTTAGGGTGATATCATCTTCAAAGAGTTCATAAACCCCCATTCAAGAGTTTAGGCTTGGAAATCTTCACACCACATCTTCAAACAACCCACAAATCCACTCAAGGCGAGTTCATACCCCCACATTTTCGAGATTTTCATGTTTTAGGGTGGGGGGAATACAAGTGAAAAATGTGTTTATTATACAAATATTTGTGATATATTAGTTTTGAAATGCAAAACTAAAAAAAACAAAACATGATCTATGTTATAAAAATCATGAGAAAAATTTTGATTTGTAAAACTACAAGGTTTTTGGAAGCTTTTTACCAAAATATAGTTTTTCTAACAAAAAGGAGTACATTCTAGCTATTCCACCACTTTGGGGGTTACAGCCAAAAAATATAAATGTTTTGACCATACATTTTGGCACTAGACAAGATAACAACTTTGTATTTATATAAAAGATTATATAAATATTCTCAACAAACAAGCAAGATAAACTATAATTGGTATAGTTTGGGAGTCTCAAAACTACACTATCATTACTGAAGAAACATACAATTATTTAAAGGTATAATTATTTCTTTTACAAGAAAAATGAGTTTTCAGTTCAGGTAAATCGATTGATACTGGTTGTGAGACATTTGGCTTCACCATACCTACCAGATTACACATACTAAGACCTGCATTTTAACCAGAGTCTCTTGTAGGGAGAGTGTGACACTTGTGTATAGATCTATACGCGATTGACAACCCCGCACCTAAATTGTTAGCTAAAGTTAGACCGGCAGGTCTGGGGTGACAAATGTCGTAACAGTTTCGACGTCTGAAGCACGTCGTTCAGGCAACTAGTCACATTAGTATGGTTATAATAACTCACATAGAGTATCGACAACACATTTGATTTACGGGTGAAGATACATTCAATTAGTTTTATATAAAGATAAAACTTCATAACACTACTTCGCAACATTACTTACATTTTAGTCTTTGGATTAAGACTTACAGTTCATTTTAAAGAAAATATTGGATTTTTTGGAAGTATACACTATCATTTTACATGAAACAGTTACAAAATCCTTCTTATACAAAATGCTTATGAACTCACCAACTTAATTGTTAACACTTTTCAAAACCACTTGTATTCTCAGGAAATTAGTAAATAGGTAACCACAAGAGTTTTTGGTGGATTGGACGTCGTCGCATCACATTATTTACTTTTGTCATATGCATTTGATCTCATGTAAACAATGTCTTTGATTACAATGTAAACTTTCTAAATATTCAATACAATGGTGGTAATGCTTTGATCTCTATTATTCAATTGTTATGATACTGTACATGAAGTCATCCGCCCCCAGACGTTTCTGGCGTTCTGGTTTGTGTCACACCCCCAAAACCAAGGATGGCGGAAACGTCCGGGGGTGGAGGACTTCATGTATAGTATCACAACAACGAGTATAATAGTGCTCAAAGTAAATACAACCATCATAAATATAATTGAAAAGGTTACACCATAGTATATGTTTACATGTTTCAAAATCAATTACATTATGATGACAAAATGAATTGTTTGACGATTTAACGTCTCATCCTCAAAATGCTGTTGGTTTCCTGTTTCACTGATTTCCTGCGAATACAAGTAGTTTTGAAAAGTGTCAACAATTAAGTTGGTGAGTTCATAAGAGTTTTGTTTGAGGAAGAAACCATTTTCCTTGTAAAAGCGATAGAGTATGTTTCCAGAAAATCCAATATTTTCTTTACTAAGTGTGAAATGAATGCTCCTATGTTATGCAATAATGTACCCTAGAAAGACCCGTAGATTCCTTCTATAATCACTCAGTGTATATAAGTTATATAAAATTTAAGTTAAATAAACCGTCGAATATAATGGGTCTGCCCTAGGTCCACAACCAAACAAGGAACAGGAAGTAAGGCGGACCCACCAATTCTAAGTCGATTGTGACTAGATTCTTATATAACTCTAGCATATACGCTTAGCAATTATAACTGAAGTCTAACAATTCTAGATGAAATGTAGTTTTAATAGAAATATGTTTCCAAAGAAAATCCAATATTTTCCTTATAAAATTCATGTAGTCTTAAATGTCAAGACCAAGAATATGTGTGTGTTTTGTACTTATAATGTTCATAATGGTAATGTGTTTCCAAAGAAAATCCAATATTTTCCTTATAAAAGTCATGTAGTCTTAAATGCCAAGACCGAAATGTACAAGTATTTTTCCATACTTAAAGTAATTCATGGAAGTTTAAATCGACATAAACTCGTTTAATTTAGAAGTAAAACCCCTTTTCAAAGTAGAATTGTCACTGTAAACTTGAAAGATTGTTAACTCCCTATGTGAGTCGCTATAACCATACTATGACCTGATGACCTGCTGCGACGTTTTTCAGACATCAGAATGTTAATGACTTTTGTCACCCGTAGACCTGCAGGTCCCGCTGTAGCTAGCAGTGAGGTGTGGGGTGTTAATCCCAATATAGATCTATACACAATTATCACGATCTCCCTACAAGAGACTATGGTTATAACTAATTCAGGATTTCTAACCAGTACTCACAGAGTACAATGAAGACGTGTTTTACAATTTACGTTAACTAGTTTACATATACTTTGAGTATTAAACCCCTTCCGTGGTGGAAGTGAAATCACCTTTTATAAAAATGAATTAGTTATATGAATCCATAAACTATTACTATTATAGTTTATCAAGTACTATGTGAAAAAACTCATTTGTTTTGAGAGTAAAAACCTTTTTCATGTAGTAAAAACCCATAAACTATGCTTATAGTAGTTTATTATATGTGTTCGAAATGAATGAAGAAACCTTATCATGAATGACTAATTTCTGTTTATGATGATAAACAAACAAGAAATACATTCAACATTTAGAAACTTATTGTTATGCACTTTGCTCAACATGTTACAAAGTGTTATGAAAGTTGTAAGCTGTTAACTAGTTTTTAACCTTTCTGCACTGTTTTAGAAAAATCATACGAAGTCGAAAACTGAATCCGTAAATTATGAGAGTTTAGAAAATGTTTCTAGTTTATTCATAATTTTTATTATGATTTTTAGAAGTCTTTAACTTGTGTGAAAACGTTCATATTCACAGACTGGTCCGAATTCGTTTCTGAAATGATAGGCAGTTTTGTAAAAATCACCATAAATCGTAGAAAAATCGTATGGAGATGTGCAAGTAGTCATTTTAAAGGTATGAACCTGAACTATTTGAATATTAAACAGTTTTGAAAGATATTAAGTTTAAGATAGTCAAAACATTCCGTGAATAAGACTCAAATTTTCTGATGAAAGTTGTTGTTTGAGTTTAGTAAGTTTTTGGTATTTTAACTTGTTTCCCCCCCCCCCCCCCCTAAAACTTGAAGAAAACATGAAAATGTAGGGGTATGAACTCACCTTGAGTGATTTCAGAAGATGGATGATGAAGAAAAGAAGTGTTCAACTCAAGAACACTTAGAAGATGCTTGACGATTCGAAGATCTAACAACAAATATGACGATATTTGTGTAAGGAACTCATGATTTGAGTGAAGAAGTGTAAGGAAATCAAGTGTGGGAAGAGATTTACTTACCAAGGTGTGTGAAGAGCTCAAGATCATCCTTGAATCTCGAATTCTTGGTGAGAGGAAGTGAGAGAGAATGTGTTTTGCTTTTTGGTGAAAAGTGAGTGAAATGGGAGGAGAGATAAGGATCCTTCTAGCCTTTGATCAAGATTATGGCTGGAAATGAGAGTAAAAAGGACAATGATTGACTAGGTTTGAGTGAATAGTGACTGGGAATGGTCATGGAGTGGGTATGGGAGGTAACTTGTGTCCTTGCCCAAAGGATAAGTCAACACTCCACCTAAATATCTCACCCACTAGATTTTATTCTTAAATAAAGATTTTCCTAAAAATGTGCTTAATTTATGAATATATTGGGTCTTATATGTCAAAATATAAGTTTGGGTGAAAATCCCACGTTAAAATAATCAAAAACGGGCTTAAAACGGAGTCGGGGTCGAAAACCGGGTGAAATGGGCTTACAGCGAAGCTTCTCGGATTGGGGCCGAAGTTCGGTCCCCCAGCAACAAGGACCGAAGGCGAAGGCAGGGAGGGAGCGAAGGCGAAGGTCAGGTTCGGTCCTTCGAGGTACGGGTTTGGTTTCTCCAGTTTCGGGTTCGGTTCAAGGCTTCGGGTTCAGTCCAACATCTTCGGTCTTCAGCAGTTTCGGTCATCAGCAGTTCGGCCCTAGTACTTTCGGCCCCTATAGAGAGTTTCGGTTCTAGAGAGGCTTCGGCCCTAATAGGCTATTTTTCAAGGTATCTTCCCGTTTCGAACGGTTTTTCACCAAGTTAAGTGCCAGGATGCCCCAAATGATTATAAAAAGTTAAAAGAGATTTTGAGAGAGATTTGGGAGAGATTGGGAGAGATTAAGATTGATAAAGAGAGATTGAAAAAGACTTTGTTTGTGACCTTTTTGAGTGTTTGGCTTCGTAACGCAAGGTTTGTACATCCCGTTAAGTCTCGTTATGATTGTTATATGCCCCCGAGGGTTAAGGAATAATGTTTTATCGAGTAGTTTCATCACTTGCCCTAATTAGGGTTTAGAATTTCCGAACACGTGAAAACTCTAAGTGATACTTTGTATTAAGATTGCGAGTTGTACAATAAGAAACATAATGGAAACCCTAATATACAAGGGTTAGATGAGTTGACCGGTTTGACTCGTTGACTTTAGTTGACTTTGACTTGACCAAAAATTGACGGTTGTCACAGTTTGGGGATGTGACACCAAGGAACAAAACTTTAGATCCAGGTTATAAGGGAGGTCCTAATGGATAAAGCCTCTGATTTAATTTATTTGCATGCATACAAGAGGGTAAAAACTCAAACCCTTGGTCCAAAAGTTATCCAAAGTCCTAAAACTCTTGCATGGCTCAAAGCGAATGCCAAAGCTCTCATTTTTATGAATATATGAGCTTAAAATTACATAAAACTACATAAAAAGGGCCTGGAGTAGCTCACACTCCGCTATATCCAACTATGGGGCCAAAATGTACACAAACTCTAAACTAGCAGGATCTAAGCAACTACTGATGGGTTTTGAGCATAAGTACAAATCCTATGTGTTCATGCAACCCTAAATTAAGGATCTAGATTTTCACTAGTTGAACATGCAAACTTGAATACCATATATAAATCCTAATATACATCTATATAATTCGAAAATAAAGGTTTAAATACATACCTCAATTGTTATTTAGTAATAACAATTAATCCTTGTAGATCTTTAGCTCTTGAAAGCAAGTGCCTCAAATGTGACACCTCTAATGGCTTACAAACACTCTTTGCAAGAGGATGAAAGGAGATAGGAGTAGGCACACCAGATTTTAGGCTCTTCTAGGGTTAGAAGCGTAGGGCCGAAAATCCAAGTGGTTAGATTGTTGGGTTTTGAGCATTCTAACACTCCTATGGTGTACATGCAACCCTAAATACCTTGGATCTATGTTTTCTATATTATACATGCAAATATCAATTTCCAAGGTATTTATCCTAACTAGCATATTATGAAGTACAAGTAATATAAAAACTAGTAGAAATACATACCTCTTTGTTGGTGCTTGATTCCATGGAGCTCAAGATCCTAGTGCCCCAAATGTGACACCTCAAATGGTTCACACAACATCATATGCACTTGGAATAACTTAGAGAGAAATCATCACTTCATTAAATCGGTTTGCCCTCTCTTCTTTCTCTAGTGGCCGATTTTTGCACAAAATAAGATGCTTATATAGTTGTTACAATTAGGGTAAACCCTAATTGTCATGGCTTTCCATTTCCTTGGATCCATGGGTTCAAATACACCATGGAGCATCCTATGGGTTTTAGCCCAACTTGATAATCCATGGAGCATTAGCCCACTATATAAGTATGGATGATTTACACAATCAACCCATATATTTAATTAGTCTTCTTTTGATCACTTAATTAATTCTAGATTAATTCTTGGTCAATACTAATTAAATAATCTTATTAATATATTAGAACTTATAATATATTAATAAACCTTAAGTGTTATTTCTCTCATTTTAGTCTATCCAAATGCATGATGCCATGCAACCCAAATGGACCATGTCAGGTCGGGTCAAGTATATACCAATTATAGTTATGGACTTAGACACTAATCCAACAGTCTCCCACTTGGATAAGTCTAATAACTATTATTGCAAGTACGCCTTCACAACCTGACCAACAATCTTAGCTCTTAAAAGCTGTTGCCGAACTCTGAACAAATCAATGACGCGTCCATTAGATAAGTGATCATATATTCCTCCATTCTAGATATCATATGGACTGAGACATGGATTATAATCATTCTCTCTGTCCATTTCTTGTTTCCCGATTTCTGATTTATGACGACTGACTAATTGAACAAATCAAATCAGTCCAGGCCCGGCCGAGCACTTACATTTTGTCATCACTAAATCATCAAGGGGCCCACAGATATCGCTTTTATCCCTTTGAGGGTAAAAGGAATGGATAAACTTCGACTCATATGCTTGTACTGACTACTTGTTGAATCATACACAAAGGCACGTTTTATAACATCGAGTTACCAATGCGTTTTCGTGCAATCAATGTATAACCAACTCGTAGTCAACAACTCATATCTCTAGGTTTGAAGAATATAAGATGTTATCGTCTCACGATTCACTCGTGATAAAATCCATGAAGCGAATCCAAATGAGCGTGGGTTGAATCCAATACTCAAAACTTATGAGCACTCATGAATGTTGTAGCAACCACTGCTATGTCTAATGCACATTAGACAAATCATACAAGCCAAATTCATGACAGTCTTGATTCATATCTAATTCCAACATATGACCGACTGTGGATGGTTTGAATAACCTAGTCATTCGGGAAGAATGACCTAGTTATTCTGGAAGTAAAAACATGCAAAGTGAAACACAAGAATAATACTAATCCTATATGGTCCTAACACTTTGAGTGTAAATAAAAAACATCTTTTATCTAAGCACCATATTGATTACTCATTATCCAATGTTTCGATATATCAACTTAATACTTGAATTAAAACAATAGTCATGCCATGCTCCAAGCATGCACACTATGTTTACATGTAGTCCTCTCTTTGTGAAACAGATCGATTGACAACATTTCAATGATGCTCATTTCACAATCCCAAATTCTTTACAATAAATGTAAGAACACCAAATTCTTGTCATTTACCGTAATCTTGTTAGATTCTAAACTTATGTGCAATGATCCTCTTGTAATGAATATGCACACAAGTCACAAAGACTTGGCAACAAGCATTACAAAGAATTCCAATGGAGATCAATTCCATGGAAATGATCTCAAATTCAAAGTACATTCCTTTGAACATCCTTCTTGCATTAAGTTCTCTAATCTTACACATATTCAAAGAATAACTTCCACCTATGGAAACAATTCCATATTACCATTTTGACCATCACTTCTGAACAAGAGTTGCCTCTTTTCAAAATATGTCAATATGGTCCTTCTAATTGTCCATGAGCAACCAATCTTTGGTAAACCTCAGATTGTCCTCGACAATTTGCTTAATCATTTTAGTCATTTCTAGTTCTATTCCTTTTCCCCTCTTAATGCCCTAAGCATTAGGAAAATTTAGAATGGATGAATATTATAGCACATGCAATCGATCCTATATCTGAAGCATATGGGACACGATTCATGCTATAAATTTTTTTTATTTGCCATGTTCTCATAATTTGAACTATGAAGAGGTATGCCGTAATCATAATCGAATTTTGAGAACGCAACATATATAGAATTTCCTTATGTTGAACTATTCCAACATAACATTCTTATATATCCTTTACTAAAGTAGATTAAAATCTCAATCTAAGCTTGTAGAATTGGAATGAAGTATAAAATCCTCTCCCTTAATTATAGGGAAACAACTTTTCAAAGCGAATTGAAACTTTTGTTTTCTATAATTAACATTGCTAACTTGCAACATAATCATCATGCTCCCACTAGCATAATGATTATTATCTTACTAGCATAATACTTATGCTCCCACTAGCTTTGACATGTACTCAGAAATCAGCTGGACTTCTAGAAAAACAATACTTTATTGACTTTCTTACCAAAGTTCAGATTTCTGATACAAGATGCTTTGATAAAACTTTATCAAAATCATACACCTTTCCTTAGATAGCTCACTTGTGTGTCTAAACAATTATGAAGAGGGATGCCGTAATCATAATGTTTAGACATTTTGTCATTCTCACAATTGATATCTACTTAAAATCTACTTAGTGAAAGAGTTTCCTCACCATCATTTTCATGAATCGGAGAGAAACCTTATGACACTTAGATTTTATGGTGTAAGTGTTCCTATCCATGTGAATTTGTCATAACCATAATCACAAGACAAGGTTAGTGGCAAATCCAAACACATATGGATTGAACTTGTTCAATCTTAATTTCTTGCCACCCGGCAGCACAAGGGCCTACCATTGCTTCCAGGTTGTTATGCAAACAATTGAGAACTCATAGAACTCACAAGCATAGTCAACTTTTAACTGGAATAGACACAGAAATAAGAATATGTCAACACGATAGCTTACAAACCTCAAGTCGTGGGCTAGTGATTAACAAAACTCTTGATTAGTTCTTGAAACTATTTCAGGATCTTTTAAACTCCCACTATCCTCTTGACATATAAGACTCTCTTGCCTAATATTCAAGAGATAGTGCGGGTTCTTTTACAAACACTTCACACAATTGGCCTTAGTTGGTCTTTGTTTTATCCAAAACATCACAACTTACCAATTCAGATGTACAAGAGTAAGAAAACATTTTACTCTACATTTGACAAGTGTTTTAAACCTTTCTTAAGATTATGTCACTCAAGGATCAATCTTGGAGTATGACTCTAAGATTTTATTTTGGAACGAAGTATGATTTATCTTTTGATTTAACCATTTCCACAATTCACGATTCCTCTCCTTAGCCAACAAATGCACTAAGGTGTCCTTAGAGGATCAATTGTGATATGGTTCCATAATCACTAAGATAATCATAAAACAAGATACACAAGTACTCTCCCATCTCTTCAGATTGGAGAAACTTTTATCTTTCTGCCTTATTTGATTCTTCTTATTCATTCTGCCTTTTATTGAAACTTTTCCAATGTTTCAGAATTACACTTAAACTTGTAAGCATAATCATATTTACTAAACTTTAGTAAATCATAACGAATAATCTTACCAACCTTTGTCGTGGACCTGACTAGTGCACAACCTAATGTACCCGATCCTTTAGTCCTTTGCTTGACTCACAAGCGAATGTGAACAAGGAATTAGTCTTAATTTACCAAAGATGAAAAATCTCATTCATCACACAATACAACTTGCATGATTCCAAGTTTCTATCCAACTGAAACTTGGGTGATGAGAATCTTTCCTTATTTGATGAATTATGACACTACCACAAACGAAAGAATCAAATTCATTTTCCAATATTGCTTATCAATGGAAACATATAAACAACAATTTTTCACAAATGCCCTTGTAAGGATACTTAAAATAAATAAAATCAAAACTTTTCTTTTATTTTAAAAACTTGCGGAAAAACTTATCCTTACAATGCAAATTCATATGAAAACTTTGTTGTTATCTATTCCAAAGCAATATCTCATAACTCTTATGCAGTGGCTCAAAATTCTGGTCATCGAACCATACGATCAGAATCAGCACACTTTTCCTTTAAGCTTCCTTTGATTCTTCAAAAACATCAAAATGTAATTACATTACATCATGTATTAAGAATCTCCAAACGAGACTTAATAGAGTTAGATAACGGACTTTACCTGAAGTAGACTCAAACTTTTGACTTTACCATCCTTATGAGGTTTCAGGTAAATTCGGCAGCTTCGCAACCAATGCCCCTTTCCTTTGGCAATAGGCACATATGGACTCTTTGGGAATGGTACATGGGACTATCTCAGACTTAGCCTTTCTCTTTACCATTTGGTCAACCGAGTTGACTATGGCCGATCCCTTTCTATTGGGAAGAGAAAGTTTTTCTAGATTTCCAATGTCACCATTGTCAATGTCCATGAAGTTTTGGGAAGTCGATCTTCTAATCAAATTTGCTTTACCAGTGTTCCAAATCATTGCTGATTTAGCAGAACCAAGCAAATAGATAAGATCATTAAAGGGTCATGTCGTGATCTGTCATCAGGGAGTGACTGAAGAACCAAGTCAACAGCCAGCTACCTCGAGACTTTGACACCCGACTCTCCCGGCTTGTCAATATGTGACTTAATCTCCAAGACCTAAGTACATATAGACTTTGTTTGCCAATAGGGATTGAGTGACTTAGAACTTATCAACTCTTGAAACTTGTGGGATATGGAGATTTATTGGAGGAGGTGGAGGAAGTGAAGTATGATTTCCAGTCCCACTAATGCACAACAAAGGGATTGATCTTTCACCTTGATTGCCATTTGGGATATCATCTTCATTAGGATAGCTTGTTCCTAAAGATTTGGGAAGACCATAGTTGTCTGAAGGAGACATCTATAAGGGAGAAATTCAAGTTAGTTGATTTAAAGTCCTTAATATAACACCCAATATGAAATATTAAGGCTAGGATCCAACAACCTATTTATAATTGGAAGAGGGATGCCGTAATCCAAATTATAAAATAGTTGAAGGTAGGTAAATGACGATTTACCAATTTCCACCATGAAAAACGAAATATAATTAAGTTTTAATTGGATTTGAAACTCCTAGATCTTTTGAGATACATTGAAATTTCAATGGCATGTTTGAATCTCGATTGTGCCCTCTCAAGTTTGTGACTGGGATGTCGAGGATCACAAACAAGGTGTAAATAACCATGCAAATTGACTTGGTACCCTTAACTTTATCACCTAATCGATGTGCCGGTTAACCACACACGCTCCACCGATCTATAATAAAGTTAAGTTACCCTTTGCCACTCTTACTAGTCCTTATTAGTGTGCCGGTTAACCACACACGCTCCACTAACGACTTGGTAAGGTACAAAGTGTAATTTCATGGGTTAGCACCTATTTCACATTTTCCTAAGTAACTAAGATTGGGAATTTATAAGTGTTTAGTTACTTAGTATTTATCATTATACTTTTAATGAAGGGAGAATTATAGTCCATTCCTACCCGTTCGGCTAACGACCCTCCACCAGTCAAGGAAGTGGTGGGTGAGAGTGGACACCCATTAAACTGTCATTTTATAGGCAGTAACCTTATACCCCCTTATAGACTGGCTTCGTGAATGAGGCCTACTAATGGTAAGATTGACTTTATCTTATACATATCTATATAATTAAAATTATAATAATAGTATAAGGGTGTATTTTAAACATTTAAAATACTTGGTGGTTTAATCTATTAATTAAACTATATGCTTAATTTAATTAAACTTAAACCATGTCTTTATGGAATTATTAACTCTTTTAATTAAACACTTTAATTAATTTAATGAAGTCCATAAAGTTTGAATTCTAACTTTTAAAATTGTAGAGTTTGGAATTAAAGCATTAATGTGTGAGACTTTACAAATTCCAAAACTTGAGGGCAAGTTTTGAAACTATTCAAAACCTTTCATTTCATAACTTATGAGTTTAATGTACATTAAAATGAAGACTCTTCATTTTTATGTAACTCCTTATCTTTTAATGACATTTTTTAAAGAAGTGACTCTTTAACATCCATAACTTGAGGACAAGTTATGGAGTCATAATACTATTTAATGAAAAAAGACTCTTCACTTTTATGTAACCTATGACACTTTTATGAGTTTTAAGATTCATAAATATGACTTTTCATATAACTTGAAGACAAGTTACAAAAACAAATTTTATGAACTAACTCTAGATTAATTTGGATTAAAACCAACTAAAACACAATTTTTTTCATTAATCTAAACTAACTCATAAATCAAGGAAACAAAAAAAACTTTTGGTAATCCATAACTTGAGGACAAGTTATGGACTCCATACAATTTCATTGAGATCAAGAATTATACTAACAAACAATTTGCACATAATTCCTATGATCTGCTAAAACTCATAAGCATGAACATTCATAATCAACAATTTTAAAGAATTACATAAACATATATAAACTTGAAACTTCGATTATAGCATTGAAATTGGTTTAAATAAATCATTACCACATTAAAAATAGGTTTTATAAGACCAAAACAATCAAAGGTAATGATTCTAGACCAATTCCAGCACCAAAACTCGAAGATATGCTGTTTGGGGGTCCAACTCGTCGAGTGCATGAACCAACTCGGCGAGTTGGATGCATTTTGTCTTGGACTCGTCGAGTCCCTTAATGGACTCGTCGAGTCCCCTGTTCAGACAGCACAAAACTTCGATTTTTAAGCATTTTGCATCAAGTATAAGTGAAAACAAACCTGGCTCTGATACCATTGTTGGGTTTTGAGCATTCTAACACTCCTATGGTGTACATGCAACCCTAAATACCTTGGATCTATGTTTTCTCTATTATACATGCAAATATCAATTTCCAAGGTATTTATCCTAACTAGCATATTATGAAGTACAAGTAATATAAAAACTAGTAGAAATACATACCTCTTTGTTGGTGCTTGATTCCATGGAGCTCAAGAGCCTAGTGCCCCAAATGTGACACCTCAAATGGTTCACACAACATCATATGCACTTGGAATAACTTAGAGAGAAATCATCACTTCATGAAATCGGTTTGCCCTCTCTTCTTTCTCTAGTGGCCGATTTTTGCACAAAATAAGATGCTTATATAGTTGTTACAATTAGGGTAAACCCTAATTGTCATGGCTTTCCATTTCCTTGGATCCATGGGTTCAAATACACCATGGAGCATCCTATGGGTTTTAGCCCAACTTGATAATCCATGGAGCATTAGCCCACTATATAAGTATGGATAATTTACACAATCAACCCATATATTTAATTAGTCTTCTTTTGATCACTTAATTAATTCTAGATTAATTCTTGATCAATACTAATTAAATAATCTTATTAATATATTAGAACTTATAATATATTAATAAACCTTAAGTGTTATTTCTCTCATTTTAGTCTATCCAAATGCATGATGTCATGCAACCCAAATGGACCATGCCGGGTCGGGTCAAGTATATACCAATTATAGTTATGGACTTAGACACTAATCCAAGATAGATCCCTTTTATACTTGAGGTGGCTTAGTCCCAAAGCTAGGGTTTGCAGGTGAAAACCCTACTTTACTGCTTAAGGCCTAAGCAGCCCATGGACTCCTCATTAGAAGGCCTTGGACGAAAACTTATAGGGCCGCCCTATAATTTTCGTCCACTTCTATCCAGGGAGTCCAAGAGCCCAATTTCACAACTATCAATGATTTGCAAAACAACCCATGTACCTTTAATCCTTAAATTAATTTCAAATTAATTTTTGATTAAATATTAATTAAAAAACATGATTTCTAATTAATATATTATTCTCATAACATATTAGAAAAACATTCATATCAATTTATTCCAAATAATAAATTCAACTTCTCTCCAAAAGCCATCATGTCAAGTTGCAAGAGTGAAAGCAACCCAAAAGGACTTGTGCTTCTATCAATTCAAGCATATACCAATTTATAGTTGTTGGCTTAGACACCTAATCCAATAGTCTCCCACTTGGATAAGTCTAATAACTATAATTTCAAGTATAACTTCAAAAATCGACCAGCACATTGTAACTTTCAAAAGCCGCTGTCGAACTCTGATCTAGTCAGTTACGTGTCCTTAGATAAGTGATCAAATATTAGTCTGTTCTACAAGATATTGTATGGACATGAGACATGGATTATAATCAATCTCTTTGTACAAGATTTGTTTCCTGATTTCTGATTTATGACGACTAAAATCAGACTACTAATTTAACACATCAATTCAGTCCAGGCTTGGCCAAGCGCTTTAAATGTCATCATAAAATCATCGAGGGGACTACATATATCGCTTTTTCCCGTTAAGGAAAAAGGAACGGATAAAACTTAACTCATATACTTGCACTATTCACTTCATCAAATCATGTACAACAATACATTTTATAACATCAAGTTCTTGATGCATTTACGTATTATCAATGCACAACTGAATCGTAACTAACAACTCATATGTCTTTATTTCAAGAGTATAAGATATTATCGTCTCAAAATTACTTCCAATAAAATCCATGAAGTAATTCTCTGAGCGTGGGTTAATCCAATACTCAAATCCCCATTTCAAAAGTACTCGTGAATGTTGCAGCAAACCATTGTTATGTCTAAACCCTTAGACAGTCTACAATCCAATTCACGACAGTCTTAATTCACTACTTACTTCCAAAGTATGATCGACTATGGATGTTTTGAATAATCCAATTATTCGGGAAGTAAAACATGTGAAGTGAAACACAATAATAACCTAATTAACTATGGTCTCAAAACTATTGAATATAAATAAAATACTAATTATTTAATCACCATATTAATTAGACTTTATTTTTTCTATAATGTTTCGACTAATCAACTATACACTTGAATTAGACATCAGTCATGACATGTTCTAAACATGTATATTATGTCTCTCTATGGTCCTTCTGTGAATAGATCGATTGGACATTATTCCAATGACGCTCATTTCACAATTTTAAATTCTTATTAGAATTAGTAAAAATTCCAAATTCTTTTCATCACTGAATGTGTTAGAGTCTAACCTTGCATGCATTAGCATAACAACTATACTCCCGCTAGCATAACAATTATGCTCTTATATGCAAAAAAATTATGCTCCCACTACCTTTGACATGTATCCAAAAATTAACTAGACTTCTAGAAATCAATACTATTGACTTTCTTACCATAGTGCATATTTCTGATACGTAATGCTTCGATAAGTCTTCATCCAGACTTCTCAAGCTCATACACCTTCATTAGATAGCATATGTGTGTGTCTAAACCCATTCATAACTACAAGTCTTGAATGTTTAAACAGTTCCTTTTCATTTCCCACAATTCGAACTATGAAAAGGGATGTCGTAATCATATACGAATTTAAGAACGCAATTATTACAACTGCTATCAATCAGATTTAAAATCTACTAGTGAAATTGTTTCCTCATAATCATTTTCATGAATTAGAGTGAAACCTTTTGTTACTTAGATTTTATGGTTTATGTTTCCCTATCCATGTGAATCTTATCATTTCCAACCTACAATCATAAGATAAGGTTGAGGATAAAACCAAAAACAATTTTTTGGTTTCCTTTCATGGATTGAACTTGCTTAATTTTAATTTATCGCCTTCTGGTAGCACAATGGCCTACCAATGCTTCCAAGTTGTCAAGAAGCTCACTTCTATTTACCAATGTACTATCACTGATCAATGCACTATGCTTAATCAAGTGAGAACTATTGAACTCACATGCATAGTCAACTTAACTGGAAGGCACACAGAAACAAAAATATGTTAACTTAACACGATAGGTTATTAACCTCAGGTCGTATGCTAGTGATAACTAATAGGTTTATTCTTGATTGACTCCTGAAACTATTCATGACCATTAAGACTCCCACTGACTTCCTGACATATAAGCTTTTATGTTAAGGAACATTCCTCGACAAACAAATATTCAAGAGTTAGTGTGGGTTGTTATCAAGAAAACACTTCATTGAATTGGTCTTCGTTTATCCTTTGTTTTAACTAAAACAACATAACTGCCAATTCCAAATGTGCTAGAGTAAAAACATTTCTACTCCACATTTTATGATGTGTTATAAACCTACTTAGTTCAAAATGGGATTCGAAGTTACTAGAGTGCGACTCTAAAACTTGATTTGATACAAAGTATGACTCATCTCTCGATTAAACCATTTCAACAATATCTGATTCCTCTTTTTAGTTGAAACAATTTCACTAAGATGTCCTTAAGGATCAATTGTGACATGGTCCTACAATCATTAAGATGATCATACAACATGATACCAAAGTACTCTCCTTTCCTTTCAGTTTGGAGAAACCTTTATCATTCTGCCTAATAGATTCTTCTTATTCATTTTTCCATTCTTTGAACCATTTTCAAATAATCAGAATTACACTTAATCTAATAAGCATAACCATATTTACTGAACCATCAACAAATGATGATGAATAGACTTATCGTCCTTTGTGGTGGATCCGACCAGTCCACATCAATGTGTACTAGATCCTTTAGTCCTTCACTTGTCTCACATAAACATGTGATCAAGGAATTACTCTTAATCTTCCAACGATCAAGATTCTCATACATCACACAATCAAATTGTATGACTACAAGTTTTTATCCAATTGAACTTTGGTGATGAGAATTCCCTTTCACTTGGTTGATTTTGACATTTCCACAAACGACATAACTAAGAATAAAATCCATATTTAACATTACTAATCATAGAAATATCATCACCAATTTTCATAAATGCCATTGCAAGGAAATATAAAGTAGCAAAAGTTCACTTTATTGATAAAATGCGGAAAAAATTGTCCTTACAATGCAAATATAAAAACTATGTTTCTAGACATTTCCTAAGCAATCTATTAATCTATCATAACTCCTAAGCAGCAGCTCAAAAATCTGATCCTCGAACCATGCGATCGAAATATATCTCTCACGATCAGATTCAGCTTGCTCTTCTTAAGCTTCCTTCTTTCTCTTAGATTCTACAAAACATCAAAATGTGACTATCACATCATGTATTAAGCATCTATGAATAGGAACTTAATAAAATAATGGATTTATATAGTGGATGTACCTGAAGTAGAGTCACACAACTTGACTTTACTATCTCTAAGATCTTTTATGTGACATCCCCTAATTTCTCGGCCAGAAAAGACCGATTTAATTTATGCTTTTTAAAATAAAATCAGAGAAATCTTTTTAAAAGATGTTGCGGAATTGGTCCCCAAAACAAAACATGATAAAAGTTTATCAAAACCTTTCTTTAAGAAATGTATAGTTTCATTTCATATCAAAACCTCGGGATGTCATGTTCCGATACAAATCAAAAGCATAAACAATACATTATAAGCCTTACAACAGTTATTTACAACTACTGGCCTATAATCAAAACATCCCTCATCGTCCTCCGACTATGCTCGGGGTCCACTACCTGTAACATAAAAAGCTGAGTGGGTCAGGCTTGGGAGCCTGGTGAGCATATATGGTTTTCAACCCACAATAATAATAAACTTATTAAGTTCACCAATCAACAATAACCCTGATTACCCATTCCCGTTCTCCTCACTTTACGTCCCTAAACACCTATCACAAGAGACCTAGCCTAAGGAATATCATCGGGATGGACACTACTGCTAAGGGGTTTCCTTAGCCATACATGTCCTAAAGGCAACCATGAGGGGGATTGGAGTACGCCAACGAACATATAGTTCATCAACACCTTACAAGTTGCAAACTTGCTAGTGTACCACTGGACTGTTTAGAAAGGTCTGTGATCGTCATCTATACTCCTCTAGACGACTACAACAACAACAACACCAACAACATCGAGGTCTCTCATCATTTTAACACACATCGACTATTTCATCTACCCGTGTTCTACCCAACATATTTGTAGATAAAATATATATACAGTTTAAAACTTGTATAAAACATCTATTCAACAGTCACCTCAAATAAACAATTAATATATTTACACATAACACGTATTTTAAGGTAAATACTTCATATCTATGTGTAAAGTGAAAGTAACTACACACTCACCTGATTTGATGAAAATCGGGCAGCAATTCGTTTCCTAAAACGTTCGTTTCTAATAAAACCGGGAGTTTTATTCAGAAACCGGGCTCTGCGAGGGTCGGGCTTCAAAACCGAAAAGATAAATATTTTCGGGTCTTCGGGCACTCGGGACGTGTTTTGGGTGTTGAAAATGATACCGGGGCTTCGGGGAAAGTCAAAATGATAAAAATATTGTTTAAGGGGTGAAAAGTGGCAATTTCCCAAATCTAGCCGGGAGATCTCGCAACCCCCCTATTTATAGGGTGCGAGACCGAAGTTTGAATGGCTGAGAAGGCTCCACGCAGCAGCTGCGAGGATCGGAGGTGGCTCGGATGCGAAGGGCTCGTCGGAAGCTTGTAGGCGAGACGTGGCTCGCTTCGGACAGGTCACCTATGCGACACGCGTCGGTCTCTGACTGGGCCACGCTTCGGACTCGTCATATGCATCGGACACGGGTCAGCAGCGAGGCGAGGGTGACGTGGCCGAAGTTGGGCCATGCGAAATTCCTCGGTTTTAGCATTTTTCTCGAATTTTGTGTCCCAAACTTCTAAAATTCATAACTTTTGCATACGAGCTCTGTTTTTGACGTTCTTTATATGCACGCGTAGGTACAATTACGCTCTACAACTTTCGTTTAGACTTCGTCGGCTAATTTTGAATTAATTTTTATATTATTATTTTTAACAGACCGGGACAGGAAATCCGTTAAAAATTCATAACTTCTTCATCCGACGTCCGTTTTCGTCAGACTTTTTACCGTTGTGCTACTATTTACGAGACCTTCGATTCTCGTTTAGGTCGTGTCGGCTAAAAATCACTTGATCTAAAATTCAAGTTTTTAGTTGTCTACTGCTAAGCTGAAACTTCGAAAAATCATAACTTCCTCATACGAAGTCAGATTTGGGCGTTCTTTTTATACCTACTCTCGGTTTAACGAACACTACGAGTTTCGTTTAGATCACTAAGGCAAAAAAGTAGTTTATCAAAAACTCACTTTTTACGACATTCAGCACCATGTCGGTTTTGTCGTGAAACTTCGACAGGTCATAACTTCTTCGTTATAACTCGGATTTCGGTATTCTTTATATCTCCGGAATCCTTGTTTCAGCCACTACAACTTTCTTAAAAGATATCAGCTTTATTTAATATTTATTTTCAACGCTTATTTTTATTATTAATTAATTAAATCATAATAATTAAGCACATAATTCACATAATATTCACATAATTCCTCTTTATTACTTCAAAATGAGTTACAAAGGTTGACCTAGACTATTACACCATCATTAATGCTTTAGCCCAGAAACACGGGCGTTACATTTTAGGTAGACAGGGCAGCTTCGCATCCAATGTCTCTTCAATTGGAAATAGAAACAAATGGACTCTTCAGGAATGCACATGGGACTATCTCAGAACTGGCCTTTCTCTTTACCATATGGTCAAACAATTTGACCTTGGCTGATCCATTTCCATTGGGAAGAGAAACATTTTCTGGACTACCAATGTTGTTATTGTCCACGCAGTTTTGGGAGACAGATCCATCAAACACATTTGCTTGACCAGTGTTCTTTACAATTTCTGCTTCAGTAGCAATTAGCAAATATGTTAGATCAATTAGGGTCACGTCGTTGTCAGTTATATAGTAGTCCTTAATGAACTGACTATATGATTCAGAAAGCGAGTGAAGAACCAAGTCAACAACCAGCTCCTTTGGGAAAACGACACCCAACATTCCCGATCTGTTAATGTGCAACTTCATGTCTAGAACATGTGCACACACATAATTTCCATCTAGGTGTTTGCATGCCAACAGGGCTTGAGTAACCTTGAACTTTTCCATTTGAAGAAAACGTGGGTCGGGGAGAATCACTGGAGGAGGTGGAGGAAGAGTTGGATAAGCATGAATTCCAGTTCCACCATTGCTTGAAGAAGGGAACATTCTTTCACCTTGATCAACATGTGGAAGATTATCTTCAGATAGATAAGGAAAAACATTTCTAGAAGAACGAGGAAGACCATTGTTGTCTCAACTTAACATCTATAATAGGAGAATAGAGAATTCAAGTTAGTTGATTTTAATCCTTAATTATTAACCTAAATTTCAAATTAAGGCTAGGATCCTGATGGGTTTTGAGCATTCTAACACTCCTATGGTGTACATGCAACCCTATAAACCTTGAATCTATGTTTTCTCTAATATACATGCAAATTTGATTTTTCAAGGTTTACTTCCTAACTAGCATGGCATGGGGAATATGTAATATAAAAACTAGTAGAAGTACATACCTTTCTTGTTGCTTGGATTCCTTGAAGACTTTGTGAGCCTAGCACCCCAAATGTTGTGCCTCAAATGCTTCACACAACACCACAAGACTTGGAATAACTTGAGAGAATGTCACTAACACTCAAAATCGGTTATGCCCTCTTAGAATCAACTAGTGGCCGATTTTGCTAGCTATAGGGTTCCTTTTATAGTGTTGTCACAATTAGGGTTTACACATGAATGCCCTTAATTGTCATGATTCTTCATTTCTAATGATCCATGGGTTTGTAACTCCCATATCCATGGAGCTCCAAATGGTTATAACCCAACACCATAAACCATGGATCATGAATCCACCATAAAAGATTGGATGTTTGTCATAATCAACCCTATGTATTTAATTAGTCTCATTTTGATCACCAAATTAATTCTAAATTAATACTTGATCAACACTAATTAAATAATACTATTATTAATATATTAGAACTTATAATATATTAATAATCACAAGTGTCCTTTCTCTCATTTAGTCTATCCAAGTATTCCAATGCAATGCAACCCAAATGGACCATGTCGGGTCGGGTCAAGTACATACCAAATAAAGTTATGGACTTAGACACTATATCCAACAGTCTCCCACTTGGATAAGTCTAATAACTATATTTGCAAATATGACTTCAGGATCCGACTAGCAATCGTAGCTCTTTCAAAGTCTCTCGGAACTGAGATAATAATGATACGCCATTTAAGATAAGTGATCATATAATCCTCTGCTCTCAAGATATCAGCCGGACAAACACATGGAACATGGTCTTACTTATTGTCTAGCATTTGTTTCTCGATCTCTGATTTGTTTCGACATAGAACTAAATTGAACACATCAATTAGGTTCTGACCGGGCCCGGTACATAAGTCAAAACCAAAGCATCTAGGGGCCCAGATATCACTTCTATTTCTAGAAGGAACAGATAAACTTCGACTCATATGCTTGTACTGACTACTTGTTGAATTATGCACAAAAGCACGTTTTATAACATCGAGTTACCAATGCGTTTTCGTACAATCAATGGATAACCAACTCATAGTCAACAACTCATATCTCTAGGTTTAAAGATTTATATGATATTACCATCTCACGATCACTCGAGATAAATTCCATGAAGTGATGCAAGTGAGCGTGGGTTGAATCCAATACCCAGAACTTATGAGCACTCATGAATGTTGCAGCAACTATTGCTATGTCTAATACCCTTTAGACATATCATACAAACCAAATTCATGACAGTCTTGATTCATATCTACTTCCGACATATGACCGACTTTGGAGAGTTCGAATAAAATAATTATTCTGGAAGTCAAAACATGCAAAATTGAAACCATAGTAAACGATTAACATAAGATAGTAACACTTTACTCATAAATAAATAACAACTTTTATTTAATCATCAAAATGTCAATTACATTTTTCAAGTTTCAGAAATCTAATTATTGAAACTAATATCATCCTTCAGCCCGATGCGCCTCGCATGCTGTTAATGCTTAACCCTACTCAGTCCCTTCGTGAGGGGATCTGCTGGGTTCTCATCTGATGATACCCTCTTTGCCACGAGGAGTCCTTCTTCTATTCGATGTCTGATGAAATGGTATTTTCTATCAATGTGCCTAGATCTCCCGTGATCTCTTGGTTCCTTCGCCAAAGCAACCACACTTTCGCTGTCACAGAAAATTTCCATTGACTCCTTTATAGCTGGTACAACTCCAAGGTCTCTGATGAAGTTCTTTAGCCATATCGCCTCCTTTGCTGCTTCACTCGCTGCTATGTACTCTGATTCACAAGTAGAATCAGCTACTGTCTCCTGCTTGGAACTTTTCCAAGTAATTAGCCCTCCATTTAGGATAAAGACCCAGCCTGACTGAGAGCGGAAATTATCCCTATCAGTCTGAAAGCTAGCATCGCTATATCCTTCCACTCTCAAGTCATCACTGCCTCCGAGGGTAAGGACCCAGTCCTTTTTCCTCCGCAGATACTTGAGAATGTTCTTTACCGTAGTCCAGTGAGCCTTGCCAGGGTTCCCTTGATATCTACTAACCATGCTCAAATCAAAGGCCACATCAGGGCGAATACAAGTCATAGCATACATGATAGAGCCCACAGCGGAAGCATATGGTATATGACTCATCTCAGCTATCTCAGCCTCTGTACTCGGACTCTGAGTCTTACTCAGGTTGGCATTACTCTGGATGGGTAATTCCCCTTTCTTGGAATCTTGCATGCTGAACCTCTTCAGCACCTTATCCAAGTAAGTACTTTGACTAAGTCCAATTAGTCTCTTACTCCTATCTCTTAATATCCTTATCCCGAGGATATAGGCAGCTTCTCCAAGGTCTTTCATAGCAAAACACTTCCCAAGCCAGGACTTCACCTCCTGCAAGGTTGGGACGTCATTTCCTATGAATAGTATGTCATCCACATACAACACCAAAAAGCTAACTATACTCCCACTAGCCCTAACATACACACATGACTCATCTTCGCTCCTTGAAAAACCAAACTCTTTGACTTTCTTATCGAAGCAAAGATTTCATCTACGAGATGCTTGTTTCAATCCATAAATGGATTTCTCAAGCTTACACACCTTATTAGGGTACTTTGCATCGACAAAACCTTCTGGCTGAGCCATGTAAACATCCTCAGCCAACTTTCCATTAAGGAAAGCGGTTTTGACATCCATTTGCCATATTTCATAATCATGAAATGCAGCTATGGCCAGTAAAACCCTAATAGACTTAATTTTCGCTACTGGTGAGAAGGTCTCATCATAGTCAACTCCCGGAGTTTGAGTAAAGCCCTTCGCAACCAGTCGCGCTTTGTAAGTGTGTACCTTCCCATCCATTTCGGTCTTCTTCTTGAAGATCCATTTACACCCAACTATCTTACGACCTGGTACATTGTCAACCAAGTTCCACACTTGATTGTCATACATGGACTTAACTCGCTGTCCACAGCCTCCTTCCATTTAGCAGACTCAGGGCCTGCCATGGCTTCCTTGTAATTATTAGGTTCATCCAAATCTATTAGTGTACTATCACTAATAAATGTATCACCTTCAGTGGTGATGTGATAACTATAATAAAATTCAGGTTTGTTCCTAACTCTAGTTGAACGCCTCAGAGGTACGGACTCACCTATCGTCTCAACAGGAGTTTCCTCCTCAGGTTGGTCGATAGTATTTGAGGTTCCTTCACCACTTGACTCTTGAATCTCTTCACGAAAGACTCCTCTTCTTGATACAAAGACCACATTATCACTGGGTCTGTAGAAGAGGTAACCAAAGGATCTCTGTGGGTAGCCGATGAAAATACACCTCTCACTTCGAGGTTCAAGCTTATCATGAGTCTCACACCTCACGAAAGCTTCACAACCCCAAATCTTGATGTGGTCTAAATTGGGAACCTTCCCAGTCCACATCTCGTGAGGTGTTTTGGCAACCTTTTTAGTAGGGACTAGATTAAGGATATGGGCGGCAGTCTCTAAGGCATACCCCCAGAAAGAGATTGGTAACGAAGCTCGACTCATCATGGAACGAACCATATCCAACAAGGTTCAATTGCGCCTCTCAAATACACCATTCAACTGTGGTGTTCTGGGAGGTGTCAATTGTGAGATAATCCCACATTCCTTAAGATAGTCAAGGAACTCAATGCTAAGATACTCTCCTCCCCGATCGGATCGGAGCATCTTGATGTTCCTACCCAATTGATTCTGTACTTCCTGCTTAAACTCTTTGAACTTTTGAAAGGTTTCTGACTTATGCTTGATTAAGTAGATATATCCATATCTGTTGTAATCATCAGTGAAAGTCACATAATAGCGATTAGCATCCCTTGTAGCAACTCTGAAAGGCCCACACACATATGTGTGTACCAGGTCCAAAAAACCTTCACCCCTATCACAAGTACCTGTGAAGGGCGACTTTGTCATTTTTCCAAGTAAACAAGACTCGCAACTATCATCCGAATTTAGGTCAAATGATTCCAAGACTCCAGCCTTTTGGAGTTGGCCTATGCGCTTCTTGTTGACATGTCCAAGACGACAATGCCACAAGGATGCTTTATCCAAGCTGTTCGAAGAATCAATATACACCACATTATTCCCTAGATTGTCTACAACATTCACAGCTTCATATACACCATCACAAGGTAATGCTTTAATGTAAAATACATCATTGTAATAAACATTAATAGCACCATTATTATTATCAAATGAAAATGTAAACCCTTGTTTGTACAAGTCATGAAAGGAAATAATATTTCTCGCCATTTCAGGCGAGTAACAACATTTATTCAAATCTAACATTAACCCATTATTTAGCAATAAAGAATAAACTCCTATCTTGGTGACAGGTGATGCTTTCCTGTTGCCCATGACTAAGTTTATCTTCCCGTGCTCCACTTGTTCACTTCTTCTTAGGCCCTGCAAATCAGTACATATGTGAATGCCACAACCTGTATCAAGCACCCAAGAATTAGCATTAGATAAGTTATTAGAAAATATTGTATAAATACCTGCATGGGTGGGTTTAACTTTCCCATCCTTTACATCTTGCAAGTATTTGGAGCAGCTTCGCTTCCAGTGCCCCTTTTCTTGACAATAGAAGCATTGTGCTTCCTTTGGGTTTGAGGAAGGAGTGATGGGACCTTTCTTTGTCCCACTAGAAAACGAACCATCAAGGGGTTTACCCTTGGTACCCTTCGAAGGGGTTTTCCTCTTCTTATCCTTTCCCTGCCCAATCGCAAGAACAGGGGCTGCTGAAGGAGTAGAAGTAGAAGTAACAACCGCTTTACTCTTAAGGCCATTTTCAGCTGTCCTTAAAAGTCCTTGAAGTTTACTCAGTGTGACTTCCTCCTTGTTCATATGATAAGTCATACGAAACTGATCATAACTTGGAGGTAAGGAATGGAGAATGATGTCAATCGCCATTTCTTCAGGAAAGTCCACATTAAGCTTCAATAACCGGTCAACGAACCTTTGCATTTTCTACATGTGCCGGTGATGATTTCACCATCTTTCATTCTGGTTGTTATCATGGAGGAGATGATTTCATACCTCTCCTGACGCGCGCTCTGATGGTACCTTTCCATCAGATCCTGGTGCATCTCATAGGGGTAGAAATCTTCATAGTATTTTTGAAGTTTAGGAGTCATGGTGGCCATCATGATGCATGCTACTTTAGTAGCATCCTTTTCATGTGCAACAAACTCCGCAAAACTCTTCAGGAGTAGCAGTGGCTTCATTTACAACCTTAAGCTCCCTATCGATGACATACTCCTTGTCCTCATAGCGGGTAATTATCCTGATGTTTCTGATCCATTCATTGAAGTTGGATCCATCAAAAGTAACTTTCCCACACAAGTTCATAAGGGAAAAGGAGCTTGTTGGATTTGAGCCAGCAGCATTGTTAGAAGACATCTGAAAGAAAAGAAAAACAAGTTCCATTAGATTAAGAGTCCTTAATAAGTCACCCAAATGAAATATTAAGGCTAGGATCCAACAAACTATTTATAGTTGGAAGAGGGATGCCGTAATCCAAGCTATAAAATATTTGAAGGTAGGTAAATGACGATTTACCAATTTCCACCATAAGAACGAAATATTTTATTATTAGGTTTTATTGGATTTGAAACTCCTTTGAGATACATTGAACTTTTCAATGGCATGTTTAAATCTCGATTGTGCCCTCTCAAGTTTGTGACTGGGATGCAGAGGATCACAAACAAGGTGTGAATAACCATACAAATTGACTTGGTACCCTTAATTATATTACCTAATCAATGTGCCGGTTAACCACACACGCTCCACCGATCTATAATAAAGTCAAGTTAACCTTTGCCACACTTACTAGTCCTTGTTAGTGTGTCGGTTAACCACACACGCTCCACTAACGACTTGGTAAGGTACAAAGTGTAATTTTATGGGCTAGAACCTATTTCACATTTTTCCTAAAGTAACTAAGATTGGGAATTAATAATGTATAGTTACTTTATAATTCATTATACTTTTAATGAGAGTTAAAGTCTTATCCTACCCGTTCGGCTAACGACCCTCCACCAGTCAAGGAAGCGGTGGGTGAGAGTGGACACCCATTAAGCTGCCATTTTATAGGCAACAACCTTATACCCCCCTTATAGACCGGCTTCGTGAATGAGACCTACTTGCGGTAAGATTTACTTATTCTTATACATATCTATATAAATAAGATTATAATAATAGTATAAGTGTTGATTTTTAAACTTTTAAAAATCTAAGGTTTAATTTGGAATTAAAGTATTAAAGTGTAAGACTTTACAAATTCCAAAACTTGAGGGCAAGTTTTGAAACTATTTCAAGACTCTTCAATTTGTAACTTATGAGTTTTAATGGTTCATAAAGTTGAAGACTCTTCATTTTATGAAACCTACTATTCTTTAATGACAACTTTTAAAGAAGTGACTTTTGGTTATCCATAACTTGAGGACAAGTTATGAACACCATCATTAGCATTAAGATCATGAATTAAACTAGCATGTAGGTTACACACAATTCCTATGATCTTCTAAAACTCATAAGAACAAATATTCATATCAAACAATTTCAAGAAATCATATTTAACACATATAAAACTTGAAAATTGATAAAAGTCATTTGAAATGGGTTAACATAATCATTACCACTTTTAAAAACAGATTTTACAAGTCCAAAACAGTTTGGGATAATGATTCTAGCCCATTTCCAGCAACAAAACTCGGAAAACTGCCCAGCACGCACCTACTCGTCGAGTGCATTATCCTACTCGACGAGTAGGATGAATTTTGTCTTGGACTCGTCGAGTTCTCCCCTTGCACTCGGCGAGTCCAGTCGAACAGTGAGTAATTTTTCGATTTTTAAAGTAGTTTGCATCAAATATACAGAAAACAATCCTAGGCTCTGATACCACTGATGGGTTTTGAGCATTCTAACACTCCTATGGTGTACATGCAACCCTATAAACCTTGAATCTATGTTTTCTCTAATATACATGCAAATTTGATTTTTCAAGGTTTACTTCCTAACTAGCATGGCATGGGGAATATGTAATATAAAAACTAGTAGAAGTACATACCTTTCTTGTTGCTTGGATTCCTTGAAGACTTTGTGAGCCTAGCACCCCAAATGTTGTGCCTCAAATGCTTCACACAACACCACAAGACTTGGAATAACTTGAGAGAATGTCACTAACACTCAAAATCGGTTATGCCCTCTTAGAATCAACTAGTGGCCGATTTTGCTAGCTATAGGGTTCCTTTTATAGTGTTGTCACAATTAGGGTTTACACATGAATGCCCTTAATTGTCATGACTCTTCATTTCTAATGATCCATGAGTTTGTAACTCCCATATCCATGGAGCTCCATGGATCATGAATCCACCATAAAAGATTAGATGATTGTCATAATCAACCCTATGTATTTAATTAGTCTTATTTTGATCACCAAATTAATTCTAAATTAATACTTGATCAACACTAATTAAATAATACTATTATTAATATATTAGAACTTATAATATATCACAAGTGTCCTTTCTCTCATTTAGTCTATCCAAGTATTGCAATGCCATGCAACCCAAATGGACCATGCCGGGTCTGGTCAAGTACATACCAAATAAAGTTATGGACTTAGACACTATATCCAACAGATCCATATTTTCGATTCGAATTCTAAAGAGGGATGTTGTAATCAAATTCGAATCTATTTTAGGTAGGTAAGCATTTACCAGTTTAAATCTAATGAAACTCCTAGATCTTTGAGATTAATTGAACTATTCAATGGCATGTTTAATCTCAATTATGCTCTCACTTTGTGACTGGGATGCCGATGATCACAAACGAGATGTGAATAACCATGAAAATTAGCTTGGTACTCTCGATTTCATATATCATCAGAAATTAACGTGTCAGTTAACCACAAGTGCTCCATTAATTCAATGATAATTTACGAGACACGCATTGACAACAATATTAGTCACATATTAGTGTACCGGTTAAACACACACGCTCTACTTACGACCAATAAGGTGTAATGTGCAATTTCATGGGTTAGCATCAAATTTACATTTTTCCTAAAGTAACTAAGAATGAGATTTTAGAAAATGGTTCATTTACTTTATATCGCATTATACTTATTAATAAGAGTTTAGTGTCCTATCAAACCCGTTCGGCTAACGACCCTCCACTAGTCAAGAGAGCGGTGAGTAAGAGTGGATACCCAATGACAGTCATTTTATAGGCCGCTTCCTTAAACTCCCCTTATAGACCAGCTTCGTGAATGAGGCCTACTAACGGTAAGACTGACCTTTTCTTATATATATGAATATTAATAAATTAAACATTTAATTTAATTAAACTTTAATTTTCTATGGATTTATTAATTATCTTTTAATTAAATTATTAATAACATCCATGAGGATGTACTTCAAACCTTTTAAAATACTAGGGTTCTAGAATTTAAGATTTCAAAATTAAAGTATTTAATTAAATTTTAAATTCCAAAACTAAGAGGGTATTTTTAAAACTTTTCAAAAATATTAGGTTAAAATTTTTAATAATTAAATTAATCATTAATTTTATCTTTATCAAAAATTAAACCAAATCAATAAATTTGATAAGGATATACGAATACCTTTAATAAAAATTCAATTTTAGGCAGAAAAACAAATTAAGGTAATAATCCTAATAAAGTCAATATTATCAAAATCGAAAAATCAGGGATCTGACAGGACAACTCGTCGAGTCTTTGCAATGCACTCGTCTAGTTGGGCCAACTCGTCGAGTTCCAAACATGAACTCGTCGAGTTCTATGAACAGAATGACGATTCTGCTCCCTTCTCCTTTGAACGATTCACAATTGCATCAAGTTCAACTGAAAAACATCCTAGGCTCTGATACCACTGATGAGTTTTGAGCATAACTACAAATCCGATGTGTTCATGCAACCCTAAATTAAGGATCTAGGTTTTCACTAAGTGAACATGCAAACTTGAATATCATAGAGAAATCCTAGTATGCATCTATATAATTCAAAAATAAAGGTTTAGATACATACCTCAATTGTTATTTAGTAATAACAATTAATCCTTGTAGATCTTTAGCTCTTGAAAGCAAGTGTCTCAAATGTGACACCTCTAATGGCTTACAAGCACTCTTTGCAAGAGGATGGATGGAGAGAGGAGGAGGCACACCATATTTTATGCTCTTCTATGGTTAGAAGCATATAGCCGAAAATCCAAGTGGTTAGATCCCTTTTATACTTGAGGTGGCTTAGTCCCAAAGCTAGGGTTTGCAGGTGAAAACCCTAATTCCCTGCTTAAGGCCTAAGCAGCCCATTGACTCCTCATTAGAAGGCCTTGGACGAAAACTTAAGGGCCACCCTATAATTTTCGTCCACTTCTATCCAATGAGTCTAAGAATCCAGTTTCACAACTATCAATGATTTGCAAAACAGCCCCTGTACTTTTAATTAATTCCTTTAATCCTAAAATTAATTCCAAATTAATTTCTAATTAAATATTAATTAAACAACATGATTTCTAATTAATATATTATTCTCATAACATATTAATAAATCATTCATATCAATTTATTCCAAATAATAAATTCAACTTCTCTCCAAAAGTCATCATGTCAAGTTGCAAGAGTGAAGGCAACTCAAAAGGACTTGTGCTTCTATCAATTCAAGTATATACCAATTTATAGTTATTGGCTTAGACACCTAATCCAACAACTACCTCATCAAGATTCAAACTTTATACCTCTAAATTATGCTTGGGGGTGAGATGCTTCTGTATCTAATTGGTCTTGAGCTTCCAAGGTGGTTCTTCAATCTTTTCATTTCTTTAATGACACCAAAACACACACTTTCAAGCTCAAAATGCTCACACAATGGATTAGGGTTTGCTATGGACGTCTTGGGAGATGGAGGCTGGGGAATGAAGGGGTCTTAAAGAGATAATGATGCTTAAATAGGCCTCAAACCCTAAAAATAAGGTTTGACCCTCATCCACTTACACCCGGTGTAAGCTGGAGTACGCCCTGCATACTTGGCACAACACGCGATTTCATTTAAATGACAAAGGGACCAATTTTGCAAATAAATTGCATACTTAAGGGTATAAATGGAAAATACATGAACAAGGGTGTACCCTCGACACAACAATACATATACAATGCATGCACACTAGGCCCACAACATAAGATTGGATTACCCCCGAGCCCACTTCATAAGACTCGATTACCCGTTTCAAACCTCAGCTTATGAATGGATTACTCTCGATCCCACAACATAATACCGGATTGCCCTCCTGACCCTCAGCTTATGATTGGGTTTCTCCCGGGTTTGTAGGTTTACAACATAAGGCAATATCACGTTAACCCAACCGCATCATGTCGACATATGCAACAGATAACAATAACCAACAATATAGGTAATCATAAAGATCTACCAAACTAAAAGATCACTACATAATGGCAATATCCTATACACAAGGATATATAAAAAAATATATAGTGGGTCGACATTGGTTGCTACGACCCACGAGTATAGTGAGAAACTCACCTCCAAGTCTAGATGATTGTCGAACTTATCACAGATCCAAATACTGACTCTACGGGTCACCTAAACAACAAACATGGACCGAGTCTCAAACTACAGCCCAAAATCCTCAATTTGACCTAAAGTCAAACTGTGTCAAAGTCAACGGTCAACAGTAAAAAGTCAACAACCAGTCGCTGCGACGTGGACTAGCTTATACCATGTTGTGGGGATAAATAGGATAAAATAGACGTGATTCTGCCAAACGTCACAACGTGGCGATTAATCCCACATGTCGTGGGAACTGTCCAGACCAACTTAAACCATTAAGCTCTTAATCCTTTTCCTCACTCATTTAAACTTTCCAGAATGCTTCCATACTCCCAAAAGATCATAAAAATCATGGCTTTATAGACATGCATGTCCAATGCATGTATTGAGATCAAGCTATTTCAAAATGGTGTAAATTGGGGTCAAGATCATATGCAAGAGTTAAAAACTCCATCAAACTTCAGATCCATCACATCCAACTATAAAGGGACTCTAGGGATCCATGGCAATTGTATGGAATCCCAACATTCCAACTAGCCCAAGCATGAAGAATAACACAAGAAAACCTAGACTAAGCACATGGAGTCGTAAAGTTTGAAACTTGAGGACTTATAAAAGTCCAGAAAATGTACACAAAGATGATGGGGAGAGTTGCTTGCTGAAACAAAGCTTCAAGGATCACCTTCTTCTTCTTCTTCAAGACACCACCAAACACCAAAAAAGCTCAAAAGTTAACAATGGAGGCTAGGGTTTGCTTTGGGGGCTGAGGGGGAGTGATAGAGGCTAAGGGTGGGAAACCCTGGCCATCACATCCCTTAAATAAAGGGTTTATCATTAAATGGTTGCCACACAGTGGCCATTATATTACCACGCTATGGCACCCACTAATGATGTGCGCGTATTCAGGCCATGGCCACGTCGTGGGAACTTATTCACCACGTCGTGGTCACCAAAAATCCAAAACTTTAATCATTAATTCCTTAAGAATAACGTACCAGAAACTTGGTGTTACACCTTTGTTGCGATCCTTCCTCGAATGGACCTAATGCTTGAAAAGATCAACCAAGTCCAAGCAAAGCTTGAGCTTTTTTGTGGGCAACGACCATGTCAACATGTCTTCCTGATTCTCCTTGGTACCCGACTTTTAAATGAAAAATCTGTTATAGAACACGATAGGTTTCTCTACCTTCAAAACAAGACTCGGAATGAGACCAACCACCAATGATCTTCTTATCTCTAGATCACCTTCATGGTCTGAATCTATCAATCCAACCAAGTTTTCATGTCATGCATTAACACCATACACGAGAAAAACATCAAATGTCTGTTTCAAGTGTCGCAAGATCCACTTGACCACTTCCCAATGAGCTTTCCCTCGATTATGTCGAACCGAAAAAGAAGTACTAACAAGTTTGGACTGATCACAATAGAAGGACCGCATGACTTCATTAATTTAGTGAAAAATGTATAACCATCTTGCTCTTCTATCCCTCCGAATATCCATCCCTTCTATCTTCTTTTCAGCTCCTAAATAGTTCATCACAAACTCATTCTCTAGAAGCTTCTTCAAGATGCCTTTCCCGGTATCAGCATCACAAGGCACTTCTTCCCTGGGTTGAAGAAGGGATTCCTCACGTCTATGTTGTTCCATGACACCTTGTTTTTCCTCATTTATCACAAAACTGTGTGGGTATTGTGTTGCAAACTCCACCTTCTAGCTAGCAACCTAGTCATTCCCAGCAACACTTGTACCACCTCCTCCATGGTTACACATAGCAAATTTAAAGGTCACATCTCTTCTATTAACGAATTTTTGAGTCTTTCCTTCTTTTGTACACCATAGACGATGACCTTTCCCTCCAAATATATATCCTAGAAATATGCACTTCATTGCCCTCGGCTCTAATTTACCATCATTTACACCAGCGTAAGTAGGTCATCTAAACATTCATAAACCAGAATAATCACAAGGTTTCCCATACCACACCTCTTGATGAGTCCTATAATCAATTGCAGTTAAAGGAGATAAATTCACCAGATAGCAAGCAGTGTTGAATGCTTCCGCCCAGAATTGTTCTAATAACTTAGCAAATAATCACATGCACTGAGCACACTCCACTAGTGTTTGGTTCATCTGTTCTACCACTCCGCTTTTTATGGCGTTAGTCATACACTACGATGCCTCACTATACCTTTTATTTTGCAGAAGTTGTCAAACAAAACCTTGTATAACTCCAACCTATTTTTCATTATGAGTGACCTAACTTGGTTCCCGATCTGTTTTTCAACCATCGTCTTCCATTCCTTGAACTTCCCAAACAATTCATCTTCGTATTTTGTCTTTAGAAAGTACACTCACGTCTTCCTTGAGTAATCATTGATAAAAGTCACAAAGTATTGACATCTACCATGAGACTTCACTAGATAGGGACCCTATAGATCTGAGTGAACACACTCGAGGATCTACTTGCTTGAGTGTTGAATCAAACTGAAATTCACCCTATATTGTATCTCTTGAACACAAGATTCACCATGTTTAGCATTTCCAGTTACATCTCCACCATACAAACCCTTCTTGCTCATATGTCCAGACTTATGATGCCACAACTTTCTTTTATCATCATACTGATCCAAGGATTGGATATACAATCACTATTCCTCTAACCGTACAACCTTATAGGAAATAAATCCCATAGATTCATCTTCCCCTTCATAACCACAAGAGCACCCTTAGAGAATCTTACACTGTCACCCATTCCAAAATACTTCAATCCATCCTTCACCAAAGTGCCAAGAGTGATCAGATTCTTTTGAAGACCCGAGATGAACCAACAGTTCAGTTTCCTGACCATACCATTGTGCATCTTGATTTGCACCATGCCACTTCCCATTAAACTGCTCATCCAATCATTAACCATATTGACTTTTCCATTTTACTCTTTAAAGGAGTCGAACCATTCACAATTATATGTAATGTCATATGATGTTCTAGATTCCAAGATCCAAGCATCATTCTGTGAAATCATTTGAACCATTGAACTTCTCCAAATCGAATTTGTGAGATGTCGTCTTCAATCAAAAGAACACCAACCGCAACTCTGATACCACTTGTTAGGAAATCAGATGACACTTGACAAGAATCAGAACATGTATGATGCCACTTTCCAAGCTCTGATACCACTTGTTAGGAAATAATGTGGATAATAAGCAAAACCAAAAGAACACAAGACACAATATTTACGTGGTTCGGTTAAGGAGACCTACATCCACGGGCAAGAGGGGAGTATTCTTTATTTATGAGCTCTCAAATAGAGGTTATGTAACATCCCAAAATTCCAGGTATCATATTTAAGCAAATTATATTCATTATGACTGAGTGACTCGCCGAGTTGGATGCCCAACTTGTCGAGTAGAGACGGATTGGCCACATGGGTTTAATGACCAACTCGCCGAGTTGGCGCTGTGTGAAGAAACCCTAAATCTCCGAGATTGGGTCCTATTTAAAGGACCTCAAGCCCTCATTTTTGCCTCACCATACACCCTACCTCCCTGTGTGAAACCCTAATCGTTTTAGTGAGCTAAGAGAGAAAGAGAGAGAGAGAGAGAGAGAGAGATGTTAATCTTGTGGTTTTGGTGCACTTTTGGAGGAGAAGTGAGGAGCATCAAAGCTTAGATCAAGAGGAGGCTTTTGGATCCAGAGATTCTTCAGTGATTTGCTTCAGTTGGAAGTAAAAAGATGCTAACTTGATCCTTTCCTTATGAGATCTTGGTTTAGGGAGTTTTTAGGTTTTTCTCCCATCCATCTTGTGTCATTGAGTCATTTGAGCATGGTTTGAGGTTGGAACCTCATATCTAGACTGTAGGAGGCCTTGTGAGTCCAAAGACCCGAGCTTAATTGAGCTAGAGGCAAGCTCTTGTGCATCTAACCCTTGTTGGAGCTTGTGTTGGCATTATGAGCCAAATATGCCATGCATGAACGTAAAGCTTGCAACTCTACGTGTTGATTCAGTCTTAGGAGGCTAGATCCAGAGTATGAGACCTTATTTATGCCCAAAATCATATGCATGAGAAAAGGGACTGAAGAGACTCGATGAGTTGATGAGCTGACTCGACGAGTCGGTTAGGGTTTACCCCGACGGTTTTTGATGCGTGCAGACTCGGCGAGTTGGTGAGATAACTCGACGAGTTGAGAGGGTTTTATCCGTCTTTGGACTTAGAGTGGACTCAGCGAGTTGATGAGACAACTTGACGACTAGGTAGGGTTTTCCTGATCCTTTGGACGCTACATGAACTCGAAGAGTTGGCTAGAAACTCGGCGAGTAGACTCGGGTTTTCGCGATTTACTGAGTTCTGGGGGACTCGACGAGTTCATGAGCTGTACTTGGCGAGTTGAGTCAACATGGACTGTTGACTTGAGTGTTGACCTCTGTTGACTTTTAGAGTTGGGTCAGTTTTGACTATTGACTTCCGTTGACTTTAGGGTTTTTGTCAACTGTGGATTCTTGGAGGCGATGGAGGGGCGGAGATTTGGCCGGCGGCTCGAGTGAGGGATGTATTGCTTTACTCTGCAAGGTGAGTCTTCTCACTATACTTACCTGAGTGGTAATTACTGTGTGACCGGAGGGTCTTCATTGAGATACAGGACCGGAGGGTCCAACCTGATCTGTGAGACTGGAGGGTCTTCACTATTGACCGGAGGGTCTTATTACATTATTGACTGGAGGGTCTTATTTGTTATACTGTGATATGTGTTATCATGCATACTGTCTTTGTGACTTATGTTGTTATACTATTCGGTGTATATGTTGATTATATGTGCTTATACTGAGCTATGTGATATGTTATGCATTCTGCCTTCGTGATTATGCTATGCTTTACTGAGTTAGGACCGGAGGGTCCGAACCGAGCCGTGAGACCGAAGGGCCTCACCGAGACACATGACCAGAGGGTCCTTACCAAGATATAGCCATGAGAGGCTAATTGTTGTGCGTGCTATTTTGGGGAACTCACTAAGCTTTGTGCTTACCGTATTGTGTGATATGTGTTTCAGGTACTTCTCAGGATCGTGGGAAGGCGCCGGCTTGATTGTACACACGATATGGAGTTGTGATTTTGAGGATCCTGGATTTTATTCAAACAATTATGAATATGTGTTTTCGATAATTCGACAACCGGGGACTTTGTGAAATGTATTGATGAGATTTATGTGATTTTAAAATGAAAAATGTGTTTGAAAATTTACGGTGTTACAAGTTACAAGTACAATTCAATAGAGTTTCTTCTATCACACTAGAATATAAGTCTCCAATAAATGACTAGCAAACATCCCTATTCATAGATTAGGGATCAGGCCTAACACCCTAATGGGCCAAGCCTATTAATGCATAGGCCTATGAAAGGTGTCCACCAGTCACATTCCGACATGCAGTAGCTTCTGGAACATTCATCCTTAATATGCATTGTATTGGCACCATCAATACACCATTGGCACATCAGGTGTCATTGAATGGAACCCCTTGTGACTTAGTGGCACCTCCTATCACTTGGTGGCACCTCAAGGCACATCAATGGATGTCGTGGAAAATCAGGAACACATGAGGCACACCAGGAATATGTGTGGTGCATCATGCCACCTAATGGCACAGTATGATGCTCAAGTGGCGCATCATGATCATTAGTGGCACATCCATGATTCAACATCACATCAATAGAATGTCAATTATTCGGACTATACCATGTAATACTAGAGTGGCGCATGTTCCTCTATGTAGGCACATCCTCTTTCTAGATGGCACATCCTCCTTCTAGGCGACACATCTTGATCCAAAGTGGCACACATTGTCTATAGGTGGCACACCCTCTTCCTAAATAGCGCATCCAACATTATAAGTAGCAAATCAACTATTAAAGTGGCCTATCTTCATCATGGATGGTGTATACATGCTCCAAGATGCTCCATTCCTTTCCCAGGTGCTCCATACCCCCTTTAAGATGATTCGTTCATTTGTCACATGAACCATTCCATTCTCAGATGATATATTCCTTTGTCACATGCTCCATTAAACTCCAAGTGTTATAAATGCTTAAGTCACATTAAACAAAAACAACAGTCTTAAATATTGAAGGTCATGTTTTAAAATATTTTTTAGGACGTTGCATCTGATGACAATGTACATTAGGGATAATAAGTGAGAAACATCTCACTTGTATTGGATGTGTCCTTATTATTCATATCAACTTCAACGAATAACTCTAGTTTAATTTTGTGTTGGTTCAACCGCTTTACTGGATCGGTATGAGTTTTACACACTTTACCTAAATCTACATTTAACTAAGAACACTTTTTAGTTTTGATCTTTGTTTGACTCCTTAGTTAATATTTAATTGGACTTCTAATTGTAGGAACTGGAAATCTCCAATAAAGTCATAATATTTTGGTACAGTTTATATAAAAGTCTCGAATTTAATTTTATTTACACAAAATCATAGAATGCCAGCTAGTTTATTCACCCCAACCCTTTTAATATTTTCATCAGGTAACATCTATATCTCTCTCTGTAACTCATGAAACAACCTTTTTCCTTATTTACTTCATTCATACTCTTCTTAAATCCTTTCCTCACACACATTCTTGTAAATCATGAGCATAAATCCTCAAATCCCTCATCATTAGAGCTCAATAAGGTTGTGAAACCATGTATAGTCAGTAACAATTTGGAATGGGCCAACAATAAGAACTTAATATGCTAATTACAAGCAACATCTTTCCTTGTTTCATATTCGTTTCTCAAAGTCAAGAAGCCATAGCTCATTTACACCATACATCATCTTAAACTTGCAACTCGATGACACAATATCACAAACACTTGGAATGTATTCTATGTCTTGGTCAAGTACTTACCATACATCAATTTGATTACAAAATTCATTCGACAAAACAATTTGGTTCCTAATGGAAACTAATTAAGGTTTGAATGTCTCGACCTCTCTAAAACCTGTCAAAACACAAAAAATAAATAAATAAATTGAGACCTCACTATGTTCTTCGTTAAAAGATACGAAAGAGAGAGACACACACAAGAGACCTTAGTGCTCCATCTTTTGACCCTAATTTGTATTTTGAGAGGCAAAATGGGAGATAGAAAAATAATATAATTTTATAAAAATAAAGGGTTAATTGTATAATAGACACTAAGTTTACACAAAATTTCGATTTTGACATTGTATTTTTTTTTACAATTAAGACACTAAGTTTTCAAAATATAGTAATTTTGATACTATATTTTCCAATTTGTTTTAATGTTGACCATTTGACCGGTCAACTTAGTTGCCAACTGACGTGATATGGTGATGTGTCGGTCTTTGATGATGTGGTGCTAACATGTGATGATGACGTGACATCACTAAGTTTTTAGAACAAATAGATTTAGATGTTGTATTTTTTTCCCAATTAAGTCACTATATTTTATTTTATTTTCAATTTGACACCCAAAAAACGATGTCATCAAAAAAATGTCATGTCACCATCTCATGTCACATTAATAAAGACCGACACATCACCATGTCACGTCAGTTGGCAACTAATAGTCAACATTGAAACAAATTGAAAAACATATTGTTAAAATTACTATTTTTTGAAAATTTAGTGTTTTAATTGTAAAAGTATAACACAATATCAAATTTTGAAATTTTATGTAAACTTATTGTTTTTTTTTAATGAATTTTACTAAAAAATAAACTATAATTAAATGAAGATATATCATTAAATAAACCGTATATAAACATATTTCATTTCGCTCAAAGTATATATTATACATTTTGAATATAGTTAAAAAATAATTATCTAGCTAAAAAAGTTACGAAATTAAAAAAAATGTAGATACAATAAATCTTAAATAGAATTATAATAAAAAAAGATATTTTTATTTCTTTATTTGCTTTAAAAAATATTTAATCGAAGTCTTGAAATTTTTAATTATTGTATATGTTATCTCAAGTCAAGAAGAATGAAAAATAAAACACCTCTCACATGGAATTAAAATCCACTCAGAAAAAAGTAATTGCATTATGTAACGAATGCTTCATTACATTAAATCGTGACAACTAAACTATTACTTGTGTCATAACGTTTCATTCGATTCCATGTTCACTTATTGCTTACCAAATGTTGTCTTAAGATTGACATTATATTTTTTTACATTACCAAATTAAAAAAAAAAAAAAGATTGATGTTTTTTGTGGGTATAGACTAAAAATCATGCAAAAATAGTTTTTTTTTTTGGCATGGTTAAGTTTTTTTTTTTTTTTGGAAAGGGAACTTCCCTAACGAGGGTTTCCGGGCCAGCTTTCGCGCACCGACTAATCCCCCGCTGCAAACATGAGGCTTTGCCTCATGCCCTGGAGTCACTGCAGGCGAACCTCCATGGCCACAAGGGCTGAGTGGTGTCAGGATTTGAACATGAGTCAATAGGTTATCCACCATATCTTCCACATGCCTTACCAAGTCACCACAACCCAAGTGGTTGGCATTATCTCTATATATATTAAAAGAGAAATCTGATTATATCATCTTCAACAATCAGACTCACTGATTGGTTTTTCCTTTATAGTTTTCCATCATTGGATCAATTGCTGACATCATGAAGTCAAATACTTTTTCTTCGACGCATCTCATTGATGCGTCTCCTTAACGATATTCAAAGTTTCTGATCCATTAGTAACGTAAAATCACAGAAACCTTAAACCGCCCATGCCTTCTTTGTCGATTTCTTTGAACATCGTATTTGATCCTTGACTGAAGGATCTTTTTCTTAAACCATCTACCGAGACAAACCTCCAACATCTTTATCGTATACACATCCCCTTTCATTGTCGTTCACAACATCACACGAACAAAGATAAGATCGTGAGGGTGTTGTCTCATGCGCTGGGACTTCGAGGGATCTGTGATCCTCGCCATAACTTTTCTGAATCTATTTTCATGCGTGCGACTCGCCAACGGGTATGGAATCTGATTTTCTGAATCGATTTTTATGCATCAGGTTCTGTTGCCGTTGATTTTTATGGAATCTGGGAAACAAATTAATCGATTTTTATGCACCAACTTCATTTACTCTGCTTAAGCGTCATTTGCTCTGAATTTCGGGGTTATGTCAGATCTGTTATGTGGTTTTTGCTCCTAATTTTCTGCTTTGATCAATCAAGTTCTGTTTTTGTTTTTGCACCTGATTTTCTGTTTTCTGCATCTTGGATCAATCTGTATACTGTAAATGTGTTTTTGCATATTTTTCTAAAACTCGAATTTTTTATACAATAATTTGTTATGCATTTGTTAATAAACCAAAATTTTGTTTTTGATTCACTGATATGTAAGTAAAAGTAGTACATAATGTCATTTTTGTTCATTTCACAAACCAAATACTTTTTCTAAACCAAACACTTTTAAAAACTAATTTTGTCACATCATAAGTCTGATAAGCATTTTTAGCCAAAATCATTATTGAACTCCCCTTTAGGAATGAGTGTTAGAAGTTGTTAGGCTGAGAGATGGTATTGTAGCGAGTCTTTCTTGTGTGTTTTGCTTTACAGTTTTGTGGTTTTTTCCTTTTCCATACATGGTCAAGAATCGAGATGAGGTCCAATGGTGATTATTTTAACTTGATTGTTGGAATTCGTGTTCTCGAAAATATTGTTACTCAAAGCTTATGCGTGAGAAAATGTAAAATCTTTCAATTTACTTGCTTTGATTTGTAAGAATCAAATTAATATTTGAAGATGGTTTGGTGTATTTGTGTATATACCAGTGATTGATTTTGTGTGTGAAATTCTCCATGACGATTCTCACATTATTCATTTCATGATGATATGATGAGATTCATTGATTTGAAAATTTTATGTTGAGATGAATTTAACATATAAAATTAATCATATTCATTTAGATGAAATCATCAAAGAAACTGACCAAAATAATGTAAGTTTTTCACTAATCTATTTATCCAAAAAATATAATATTAATCACTAATTTTTGTTTCTTGAACTATTTTGCAGGTGACATGCTTGGTTTTAGTTATTAGATTTTTGATTTTAGATTTAATCATACATTGTTTATTCTATTGTTAGATTTAATCATACATTGTTTGTTCTATTGTTTGTCTATTTAATCTTCTGTCTATGACTCATGCGTTTTTGAGTCATCGATCATATGATTCTTCTAGATTCCTATCTGTTACACCCCAACCAAATCTTATTGATTTAAATTTATATTCAAATAAAGATTTGATTTTGATTATTAGTTTAAATATCTAATGCAATCTGTAAGTGTTTCTAATTAATCTTTTGGGCAAAGTACTGAAAAACCATTATATTTTGGATATTTTTGTAGTTTAACCACTTATACTTCATTTTTCCTAATCAAACCATAAAATGTTCATATATTTTTCCAATTCAACTGTAACATTCAAAAAATTCTTGAAAAATTTAAACTTTTAAAACAAACCACAAACCATCAGCATTTACAAATTGTTTTCAAAATAAGTTCCATATCAGGGAAATCCCAAATTCGTAAAACAAAATATGAGGATGTGCACGATCACCTCTTCAACTACTCTAGTTGGTCCAAAAAGATGTGCGGCCCAAAGTCGTTCAACCCGTCGAGTTGAGGCCATCAACTCGACGAGTTCCAAGGGAATCTTGTCTTTTGAATAATAAATCTCATACCTGGGAATCGGGATGTTACAACTCTTCCCCACTTGGACTAGGCTTCATCCTCGAAGCCTGTTGCGATGAACAAATCTGGATAATACTCCCACATCTCAGCCACCGGCTCCCAGTTCCGATCGGATCCCCTCCGATGTTGTCATTGTACCTTTACCAAAGGTCACTCCTTGCTATGCAGAACCTTTGCCTTACTTTATAGAATAGCTACTGGCCTCTCGACATAGTTCAGGTGCTCATCAACCTGAATATCATCTAATGATACCACTGCATCCTCATCCAAAACGCACTTCCGCAACTGCAAAACGTGGAAAGTGCTATGAATCTGACTCAGCTCCTCCGGAAGATCCAATCTATAAGCAACTTTGCCAACCCTGGCAATAACCCAGAAAGGTCCACTAAATCAGGGGACCCAACTTCCCCCTCTTCCTAAAGCGAATCAAACCTTTCCAAGGTGAGACCTTCAGCAACACCATGTCACCGACATGAAACTCCAACTCAGATCGACATCGGACGGCATATCTCTTCTGTCGGCTCTGTGCAGTCTGCAATCTCTGTCTGATCTGCTAGATCATCTCGGTAGTCTGCAGAACCACTTCGGTTCGACCCATGACCCTGTGACCAACCTCGCCCCAACAGACTAGGGTGCGACATCTCCGCCCATAAAAAAACTCAAAAGACGGAGCACCAACGCTGGAGTGAAAACTATTGTTGTAGGAGAACTCTCCAAGAGGTAGGTAGGAGTCCCAGCTCCCACCAAAATCAATAATGCATGCACGTAACATATCCTCGAGAGCCTGAATGGTCCGCTCACTCTGGTCGTCGGTGTGTAGATGATAAGTTGTGCTGAAATGCAGCCTCGTGCCCAGTTCCTCATGAAACTTCTACCAAAATCGGGAGGTGAACCAAACATCACGATCTGAAATAATAGAGATCGGAACGCCATGGCAAGCAACGATCTTGCGAATATACACATCGGCCAACTTCTCGGTCGACGAGCTCTCCCGAATTGCGAGAAAGTGGGCACTCTTGGTTAATTGGTCCACGATGACCCAAATAACATCAAAACCCCTTGCCGTCTTCGGCAACTTGGTGATGAAATCCATCGAAATCTGCTCCCATTTCCACATGGGAACCTCCAAAGGCTGCAGTTTGGCATGCGACCTCTGATGCTCGGCCTTGACCATCCTATAGGTCAACCACCTCTCGACGTACCAGGCGATCTCCCTCTTCATGCACGACCACCAACAACTCAACCTCAGATCCCGATACATCTTGGTGGCCCCCAATGGATAAAAAAACGAGACTTATGAGCCTCCTCCAGCACGATCTGTCTGACCCCACCAGATACAGGAACCCATACCCGATAACAACGGGTCAACAAACCACGACTATCTGGAACAAAGCTGCTAATCTGACCCCTGATCCTCTCAATCTTGTAATTCTCCTCTCGAACACCCTCAGTCTAAGCCTCCTTAATCAAACCCACAAGCTGAGAATCCATAGATATCCTCATACATGTCACCAGAACAGAAGATCCAGCCGACTTGCGGCTCAGGGCATCCGCCACCACATATTCTTTACCCGGATGGTAAAGGATCTCATAGTCATAATCCTTGACTATGTCCAGCCGCATGCGCTGCCTCATGTTCAAGTTAGGCTGATCCATAATATGCCTCAAACTCTTGTGGTCCGTGTAGATGGTACAGCGAACCCCATAAAGGTAATGTCTCCAAATCTTGAGGGAAAAAACCACCGCCCCCAACTCAAGATCATGTGTGGGATATCTCGTCTCATGCGGCTTCAACTGCCGTAAAGCATAAGTTATCACTCGTCCTCTCTGCATGAGAACTGCTCCCAAACCGGTGATGGATGCATCACAGAAAACCACAAAATCCTCAACTCTCTCCGTGAGGGTGAAGACTGGGGCCTCGCAAAGTCTCTGCCGAAGGGTCTCAAATGCGGACTGCTGCTCAGGGCCCCACCGAAAATCCACCCCCTTCCTCGTCAGACGAGTGAGGGGTACTGAAATCTTGGAGAAATCTTGAATAAATCTCCAGTAGTCCCCTGCCAAACTCAGAAAACTCCTGATATCCAAGGGAGATTTCGGAACCTCCCACTGCATCACCGCCTCGATTTTGGTCGGATCAACCAAAATCCCATCTTGGTTAATGAGGTATCTAAGGAACCAAACCTCTAGCAACCAAAACTCGCACTTCGAGAACTTAGCATAAAGCCATTCTCGCCTCAAAACCCCCAGAAGCTCGCGAAGATGCTCCTCATGCTGCTCTCTAGTCTTGGAATACGCCAAGATATCATCAATGAACACAATAACCGAGCGATCGAGCATCGGTCTGCATACCCGATTCATCAAATCCATAAATATCATAGGCACATTGGTGAGCCCGAATGGCATCACCACGAACTCGTAATGCCCATAACTAGTCCGGAACGTGGTCTTTTCCACGTCCTCCTCCCTCACCCTGACCTGATGGTACCCAGACCTCAGACCAATCTTAAAGAACTAAGATGCTCCCTGCAACTGATCAAAAAGATCATCAATCCGCGGATGGGGATAATGGTTCTTCACCGTTAACTTGTTCAGCTCCTTATAATCGATGAACATCTGGTGCGAACCATCCTTCTTCTTGACAAAAAGAATCGGTGCTCCCCACGGAAAACTGCTCGGACGAATGAACTACTTGCCTAGCAGCTCCTGCAGTTGAGACGACAGCTCCTGCATCTTAGGAGGTGCCAATCGGTATGGCGCCTTGGCAATAGGGGCCATACCTGGCACAAGGTCGATCCTGAACTCAACCTGCCTCTCAGAAGGCACACCGGGCAACACCTTCGAAAATTCATCAGCGAACTCTCTAACAACTGGAACATCAGCAACCGACACCTGATCCCTACCCGCATGTCCACCACATAAGCCAAGTAACCTGCAGATTCGTGCTGAATATACTGTCGAGCCCTGTCCGCCAAACAAAACCTTGAACCCAACCTGGTGCCCTCTCCATAAATCACCAGTTCTCCCCTACTTGGGGTTCGAACTACAACGCACTGACCCCCGCAGTCGATCATGGCACCGAAACGGCTCAGCCAATCCATACCAACAATCACGCAGACGTACCCCATGGGAATAGGAATCAAATTGATCGGAAAGGATACCCCGAAGATCTCCAGAAGGCAACCCTGATAAACCGAAGAAGCAGATACCCCGTGTTTGTTGGAGATAGAAACTTGCAATGGACATTCCAAATCCCATATCGGCAAAGCAAACTCCCTACTAAAAGACCGAGAAACAAAGGACCGACTCACACCCGAGTCAAACAACACTAAAGCAGGCAAGGAGTTGACTAGAAATGTACCTACCAAAGGTACAAACAAATGAACATAAAAAACATAATCAATAAGATAATGGATAGAAACATATCAGTCATAGCATCTGGTGTTGTCCTGGCCTCTTCGGCAGTGAGCTGGAAAGCGCGAACTCGAGCCCTCAGGGGCTCCGCCCTACCCTGAATCTGGTCAGTGATCCTCAAAATAGTCAGTACTGGAGCCTGCGCTGGTTTGGTAGCTAACAATGGACACTGGGCCTTCATTCGGACCACCTGATCACAATGGTAACAAAGCCTGATGCCAGAAGCAGAAGTCTGCTGCCGATAATCCCTCGCAATGTGGCCCTGCTTGCCACATTTGTGGCAACCCGAAGAAGACCGACAAACACCATCATGTACCTTTCCACACTTCACACAAGTGCGACCCCTATGAATTCCCGACCTGGACTCAGCGGCCCAGAACCGCTTCGGTGCAGGTTGCGACTGCGCCGGGGCCGGTCTCTACTCCCGAGTCTGCAACTCAATCTCAATCTCACACCGGGTGGTGGCCTCCTACATCTACAACAATGAACTTTAGCACTGATTAGAAACAAACTGCCTGATCTCCGTCTTGAGCATTGTAACACCAGTCAAAATAGGTCAATAGACAATCATATGTGATTATGCCAATCATGTAATGTGACTTTGTTAAACTAGTAATGTGATAAGAGTGGTATGTAGTTCATGATAAATTCTAATACAAATATGAACTTTCTTTATGATACAACTCAAAGTGTACGTCCATACGACTCCAAAAATATAGAGAACGTCTGAATCTGACTTCGCATGAAGAAGTTATGATAAACCGAACACTATAAATCTCTATAATAAGATGAAATTTTAAATAGACATAGAATTAGCTATTGGAGTCTAAAAGAGAATTTTAGTACTCGTAAATACCTACGCGTGGATATAAAGAATGTCAAAAACGGAGTTCGTATGCAAAAGTTACGACCTTCCGAAGATACAGCTGTCAGAAACCCTAATTTGACTGAACTCACGAGGTGAGCATAGATGTTCATGAGGTGAGGAGTCATTTTGCCACATCTCGGAATCTAGAAGGTGTGATGAGGCTATAAGGGGATAAGATCCAAACTCACGACGTGAGCAAGGATTGATTCACGCCGTGAGGAGTCAAAGGGACACCATCCGAAGCTAGGGACGCAAATGGCAAGTCTACGGGGTGACCAGCCATGACTCACGACGTGAGTCTTATAAAACTCATGACGTGAGGACCAAAAATCTTACTATAAATAGCAGGTCCGACTTCATCTATTCCTACACCTGAACTTCTTTCCTCTCTCTCATTTGCTGAAGCCCTCTTGCATCCCGAGCCCCGACGACCTCGTACCATTGACCGTTTCTACTTAGATTACATAAAATCACGCTACTAGGGTGAGTTTCACGGCCCCACTTTCTAATATTTCAGGTGAAAACGCATGCTAAATACTGTATATACGTTACTATTATGTCTATATGATAGTATATTAGTATCAACGTAGATAGTTATAATAACCAGGGTATAGTTGTTCTAAATATAATATTTTGAATATATACAACTATTATCAACTTGTTAGCATGTTCTTGTACTAATGTAGATCTTGAGTTATACTTAGGATTCCATATATATATATATATATATATATATATATATATATATATATATATATATATGTTGTGTGCGATATAGTTCTGAAGTTATACTCGGAAGTTCTATATGCTAATTGATAAGTATGTTGTTATGGTTGGTTTTATGTTAAGATAAAACCTGGTATGTTATATGTTGTTATTGTTAGTTTTATGTCAAGATAAAACTTGGTATGTTATATATTGTTATTGTTGGTTTTATGTCAAGATAAAACCTGGTTTTACCTCAAGTTATAGCTGTTATACTGCCTAAATGTTATGAAGTTAGGAGTAATGTTTAAAAGCATAGTCTAGTAACTTATGGTTTTAGACATGAAAATGCTTTTGTTGTTAGAGCTATAGGAAGCCGTCGAAGTCTACATGAGTAATTGTATTCATCAACTAAGATTGGGGATCTTAGCGAAAATCCTCTGAACTGTAACCATTAATCCCGTGTGAGCGAGGAAGTTATTTATAATTAGTATACGGGTTGACCACCCCACTTGTGATTGTTAGCTACAGTCAACCATAAGCAAGTGATGAACTATCCTTTTACTTGTTATTGTTCCGGCGTCGATGAAGCGTACGGTGTTGTTCTCATGGAAATCATGAGTTTCGTTCTCATGGAAATCATGAGTGTTGTTTCTCATGGAAATCATGAGTGTGTTATTTCTCATGGAAATAATGAGTGTGTTTTATCAGAGGTATTATGTCATATCAGCGATTACAGGCTCATGGTAGCAAATTGTTAGAAACATTATACTTTATCGTATACAAGTATTAATGTTAAGTATAAGTTTTCCCCCTACTTATACCTTAGGCTCAAGGAATGTTTAGGTATAACACTTAATTGATAAGTAAACTATTATACCTAATATATATACTAAATGTTGGAGAGTAAAAATAATACTTTCAAAACTATACATTTGAACTTGGAAAATGTATTATTTTTATATGGAGTCAAAACTTGTGGACTCACTAACTTTATCTTGACGTATTTTAAAATGCATGTGTTTTCAGGAACTTGAAAAGCTGGTATGTATTCGAACAGGAGAAGTTTTACTATTACCTTTCTGTTCATTAAGAAGTATGCCATAGTCGGATATTATGTAATAGGTTCTAGAAAAACAGTTATGTAACTTTCAATTATCAATAAAGGTATGTATTTTCTTTAGTATTGTTCAATGTATGTTATATAACTGTGATACGAAGAATGACGTTACACCACCCGGTGTTTCTGCCGATGGCTGGGGGTGTGACAAGCATGCTCAAGTAACGGGTCATCTTAGCCTGCTCAGATGCAACAAACTCAGGGTAGAACATAGCTATCTCCGTGAACATCTTGGTGATCTCTGTCACCGCCTCAGAACCCTGTCTCAAATCCAGATACTCCAGCACTAACCTCTCACCCTAAACCAACGGGACATACCGAGAGTAGAACATATCAGAAAACTGCTCCCATGACACAGAAGCTCTCTGCTCAACAGAATAAGAACTAGTATCGAGCCTCCACCAATCCTTCGCTCCGGACCTCGGAAGGTTCAGATCGCACCTGACCTTCTGGTCAACAGGGAATAAACAAGTGAAGAAACAACCCTCCACATCAGATAGCCACCTCATGGCTATAATCGGTTCCTGAACTACGTCGAAATTTGGGGGCTTCGTATTATCGAAGTTCCGATACTGAAAGACGCGCCCTATCTCGACACCTGCAGCCGCCACGGCTGCGAAGGCTGTAGCAACAGCCGTCTTAGAAATGGCTGCATAGAGATCATCAAAGAACTTTATCATCATGGTCTTAATAGACCCAAACATATATGTGATATAACCCCGGACAATAGCAACCACCTCCTAGCGGATGATCTCTCTGGCGCGGTCCTCTGACAATGCTGGCCCATCCTGACTGTCAGCTCCCGATCCCGACCCGGATCCAATCTCAAATCGTGTCGTAGTCACCATAATAAAAATACACCAGGAAGATATCAGATAATCCACATACCATAACGGGGAACCAACTCCTACGAAGCCCTATGGGTTGTGACTTCCTTGCTACGTGTATGGGTCCTGTGCTTCCAGTAGTGCGGGCCCATACTACCTTCCACACCTACCCGTATTTGTCTCAAGGATCATCAGAGCGCCCTAACAATACTCATAAGCATAGACGAACACTCAACCCTCACTCCCTAGAGGAAAAGCTAAACGTCTCACAACTGGTCGGCTGACCCCACACAACTCACCCATGAAACTTCCACCAACCCTGCAACACTCGTGTATGCTAGCTATATATAATACTGGACCCTATAGACATTTGAATATTTGATCCTACCCTAAGCCATTCATCAAACAAGAACAGGAAATAAGGCCAAATCAAACATTCTCAGGCTATATGATCTTAGTTATATATAACCATGATGCATACACTAAGCAACTATAGTAATGATTTCAATTCCATAAAAGAAAGGTCCTAGGCTACCAGGCATCATATAATCAGGAAATTTTATCATGAAATTCCTGAAGATCCCTAGCCTATCACTAGCATGTTGTTCTAACATAACACAATATCAAACAACAGTATGGTATTTTGGGGTCTACTTACTGGCTCCGGCTGATCGTACACATCACATCCTCCTTTAGTATTTTGAAAACCATTTGAAAATCTTTTCCTTAGTTTGAGACTGGATTCACACGAGTGTTCCTCCAATTTACTCAAACCAAATCTCTGATACCAACTTGTAACATTTGAAAAATTCTTGAAAATTTTAAACTTTTAAAACAAACCACAAACCATCGGGTTGGAATGCCCCGGCCTGTTGGCTTACGCACAAAGCAGTGAAGCCTTAGCCACCAATCAATCATGTATACATAATACATATAACCATACTATTAACCAGCTAGCAAACAAATAAATAGAACTTACAGATCACAAACATAGCATCAACCTAACTACCAGGATACTGATCTACCAGATCCCTATAGCAGAACATGCATAACAGGATATCAATCTAAGGGTCGGCATTGGTGCCTTCGACTCGCAAGTGCAGTGAGAAAAACTCATCTCACAAGTAATGTTGAACTAATAAGATCCAACTCCAAATCTCAGCTCCGGACTCAAATGCCTACAATCGCCATGTGACCATTTCTCTCAAAACCCCGAATTACCCAAAATGCCCTCAACTGTCAAACTTGGTCAACCATAGTCAAAGTCAACAGTCAAGGTCAACAGTCCATGTTGACCCAACTCGTCGAGTGTACCTCTTGGACTCGTTGAGTTCTGCAAAAGAAAGTCGGGGAAAACCCTAGCCAACTCGCCAAGTTGTCTGAACAACTCGCCGAGTTTTCCCCAACTTAACACCTACATCTGATTCCTCGATTACAGGGACTTTAAGGCTCAGATCTAAACTCCAAATGTGACTAAAAGGATAAAGTTTCCAACTTTATCCTTTGGGACTACTCCAAATGCTCAAAAACTCATCCCCAAGGCTTGAAAACTCAAACGCTTGACCATGAAGCACAAATCCTTGAGATCTAGAACCTAACTTTAACCAAGAGAGATTCTAGCCTCAAAAACGTCCCAAAGGTGGATGCTTTATGGACGTCATGTCCAATGCATTTCTTGAACCAAAATAAGCCAAAAAGGGGAAATATGACCTAAACTCTATGCATGGCATAAAAACTTGGCAAAGGACCATATCTAACCCACTCCAAGGTCACCTTGACCTGGAGATTCATAAAGTTGCAAGTTTTATGAAGCCCATCCATTGCAACACCCAAGAATAAGGAGAAAAAGGGACCAAACTCAAGATCTAGCTATATAGATAGATAAAAATTCGGATCTAGAATACTTACAATGGTCCAAAGAGTTCCAAACTGCAAATGTGAGCTTAGCTTGCTAGATCCTTGCTTCCTTCCTTCAATCTTCTCCTTCTTTACTCCAAAAAGCCACACACTAACTCACACAATAAGGTGGAATGAATATTAGGGTTTACAAGGCCGATATTAGGGTTTGGATGCTGATAAAAGATCAGCCTCAAGGACTTAAGGATGTTATATAGGGTGCAAACCCTAAAATTTAGGGTTTCTCATTCAGTCGCCAACTCGTCGAGTTGGTCCAAAAAAAGCGCGACCCAAAGTCGTTCAACACGTCGAGTTGAGGCCATCAACTCAACGAGTTGCAAGGGAATCTTGTCTTTTGAATAATAAATCTCATACCTGGGAATCGGGATGTTATATCAACCATTTTGGCATGATGAAATATTAGGTCAAAATGGTTAATTTGGAAAAAAGTTTGAAACTTTACGTGTTTGTTTGGAAAAAAGATAAAGTATTAGTGGTTAAACTGCAAAACGGATAAAGTATAATGATTTTTTTTGTAGTTTATCATAATCTTTTTTCCTTTCTTTGTTGCATTTATTGAATTTTGATTGATTATAATGAAAATAAATTAACTTAATGAACACTACTAATTATGTTTTTTTTACCTTACATTAGGGAGGTGTCCAGAGAGTTCATTTGTTGGATGGGAGTATATCTGGAGTGCTACTAAAGGAACTATTCCAAAGACGTGGAGTAGGGACTATGGTGAGTATGCATATACCATGAAATAGTTCTAAGGATTCTGATTTTGGTGTGAATTCAACATGGTTATTGTAATAATTTATCCGTGTTTGTAAAATTCATAAAAAGAAACCATAAACCCGATCAACTTTGTGGTTGTTTATGTCGTTTTCTTGAATATGTAAATGCATGAAATAGCATTGTACTTATCCATGTTCAACATAAAAATCATGAATTAAATTGAAATAACATGTAACTTTGAATGTCTGATTTGTATATCTTCTTGCTCTGTTTTCTACCAAATTACTATATTTCCCCTATTCTGTTATTTTCTTACTTTTTTTTAAAGATACAAGTTTTTTTAATTGTAATGTACAAAGTTTAATTCTACGACAAAAACAAACAAACAAACCCCATAAAAAGTTACATTTTCTTGGTTGGTTTGATATATAAACCTAATCATAATCAAAATCAATTTGTTTACATAACCTTACATTCAATGTACTTGAGACTCATAGTATAACTTGTCAAGCAACAAATTTATAATAATTTATTTGAATCATGGTTTAATCAAACCGAGCAGGAAATCTCAAAATCCGAAAATTCATTTACACTAGCGGGAACTATACTTTTAGGATATACAGAGATAAATTCAGGATTTGTTTATTCACGTTTTGTAATATTTAATTGCTTACCATATTAATCCTTCTAATTGATTCTAATTGATGTTATACATAGTATACGACTTTTCATAAGTCAAATGATATCTCTGCAAACATTATTCAAACATTATATAATTATAGAATCTTTATTCATGTTTTGTAATATTTAATTGCTTACCATACTATTCATGCAAATGACAAATCTGGAAAATAATTTTTTATCCCTTCATAGTAGGATACTTCCATTTTCTACAAATGAACATAATATCAATGTACTTTTGAACCATAAATACATTGTTATTCTATTCTTATATTTGTATTACTCTAAATTATTGACTGCTATGAATTTGACATATTTTCTCATACAAAAGAATAGCAGTGTACTTTTGAATCATAAATACAATGTTCTTCTGATTTTTTATTAGTATTGATCTTCTATAATATTGATTGCTGTCAATTTTTTATATTTGTATTGTTCTAAATTATTGACTTCTATCAATTTGACATGTTTGTCCCTACAAAAGAATAACATTGTATTATTTATGAAAAATCATATTGAAATCAATTACAATAAATTCATTCCAAACCGACATCTAGAAAATTGGTTCCTTATAAATGTAAACCTTAAATTTAGGCTCTATTTTCATTCAAATTTATATTTCGAAATCTCTGAAAATATTATCATATATGTTTACAATATAAGATAATCATTATATATATATATATATATATATATATATATATATATATATATATATATATATATAAGAGAGAGAGAGAGAGAGAGAGAGAAAGGTTAACCAATTTAATCCGCTTTTCCTCTCACAATTGGAATTACTTTGACGTATTTTGAGATACTTTCTTCTCCATCTTCATCCTTGACTACAGCAGTAGCTAAAGAAGGTTAGTTGGTTTTTTTTATTTATTTCTTCTCCATCTATCTCTCTGTGTCGATATTTATGTATGAAATGCGTATGTGGTTTTTTTTTAAAAAAAAAAGCCAAAGCAGTTATTTCAGGATTTTTCCATAATTTGTCTTTGTTTTTGAAAGGTCATATCTCGGTAATGGAAAATCCTTTTTGTTCAAAATCAGTGCAAAAAATTTCGTATTTAAGTCCTCTACACTTCATTATTTTTGACCGAAATCCATAAATTCATCTAACTAGGGTAAAAACGACCATTTGCCCATACTGGCCCGGAATGAGCTGTTATGCGAGACAGATTTGTAAAATTCGCCATAAATCGTAGACAAAACATATGGAGGTGTGTGAATACTACTTTTAAAGCTAAGAACTTAATCTATCTTCCTGTGATACAGTTTTAAAAAAATATGGAGGTTAAGGAGGGGAAATACAGGTCCCGAAAAAACCCTAAGTTTTATGTAGAAATCTGGAATTTAATATATAGTGAATTCTTAAATATTTTTATTTGTTTTTTCTTAGTCTCATAATCATCTCTAATAGTTTTGTATTTCTTTTTATAGAATGTAAAATGGTACGTAACAGTGCCAATGAAATCGTCTTTGATAGTCTTGCTGACATAGATGCATCGTAGGAATCATTGAATATTCGTGTTCAAGTAATCATGGTTTGGAAGCAAACTTACAAAACCAACTCAAACATGGTGAGCAGCTTGGACATGATTTTAATGGATGAGACAATTATAAGTGGAGGTGTGGTTTACTTTTTATTGTCTAACAATGACATTTTGTGATTCGATGTATATTCGGAAGAATATTTAGTGATATATGCACCTTCTATTATTAATGATTTCAACTCGTATGCATCGAGGCTTATAAAGTTTGACGGAAAATTGAGATATTTTTCTATAAATGGAGATTGTTTGTGGGATATTTGAGTTTTCATTCAGAATCGATGGGTTAAAGTAGATGTTAGTAATTATAATGTTAGTGCACATGAATGGTGGGATTATCGAAACAATCTCTTTTATTTCTTTAGAGGAAATACGATTGAGTATGTCATTCCGACACATCGTTCTCATGATGTATTTTCATTCGGATTTTGAGATAATGACTATGCCAAGTAGAAATTTGTGATTGTATATATTTTATCGATTTCAAGTATCTTCTACACACTTCAATAATACTAATAGCCGTAATTTATTATTATTATTATTATGCATTATTTGTACACATTTTTAGGTTTTTTATGCATTCTCCTGCATTTAACACAGATTATAATCTAGTCCAAGTTGAAATGGGTATTGTATCCTATTAATTAGTATTCTTTTAAATTTATTGATAAAATGAAAAGAGTCCATTCTTCACCACCTTACCCATTAACCTTCACTATCATCAATGACTCTCTTCCTTAGACAAACTATCGTCTATGATGAATCTGAATTCAAATAAAAAATGAATAACCGTTAAACCTACATACATAAGGACGTCTTGAAAATTGTTTAAACATTTGATTTTGCTAGGGACCTTGAACAAACCCGCAACAAGAACACAAAAATTAGAAATAAGAACCATGAACTGAGAAGGAGAAATAGAACTAGTCTTGTATAACCACAATGAAATCAAGAATGATCTAGAGATTTTGTTTCCTTTAGAATCCTCGTGCATTGCAACAACTTTGTCCAAAAATCCGACAAATTTCAAGAATTTGAATAGCATATTAGTCATATACATACTTAAATCATATGAATAGAATGGATTAGATAGAGAGTTTATGTCAATGATGTACAAGAAGCAAGAAGAGAGCAGGAAAAGAAAACATAAAGACACTTCGATTTTGTAGATCTATCCTTGTTCCATATTTGTAATCAACTAGATGGTGGTTGCTTCGGTGGAGGTGGTGAAGCGATTTTAACTTTGGATTTTCAGATATGTTGAGTAATCAACGGAAGAAGGAAACATTGTCGTTCTGGATAAAGTTAAAATGATAATCATTCCAACTTTGATATAATCTAAATTACAACCAAACCACACCAAAATAAATATTTTTATAAGTCATAAATATTTTTTTTGAAGTGTACTGATGAAAGACAAGAACCGCATGGAACAGTTTTGTAGTTTTATCTTAAAATTTTGTAAAAGTAAGCATATTAGCCCTACTAGTCTACTACTAGCACTCCATTTGGGTCAAACAAAGCAATGGCCCGTCTAAATTATAATACCGCATATCAAGTATCAACTACCCGACAAGCAAAAATACAAGTAATCAAGA